>NC_035109.1:110698794-113098794 GCF_002204515.2 Aedes aegypti
GCTCTCAAAGAGCAGTGTGACATCGACGTAGCCGGTAAGGCCATCCACGTTAGAAAGCGCCCGCAGGGCACCCAGGTGGCGGCGATCAGGCTGTCGGTCGCAGAGGCCAACAAAGCGAAGAACTTGGGCTCAAGGTAGGCTGGTCGGTTTGCCGGCAGAGCATACAACAGCCTCCTGAAGTTTGCTTCAAGTGTTTCGGGAAGGGCCATAAGTCGTGGAATTGCAATGGTCCCGACAGAAGTACGATGTGCAGAAAATGCGGCACCGAAGGCCATAGGGCAAGCGATTATAAGCAAATCGCTTAGTGCCTAATATGTGTCGACAGAGCAGACAATGGACACTTAACGGGCGGACCCAAGTGTCCGGGCACAAGCGGAGTATCGAAGCAGCCAAATCGGAAGTAACACAGTTAAATTTAAACCACTGTGATGCAGCCCAGCAGCTGCTTTGGCAGTCAGTCTCGGAAACCAAGACTGACGTGGTGTTACTATCGGACTCATACCGCATACCAGCCAACAACGGGAACTGGGTGGCGGATAGGTCTCAACAGCTAGCAGCTATAGGGACGAAAGGACGATACCTAATCCAAGAAGTAGTCTCTAGCTCAAATGACGGTTTTGCGATAACAAAAATCAACAGCGTGTTCTATTGCAGTTGTTACGCGCCCCAAGGTGGTCGATTGAGGAATTTTCACACATGATCTACAGGATGATAGCCGAACTAGCTAATCGGTAGCCAGTAGTGATAGCTGGCGACTTTAATGCATGGGCAGTGGAGTGGGATAGCCGCTGCACCAATCAAAGACGCCAGCTATTGTTGGAATCCCTGACCGCATTAAATGTAGAGCTGGCAAATGTGGGTACAGTGAGTAGGGTAACGGTCGTATTTTGGACCCCCTAAGGAAGTGATTTTTGTTTTTTGACCCAATTAATTAATTGCACAGCGTAACCAAGTCAAAGAACATACCAAAATGTAGAGAAAAACTTCCTCTACGAGATAAAAATGCCCATACGGTCATGTAGTGTTCAAAAAACGTCGAAAATAATTGAATTGTGAAGCACTGTTTTTCATTATTTTGGACACACCAATACATTTTGGATCCTCAAAGTATATATTTCGGACCTCCGGTATTTTTTATCGTTTGGCGACAAAGTCCACGACACTGGTTGTATAATATGCTTGTCCATAGTCTAATCAATCGATTGACAATGGAAAACCGAAGAAATTCTACGCCTTTAGCTCGGAAATTTGAAAAAAGTTTTTGTTTACGTGTGAAAAATTTCTGACGGCTTCAATTTCTGTGTGTAACGTGTTGTAACGGATTCATGGATGAACCGATTAAATTAAATTAATTTCAGATGAAATAAACACAATTTCTATGTACAAACGGTTGATGCAAGTGCGGAATAGTCCTTTGTTTCTAAATGGCATGCGAATTGAGTTGGTCTTTCGATGTAAACTGGTAAATTTGCAGGAAAATGGGACAGGGGGTCCAAAATATATAGGGGTCCAAAATATATTGGTTACCCTACCTTCCGCAGAAATGGTGCAGAATCAATTATCGACGTGACGTTTTGTAGTCCTAACCTTTTAGGTACCATGAACTGGTGCGTTGATGACGGTTATACTCATAGCGATCATCAATCGATTCGCTATAGTATAATACCAGGCGGGCGGACGGCAGCGCGATGTAACTCGACCCAAGCTCGAGGATGGAAAACAGCGCGCTTCGACGGCGAAGTATTCACTGAAGCCCTGAGGCGCGAACGGAACACTCTGAACCTAAACGGTAAGGAGCTAGTTGCTGTGATATCACGAGCATGTGATGCTTCCATGCCGAGAAAAGTCCCTCCTAGAGAGAACAGGCCGCCGGTATACTGGTGGAGCGAATCAATTGCAAATCTTCGAGCAATATGCCTTCGGGCTAGACGCACGCGCAGAAGCACAAAGAGAAGAACGCGGTGCAGCATTCAGAGAGGCAAAGTTGGCTCTCAAAAAGGAAATCAAGAGTCGGGCATGCTTTGATAGTCTATGCGAGACTGCCAATTCTAGTCCATGGGGTGACGCCTACAGAGTGGTAATGGCTAAGACCAAAGGAGCCATAGCGCCCCAAGAGAAGTCGCCTGAGTTGCTGCGATCGAAAATCGATGTACTCTTCCCGCACCATCCCATAAGCCCATGGCCCCCAGTGCCGTATGCGGCAGATGAAGGAGAAAAAGTGGCGAGAGTGCCGAATGAAGAGCTGGCAGAAGTCGTGAAATCATTCGCGTCAAACAAGGCACCGGGACCCGATGGTATGCCGAATGTTGCCTTGAGAGCGGCAGTGAACGCGGATTCAGACATGATCAGAACCACGATGCATCGCTGAATTGATCAAGGAATCTTGCCGGATGTATGGAAGCGACAGAAATTGGTGCTACTACCAAAGGCGGGGAAACCTCCAGGTGACCCTTCGGCGTATAGACCTATCTGTCTACTAGATACGACGGGCAAGTTATTAGAGAGGTTGATTCTCAACAGGCTTGTACCGTATACGGAGAGTGCGGACGGCCTGGGTAATGATCGATGACAAGCTCAGCTTTGCTAGCCACGTTGAATATGCCTGTAAAAGGGCATCTACGGCTATAGCGGCGCTTTCGAGGATGATGTCTAACAGCTCTGCTGTAATTCCTAGCAAATGCAAGCTACTGGCAAGTGTGGCGCTATTTATACTAAGGTATGGAGGACCAATCTGGTCAAAAGCGCTTAGTACGATCAGAAACCTAAAGCGTTTGGAAAGCACGTACAGGATAATGTGCTTAAGAGTAGCAAGTGCATACCGGACAATGCTTCAACCAAAGAGGCACCAGAGGAGTCCGCGACACGTGTAAAGAGGAAACGCTCAGAAGCTGGCAGCAGGAATGGGATTACTCCACTAAGGGTAGATGGACCCATCGGCTAATACCAAATGTGTCAGATTGGTATGGTAGAAACCTTGGGAAAGTGAACTTCCACCTGACGCAGTTTCTGTCATGGTTGCTATAGACAGTACCTGCATATGTTCGGGCACTCAGAATCTTCTTCGTGCCCCAATTGTGTTGGTGTGGAGGAAACAGCGGAGCATGTCGTGTTCTATTGCCCCCGTTTCATTGTTGTGAGAGGTCACATGCTCGCTACATACGGAGGGGACACGTCCCTTGACAATATGATAGAGAGAATGTGTGCGGATGCCGAGTGCTGGAATGCAGTAACTACGGCTGTCACTCACATTATGTTAGAACGAACTGCAGCGCCTATGGCGCGCCGACCAAGAGTTGGCTGCAGAGGTTAGCCCTGCCGAGGCTGGTCCCTTGTAACATTGTTTAAATCGGCTAGGAGAAGCAGTTTGCCTAAGCTACTTCTGCTACACGTGTTGTGCTATATGCACTGGTCCCTCCCCGAAGAAATACCGTAAGGTGGTTCCAGGGAGATAAGGGTCTGAGTCCAAGGGTCATGTCGATGCACTTCACCACTTGAGCAATTCCAAAAGAATTGTGCTATAGCTGAGCTTGTAGATTATAAAAATCGAATAAAACGTCGAATTTTTTCTCGTATTTGGTATATATTTTCATAATCGGAAGGTTCTAAAATATTCCATCGGCGCCGAAAAACTGGATTTTCATGGGTTTTAGTATGAAAAATAGCTAAAAAGTGTAAAATTCAAAATTTTACCGATGGAATATTTCAAAACCTTCCGATTATAAAAATATAACCCAAATACTTAATTTAAACGAGAAAAACCCCAATGTTCGATTTTTATAATCAGCTGGTTCGAACATAGCGTGTGCTGGTCTGCAAAACTCAAAACAATTTTATTCATTTCTGATGCCGTCCTATTAACAACTGAAACATTTGAAAATAGCACTTTCCAAAGTTTTTGTCATTGAACTATCCTGCAGATACTTTTTTTTTGATAATATTATTAATTTGATAAAACAATTTCAGGTATCTTCGCAAAGTTTATGCATTTTTAACTTTTTGAGACGTGTGCAAAATGTTTGTTACACATAGGGTAACCAATATATTTTGGACCTCTATATATTTTGGACCCCCTGGGCCGTTTTCCTACAAATTTCCTAGATTAAATCAAAAGGCCAAATCAATTCGCAAGTCATTCAGAAAGATAGGCCTATTTCGCACTTGCATCAACCGTGTGTACATGGAAAATGTATCTATTTTATCTGAAATTAATTAAAATCAATCGGTCCATCCATGCAACCGTTACAACACGTTACACACAGAAAAAAAAGCCGTCAGAAATGTTTGAAATGTAAACAAAAACTTTTTTCAAATTTCTGGACTAAAAGCGTAGAGTTTCTTCGCTTATCCATTGTCAATCGATTAATTAGACTCTGGGCAAGCATATTATACAACCAGTATCGTAGACTTTGTCCCCAATCGATAATAAATGCCAGAGGTCCAAAATATATACTTTGAGGGTCCAAAATGTATTGGTGTGTCCAAAATAATGAAAAACACTGCTTCGAAATTCTATTATTTTCGACGTTTTTTGGATCCTACATGACCGTGTGAGCATTTTTATCTCGTAAAGGAAGTTTTTCTCTACATTGTAGAATGTTTTTTGACTTGGTTATGCACTGTCACAATTAATTGTGACAAACAACCAAAATCACTTCCTTAGGGGGTCCAAAATACGACTGTTACCCTAGTCCATCAACAAATATTTCTATCAGAGGTTTGAATTATGACTTTTCATGATAATCACTTCACATTATATTGTTTGAAAGTAACACAAAGATGTGTCGAAATATTGAATCAAAATTTAAACAAGTTAAAAAATTACAGAGCATTTGACCCATTTTTTTCAAAATTTGATAAATGTCATTTGGTCGACTCTGACTTAACGCCGACCAATAAATGGGAAAATAGCACCGTGGTGGAGGATATGCACAGCACATAGAACCATAAATAAGTTGATCGATCCAAATTTTCCGGGACAGTTGAAAATTACTTTTGGATACAGTCCTTATCGGAAGTTCTGATGCTAAGGATTATAGTAATAGCACAACTCTAGAATCATAAATATTTAAAAGAAGGGTTTATTTTTAATTGTGTAAGTAACCTTTCATGGCTAGCAGGTACAACCCTCTAGATCTTCAAAAAGTTTTGGCATTCTTAAAGCTTATAATTACAAAAATAAAGGCGCATGTGACTATGAAAAATAAATAAACTCCAAAAGCAATCAAATACCTTCCAACTACGCAACACCCATTACTACTGATAACTCAATTTAAGTTTGTTTGTTAAATTGCTTACAAATTGCTGTACAATGTGCAAAACGCCTCAACACGATAATGCAAAACCAATAAGCCCTTCGCTGTTGTTTTTTTTTTTTCAACATGAAACCTTACCACTAAACGAACACGTGACACAAATTCTTTAGTCACACGTGGCGAAATAAATTTAGTGATGTTTCCACACTAAAGAACGCGATTCCCATGTCACGTTGAAGTTACTTCCACCGCCCCGGGGCTAATAATCAAATTGACAGCTAATTTCGGGTAGACATTATCAACGGAACAAATCCTCTTCATTAGACGTATTTTATGGACCACCTGTGAGCACGATAGGCCAACCGATTACAACCAGTAGGTACTACACAGACGGGAACTCAAACTGTGCGTGATCACAGGGCCTACCGTTTTCCGCAATTTGTTTACTGCGGGTTTGTTTTGATACGCAGTTCCTTACGGGCAGACTAATCTTCGCTTCGATCATGTCCGTAGACAGACAACAAAAAATGCCAACTAGCATCCAACAGATAGGAAGGTACATGATTATTGGTCGTCGCGCAGTCTGTTCAAATAAAGAGATTTGGTTTAAAAAAACATTCACGGTGCTCCCAGAGCGTTATTAGTCGAAAAAAGATCCACCAGATTTGAGCGAATCAATCGATTTCTTTAGGTAAATTTGAATTATTGTAAATTTAAAGCTGAATATAATTGAATTATTTATGAGCTGGTGGAAGACCGTTTTCGTCTAATGATTCATTCTAATGCTCAAAATACCGTTTTGATTCATATTACGGACAGCTTCAAATTCCGGACACTCTACTTTGTATGGGAAACATTTCACAAGAAATGTTTCAATTTTTGCCGTTCAAAAGTTCTCAAATTCAAGGCTCGTTTTAGGAAGCTTCTCCCATAAATGTCTTTGAATATTTATAATGCCCAACTACCTTAGATGTCTCTTTAGTGGTTTGACGATTTCAATTGATGATTTGACTGTTGCATTAATTATTATCATGAGCTGTCCGGAATTCGAATCAAAGTATCCGGAATATGAGGCAAAAGTGAAGAAGCGTCCGGAATAAGAATCATGAAAAGGCCACACATTTTGATTTATTTAAAATTATTGAGGTTGCGGAAGCCTATTTTTTACCCACCATTCGAAAGTTAAGGGCTTCCGACGCTTGATAACGCTAATGTATCATACAGAATGATTTATTTTGTATGCTTTATGCTGGGTTATACTTCACTGAGGCCTTAAGTGTCCGTAATATGAATCAAAACGGTACATCTCTTCGCGTAAAACTGCTTTCTGGACCACTTACTGCAGTTTCAAAATGAATATCTTAAACGAACCTTCGCCCGACCGTTTGGGCAAGAGCTCGAAACTTGTGAGGAGAAAATGTTTACTGACAGACACAAATTATCGACACTTGTCTTCTTCTTTCTGGCGTTATGTCTCCACTGGGACAGAGCCTGGCTTCTCAGCTTAGTGTTCTTATGAGCACTTCCACAGTTATTAACTGAGAGCTTACTATGCTAATGACCATTTTTGCATGTGTATATTCGTGTGGCAGGTACGAAGATACTCTATGCCCTGGAAAGTCGAGAAAATTTCCAACCCGAAAAGATCCTCGACCGGTGGGATTCGAACCCACGACCCTCAGCTTGGTCATGCTGAACAGCTGCGCGTTTACCGCTACGGCTATCTGGGCTATCGACAATTGTATGACAGGCATTATTATGTTTGCAGAAAAATATACACTTATGTTTTTTTAATCAGAAATTTACTCTAAACTTGATGATTTCTAGTACGTACAAATATAACAGATTTACGCAAAACTATGGAAAACGTGAATATTTCCTCCCCCATAACCCCATACGTAATTAATGGCTCCTAACTGTTCCAAATCTCAGTTAATTTTCATAATATTCAGAACGAAAGTCGCTTACTTAAACAGCATTTGAATCCCCATGACATTCAAAAACATTTGTTAATCCTTTAAAAAATATTGTGCTTCCGCAACCCAGGGAAATCAGAACGGAAAAAGATTTTTTTTTCCTTGATAAAGCCTAATACAAAGAGCTGAAACGTCAAGCAAATGAAAACTTTCCGTTTTTATTTCTTCAGACGGCGAAAGCCTCAAAATCACAATTGAAATCCTTCCAGTCAAGCATCCTAAGTCTTGAAAATAAACTTCTGTCCCACTCCAATTTTTACATTAATTTATTGCATACAACAGGGGTTTCTGATTGAACACATTAAAAGCATTCAAATGCTACGTCATATTTCGAGTATGGAAATCGACTGATGACTAAATATTTAGTGCAAATTTTTATTTCTGATGTCAAAGGTCTGTGGAGCACCGTGCCTACCATCTGGGCCTAATCAATTGGATGTTCCTCCATTTCCTATACTTACCTGTGAACCCAATCAATCAGGTGATCTCGAAGGATCTCGGCATCTCGCTAACATCGATCGTTTTTTGACGTAGAAGTACGTCTTTCTTCTCTATACAGGAGTGAAATTGGAATTTCGAAACCAAGAGCGTTACGCTGGCATGAAATATTTTAAACGTTTATAACTTCTCGCTGGCTTAACGAAATTTCTTGATTAGCACCTCAATCGAAAGATAAGACATCAAAGCTTCATGTCGTTTACTTACTGGATCCCACATACCTGTCCAAATAGTTTAATAACTGTTTTAAAATAGAACGTTGATTTCAAGCAAATCTATAAATAGGGGTGGCTACAGAAAATTTGACGTCATTTGCTTTTCACTCTCCGATTGGCTCGCATCACAGATTGGCGACAGATTGGCTTGCTCTGACCGGGCGTGCTTCTCAGGCACAGACATCAATAGCGAAGGACGCCCCCGTTTGTCTTGCTTCGCTCAAATTAAACTGTCGAGCGAGCGAGAGAAGATGCCGTCCGAAGCTAAAGCCATCACCGCTGCCGCCGCCTAGAAGAAGAAGAGGAAGCAGTCCACAGGTGAATTTGCGGTCGAACTGTGAACACGGTCGGGCGAGTCATTCTCGCTTTGTGGTTCACCGCTTGTTTGCGTTCACCCAGCCATCGTCATCGCCGCCGCAAATTTCATCGGCCGAGGAGCTGTTGACCCGCGCTTCAAAATTTCGACTCGTGATGATATATCATCATTGATGGCCAAGAAGCAATCCCGTTAGGAGCAAATACCAGAAGTCCCCTGAGTTTTGCTGGTCCGAGCAGTGTTATTTATCCGTAACAACATCGAAGCCAACAAAGCCATCGGTTCTTTTCAGAGCCATCAAATTTGTTGAAAAGAGTTAAAAGAGAAATATTTCCGACTTTATTTATAACTTCTAATATTCCTAAATCAATTTCACGGCTTCATACAACATTTCATTTGTCATGAATAATTTATGACTCAACCATTTTAGATTGTACTCGCGGACGCTGCTGCAGTGCCGTCGGGGTGAGTGCTCAACATTTCACAACGATTGTAAAATAGAGTGGCTTTTCCAACAGCTTCTTTTATGTTCCATATTTTATGGGAACACTTTGATTAGGAAAATTATCCCATGTAACAAAATTGCGACATATTTAGAATGCTTTTGATAAGACATTCTCATTGAACAATTGTAATAATTTTGGCACCCATGGATCCGAAATTTACCGTCATAATAAAGAAAACTATTAATTATCAATAGCTCGAATTGAATATTTAGGGAATGTCAATTCATGTTCGACCAATTTCTCACGTATTAGTATTCTCCGCAATTTTCAAGTAATTCCAAACCCAACACATTATTGGCACATACCCATTTCCCAGATTGGTCGATCATAAAGCGAAGAGCACAAAAGGGAGGAGCATCATCTGCTATTCCAAGGTTATAAAACATGCTGCCTTCGTTGGATTCAGTTTCATTCCATTTCCGCTTTCGAGCTGGTAAGAGCTCCTCCGAACTTGCTTAGCGAGAAGTACCTCGCTGCTAGAAGCCTGCTGAGCTGTTTATCCAGAATCTGGTTTGTGAAATCGCTCAAGATTTCAAAATTGAGCTACGTTTCCAGATTTCAACAAATCCCTGTGATCCGCTACCCTGTTGCTATTGTGCACCCATGAAATATTCATCTGGTTTGTCGAATAAACAGAGAATTTATTCACATCTTCTTATTCTTCTTCTTGGCATTAACGTCCTCACTGGGACAGAGCCTGCTTCTCAGCTTAGTGCTCTTATGACACTTCCACAGTTATTAACTGAGAGCTTTCTTTGCCAAAGTTTCCATTTTTGCATTCGTTTATCGTGTGGTAGCTACGATTATACTCTATGCCCAGGGAAGTCAAGAAAATTTCCATTACTAAAAGATCCTTAACCGACCGGGAATCGAACCCAGACACCTTCAGCATGGCTTTGCTTTGTAGCCGCGGACTCTAACCACTCGGCTAAGGAAGGCCCCAACTTATTCACATGCATTTGAAACTTTTTAAATTTTTCCATACAAAATGACCAACTTTGGTAAGTTAGATCTCAGCTATTTATGGAAATATTTTCGAATGAAACTTTCACAGAACATCAGATGTAACTTGAGTTTTAACATATATTTTTGAATATTTTTTCCAATCACAATTTTATAAGTAATAACGGTTTGACTAAACTGTAATTTTCGACGAAAAATTCAAAACTTTTTATCTTAAAATCTGATAGCCTTACACAAAAACTGTCTTCAGCAAACTTATTCATCTCGTCAAAATCTACAACTTTGCTGAAGATACCATGAAGCTAAACCTTCAATATGTTTAGTTATGTCAATTATAAAAAATCGTCAACAAATTCACTTTAGTCAAACCGTTACTGCTTTTCAACGTGTGATTGGAAAAATCACTCAATAATATATGTTAAAATTTAAGTTATGTCTGATATTCTGTGAAAATTTCATTCAAATCGGTCCATAAATAACTGAGATATAGTTTATCAAAGTTGATCATTTTGCATGAAAAATCAAAAGAGTTGCAGTTTTTTTTTTCTCAGCGAAGAATCACACCATCAACGAAAATAGCGCGAAAGCAATAACCAATCGCGTGCGAGTAGCGAACGGAGTGACGAAACAACCAAGCGAGAACCCCACCACTCGCCATCGGTGAACGGAGCTCGAGCAAATAAAACCACTGGTTGTTCTGCTCCCAGCTCATTCACAAATCGAACGGCATAACGAACGGATCAAGCAGCGGAGCAGCAAAGAAGAGCGCGTGAAAGCCACAGCAGTGTGCGAGTAGCGAACGGAACCAGAGAGCAACGAAGCGAAAACAACAACTGAAAAACATTCAGTGGACGGATTAGTAGTCAGCGCCAACCGGCGACCTGTAGGAAAGTAACGCCAGCGAAATATACACCATCTGCCTCTCCTTACCATTCATATTCTTGTACTGATGAAGTCAATGAAATGGTTTGGTTTGGCGATGGAGCAAAGAGTTATTTAGGATGATTTTACTTGACAAAGAGTTGTTGATAAATATTCCAATCAATAAGAGTTGTTTTGAAAAAGTTCACTTTTAGCAGAATTTTCCTCGGAAAATTTATGCTTTACCAAAGAGTTGTTAATGAAATTCCTGCAGCAAAGGGTTGAGTTTCTCCCCACGAATATTTTCAGCCAGGACCAGTCATGGCCCCCGCTTCCAAAATTCTCGAGTACGGAATTTGGAAAATGTATTAAAATTGCGACAGATTTTAAATACTGTTCAATAAACTGTTTCTTGACCAATTGTAATAAGCAACTATTGATCTGAATTGATTTTTCTACATGTTGTCTATTGCGTTAATCTGAGAAATAGGCTTTATGAAATTGATGTCTTGGCAAGGGATGTACAAGATGAGCATTATGCTGTTATTGCATCCCGACGGCACTGTAGCAGCGTTCTCGGACCATCCTCAAATTGTCGTATTGTCGATTATTCGTGATAAATCAGATATTGTACGAGATGAATTAAGAGATTATAGCAAGTATGTGGTAAGCACATTAAGATATATTACTAGCTACACTGTGTTTATCACGAGACGTTCTTACTAGCTCGAAAGTGTAAATGAAATGAACCGAATCCTGTTGTTGTTACAGAGGGATTTTAATCCGAAGGTCATTCGTCCCTTAAATGAACCGAATCTGTCGAAGATAGTATGTTTTACATAATTTGAATTGCAGACGATACTCCTCCCTTTCGTATTCTTCGCCTTCTTCTGATTGACCAATCTAGGATAAGATACATGAAGTTGATGTCTTGGTTAGGGATTTACATATCTTGGAAAATTCACATGCGCGTTCGTATGGACAGTAAAAATATCAACATTATTTTAACAGCTTACAATAAATTAAAATCACGCATGTTTTGGTTTCGTGCAAATTTTAAATATTTCTGATCAATGTTCAATGTGTTCTGATATATACTATGACATTTGCAATAGACTAACCTGTAGAAAAATTTCAGATCAAAAGTTGCTCATTACAATTGGTCAGGAAACAGTTTATTGAACAGTATTTAAAATCTGTCGCAATTTTAATACATTTTCCAATTTCCATACTCGAGAATTTAGGAAGTGTTCCCCCATTATATGATAAATCAACGATGCTGTTAGAAATACCATACAATGCTGAGTAGTATGATGTTATTACGGTCCGACGGTGCTGCAGCGGTAAATTCTCAAATTCATGTAATTATGTGGGGTAAATTATGTGAACCAAATTATAGTATACCGCGATATTTAGATCATTATAGATAAATCAGTAAATATCATCCAATAAACCCTTTTAAGAACGTATGTTGGCCCTGAAAAGGGCCGATTGAGCTTGGATGCTGTGACCACGAGTTTACCACGAGTCGAAATTTAGAAGCGCGGATCGGTCAACCTAGAAATCTTGAGCGATTTCACAAACCAGATGCTGGATTGGCAGCTTGAAGATTAACAGCTCAGCAGATTTCTAGCAGCGAGGTACTTCTCGCTAAGCAAGTTCGGAGGAGCTCTTACCAGCTCGAAAGCGGAATTGGAATGAAACTGAATCCGACGAAGGAAGCATGTTTTATAACCTCAGAATAGCAGATGATGCTCCTCCCTTTTGTGCTCTTCGCTTTCTGATCGACCAATCTGGGAAATGGGTATGTGCCAATAATGTGTTGGGCTTGGAATTACTTGAAGATTGCGGAGAATGCTAATGCGTGAGAAATTGGTCGAACGTGAATTGCTGGAAGGGTTGACATTAACTAAATATTCAATACGAGCTATTGATAATCAATAGTTTTCTTTATTATGAAGGTAAATTTTCCGATCCATGGGTGCCAAAATTATTACAATTGTTCAATGAGAATGTCTTTTCAAAAGCATTCTAAATAAGGCGCAATTTTGTTGCATGTGATAATTTTGCTAATCAAAGTGTTCCCATAAAATATGGAACATCAAAGACGCTGTTGGAATACCACTCTATTTTACAATCGTTGTGGAATGTTGAGCACTCACCCCGACGGCACTGCAGCAGCATCCGCGATTACAGTCTCAAAATGTTTAGTCATAAATTATTCATGACAAATGAAATTTTGTATGAAGCTGTGAAATTGATTTAGGAATATTAGAAGTCATATATAAAGTCGGAAATATTTCTCTTTTAACTCTTTCCCACAAATTTGATGGCCCTTAAAAGGGCCGATGGCTTTGTTAGCTTTGATGCTCTTACAGATAAATAACACTGCGGGATGTTATCAGTTGATTGCCATGGTCTAACGGGGAATCCTCAACTCAAATGTATAAATTTGAGCAAGTTATTTGCTTAAACGACGAACCGAAAGTTTCGTGGCGTGGATGGCGCACAACAGTAACAGGTAGTGGATCACCGGGCTTAAGTCGAAATCTGATGATGGCGGCGATGACGATGGCTGGGTGAACGCAAACAAGCGGTGAAGCACAAAGCGAGAATGACTTGCCCGATCGTGTTCACAGTTCGACCGCAAATTTTCCTGTGGACTGCTTCCCCTTCTTCTTCTTTTTGGCGGCGGCAGCGGTGATGACTTTGGCTTCGGACGGCATCTTCTCTCGCTCGCTCTACAGTTTGATTTGAGCGAAGCAAGACAAACGGGAAGGTCCTTCGCTATCGATGTCTGTGCCTGAGAAGCATGCCCGGTCAGAGCCAGACGATCTATTGCCTGCTGAGATGCGATCCAAGCGGAGAATGGTAAGCAAATGACGTCAAATTTTCTCTAGCACCCCTATTTATAAATTTGCTTGAAATCAACGTTCTCTTTTAAAACAGTAATTAAACTATTTGGACAGGTATGTGGGATTCAGTAAGTAAACGACATGACCCTTTGATGTGTTGTCTTTCAATTGAGGTGCCATTCAAGGAATTTCGTTAAACCAGCAAACAGTTATAAGAGTTCAAAATATTTCATGCCAACGTAAGGCTCTTGGTTTTGAAATTCCAATTTCACTCCTGTATAGAGAATTTTTATTTTACTTTCAAACTGTGCGGCATAATCAAATGCAAACGCATTCAGTTCTCAATGGTTAGTACCTGTGCTTTTACTGTTCATAAGTCGCAAGGTGGAACTTTCCCCGAGGTCGTGTACGACTATGACAAAAGCCAGGATCAGCAATTGGTATTTGTTGGTTTGTCGCGGGTTACTTCATTGAAAGGACTATTTTTGACAAACTCTGCTTTTTTCAAGTTTCATCACGCCAAAGGCAGCAATTTTCCCAAGAGGATTGACTTAAGGCAATCATCGATTAGTGACGCTTTGAGACGAACTGCGTGAAATACTGGATCATAGCGGCCAAGCCTGCATATTGATGAGTATCAATGTACAGAGCCTAAATGCTCATGCAATGTATATTGCTACAGACCAAAGCACTGGACCGATTCAATCGATTATCACGATCGAAGCACCCGAGCTATCAAACATCTAATCTACTGGAGGAGTTTGGCGAACTACAGCTGGAGCCAGAAACCGATCACCCAACCAAGCAACACAAGGAAGCAACGACCGAACAAACAAATTCAATCATCTGGCATTATTCCTGGAACACCAAACACTGGTTCTCGGAACCACAGAACGACAAATGGTTCTTTTCAGGACTACCAAAATGAGTCCAAAAAGAGTTAACTTCTGAAAACTTCATCCGATCAATAACAACACAAAACTAGTACACTTACAAATTCATACACATGACAAATCAAATTATTAATCATCGTAGTTCTACGTCAACCCCGCGGTAATGTAATAGACATTACCCACCCCAAATTTTTTATTGTTCCGCTATTCCCACACTTGATCGGAAGCGAGAGCTCTTTCGCTTTCAACCAACGACCAGATCGTAGATATCCAACAAGACTCGAACGTGACACTCATGCTCTCGATTTAGCTCTCAATACGAGTGAGAACTAAGCGACACGATGCGAGACAACATTCTGCCCCTCCAACAACGGCAAAGAGTGCAACCGGGGTTCTTGGAGCGTGATTTTTGGTCGTTCGTAATTTACATGAAGTGTATCGGTTGATGTCTGAAGCGGTGCTTTAGCTACGTTTTGCTCTATCTTTAGATAGGGTGGTGTTAAATGCAAGTCGTAGGAGGAATTATTCGAACATGATATATAGATAAAACAAAAAAAATGTATATTCAGACAGGTTATCACAGATTCTTGTTAAAAAATAATTTGACAGATTTATTTATTTTAATATCCAGTTACTTTTAATTAAATTGTTGCAGCTGTTCTTGAACCACGTATTTTTTCGTTCTGACAATCAAACATCTCTCCCTCGTAATTAAAAAAAAAACTTTACATTTTACCAGTAATTCTCTCAAATATTTGTTAAAAATTCTTCAGGGATTACATAAAAAATTCAGCGATTTCCATACAATATTTTTTATGAATTTTTGCCATTTGGCTAATTTTGTATTCGTATATCGTGTGGCAAGCCCGAAGATATTCTATGCCCTGGGAAATTGAGAAACTTCTGCTACAAATAGATCCTCGATCGGCAGGATTTAAACTCTTGACCCTCAGCCTGGTTGCACATTTTCCACCACGGATTTTTGTACCCCAAACGGAAAAATAAGCAAAATAACACTGTTAGAGGATTGCCAAAAGTTCTAAAATCATTTCTGAACTTAATTTGAACTGATGGATACATTTGACATTTGCAATGCAAAAATGTGTAAGCGTATATGAAAAAATAATAATGGCAGAGGTTCCCAAACTTTCTTGGATCATGGCGCCCTTGGTAATTTTCTGGAAACGGCGCGGCGCACCGGAGCTAAAAACTGAAGGCTGAGGACTTTCTTATACATGAGATACCTTTTTTTGTATTTATCTTTACCAGAAGTATAATACTTTCAATATGGACAGAACAACACTAAAATAATTGGATGGAGGATTATTCGGGTGTTTTATGTATTTTGGACAGTGCGTTACGCGTATATAATTTAGCCACTTCCATTTTATTTTGCCGTGGATGACCAAATTATATTCGCATAACGATCTTTCTAAAATACTTTGATCACCTTAATTAAAACAATAAACTCAAAGTGATGTTCGCTGAAATTTTTTGACAGTTTGTGTCCTTTTCTAAGTACGACTTCCAAAGTTACACCTCTGTTTTTTTGTTCCTTTGTAGCAAAAAACATTTTACATTACGTATACATTTTATCAAAATTTACGGTGACAAACCTAACAATCTGAGCAAAAATAGTATTAAATGCTGTGTTTTGCGTCAATCAAATAAATATAGTCAACCTAATTGCATCCAACACTTTAATGCTTCCAGTGGACCATTTTGTCTCTTGAAAGAAGCACCACGTTAGACAACGGACCAGCACTCAACGCTCTGTTGACACAATCGGAAAACGTTCCTCATGAAAAGTTATCCGGATGAAGTGGGAATCGAAGTAACACTTATCAGCACAATGCTTGACGACACTGTGCGGTAGGCCTCAAATTCTAAAAACGAGTTCAAAAGTTCTCTACAATGAATGTTCCAATGACAGTCGATGAAAACAGATATAATTTGTTTAAAAGTCGTCGAAGAACGGTTTTCTTTAAACGAACCTGACCAGTACTTATTTTCGAAAATTTGAGAGGTTTTCTAAGATAACGGGAAGATTTCAAATTTAATCATGAGTTAACTTGCGGCGCCCCTGAAGAAGTGCTACGGCGCACCAGTGCGCCGCGGCGCACAGTTTGGGAAGTACTGATAATGGGATAATTTGAAGATGTTTATTTTCTGTGAGTGCCAATGATTTCTGGTAGAACATTTGTATCAAACAAGAATTTCTGACGTTTATGGATATTTTCAGTGGAGGCAACATATTACCTTTACATACCCAATGAACACACGATCGTATATAATAGGATATAATAGTACAAATGTGGAGGCGATATACGTACATATTGCATGCAGCTTAATGGCGCATGTACGTATATCGCCTCCACTTTTGTACTCATATGCACTGTCGTATACGAGTTTGTGTTTACTGGGTAACGAATTATGAGGAATAATTTGTTGGTAAGGTGATCTATAATCATGTAAATCATTGTTCAAACTTTTGAAAAAAAAAACTGTCATTATGCACAAAAGTCTTAGTTTTTCACGGCTTTAAAGTATAATATTAAGCACCATATATAAAAATTAATATGATTCTACAAATGCTGATTATTTGAACTTTTCACGAGGAGGGCCACCTCAATCAATGTTACCACGCTAATCAATGATATCCCATTTTACCAAACTAGTGGATGCGAGTAACTGACACTGAAGAAGACTAGTCGACATATTCGTATCTGTCAAAAAATAAGCAATTAGAGCGAAATCAACATGTACAATACTCAAATCTACTGTTTCATTCTGTTTGTTGAGATTCTGCTAAAAATGTTTCAACATATAAAAGAATGAAAATATTTTATAAAAGTCTGAATTGCGAAATATCCCAAGTAACAATGAAAGCTGCACAGGAAGAGTATTTGCTGAACAATGGCTGATTAATGGTGTACAAGACTGAACACCGTGACAGCTGAACAACAATTTGAAGAAAAGCTTAGTAAACACTCTTATTCAGCAGTATACTCAAAGCTGAATATAAAGTTGAACAAACTATCTACAATTTTAACTTTTGTTCAGCCATCCTGAATGATATTGAATAAAGGTTATTTAAACCATTATTCAAATCAACAGTCATTGTAAAAAGTGTCCAGCTGTTGGTTGACAAAAATATACACACCAACATTTGGGTAAAACACAAAATCGATGATTTAAAAACTGTTTCATCGAACTCACCGAACAACAAATTTTCACATCCCGAAGCGGACATGCCGTAAACACACACGGGCCTAGCGTTTGTAGAAAAAGAAAAACACTTGAATTCGGCATCCATGAGCTTGAGCAACAACAAGATAGAACAATACACTCGCTCATGAAGATTTCTTCGTCGCATTTGTAATTAACTGTACGAAATCGTAATCATTACCAACATTTGTTGACAACAATTAAACAGCAGTAATTCAAGGTTATCGAGAATTCAATTTTAAAACAAAAATCACAACACACAAAACACTAACTTTAGTGTTTTTGCAGAGCACTGATATCCTATCTTCAGCCTCAATGCAACCTTTAATATAACCCTTAATTCAGGCAAGTCAATAAGTTATTCCCGTGCTTTTAATAATGCTCACACAGTTTCATGTGGAGCAGCTGTCAAGGTAAGTAGTTATAAATCAGTGGATCCCAGTTCAATTCTCAGTTGTTAATATTTACTAATCTTCATCTTTAGATTTCAGCACACATCTCCCCTATG
Organism: Aedes aegypti; assembly: GCF_002204515.2. NCBI lineage: Eukaryota > Metazoa > Arthropoda > Insecta > Diptera > Culicidae > Aedes > Aedes aegypti. The sequence goes on from NC_035109.1 coordinate 110,716,866, forward strand.
TGTTTGAAATTGTAAGTTGCGTTGATAAAATCCAAAACTATGAACCTGTAAATATTTTAACATTTTTTGGTTAATTGTTGCATAATGGATGAATAAGCGATTGTTAAGCTTTCGAAGGCTGCCATCTGTTCTAAAAATAGAATTATCATTATTGAAAGGGGGTTGAATAAGCGCATGATAGACCTTTATTCAGCCTTCAATTAAGTTTAAGGCTGAATAAAATCGCCAGAATTAGCTGAACAACAGTGTATGCAGGCTACGAACAACTTTTGTTCAAACAAAGGCTGAATTGAATTAGTTATATGAGCGTTTGAACAGCTTCAAATTGTTACCTGGGATGTTAACCTTGAATATTATTGTTCTTGTGCTAACTATTTTAAATTGCCATCAATCGAATAGTCGCAATGCGCCACAGCTAATTTTTCCACCTAATTATTCTTGAACATACAGCGGGGATTCGCTGGTTAGACCACGGCTGCCTTCCAACAAACGAATCCGACCCATTGGTTGGGACGCCGGATAGCTAATGAAAATACTCCAGACATGCGCATCTGGAGAACAAATCGTGAAACGCACATAAACATGTAGGGGAACTGGGTGTAAAATGCGCCGTTGGGATAAAACGCGCCACCCTCGTTGTGAACGAACGACGTGCTTTGGGACGTTTTTTTTTTTCACCCGAGATAATAGAAAATGGGGCTTTCCTTAGCCGAGTGTTAGAGTCCGCGGCTACAAAGCAAAGCCATGCTGAAGGTGTCTGGGTTCGATTCCCAGTCGGTCCAGGATCTTTTCGTAATGAAAATTTCCTTGACTTCCCTGGGCATAGAGTATCATCGTACCTGCCACACGATATACGAATGCAAAAATGGAAACTTTGGCAAAGAAAGCTCTCAGTTAATAACTGTGGAAGTGTTCATATGAACACTAAGCTGAGAAGCAGGCTCTGTCCCAGTGAGGACGTTAATTCCAAGAAGAAGAAGAAGAAGAAGAAGAAGAAGAAGAAGAAGAAGAAGGAGAAGAAGAAGATGTGAATAAGTTCTCTGTTCATTCGACAAACCAGCTGAATATTTCATGGGTGCACAACAGCAACAGGGTAGCGGATCACAGGGATTTAGTTGAAATCTGGAAACGTAGCTCGATCTTGAAATCTTGAGCGATTTCACAAACCAGATTCTGGATTTACAGCTCAACAGGTTTCTAGCAGCGTGGTACTTCTCGCTAAGCAAGTTCGGAGGAGCTCTAAGGAACAGCGACAGCGGAAATGGAATGAAACTGAATCCGACGAAGGCAGCATGTTTTATAGCCTTAGAATAACAGATGATGCTCCTCCCTTTTGTGCTCTTCGCAATCTAGGAAATGGGTATGTGCCAATAATGTGTTGGGCTTAGAATTACTTGGAAATTGCGGAGAATACTAATGCGTGAGAATTTGGTCGAACATGAATTGTTGGAATGATTGACATTCCCCAAATATTCAAAACGAGCTATTTATAATCAATAGTTTTCTTTATTATGAAGGTAAATTTGTGATCCATGGGTGCCAATATTATTACAATTGTTCAATGAGAATGTCTTTTCCAAAGCATTCTAAATATGTCGCAATTTTGTTACATGTGATAAGTTTCCTATTCAAAGTGTTCCCATACAATATGGAACATCAAAGGCGCTGTTGGAAATGCCACTCTATTTTACAATCGTTGTGAAATGTTGAGCACACACCCCGACGGCACTGCAGCAGCGTCCGCGAGTACAATCTCAAATTATTGAGTCATAAATTATTCATGACAAATGAAATTTTGTATGAAGCTGTGAAATTTATTTAGGAATATAAGAAGTCAGGGGCCCAGATAGCCGTAGCGGTAAACGCGCAGCTATTCAGCATGACCATGCTGAGGGTCGTGGGTTCGAATCCCGCTGGTCGAGGATCTTTTCGTAAAGGAAATTTTCCCGATTCCCAGGGGATAGAGTATCTTCGTACCTGCCACACGATTTACACATTGCAAAAATGGTCAATCGGCAAAGAAAGCATTCAGTTTATAACTGTGGAAGTGCTCATAAGAACACTAAGCTGAGAAGCAGGCTCTGTCCCAGGAAGGACGTAATGCCAGAAAGAAGAAGAAGAAGTCATAAATAAAGTCAGAAATATTTCTCTTTTAACTCTTTTCCACTAATTTGATGGCCCTGAAAAGGACCGATGGCTTTGTTAGCTAAATTTGAGCAAGTTATTTGCTTATACGACGAACCAGCTGAATGTTTCGTGGCTAGAAACGTTGCTCACTCTTGAAATCTTGAGCGATTTCACTAGTCCAATGCTCAATTAGCAGCTCCTTGGACCAGCAACTCAGGGGGCTTCTGGTATTTGTTCCTAACGGGATTGCTTCTTGACCACCAATGCTGATTTTATCACGAGTCGAAATCTTGAAGCGCGGGTCAACAGCTGCTCGGCCGATGAAATTTGCGGCGGCGATGACGATGGCTGGGTGAACGCAAACAAGCGGTAAACCACAAAGCGAGAATGACTCGCCCGACCGTGTTCACAGTTCGACCGCAAATTCACCTGTGGACTGCTTCTTCTTGGCGGCGGCAGCGGTGATGGCTTTAGCTTCGGACGACATTTTCTCTCGCTCGCTCGACAGTTTGATGTCTGTGCCTGAGAAGCACGCCCGGTCAGAGCAAGCCGATCTGTTGCCTGCTGAGATGCGAGCCAATCGGAGAGTGAAAAGCAAATGACGTCAGATTTTCTCTAGCACCCCTATTTATAGATTTGCTTGAAATCAACGTTCTCTTTCAAAACAGTTTGGACAGGTATGTGGGATTCGGTAAGTAAACGGCATGAACCTTTGATGTCTTGTCTTTCGATTGAGGTGCTAATCAAGAAATTTCGTTAGGCCAGCGAAAAGTTATAAACGTTTAAAATAGTTCATGCTAACGTAACGCTCTTGGTTTTGAAATTCCAATTTCACTCCTGTATAGAGAAGAAAGACGTAGTTCTACGTCAAAAACGGAAACATACTAAGACAAGGTGTAGCAGCTGGCTCCCTATTTGTTTTGTTAGCCTCTTATACGATCTTTGTGTTGCCAGAAATGTGGTGCGCATCGATGAAAAATTGAAAAAGAGAGATAAAAAAAAGTCGCGCATAGAAGCTGCTTATGTTACCGTAAAACAATCATTCCTGGCAACGCTGTTTGGTGGACCAATCAACAATGGTCCGAATCGACAATTTAGCAGGAAAAAAGTTGTCTCCATTCTCGTCGATTTTAGACGTATGATGTCTTCAGAGATGGGGCCCAGATAGCCGTAGCGGTAAACGCGCAGCTATTCAGCAAGACCAAGCTGAGGGTCGTGGATTCGAATCCCACCGGTCGAGGATCTTTTCGGGTTGGAAATTTTCTCGACTTCCCAGGGCATAGAGTATCTTCGTACTTGCCACACGATATACACATGCAAAAATGGTCATTGGCATAGTAAGCTCTCAGTTAATAACTGTGGAAGTGCTCATAAGAACACTAAGCTGAGAAGCAGGCTCTGTCCCAGTGGGGACGTAACGCCAGAAAGAAGAAGAAGATGTCTTCAGAGAAGTTGTTCATAATTAAGTTTGGCATTAAATTTAAATTTTTACCCAAATAATTTTTTTTAGGAAATTTGAGGTTGTGCTCTTTTGCAAGCTTTAAGAAATGTTATTTTTAACAACTTTGTCAAAAACACTTTTGTTCTATCTCTTCATTTGAGCTAATTGAATTGTTTCTTAAATTTTTAATCCAGGGTGTTTCATATTTCCCCAAAATGTTGTGTATGAGAAGTTGTAGTTAAATCTAGTTAAAACCTGCTACTTTGATGAGGGCAGCACGCTGATAACTTGAAAGTTTGTGAGCTATAGGTGAATTTTGAGTTTTTAAGTATATTTTGGAAGTAAATTATCTCAATTTACTAAAAGGAAGTTCTCACAGTTTTTGCAGCAAAAGTTGCCTAATGGCCTTTCGAACGCCGCCAAAAGAAAACACAATAGAGCTGACTCCATGCGTTATAGGCATCTAAATATTTCATAGTTATTCTAAATCAGAAGAGTTACAAACTTGCAACATTCAGCAAAAATGTGTATCATTACTTCCGCTACAACTCCTGATGCTCAAATTCACGTAAAACTGAGAACAAAAAAGTCAGACAAAAAAACTGATTTTTAGGGTCCATCCAAAGTTAAAACTTTCAAAATTCAACAATGTTGTTCATGGAGCGGTTTCTTATAATTGGCAGAAAAGCGTAACCACAAATATCTTCAAACAAAAAAAATTAAGCCAAAATTTGAAATTCAAAATAGACCACACAATTACGAACAACTTCTCTGAACACATCGTATGTCTAACATCGACGCACAAAGATCCAGGTTTAAAAATTAATGGCATAAATTACGCATTTCGCCGTGCGGGGTGACATTGGGCCTAGGGGGTGACTTTGACAGCCTCTTTTGATGTATCTCATGGCTAGTAGGAATGCCAAAGAACTAATCTATGACCATCTATTGGCTATTAGTAACGCAATCTTGAAGCTTGACCCATTGTTTTCATAGTTCTGCCATTAGCTTACTGTGAAAATATTGGCCCAAAGTCACCCTTATGGACCAATGTCACCCCACACGACGGTTCTCAATACTTTACTGTTTTTAGCCATCAGAAGAGTTTTGGAACATGATTTAGGGTTTGATACTCTATTTTGGGCATTATCACAAGTTGTTGGTTCTCATGGAGCAAAATTCTAACGAATATGCTGTTTTCGTGCATTTTTTGGCTTTCAACGTTTTCAAAAAACTATCGCTTAAGCAAACTGAGTTATCGACGAGAAAAAAAATATATGCTGAAATCCAAATTTGCACAAGTCTTGATGAAAATAATTTAGTAGGGTTTCGAAGCATAGTAGATGAATTTTTGACTTTATTTTCAAATTGAAGTTTTAGTTTGGAAATGGGGTTTTGACCAGCTATTTGAAAATCTGGACGATTGAGCGACGAGAACAGAGAAAACACTTTTTTCCTGTTTAAATGTTTATTTGGATCATTGTGCAATCATATACTGGTCCGTTTTGGCCCCAAATTCTGATACGCACATACGTTGTATGATATGTCTCTTTTTGGGTATGTTTCTATCCGGTTGCATGATTGATGTTTCAGAAGATGAGAGAAGTTCTTCCCTGCCTGCTGGTTTTTAATACACTTGAGAAGATTGGCAAGCTTGTTGCACGCCATTATTTAATGAGTGATTCCAAGCAACAGCACCAAAATTTGGTAAATTTTTTAATTCATTTTTTTCTATTGAGCTGAAACTTTGCACAGTTTTCCAGTTCCATCTAAATCGTCATTTTCCGATATCAAATCTTCAAGTTGAGTCACGACTAACTTTTCAAAAGGGTGTATGTGAAAATGGTTCAAAAATATTCAAAAAGCTGCACAGCAAAAACGATTCGTTCGATTGTTAGACAACTAAAGAAACAAAGTTAGACAACTAAATAAAGATTCCAAAAAAAATACACACAGTAAAAATTTTTTTTTTTTTTTTTGCGTTAAAAAAACATAATTTTTGACACAAAAACTCAAATATCTCAAAACCCTATCGGAATACCAACGTAATTTTTTGAGGGAAAACGGTCCATTATATTAGCTATCTACCATGAAAATTTGGTGATGGTAAACCAATAAACAAAAAAGTTATGACATTTCAAACATGTCACAATTTTCACATTTAGTAGAAAAAAAAAAAAAAAAAAAATTTCGGTGTAAATTATTACGGGAACCGCAGTTTGTTGCTGATTTTATTGTTAAGGGCCTTGCGTGAATTAAACAAGTCGTTTACAATTAAATCTTTTATAACCATAGTGGTAGTATATTTTTAGCTTTTTCGTGAGTATGTTCATGGTATGTACCTATCATGTTTTTGATGTTGTTGAAGTTACTCGCTTTCTCCCAAATATGATTAGAAAGTCTATTCTCTACCAAGGCGGGTCTATACCCAGGTGTAATCAGATTTTAACTTTGTGGAGAAAACCAGCGCCGAGAAAACCGACCTGCTTTACGTATACTAGATCACCTGGGTATAGACCCGCCTTGTTCTCTACGAGGTAAACTTTTTGCAGGTAAACTAGTCGTATACCTGTATAGAAAATTTTTTTTGTAGCTTTTGTCTTCAATATTAGATTTCTTATAGGTTTCTTTTATCAAAAGGTTTCAACACTATTGAGAGAATTTTTCTTCAGTTACGTACAATAAAAAATATGACACTATCAAGACTTTAGATCACAACACTGGATCGCGTCTAACTTTCTAATAGATGCTATAATAGTTATGCATAATTAAATAAAATATCATGAAAACAACTTGTTAACCTCATGTGGTACCCTTAACAAAAAATTCAGCAACAAACTGCGGTCCTAAAAAAAATAACCAATGAAAAAAAAATAAATTCCACTAAGCGTCAAATTTGTGAAATATTTGAAATGTCATAACTTTTTTGTTTATTGGCTTACCGTCACCAAATTTTTATGGTAGATAGCTAATATAATGGACCGTTTTCCCTCAAAAAATTACGTTGGTGTTCCGATAGGGTTTTGAGATATTTGAGTTTTTGTGACAAAAATGATGTTTTTTAATGCAAAAAAAATTTTTTTTACTGTGTGTATTTTTTTTTGGAATCTTTATTTAGTTGTCTAACTTTGTTTCTTTAGTTGTCTAACAATCGAACGAACCGTTTTTGCTGTGCAGCTTTTTGAATATTTTTGAACCATTTTCACATACACCCTTTTGAAAAGTTAGTCGTGACTCAACTTGAAGATTTGATATCGGAAAATGACGATTTAGATGGAACTGAAAAACTGTGCAAAGTTTCAGATATTTTTGAAATGGTCGATCAGAATCGACTTGCATGCCTCCGTGGAATCCCTCTAATGAGCTGCCAAATGTGGCAATAGAAGAAACGTAAACAAGTTGGCCCACTGGCAAGTTTCAAAGCTGGCAAAATTAAAACATATCATTCGAAACATCTCATAAAATGATTTATTTTAGAGTTTCTGTTTCAAATCTGATAGAATAGTGGCGCTTAGAATTTCATTTACGAATTTTACGCCAAAACGATCATTATTCACTACTTCTGCACCATTATTGCTCGAAACATAATACCGTTTTGCCTCAAATTCCGAACAGACTCATATTCCGAACACTCGGTTTTTTTTTATGGCGATTTGGTTGAAATGTTTCGCTGAAATATATTATCAAATTACCAGGAAATGGCAGTCAATTGCAATTCAATTTAAACGTCTTCCAATCTATTTTATACCTCGGGAGTAGTGATGATTCTCTAGTTCGAGACCAGTAGAACTAGCTTAGATGAATTTATTTGCGAAATTATCCATTTGAACATTATTTATTTGTGCTGTTCGGAATTTGAATCAAGGTGTTCGGAATATGAGAAAGAATGAACGCAGTGTTCGGCATTAGAATCAAAATGTTGTTCTATAGTTTTACGTAAAAACAATACTAAACAAGCTTAAATATACAATTTTATCAGCAAACCCAACAGCTAACAGTTAGACTTTGTGAAAAAATTAAAAGTTTTACAAATATCAGCTAATCTGTGCCTATCAGATGCATTTGAAGTCACTGTTGGCCTTAAGTGTTCGAAATATGAGTCAAAACGGTACTATGCATGATATTCGCCCTACTTTTTTTCACAGTAAGCAAAGTAATGTCATAAACACGTTTTGATTCCATTTAACATCTTGGAGAATTACTTATTAGAAAAATTATTAAGATTCGATTCGTTGTGGTCTTTGATCGTTATGTGTTCCTAGTTGAACATGACCGTTTAATTATCCAATAACTTCTCTCAGAACCCCGAGATTCCTAATTCCCTTTGATAATCTAAAAGTTAAAATTATTCTTGGAATTTCGGGTGTAGCTCCTGGATAAGTTAAAGAGGGAATACATGGAGAAATTTCATGTAAGACAGGTGTTCGTATAACCCCTTCAATGTACGTAGTATGTTTCTGTAACAATTTATAAAATTATTACTTGAACATTATTGAGAAAGGTTCCATCAGAATTCCACAGGTTAATTTTTGGAGTAGTGTTGAGAGAAGTTTTCATAGGAATTCATGAGCCTTTACACCTGGTTTCTTTTTCATGAACTCGGCTGTGTGAATCTTGATTTTATCCAATATTAAACTAACGAATTGTCAGGGTGCTTAGCAACGAACCACGATTTATTGATACTTGAGATCTCATGAAGATTTTGTTTTTAAAAAGCATGGTGAGAGGTAAATTAATAACCGATTTTTCAAATGTTCTGTACATCGTGAAGCTATATAAGTGTGAAAGTAATTGTAACATTTGAACGAAAAAATATTTAGTTTTACATTCGAAATCCATTTTGGTTGAAATCTATACTTTTTGGGGCAAGTATGCCACCTATTTGGTAAACAAAAATGATTAGAGTGAAATTCATAAAAATGTTAACATCATCAACAAAATCATGATAATGAATCAAAATGAGACACCAGTAGTTATTTCTGAAGCGTAGAAAAGGAATAGCAAAAATTTTTGCTCCCAAAGTGATTTTTCCTCCAAATATTCTATAATAACGTAGTTTAAGACGTCTTAAGAACTGTTTTACTTATTTTCATCAATATTTTACCGTTATTTAGTGCTGATTAAGTGTTATATTATACAGATCCCCCGTAATGAAAGTGTAATTAATTTATCGTATTGAATGGAGACAAAAATAACTATTTTAGTTATTCGAATTGACTACTAGTAGAGTTCCGCATGTAGGGAACCTTGTTATAAAAAAAGAAAAAAAAAACAAAGTCTTGTCCTTGACTGTCCATTCTACCAACACAAAGTTAATAATATATTTGTTTTAAAGAAAACAAGTGTCACCCGCGTAATATCGATGGCTTACCTCTATAAACCCAAGTAAAGTAATCACGAGGCAGCTCTTAATAACCTGAAATTTCTACCAACCAGATTTAGTAAACACCAGTTGATATGTTCTATAACCACCCTATCTATACCGGCAAACTCTGGTTAGATCGAACACGCCGCTTCTGTTTGCTATTCATTTGTGATTATTACCAGATCGCTTACCACTGCTCGCACTTTGTCGCATATGGGTCTATTCCATACAAACCGATTCGCCACTCCGGCAGCATTCGTCGTCTTCGTTGGTTGTGGAACTCACCTCAGTCAGCCAGCAACATCCATCGTCACAGAGCCGACTTGGCGTTCCTATACTGACTGCATCGTGCATAGATACTTAGCTCCCCGGGCTCTAGCCAATTACTTCGTGGTATATTAACGCTCGCTATCAGCCGGACAGAACTCAGTGTCTGTTAACGCTTCCTTCCCTGTGCAGCTCTCGATCTTCGATGCTTCGAAGTTTGCTCTCTGTGTAGAATCCTAAGAAGTCCTAGTGCGAATGTGATTGGTTTCGGTTGATCCTGAATTTCGGTTAAATCCTTGTGTTGTTGAACGCGGCTAGCGCAACTTTTACGTGTGTCTGTTGCCAAGATCCATATCTTTAGGCCACGGCCAGAGTGATAAGTGCCAACTATTGAGTGATTAGGTTTTATCACTTGCCGCCACATTCTTGGAAGGCTTTTGTACTCCGATTGCAATATACTGCTCTAATGACATCTGATTAGTGTGTGCATCTTGTGTGGGAATGATCGTTGTCGCTTCTTCTACTATCTTTGTCGCCGCTGCCGTTGCCGTTTGTGATTTGTCAATAAAAATTAGAAGAAGATTACCAGTGATTGTGCTAACAGTAGCAAATACCTTGGACCGATAAGTGATTCTGAGTGGCAATTAGAGGCGACCTTAGTGGACCTTCATGAAACGACACTACTTCGTTCAGATGAATAACCAACAGCGAGTGACTCCCGTGGGGGTCTGTGCGGTCAGTTCCAGGGCTCCCAGTCTGGAGGATGGTTCCCAAAAAGGAGGAGGAGGGACGGTCAACGAGGGGTACGATGTTACGGATGATGTCGACCAGAGCCCACCGGATTATGGGATTGTGAACATCTATCAACGATCGAGTGGAGATTTGAGCAGTCTCGGTGGGAAGGGCAAGAACATGTACGAAGGAAGCCACGAAAAGAGTGAAAGTGATAAGGGGGGAAATGGGGCCGATGAAGATAGTGATATAATTACGGAGTATATTGGACACTACGGACTGTGGCAGTTTTATTGGACATTTTTGCTGTGCTTGTTCCAGATCCCGACGACCTTCCACATATTTTGTCTTGTCTTCCAGGTAAGTTATTGATGTACTAGATTTTGGGGGAAAATATCCTAGTCATATCATAGAAAAGGATGACCAATAGCTGCTTTTCCATAAGCAGCCAATAAAATAAGTTTAAATTAGTTATAAATAAGCAAATAAAATTTCTGATGTGATACTTAGGAATATCTTTTGCCGAAAAATAGCAACAAACAAATGAAAATCAACATTTTTTTTTCTAATATCAAACTAAAAATAAACATTACAACATTAGAAATTTAAAAACGATGAAAACAAAACTCAATCACAAAGTTTGAATGTAAATATATAGCAATATCACAGTTATTTTTTTTTTAGTATTTATTGTTATTTTTTTATTGGTGTTTTATTTGGTTTTATAATTGTCTAAAACCGGTTTGAACTTTAAAAGGGTTTTCCCTAAACAATCGATTAATGCTAAGGTTATAAAAATACACAATTTAAATGAACTGTTCCATACATTCCATATATGTTATATGAACCCAGTTTTGAATTTGCATTGAGGATAAAAATTCATTTTCAGCGAAAAAAAATCAATGTTTTTGTGAGCGGGTTGCTGATTTCAAGGGAAATTGCTTTTAATGTGATGTATTCTGAAATTCACAACATTCAATTCTAAAATTTGATGATTTATCAACAAGTTGTAAGATTTTTGAGACTTGATTCAGATTCAGTGACCTCAAATTTAGTGAATAGCATATTTCTTCAATTTTGGAAACCTATCGCAGTAATTGATCAACTTCACCCCGGAATCAAAAACTTCACTTTTTAAGTAAAAAACATGTTTTTGTTATTATGATAGTATTTCGTCAAAATTTCGTAGATGTATATCGATAAAAATCCACCCAGTACATGTTTTAAAAATATAGTAGGAATTATAGAACCAAATCACTCAAAACTGATCAACTTCACCCTATATTACGGTACTAATTAATTGATTTATTTTTTACTAGTTTCCAATTTTCCATTACTTTTCTTTATCAATTGATGAATAAAAATATTTTTCAATGCTTTTTTTAAACGCAATCTGTTTTTAACTATCATTGATTTCTAATTATTTCATTGGTTACTTTTAAATAAATGCAGAGCATTTGCTTTCTTAAAATGATTATTAACCCCTCTAATACCCAACCCCGCCCTTAGACGGGGTACCTTTAGAAATCTTGTGTAATTTTTTTACCTCGGAAATCAAAATTATTTTATTTTTTGGCCTAAACCTTGAGCCATAACACGCATATTAGAAAAATTTTGTACGACTTTTGGAACATTTTTGTATTTTTGGATTTTTTTTTTTTTTTGAAAAATTCTATTGTTTTATAACCTTTAAATGGCTGTGTCAAATTTAATGTGTAATACAAAAGTTTGTCGTTTTATAGATTTCTACAAATAATCTATCACAGAAAAAGAGTCTGGCGGAATTAAAATTATTTCGAATAGATTTTTCCGTTAGTTACACGGAAAATAAAACATGTTCCAGAAAAAATGTATTTTTAAAAGTACAGCAAAACATCAATTTTTTTAATTGTCATAAATTGGTTCCCAGAAAAGACTTTAAGAAAAAATGAAAAATGATAGGGATGCTCAAAAATAAAAATTAAAGAAACTAAAATTCATAAATTTGCGAATAAAAAAAAACCATTGTCCAAAAAGTTTTTAGTGCAACAAAGATATCTATCGACACCAAACCAAAATGTATTCCTCAAGAATCTTCTTAAGAACAATATTCGACGGTTTTTATTTACAGTATGACCCTTGATAATGCGGTAAAACCAAAAAATATACATGAAAGTCGCATAATAATGAACGCACTATATACGGTTCGAGTAAATCACAGTTTTATATCGGTATATCTCAAAATCCAGATAATATAGAAACTTGGGGTCTTTAGTAAAGTTGTTCTGGAGGTGAAGCGCTATCTGATGGTACCGCATTTAATTCGGAATTCGACCGCTAGGTGGCACTAGTGGGCATGGAAATTTTACTTTTGTTTTGCAAATATTTCAGGATCCTGATCATTCAGAGAGATGGCGTCTTCGGCAAAGTTGTTTAGTAAGTTAAGGACTAACATTGTTCGAGCTAGTTGATTCAAAATTATGCCACAAGGCGGCGCTAGTGTGCATGAAACTTTTGTTTGCAGATATCTCAGGAGCCTGACCACTTAGAGAGATAGTGTCTTCGACAAAGTAGTTAAGTAGCTCAAGGACTATTATTATTTGAGGTAAGAAATAGGATATTTTGCCACCAGGCGGCGGTAGTGAGCATAAAATTTTTGTTTTGCGGATACTGCAAGATCTTGACTTTTTACCCTCAGGAAAGTTGTTCAGAAGCTCAGGAACTATCATTATTTTACAAAATCTCGAATTCTAAGGATTAAACAAAGAAATAATTTGAACTACTGAACAACTCTGCCGAAGACGTCATCTTCCTAAGTGGTCAGACTCCTGGGATATTCGCAAAACCAAGGGTGTTGTACAAAGTACAACGCGCGACTACTCGCGTTACAAAAATTCGCGCGACGACCGAAAGGTTAAAAATAATGAAGAGTATACGTCATGTAAACTTCATTCATTCGATGTAAACATGACGTCATGTAAATTTAAGTCTGAAATCATGTACAAATGTGTTATATGTCATGTAATCACTCAGAATCCTGCTGGATTACATGACATATAATTGAAGTTTACATGACACATCATGTAAATATCAATGATATTACACGCTCCAATTATGTGCATTATATGTCTCAGAAATTTACGCTTTTCTTTCGAACTGTGTAGATCGAAAAAAAAGGTATAAGAGGGTTAATTTGACTGTTGATTTGCAATTATATTATAAATGAATCCTCAGTTTTCTTAGTCCTCAGCTGGAATTTTCAATAAGCAAACATGAACATGATAAATTTGAATGGAAAAATGTTTTTATCGATTTATTATATGAGTTTCTTGCATTTATATACATATTAAAATTCTTTCATATCACACTGAAAGTTCATGTGTTTTTGATATATGCGATGGATTGATTATTTTAAATCAATTTAAACGAAGTTTTCAGTTAGTTACCTCCCCTTGGTTATGCGACCTTGCCGCGATGGGGAGGGCACAATCCATTAGCCCATTAGATGGATACCAAAGGCGTGACCTGTAGTGGTGGTATCACATTTTGGCATTTTTGCTTAAAGCCGCGTCATAATTTATATGGCATAGACGTACTAATATCTCGGATGTGATCCAACAGACGTTCTGCGTCGTTGATAGAATTGATGCCCATTTCAAAAAATTTATCTATTCGAAGTGGACATTAATACTATTCGCGACGATCAGTTTGCCTTTTGCTAACCATAATCATCCGTAGCCACTCCTACTATTAGCTAGCTAGATGCATCGTTATCATACACAACGTAGGGAATATTACTCTGAGGAAAATGACTAGTAGATTCACTGAGAAGAAATAAGTGGCGACAATCTTATTTTATTATGGTTTTTACATAATCATAACAAGGAATACCTCTTTTACACAATGGTACAAACAATCTAATTCCAGCTTCATTTTCGCACAAATTAACAAGTAGAAAGTAAACGTTGTGAAGCATTGCATTTGCCACCGAAAAGTGAATCTTGTAGGAGACTGAAATAGAAGCCTAAGGTAACTTTACTCTTAAATATCCACTATAATAATGACTATAGAAAGTAAGACGCTGAGATCGATCATTAGGGTACACTTGCTAGTTTCGAGTTGAACAAACAAGGAAAGTGACTTTTTTCTTCAAGCATATATGAACGTAATGACCAATGAATATTTTTGACAACAAAAAACGAAATTAACTAGAACTACTACTAAACAACCTAATTTTGTTAAGACTTGACGACAATTGACACTTAAGACTCTAATCTTACGTAAAAGACAGTAATCAAAATAGCACTTAAATGACAAATTATTCAAAACCATTTCGACTAGACAGTTTAAGTAATGACACTACTACACTACTATTTCAAACAAATTTTGATGGAGCTGCTGATTTTCGAAATGCTTCCTTTTCTCAGAAGCAAGGGAATATGGGTATTTTTCAAAAACTACCACGTCACATTACAAATAAAAAAACAGTGTTCATGTGGGCACCATAGCCTAGTCCGTCTTAGTATTGGTCCTGGTAGAGGGAAAACTTGGCAAAAGCCAGACCGAGGGTTCAGCCTTGACAAGTTAAGGTGTCAGGCAGCTCCAACGGAATACCATACAAAAAAAAATTAGCGAAGTTTTTAGTTAGTTAGGTCCCGTTTGGCGTTGCTTAAAATTAGGGTGGACCCAAGGGGTGGATCACTCCTGATGCATCTGATATTTCAAGAAAATTCGATGCATTTAAATGCATTCAAATGTTCACTTCCAGAAAATTTGCAAATCATGGCTTGCTCAAACGTATGGCTGTTGTCTTTGTCAAACTGTCAAACGTATCATTTCAGAAACTCAACAAGAGCTGGTACCTCATCAATAAATTGTAGCAACAAACGTTCAACTTATAGTTTAACCCAAGGTTTTGTATCTCTTCCAGATTATCGGAATTTGGTTATCGACCTTGGTATCGACTTTGAATGATGTCCTACATATTTTCGTGAACAGTTAAGGATGAGAGCATATAGAAGGGGAAGAGCGAACATCTCCATTGATAAATCAAGTAATTTTATTAACAATAAATGTGCTTATTCTGCGCGGCGTGTGAGTCGAGACGAGTCGCTCTCACTTCGGGTGACGTGACGACTAATGCTAATCAAATGGGAGCGAATCGACAATTGTCACCACATTCGACTCGTGTCACCTCACACGCCGCGCAAAATAAGCACAAAATACTCCGTGTTTTTACAATACCACCAATGCTTAATTTCAGAGCCATGATGGCCTAGTTTGCTATCCTTGCAATCCTTTCAATGAACCATGGTGCAAAAAGGAATAGTCAGGGTTGTGGACATGAAGAAGTCAATCTAGCCACATTATGATGGAACAATATTCAATAAGCCACACAAACTACAGGACTAGCTATGGAAAGGATGAATATTAAAATCAACTGAAGTATCATTCGCACTCCCAACTATCATTAGAGCAAATAAAACGAGTTGTTTGATCAATTTTTTTTTTATATTTTTGGTTTGTTCTTTTCTATCCAACTAAATGTGAGTTCTGCAACTCTATGCAGATCCGTCCAGTCAAATAATAGTATTGGCAGCTCAGTTATTTCGAAGCGTTCCACCTTAAGTTAAGTGAACAAACATCACAGACTGTGGGCTTGACGAGGAGATTCTACCTACCCCTGCTTGCAAAAAGTTCCGTTTTCTATATGGACGCAGTACAACACTCATGGCAAAAATATTCCTTAACATAATGCTTTGAAGATCCGGTGGAAATCCTTTTTGAATAAACTGAAATGAATAACTAAGAAAAGGGATTGAATTAAGAAGAACAAACCTTTTCAAAACATTCACAACAAACAACGCGTTGCTATAGAATGATTCGTTGATAAGGTATTGTTGTTAACGCAAAGCTAAGTTGATGCGAACGCCGAAAAAATGCATTTAATGCAAATAGATGTACATTTGATGTACACTGAATAAGTGATCCACCCCTTGAAAATACTTCATTTTGGTATTCGACAGCTGTTGAGGACTGCTGGAGGTTTTGAACTAGTATTGAAAAAAATCACTTCTATATGAAAATCCATCAAGTATTATTTAGGTATTACAATACCTGATCTAATTATCAGCTTGGTATTTGTAGAATATGCAGAAGGTATTATTTGAGGTATTTTACCTCTTATGCAGGGCTCATTCATACCTCATTCGGGTTGTAAGTATTGGAAATTATCTGGTATGGAATACCTCAATTTGGTATGCAGTAGTTATTTTCTTCTGCTCGGGATGCTATAATAATGGAACTGATCTATTTAATGATACATCTGTACCATAAAGACATCGAAAATATTCGAATTAATAGAGTCCTTAACGTGTTTTTAGAACGCCAAGATTTCATCTGGCCCAATCTGTCTGAACACTGACCAATTAGTAGAGGAAACCATGAAGATATTTTTCTGGATCAATCATTGGAGAAATTCCTGAAGAAAAACTGAAATCGCTGCATGAATCGCTTCAAATATTTTCCTAGATAAATTACTGGAGGAGTCTTTGGAGAATCTGCTGTAGGAATCTCTGAAGGACTTTTCAATTAAGTCAATTAGTCAATTACTGAATTAGTCCTGGAGGCATCTCTGGAATCTCTTAAGAATCTTTGGAGGTATCCCAGAAAGTACTACTGCAAAGATTTTGCTGGTGGAATCCGTAGAAAAATCCCTAAAAAAAACCTGTAGAGATTTTTCTGGATCCCTGAAGTTATCCTTGGAGGAATCAATAGAGAAATTTCTGGTGAAATTTATGTAGAGATATTACTGGAGGAATTGTTGTAGAAGAAAAAAAACTACTAATTGAACTATAACACTTCACTTCACGTTTGCAAAAGAAAAAAATAAAATACTAAAAATCACTAGTAAGTGAGTGAAGTGTTAAAGTTCAATTATTAGCTTTTTTATAAACATTTTTTCTGTTAACATAATCCTTCTCATGAATTATAAAAAAGGTAGTGAATTATCATAGATTTTCCAAATATAATCCCTGAAAGATAATTTCTTATGAAATAACTGCAGGAATTCATGGAAAAATATCTGAAGGAATTTCAAGAAGAACTCTTGGAGAGATGCAGGGATTTTTGCAGGCCAAGAACGAATCCCTGGAGATGTTTCTTGGGAATCACTGGAAAATAATCTGGAAAAATCCCTGAAATCTGGTGAAATCCTTGGAGTATGCCATGTAACGTTTTTACTGGTGGTAACACTGGGAGAATTCCTAGAGGAAATACTTTAGAAATCCCTTGAGAAATTCGTAAGTTGTTGAAATCCTAGAGGAAATCCTGATGGGATCCTTGGAGGAATTTCTTCCCGTGAAAGATCCGTGAAGGAGTTCCGAAGGAAATTCCTGTAAAAATTCTTAGGATAATTTCTGATGAAATTCCTGCAGCAATCCATGGGAAACATTTTGTATTAGTTTTAAGAAGAACGAATTCCTGGAAAAATCCTTGGAGTAGGTCCTGTAGCGATTTTCCTGGTGCTAACAATGATTTTTTGGACATTCTTTGATTAATTCGTAAAACACCTGTAGGATGACCTGGTAGAATTTATGGAGCGATGCGTGGAGGAATCGCGGAAGATATTTTCGGAATTATTCCTGGACGAATCTCGACGAGACTACCTGGGGATATTTGGGTATGTATCCGTGGAGGAATCCTCTGGGGAAATTTTGGAGGAATCACTAGAGAAATATCATGAGTAATTGTTGAAGAGATTGTCCAAGTGTAATTCATGGAGGAATTCCTGGAGAAAGCCTTCAATATATCTCTGCATGAATCATTGTAAAGATTTTCCTGGAGGAATCCTTGGAGAAGTATGTGGAAGATTTTCTGAAGGAAATCCATAGGAATTAGCTTGGAAAATTCCTGGAAAAATCTCCGGATAAATCCCGGAGATAATGGAGGAATGCTTGGATAAATTTCTGGAAGAGTCCCAGTAAAGATTTTACTGGAGGAAGGAGTCCCAGTAAAGATTTTACTGGAGACATGCCTACAGGAACTCCTTGCGGCGAAATCTCTAAGGGAATTACTGTAGATATTTTCTTGCAGGAATTCTTGGAAAATCTCTTGTGAAAATTGCTACGGTATTTCTGGAGCCCTATCAAAACCGGTCTAAAATGTATCATGGCGAACAAAAGTTCTTCCTGGATGAATTCCTGGTTAAATCCCTAGTAGAGAATACGATGGAGATTGTCTTTTAAGATTTTAGGTAAAATCCCTGGAGGAATCTTTGAAAGAATTTTTGAAGAAATCTCTGGAGATATATCGTGAGAATTTTTTAGGCATCTTCGGAGTTTTTCCTGCAGGAACTCCTGGAGCCCCATTTGAACAGGTCCCAGATAGCGATTGATGTCAATAAAAAAACATGAATTATAACTTGCCAGATGATGTCGATTCCTTATATTTGTTTTCTAATTTGGCTGTAACTGAAATGGTATTCGAGTGGGATAATTTTATGTTTGGTAGCCCATATAGCCGCAGTGGTAAACGCGCAGCTTTTCAGCAAGTCCAAGCTGAGGGACATGGATTCGAATACCAGCGGTCAAAGATCTATTTGAATTGGTAATGTTCTCGATCCACCTCACGATATACACATGCAAAATTGTTTTATATGCTTTTTGATGAGATATACCGTAAAATGGGGTGAAGTTGATCACTTTCGAGCGATTCTGTTCTGTAACTCCTAGTAGAATGCATGTATTACTATCCAAATATTTTTAAAACATGTACTGGTTGGATATCTATCAAATTATACAAACGAAATTTCGACGAAATGTTCACTTAATAACAAAATCATTTATTTTAAATCAAAAAGTGAAGTTTTTGATTCTGGGCTGAAGTTGATCAATTATTGCGATAAGTTTCCTAAAATAAAGAAATATGCTATTCACTATATTTGGGGTCACTGAATCTGGATCAATCCTCAAAAAGCTTACAAATTAATGATATATCGGTAAATTTTTAATTTGAATGTTAGAAATTACAGAACACATCACATTAAACGCCTAAAGATATGCAATTTTCTTTGAAATTAGCAACTCGCGCACAAAAAACTACATTTTTTACTCAGAAAATGATTGTTTATCCACAATGCAAATTCAAAACTGGATTTACAGAATATATCTGCAATGTAAGAAACAGTTTATTTAAATGTAGTATTTATAAAGCCTTGTCAATAGTCGATTGTTTGGAGAAGAACCCTTCAACAGTTCATCAAACATTCCATAAAAATCTGTTTTCCCATAGTATAATTATCTTGAATGTCAAACCGAACTGAGGAACATCAAGGGCATCCATCAGGTAATACGACCTCATAAAAATTGTGCTAATTGAAACCGAATCATAGATCTCTTGACAGTTTATACATGTGGGTACGTGAATGATCAACTTCTCCCCACTGATCAACTACATCCCGAATTACGGTACTTCACTGAAGCCTTAAGGCTAAGTAGCCCGTTATTCATTTTGGTACACACTTAGATTAAATTACTGGGGTCGGTAAAATTTTACTGGGTTTTGGAACTACCGAAAAAGTCAGTAAAATGAAAACTGTCGCCACGCATAATTGAAAAGCAAATTTCACCATGTTTTATTTTTTATCGATATCTATATAAACAAAAATGGAATGGTGTTTGTATGTCACTAAATGGCTTGAGAACGGGCAATCGGATTTTGAAAATTCTTCCAAAGTTATGTTCCTGAAGTGTTCCGACGTGTTTGTGTATATAAAAAGCAAAGGATATTTAACGGGAAAGTTAAAAAACAGGAGTGAACGGAACTTCCATTTTGAACGAGGCGTTTTTCAACAGCCTACTTGATGGCAAGACGAATTTTACCGGGACCACTAGTATGATATAAAAAGAAAGCTCTCTGCAAAATTTCAATAAAAAATCTCTGTTTTCGATTTCTGACTTTTCCGGTAGTTCAAAAACCCAGTTATTTTTACCGAACAGATTGAGTGTGTAGCCATGTTAACTTTTCAGCTTATAATTTCAGAGTGATAAAACTCAGCACTCATAGTTTATATTGATTTGATAAAATATCACCATATGCGGTAATATACAAAAAGTATGATGATACTTTTCCAGCAATGTCAGTGCAAAACCAACTGATTATCATTGATTCGTAATCGTGAGATGGAATGGTAACAATCATCAATGGCGTATGCAAATTTCAATGATGGCCCACTGAAACAAATGAATTTAAGTTTAAATCTCCTTCGTCAAAGCTTTTTATTCAGAATTTGTATCAAAATTGTCTATTAACTACATTTGGTACAGAAAAATGCGTGCAAAATGTTTATTTATTGTTCTTTTCCTTTTGTTAAAAAAATTTAAAGGTGCTGTTTTTAATTGCATATTTCTAAAATTATAAAAATGCCTAAATATAAAGAAAGTTCTTTTGAAAATTTTCCGTTCTGCGGTAGCCGCCAGTTTCTACCGCAGCTTTCAAAGTTCTACCACAGGCTTGAAAATCATTGTATCATCGAATGAAAGCAACTAATCAAAGTATGCTTGTAGAGTCCAAAGCTTTAAGAGGAAAATAACCCCCATCGTTTTACAAATTTTCTAACCCAGTTTTTTTGCTCAA
This sequence comes from Aedes aegypti, assembly GCF_002204515.2. Lineage (NCBI taxonomy): Eukaryota > Metazoa > Arthropoda > Insecta > Diptera > Culicidae > Aedes > Aedes aegypti. The sequence goes on from NC_035109.1 coordinate 110,737,412, forward strand.
ATTCAAAGCAATGTCCATAAAAATCAATACAATTACACTTCCTATCTATAATGCAATGATAGATTTTCATGAGGATTTATTTGAATTTTCACTAGGGAAGGTGTACCGGTATTCGCCATGTTCCAGTTATTCGCCACCCCGGATTATATACCGTTTTACGACATATATGGTTGCCAATTGTTTAGTGTTCGCTAAATTGCATTAAGATGATACGGAAACATTCTTGAAAACCGCAAAAATTTCTCAGAAAATAATAGAAAAAAATCATTTTCCTTAAAATTGTTGCTCCTTTGCACGTATTTTTCGCCATGGTGTTCCTGATTCACCACCGAATTGGCGAATTCGAGAACCGAAATTAAAATCGTGGCGAATACTGGTGCAAGTGGTCCAGTATTCACCACCCCCATTTTTAATACAAAAACCAAGTTTCTAAATAGTTTTCATATTTTTCCTACTGAGCATGGATTGAATGCTTTCGTTTAATGTATTGACAGTAACCAAAGGTCTTTTGATTTATGTATAAATAATATTTTTCCTTAGGGTGGCCAAAACTGGTACACCTCCCCTATATAAAGGTTTTTTTTCATTTTTGATGATTGCTGATTCTCGATTCTCGAGTCTTGAAAAACAGAAGAAAACAACAGTCATTAGCGTGGTTTCCAAGGTACCATCGCAGTCGCAGTAATGTGACAGATGCGGTAGCTTTCTGTTCAACCGTAGAACGTAAAGCTATCTCTAAAATTGCCAAAACAATTCCAACAATAAAACAATTGTCAAGTCACCAGTTACCGTGCAGGCTTCATTCACCGTGCACATATACATATTACCATAGAATATTCAGAAATTTCCACAAATTATTATTTTGCTGGGAGAATTAAATTAAACTGATGAAATGACGTAGTTCTTGTCACAATGCATTTTGAAATACTTGGTTTATGCAGTCAAAATCATATGAATTGAAAAAATCGACAGAGCATGTCCTTGCTACGACTTTGGCTAATTTTCCCACTCAAAAAACGGCTCTATCATATTTAAACATTAATTTAATTTAATTAATTTAATTGGTCCAAATTTGAATCTTGACACTTTTGATTATGTTAGGCTTTCATTTCGCCGACAAAATTCCGCGGGGGTTTCACTTTTTTTAAAGTTATAACAGTGGGGTTGTTCCTATCTGACATTTCGGGAGGGACATGGAACACAAAATACATCCAAGTTTTGAGTTTAAACCGAGGGATGTGACAAAATCTCAAGAAAAAAAATATAAAACACTGTTTGTTTGGTCTTAAACAAACGAAAAACATTCAAAGGCTGAGTAAGTATGTGTTTATGACCTAAACTTAAGTGTTTGGTTTTAAGATTGGATTAGGGATTAAGGACCCTATTCTGTTCAATAATAAGATTTAGTAGAAACGCCAAAAAATCACAGTTTTCATTTTAACGTTAGAGAATGATTTTTTCATAGTTTCAACAAGTTTTTGCTGTTGATACTACAAGTATAATGTGTTTCATCGTATGAGCCTTGAGATTTTATGAGAATTAGATTTGTTTTAATCCTTTTTATCTTGTATGGTTTCTATTACCATGCTTTAGTGTAAAAGCCATGAAATTATTGGGTAGTATTGGTTTTATTGTTATGTCAAGATTTAACTACTTTACATTTAGTTTTGAGCGAATATGAAATAGTTTGGACAATACGGTTAAGCCTCCTTTGACGATTTCAATGAAAAAATAATGATTTAGCCATTCTTTCAACTTTCCATGGCTATTATTCTTAATTAAGATTCAAATACCCTTCAAAATAGGTGCGCACACTAGTAGCAACATAATTGCTCCACCAACACGAAAACTAGACGTACGGTAAATGACAACATAGAAGGGTGCAAGACGATCTTAACATGTCATTAAAAAAACATTTTTGAGTTGTTTTTGTTATGCATCACTGATTTTAGTTTTTATTTCCTGAATTATGGTATAGGGTAGGTATACCAGTTATGGGCATAGTATTTCCGTATTTCACTATACGAGATTACTTGAATGTTTTCACAATTTGAAAGATTTTGTGTGTCGTAGCAGTAAGATTTAAGATATATGTTGATGTTTAAACATTCAAAAAGATATAAAATGTGAAAGTTAGCATTAGCGTTAGCATTAAGCAATTGGCACAAATTCATAGGTGGTACAGTTCTAAACCGTTGTATGAGTGTTGCCTCCTCTCCCCGTCCATTACCAAAGTCAAAGATTTGGGACTAACCCTTGACTCTCAGACAAGATTGACGCATCCTTCAACAGTTGAGCGCTGTCCTGGCCACGTCCTTGCGAATGCTGCACAGCGAATGCTGAGGAATGGGAAGGGATGGTTAATTGAACACCTACTTAAGAAAGATGCAGATAACTCTACCACCTCTCATAGGTGTTACGGGATATTGCGGAATGTTAATGGGATTGGAAAGGCCATAGGATACGTTTGGAAGACGAATAATATTTTGGCATTGGTTCATATTGGAACAAACTCACCGAATTCTGCATTTGAATCCTGTCTGCAATCCAATGTTCAATTGACTTTCCAAATAAAATGTTCTACACTTGGGGTGGTGTAAACGATTCTGATGGTTTGATTCCCCTTAGCAAACCACTGTACACTGAGAAAAATCTACACGTCAAGGTCGTGTGTTTTACTTATAGATTTGCGCAATGAGAAAAACCACATGATTTGAGTGTGGTAGCCATATGGATTTCATCATTGATTTCACGGTATAATAATATGTGTATCAACATTAGGTTGTCATGTGAAACAAACATGAATTTCCAAATATTAAATCATGAAAACCAACTGATTTGCTTATTGAATTCGAAATGTAGTAGCTTTAGATAGTCATGTGTGATAGAACATAAATGTCATGGGACTGAAAGAAGAAATTTGGTAGAAAAACTTTTGCTCCCCAAAATATGGATCCGAGGCTCCTCTGCTTGTCGCAAGCTCTCTTGATTTTTTTTTACAAACCCGTGAGCCAGCAACAAGCGGGGCGCCGCAAATCCATAATTTGGGAAGCCAGGGATAAGCATATTCCATTTTTTTCGAAACTGAAAGCCAGGAAAATCTGTTAGTGGAATCTGATTTTTCTACTAAACTATACATTATAAACAATGTTTTTTTATAGAAAGGTAGAATTCTCGTATATCGGTCAACTTCACTAATAACAGAAAAATCGAATTCACAAATTTTCATCTCACACTTTCAGCTTCAAAATTTGCTTCTTCTCTATGGAAGCATGATGATGACTGTCGTTCGACACGAGGTCCAACCGCAATTCAGTTCACTATGCATCCCATGGGTTGATCACAAACTATTTAGAAGCTTTGAACATGGAAATCGATAGCATAGCTCATGGATTTCATCATAACAATCTCATTGCGCAAATCAATGAATCGACCAACTTGAACATGATGATTATGACACAAGATAACCATAAGCAAAACACACTGAATCCGTGTTGGAGTGATGATCTATGCGTCCATAGGTTGACACATACGAATCTGAAGAGAAAGCTTCGGGAACTTATGTGGAAAAAATATGGAATCCCTGTTGTCGGTTGATGAATTAATCCATGAAGCAAAACACAGGAATTTAATGTGTAACACACACGAAGTTTGCAAGAAAATCATAGCAAATCGATATGGACGTTCATGAATCAATCCATAATTTTAAACACACAGATCGAGCGTGTGGATTTTTATCAGTGTACAGCAAAACGCGTGAATGGAAAAATTGAATGCGAAAAAAACAAAACCGTATGCTTGGGCTTCTGAATCGCACTGCCAAGTAAAACATGAAAACCGAACACTCATTCGGGCGGAGAAACAAAAACAAACCGGATGCTAGGACTTCCCAGCAAAACGCATAAACCGAACATTCACTCCGGCGGCGAAACAAAAACCGATTTAAAATGTAAAAGTTATCGAAATTTCCCGTATGGTCAAATAGGGAACAACTATGGCCATAACTGGTACACTTTCCCTAATGGCACTCTTCGTAGTGGTAATCAAGTTCGCTATAAATTATTTTAAAAAGTTATATATTTTTTTGAACTTTAGATTTTTTTTTAAATGCACGGTGAATGGTAGTTTGACGCTTAAAAAGATATCTCGATTACACTCATAATTCTTGGTTTGTGCTAACGTAAGAACTATCGTACATTCCAGTCTCGCGTCGTGTATTGTAAATATATCTCGATTACTTTTCCAAAACGACATAAGTAACTTTCATACGGTTTTGAGAAAATTAATTTAGAAGATTCACAACCTGCCTTCTAAAACTGTTTTAAAATGAATCCCCTTTTTAACAATTTTTTGCCGTGTACATCGTTTATATTTTGCATGCAATCAGTTCGCGTTAAAAAAAATAGGTTGTTATTATTGTTTTCCACAAACATTGTATGACAAAATGATAAGCCGTTTCATTCAGTTACTTACGAAGTTTTTGTATCAGTGTAAAATCGACTCAAGTCTCGATTACTTTTTCAAATCGACATAAGTAACTTTCATACGGTTTTGAGAAAATTAATTCAGAAAAATCACAACCTGTCTTCTAAAACTGTTTTAAAATGAATCACCTTTTTAACATTTCTTAAATTTTGCATACAATGAGCTCGCGTTCAAAAACTATGGAGTTCCTATAATTTCAAACAAGAATTTTATGACAAAATGATAAGCCGTTTTATTCAGTTACTTGCGACGTTTTTCTACCAGTGTAAAATTGACTCAAGTAGTGTTTTGTTTTGATTCGTGGTTAAGTCACTTTGTCTCTCCATACAGCGGGCGGCGAAAGTAGTGGTTAGGTTGCGAAAGTTGAAAATCTTACTTTCGTCGTTTTGTAAATCCGGAAATTAAACGTTCTAAAAGTGAAAAGTTGAGTTGGTTCAGAGCGGTACGTGTAGAATTCCGCCTGCTTTACACGTAGGATGGATAAAGTAAGTTTGTATACTTCTTTGACTTGAGTCTGTATGAATAAGTTTTCGAGAAGAAATGTTTTATTTTGATTCGTCGTTAAGTCATTTTGTCTCTCCATACAACGGAGCGGTGAAAGTAGTGGTTAGGTTGCGAAACTTGAAAATCTTACTAACCTCGTTTTGAAAATCTTAAAATTAAACGTTCTATAAGTGAGAAATCGAGTTGGTTTAGAGCGGAACGTGTAGAATTCCGTCTGAGTTCCGACTTGAGTCTATTTGAATAAGTTATCGAGATATGCTACATTACTCAAAAAATAACAATGTAATATTTATTTACATAGACCGAAATGTTTCATTCAAACATGAGCATAATCCGATGATTTCACGTTTGCTTTTCTCTCGGTGACTTGATGTGAAATGAATCATAAACAGATTTACACAAAGAGAGTATCTTTCCCCGTTGTGCAATTGAACATGACTGTGCTGTTTAATAATAATCACGTGAGGATAGCAAACTTATTTGGTGTTTATGAAATTCTTTTCCTTTCTATTTATACACAAGGTTCGAGTACTTTATACAAATGATACTTTTAAGCTCTTAAGCTCATTGTTTACGTATTTCGATCACTTACGCGAAACGGAAAGAAGTCAACCCGAACACTATAACTATAATTTGTCTTGACCAAAACAAAATAAAGCAATAAATTCGTCACATCAGTAGTGCAGTGCTATTTTTGGGGAAAAGTCGTGCCGAGAATATTTCATTTGTACTCGTGGTGATTCATCTGTAAAAAAAACGCGAGTGTTGTATGATGAGAAACCAACAACTACACTCCCGTGCAAAAGTTTGGGTTCCACCTCCTTAAAAACATACAAAAGTATTTTATCCATATCCCTGTGATTACACGTCCAATCGAAACTCTCTATGATGCATTCGAAAAGCAATAATTATTTTTACTTCGAATGTGTTTTTTTTTTTTTTGAAAAATGTCACAACTTTGACTGAAAAATTAGTAAACAAAATTCAAAAAATGTTTTTAGAAAAATACCTACGAAGTTAGCATTGCTTTTCCAATGCACCATAAATAGTTTCAATTGGACGTTTAATCACAGAGATATGGACATCTGGAAAATGTGCTCCAAGCATTTGGAAGAACAAAAAATTTACATTTTTTGCCATAATATTAAAATGTATGTTTACCCATTGGCTTGTATTCCCACATTTTTTTTTTTCACACAAACCACATTCCTTGTTTTTCTTCAAGAAATATAACAAATCATTCTAATGTACATTGGACAAATCTTTCTAATTACATTGGATTTTGAAAGATTTTCGAAGGGTTTTATGATTGAATCATTTTTGACGGCATGAGTGTGAGCAAGTGATTTTGCATCAAAATCTCATGCGTGAGTTTTGCAAAGCGGATCGAAAATAAGTTTCCTCCGCATAAGAACTCAATGCTTGAGATTTAAGTGTGAGTCTACCAACACTAGGTATGATAAATGTTTTCGTTTATCTGCCTGGTACGAGCCTCTACAATTCGTTTGCGTGAAGGGAAATCCCAAAAGTAGGGCTCAAGATGGTTAAGTATTTGTTTTTTTTCTGTAGTTCAGTAAACTATCTGTCAAAAATGCTTCGAAAAGGTAAAGGAACGCTTTTACTGAACAAACTCCTACTCAGCTTTTTTAATGTTGTCTAAATATTATTAAACTCGGTAATCTGGATGAAGTGTGTATGAACTTTGAAAGTTACAAAATCGTTCAATAATAAAAAAGATATAAAAATGTGGGTTTTACTAACAGTCAAAGAGAAACTCTGATAGTAATTCTTTGTTCTGGTCTAGCTCATCGATGTGCATCAGTTATGCATCGAACACATTTCACTTTTCAATACTTTATGAAGCTATTTCCTCTTCTACTGACCCTAGTCCACCACCTCGTTCATGACCACGCGCAGCAATGGGCGTATTGTGTTTGCCGAAAGACAGAAATGCACCCATCAACGTTCATTCCACTTTGGAGTGAGTTTTCAAGTTCAACCGGCAATTGATCCGATTGAAGGTGAATAAACCTGACCACTGAGCAGGAAAACAAGCATTAGAAGCAAACTTCAATGTTCTTTTCGCTACTTGGCGTACTATTGTTCTGGCGCCTCTGTTTCGCATGCAGGGAAAGAGAAAGTGAATGGAGTGGTACACTTGGCTGAGTGATGCCCGAATACCTAATGCAATTAGCGCAGATGAGATAATCTGTTTGCTAATAGGTGTGGGCATATATGCGAAAAAGCGACGTAACTGCGCGGAGCACTCCTCTGGTCAAGCAAGACTGTCGTCGACCTGGGAGTCGAGGTCTTCAGCTAAAGTGTATTTTATTTTGGCATTTATTTGTAGGTACTCGTCGTATCGTGCTTTCGAGGACAGCGAGTTGTTCTATACCAGTGGTTTTCAACCTTTTTTCGAACTATGCACCTCTTTTGAAATTTAAATCAAACATCTTCTAATACCACACATCTTAATTTAATTCTTAGATTTTTTATTTAGGTACCTGACCCCAGAGTTATGCATTGATTAGAGTTGGATACGATCCAACCAATTAGTTTAAATAAAACTACATAACAAACAATGAATTTTAATAAAAAAGCACGAATCGTATCACTTCATAGCTACCGATCTATAAATAGAGTTTTACCTTAAAAGAAGTATATTTTTAAATGATGCTGTGTTTTAATTTTGGCCTCGCCCATGCTCTAATAATTTGCCTTCATTTATTGAAGTACGAATTTCTGACAGTTACACCAAATTTTTATTCTTTTTCTGACTTTTCATTCCCACTGGCACTTAGTCTGTCTATTTCTACTATATCTTCTTTTTTTAATAGCGTCCCTAATTCTCAGCTTGATGTTTTAAGAACACTTCCACAGTTGTTAATTAAGAGCTTTCTTTGGCTAAGTTGCCAGGAAATTCAAGAAAATTTCCATTACGAAAATATCATGTAAAATATGTGTGTAAAACACAATTTACATGACAAACGTGAAGAAAAATATTTTGAATCAATTTACATGACTCTTACACTGCGAAACACGTTTTTGTCTCGAGCACCAAAATACCGCTGGTTACTTAATTCAGGATTGCTGAACCCATTGCCGTTTTCCAAAACATCATAGCACGTCTAGTTTTTGAGATATTGGCATGTATAAAGGCAAAATTTGACTATTTCAGCAACTTGCATGCAAGTTTTCTAGCTTGTATGGCAATTTATTTGCCGCAGAATTTATACTTCATGTGTATAACAATACTTATTAACAAAGTTCATAATACTTTCGATGTTTAAAATTATTTTTAATGCTTTAGAAAAATATTGTATTTTTCCATATAAGAGAAACGAATAATTTTCTATGGAGACCGCAAGCATGTTAAAAAAAAATGATTTAATCTAAATTTAATCGTGCTATTTCAACCAAATTAAATCTCGAATAAAGGTTGAAGTTCTATTTTGCATGTTTGGGATCAGATCACTAAAAAGTTTGATAAATCATACCTTAAATTTCATGTAAACATCAATAAAACTAGTGTTTTGCACAACTTTTGCGACATGTAGCTAAAAATTATGACGTGCTGGAACATTTCTTAGAACGGCATCACTTTAAGCAACCCAGAAACTACTAAGGACACATAATTTGATTCTTGAGACACGTAAAACTGTTATTTTTGTTTCACTCATCTTCAAGTAATATCGCAGAGTGTCTTCAGAACTTTTGCTTCAAATCTTTTGGAAAATAGTCAAATAGTATTGTAAGATATACTCATACATGTGAAACCTGGAGATCAACCATTCCTCATATGTCTACTTTTTATCCACAAATTCACAATTCCGCAAAATGTTCCCGGATTCAACTAAAATAAATACTTAACCTTTCAAAAGCTCAAAACTTCCTCTCGCATTTCCTCGCAATCATTGATTCTGTCAAATCTCCTACTGAGATATTTTGCTGAAAGTACTACTGGAAATTCCTCTGTAAATGTCTTCAAATAGTTTCACAAAACATATGACACATTTTTTCGCGAAGTTCATCAAAAGTTCTTAGAAATATTTTCAAAATATATCACAAATTGTGTCCGAATGCCCTTCTATCTCTAAACACTGCTTCAAATCCCCGGATTAATACAAGAATTCTCGAAAACTTATTCAAACAGACTCAAGTCAGAGAAGTTATCAAACTTACTTTATCAATCCTACGTGTTTCACAGACGAAACTCTACACGTTCCGCGCTAAACCAACTCGAATTTACACTGGTACGAAAACGTAGTGAGTAATCAAATGAAACGGCTTATTATTTTGTCATTAATTTTTTGTGGGAAATGATGGGAACTACCTAGTATTTTAACGCTAGCTAATTGCATGCAAAATTTGAGCGATGTACACGGTAAAAAATGTTAAAGTGTGTAAGTTACTTACGTCGATTTGAAAAAGTAATCGAGAATTATCTACTGAAATGTCTTTTGAAATAACTGGCAAAGAGGAAGGAATTTTATAAGATATTCATTTGTAAGGGCTTCCTTCAAATATTTCATTAGAAATAGATTGATCAATTTTTGTAGAATCCATATCCTGGGATTGAATTCTTGTGTGATTCCAAGGCGAAATTTATAGAGGCTTTCTGGCAGAACTCTTAAGAATCCAGAAGTAAAAAACAGGAATTCTGCTAGATATTTTTTCTTTTTGAAAAGTTTGCTTTTTCAGCTCATTATAGGGGTTTTGATTATCCTGTAACAATCCGTTTTTACTGCGTGCTTCAAACCTTTGTTGTTGCTTGAACTTCGTACGAAAAAATTTCACTTTGAAGAATTTTATTTTGAGCTTACTTTAGAAGTATGAAAAAATTGCAGAATGGTTTCTGATTTCTGAAAATTCATCAGGAATACTTTAAAAAAATTTCAAGGTACAGTCAACTTTCCCTAACTCGATATTGAAGGGACCATCAAATTAGGGAGGTATCGAAATACAGAACACACAATTTTCAATTTTAGAGATTTTAATTATTTTGACAGACATTCAAAATAGTAATTTAAATGTGAAAAAAGTAATATATTAACACATTTATCAACGTGACATTTTTTGAAAAATCTTCAAAATTTGTAAATGTGATCCTTGAAATGGCTTGTCGACTTCATTTTACTATCAGTATAATCATAATTATCAAGTTTATGAAATTAAACAACATTTGGAAGATATTTGAATATTTTTATGGATACATAGAGATAGAAAGGTAAACTTACATATGAAACTGAAACAGATCGCATCGAGTTAGAGAGGTATCGACTTACAGAGGAATCGAAGTATTTTAGATTGAAGGGACCGTTCACCCCATCGAGTTGTGAGAAATACCTAGATAAAGAATATCAAGTAAAGGAGAGTTGACTGTAATGCAAAAATTACCTCCAAGATTTAAATTCAGTAAAATCTTACAATACGAATTTTACGGTAATACATCTTCGGCAATGTTCTTATAAAAACCGCAAATACTTTCTTGACAAACATCCACAGCTCTGCCACAATAGTTGAAACTTGCCCCTTCAAAAAAGTTTGTTTGGGATTTCCTCATATCATAAAATTTCGGAGTTTATGCAACTTCTTTGAAAATTCTAAGATAAAAATACCTTTAGTAAAAATTCCATCCGCTTTAACGCCAATCAATTGTCCATTATAAAAAAAAGAAAAAAGAAACAAGATAGTAAGTATTATAAAAATCACTTAAGCTTTTGTGTGAAATATATCGTCAGGAATTCCACGGTTAATTCTGAAAGTTACCGACAACATTTAAGTTCATTTTCTGAATTTAACTTAAGCAGAAATTATTCAACAACTATATTTATTAGTTCTTTCTAAACTTTTTTTCGTTTGTTACTGTAGAAATAAATTAAAATATGATAAAAATTGGCTAAAGTGATTCGTATAATAATTTGTGAAGAAATCTCTTAAAATATATTCAGGTTTTCCTAGAGAAGCTTGAAATGCTGACTGAACTTGTTATTTTTGCAATATTTCTGGGAATTACATTCTGAATAATTTATGAAGCAATTTCTAGAACCTGATGGAATTTCTGGTTAAATTTTATGAGAAGTTCAAGAATGAATTGCAAATGCTCAGAAATGAAATGGTAGAATAATCTAACATCATTGAAGAAGTCAAGATTATTGAAAAAAGAGCAGGTTTTTAAAATTAATGGTAGAATAAAAGTAAAATTATATTACTACTACTCGAAGAAATTTTGTGTTAACTGATAGTAAAATGTATTAGAGGTTCTACATATTTTGTTCCACATTTCTCCAAAAAGTAGTGTATTAGAAAAACTAGCTTAAACTTTGCTAAAGGCAGCACGCCGGTAACTTTAAAATCAGGCGAATAACAAGCGAATTTCGATTTTATTTAGTGTATTTTTGAAGTGATTTTCTCAATTTACAAAAAATATGTTCTCACAGTATTAGCAGCAAAAGTTGCCTATGGTATGACCTTTCGAATGCCGCATAAAGAAAAAAGTTATCGAACCAACTCCATGAGCTATGGGCATCTAAAAATTTCATAGTTTTTCACTTAAGTTTGCTTATAGCTTCAAAATAACAAGAATTACAAGCTTGCAATGTTCAGCAAAAATATGTATCATTATTTCCTCTGCAACTCTTCTGAAGATCACATTCCCGTAAAATTGAAAATAATAAAAAAAAATGATCTAAATAACTGATTTTTCGGGTTCTCCCTAAGTTAAAACTTTCAAAATCAATTTACTTAGCTAAAATGAAGAGTTAGATCAAAAGTGTCTTAAAAAAAGTTGTTCAAATTAACATTTTCTAAAAGTTTTGCAGAAAAACGCAGCCACAAAATTCTCCAAACAAAGAAGTTTGAGTCAAAATTTGAACCTCAATAAGGGCCACCCTATTCAACTTTTAGAAGAAGCAAAACTCAATTACGAATAACTTCTCTGAAGTCATCGAACGTCTAAAATCAACAAGAACAGAAAAAACACTGCTAAATAGTCGATTCGGACCATTGTGGCATGGCAAGTGCTTTTGCACGGGAATTTTTTGAGCATTTTCTCAGAAAAAATTTTGAAAGAATAGTTGAACGTATTCAACCATAAATTTTATACGAAACATAAATATTTTTCAAGACTTTCTTTCATTTTTGAAGAAAATATAGCATATTATTTCCAAGATAGTATTAAATAAATACGGAAAGCAAAAAAACGACTCTGAGAAATCACCATGAAGATTTTTGGCCATCGAATCCTGTTTAATTGCTAATGAAAATGTTGTGAAATATTAGGAGGAATCCTTAGAATAACACATAGAAGAATTGTTTAATATTTTTTACAGAAACTCCTGCAAATTTTTTAAGCAACCTTTGAAGAATTTCCGAGAAAATATCTGAATGTTTTGTTGAAGGAGTTTGAAGAGAAGCTTTAGGAAGAATCTCAGAGGTAAAGTTGAAAAAACTGTTCGTGAACTCTTTAATTAATTTGTGGAATGAATGCTTACTTGGTGATCTTGAATACAATTTTGGTGAAACTCAAAGAATTGCTTGTACTGCTTTTTAGGGAAATCTTCAGTAATTCCAGAAAATCTTAAAAAGGTTCATGGATGGATGATATTTTAAGCCAACAAATGGAATCTATATCTATCTATATATAATAAGTATATATAATATCTAATAAGTACGTAGAGGACCTTCCTGGAGTTAAAGGCATTTTTAAAGCATTCTGTGGAATTTTTCATGTTTATGTTTGAAAGCAATTTGATAGAGCTTCAGCGAGATACTTTCTGTTCAGGAGGCCTTAAGAAGCTTCAGGAAAAACCTGTTGAATAATAACTACTAATCCCAGGCATGATTTTCCGTGAGAAGCCATGGAAGAACTTAGAAAATCCAGGTAAAGCAGTTATTGGAAAAAGCACTGAAGAAATTCGAAAATTATTCATAAAATAAAACCCGTGGGAATCCTCAATCTTAACAGCACATTCCAACCCAAAGGATATTCCTCGTGAGTTTGTTGGAAGAATTCTTAAGGACTTCTCTACAAAGCTATAAGGATTTTCATTTATCAAAGCTCTGTCAATAATTTTCAAATTATTAAATCAAGTATCGTAATTTCGGGTGAAATTGTTTATTTTCAGCGTTTTCCATGTCTGTTCCAAAACAACAAATGTAGGAAAAAATACTGCAATAAACCTCATTAATTCACGTCCTGATTTTTTTTTCAAATTTCTCAAAAATTTTAAGAATATAAAATCGCTAGATCCCATTTCAGTGTAAAATTTTTCACTTGTCGTAGCAATAATTATCAGTTTTGTAAATAATGTTTAATACTGACTTATAGTTCCCGGTATCCGAATATGCTTGCAATTCAATATTTATGGAAATTAATAATTAATTATTTTCATGAACAAAACGTAAACGTAAAATTCTTCGATGAAATCATCCAAAGTCCGAACAAGGTAAAAAACAAGTTTTGGGAAATTTTATATTATTCTTGAAAAGCCAAAATCTTTAGCTTTCCTTTCCTTCCAAGAAAATTGAAAATCGGTCAAGTGGTTCAAAAAAGATCGGTTTTTCATGGAATGGCTGTGTAATAGAACAAGAATCTCACAGCAAAGAGCATTTTTACAAACAGGGGCCATGTTTGTAGTCAAAGTCAGAACTTGGGTTCTTTAGTTATGGAAAATAAACGTTTTTTTTTTGTTTTTTTGCATGATCGAAAGAGAAGATTTTTCCAAGTGTAACACGGTTTTATTGCGCTTCAATATCTTAATTTTGATATAGTAAATGATTAAAAAAGATTTCATTCCATCGACTCAATGCTATTTCAATTTACATAATTACAGCTCGTCCCGAAGTAAAATATGCCGAGGGATGATGCAAACGCGATTTTCATACTGAGTTCAAATGTGTTTCTCAAATAGTTCCAGGACACAAAAAATTATGTAACTTTGAATTCTGACTCATTCTTAACAAAGAATAAGACAATGTAAAAAACAGGATACCCTTAAGCAAGCCAATTTCCATAAAACGTTAAACGCTTAGAGGTATTGAACACATTAATCAAATAGGCTATTTTAACTCGAAAATCAATCAAATTATGTAATTTTTTTATGACAAAAAAAAATCAATTATTATTTATTCACAAATTTCATTTTATACAAACTCATTTATACCATTAATAATATTTCCCATGTTTGTGTTATTTTGAACACTTTTGAAGGTGAGTAATAAATGCTGTACTTTATTGTTTAAAATGTACTCTACGTTCTTTATTAACATTCTCCAATTCAGTGCCAACACAATGAACAATGAATAAAATGTCGAACAGTATTTTACCGCAACCTGGGAGGGAGACACCACTAAATATGCAACAAACTTCAAAATAATTCTAGCTCGCCAACGACAATCAAGGCTGGCTTGGTTAAAATCACCAGTTTCGTTTTGATCTGAGAGAGACTCGCGAAGAGGAAAAATATCAACGTCATATGCAGCCCAAATTCCCCTCTCACGAAACGTCAAATGCAGCCTACCGTTTTTATGGCTGAAAAAGTGAAAAGTATTGTGTTCAAAGTAAACTGTTATTTGAAGCCTCAGTCGGCGTAGCAGTGTTTTCCAAAGTTGCTGATAAATTTAAGCAGAAGATTAATTATTTCTAATGTCTGCTACGTTTGCTGGAATGAAATTTCACTCAAACGGCTATTTATGATTCGATGTGATGCAAACTCAATCATTTTTTGCTGAGAGGTTCATGTGAGGATTTGAACAGCATGCGCATAATTGGTATAAACACAAAGTGGAATAAGAAAAAATACTCAGCAATCACAGAAAAAGGAGACCGTCTTCGCGAGTCTCGTCTCAGGTCGTTACTTCCCGTTACAACAATAATATGTACATTAATTGCGCTACTTGAATTTTGAGGGGTTAAATGAAGTTGAACCGTGCTTAGTACCTCCACTATTGGATCATTTACCTATACTTATCTTTAGATTTTTAACAATTTCATCGTGTCGAAGAAATAAGACAAAAAAAACTAACATTCATTTTTTACGTATCCAGCAGAATTTCAATAAAGAGAATCTTAAAAGCATATGAGAGTATTGTACCTTTTCATTCCGCCCTAATTGTATTATCTTTTGACATATACGCGACTACTACTTGTAGCCTTCTTCAATGTCAGTTACTCGTATCCATTGACTTTTACACTAGCCACAAAAAGAAATATATGAAGATATACGAAACGCTATAATGACTTATTTGTAAAATTTTTTGAATATCAAGAAAAAAAATCGGAAAATATCGGTCAATTTCTGAAAACGCAATTCCCCCCTGGGAAGGTCAAATTTCGCTTCGGTTGAAAACCACTGTTCTATACGTTTAAACCACCCGCCATCAATCAACAACGGATATACACAAACCGCCGTCAGTGGTTTGAAATCCATATTTGAATTCGGCATAAAAGGAGCATGATCCGTGGGCCACGGACTTTCGATGTCAAGATCGCTGGAGGATAGGCCATAAAGATATGTGCCGATATCCAATAGTGCGATGTCATTGATCCGCGGTGACACAGTTAATGAGTCTCCTCTCGCTTGAATCAAATGGATCTTGGAATCGAGTCGTAGGTCGGAAGCGATATAATTTATGACAAATCTGCAGTATTATTTACATACAAAGATCGAACTTAATTATGCAGAAGATAAAAACAATGAAACGAAAAAAAACGTATCTTGATCAAAGTTGAAGTGTGTATTTAATTTTTTGAAATCAAAACTAAAGAGCACAAATAAACTTGTATAAACACAGATGAAGAGTCGTGCAAAGTGGTAAACACTTAACGGTGGAAACATTAACATTGCGCAACATCGCATACCGTTCTAACTTCAAACGAGAAATGTTCGATCTAACCTGATTCAGCAATTTTGTTGAGAGGAATGCAAGCTGATAGGCAGGATATTTTATGCGCATTACTTTGTCGAAATCGGACTTTTTTTCGAAGCAGATCACATAGCGTTTCTCTAAAATTGGCATTAAATATCTTCTGTATTACGATAAATTTTAACATCTAATTTTCACCTAAATTTCATATCATTTCACAATTCTTCTGAAGCCTGCTGTGCAAAGCAAACAAATCAGCATATATATATCCAACAGTTTTCCAGAGACAGCCTTTTATTAGAACCGACAGCCTTATTATAAATTGAACCCATGTAAAATAATAATGTATACATCATCCAATATCGACCAAGATAGCTCGCTTTGGTTGTCAACCCAAACAGTTTAAACAACCGAACAAAAGAATGATTAGAAAGCCAATGGGTACCAATTTTGCGCCAGTTGATTAACTCATCGTTACAATATTCATAAACTGCACGTTTATCGGTAGTTCTGAGCAGCAGAAACGTGCCACTGGAGCAATTCCATTGCTACGGGGAAAATGTTTTATGTGATCAGGAAAAAACAAAATTATTATCGCACAAATTAAAATAAAAAGCGCTGCACTGAAAAACAATTTGTCCAAAGGTGTTACAAATTCACTGCATCATCTCCGCAATCAGCCAATTCGTGAAATCCGTTAATTTTCGATCCGGTGAAAAATCTTTTTCGATGGAAAATTATCCATCTAATGTCCTTTTTCTATTAACTTCAATCGATTTGCAATCTTCGATTAGTTGAAAGTTTACTAAACTTTAGTTTTATCTCGTTACAAATAATAAGATGTTTGCAGAAGCAATTATTTCCTATGTTTCTAGTTCAAAGTATAATATGTAAGGGGACGGACCTGGTGTAGTGGTTAGAACACACGCCTCTCACGCCGAGGACCTGGGATCGAATCCCATCCCCGAGATAGTCACTAAAAATTTCAGTGACGACTTCCTTCGGAAGGGAAGTAAAGCCGTTGGTCCCGAGATGAACTAGCCCAGGGCTAAAAATCTCGTTAATAAAGATAGAAAAAAAAAAAAAAAAAAGTATAATATGTATCTTATGAATGCAGTAAAAAAGCTATCGCGAAGCTACCTTCTACACATAATACTTACGTGCTCGCTTTCGAGCACATATTGATAAGTAAACAATGCATTACCAACAAATCGTCACAAGTATGTAACATCCATTCTTACCATTCTTCATTGCTGATTCGACGAACAAGTGTACTGATGTGATGCTCGTGTCGCATCGCAAATTACAAGGTCATTACGGTTACGGTTCTTTGGCCGAGATCCCTTCAGGATGATGGATTGATTTAGTGCTTAGTCGATCGGTCTATTTCCGCGTCATTTTGACAACCCACGCAGATCATATTTGCGTTTGATATTCTCTAGATTATTCCGTGCAAATTCTGCGACTCACACTTCATAGAAACGGTTAGCCTGCGGGCAGCCCATCTACGGATGTTCTTTGTTCCTAGCTACAAACGATCTCAGTGAAGTGAACTGTATCCTTCCTGATTCGTGTTAAAATCATATGTCGACCGGCCTATCCGTCTCTGATACCATGCACGCGTCTCAGGAGCTAAACAGCAATCGTTTTATGTTTCCGTCCAGCGACGACGCGGTGTGGTGTTTTGATTGAGCACTTCAGCAATCACGGCAAGTGATGGAGAATGACTGACATCACTAGTGAGCACATAGTGCGAATACCTCCCGCTCGATTAAAAAAGGTCTTTAGAAGATACCTTAGCATATGAATGGATGAGAATGACGGTGTATAATTCGGAGCATTATCGTTGATAGACATTAGTAGGGTATTATATGCGTGCTTTTCATAAAATGCACGACAGACAAATTGTTTTTGAGAAATATCTACATAAGAAAAAGGAAACCAACTTCAAAACAATGTTATAATCGGAAGTGCGGATGGAAAACTGAAAAATACATATCATTTCAACAGACCTTTTTCGACCATGAAAAGACCTCGACGAAATTTTGAAATTACGGTTCGGTTTAATTACTGCGTGTTTAAATTTCTTGGAGTCCTAAAAAATTCTTGTGGATATGGTTTTGATTCACTTGAGTGAGAACGACACGTTGATAGCCTTCCCACATCTTTACTCTTCCACAATACAGTTGTTGTGGAAGCGATGTAGGTACGATAGGCAAACAGTTTCAACACTAAATAAATCGCACTCGCTCTTTCTGTGTAGTTAACATGAGATGGATAGATATGGGTTATGAAAGGGGTCCGCGTGGTCTGTAGGGATTTGAATTCTAAACTTGTAACCAACTCAGTTATTGGGTCAACAAGTGGCTCGGTAGCTTAGTTGGTAAAGCGCTCGTTTAGCAGACAAGAGTCCTGGGTTCAAATCCCAGCCGAGCACGTGGATTTTTTTCATAATTTCACCCATAATTTGTCCATCTTTACCACGCGTAATGAGTTAATTAATTTAATAACCATGCGGATTGGATTACCGAACAGCTCAATATAAGTGTCAATTTATATTAGAGTGTTACTGCCTCTCTGTAGTAGTCATGTCGTCACTTGAGTGAGAACGACGCGTTGATAGCCTTCCACATCTTTACTCTTCCACAATACAGTTGTTGTGGAAGCGATGTAGGTACGATAGGCAAACAGTTTCAACACTAAATAAATTGCACTTGCTCGTTCCGCGTGTGTAGGAACATGAGATGGATGGATATGGGTTATGAAAGGGGTCCGCGTGGTCTGTAGGGAGTTGAATTCTAAATCTAGTAACCAACTCAGTTATTGGGTCACCAAGTGGCTCGGTAGCTTAGTTGGTAAAGCGCTCGTCTAGCATACAAGAGTCCTGGGTTCAAATCTCAGCCGAGCACGTGGATTTTTTTCATAATATCACCCATAATTTGTCAATCTTTACCACGCGTAATGAGTTAAATAATTTACTATTTTTATGATTATTCAATGATTAATGATTAATCATTCATTGGCCAATGATTAAATGCCCAAAAGTTTTCACTAAACGCCTTAAAAGTATGCAACGAATAGGTTATACACTAGAATATGATGAATATTACCCATGATTAACGAAATATCCCACAAAAAATAAGCTTCTGGACATCTTTACAGCAAATTTATCACAATTTTTAATTACAACTACTTCTTGGCATTTACGTCCTCACTGGGACAGAGCCTGCTTCTCAGCATAGTGTTCCTATGAGCGCTTCCACAGTTATTAACTGAGAGCTTTCTTTGCCAAAGTTGCCATTTTTGCATTCGTATATCGTGTGTGGCAGGTACGTTGATACTCTATGCCCAGGGAAGTCAAGGAAATTTCCATTACGAAAAGATCCTGGACCGACCGGGATTCGAACCCAGACACCTCCAGCATGGCTTTGCTTTGTAGCCGCGGACTCTAACCACTCGGCTAAGGAAGGCCCAAATTGTGATTAAATTTATGATTAACGCTCTGCACCGAATGTCAGTAGGTGGATGAGAATCAGTGTAGAAAAAAAGTGATTGAAAAACTGAATGCACACTCTATCAGATTCGTGTATTAATTGTCAAAGCAACATTCACACAAAGAAGAAATCAACGATGATGGATCCCACTGAGGGTCGGCTTTGTTGAATGTTTATCAAAATATGCAGACACTGCTTGTAAGTAAATCTGGAGTTATTTTAAGAGCAAATATTTCTAAAAGTAGCGCTAGAGTTCCTGGATTAGTAAAAAGTCGTGAACAATAAGGAACATGACTGATTTCGATCCTTTAACTAGATCTGTTTTTCGTCCGAGTTTGTATTAGTTTAGACTCCCACAGTGTAAAAAATAAGGAGGGCGGATGTCGTTCTTACTATTACGTTTCGTGAAAAAGTTTACAAGCCATACAAAAATGGTGCAAAATTTGTAAATAAACTTTTAAAGTTTGTAACTTGACAATCAGGTACACGTACAGACGGAGCATATTGATTCAAAAGAGCTTACATAAAAAACAGCCGAACAAAAACAAAATTGCCGGGAATAAAAACCACCAAAAACATTCTATCAATAAATTGAAGCTCAGATACTTATCATTGAAAAATAAGTTCAATAAAAAGCAAGAGCGAGACACCGTGTGTCTGTTACAGTCATAATATAATTTTACTTTACGAGTGGATAGACAATTGTAGCATTCCTGTTCCTATTTGTAAATTTCCACCATCAAAACATATAAGACAGACGTATGCAAATGTATACTAAGACGACGTTCCATAACGAAGTTGAAGGACACCCACCGGATGGCTTTACCTCCATTCAGCACCAACGCGTGAGAGTTAAAATATCGTTCCAGATATTCACACCTAAGACTTGTTGCCACGAGTAGGGCCACTATATGGCTTGGTCCCTCGACTGGTGAGTGCACGTCGGAGGAATCCGTTTTATGAAGGCATTTATTTGCTGATTTGTCTCATTGAACAGGCGCACGCTGATGGGAATTGAATTTCGCGTGCCTCAATCAGCCACTTGTTGAATTCCTTTCGATAGGATCAAACTAAGCCGGGAAGTTGAAAAGGTTATTGCGATTGGTATTGGCAGCTCACGCGACAACGCACAGTGGTTATTCCTTTTGGCCAAATATTGAAAAAAAGGTGCTTTTTTTTTCTTCCTTACTTTTTTATGAATCAAGTATGATGTCAAGAATGTAGTAACTTTTTAGTATATTTTAGAGTAGATTCGATGTTCTTGTTATTTGGATAAAAAATGCTGCCACTTGCGGACGTATTCGAGCGTATGATTGAAGAATCCTTGTAATTGATAGCAAAACTTGAAGATAATGCCTTACCGACCCGTTATGCTCTAGTGAAACAATAACCAAAATTACTTTTTGTTCCCACTAGTGCCATAATTGGTACTATAGAGATAATTGTACCCTTGGAAAGAAGAGTGTTACTCTTCTTAATCTAAAGAAATCGTAAATCAGAAAATGGTAATAATAACGGAGATTTGCATCGATGTTGTGTAAGATATTTTGTGACTGCTTCGTAGCATAAATGGAACCACTGTGCAACGTAGGCTCGCTTCCACACGGCGCTAGAGCCAATAAGCCGCAGATGCTGGTGCACCGAGCATGAACGAATTTCAATCCAAGACACTACTGGAGGTTAAGGAGCGCACAATAGGACTGATGAACTTGAACTTGGTGGAGATATCGAAGAATGGCCTGGCAGAATGGGTGCCAAAATGGGTCACACAGATTCGAGCTCAGATCCAAACAAAAGCCACAACCACAGTCTTCAGAGCGCGATTGAATAGCGTTCCGGCAAAAGCGGGGTTATTATGTTTCATTGTTGTCATTGAAAGTTTCTCCACGTGTCATTAAATTCTAATAATTATTCCAATCGCTGTCTGCTATGCTGTGTAAGAACTTGATGGCTGGAAACGATCACCTGTACTGATGCATCGAAGGGCGAGCTTTGGAGCATTCTGTGTTTAGAGGAAAAGGGACAATTCTTTATGCATTTGATTGCAATAAGCGCTATTATAATGATCCATTTTTTTACTGGTAATGCTTCTATTTTAAACGTTTTGTATTTTTCGTGGATATAGAAAATATGGTAAATTTGGTTAACTCGTAATTTGTAAATGAGAAAAAATTTGTAAATTTGGTAAATTGGTAAAAGGTAAATTTTGCAAATTTCATAAAATTTGTAATTTTTACAAATTTTGTAAATTTATAACCCTTTTCATATTATATTTCGTCGCTGCTGGGATAGAGCATGCTTCTCAACTTTGTGTTCTTTGAGCACTTTCACCACATCCCACAAATATTAAAATAATCAGATAAGTTTGAGGAAGTCATTTAAACTCGAATCCAGGAGTAATTATAAAACAAAGTAGTATTCTTGGCTCAATTAAAAATAAATATCAACTCGGTACGACTTTCCGGAGCCGCTTATCTAATGCGTATTTTACGAACCTAGACGCATTCCTGTTCCCACCTAATGTTTAATCTAGGACGGGTTATTCAATCGCCATCAAGAAGCGATATCATGAAATAACTGCAAAAAGTTGCATCACTTCCTACATATCTTTCACTGACATTGGCTTCAACATTTACGAGCCTGGCCGACCATATCCAGCCGTGAGGGTGCGGGTGGTTTTAGTATTACTGTATGAATGAACTACAGTCCTAATTTGAATGATAATTTGCTCTATATGACGTGGAGGATTATTCTAATAGGTACGCGTATTCTAATGAAGGCTATATTGCTTTACATTCCTGTTGTACTACGTTTGTAAGTGGTTTTTAAACTACGATAAAGTTTTCGAATTATGTATATAATATCCGAAATTGAAGTTTTGATGACCATTAACTACTCATTGATTGTAAGTTATCTTGATGGTCAATATTCACATACTCGATCAATCTACAGTTTATATTGGAATACTAATAATAGCTCAGCAGTTCAATGCCACTTGCTTTAGGTTTTTTCGATTGTTTGATCACCTATCAATTTGAAAACCCGGAATTTCACTATGGTCAATATATGCTAGAAGGTTTAAATGGCTGATTGTCTGACTCTTAAGTGACTAAGATCCCATTTAAAGATAACTAATTGGTTTGCAATTCAACGGTGGGTCAGGTCTTCTAATGATCTTAACAAGTGTTGCTTCATATGTTTAGCGCAAACCAAATGGAAGTAGCCAGAGAGGGGCACGGCCCCTACGATACGAAAAAAAATGTTTTAATTTTTCCAAGTTTGTCTTTGAGAATTTTGAAATATAAATTGAAAATCAGTTTTTTTCCTAGGATCTTTCAAAATTCATAAACATATTATCAATGATGCGTTAAGAATCTTGCCAGGAATCTGTAATGTATTTTTATTATGAAATTTTCCAGAATTGTACCAAGGATCATAACAGCAAAAACTATTAGTAACTCAAAATAAATCCGTACAAGAAGGATAAGCGATCAATACGCCAAGAAATCCACAGTGATGAAAAGCAGTAAACATGTCGCTGAACCGGAATTGAAGCAAAGCAAAATTCTCGCGAGCATCAAAGTGATTTACTCGCATCTGTCGTGCTCGCGAGTAAACTAAGCAAACGTGATTCGTGAACGTGTTTGGAGCAGTTCAAAATTAATTGCGTCTTTGAAAAAAAAAAAAGCTATTACCCTTCCGATATTTGTGGTTTTCAACCATTTTTGACTACAAACTGGTAGTTTACTGTCACTTTGATGGAAATACAATTAATTTGTCTGTCAAAACCAGAATAAATCAAACCTTCTTGGGTTACTCACGACTAAATGTTCGCGAGCTTTTTTTCTATTTGTTTTGGTATATTCTCCCGAGCAAACGGGTATGAACTTATTCACATCAAGCATGTTTGCGAGTCTGTCATGTTTGTTTCGCGTTGGTTTACACTCTTGAGATGCTTCGTGATGCGAATATTAGCACCATTGTCCATGGATTGTTTTCAATATTCCACCAAATAGTTTTCCTTCAGTTTTTCATATGAATTAATCCAAGATACACACCAGCATTTTTCCGCCTCTATTCAATTTCTTCAAAAATCTGAATAGCAATTCCTCCTGATATTATTTGAAGAATTCTTAATAGAAGTCTTCAAGAAAATTCCTACGAAAAACTTTAAGAAATGCTCTTGAAAAATTCATAAGAAACTTTTCAAATTATTTCACTATAATTCATCGCAGGATTTTTTGGATGAATTTTCTTCAAAAATGCAAGGTAGTTACTTCATTAATCATTCCAATTGCAAATACTTGTCTTGCAATTCCACTTAAGGCACCTGAAGGTGATGATTTATACATTCTTCTCGCTGAAAATGGTCCATGAGTTAACTGCTTTTTATATTCACTTCAATACCATTTTTAAAAATTCTTAGAAAAAAAAATATTTATGTTTGTTTACATGATTAGTAATTTCTTCAATCAATCGACGGAATCAAGATCAATCGTGTCCGGTTCACGTTGTGCGAGTGCCCTGATGAATTACAGGCTGGTGAGCTCGTTTTATACTTGTGATAACACATTTTTATCGTGGCAGCGTTACTTTTAAGTAATTTTCAAACAAACTATGGTTCGTCACCGGCAAGCGTCGGCATGAACCCTTATTCCTGTTTTATAAAATTTCAACATACACGTACCTTTCGTTTTATTTTCATTACTTAAACAACTTTTGAACAACATTATGAATATTGACGTATTTTTTTAATCTTCTGCCAATAAGTTTTCACCGTGAGACAAAAATGCAAAACTATTATTAAGTAAGAGTCGTATTTTCCCTCCTTATCCATGAATCGCATCATTGAACAAAGATAATTCCCAGATCTTTTCCTCCCTTACTTATAATGTTCCTTCCCGTGGTAATTGTGCTGATGCAGAGGTATTCTCGGTCTCTAGAATCTACAATCATTACACACTAACATTCCTTCCCCATCCAAAGTGACTTTAAATTGAAATAAGCGGAAAGTCCCATCTGCTTGTCTTAGCAGTTTCAATCCATCATGGAGTAGCAATCATTGACATGTACAGGCAGTCTATGCTAGAGATGGGCTATACGGCTCATTTTAGTGAACGGATCCGATCCGAATCACTCATTTTAGTGAATCGGATCTTTTGAACAGTTCAGTGGCTTAGAGGCGTGCAAAGGAACTGCACCGAGTACAAGGATAAAGAGCGGTTCACTCCCTGTTTCGCGACATCGTATCGTATCTTTCGCTTTCTGCTCGTACATTCTTCCCCAGAAACTCACGATATACTTGGCTGATTTCCCCTACCCGCACCAAAAGGAAGAAGCATAATGTACTTTGCCACTTAAATGGGAACTTTTTCTCTCTATCTTACATCTGCCTGTGTGCAAGTGGGCGGGGCACATTTGTCTGTCTATACTGAGAGCGCAGAGAGCACGCAGCAGCAGAAAACTTCGCTCGCATGTGTGGCGTGGCGCGCAAAGCAAAGCATATCAAGCGTTATATCAAAGCCGAGGAACGAACGAAGGAGAATAGGGGAAAATAATCGGTTCGGTTTTTTTTTTCTCGGGTCACTTTTTGTCTGATCCGTGCTGATCAAATGAACCGACTCTCGCAAAAAAAAAGAGACACAGATCACTCGTTCTTTTGAACGGCTCCGATTCTTTTTGCCCATCTCTCGTCTATGCTGTAGTATGCTATGCTTTAAAATCCCTTCAATTATATTTTTCTTTGACATATTTCCATAGAAAATTGTGATAAAATAGAAGCTGTGATTCGATAAAATATTTCGCAAAGAGATGATTCCGACTAATCTTAAGAGAAGTCTTTTAGAGATTTAGCCAGAAATTCTACTTATTTTGCATTTGATCTTTTATACAGTTTTCTGAGCAATTATACTATTTTTAAGAAGAATTATTTTAACAAATTCCTCCATAAGTGAAATCCATTGACTATAGAATGCTTATAGCAATCTCACCGCATTTTCTTTTTTGTTATATCTAGAATTTGTAGAAGTCTTTCACAAGAAAGTCTAAAAACATTTGGGAAATGTGTTGCAAGATTTTTTGCAGAATTTAATTTAAAAGTTTATCAACAATATAATCATGTTGCTATGCAGGAATTTCGCTTGAAATATTGTTGGGGATTCTTCGAAGTATTCGAAGTATTGATTTGCCACAGCGTTTCTTTCAGGAATTTGCCTATACAAGTTTTAGGTCCTATAATTTTTTCCAGACACTTTTTCTGGCATTCTCTTCAGGATGATGATTTTTCTTCAATCGTAGATTCTGAACATTTTTTTAATCGTAGATGCCACCAGAAAATACTCGAAGATGTAATGTTAAGAATTCCTATTGATGTTTATGCAGAAGTTTCTCTAAGGGATTTTGAACAATTATATCAGTAGTTTTTACAAGAGTCAGTCTCATATGAAAAAGTCAAGAAGTTTCTCTTTTTATATTTGGAACTGGACTCTTAGAAATCAACTCACTTTAAATTTTGATCTCTAAATTTCAATCTTGTTTTCTTAGTCACTAATGACATAATTTTCAAATGGAATTCTCGATAATTTAAATTAAACTGGTTAGCTTGATTAGCTTGATGAGCTTCATTAAATTCTGAGATAATTGTCACTTTTACTTGTTTAGTTTTGTTTGAAAATGACACGCTTAAATATTTTATGTTGGACAAAAAATTTATGTTGGACAACTGTGAATCCGGATTAGCCACCGATGGCTTTGTGGATGCATTTGAAGGTGCAACTATTCTCCTGCACAAAACTGTTCAAATTTTGAAAATCGATCAACTGAGTCAAAAGATATGAGCAAAAGAGTGCAACAAAGTCGTCCACACCTTTTGAGGATTAGAGCACTAATAACAGCTCAACATTTCAATGTCATGACCATTTGCTTTTATTTAGATTGTTTGACCACCTATCAATTTAAATCCCGGAATTTTGCAACGTGCAATCTATTGCAGAGATTCAAATGACTGATTGTCTAACTCTTAAGTGATCAAGATCCCATTTCAAGATTACTAATTTGCTTCCAGTTCAACACTGGGTCAGCTCTTCCAATGACCTTAGCAAGTGTTGATTCATATATTTAGAATGAACCACACCGCCGTCGACCTCAACAAAAAAAAAACATCAAAACAAAGCTTTATTTGGCACATAACTCCTGTACAACTCGATTCATGCTGTTTTCCGTGAGGCAGTGTACCTGCTCTACTGTGTGTTTTACGCGCATGGGTGAAAGATGTACAAAAAAGTTGCTTCTCTAGGTCACCAACTTGTGCGAAGAACGCGGAATCGGCGTTCAACGATCTCGACTGCCTGCCCACACCGACTGAGTGGATTGGTAGAGCAAGTCGTACCTACTGTCTGATCGAAAGGATCAACGATGAGAAAAACGTAAGTAAAGAATTTCGTTGTTCACCCAGGAGGCTGGCGGAATCTTGCTCATACCTATGAGTAACCGGTAGCTGAACTGGAATTCACACAAGCCTAAAGGACAATGATCTCGGTGCAAACAGTTCCTGTTTGTGGTTGGTGTGATGCGTGAATATGCTTAGAAAAATTACTAAGCGTTTATCCGCTTGACGTTGAAGTAAACTAACTGTCAGAAAAAACGGAAGAATTTTATTTGATGAATGTTCTTCAGAATATTCTCAATTCATTACCCAGACAGTCCTACTTGTTTTTCCTGTTCTAGAAACCCTTCTACGATTGATTTTGCCTTAACCGACTCTAGTCATCTTTGTAGCCTACTGATTACTCACGCTGATTTTGATTCTGATCATGTCCCTGTTACATTTCAAATATCCCATGAAGCGATTCTCAATCCTTTCAATTATTTTCGAGCCGACTGGAATATATATAAAACATATATTGATAGTAATCTTGATGTTAACATTTCTTTACAAACAAAATTTGATAAGGACTGTTCATTTTATTAAGTGGACACCTTGAACATGCAATTTATTTTTAATTTATCAATGAAATCGTAATCGGTTTTCTGTACATCGATTGACTAATGCTGTAAAATATTGTGATAACAAAAAAAAAACAAAAAAAATAACTAAATTTCGAAGTAATCGAGCAAAATGTTTAGAACAGTCGATTTTTGGAGGTTATCAAAAACAATGATTAAACAATGGCTGGAAAATTCAACAATCTATATTTGTTATTTTCTAAAAAGGCTTGTTCTTCGAAAGCATCATCAATCAGAAGCCTGCTGGAAAATATCTAGTTATTTTTGGGACAACAATTTTCCAGATATCATAAATTCATTTTTCATTTATTTTTTTAGAAGAAAATATTTCAAATTTAAATGGAACTGATATGAGTAGAATTTTAAGATTTTTAATACGTCCTGACGGAAGTACAAATATAGTAATAATGTGAAAAATAACCTACGCCTTCATAGAGTTGATAATTTGGTCCCCACGTCACATTAAAAGCACAATAGAAAAACAAATGCTTTGTTTCCCAGAAGACCTTTCAAAGCATAATAACAATCATCAAAGTTCTTACATTACATCCCATGTGTAACATTGCATGTTTCATACAAAAGTGTTCTAAGATTGTTTTCCTGTTAGGGAATAGACAAAATTATCGAGATTTTTTTTTCCAAATTCAAACGCTTGAAACTTTTTAAAAAATGAACTTAATTGGATGCATCCAAAAGCACTCGACAGTAAATTTGATCTTATTTCAGCAACTTGATTGACCATGTATATTGGTCACCGGACACTTTAGATGTTTCTGGTTTTCCGAGTTCTGTCGCTCAAACGTATGGAAAGTAATGAAAAACGTAAATTACTTGCAATTATGGAACTAGATCGAGAAAATAGTAATGAGAAAACAAGCGTAATGTGAATAGATTACTTTTCATGTTTGGTTCATCTTCCGTGGTACTTTCTTTGCGTCAGGGTTTTCACTACCTTTGAGTAAGAGCCATCAGCTTTGAATATCGTCCTATTTGGAACAATCTCGAAGCATATCAATATGGCTTAAAAACTTTAACATTTTTCCATGAAGATCTTTTGACATAGCTTCTCTCTCGCCTACCTCCTATTTTTTCTTCATTTCACAGACGACTTTTCTCTCAACTTTGCATTCAAGTGCCTGTGCGTCTTGGCTAACCACCTTTATCCACATACTCATATACGGCTCCACTTTGCTACATTCCAAATGAGCCTTCGTTTGGACTCTCAACATAGGCTTTAGAATACACATCTTTCACTCTTGGTATAAAACTCACGTCAAATTTAACATCAAGAGCAATGTACTTGGTCAATATCGGTCTGCTACAATGAGTGGGACTCGTATGCGTAGAAATTCTCCCAAAACGTGGTATTTCTAGGCATAATCATCCCGCTTTGAAATTCATAGTGAAATTTAAATTCTTTCGCCAGCACCAATTCTTGACTATAAAAAACACCCATTGACTTATATATCAACTTAAATGCTTGGATTTTTTGCAAATCCCACTGGAATTTTTGAGAATCAAACTAGATTTCTTGCGAATTCAGTTTTATTTCCTTGCGAATCCTTGCGCAGTCCTTGAGAATCCGACTGGTATTCATGTGAATCCGAGAGGAAGTATCATCGCAAGCATTCTTATTGTTTTTTTAAGAGTTCCAGTCGTATTCTTATTGTTTCCAGTCGGATTTGCAAGGATTTCAGTGGCATTCGCAAGGATGTTAGTAGGATTCGTAAAGTTTTTATTAGGATTTCAGTCAGACTCACAAGGAATCCAGTAATATTTACGAGAATTCCAATCGGATTTGCAAGGATTCCAGTCAGAATATCATAGATATTAGTTCAAAGTATCCAGCTGCATTCGTTAGTATTTCAGTCGGATTCGCAAGTATTCCAGTGGTATTCACAAGAATTCAAGTCAGGTTTGCAACTATTCTAGTCGGAATCGCAAGGATTTCATTACGATTTTCAAGGAATCCATGGATTCCAGTCGGATTTGCAAAGATTCCAGTAATGTTCTTAAGGATTCCAGTCGAAATTGCATGTCGGAATCTGCATTACGGATTCTAGTAGGAATTCAACTGGGCAAACAACTAAGGTATGTTTGTCGGAATTTTAGAAATCCCAGTCAGAATCTTAGGAATTCTAAAGTAAATATAAAACAAAGCTATATACTTTAATCAAAAATTTCATGAACTTCTACCAGTTTTTCAATAATTGAATCAGATTCCTAGAGTTCTCATCAAAATCTTGAAATTTTCACACAAATTTCTAGAACTTAACTATTTTTAGTTCATGCGCATACTTCACCAAATTTCCAAAACTTCCGCCGGAATCTCAAATCTCCCTCTGTAATACTTCGAATTAATGATACTGCGCAATGTAATTTAGCTTAATCGTGCACCGTTAAACTTGCTCAAAGGGTTCATTCACAAATTCCATAACGCTGAAGAGGGTGGGAGGGTATCCTCATTACGTTACGGCTCATACAAAATTTGTTGAATATTCCTACCAAACATTGTCACGATGGGGTGAGTGCGTATGGCTGTTATTATCGGTTCTCCATATGACTCGCTCTAGCACAATGTTGGCCACCAGGCACGAAAGTCCATTGCTCCCGCTGTCTTGAAGTACCATTCAGATGTTTGTGAATCCTGCTGCTTCCACCTTTGTAGCCCATAAAATAGGGTAACCAATATATTTTGGACCCCTATATATTTTGGACCCCCTGGGACATTTTCCTGCAAATTTCCCAGTTTAAATCGAAAGACCAACTCTATTCGCATGCCATTTGGAAAGATTCCGCACTTCGATCAAGCGTTTATACATAGCATATGTGTTTATTCTATCTGAAATTAATTAAATTTAATCGGTTCATCCATGCAACCGTTACAACACGTTACAAACAGAAATCGAAGCCGTCAGAAATTTTTCAAATGTAAACAAAAACTTTTTTCAAATTTATGAACTAAAAGCGTAGAATTTCTTCGGTTTTCCATTGTCAATCGATTGGTTAGACTAAGGGCAAGCATATTATACAACCAGTGTCGTGGACTTTGTCGCCAAAGGATAAAAAATGCGAGGGGTCCAAATATATATACTTTGAGGGTCCAAAATGTATTGGTGTGTCCAAAATAATGACAGACAGTGCTTCATAATTCAATTATTTTCGACGGTTTTCGGATCCTACATGACTGTATGGCCATTTTTATCTCGTAGAAGAAGCTTTTCGCTACATTTTGGCATCTTCTTTGACTTGGTTACGCTGTGCAATTTATTAATTGGAACAAAAAACTAAAATCACTTCCTTAGGGGGTCCAAAATACGACCGTTACCCTATCAAGCAAATATTTTGGTTTCAGTAGACAGTTCTTATCGTCCTTCTTTGTACTGAATTGCAAAATCTAGTGAATTTTGTGTTACTATACAAAGAAAAAGTAGGTCATTGCAGATACATTATTATGATACTAAACGTGACAAAAACTTATAAACACACTCAGAGATTTTTTTTTTCTATCTTTATTAACGGCTTTACTTCCCTTCCGAAGGAAGTCGTCACTGAAATTTTTAGTGACTATCTCAGGGATGGGACTCGATCCTCAGAGATTGTCTAGTGTATACCTGTGTATACTAACCCGACCAGATGGAAGAAACAAGATCATAACAGAATGTGTTCCCCTGATATGATTTTTTTTATATCACCACTTGTTATAAAACATGTACCGTTAGTAGTTAAAATAACAAAAATTCTAACAAAATTTGCTCCAAATTAAACTAAAATATAACAAACCCTGTTATAATTATATCAAAATTATTACAGAATGTGTTGCAAGGATGTTACAAAATAACAAAATTATTGCAAACTATGTTACTGTTTATGACATCCCGACCAGATGGAAGAAAAAAGATTATAACAGAATGTGTTCCCCTGATATGATTTTTTTATATCACCAGTTGTTATAAAACATGTACCGTTAGTAGTTAAAATAACAAAAATTATAACAAAATTTGCAACAAATTTAACTAAAATATAACAAACCCCGTTATAATTATATCAAAATTATTACAGAATGTGTTGCAAGGATGTTACAAAATAACAAAATTGTTGCAAACTATGTTACTGTTTATGACATATTACATTTACACTGTACGGAGTTATCGAGCCTTAATTCCTACCACTTGCTCGATCAGATGTTATTTGCAACAAACTTATAACAGCGATGTCAAAAATATAACAAATGTTGTTATAAATGTGTTACAAAAAATATAACAAGTTGAGAACAAAGCCATCTTGATAACAAAATTATATCAACTTATGTTATTTTTAACTGCTGTTGATAGGAATGTGTTATAATCTTGTTATGTGGTTCTAGTCGGGATCGGATGTTATTTGCAACAGACTTATGAAAGCGATGTCAAAAATATTACAAATGTTGTTAAAAATGTGTTACTAAAACTATAACAAGTTGAGAACAAAGCCATCTTGAAAACAAAATTATATCAACTTCTGTTATTTTTAACTGCTGTTGATCAAAATGTGTTATAATCTTGTTATGTGGTTCTGGTCGGGAATGTAGACACATGTTAAGAAATTCCTAAAGAACTTTTATTTGGGAAGATTTAATGTGAAACATTTTAAATTCATTTAATATCTGATTATCAGTCATTATTGATTTTTATCTGTTTGTCAGTCATTATTGAGTTTACGAATGACGATATACATAATCCATGATTAAAGATGAATTGTGGTCAACAATAGAAAGATACGTATTCAATTGCGAGTAACTGATTCTGAACATTCGCCGATTATAAAAGAACCATACCTTCATCCGTACACATTTCAAATTCAACGCTTTAATGATCTCTTTTTTCCTATGCCACTTTATTATGATGAATAGTTGTACCTCGGAATATTCCAAGCAAATGATACCAACCAAATGCCTATCATTATGAAGTTGGATGTCAATTTTTTGGTAATTGGACCATTTAGCGTCCGAAGGTTAATGGATGCCCAACCACTTACACAAACTAATCGATATGCTGGCATGTGTGTCTACGGCGTAGCAGTTTTGATTGCTCCTATTTGGCCGCAGCCTGTTAGGGCAATTCACGCTTCGGCATTGTTTCCGCATCAACGAGCCAATGTTTTGGTGATTTTCACTTTACCGCTATCGTGTGCAAACGGGTGAGTAGGGTAGGTGTATCAGTATTCACCACCCTAAACATATTTTTTTATAAATCAATCTAAATACTTTTGAATACATACTGCTGATATGTTGAACGAAAGCTTTCAATCCATGTTTAGCAGCAAAAATAAAAGAATTGATCAGAAACATTGTTTTTGTATTGAAAATTAGGTTGGCGAATACTGGATCACCTGCACCAGTATTCACCATGTTGTTAACTTCGATTCCTGAATTCGCCCCCAACGCTATTTGTGTCGTAAAACTGTATATAATCCAGGATGGTGAATACTGGCACCACGAAGAATAAAGGTACATCTACCCTAGCGCTTCTGGCTCAACAGGTGCGGTTAAGGCACAAGAAAGAACCGTCTTGCAAACTATACGAAGCGTGCCTTCTGCAGTTCGATGCAGCATTACACGGTTAATGCAAAACGACAATGCTTTACCTACTTACTTGTTCACGGCTTAACGAAGATGTCGACAGTTGCTGGGCTACGCTCGTTTGGTTCATTGTCAGTAGCGATTGATGGCGAAAATCAGAAATGAGCGTTGAAGGTTGTTTTATTCGCTGATTTCATTTTTACTAGAATGAAAGCTGCTTCTCGAGTTTATTTTTTATACTGAAGTTCCATCAAAACTGAACACAGGGCTCGATTCTTGAAGTCATTCAGCACCCCTGGGCCAATTTTTTAGTATCTAAAATATTTAATTCCTTTTTGGTCTAGTTTTTCAGATATGTGGTCTGTAAATTTCCTATTTTCAGACACGTCGCTACCAGTCCTGTATATATGTAATGTAGAAAGACAACCGGTTTTCAGTAATTTTCGACCTACGAGCCATGATCACTTCACTGCCATTACAGCTTTTTTATTACCCCTCTATTGTTGGATGCGACCGCAGCTTATGGTAATCAGAGCGATCCATGTTATCATTATTCACGATCGTGTTTAATTGTGTGTCAGTTATCGATCTTGCGATGACAGTCGAAGTACTGGTAGATGCTCATTAATCTTATTCTTAGCCATACAGATTACCGTGCAGATAACAAGTATGTTAAGCCGGCAGTCATCTGAACAAACACTGACTGTTGACGACCCTGGAAGCCGATCATTATACGTGCAGTTGGATTTTCAACGTAATCAACTGCCATCGTCGACGCCGTGGTTAAAAATAGCCGCCTGCTGCAGCAGTTTAAAAACAAATAAGAACCATATCGAGTCAGTCAATCGTAGTACCGGATAAGAATTTAAACTATCGCCGGTACCGCAATCAAAGCGGTGAACTCACGTATTTTACGCTTGATTGTACGCACCTCCTCACGTGCTTCGCCGCAGCGGAAATCACCTACTAGGTACCGACTAGCTGTCTGTCTGGTTGTCTTTTGCGGTTGAATTCGAACGATGAAAATATTAAAATTCATCAGCAAACACCAGTTATTAACGCCGGCATATAAAGCACATACGACGAATCGATCAATTTACCTACTGTGAGTTAGGCTTCTTACCTAACGATGCATCACATTTTAAAACCTGATTGCAATACTACTCCTCTCTACTCATCTATATTACTTCTTCCGACAATATTTAATCTCGGCTGTCACCCACTTCACACTTCCGTCGTCGCACACTGCACTATGGTCCAGAAAGCAGATTTAACAGGATAGAAGCATTTGACGAATTCCATGTTAAATAGGTCAGTCACAGAACTCGACCACCATCGATTTGGATTAAATTTTACACATGTATGATAGAAAAAGTGTTTTCCATTGATATATTCATAATTTTGACTCAAGAATAACTTTTGAAATGACTTATGAGTTTTTGCAAGCAATTTATATGAAACAAATCTAGTTCAAACAAATATTAATTTTAGAGTAAAATGTGTTATGGAGAAGTTGTAGTGAACCGTTTGGGCTATGATAATATTGACACTGAAAAAATATTCTATTGCTTGTAATGGAAATTAAAAAAAAAGTCATTTTAAATTACACAAAAAACTTATTTATAATATGTTTTTCAATTTTCATAATTAATTTTTGATAGGATACAGACAGATGTTTGGAATACAGTTCGGTTTTGCGTCCGATAGATTTTGCTCGCGGTTTCGCGCGTGTTTGCGTCGCTGGAGATTTTTTTTCCTGTTTTGGAGCGTCTTGCTGGGTAGTGCTTCGTGAAGTCCAAACAGGACAGTTCGGTTTTGCATCGTCCGATAGATTTTGCTCACGATTTCGCGCGTGCTTGCGTCGCTGGAGATTTTTTTAAATTTATTTTTTTTTTTTTTTTTTGATTCAAAAAATGAAAACAATCGGTTGGGAAGCGGGTGAGATATAGCTCTCTGAAGTTGACAATTTTGTATGGGAAACCGGCTTTGATGCATTTCATATGGCAAATACTGCATCTTGAAATGTAGTAAAGTTATAAACCTTATACCCTTGTCAAATGTGTTCAAAACAGCATTTATATTAAAAAGTTAAAAACATGATTTTTCTATCTCATTTTCAGTTGCACATTTCTTTACCAAAAAATTTTTCTTGATGAAACCATAATAGCTTTGAAGCATAATTTAATTTTTCTTTCAAAGTGCTAAAACAACGAAATCTCCCACTGTGCATCGTCATAACCGGAGGAGAACCGCGATCACAACCGCACAGTTAATCCCCCGCCTAATGGCCTCTCATTAAATTCAATTTCGTTTCCCCATATACGTATGATTAATTCTCCCTGTTTTTCTCTCTCGCTCTCTCCTCTCTACCAGGCCGCAAATCGCGACTTCTGGTGTGCCCGCCCTGCGCACCTTCGCTCGATACCACTCGAGTTGTGGCGTAATCTGACGCACCCTAACGGGGGTCAATGTTCGCACCTGAACGCACCCTACGAACAGCTGAGCCTGCAGAACTTCACCGACTACTTCGGATCGGTAAACGTGTCAACGCTGGAGCAGGTCAGCTGCAATGGGTACGAGTTCGATTCGCGGATTTTCGGCCAAACCGTGATCACCGAATTCGGGCTGGTTTGCGACCGGGCCCAGATGATGAGCATTGTGGAGATGTGCTTCCTGGCCGGGGCGGCAATGGGAGCCGTTGGCAGTGGGTGGATCTCGGATCAGTTCGGTCGTCGGCACACGCTGATGTGCTTTGCGCTGATTCAGGCCGTTACGGGTGAGTGCTGCTCAATAGGATATAAGTATAATGACTAACGATGGGAAGTATTTTGACAAATTGCTCTGCTATAATCGAGTGGATTTTAAAGAGCCATTGAAATAGATATGGCAAGATGTGTATAGGTATCACGTGCGGAAGGTTGACAATGATGTGGCAGGTACCTCTACACGGTTGCAGGCAGCGTTCTACGTTCAAGGTGACAGTGATAGCGATTTGCAGGCCCGTATTAATGTCTTTGAGGCATGTTTGGATTGCAAACAACTTTTATAAGTGCATGCTGGTGGAAATTACATCAGTTTTATTGAGCGATCATGGCCAAGATCAAGTACTACGAAGATGGAAGAGCATTATGGCTGATTTATTTACCGATGTATTCCTTCCATCTTTGTTCATGCTTAAGAATTAGTACATTTCAATCAAATTTCTACTGCTTTTGGAAGTTGTTAAAACTACCTAAAGCAATAAAACAGTACTTCTCAGTGCTCAAAAAACAGTGCTTTTCATTATTTTTTTCTACTATTGATCTCTTTTCGTTCTTTGTTTGGACCCTTGCCTTCGATTTTTCGTTGAACCCGTTAGCAAAAGCTAGCGGTGGTAGTTCTTCTTGGACACCGTCTTGGAAAAAAAAACTCTTAGAAGGTCACGTCTTTTTTATTCACTGAACATGGTTGCAACCACGAACAAAAGAAAAGGTTAATCTCTGAATTAACAACTACTTTAAAAAAATGGGTCTCAAAGCTGTCACTGAACGTGACAAATATGAAAAGAGGACGTTTCTCCAGAATGTGCGCTATCTTCCAAGGGAGAAATGGTTAATGTTGATAATTGCATCGAAATGAAATGCTGAAAAAAAGTGCTGTGTTGTGTTGTTACGTGAATGCTGCCTTGCCTCAAGCTGCAATATGCATTAATTTTTTTGGTGTGTTAAAGACGCAAAATCGATGCCCGTTCGCGGATTATGCTATTGTGCTGTGATATTTGCATTTGTCAATCATTAAATTCTCAATTTCGTATGGTGGTTACCGTAAAAAGGTGGATTGAAATTCTATCGCAACCGATTATGAACGCCATAACGCTGATTGTTTGTTATCGCTGTGCACTGTATAGGATGGCTATGAGAGAAGCTGCCAATACACCGTCGATCTGCAAACAATGCTCTTCTTCAATCGTCCGAGGTGATGATTGTATCGCTTGCGAAGGTTTATGCGGCAAAGTGTATCACATTAAGTGCGTCGGGCTTAGTAGAGACGAATTGAAGGCATACCTAAAAAAATCCAATTTTTGGTGGATTTGTGATACGTGCATCCAACAGATACGTGAAAAAAGAAATGATCGTTTACCGCAGAAAGACGTTAATCTTCAGGCGAGCCCTCGAACAGAAGCTGTGGAAGTAAAGATGTCACACGGAGATGAAATTTTGGAAATTAAGAAACAAATTGCTGCCATCCAGGATACCCTTAGAAATGTTACTATGAACGAAACTGCAATTGAAGTGCAATCTCTTCGAACCTTCAATACTGATCCGCCCGCTGCTCAGTCTTCCCCGATTACGTCACCAAAACTGCTATGCGGAACAAAGAATACTACGAACCCTAACGCTTCCGTTGTCCCCGATGTGTTGAATGGAAAATGTTGGCTCTTCTTTACGAGGCTGAAGAACCATGTTACAGAACATGATATAACCAAGATGGTTGTAGATTCTCTGGGTCCAAACGTCTCTGCTGTAGTGAAACTACTTAAACCTGCATGGAAAGATCCTTCGTCATTACCGAATGTTTCCTTTAAAGTTGGAATTGAAGGTTGCCTCAAGCAAACTGCTCTACTTCCATCGACTTGGCCTGCTGGAATTTTCTTCAGGGAGTTTCACAATCACTCGTGGGAACCGTGATCATAGGTGTTGGGAACTTTAGAATGATGCCAAATGTTATGTAATAAGCAATCTGTATTGTTTGAAATTGTATTTGAAAATTGTTGTTTGCCTTCCGTTGTGTATTTGTATTAGTTGTTTTTATGTCAATATTTAGTTTTAAATCAAATTTCAATAAGATCGTTGTTAGATCAGTTGGAATAAATAAATAAATAAATAAATGAAATGAGCAATCAGTTCGATGCATTAGACAAACTTTCCAAACATTATATCGAAGCAACCTCTAGCCCAGGCTGTTTGATTCAAGTGATAAAACAAAGAATGTTACAAATCCTGGTCAGTTGTTCCGAATTTGGGGGATTTAGGCAGAAGATCTTGAACTCCATTAGGAGAATCAAAGTTTCCTTCCAAATCACGAAGAAAGAAGACTGTCGTGTTTTGCAAAAAATAAATCCTAATAATCGTGAACTCTCAAGCATCTGGAACATTTCCAGTAATCTGGTGGAAATTTTCAGAACCCCTCTCAGTACCGTCGGTGTCAAAGTGGTACTAAACATTGCCACATGGAAGCTAAATGCATGTTTTGCGGAGGTTCTTCTCATGCTAAGGCGTAGCACTTCGGTAGAATGCCGACGCCGAACTTCGGCGAGCTTTTTTTGGTGATATTTCATTTCTCTTATGAACTTCGGTCTAAAGTTAATCGGAATGCGCAATACGTATGCATCATCCGAGGAGTTCAAAAGCGGTGGTCCTCGTCACGTGTGGTGTTTATCTGTTGGAGCCGTAACTAACTCAAGGAAGCTATGAAAGTTGCGGGTCATATGGGATGCTTCAGCGAAGGTTGATGGCATATCATCAGAGTTCTGAATTTTCGTATCAATGATGCGAAATCTACGATTTTTCGCACGTAAGGAGAATGCTTTTATCGCTTTCTCCCG
This sequence comes from Aedes aegypti, assembly GCF_002204515.2. Lineage (NCBI taxonomy): Eukaryota > Metazoa > Arthropoda > Insecta > Diptera > Culicidae > Aedes > Aedes aegypti. The sequence continues at coordinate 110,775,909 of NC_035109.1, forward strand.
TGAACATCTTTTTTCGCTCACACTTATTTTCCCTAGAGTAACGATGGAGGATAACCGAAAATCATTCCACTCTGGGGATAATTTCTTTTTCACTTCATCATATTTTCGCTCACCAACTGCTCCCGAGAATTATCACTGTGTGGATAAACAAAAACTGGTACCGGCGACGGGAGTCGAACCTAGAACATTGCTAAAAACTACCGCGATGCGTGCACGCTATCCATGCTACCACACCAACTTGACGAAAGTTGTAGTTAATTTGAAGCATAAAAGCAACTGCTGCTTGCGGCGATGGACACATGAAAAGTTCTCCATGGACAGGAGAAGGAGAAAATAAAATTCTCACAGCTGTGGAGTTGTGCCATTATCTGTTTTCGCTTTGTTTCGTAGACGGATAATTTCGCAACGCAGCTTTTTGCTGAAAATTGTGGTGAGGGAGAAATCCATTATCGTGAGAGTGAGTGGGAATTCGGAAGCTTGCATATCATTGATTAAACCCTCTACCGGTAGCTTCATTTTTTACCGTCAAAAAAATATTCAAATCGCTATAACTTTTTTTGTTTCACGATATTCTTGCACCATATTTTCAAGTTCTCAAAAAACTCTTCTAGTTTAAGAATCCGTGTCGATATTGATCATTGAATCATATCTGGTTTTGAAGATATTCCGATGTTCCTTGGGGGACCGACATTCTCCATACAAAATGTCTTTGACGGCCATTTTGTTTTACGTCAATTTATCAAAAAAAAAAATAAAATATGGGCTATAAAATACCAGTTAATTAGGAGCTACTCTGAAAAAAATATCAAATCGGTTAGGTATTATTGGAGTTATCTGAATTTTACGATACGATGTTTTTTGAAGTTTTTCAAGTTCTTTAGTTGGCCAGCGTAGTTCCAGACACATAAAAGCTCATTACTCAAAAACGACTGCACCAAATTGCTTTATTTTTTCACAACATACTCTCATTAATTTACTGTTTCGAAGAGAGAATATCCGAATCCGATAAACATTCCTTAGCCTGAGATATTTACGTGGGTTATGACAACGTGTCGGTCCCCCTAGGAATTTCGGAATAACTCCGGATCCAGATGATCAACTATTAATATCGACACAGATTCTAAAACTAGAAAAGTTTTTTGAAAACTTGTGAAAAAATGGTGCAAAAATATAGAGAAACAAAAATGTTATCGCGGTTGAATATTATTTTGACGGTAAAAAATAAAGCTGCCGATAGAGGGGTTAATATGGGTGGATCGAATGACGCTTCTCCCTACGGTACTCTTTCGCATTCGACAATATCTGAAAGCAGATTATTGGGACAGCTGCGGAAAGGTATTTCGGACGATCTTGTAGCACGACTCGTTTTATGTTGGCACATGAGTCAGCTTTTTAGCTGCAATTAATTTTAATTCGTTTAGTTCATAATTTCATTTTAAACTGTGTGTTACTTACATTTCTAATCCTCTATTGGTATCTTGTCCACCGTCCAACAATTTATTTTAACAATTTCAGTAATTTTAGCTAGATTTTAACTAATTTTAAGGGAAATTCTATCAACTCAATGTTCTAGTTATAAGCAATTTTTATCGTGTTGTGTTTTGCCCGTATTTAGGTAGACAATTCAACATATTGGCTTGACATTTCATTCCACATCGTCGTATGTGTTGACGTTACTTGTCGACTATGATCTCCTGCTGCATGTGGATCGAGTGACCCTTTCGCACAGCGGTGCTGGATATTCGTCGTTCGGAACATCCCCCGACCCGTATTGCTCGAAGTCTATTTTAGCTGTACCACCAACTTCTAGAACGGCGAGCTTCGCAACTAGAGGGTCTTGTCCCGGAAATCCCGGGATGAAAATCCCGGGAAATCCCGGGATCTAATAAATCCCGAATTCCGGGATGTTTTCGAAAATCCCGGGATTTCCCGAAATTGCATGTTGAACTAGAAAATACTGTTGTATTATTTTCTTATAATGGCACAAAACAAGCTGCATATTTTTCTGGTGACTGTTGATACAAGAATGTATTTTAGGTATTGTATTTAGCTTACTAAATGAGCGTTTTTATTGAGGTTTATCGCAGTAATTAAAAAGTTCGTTGTCGTCATTTTAACTGTGCTTGCCTGGAAGTGATGCCGCCAGAAACCAAAGTGGTGGCAGTGATGGTCGTTGGTGTCGCGATGATTCTGCAAAGACTATACTTTTTTTGATACGTTAGCAACGTAATTTCCAATATACTGTAATAGGTTTTTCTACAGTTTGTTCCGTTTGTCAAAAAATGCTTAGGTGGTTGAAAAACATTAACATTTTATCGATGCCACTTTATCTTACAGTAACCGTTTTAGTTTGCCCAGTGTACCTTACACTTTTCCAGGACTAACATGCTTGTAGCTGTCATGCTAATAATTTAATAGCATTAAGATTCCATATGACACAAGAATGTAAATAATTTTGGTTGAATTCTAGAGTGATTGGTATCACCTATACATAACCTTATGTATCACTTTTGATTTATTTTTTCTTTAACTTTAATAAATGCCCAACGACTTCGACTGCAGATGAGAACATTGTTTTTGCCTATTTCAATTCGACTTAACCTTCGGTTATTATAAAACTGCTCTATAAAACTAAATATTGCTTTAATGCCCGCTCCGGCCGTTCTATATTCGTTTTGGAAGCATCTAATTTTTGTCCCGGGATCCCGGGAAATCCCGGGATTTTTAAAAATAAAATCCCGAATCCCGGGATTTTTTCGTATCCGGGAAACAAGACCCTCTATTCGCAACTGACCGAACTAGCACTCCTGCACTGGCTGTCAGGACTTCCACATTCCGTACGCGACCATCACGTTCCGGAAACACACGAAGCACTCGTCCTCTTAGCCATCCATTCCGGATCCGGTCCTCCACTACAACCACTAAGTCTCCAACTTCTATGGGCTTGCGATCCTTGAACCACTTCGTACGCTTGGTGATGGTTGGGAGATACTCCTTGATCCAGCGCGCCCAGAACTTGTCCAGTAGAACTTTGCACAAATCCCAGTTACAGCGAGCTATTGCTCGCTCTTCGATCGGCTCTCTAGCCGGCTGGTTGACCCCGCTGGTACTCAGCATCAAGAAACAGTTCAGGGTGAGTGCTTCCTGCTCCTCGGAATCTATCGGCAGGTACGTAAGTGGCCTCGAATTCACGATGAATTCTGCTTCGATCAGGAGTGTGCGAAGAGTTTCATCGTCCGGCTTCCCGCCAGTAGACAACGAGGCCAGCGCGCTTTTCACTGACCGGACCATGCGTTCCCAAGACCCTCCCATATGCGGCGTGTAGGGTGGATTCAAACGCCACTGGGTATCGGTGTTGGTGAACGTACTTGCGAGGTTGGTGGTGATCCGATGTAGTCAAGTCCCGGCTAGCCCCCACAAAGTTGGTGCCCCGATCGCTGAATATTTGTTTCGGGCCCCCCCTCCGTGCAATGAACCGCCTTACCGCCATCTTGCAGGACTCCGTGGTCAAGCTGTGCACCACCTCGAGATGCACTGCGCGTATAGTCAAGCATGTGAACAGGGCAACCCAACGCTTCACTTCGTTGCGTCCCTGCTTAACCAGCATCGGCCCGAAGTAGTCCAAGCCAACGTAGGTGAACGGCCTAACATGTGATGCAGTCCTTGCTTCAGGCAGTGGAGCCATTCTCGGGATCGCCGGAACTGCCTTATAGACCTTGCACCACTGACAAAGTTTTCCGGCTTGCTTCAAGGCGACTCTCATCTCCGAAACGTGGAACCTTTGACGCATCTCGTTGACTGCCGTTTCAGCATTGCAATGCTTGTACAGCCGATGGTACCAATCAACGAGAAGTCTCGTCCCTTCGTGTCCTTTGGGAAGAATGACGGGAAACTTGAAGTCGAACGAGACCTGCTGCGCGCTTGCAATCCTTCCATCCATCCGGATAACACCTTGCTCGTCCAGGAAGGGAGAAAGCTTGATTAGTTTGCTGGTCTTCTCGATCCTCTTTTGTTCTCCAACTGGAAGGTCTTGGTTAACCTTGAGGATGACGAGTTCGTCGCCGAAAGCATCTTGCTGGATCAGCTTGACGATGGTTGCTTCCGCCTTGACCAGCTCCATTCCATTTTCAGAATGATTTCATGCTCATCTTTATCGTAAATTGAAATTTCCCACGCATATTATCAATCCGAAACGGCGACAATAAAAATGGATTCCATCCAGTTAAATCTTGCTGGTCTTGTCTGGGATAGTTTAAGATCATTTGGTAATTATTCTGAACAATTTAATCATTCATACGCGCTTTTGATCTTAAGAACCCGTGCGCAAACCCTCACTGGCTAAAATATTCCTAAATCAGAATATTTGTTCTGCACTAAGACAAATAGGTTTTTTGGGAGCCTTGATTTAAACTTAATGCTGTCAGGAAAGCTAGTGCTGTCAAAAAGGTAAACAAATAGGAAGATTCAGTTTTGTGATGCAATTCATTTTATTGAATTCGTGCCGTTATGTATCTAAATGTTTTTTGGACTGGATTGTTATAATGAAACCTGTCGTGCTTGATCGGTTGTACTGATGCAGAAAACGGTAAGTGAGAAGTGCCTGAAAAATGAACGCTTTTTTCGTGTAGCTCAGCTGTTGTGTGCAGCATAGTTGTCCCACTAGAACGGGAAGTTCAGGCAAGTATGAGACAAGTATGGGATAGTCTGTTAATTCTTCGAGAGGAATATTTGTCATTTCTATGATTGCGTTCTGATTAATTCGTGATTCACTACATGATTATCATTATCAACATAATGATATTGATAACCACATGCAGATTGCTTTCCAATAACATGCATCAGACAGTTGAGATTTAAGAAGGCTTTAACATGACTTAGTGTAGCCTTAGAAGTTTTACCTACGCCTTGACAAGACAAACAAGATGAGGTTTTAAGTATAGGTTTTAATAGACACTACACAGCTCCTTCAAAATACAATTTATTATCAACAAGTGTGGCAAGCAAATAAGTTTTAACGGGAGCTCTTGTAGATATCTACAAAGCATTTTAAAATGGGTTTTACCGAAAAGAACGTTTTGCACTTTACAATGCTTTATTAAATCTGTTAGGAATGTATACATCTCTAATAAAACCTCCATAAATAACATCTAAGATCAAGAAGCACTGAAATTGTTACTTGGGCAGTAGCTGCTCCTTGACTACGTCGCAATGAAGGTGGATTGGGCGAAGTTCCTCCTGGTTCTCTTCTCCTTTTGTTGCTTGCTGAGGCCAAAGGTCCGGATGTTGGTACAGGAATGTCGGAGCTTGGAACCAGCGGCTGTCGGAGGCGATGTTGGGACCTTTGCCCCACTTTGTGGCTTCATCCGCCACGTTCGAGCGGGATGGTACCCACTGCCACTCGTTGACCTGTGTTAGATCGTGGATTTCTGTTAGCCTGAATGCGACGAACTGTCGATATTTTCTGGGATCAGACCGCAACCAAGAGAGGAAGGTGCACGAATCACTCCAGAATACTTTGCGGCTTGGAATCGTGTGATTCTCAGCAACGGTTTTCGATAATCTTGCACCGAGAACAGCTGCCGATAGCTCCAGCCTTGGGATTGACAGTAGCTTCAATGGCGCGACCTTCGTCTTCGCCGACACCAGAGAACAGCGAACTCGGGATCCTTCGACGATGCGAAAGTACGCTACTGCAGCGAAGGCTTCTTCAGATGCATCCACGAAAATATGCAGCTTCACGGCTCGGTAGTGTTCGGGAGAGTAGCCAGGGAAGTAGCACCGTGGAATTTCAACGTGGTCAAGCTGTTGCAAAAGTATTATCCATCGCTTCCATTGCTCCAATAGTCCGTCAGGTATGCGCTCGTCCCAGCCAATCCCTGAACGCCAGATGTGCTGCACGAGCACCTTTCCGTGGACAACGTAAACCGCAACTAATCCGATGGGGTCGAAGATGCTCATGACAACTCGCAGAACTTCTCTTTTGGTCGGAACAGTGTCACCCAGCAGAAGTGCTTGAATTTCTTCCCTGAACACACCTTGGAAAACGAAGACATCCGGTTCCGGCTTCCAGATCATACCGAGGACCCGCTCGTTCACAACCGATCTGTCAGTCCATGTTTTCTTCTCCGGCACTGCTTGCTGCTCCCCGACCCGTGTTAGAACGGATTTGGAGTTCGACAGCCAATTCCTAATGACGAATCCGGCTTTGGAGTGCACAAGCTTCACCTGCTCTGCAAGTTCAACCGCTTCCTGTTCCGAGTGAACGCTGCACAAAAAATCGTCCACGTAGTGATGTTTTATAATTGCCTCTGCCGCCAGTGGAAACTGTTCCGAATACTCTTCGGCGTTCCGGTTTTTTACGAATTGGGCAGCGCAGGGTGAACAGGTGGAACTAGCGATGGGCGATTTTGAATCGATGTCCCGAACATCGATGTTTTCGTTCCGATTAATCGATTTTTTGAATCGATGTTAGGATCACTCAAAATCGAGTGAATCGATTTTCTTCATTCGATTTTTTGTTTCGTTTCAAAAGGATGAAATTGATTGGAATTTTTCAATGAATTTATAAACCATAAGCCTAATTTCAATTCAGCATTTAAGTATCAAGGTTTAATTTTGATTTTTAAACGTTGTTATTTAATTGGAGGAATTTCATAATAGAATAAAATTGCATTTGGTCTTATTTTGAAAGTTTTTTTGTAATTTTTCATATGAGCTTAAAAATCGAATCGATTTAAAACATCGATTCAAATGATTCGATTAAATCGGTGAATCGATTCGACATATCTAATTTGAATCGATTCATTGACATCGATGTTTTGGTTAAATTTGCCCAACGCTAGGTGGAACCGAACGTCGCTACGTCCATGACGAACACCTCGAATGGCTTGGATGGTTCGTCGCGCCACAGTAACAGCTGAGCTGATCGGTCTTCCGGCCGGATTAGGATCTGGTGGAACATTTCGCAGATATCGGCACTGATGGCCACCTCGAACTGACGAAATGAAGACAAAACAGCTTGAAGCGGGGGGAGAAAATCTGGTCCAGCGAGAAGGGCGGAGTTGAACGATTGGCCTTGAACCTTTGCAGCTGCGTCCCACACTAGTCGCACCTTGTTCGGCTTCCTTGGGTTGGTTACGACGTTCAACGGTAGAAACCAGGTCCGTTTGGGATCGAAGCTGGCTAATTCCTCTTCACTAGCCTTATGAGCGTACCCCTTTTCTTGGTACTGGCTTATCTGGGTCTTCACGTTGTCGTACAGTTTAGGCTTTGAAGCTAAACGACGCTCAAGACAGCAGAATCGCTTTTCCGCCATGGGCCTGCTATTCGGGAATTCCACGTCGTCGTACTTCCACAACAATCCTGTTTGGAACCTGCCTGACTCCGTACGAACTGTAGTGGCTTCGAGAATTTTCCTTGCACGACGATCCTCGTCGCTTTCCATCGTAGATGATATTATGCCCACACTTTCCATAGCGAAAAACTTCTTGACAAGGTCGTGGAGTTCTTGATCGGGCGAACGGATAGAAATGTGGAACAACGGATGCACGGACCGTTCAGCATCGGGGGACGTACTTCCGTAGACCGCCCAGCCCAGCCTGGTTTTGGCTGCGATTGGGCTACCTTTGACTCCTTCTCTACTCTTCCGTGTGGCCATCACGAACGAGTTATCCAAGCCGATCAGAATCGTTGGAACAGCGCCGGTGTAGCTCTGAACTGGTAAGCCTTGCAGGTGCGGGAACTGTCTGGAAAGCTCGTTGAAGTCCAATGATTGTACCGGGAGGTTGAGGCTCTTAACAGTGTGCACTTCCTTCAAATCGAACCTCGTGGTGTTCATAGCTCCTGAAATCTGCAACTGTATCAGCTGCGATTCGTCTTCCATTCGTTCAATTCCACTAGTCCACTGTAGACAGAGTGGATGCACGTCGCCAGTCACTCCAAGCTCTTCAGCTACCCTCGATTCCACTAGTGTTCGAGATGAACCGTCGTCGAGGAAGGCAAATGTGCGTATGGTCTTGCCATTCCAGTGTAACGACACCGGAAGTATCCGGAAAAGAACGGGCTGCTTGAACTGACGATGAACTGTTACCGTGCTAGTAGTTCTTGGAGGTTCAGAAGATCGGGGTAGCTGTGGATTTCCTGGATGAAGGAGCTTGTGATGGCGATCCTCACAGCCGTTCTCTCCACAGAAGATCGCTTTGCAAGGGAACTTTCCGTGAGAACCCAGGCACCGACGACACAGGTAACGCTCCTGAACGAGTCTCCAACGATCACCAAGGGTCATCTTTTGGAAAACATGGCAGTCCTTGATTTTGTGGCCGTCCTTCTGGCAGGCAACACAGGGCTTCGGCTTGTTCTCCTTGCGATCGGTAATGCTGTACGACGCCTTCTTTTCTTCTGAAGCGTGCGTATTCACGAACATCTTCTCCTTCGTTTTCGGTTTTTCCTGCTTGCTACGATGCCCATCCGTCTCGTTGATAAACGTCACCTCACTTGCAGCCGTCACAATCTGATCCATGTAGCAACCGAATGTGGTGAGATTGGCGTTGGCTTTCTGGCGCTTGAAAAGTGACCAATTTAGCTTGAGCGTGGCTGGAAGCTTGCTCACCAACTCCTGAAGCAACAAGGGGTTCGAAAGGTGTTCCTGAAGACCCGCTGCTTGTAGATGGCTGCACAGATTTTTGCACGCCAAACCGAATCCGATCAGGCTTTCCAAATTCTCCGGCTTGGGCGTTGGTGTTGCACGTAGTTTGATGAGGAGAGCGTTGATAATCTGCTCTGGGCGTCCGTACAGCGTCTTCAACGTGTCGATGATCATCGGTACAGACAAAGGACGCATCAGATGACTTCGTACTGCCTCCAATGCGTTTCCTTTTAGGCACCGCTGCAATCGCATAAGATTTTCACCATCGAATAGCCACACATGTCGGTCGTATTTTGGTAGCAGCTCAGGAACAACGGCCACTCGACTGGATCACCGGTGAAAGCAGGAAGCTCTCTGGGCACGACGTGTCTGGCAGCGAGTTGTTGTGAGTTTGGTCCACCAAATAACTGCCGCCGAGCAACATCACTGGCAGCAGACATGGAAGCGGCGATGGGAGCAGATGTGGGAATCATCGACGAAGTGATTGGAGACAATCGAGACGAGACTGTGTGCACGGAGGGGGGAGTAGATTGGGCTTGAGGAGTACTCATATGCGCCGGAACGAATGGCAGAATGGGGGGAAGTAAGCATGGCCCGGCAGCCGGAGGAGGTGTTTTATTTATACGATCAACAGCTCGAGTCGATAAGGAATTGATCGAGCTCACAGCATTTAATTGCGGAGCAAATATTGAAATAGTATTGAAGCACGTTTGACTTACCGAACTGGTGATGCAGATATTACCGTCGCTGATCGGAAATTCGTAAGCGGCGATGCGCACTGGCCGTGGCACATTCGGTGGCTTGATGATATATTCGGCGATACTGGGTTGGCTGAAATTGCCGAGCACTATCTGCATGCCGAACAGAATCCTGAGTTTGGTGGTCTGTCCTACTCATCAGCTGTCGTTGAAGATCGTCCGCATGTTTCTGCAACTCGCTAAGCTGTTCCATCAAAGCCTCTGGTGTATGTGTTGGCGAGACAGAGAAATTCACCGTAGTCGGCAGTGCATGATGATCCGTCGAAATTGTTGAAGCCACCTGCTGCACCATCACAGTCGGTGCTGGTATTCATCGCTGAAGCTTGCTCATTGTTCCTTGCCTGCAGATGTGCAAGCCGATGACGTGTCGGAGCAAACGATGAGCTTGCAGTTTGCTGCATCTGTGGCACCGCTGGAACCACGGGGATCGTGTTGATGGTCAAAGATCGCATGTCGATGGCATTCGACTCGTCCATGGTCATGGCACTGCTTGACACTGGAACCACTACTGGGGAAACATCCTTCGGAATAGTGCCTGTCCGGGATTGAGTAACCACGGGAATCGTTGTTGGTCCGGTGGTGGCACTGGTAATCGGGACTAATTGGCTCTGTACCCAATCGTGCATTCTCTGTGAACTGCCATGGGAGGATCGACGTGTTCTGCCACTACTGCCGCTACCTTCTCCATCTTGAAGCTGGGCCTGGAGGATCTCGTACTTCCTGGCGATGAATTCCTTCTCGAGGCGTTTTTCCTCTTCGAGCCGCTGCACGAGGGAAGCACGCAACGCGCGAGAGCTAGCTCTTGATGATCGGCTCCTTCTGGAACGGGTGTCGATCGATGCAGCAGGCACAGTCATAACCTCATCGCTTTCCCTCTGCAGATCGGTACCTTCTGGATGCTGTTGGTGCATAGGCATCCCACTACCCGGAATGGTCGCGGAACCCGGCATCTCCGTAAGATTTCTCGTTAGAAATCTAAAAAGTTTTGTTGGGACAGCTGCGGAAAGGTATTTCGGACGATCTTGTAGCACGACTCGTTTTATGTTGGCACATGAGTCAGCTTTTTAGCTGCAATTAATTTTAATTCGTTTAGTTCATAATTTCATTTTAAACTGTGTGTTACTTACATTTCTAATCATCTATTGGTATCTTGTCCACCGTCCAACAATTAATTTTAACAATTTCATTAATTTTAGCTAGATTTTAACTAATTTTAAGGGAAATTCTATCAACTCAATGTTCTAGTTATAAGCAATTTTTATCGTGTTGTGTTTTGCCCGTATTTAGGTAGACAATTCAACATATTGGCATGACATTTCATTCCACATCGTCGTATGTGTTGACGTTACTTGTCGACTATGATCTCCTTCTGCATGTGGATCGAGTGACCCTTTCGCACCGCGGTGCTGGATATTCGTCGTTCGGAACACAGATATTAAAGAGCTGTTCTATGAGGTACGTATTCGGCCAGAAGATCGCCATTCGCAGCGGTTCGTGTATCGAACTGACCCAACATCTCCGCCGGAAACGTAAATGATGTACGTAGCCACCAGGTTAACTTGCTCCCCGAACACAGCTCAATTTGTAAAAAAACGCGAATGCCAACAAGTTCTCTCATGAATGCCCTAGAGCGGTGCAAGGAATCTGCCACAACCACTACGTAGATGATTACCTTGACAGCTTTGTAACCATAGAAGAAGCTGCCCAAGTTGCTGCACAGGTAAAGGCAATCCACAAGTACGGTGGGTTTGAGATAAGTAATTGGTGTAGTAAACAACGAGCCGTCCTAGAACAACTTGGAGAAGTAGAGCAACAAACCATAATCGATTTGAACTCTAGCCTAGAAAAGCAATCGGAACGGGTTCTCGGAATACTTTGGGACACTAGAGCGGGCGAAATCCGATACAACACGTCAATACCTGAAGATATTGCCCAGCTATGAGAGAACAACATCAGGCCAACCAAACAACAGCTAGCAAGATGCGTCCTGTCGTTCTTCGACCCTCAAAGGTTCTTAGCACCGTACTTGGTATTCGGACTCTCTCTTAGACAAACTTCCGTCCCTCATATGCTCAGAGTTGGATCATAGGGTAAAGTACCCAAAACGGTAAAAGAATAGCATCTGGTACGGTTGACCCGTACATTTTCTTAGTTACCCTGCACATCAATGGCCACCTAACAAAGCATCTGGAATTTAGACGGACAAAATACGGGCCTGCTATACTCATCGTAAACTACAAGTTTCAGGGCAATTGCTGGATGTTGAAAGATTCTCTTCTTGGAAAAGAATGCAGCGTGTTATGGCTTATGTTTGCCGGTTTTTGAACAATTCTTGCATTCAGGCGTATCTGCAGAGATCGATTTCGCTACATCGATTTTCTGCTTATTGGCCGAGCGACTTTGTTCAACTGCTATTTTCAATCTAGTAGAAAGTACTCATCGTCCTTCGTCATGCTGCATTGCAGTTACAGTACTAATCCAAAGAAAAAATCGACAAAGAGATATCGATCATTGCAGATATGTCTGATACTAAACGCGAGAATTGTCGATTATCAGTCAACGACAAAGTGCGTAAGATCGATCATCTGACACAGCCTAAGAACCAAAGGGCAGAAGAATGTTTGTTTCGAGCAGAACAATGGGAATCGTATGTCGACGAATTAGCTACACTGACCAATACTGAACGGCTTCCAGTTGAGAAGCGACAACCCTTGAAAAAAACAGTGTTATTCACAAAATATCTCCGATATTCGACGCAGCAGGAGTTTTGCGTATGGATAGCAGAATTAGTGTGTGTGTCATCATGTGTCACCCGAAATGAAATTTCAGATAATCCCTCCTAAATCAGTGTACCACGGATGGTTGCTCTACCATATGCTAGGTTGTTTTCTTATATACGACCTTATACAGCTGTGTTCAGAATAATAGTAGTGAAAGCCGATTTTCATACAAAATTCTCAACTTTGGCATGCTGTAACTTTGTTTCCATTTGAGCAATCGGCATGAAATTTTGACAGTGAACTACAAATATACTCAATTTCATTATCACAAGGTTTAACAAAATTTCACGCTACCGGCTAAAAAGTTAAGCACCAGGTGAAATTGCCCAAAATAATTGTAGTTTTTCTTTTGTAAATTTGTTCAGCAACAATTTTATGACAAATGGCTTGTTTATACATTTATAGCTTGGGAGGAAACGGTTGAAACGATGAATAAAGAAAAATTCAAAAACTCAAAATACAGCAGATATTTCAATTATTAAAACTACTATTATTTTGAGCGATTTCACCTGGTGCTTAACTTTTTAACCGGTAGTGTGAAAATTTTCAAATCTTGTGTCCCAAAGTACCCTATTGTAAGGCATCAAATTTTATTTTTTTATTATCAATTGAAATTGAGTATATTTGTAGTTCACTGTCAAAATTTCATGGCGATTGCTCATATGGAAACAAAGTTACAGCATGCCAAAAATGAGCATTTTGTATGAAAATCGGCTTTCACTACTATTATTCTGAACACAACTGTACATACTGTGGCCTAAACTATTTTCGGCCTCTATTGGTGAAGGTCAATCGTAGTCATGTCAAGCGCTAGTAGATTGTACCCCGTTTGGCAAAAAGTCGTTTGGCATAATGATCGTTTGGTATAATGGCCGTTTGGCATAACAGCCGTTTGGTATATTGAGTGATTTAGAATGAATATTGGCATGATTTTAAGCTTTTATCGAGATCAACTCCAATGAGCCCATGGAAGGTAGGTACTCAACAAGCAAGGTGTTTGTTCAGAGTTTTGACCAGCTATGGATGTCAAAAATTGTTGTGACATGAGAGAGCATAATTAAATAAAACGTGACGGGTCTGGTGGAAGATCTTTTTGGAATAATAATTTTCTCTACATCCCAGAACATAGAGTATCTTCGTTTGATGTGTTATACATATTTTGAAATACAGTCAAACCTCCATGAGTCAATATCTGAAGGGACTATCAACTCATGGAAATATCGAGTAATGGAACCGAAATACTTTGGAAAGCTAGCAGACCAGTACACAACACTGAAGACGGCCTTACAGCTGAGGTCGAAATGCGCATATTTGTCAAAGGATATAAACTCTAGTGGGGTCCATCATAGTAATAATGAAGTTTTGTTTTTAGTATGATTCCTTGAGTTGATATCAAGTCATGGAACATCGACTCATGGAGGTTTCACTGCAGTAAATTGCCTAAGAAAATTGTCAGTTAGTAATGAAGAGAACACTCGAAAAACAGTTTACTGCGGATCAAACTCTGTCCCAATTGGGACGTAACACTTAATGAAAATTACTTGGTAAAGAAGGGAAAATTTATTTGCAAAATATTGAAAGTTTCACCCCAAAGATCTATTATTGCAGTATATTGCAAAAATAGCCTACATACGAGATCAGACTATTTTTCGTTTAAAATTGACGCTTTGACGCACGGCATAACTCGAACGAACAACACATTTTTAGCGGAAAATTTTTGTGACTTAACTTTTAATACCTATTAATTTTAATTTTGGATTCAATATTAGTTTTAATTTTGGAAGTGTAAATCAAAAACACCTTATGTTATCAAAAGAAGGGAAAATTTGTGATGAAAATAATATGTTTCCAGCACATCTCGAATAGAGATCATGTGTTTGTGAAACAAAAAAAATGGAATATTAGCAGGTTCTAAAATAATGATCATCCTAACAGCACGGCTTGCAAGAATTGATAGAACAGCAACATATAAAAATTGTTAACATTCAGCTTTACTAAATTTTATTTTATCACAGTATAAATATACACAGTACCAAAAAATAATGTGATTTACGTCTTTTGGGATGCACATAAAAGAAGCGAGCCGAATGACGTAAATTAGTGTCCAATTTCGAATACGTTAGTGTCTGATTCTGGAATTGTCGATCACAGTTGCACCGTTTTCGTGTCCTTCAACATGTAAAAATACATATTTTGTTCAATACATCTTCAAGGACACGTTTTTGTGTCGGTTTATCTTTTACATCATGTGTCATTCAGTCATAATCAGAATTACGTCTAGAGTAATTTTCATTATTTTTAAGAGTGTAGTTGGATTCTTTCGACTGTTATGAGTTACACCGGGGATTTTCTTAGCGGCTTTCAGTCTCAACGGCAATCAGAACTAAAATATTTCATACACGCCCAACGTTTCGATTGTATTTTCAATCTTTTTCAAGGGACAAAGAACAAATTTTCTAACCCTTGAAAAAGCTTGAAAATACAATCGAAACGTTGGGTGTAGAAGAAATATTTTAGTTCTGATTGCCGTTGAGACTGAAAGCCGCTAATAAAATCCCCGGAGTATAAATATAAAGAACAGCCTATATAAAAAAGAAGGCAAAATTTATGATTAAAACAAAAGAAGATTGGACACCACAAATTAATGCGGCGATAATAAAACGAAAAGATTTCAAAATATGCCTTCAGAATCATCGGAGTAACTGCAGTTACCGATTTCTCTTTGCGCTGATAACTTGGGCATATCAATGTTATCGATTGCCACCCTAATATCAGTTGGGAAAAAAAAATCTAAAAAAATATATAACTTCAAAGAACAGTCTATGCATAGAAGAAGGTGATTTTTATTTTTTACATTTTTTTTTTCTATCTTTATTAACGAGATTTTTAGCCCTGGGCTAGTTCATCTCGGGACCAACGGCTTTACTTCCCTTCCGAAGGAAGTCGTCACTGAAAATTTTTAGGGACCATCTCGGGGATGGGATTCGATCCCAGGTCTTCGGCGTGAGAGGCGTGTGTTCTAACCACTACACCAGCTAAGGGTTGCGTACTTAGCTGGTAGTGCAGCCTGGGCACTGTTGTCCTTCTGACATCAGCTAGATTGAGGAGGCACGTCTCGAGCGTCTGTTCACCAGGAGGTGCGGTTCAAACAGCGTCTGTTCTGGTATCCAGCGGCTGAGTAAGAAATGCTGAATCGCGCACAGCTTAATCCAAGGTGGTAGCCCCATCAGCGCGATCGTCCTAGTGTTAGTTGGGACGTTAAACAGAGCTGGCACGATGGCGCTCCGGCGAGACAGGAGTGCTGGCGTAGGCCCAATAAGCCACCCGTAAAAAACCTTATTGCGAATAACATAGGAGATAATACGACCCGGAACAATCGGCAAAGACCCACGCGACGAAATAAGGATTACGATTGGAAACTTGGAACATGGAACTGCAAGTCACTTGGTTTCGCAGGTTGTGACAGGATAATCTATGACGAACTACATCCCCGTAACTTCGATATCGTAGCGCTGCAGGAACTTTGTTGGATTGGACAGAGGTGTGGAAAAGCGGGCATCGAGGGGCTACCTTCTACCAAAGCTGTGGCACCACAAGTAAACTAGAAACTGGCTTCATAGTGTTGGGCAAGATGCGACAACGCGTTATCGGGTGGCAGCCGATCAACGCAAGGATGTGCAAGATGAGGATAAAAGGCCGTTTCTTCAACTACAGCATCATCAACGTAAACTGCCCACACGAAGGGAGACCCGACGACGAGAAGGAGACGTTTTACGCGCATCTGGAGCAGATTTATGACGGATGCTCGCCGCGTGACGTGAAACTCGTTGTTGGCGACATGAACGCACAGGTAGGACGAGGGAGATGTACAGATCGGTGATCGGGCGAAATAGTCTGCACGCCGTATCTAACGACAACGGCCAACGATGCGTCAACTTTGCAGCCTCTCGTGGTATGGTAGTCCGAAGCACCTTCTTCCCCCGCAAAGATATCCATAAGACCACCTGGAGATCACCCGATAACCTAACTGAGAACCAAATCGACCACGTTCTAATCGACGGAAAATTCTTCTCTGACATTACCAATTTTCGCACATACCGCAGTGCGAATATAGATTCGGATCACTACCTAGTTGCTGTATGTATGCGCTCAAAACTTTCGACGGTGAACAACTCGCGTCGAAGCCAAACGCCGCGGCTTAACATCGAGCGGCTACGGGACTCAGAAGTAGCCCACGAATACGCGCAGCAGTTGGAAGTGGCCCTACCAACGGAAGAGCAGCTTGGCGCCGCCACTCTTGAAGATGGTTGGAGGCACATAAGATCCGCCATAGGTAGCACCGCAACAGCAGCACTAGGTCCAGCGGCCCCGAATCAGAGAAACGACTGGTACGACGGCGAATGCGAGCAGTTGAAGAATGAGAAGAATGCAACATGGGCGGTACTCCTCTATGGGCACGAAACATGGACCCTGTTTGAGGTTATGGCTTTCAGTCTTAAATAAAACTCAAAAACGGATTTTTGCTTACATCCGACGTTTCGGACACTAATAACTGAATGGAGCATCAAAGGCGTTCGCTGATTCATCTGTCGACGAGGAAGCTTTGTTGAGATCTACAGCGATAACGCTACTTGAAAGCAATTGTCTTCTCAGAAAGAAGATAAACAAAGTGCTTGCTACAGAATTCACTAGTACAGATACGTAGAAATTCATTCCCCCAGACACCCAACACTTGGGAAGTGCTTGGGAGCGAATGGTGAAGTCCGTTAAGGTGGCTTTGACATCAATTCAGGATGGCCAATTGTATCGATAGCTGATGAAGTATCTCTTCATCAAGCAATTAAGAAGCAACTGGATTTATTTTGGAGCCGTTGGACTAGAGAATAACTCCCAACCCTAAATGGTTTGATGAAGTCAAACCTACTCAACCCGGCAACCTGGTTCTGATCATTGACGATACTAAGCGCAACGGATGGGTACGTGGACGCGTTCTTAAAGTATCAACAGCTGCAGATGGAAGAGTACGCCAAGCTATTGTACAGACCGACGGGGTGCTCCTACTAGAAAACCTACTTCTAAACTGGCTGTCTTAGAGGTATTGAAGGATGGTGGAACCAAGGATTTCAACGAGTTCCACCGGGAGAAATATGTTGAGAAACTGGCAACCCCGCCGCGAAAACAACATCGAGCGAATTGATGACGGATCGACAGAACGACGAGGCATACGTCAAGCTGAGACAGAATAAAAGTGCCTCAATTCTTTGTTATTACGATCAGAATCTAAATTAATTTGGGGCCTGCGCTTAGTGTAGACTGTAAAAGGGACGCAGATGAAGCCTGTGGAATAAAGTTTAATGACCCCAATTAGCTTTCAAGGTGCTAGTCGCATATGAAGCGTAAGGTTAACCCTCATTTATCTCTACTCAAAGGCTCTAATAATAGATATTTAGATTATTCTGGAAGTAAGCATAACCACATCTACGAGCTTAGAACCCGTTGAATTGAATAAAAGACTATTAATAGGTCATTTGTACTGCCAGCTGAAGTTTTTTTATTCGGGAGTAGAACTGAACTATATTCGAACTAAAATTAAACGTTATATAGCCAGCCTTATACTACAAAGAAATTTACTCATGGAAAATATAGCCCTTCTAGCTTGAAACAATTTATTATACAATATTCTCACATCTGACTTACCTGAGTTACCTCAGGGATATCAAAAATCTTTGTTTGCGGATAACACAGACCTTTCCGCCAAAGGAAGTCTGCGTGTCATCTGCAGTAGATTGCAAAAAAGTTTGTTTTTTTAATACTTGCAAAAATTGAAGATTTTTCTTGATGATTCCAAAACTTCACTTTAAAAAATTCCAAATAAACCAGGTCTTCATTTGAAAACTTTGAAAAAAAAATGACACAATGAGAGGGGCTTCAATAAATATGTCAGATAAAGTTCAATGTCCAAGACTCGTGCTGGATAAAAATTAAACTTTTAAAAATCACATTAAAGGTCTAATGTTACAAATAAATAAAGCGTATGTATTCACTTATTACGAGAAAATCAAAACTTGGTCTTAAGAACAAATTTTGAATTTTCAACAAACTGTCACAAACAGGCCATGTTGTATTGACCATCTTTCCAGGAACTCGACCCAACAATGGCATTGGCCTCACAAGACCGACACCATGAATTTAACCTGAAATTTGTTTAGAACCGGGAAAGGTTATAGCCAAGGACCACCTAATACAAGATCTTACAAAAAATATACTGAGCATAATGAGAAATATCTTGATACGTCAACAGAAATGCTCTGCATCGTTGCACGAGATATTTCATCGGTGCTCACTGTTTACTTTTAAAATATCATTGGCATCAATGCTCATCCGTGTAATCTTAACAATCAAAAACCTTTTAATAATCAGAAACAATGTTGCAATTGACGTCAAAAAAAACCTAAACAATTATATTGTACTTACTCTGTTAGCCAACAACATCAAATGCATTGCTTCCAGATCCGAGCCTCCTGATCGCACGTTGCTGTAAATGTTTAACTGCTAATTACATTTAATTTTGCCGCAATTTCTCTGACATGGCTTCTAACGTCAAATTCTTGCCCCTATCTTCATCGATGTCACGACTCGCAGCTACATGTCATTATAGATACCAGGATAGATCCGTTTTCAGTAATTCAGGTACACGACGGCACTATCTTCCGGCTCTCATCTCTTTCCTCGTATCAAGATTATTCCATTAGAACAAACAGTGCGCATCATATTACGGCGGTAGTTTACATGTCCCATCTCTGGCAAATTTTCCTAGACAGCACATCATCATTTGCAACACAACCCACTCGCAAAATTGAATTACCCCGGGTTGCAGTTTATCAAATCCATTTACTGCCACTTAAACTTTGATTTGCGGCTTGGCGGCGTGTTCTAGCATTAAGATACGTTGCCTGAAGTAATAGACTCGCACATTGTTTTTGCATGTGGCGTGGCCACTATGGGCGATCAGGTGGCCAAAAATCTCATATATGAGTCGTTCTTCGGATAGGAATTTCTTGTTCATCATTCCATATTAAAGACTCCTATTAAGATATTCCTGGTATATCAGAGCACTTGGAAGAAAAAAATTAAATAAGAAAGTAAAGACTACACTGAAGATATATATTCACAAAAAAAGATTTTTGACATCCCTGTTGAAAACGTTGTCTTGATTGAGAATGCTTTTGAATCGCGATTAACTTGATTTTCAATTGGACTAGTGAGTCCCAAATAAAAATGCGCGCTCCTCAGCTGCATAGCATTTTGTTTAGCTTTTTTGCTATTAGTATGTAATAATTTGTTTTGATCTTTCAATACCAGTATTGGCTTTTGAGTTTTTTTTTCAAAACCAGATAATTTCCAGCAGTACTTAGATGAAAAATTTTATTTCAAAATTTTTGTTTCTTCATTTAGCAAGACGTTACTTAATTTACTGTAGCAGATTGGTATTGGTATTGGTATTGTGAAGCAATTTCCGCAAGACAGTTTGGAGCATTGAAAAGGCAAATAAGTAGGTAGTTATAAAAGTATATTTACTATGCTGTGTTTCAAAAAATTTTCCCATGGTGGTGGCGTGACCCGGAGTGCCATCTCGTTTATCTCAAGATGAGTAATTTCGAGCGGGTTCTCATCTAGACTTGCTGGCAATTGTGTGCAATCAACTGGCGGTTGGCTGGTGGTTCCCGGTTGCATAGTTTGGCGAGAAAAGCTGTAATTCGACACTTGATGCGCGGGGCAAATCGTCAGAACTTGCAGCACAAACAAAAATCACTAAGATGTGTTGTGCTGTGATTTTAATAGGCGGAAGATGGTGCATACTAATCAGTTACTGGTTAATTGTGATGATTAACGCATATGTGTCTTCGATTAATCATACTGAGTAAAATTCTAGCAATCATACATGGAAGCTATGAAACCCATTGGACATAAAATTGACGTACGCGTTTGGTTTAAATTTTAGGTGATTATTATTGTAGTATATTCAGTAAAAAATATCATACATTCAATGCAAAACATATGGATTGAGAACGGTTTAGTCCATAGAATCTGAATGACATTGCCACTATGGTTCAGAAATCAGATTTACGACGAGAAAAGAGGCTAGTTTAGAGCAAAGTTTGCACCAAAACTATCTTCTACTAATTTTCTTGTATTACACGGATAAAAATCTGATTCCTACACCATGATTTACAAGTCATGAAATTCATAAATTGGCTAGGCCATGATATCAGGACGACAAATCATGGTTTCTGGAGCCATCATCATGAACGTAATATCCGGAGCGACAACACAAAGCGGTGCCTTTTGCTTCAATTCATTCGCATCGATCACCCATCATTCATCATGATAGATTGGTACTGTGGTTAAGGTGACACGGGAGACCGTGTTATTTCCCCTATCTCTTGTCTCACTCTAACAATTATCATCAAAACTTTGTGGAAGCAAATCTCGAGTTTTAGTGAACCGATGAAGCTGAAAATTTATTGGGTTGTGCACTACATATATAGAACCATAGTGATACATTTTCGCATCGATATATGGAGTGGTTCTTGGGATTTGCTTCTAGAAATGGATAGGGTGATTATGATGACGTCCCGTGCAGCCTTAAGTACGAGGCTCTCAATCAGAAGGTTCTTGGTTCGAATCTTGCTCTAGCAAATTTTGTTATTTTTTTTTTTTCATTTTATCGGGATGACTGACAGAAAAATAAATAGATCCGAAACGGATGCACGAATCATGATTTTCGAGCACTCAGCTGCAACTTGTATCGCGTTACGACAATCTGACTCAGGATATCGTGAGTCCAAATCATAGTGTATTTTCATAAGATGAAAATCATGAATTTGGGTTCTGATTTCTACCCGTGTACACACTTAAAATAAATCGCAGTATCCTGTGAAATAAATCACCGAATTCGAACTGTAAACAACAAAAATACAGATTTTCCTGTGAAATCTATTATTTTACCGAAAAAATCCGTGAAATCGACTGTTTTACCGGAGAAAATCAGTGAAATCTACTATTTCACCGGAAAAAATCCGTGAAACAAACAATTTTACTGTAACCCTGTGAAATACTAACGAACAGTTCGGTAAGAGCATTATTTTCACCGAACTTCTGTGAAATCGTGTGACAGCCGGTGAAATTTCACCGTAATCCGTAATTTTTTTTAAGTGTGTAGTATACAATTCAAGGAACATTGCAAAAAAAAGGTTTTTATTACCTTTTTTAACCTTCTGAACTATTGGGCTTGTAACCTTCTGAGCAATTGAGTCATCAAGGCTCAGTAGCTGAGTTGATTAGAGCGCTCGTCTAGCGTACAATAGTCGTAGGTTCAAGCCCCACCTGAACACGTGGATTTATTTCATTGTTAACTAATACATTTTTCTGTAGCTTTTACCTGTTTCAAAATTTTACCCTATGCTGACATGGAGTCCATAGAAAACTGGTTTCTGGCTCCAGCGTTTTCAACTCTAATATATCATCTAAGTACTCTATAAACTTCTTTTGAGGTATTTGAAAACGAGTTATTCGGTGCTCGTTACCGCTCTCCTTTTAGTAGTCATTGATGTTTTTTTTTCAAAAACACGCCTACCTATTTCAATTGTGATTTCGGTTTACACGCGTTCTTTTTTTTATGCCAGACATCAATTACCACAAAAAAAACACAAACCTACAAAAACACAAAAATTTCTATGTTTCCTATAGTAAATCTTCCAAGTATTTGTACAAATTTTCTTGCCGAGATTACTTCAGGAATTCTGCAATAAATCCAGAAGTTATTTCTCATTTTCCCAATATTTCCAAATAATCCTCCCAAAATTCGTCCAGAGATGCCTGCAGGGTTTTTTTTTTTTTTCAAAAATACCTCCAGTGATTCTTCCGTTTGAGCTCCCTCGGAGAGTTTTGTTGTAATTCATTTAAAAAAATGTCCATGAAATTTTTCAAGAATTCACCCTGTTATTCTTTCTGGATTTGTTCAGTAATTCTTCCAGGAATTTCTCTATTATTATTATTAATATTATTATTATAGAGTTTTGGCACTTCTCAGCAAAAAAATGCTGGAAACTTTCACCTACCCCGGGCAATCTGTATGCCAAAGGGGATTAGGCTCTGTGGATCTCATTGGTCGGTTTTACTTATCCTAATGAGTCTGCTGGATGAGCTTCTCAGTTGTGGTGGTTCAGGAACCGTCTAACTTTGCTGCAGGTTCCAAGAATCACCGCTTTTTGGATGCTGTGTAGGTCCTTCTTCAATTCCAGCTCGTCTAGGGACCTTAGGAGAGATTTCGGGACAATTCCGGTCGCTGAGAGGACTACCGGAACTATACGGACGTCCTCTAGGTGCCACATCTGCTTCAACTCCTCCGCCAAGTCGTGATACTTCGCTATCTTGTTAGAGAACGTTGATTGGACATTGTGGTCCAGCGGTACAGCGATGTCGATGAGTGTAACTCGTTTCATCCTTTTGTCGTAGACTACAATATCGGGGCGGTTGGCACGGATGAGGACGTCCGTTATGATCTCGCGATCCCAGTACAGCTTTATGCAACTATTTTCCAGAACCGGGTCAGGCAGGTACTTGTAGTAGGGCACAAATCGATCCACCAAGTTGTGCTTAAGGGCAAGCTGTTGATGCACAATCTTGGCAACTTCGTTGTGACGATCAAGGTAGGCTGATCCAGCTAGTACTGAACAGCCGGCAACGACATGCTCGATAGTCTCCCCTACTGAATTGCACTTCCTACAGCGGTCCTCCACGTCTTCGTGCAATATGTAGTGCCGATAGTTCTTCGTCGCAATTACCCGGTCCTGGATGGCTACCATGAAACCTTCTGTTTCTGAGAAGAGGTCACCCCGCACCAGCCACGTGTTTGGTAATCCTCCTGCGCCAGATGCAGGGCGCTGAAGCCGTGGTCAGCTTCGCATACAGTGCGGTAAATTTCGTGGCGGTTCTGGCTTTCTACGAAATATGCCCGCAGCTGCTGGATCTGGGAGACACATAGTGCCTGGATATCGGTGACGCCTCTTCCTCCTGCTGCACGTGGCAGGGTGACTCTCTCAATGGACGATTTTGGGTGGCGCATTCGGTGCTTGGTGAACGCCACTCGTACTGCTCGTTCTATCGCCTCCAAGTCAGTCTTGGTCTACTTTACCACCCCGAAACTATACGTCAACAGGGGCACAGCAAACGTGTTGATCGCCTTCACCTTGTTGCCGGCAGACAGAAAGCTCTTCAGAATACAGTTGACACGTGACAAAAACTTTTCCTGCAGCTCTTTCTTGATCATTGTGTGGCGAATACCTCTAAGTTGCAGGAATCCAAGGTATTTATACGTTTCGCCTTCAACCATATTCCGAATCTCCTCCTGCTCGTTGACGCGGAAACAGATGGCATCCATAACTTGACCCCGACGTAGATGAATTGACCTGCATTTGTCAATACCAAACTCCATCCGGATGTCGTTACTGAATGTCGTAACTAGCTGCAACAGCTGATGCAGCCTCTGCACTGATTCCGCAAATAGCTTCAGGTCGTCCATATAGAAGGTGTGGGTAACTCTTGTGCTCCTTTCCCCACTTTTCAGTTGGTAGCCATAGTTGCATTGGTTGAGTGCTTTGCTGAGGGGGTTCATGGCCAGGCAAAACCACAGCGGACTAAAGGTATCGCCTTGAAAAATCCCCCTCCTGATGCTGAGAGTCCTGGACCGTAACACAGCTGTACCGTCGGTAATGTGAAGGGATGTGCTCCACATCCCCATCGCGTGTTGCATCAGCCTGATGACGTTCCCGTCTACCTTATACAACTGCAGTACCTTGAGAAGGTACGAGTGCGGTACTGAGTCGTATGCCTTTTTGTAGTCGATGTACGCCATACTCAGGTTCCTTTGCTTTTGGGTAGCTTGCCCTACAATGACTGCATCTACGATGACCTGATCTTTGCAGCCTTGCGTGTTTCTGCGACACCCTTTCTGTTCCTCGGTCATCACGTTGTTGGCGTCGCAATGGGCTTGCACCCTCCTCGCTATTACCGACGATAGCACTTTATACAGACTTGAAAGGCACGTTATTGGTCTGTACTTCGCTGGGTCAGCTGTGTGATGGTCCTTTGGCAGAAGAAATGTGACACCCCTGGTGATGAATTCCGGTAGCTGCGTGGGGTCTCCTAGTACCGTATTGAAGCATTCCGCCATCCGCCCATGGATCGTTGTGAGTTTTTTATACCAAAAATTGTGCACAGAATCAGGTCCTGGTGCAGCCCAATTCCTGGTATACCGGGTAGCTTCACGTATATCCTGAGCGGTTACCACGACCGCGGTCATGTCTCCAATTCCATCACATTGTCTCCCTTCTTCTGCTAACCACATCCCATCGTCGTTGTGTTCGGTGGGGTTCTCCCATAAATTGGCCCAAAATTGTGTAACGTCGCCAATCTCTGGAAGTCCCTCGCCAAAGTCGACCTTGTCATTTCGGATGCGGTTGTAGAACTCCCTCTCGTTTATGTTGAACATCCGGTTTTGTTCCTTTCGCTTCGAACATTCTCCATAACGTCGCAATCGTTTCGCAAGAGCACTCAACCGCTGTACATGGGTGTCGAGGATCTCAGTAATGTCGACTTCTCTGAGATCTCGGAGCTCTGCGGGCCTAACAATTTCAGCAACATGACGAACCAGCCTCGTTGATCGATTCCCCTGCTTGTACTGTGTTAATCGACCAACCTTTGATCGCAGTGTTGCGATTCGGCTCTCAAGGCGTCGCATCCATACGGGTTTCTGTGCGTTGGGGCGTGTGCCATCTTCTCCTTGCGGGCGCGTTCGCAATCCCAACGTCTTAACTACAGCTATTGCAGCTGAATACACGATAAACTGCAGATCCTCAAGGTTCTCCACGGCTTCCAAGTACTGTGGCAAAATATCCTGATTTAGGATGCTTACTGCACTCGTTAGCCGGTAGGAATACCGCAGCTTTGGTATCCGGTGCCGGGACATGGGGTCTGTCCCACGGAACTGCGTAACTGCTGTGCCCATATGGAGTGCTAGTTCGTCTCGTAATTGCTGTCGTTGCATATCCGCTGTCGGTCCTGGAGCAGTGGGTGCAGGTGAATCACGACTCTCACTCGTGATCGGTGCATCCAACCCAACAGAACTCCTTCTCGACGTATCGCTCGATCTTGTCCCCTCCTCTCCTATCTCCCTCTGCACTTCCAGCTTGATGTACTCCACTTCTGCAGCGGTGAGCATATTATGAGACATAATTGCACGCTGCCGTGTGTACAGCTGGTTCAAGTCAAGCTGGCGCGCAAAGCGAGGAAATCGCTCGTTGAACATCTCCAGCATCCCTGATCTGCCAGACATGTCCGTCTCCATCCTTGTGCAGACATAGTAGCAGCGAATCACATACATATTCATCTCCCTCGTCCACATGATCCGCTGCCGTCGGCCGCCTGCCAACGTGAGTGACTGACGTCTATCAGCCACAGCAACATCGGTAGGTGCAACATGGCCTTGGTGATTTCTGCTGCTGCCGTTTCTGTTTTGCGTTCGCGGTACGGGCTGTGCCCGTTGACTGGAAGGCCGCTCTTGCACATTATCCTCTTCCAGCCGCTGGCCGCTCGCTCTGTCCCCCGTCCCAGGACCAGCTCCAGTAGGGGCTCCCTCCTCGGGCGATCGCATTCTTCTATTCCTCATTGATCGTGTCTCCATTGCTGGGTTTGCTTTCATTCCCGGAAGCTACGGGTTCTGCATTGGCATTTCCTCCAATTACAGTGCTTAATAGCTTGGTTCAAGCGCCGCTGCTCGCCGAGGGTGGTTTTACATGGACGCCCAGGATATTTTACCTCAAGCTCCCACCTACTCAAGATGGTGGTTTTTCATGGACGCCCAGGAGTTATGTTGCCTGAGCTCCCATTATTATTATTATAGAGTTTTGGCACTTCTCAGCAAAAAATGCTGGAAACTTTCACCTACCCCGGGCAATCTGTATGCCAAAGGGGATTAGGCTCTGTGGATCTCATTGGTCGGTTTAACTTATCCTAATGAGTCTGCTGGATGAGCTTCTCAGTTGTGGTGGTTCAGGAACCGTCTAACTATGCTGCAGGTTATTATTATTATTATTATTATTATTATTATTATTATTATTATTATTCAGATCGTTCCGACACACTGTGTTGACCGGTTGTCTTCGTACACGCGCTCGAGTAAAACCAGGTGTTTTTCTGTGTTTTTCGCGGTTTTCGCGATCGAAACGCGTGTGAATCTGTGGTTGCGGTGGTGAAGCATAAGTGCGTAGTGAAGGTTTGGTGGAAATCGGTGTAATAACGGCCGAAAACGGCGAAGAAAAGTGACACCCACGTGCTTCGAAACGGCAAAACAAATCGCCGTCAGCCGGCTTCCCGGCCGTTCTCATTCACTTTTCGGTGGTGCACAGTGTGCTTAAATTGTTTTTCGCTGAAACAAAAAAAAAAAGTGTCGAAAGTTTGGGAAGTAAGTGAAATTGAGAAAGTGAGCGATTCTCATCAGGGATTTCACTACAGTAGTGTCCAGTAGTGCCTACAGTGCGGCACAAAATTTTGGGAACACCTGGCCATCGCTTTCTACGACCAAGGAAAAAAGAAGGTAGGATCTTTCCTTTTACTTTTCTGTCGTCCATTTGGGGTAGGTAACGGGTGACCGTTGCCAGTAGAAGTGTTGTCGTCATAAAACAACATGGCGGCCGCTAGTAGCGGCGACCCAGGGGGGTCCGCCAAACGTAGATTGCCAGAATTCATGGATCCAACGAACCAATTTGGCGAATTGACGTTCCTCCAGCTGTCTGGAAAAAACGGAACTCCGCTTCCGATCAACCCGTACATTACCGGGAAATCGGTTGAGGCATGTGCCGGCGGCCCAATTGAGAGTGCGAAGACCGAAGCACAGGGAACAAAATACACTCTAAGAGTTCGCGACCCAGCCCAAGTAGCCAAGTTACTTAAGTTAACAAAGCTAATTGACGGAACTGAGGTAGAGGTTGTCCCTCACCCCAATCTGAATATAAGTAGGTGTGTCATCTCGTGCTTCGACCTCATTCAGATGGAGGAAAAGGACATTTTGACGGAGATGATTAGCCAGAAGGTGATTCGTGTGCAGCGTATCACCCGAAATGAAGGTGGCAAAAGGGTCAATACACCGCACAGTGGTCCAGGAATCAGTTTTACGCGGAAAGATGCATTTTGAGCTTTAGAATGAAACATTAGACAAAAACGGTCTTCTACAAAGTTGTTTGTATTTGTAAGGTCCTTTGTTTGGTGTTATTGAAAATTAGGGTGGACCACATTTTCATAGAAATTGTGTAACTAACTTTCTTATTTGTAGAAATTATATTATACATGCTTCAGCAAAGTTGTAGACCATTCAATTTCAAGCAACTTTGCCAAAAAAAGTTTTTTTGTATCTCTTAAATTGATCGATTTAGAGCTATTTTCCTACGGTGACATAGGGTGGTCCGAACAAAACTGGTTTTCTGGCTCTAGAGTTTTCAATTCAAATTTCTCATCAAAGTAGTCTATGAAACACTTTTAGAGCTTTAAAAAATGCGTAATTTGGTGAGTGAAGAAACTCGCTATCTCCTTCCGTTTGGGAGTTATTGTTGATTTTCTCTCAAAAACATGCCTACTTTGATTGAGAATATCTCTGATTGGGGCAGACATAAAAAATATCTTTTGACGGCATTCAAAAGCCAAAATAAAATTGTATATTATATCAAAAAATTACAGATGTGTTATTTTTGTAACTCTAATAAAATGCACTGAAAAACAAAGGATTTTAAGCAGAAAAACTTTAATAACTTTTGAACTAAAATAGATATCAACAATATTTTTGCATGGAAATTTGCGTTTTGGTGAGTTCTTAAAGTCGTTCATAGACCGCTTTGACGAGAAATCTGAAATAAGAAAGATAGGGCTCTAAAACTATGTTGAAGATTTTCATAGTATGTATTTTTTTCATTATTTTGCGTTTTGAGCATGAAAATAAAATTTTAGACAAAAATGATCTTCTACAAAATTGTTTCTTAAAATGTAAGCTTTCATACTGTGACATTTAAAAATAGGGTGGCCCACAATATCACACAAATCATATAATCAACTTTTTTATTTGCAAAAATACTGGTATATACTCTTAGGTAAAGCGGTAGAACTTGCAATTTTGACCAACTTTGCCAAAAAAAGTTTTTCTGTAGCTCAAAATTTGTCCAATCTAGAGCATTTTTTCCTAATTATCGCAGGGTGGTCCAACAAAAATAAGTTTTTCAACTCTAGTTTTTTTAATATTAGTTTCTCGTCAAAGTTGTCTATGAACGACTTTTAGAACTTAATAAAACGTAAATAAATTTTCATGCAAAAAGATTGATGATATCTATTTTAGTTCAAAAGTTATTGAGGTTTTTGTGATAAAAAATATTTGTTTTTAAAGACATTTTATTAGAGTTACAAAAATAACACATCCGTAATTTTTTTAAATAATATACAATTTTATTTTGTCTTTTGAATGCCGTCAAAAGATATTTTTTATGTTTGCCCCAATCAGAGATATTCTCAATCAAAGTAGGCATGTTTTTGAGAGAAAAACAACAATAACTCCCAAACGGAAGGAGATAGCGAGTTTCTTCACTCACCAAATTACGCATTTTTTAAAGCTCTAGAAGTGTTTCATAGACTACTTTGATGAGAAATTTGAATTGAAAACTCTAGAGCCAGAAAACCAGTTTTGTTCGGACCACCCTATGTCACCGTAGGAAAATAGTTCTAAATCGATCAATTTAAGAGATACAAAAAAACTTTTTTTGGCAAAGTTGCTTGAAATTGAATGGTCTACAACTTTGCTGAAGCATGTATAATATAATTTCTACAAATAAGAAAGTTAGTTACACATTTTCTATGAAAATGTGGTCCACCCTAATTTTCAATAACACCAAACAAAGGACCTTACAAATACAAACAACTTTGTAGAAGACCGTTTTTGTCTAATGTTTCGTTCTAAAGCTCAAAATGCATCTTTCCGCGTAAAACTGATTCCTGGACCATAGTGCACCGGCGCTGATTCTTACGTTCTGTAGGACCACGTACCCGGAGTATATGAAAGTTGGCTTGCTCCGTGTCGCTACTCGCCCCTACTTTCCGAATCCGATGCTCTGCTACGGCTGCTTCAGCTACGGGCACACTCGTGTCCGTTGCCCTGGACCGCAACGCTGCGTCAATTGCTCGCAGAACTTCCACGGGGAAGAATGCGGTGAAGCTCCCTCGTGCCGTAATTGCAAGGGTGATCATCGGCCAACCAACCGCCAGTGTCCGGTGTATAAAAAAGAAGTGCAAGTGATTAAGATTAAAGTGAACGAAAACCTGAGTTTCCCAGAGGCCAGAAAACGCGTGGAGCAGCAAGCTGGTAGCTTCGCCCAGGTAGCGGCCCAACAGAGCGTTTTTGAGAGGAAGCTGAAGGAGCTGGAAGCGGCCATGCTCCAAAAAGACAAAGAAATCGCCCGGTTACAAGAAGACAACAAAAAGAAAGAGGAGAGGATCGAGCAGATGATGGCTTTCATCAAGCAGGTCAAGCAGCAGTCTAACCCAGAGAGAGTGCATCATGTGAGCGAAACCGTCGTCGCTGAGAAGCCCCGCCACAGCCGAGAGCAACGAGTGGCCCAGTCGACGGCTGGCCCGATGACACGCTCAAGGAACAACTCCCCGGCCGTTCAGGAGACCAAACGCGGAAGACCTCCAAAATTCGTCTACCCCAAACCAGCCTCCTCGCCAGACATCAGCCCGCCCCCAAAGAAGACCGCACCTACCACCCATGACCTGACTCAGATGGAGTATTCCGGCGAAGAGTCTGAGGTATCGGAGACACCCCCTAACCAGCGTCTTCGATAACCCCACTCTCGAACAACGTTCGGAAAACAACGATGACCCTCGCACGAACACGGACAATGAGACTTTTCGGTTCGGAAGTAGGGAAAGTGTAGTACCTCTTCCGACGCAAGTACGGCAGGCTGAAGGAGTCATCCGGGACGTCTTACCCCAACCCGTTGATGACGAGTTCACCTCCGTAGCCGATGGAATCCCACACGACACCACGATATTGCAGAACCACCGAAGTACCATCCACTCTGTACCAACTTCAAGTAACAGCATCGAAACCAACAACGAGAACACCGACGATACTACACAAAGTCTTTCCCCAGTGCCGGCTATTGCCGGTGTTTCTGGAATCAGTCGTGTAGTAGTTTCGGCAATGGCTGGCACTGTGGGGCAAGACGTCCCACAGGTCAGTCTTTTGAATTCTCAACCACAAACAGGTACTGCCGCGCCTGCAATCTTTTCAGATACTCACCATACCACACCAACCGCAGAAAATCCCAATCAACAGCAACCAACATCAACCAATCGTTTCGCTAGCAACAACCGCCCCGAAGAAACTACACAAAGTCTTTCCCCAGTGCCGGCTATTGCCGGTGTTTCTGGAAGCAGTTGTGTAGTAGTTTCGGCAATGGCTGGCACTGTGGGACAAGACGTCCCACAGGTCAGTTTTCGCTTATCCCAACCTCAATCAGGTACTGCTGCGCCTGCAATACTTTCAGACACCCACCAAACACCGCCAACCACTGCAAACACCAATCGACATCAACCAGCATCAACCTACCGCCTCGTACTCAACAACCAACCCACCGACGATACTACACAAAGTCTTTCCCCAGTGCCGGCTGTTGCCGGTGTTTCTGGAAGCAATCGTGTAGTAGTTTCGGCAATGGCTGGCACTGTGGGACAAGACGTCCCACAGGTCAGTCTTTATAAATTCCCATCGCAAACGGTTGCTGCTGCGCCTGATTATCTTTCAGGGTACGCCGCATCACCACCATCTCCCGGAGAAGGCCCTTCGGGAATTCACCGCAGAAACATTACACAAAGCGCTTCCCCAGTGCCGGCTGTTGTCGGTAATGGCAGAACTAGTGTAATGGTTTCGACAGCAGCTGGTACTGTGGGACAAAGCGTCCCACAGGCAAGTGACAGTTTGGTTCCTTCATCGCCAGAGGCTACCGCACTCCCTCTTTCTCCCACAACAGACCCGCCGATCCGAAGAACATCAACCTCGTCATCCACCACACGATCAGCTACGGATAGTCGCTCCGGCGGCTGCTTCGCCCTGCAATGGAATATCCGTGGTCTTAGGGCCAACATCAGCGAACTAAAGCTGCTCATCTCCGACCTCGAACCGTGCGTCGTAGCTCTACAGGAGACCAAGGTGAACCAGACGGTTGTTCCGCCAGACTTCGTTGGCAGAAACTATACGTTGCTGCTACAGTCGAGGAACACCAACTACTGGCAACACGGTGTAGGCCTTGCCATCCGGGAAGGCATACCGTTCGAACGCGTTCAAGTCGATACCTCTCTGCATCTCGTTGCTGCTCGCCTTCACGCGCCGATCCAGGCAACCGTTGTGTCGATCTACGTTCCGCCGAGTTCAGCTCAGTGCCAAACCGCACTGGATGAATTGTTCGACCAGCTGGAAGGTCCGATTTTGCTCCTCGGAGACTTCAACGCTCATCACATCGCATGGGGATCGCACCATTCAAACGCGCTTGGACGATTCATAGCTGAAACAACCCTGACGAAGCAAATGGTGATCATGAATGACGGCTCAGCTACCCGCATCGACCCGGCTACAGGCAACACTTCGGCGATCGATGTGACCATCTGCACAGTAGGGTGCGGCTTATTTTTAAAAAGTTCTCAAAACCAAAAATTCGTGTGCTCTACTGAATTCAAACCACATTGAAAGAGAAACCTCAAAATCTGAGCCAAAAATATTAACATTTAGGGGTGGCGCAAGCGTCTTGAAGGTGAATTTTCAAGTTATAAAAAATAACCTTCAGTGAAGTAAACATAACTTTGTTATTTTTCAAGCGATTTTAAAACTTTTAGCATCAATACCTTCAAAATTAAATTTACAAAAACTTTGTAGAACATCAATTTTGTCTAAAATCAAAACAAGTTTTAGTTAAATGTAATTCATTCCAAATTTTTCCTCATTTTACTAAAAAATTCAACTTTGTTTGACCATAACTTCATGATTACTCAACCGATTCTAAATCTTTTTACATGCTTTTGAAGCTATTTCAATTCTTCTCAAACTGTTCTTACAACACATTTCACTAAAAAAATGTCTTGACCAAGTTATTCAGCAAAAACTGCACAAAAACATGATTTTTTAACGAAAAATGCCAGTTTTTTCAAATTTTTGCCGGTTAAATATTATCTCTAAAGCTGAAACTGGTTTTTCTCATTTATTAAACCTTTGAGAAGGACTTTGCAACAGTTTTTAAATAATTTTGAAACAAAACTATGTTAGCATGTGCTAAAATATATATGCACTATTCAACTCGTAATTAAGGCAAGATGCTTTATAAAATTAAGTTTTATAGAATAAATGCAATTTCTGGCGAAAAAAACTTAAAAGAAATTTGATTTTTTCATTAAAAATCATGTTTTTGGATAGTTTTTGGTGAAAAACTTAGACAAAACCATTTTTGAGAAAAATATGTTGTATGAACAGTTTGAAAACAACTAAATTCGCTTCAAAAACATGTAAAAAGATTCAGAATTGATTGAGTATTCAAGAAGTTATGATCCAACTAAGTTGAAATTTTTAGTAAAATGAGGAAAAATTTGTATAAAAGTATTTTAAACTATGACTAGTTTTGATTTGAGACAAATTTGATGTTCGACAAAGCTTTTATAAATTAAATTTTGAAGATAATGATGCTAAAAGTTTTGAAATTGGTTGGAAAGTAACAAAGTTATGTTTACTTCACTGAAGGTCATTTTTTATAACTTGAAAATTCACCTTCAAGACGCTTGCGCCACCCCTAAACGTTAATATTTTTGGCTCAGATTTTGAGGTTTCTCTTTTAATGTGATTTAAATTCAGTAGAGCACACGAATTTTTGGTTTTGAGAACTTTTGAAAAATAAGCCGCACCCTACTGCACAGAGAGTCTGGCTCGGAGGTTCACCTGGCGGACCTTATCAGACACGCACAACAGTGATCACTTCCCAATTGCGGTGTCCATACCTGGGTGGTCAAATCAGCAAACAACGCGACGAAAATGGCTGTACGATCGAGCTGATTGGGAGCTATACGAACGGATTACAGCAGAAACTATCCGCCCAGAGACCGAGTGGGATGTAGGTAGCTTCACCCAAAAAATAATTGCAGCAGCGACTAAGTCTATCCCGCGGACTAGTGGCCGAATCGGACCAAAAGCGGTACCGTGGTGGTGCCCCGAGGCAAAGGCGGCAATTCGTCGACGACGAAAGTGTCTTCGGTCGCTCCGACGTTTACAGCAGGTCAACCCAGATCAACCCGAAGCGTTGGCGGAATACCAAGCAGCGAAAGCGGAGGCGCGAAAGGCGATCAAAGAAGCGAAGGAGAAATCGTGGGAAAGCTTCGTAGGGAAGATCTCCCCGCACAGTACAACGACCGAGCTGTGGTGCACGGTTAACACCTTGCGTGGAAATCGGCAGAAACGCTCAGTTATCCTCAAACGGCCTAGCGGTTTCACGGACAACCCCGAAGAAGTAGCAGAAGAACTAGCGACGTACTACGGCGAAAGATCGGCGACGTCCAGCTACCCTCCATCGTTTCAGATGGCGAAAATGGCAGCTGAGAGAGAGTCCATAGATGTTTCGTCTAATACCGGTGACGCGTACAACGTTGACATCACCCTAGCCGAACTTCTGTGGGCTCTCGACAAAGGGCGAGGTGCCTCGACAGGTACCGATGGGATAGGGTACCCGCTGCTTCAACGTCTTCCCGTATCCGTAAAATTTGTACTGCTGGAGCTGCTGAACAAGATCTGGCGCAACGGTGAGTTTCCTGTCAGCTGGCGAAACGCTCTCGTTGTCCCGATTCCAAAATCGAACTGCCAAGATTCCGGTCCTGCTGCCTTCCGACCTATTTCGCTGACCAGCTGCATGGCGAAGACACTCGAGCGAATCATCAACCGTCGTCTTATCACGGAGCTAGAGTCGAACGGACGACTTGACAAGCGTCAGCACGCTTTTCGTGTGGGACGCGGTACCGACACGTACTTCGCCGAGCTGGAGAGGTTGATACCGAACGCCGACGAACACTCTTTGATAGCGTCTCTGGATCTGTCGAAGGCATACGACACCACCTGGCGACACGGTATTCTTCGCTCCCTGAAATCATGGCGGATACGTGGTCGGATGATGAACCTTCTGCAAAGCTTCCTCTCGGAGCGAACGTTTCAGGTGTCGTTGGGTGGTTACACGTCCAGTGAACACAAGCTGGAAAATGGTGTGCCGCAGGGATCAGTGTTATCCGTAACGCTGTTCCTGGTGGCGATGCAGCCCATCTTCCGGGTACTGCCGGATGGAGTCGACATACTCCTGTACGCCGACGACATTCTCCTCGTCGTTAAAGGGGCAAAGAGCGAAGGGCTACACACGAAGTTGCAGGCCGCCGTCAAGGCTGTATGTAAATGGGCGAAAGATGTCGGCTTCTCACTGTCTACTGCCAAGTCGCAAGTGTTCTACTGCAGCCCGAATGCACGCCGAGAGCCGGCGCGGAATATCATTATTGATCAGGTCTCTGTCCCGAAAACCAACCGGCTGAGGGTTCTAGGTGTCACCCTCGATCGGACCTTGACATTCAAACCACATTGCAAAATGGTGAAGAAAGCATGTGAGTCACGTCTGCGAATACTCCAGATGATCGGAGCCAAACTACCGCGAGGCAATCGGACAAGTCTGCTGCAAGTCGGATCGGCGTTAGTAACTGCGAAACTGACGTACGGTATCGGATTGGTGAGCCGAGGAGGACCAGCAGCATTGCAGACCCTTGCTCCGGCATATAACAAAATGGTCCGTTATGCTTCTGGAGCGTTTGTTACCAGCCCGATAATGTCGGTCATGGCCGAAGCGGGCACCTTGCCATTTGAACTGCTGGCAGTTCAGTGTGTAGCGAGGACAGCCATCCGTATCCTAGCAAAGAACAGTCAAAACAACTCTCTTCCCTTGATTCGGCGCGTTTCGGACCGTTTGGAGGAACTCACAGGCACGACACTCCCTGCTGTCGGTCAACTTGTCAGGCAAGGCGACCGTGCTTGGAACGGACGGAAACCGTCTATTCTATGGAATGTCAAGAGGAGTATACGAGCCGGTGACCCACCGGAGAAAGTTCGACCAGTCGTCCAGCAACTTTTGTCGACCCGCTTCCACAACTCGACCGTCGTCTACACTGATGGCTCAAAGTGCGAAAACACGGTAGGAGCCGCTTTTTATAATAATGGCCTTTCCGGGATGTTCAGCCTACCAAGAGAATGCAGCGTTTTCTCTGCGGAGGCGTATGCAATTAAGATGGCGGTTTCAATCCCCAATATTAGAAACGAGATGGTTATCCTTACGGATTCGGCGAGTTGTCTGCAGGCCTTGGAGGCCGGATCTTCCAAGCACCCGTGGATTCAAGAAATCGAACAGATCGTTCGAAACAAAAATGTTCGGTTCTGCTGGATCCCGGGACATGCTGGCATAAATGGGAATCATGAAGCAGATCGCTTGGCCAACGAAGCTCGACAGCAACCAGCTATCCACATCCCTATCCCCGGCGATGATACACTGAGAACGACGAAAGCAGCCATACGGCGCGCATGGGATAGCCAGTGGTTCCAAACTAGAGAGAACAAGCTTAGAGAGATAAAGGAGGATACTAAGAGATGGTTAGACAGTGGCAATGCGGCCGACCAACGAGTGTTAACCAGGTTGAGAATCGGCCACACGCGGCTCACGCATACTTTCCTCTTGAAAAAGGAACCCCCGCCAGTCTGCGAGTGTTGCGGAATCGAACTGGATGTACGACATCTCATCCTGCACTGCAGGAAGTATGAGGACGAAAGGAAAAGATACGCCATCGACACTCTAACTTTGAAAGAAGCAAGAAGCACTGGATAACAGCAAAGAAAGAAATGATAATTTACTGAAATATCTACATGATACAAGATTGTATGTGAAGTTGTGAACGGGATGAATTGGAAAATAGAATAAGAACTTTTCTCTGACACGAATGCACCCTTCTGGTGTAGAGTGTCACTAATAAACAAAAAAAAAATTATTATTATTATTATTATTATTATTATTATAATTATTATTATTATTATTATAGAGTTTTGGCACTTCTCAGCAAAAAATGCTGGAAACTTTCACCTACCCCGGGCAATCTGTATGCCAAAGGGGATTAGGCTCTGTGGATCTCATTGGTCGGTTTAACTTATCCTAATGAGTCTGCTGGATGAGCTTCTCAGTTGTGGTGGTTCAGGAACCGTCTAACTATGCTGCAGGTTCCAAGAATCACCGCCTTTTGGATGCTGTGTAGGTCCTTCTTCAATTCCAGCTCGTCTAGGGACCTTAGGAGAGATTTCGGGACAATTCCGGTCGCTGAGAGGACTACCGGAACTATACGGACGTCCTCTAGGTGCCACATCTGCTTCAACTCCTCCGCCAAGTCGTGGTACTTCGCTATCTTGTTAGAGAACGTTGATTGGACATTGTGGTCCAGCGGTACAGCGATGTCGATGAGTGTAACTCGTTTCATCCTTTTGTCGTAGACTACAATGTCGGGGCGGTTGGCACGGATGAGGACGTCCGTTATGATCTCGCGATCCCAGTACAGCTTTATGCAACTATTTTCCAGAACCGGGTCAGGCAGGTACTTGTAGTAGGGCACAAATCGATCCACCAAGTTGTGCTTAAGGGCAAGCTGTTGATGCACAATCTTGGCAACTTCGTTGTGACGATCGAGGTAGGCTGATCCAGCTAGTACTGAACAGCCGGCAACGACATGCTCGATAGTCTCCCCTACTGAATTGCACTTCCTACAGCGGTCCTCCACGTCTTCGTGCAATATGTAGTGCCGATAGTTCTTCGTCGCAATTACCCGGTCCTGGATGGCTACCATGAAACCTTCTGTTTCTGAGAAGAGGTCACCCCGCACCAGCCACGTGTTTGGTAATCCTCCTGCGCCAGATGCAGGGCGCTGAAGCCGTGGTCAGCTTCGCATACAGTGCGGTAAATTTCGTGGCGGTTCTGGCTTTCTACGAAATATGCCCGCAGCTGCTGGATCTGGGAGACACATAGTGCCTGGATATCGGTGACGCCTCTTCCTCCTGCTGCACGTGGCAGGGTGACTCTCTCAATGGACGATTTTGGGTGGCGCATTCGGTGCTTGGTGAACGCCACTCGTACTGCTCGTTCTATCGCCTCCAAGTCAGTCTTGGTCCACTTTACCACCCCGAAACTATACGTCAACAGGGGCACAGCAAACGTGTTGATCGCCTTCACCTTGTTGCCGGCAGACAGAAAGCTTTTCAGAATACAGTTGACACGTGACAAAAACTTTTCCTGCAGCTCCTTCTTGATCATCGTGTGGCGAATACCTCTAAGTTGCAGGAATCCAAGGTATTTATACGTTTCGCCTTCAACCATATTCCGAATCTCCTCCTGCTCGTTGACGCGGAAACAGCTGGCATCCATAACTTGACCCCGACGTAGATGAATTGACCTGCATTTGTCAATACCAAACTCCATCCGGATGTCGTTACTGAATGTCGTAACTAGCTGCAACAGCTGATGCAGCCTCTGCACTGATTCCGCAAATAGCTTCAGGTCGTCCATATAGAAGGTGTGGGTAACTCTTGTGCTCCTTTCCCCACTTTTCAGTTGGTAGCCATAGTTGCATTGGTTGAGTGCTTTGCTGAGGGGGTTCATGGCCAGGCAAAACCACAGCGGACTAAAGGTATCGCCTTGAAAAATCCCCCTCCTGATGCTGAGAGTCCTGGACCGTAACACAGCTGTACCGTCGGTAATGTGTAGGGATGTGCTCCACATCCCCATCGCGTGTTGCATCAGCCTGATGACGTTCCCGTCTACCTTATACAACTGCAGTACCTTGAGAAGGTACGAGTGCGGTACTGAGTCGTATGCCTTTTTGTAGTCGATGTACGCCATACTCAGGTTCCTTTGCTTTTGGGTAGCTTGCCCTACAATGACTGCATCTACAATGACCTGATCTTTGCAGCCTTGCGTGTTTCTGCGACACCCTTTCTGTTCCTCGGTCATCACGTTGTTGGCGTCGCAATGGACTTGCACCCTCCTCGCTATTACCGACGATAGCACTTTATACAGACTTGAAAGGCACGTTATTGGTCTGTATTTCGCTGGGTCAGCTGTGTGTTGGTCCTTTGGCAGAAGAAATGTGACACCCCTGGTGATGAATTCCGGTAGCTGCGTGGGGTCTCCTAGTACCGTATTGAAGCATTCCGCCATCCGCCCATGGATCGTTGTGAGTTTTTTATACCAAAAATTGTGCACAAAATCAGGTCCTGGTGCAGCCCAATTCCTGGTGTACCGGGTAGCTTCACGTATATCCTGAGCGGTTACCACGACCGCGGTCATGTCTCCAATTCCATCACATTGTCTCTCTTCTTCTGCTAACCACATCCCATCGCCGTTGTGTTCGGTGGGGTTCTCCCATAAATTGGCCCAAAATTGTGTAACGTCGCCAATCTCTGGAAGTCTCTCGCCAAAGTCGACCTTGTCATTTCGGATGCGGTTGTAGAACTCCCTCTCGTTTATGTTGAACATCCGGTTTTGTTCCTTCCGCTTCGAACATTCTCCATAACGTCGCAATCGTTTCGCAAGAGCACTCAACCGCTGTACATGGGTGTCGAGGATCTCAGTAATGTCGACTTCTCTGAGATCTCGGAGCTCTGCGGGCCTAACAATTTCAGCAACATGACGAACCAGCCTCGTTGATCGATTCCCCTGCTTGTACTGTGTTAACCGACCAACCTTTGATCGCAGTGTTGCGATTCGGCTCTCAAGGCGTCGCATCCATACGGGTTTCTGTGCGTTGGGGCGTGTGCCATCTTCTCCTTGCGGGCGCGTTCGCAATCCCAACGTCTTAACTACAGCTATTGCAGCTGAATACACGATAAACTGCAGATCCTCAAGGTTCTCCACGGCTTCCAAGTACTGTGGCAAAATATCCTGATTTAGGATGTTTACTGCACTCGTCAGCCGGTAGGAATACCGCAGCTTTGGTATCCGGTGCCGGGACATGGGGTCTGTCCCACGGAACTGCGTAACTGCTGTGCCCATATGGAGTGCTAGTTCGTCTCGTAATTGCTGTCGTTGCATATCCGCTGTCGGTCCTGGAGCAGTGGGTGCAGGTGAATCACGACTCTCACTCGTGATCGGTGCATCCAGCCCAACAGAACTCCTTCTCGACGTATCGCTCGATGTTGTCCCCTCCTCTCCTATCTCCCTCTGCACTTCCAGCTTGATGTACTCCACTTCTGCAGCGGTGAGCATATTATGAGACATAATTGCACGCTGCCGTGTGTACAGCTTGTTCAAGTCAAGCTGGCGCGCAAAGCGAGGAAATCGCTCGTTGAACATCTCCAGCATCCCTGATCTGCCAGACATGTCCGTCTCCATCCTTGTGCAGACATAGTAGCAGCGAATCACATACATATTCATCTCCCTCGTCCACATGATCCGCTGCCGTCGGCCGCCTGCCAACGTGAGTGACTGACGTCTATCAGCCACAGCAACATCGGTAGGTGCAGCATGGCCTTGGTGATTTCTGCTGCTGCCGTTTCTGTTTCGCGTTCGCGGTACGGGCTGTGCCCGTTGACTGGAAGGCCGCTCTTGCACATTATCCTCTTCCAGCCGCTGGCCGCTCGCTCTGTCCCCCGTCCCAGGACCAGCTCCAGTAGGGGCTCCCTCCTCGGGCGATCGCATTCTTCTATTCCTCATTGATCGTGTCTCCATTGCTGGGTTTACTTTCATTCCCGGAAGCTACGGGTTCTGCATTGGCATTTCCTCCAATTACAGTGCTTAATAGCTTGGTTCAAGCGCCGCTGCTCGCCGAGGGTGGTTTTACATGGACGCCCAGGATATTTTACCTCAAGCTCCCACCTACTCAAGATGGTGGTTTTTCATGGACGCCCAGGAGTTATGTTGCCTGAGCTCCCACCTACTTATTATTATTATTATTATTATTATTATTATTATAGAGTTTTGGCACTTCTCAGCAAAAAAATGCTGGAAACTTTCACCTACCCCGGGCAATCTGTATGCCAAAGGGGATTAGGCTCTGTGGATCTCATTGGTCGGTTTTACTTATCCTAATGAGTCTGCTGGATGAGCTTCTCAGTTGTGGTGGTTCAGGAACCGTCTAACTATGCTGCAGGTTCCAAGAATCACCGCTTTTTGGATGCTGTGTAGGTCCTTCTTCAATTCCAGCTCGTCTAGGGACCTTAGGAGAGATTTCGGGACAATTCCGGTCGCTGAGAGGACTACCGGAACTATACGGACGTCCTCTAGGTGCCACATCTGCTTCAACTCCTCCGCCAAGTCGTGGTACTTCGCTATCTTGTTAGAGAACGTTGATTGGACATTGTGGTCCAGCGGTACAGCGATGTCGATGAGTGTAACTCGTTTCATCCTTTTGTCGTAGACTACAATGTCGGGGCGGTTGGCACGGATGAGAACGTCCGTTATGATCTCGCGATCCCAGTACAGCTTTATGCAACTATTTTCCAGAACCGGGTCAGGCAGGTACTTGTAGTAGGGCACAAATCGATCCACCAAGTTGTGCTTAAGGGCAAGCTGTTGATGCACAATCTTGGCAACTTCGTTGTGACGATCGAGGTAGGCTGATCCAGCTAGTACTGAACAGCCGGCAACGACATGCTCGATAGTCTCCCCTACTGAATTGCACTTCCTACAGCGGTCCTCCACGTCTTCGTGCAATATGTAGTGCCGATAGTTCTTCGTCGCAATTACCCGGTCCTGGATGGCTACCATGAAACCTTCTGTTTCTGAGAAGAGGTCACCCCGCACCAGCCACGTGTTTGACGCCACCTTATCGATGTGCTCGAGCTCCAGTTGATGGGGGTGCGTTCCATGCAACTCCTTCTGCTTCCACATTGCGATCATCTCATCGACAGTTTTGATGTCGCAGTTCAGCTGGTAATCCTCCTGCGCCAGATGCAGGGCGCTGAAGCCGTGGTCAGCTTCGCATACAGTGCGGTAAATTTCGTGGCGGTTCTGGCTTTCTACGAAATATGCCCGCAGCTGCTGGATCTGGGAGACACATAGTGCCTGGATATCGGTGACGCCTCTTCCTCCTGCTGCACGTGGCAGGGTGACTCTCTCAATGGACGATTTTGGGTGGCGCATTCGGTGCTTGGTGAACGCCACTCGTACTGCTCGTTCTATCGCCTCCAAGTCAGTCTTGGTCCACTTTACCACCCCGAAACTATACGTCAACAGGGGCACAGCAAAC
This sequence comes from Aedes aegypti, assembly GCF_002204515.2. NCBI lineage: Eukaryota > Metazoa > Arthropoda > Insecta > Diptera > Culicidae > Aedes > Aedes aegypti. The sequence continues at coordinate 110,817,527 of NC_035109.1, forward strand.
GTGTTGATCGCCTTCACCTTGTTGCCGGCAGACAGAAAGCTCTTCAGAATACAGTTGACACGTGATAAAAACTTTTCCTGCAGCTTCTTCTTGATCATCGTGTGGCGAATACCTCTAAGTTGCAGGAATCCAAGGTATTTATACGTTTCGCCTTCAACCATATTCCGAATCTCCTCCTGCTCGTTGACGTGGAAACAGCTGGCATCCATAACTTGACCCCGACGTAGATGAATTGACCTGCATTTGTCAATACCAAACTCCATCCGGATGTCGTTACTGAATGTCGTAACTAGCTGCAACAGCTGATGCAGCCTCTGCACTGATTCCGCAAATAGCTTCAGGTCGTCCATATAGAAGGTGTGGGTAACTCTTGTGCTCCTTTCCCCACTTTTCAGTTGGTAGCCATAGTTGCATTGGTTGAGTGCTTTGCTGAGGGGGTTCATGGCCAGGCAAAACCACAGCGGACTAAAGGTATCGCCTTGAAAAATCCCCCTCCTGATGCTGAGAGTCCTGGACCGTAACACAGCTGTACCGTCGGTAATGTGTAGGGATGTGCTCCACATCCCCATCGCGTGTTGCATCAGCCTGATGACGTTCCTGTCTACCTTATACAACTGCAGTACCTTGAGAAGGTACGAGTGCGGTACTGAGTCGTATGCATTTTTGTAGTCGATGTACGCCATACTCAGGTTCCTTTGCTTTTGGGTAGCTTGCCCTACAATGACTGCATCTACGATGACCTGATCTTTGCAGCCTTGCGTGTTTCTGCGACACCCTTTCTGTTCCTCGGTCATCACGTTGTTGGCGTCGCAATGGGCTTGCACCCTCCTCGCTATTACCGACGATAGCACTTTATACAGACTTGAAAGGCACGTTATTGGTCTGTACTTCGCTGGGTCAGCTGTGTGTTGGTCCTTTGGCAGAAGAAATGTGACACCCCTGGTGATGAATTCCGGTAGCTGCGTGGGGTCTCCTAGTACCGTATTGAAGCATTCCGCCATCCGCCCATGGATCGTTGTGAGTTTTTTATACCAAAAATTGTGCACAAAATCAGGTCCTGGTGCAGCCCAATTCCTGGTATACCGGGTAGCTTCACGTATATCCTGAGCGGTTACCACGACCGCGGTCATGTCTCCAATTCCATCACATTGTCTCTCTTCTTCTGCTAACCACATCCCATCGCCGTTGTGTTCGGTGGGGTTCTCCCATAAATTGGCCCAAAATTGTGTAACGTCGCCAATCTCTGGAAGTCCCTCGCCAAAGTCGACCTTGTCATTTCGGATGCGGTTGTAGAACTCCCTCTCGTTTATGTTGAACATCCGGTTTTGTTCCTTCCGCTTCGAACATTCTCCATAACGTCGCAATCGTTTCGCAAGAGCACTCAACCGCTGTACATGGGTGTCGAGGATCTCAGTAATGTCGACTTCTCTGAGATCTCGGAGCTCTGCGGGCCTAACAATTTCAGCAACATGACGAACCAGCCTCGTTGATCGATTCCCCTGCTTGTACTGTGTTAATCGACCAACCTTTGATCGCAGTGTTGCGATTCGGCTCTCAAGGCGTCGCATCCATACGGGTTTCTGTGCGTTGGGGCGTGTGCCATCTTCTCCTTGCGGGCGCGTTCGCAATCTCAACGTCTTAACTACAGCTATTGCAGCTGAATACACGATAAACTGCAGATCCTCAAGGTTCTCCACGGCTTCCAAGTACTGTGGCAAAATATCCTGATTTAGGATGCTTACTGCACTCGTCAGCCGGTAGGAATACCGCAGCTTTGGTATCCGGTGCCGGGACATGGGGTCTGTCCCACGGAACTGCGTAACTGCTGTGCCCATATGGAGTGCTAGTTCGTCTCGTAATTGCTGTCGTTGCATATCCGCTGTCGGTCCTGGAGCAGTGGGTGCAGGTGAATCACGACTCTCACTCGTGATCGGTGCATCCAGCCCAACAGAACTCCTTCTCGACGTATCGCTCGATCTTGTCCCCTCCTCTCCTATCTCCCTCTGCACTTCCAGCTTGATGTACTCCACTTCTGCAGCGGTGAGCATATTATGAGACATAATTGCACGCTGCCGTGTGTACAGCTTGTTCAAGTCAAGCTGGCGCGCAAAGCGAGGAAATCGCTCGTTGAACATCTCCAGCATCCCTGATCTGCCAGACATGTCCGTCTCCATCCTTGTGCAGACATAGTAGCAGCGAATCACATACATATTCATCTCCCTCGTCCACATGATCCGCTGCCGTCGGCCGCCTGCCAACGTGAGTGACTGACGTCTATCAGCCACAGCAACATCGGTAGGTGCAGCATGGCCTTGGTGATTTCTGCTGCTGCCGTTTCTGTTTCGCGTTCGCGGTACGGGCTGTGCCCGTTGACTGGAAGGCCGCTCTTGCACATTATCCTCTTCCAGCCGCTGGCCGCTCGCTCTGTCCCCCGTCCCAGGACCAGCTCCAGTAGGGGCTCCCTCCTCGGGCGATCGCATTCTTCTATTCCTCATTGATCGTGTCTCCATTGTTGGGTTTGCTTTCATTCCCGGAAGCTACGGGTTCTGCATTGGCATTTCCTCCAATTACAGTGCTTAATAGCTTGGTTCAAGCGCCGCTGCTCGCCGAGGGTGGTTTTACATGGACGCCCAGGATATTTTACCTCAAGCTCCCACCTACTCGAGATGGTGGTTTTTCATGGACGCCCAGGAGTTATGTTGCCTGAGCTCCCACCTATTTATTATTATTATTATTATTATTATTATTATTATTATTATTATTATTATTATTATTATTATTATTATTATTATTATTATTATTATTATTATTATTATTATTATTATTATTATTATTATTATTATTATTATCTTTATAGACGTGATTTGCAGCCCGAGGCTGGCTCATCTCGGGGAATTTCTCTATCAATTCTTCCAAAATTCATTAGGAATTTCCCCATATACTTCGTCAAAAATCATTCAGAAATTAACTCCAGTGGTTTTTCATTTTTTTTTTTTTCAAAAGGATTTTTCCAAAAATACCCTTTATTCGTGCAAGAATCCTTCAGCATTTATTCAAACAGTTTCTCAAGGAATTATTATACCAGAGATTCTGCATTGAATTTTTCCAAAAAAAAAATCATCTGAAGATTCCACGAGGAATTCTTTACAGGTTTCTTATGGGACCCTTACAATTATTCAATTGTTTTCATGAGATTCATTCAAACATTCTTCCTGGAATCCTTTCAGCTATTCCTCCAGGAACTACTCAAGGTATTCCTCCACGGATTTTGGAGGTGTTTCCCCAGGAACCCCTCCAGAGATTTACCTAGCAATTCCTGCAAATGTTCCTCCAGGTTTTTTTTTTTCATGTATTCGTTTATGGATTTCTGCAAGAATTCTTCCAGGGACTTCCTGTTGGAAGTGATTTCTCCAAGAATTCTCCAGAAATTCTTTCAGATATTTTTCCAGGAATTACTTTAGAAAATCATCCAGGAATTAATCGAAAAATTACTTCAGGATTTCTTCAGGGGGATTTCTCAGAAATTACTACAAAAAATCCCCCCAGAAGTATCTCCAAGAATGTCTCCAAGGCCCAAGAAAATCCTGCAATGCAGGGATTCTTCTAAGAATTCCCCCCGATGATCCTCCAGGAATTCATTCGAGAAGTCCTCCAGCAGCTCCTCCAGGTATTCCTTCAGGAATTCCGCCAAGAATTTCTTCAGGGATTTATAAAGAAATTCCTGCCGAAACTCATTCAGCGATTCATCAAAAATTATTCCGGGGATTTCTCCAAGAATTTCTCCAAGAATCGCTCCAGGAGTTGATCCAGAAGTTCATCCAAGAATTACTTCAGATGTTCATCTACAGATTTCAACAAATCGCTTTTGAAATTCCTAAAGAAGATCTTACAGAAGACCCGACGTTAGAAAAAATGGAGAGTTCCCTGTGAGATTGCTTTTATGAGTTATTGAGGCAATTATATGTTATTCTGAAGATGATCGTGAAGAAATGAATGCTTCCTATATTTTTTCAATAATTCCTTCAGAAATTCTTGAAATTCCATCAGATATTATTGCAGGAATCAATTCTGGAAATACACCAGAGATAACTCAAGGGATTCCTGCAGGAATTGATTAAAATATTCCCCCAGGAGTTTCGCTATGCATTCTCCAGGGGTTTCCAGGCATTTGCCCAGGAACTCAATCGGTGAATTACTCCAAAGGTTCTCCCAGAGATTTCAGATTCCTTCAGGAATTCCTACAGGAATTTGTCATGGAATTCCTATAGATATTCCGCCAAGGATGGCTCAAAATATTCTTACGGGGATTCCTAAGAGAATTCTTCTAGGGATTTCTTCAAGACCTCCTCCTTCGATTTCTGCAAAATTACTTCCGGGGGCTTCTTCTAGAAATTCTTCCAGCAATTACTCCAAAAATTCCCTCAGAAATTCCTCCAGTAGTATTCCTCTTAGAATTCCTCCAGAGTTTCCTTCAGGAATTTATCCGGGAATTACTCCAAAGATGCCTCCAGAGATTTAAGGTGTTTCTCCAGATATTTCTTCAGGATCATCGAGGGATCCACCAGGGATTTTTCCGTGTATTCCTTCAGGGATTCCTCAGAGAATTCTTCTATGGAGTTTCAAGAGTTCCTCTATGGATTCCTGCAAGAATTCATACGAGTGTTTCCTGTAGGAATTCTTCCAGAGATACCTCCAAGAAATCGTTCAGAAATTTCTACAAGAATTCCTACAGATATTTCATCAGGAATTACTTCAGGAAATCCTCCAGGGATTCCTACAGAGATTCCTTGAAATGAGGTTTCTCCCAGAATTTCTCCTGGGAGTTCCTGCAGATTCCTCTTAGAATTCCTCCAGGAATTACAACAAAGGTCCTTTCATAGATTTCAGAGATTCCTTCAGATATTTCTCCAGGAATTTATCAAAGAATTTCTGTAGATGTTTCACCAGCATTTTTCTAGCTATTCCTCCAGGGATACCTCAGAGAACTCTTCTAGTGATTTCTCCAGGAGTTACTCCATGGATTCCTGTGAGGATTCTTCCGGGAACTTCGTGTAGTGATTCTTCCTAAGATTTTTCCTAAGAATTCTTTCAGATATTTTTCCCATGAATTCCTTCAAACATTCGCCCAAGATATTCTTTTGGAAATCCTCCAGGGATAATTCAAGAGACTATTGCAGAAATTATTTCAAAATTTCCACATGGGTTTCTCCAAAAATTTCTGTATGAAGTTCCTGTAGGGATTCCTCCACGACTTCCTTCAGGGATTTATCAAGGAATTCAAATTCCTTCAAGGATTTGTCAAGAGCTATATTCCACTAATATTCCACCAATCTAGTGATAAAATCGACACAAGGAATAACTCCCTAGAAAAATTCCTGCAGGAAGGAATTCGTGAAGGACTTGTAGAAAAAAATCTTAGGATAAATTCTTGAAGAAAAATCTTGGTAGAATCCCATGAGGAATTTTGAGTGGTATCTCTTAAAGAATTGGTTAATAAATCGTTGGAATAATCTTTCAAAGAATCCCTTGAAATATTATTGAGAGAATCCCAGAAGAAATTTTAAAAGGAACCACTTTTTGCAAATATTCCTGAGGAAATTTTTGAAGTAGTTCCTAGGAATATCAGGATGAATTTCTGAAGAAGTTGCAGGATGAAAAAGAGATCTTTTAAGGATTAGTCGAAGAGTTCCTCCATGGATACGAGGATTCTTCCGAGAACTTCCTGTAGTGATTCTTCCGGAGGTTCCTCCAAGAATGCTTTCAGAAATTTCCTCGGTAAGTTCTTTCAGATATTCTTCCAGGAATTACCTTAGGATATCCTCCAGGGATAAATAGAGGGACTCCTGTGGAGATGATTTCTGATTTTGTTTTCCAAGGAGTTACTCCAAGAATTTCTGCAGGAGGTTCCTGTGGGGATTCCTCTAACAATTTTTCCACGATATCTTTCGGATTTATCAACGAATTCCATTCGTTAATTAAAAACTTCCCCAAGAGTTCTTTCAGGTAATCATCCAGAAATTAATCCAAGACTGAGATGAACCGGCCCGTTTATAAAATAATAATCATAATAATAAATTCATTCAGGAATTCCCTTAGAAGCCTTCAGAAATTCCGCAAAATAACCTCGAAAATTCCTTTTGCTCCTTTCTTTTCTTGAATTTTTTCTAGAGATTCCTTCAGCAATTCCTTCTGAAATTCCTCCAAAAATTTATCCATGATTTAATCTTAAGATTCCTACAAAACTTTCCAAGGGAAACCTGCCGAAATTACCGCAGAGATTCTTCTAAGGATTCTTCCTGACATTCCTTCAACAAATATCTAAAAAATCCACCCAAGATTTCCTCCAGGAATTACATTCTGCTTCCAAGCCAAATAATCTAAAAACAAATAGCGGAATTTGGGGCAAGTGTGCCACCTTAAGCAAATTGTTCTCTAACTTTGCCTAAGGCTTATAAAATCCACTAATTTAGCCTCATGAGGTTAGTTTCACATCTTTTCATAACCACTGTGCCATTTAAAAAGAAAATAATTTCAAAAAGTATTAGTTTTGGAGCTTCTCAAATATCATCCAAAATAGCATCCAATAGCATATTTTTCGATACTAGGGGGCAAGTGTGCCACCCATATGGGGCAAGACGGCCACCGAATGAACATCGCATGTAATTCTACTTGTAACGAAATTTTATTTATTTCCTATTATTACACTTACAAAGCAGACGCTAAACGATAATTCAAAAAATAATTTTAAGGTTACCGTAACAAGGGGGGGGGCTTTATAACAAGGTTCGAAACATGCGTAACTCCCTATTATTCAATTCGAATAACTTCTTCTTCTTTCTGGCGTTACGTCCCTACTGGGACAGAGCCTGCTTCTCAGATTAGTGTTCTTATGAGCACTTCCACAGTTATTAACTGAGAGCTTACTATGCCAATGACCATTTTTGCATGCGTATATCGTGTGGCAGGTACGAAGATACTTTATGCCCTGGGAAGTCGAGAAAATTTCCAATCCGAAAAGATCCTCGACCGGTGGGATTCGAACCCACGACCCTCAGCTTGGTCATGCTGAATAGCTGCGCGTTTACCGCTACGGCTATCTGGGCCCCATAATTCGAATAACCAAAAAAAAAAAAAAAAAAAAAAAAAAAAAAAAAAAAAAAAAAAAAAAAAAAAAAAAAAAAAAAAAAAAAAAAAAAAAAAATTAATTCGAATAACTTAAAAGGGTTATTTTTGTCCCCATTCAATACAATGTATGTATTACCCTTATATTATGGCGAATATGTATAATATTAAACTAGATCAGCACTAAATAACGGTAAAATATTGATGTAGATATGTAAAACGTTAGTTATTAAGCCGAAACATGTTATTATTGAATATTTTGAGAAAAAATCGCTTTGGGGGCAAAAATATCAGTTATTCCCCTACTTTACTTCAGAAACTACTACTGGCGCCGCATTTTAGTTTATTATTATGATTTTGTTGATGATGTTTACATTTTTATAAATTTCCCTCCAATAATTTTTGTTTACCAAATAGGTGGCACACTTGCCCCAATAAGTATACATTTCAACCAAACTGGATTTCGTGTGTAAAATACTTTTTTCGTTCAAATGCCACAATGAGTTACAGAATTGAATAGTTTCACGATGTACAGTACGTTATAAAAATCTGTTAATAAATTATCTTTCATCATGCTATTTAGAAACAACGAAATCTCATAAAAATCCACTCAAATTTGGTTGGCGTTGCTCAAGTCGATGTAAATACGTGAAAAATAGAGCAATTTTCATCATATTTTGATCATTGTATTGTGAACTATAAGGAAACATATTGTTAAGCTCAAAGATAAAATATATATTGTAATTTTTATAAAAAGCAGGGGTGGCACACTTGCCCCTATGGCACACTTGCCCCAAAGTCCGCTACGTCTTCTAAGTTATATATTCGTACCTAGGAATAAATCCCAAGGAAAATTCCTGCAGAAGTCAATACTCGAAAAAGCTGCAGAAAGAATCTTAGGATAAGTTATTGAAGGGAACTCTGGAAAAGAATCATGGTAGAATCCCATGAAAAAAATTTAATGGCATCTATTAAAGAATTACTTAATATTTATTATTATTATTATTATCTTTATTAACGAGATTTGCAGCCCGAGGCTGGCTCATCTCAGTATTACTTAATAAATTCTTGGAATAATCTCGAAAAAAAAAATCCTTGAACTATTTTGGATGAATCCCAAAAGAAACTGTAAGAGGAACCCCTTAAAGATTTTTTGCAGATATTCCTGAATAAAATTCTATGATACTTCCTAGGATTCTAGGAACAATCTCTGCATAAATCCCTGGAATCTCAGGAGGAATTCCTGAAAGAGTTCCAGGATGAATTGTTGATAAAGTTGTATAATTGGGATCCCTAAAATAATTTTTATAGAAAATTTTGGGAAAAAAATCATGGAGAAATCCTTAAAAGAGTAACTACTGTTGTAATATCCGTCATCCTCAGCTTACTAATTTCACTCATAACCTCATCTTTATACACGCGTAATGAGCTATTGATTCTTCTAAGATGCTACAAAAATTCTCCAAGAATAATTTTTTCGAAAATTCCTACAGAAATTCCTCCACAATTTTGTTCATGGATATTGCAAACTGTTCCTTTTAGTGTCAATAATTTCTACACTTATACTTGAATTCCTTCCCTACCGTCAGAACCACCTCGCTGGTGCAGTGTACAAAAAGCAAGATTTTTCATCAGTGTTGTACGAATTACAACAGCGCGATCACTGATGTGTTAATGGATTCATCAAGATATTCTTGAAGTTTCATAAGGGACACGTTTCCCTTGGGATTTTTTAAGTTTTTCCACCTGCGACTTCTCCAGAAACTCTCCCAAAATTTTCTTCTGAGATACCATTAGGATTTTTTTTTCTTCATTGCTGTACAAAATACAACAGCGTGACTACTGAAGTTGGATTGGATTGGATTCATCTGGTTATTCTTGGAATTTCATTAGTGATTTTCCACAAATTTCTCTTCAGGGATTTGTTGGGCTATTCCAGCTGTTTCAGAAATTCCTCCAGAAATTCCAAAATTTCCAAAAAATCCTTCTGAGAACCCTACAGGAATCCCAAATCCTTCAGGATTTGATCCACGTATTCTTCCATGCATTCCTCAGAAGATCTTTCACAACTTTTTCCTGGGATTTCACCGAAAATTCCTCCAGGTATTCATCTTTGAATTCTTCGAAAAATTCCTCAAGATAATCATCATTACTCCAAAGGTTTCTTCCTAAAATCCACCAGTGGTACTTACAGGAATTTTTCTAAAGAAAACTCCTAAAATTCGTTCTGGGAAAAATGGACAAGCTTTTCCGGAAATTCCTTCGAGGATTGCTCCAGCTATTTCTTTAGAAACTCCTTCAAAAATTCTACCACGAATATTTTCCAGTTAATACTTCCATCCAGGGATTCCTCAAAGAATTCCTCCAGAGATTCTATCCAAAATTCCGCCTGGAATTATTCCTCCATGAATTACTCTAGTAATTGCTGCAGATTTTTTTTTTTGCAGAAAATCCTTAAAAGCTTCTCTCAAAATTCTAAGGAATTCTCCCAATAATCTCCAAGTGATTCAGTAAGGGACTTCTCCAGGCATTACATAATAAATTATCCAATATATCTTTTGAAGAGTAATCTCTGAAACTACTACTGGGAGAGTTTCTTTAAGCACCCCTGGTGGAGTTCCTGAACAAATCTCTGAAGGAACTTTGTGAGAAATTCCTGGGGTAAAATTTAGTGGAATTCTGGAAGATATTCCTGGAGAAAACTCTTTAAGATCCGACGAAAAATTACCGGAGGAGTTTCTGTAAGGAGTGCCTAAAATAATTTTAGGAAGAACATTGAAGGAATTCCTTAAGGAATGCCAGTATAAATCTTTGGAAGAATTCCTTTACAGTAGCTCCTGCAGGTCGAACACATTCTAATAGACTGCAGACTCTACGATGAAGAGAGACAAAAATATCAACTAGGCACCTCACTACAGTCAATACTAGGCGATGACGCCAACGCTTTACAAAAAACAATCAACTTCCTTAGAGAAACAAAACTACACACGCAGCTTTAATTACCGCACCACATGGAAACAACAAACGCAGCTATCTATACACCGTCCTCCCGAAAAACCCGAAAAAATGGTTGGGATGCTCATATTCATCACCATTGGAAAAATGACAAAGAAACATCTAAGACGACAAGCAACAAAAGCAGCCAGAGCAGCCGCAGCCGCAGGACAAGGATCTCTAAACAAACCATATATATAGTATACAAATATAGTCATAAACACTAAAACTTTGTAACCAGTATAAAGACCCGAATAACCAAATGGTTAAAAGGTCTATAATAAAAGAAACCAAACAAACAAACAGTTCCTGCAGGAATCCCCAGGCTAATCTTTTAAGAAATTCTTGAAGGAAACTTTAAAAGAATAACTCGATTAATTTCTAGAGATATTTCAGGAAAAAGAGAAAGTTTTGATTGCATAGCTCAAGAAATCCCTCGAGGAAATCCTAACGCATTACCAGGAGGAATCCATTAAGGAATTACAGAAAAAACTCCTTGAAGTATTGCTGGAAAAGTTTCTGGATGAACCCTGGAAAAAATATTTTCCTTTTTTTTTCTAATTTCTGAAGAAGCCTCGAAAGTAAGTTTAAGATAACCGTAGGAATACATTTAAAAATCTCTAAAGAAATCCTTCTGTAATGTATGGACGGTTATTTGCACTGCCCATAAAAGCATAACTGTCCCATATGGATTTTCGAAAAACACCGTTTTTTGTCACAACATCCATGTTTTAATATGTATTTTACTATGCAAATAAAAATTTACACACTTTGTTTGGAAATGTTGTGGAAAAATATGAAGTTGGTGCAGTCCCATATTGAAAAATAAAGGCATAACAGTCTCTATATGAACTTTCAACCGAAATAGCAACTGCAAATGAATTTTGTTCAAGTTTATATTTTTTGATGATCAATAGAAGCAAAATTAGTTACCTGTAAGGTTGTGCTGAATGAATATGGCAAGTAGAAATGTACTAGAAAATCATGAACATTTGTATGAGAAGTCAAACTTCAAACTTTGAGCGGTGTTTTCTCAATGCCTACTTTTTCAATATGAAACAGTTATGCTTTTATAGGCAGTGTAAGAATCCTCAACAAATCTCAGGAGAAACTGGATAAATCTCTGAAAATCCATGAATAACTATTGAGAGTTTTTAGTAATGCTTGAAGGTATCCAAGGTATCTGGGAGAAACCTCTAAAAATTTATTACATCGAGAGCTTCTGATGGAATTCACGGCATAATTTCTAAAGAAATATGTTACGCTTTCCGAAAGTTCACCGAACCAAAAAATGGAAGGTTTAATTAAATACCAGTGGTTCCGGCAAACTTCGTCTTGCCATCAAGTAGGCTGTTGTAAAACGTCATGTAGTCCCCCATACAAAACGACACTTTAATCTTCTCCCGTTTTCCTGATTATTCCACAGACATTCTCGATCTTTTTTCTCGCACTATCACGTCGCATCCCTTGTCGAGTGCAACAGTGAAAAACTCACGTCATTCCGTTGAATCGTTCTCAAGCCATTTCGTGACATACGAACACTACTCCATTTTTATTTATATAGATAGATAGATAGACAGATAGATAGATTTAAAGTTGTTCCTGAAAAATTCAAGGAGCCTTCCTGAAAAAAAAATATCTAGAGCTGAGACGGACCTCTCACGAGGGACAGGAAAGGATCTAAAGTCGTTGGTCCCGAGATGAGCTAGCTCAGCTAAAATCTTAATAAAGATAGAAAAAAAACTAGAGCGAATTTCGAATGGAAATAGTTCTGATAAAATTCCTGGAAAAATCATAAGGATTATACAGCGAAACTCGTCGAAGAATTACTTTAATATTTCCTGAAACAAATTGTAAAGTGAATCCAGGAAAAAATATTGATGATTTTTGTAAAAATAAATTCAGAAAAAATAAGAAGGATTCATTTTGGTTCCCGACAGTCGGGGTCCGTAATGAATCCTTCGTATTTTTTTATTTATTTTTTTTTACAAAAATAATCAATGTTTTTTCCTAATATTATGTGTATAAATCCGTGTTTATTCCATATAATATGTGTAGAACGATTTCTTTCAGAAGCTTAATGTTTTAGTGGACTGTAATCATTATTACATAAGTTTCTTATTATATAATTATTTCATTAAGATGATAGCCAGCGAAAATTTTTAAGGAATGTCAACACAATATTATTCTTCATTGCATTGCAATCAATTTATCCCCCTTTATACGGCCTTGCAATTTAGTATTTTAATTTTTACTCAGTACTCTAAGGATCAATAATGAATCGAACATCCTCTCCATCTTATCCCCAGGCTTTCTTCTCGGATTCGTCACCTCGCTGGAGCTGTACATGGCCCTCCGGGTGATCATCGGCTTCGCTTCCATGTCGGTAGCCGTCGTAAGTTTTGTGCTGGTCGTCGAACTTGTCAGCGGAAAGTACCGGACCATCATCGGTATCCTCAACATCCTTCCGGTGGCCATATCCTACGTGCTGGCAGCCGCAATCGCTTTCTTCACACGTGACTGGAGGCTTATGCAGTTCGTGATTACAACACCCGGTGCGTGTCTGCTGCTAATGTGGTACTGGTGTCCGGAGTCGCCCCGATGGCTACTGGCCAAGGGAAGAATCGAGGAATTGAAAGCCATCATCGATCAAGCTGCCCGAGTCAACGGATTCAAGCTTCCGTCGGGATACGAGAAAACACTTCAGGTCCCGGAAACGGAAACCAGTGGCGATGTGGTGTCCGTATTCGACCTATTTCGAATAAAATTCCTCAGAACAACGTTGGTTATGCTGGTCGTCTGGTTCGGTATTGTGCTGATCTACTTCGGAATAACGCTGCACCTGAGCAATCTTGGCGGGGACATTTATCTCAATACTGTGAGTATGATGGATTGAGTAATCGAATAACAAATCTTATTAGCACCTCTCGTCTAATCTATAAAACTAATTAATTGAGATTATCTAAACTAATCACATTCAGTGCATGAGCGCTAACTTTTCTAGCACTGAAACAAGGCGAAGAATACACCCAGCGAAATCAAAACAGCTCTACCCTGTTTTTCCACTGCTACTTCAAAACTATTTGGCATACACCCAAACTACTTGTTACGTACAAATTTTTCATCATCACTTGAATTGAATTTTTGTCAAATAAAAAGGTTTAATTATCACGGTTGATGATAATTATATTTAATTCGCTTACCGGCATATCGGTCTATTTTGCTCGAAGTAAGAGGGAGCATGGAGAAGAAAGCAATGAATACTAGATGGATAGGTACAGTAAAGGAAAGGCGAGAAAAATTGGATTAGATGTTGAAGAGGGCAAACCATATGAAACAGTATTACTTGAAACGTCCTTCCTTGTAGCTAACGTCCCCTATAGGAACGGCTTGGCGTGTTATTCGAATTCGATTCATTTTGGCTGTCTTGGTAGTGTTATGCGAACAATACACCAAGTTTTTGGGTGAATTTTGTTTTCCTTCTACCATCTGGAATTTCAGATAGGAACAACTTCAGTTTTAAAAAGTAAAACCCATGTGGCGTTTTTGGCGACTAAGTGGACGTCAAACTTGACTAAAAATGTCAAAATCAAAATGGTGGTATTTTTTATTTTGCATTCATTTTTAATCTGTGCTAAAATATTCTGAAAAAAAAAACTCAACTTTAACTCGCTCCAATCTAGAATACATTCATGAGTTCTCTTTTACCAGTGGACATTTGAAAGAAAAGTTGTATAGGTATGTTTTAAAACAGCGAGAAAAACATGGTGGTGCTATTTTGATTTCGCTAAGTGTAGATTCACGTGTAAAACTTCGGCTACATCTATGTTATTCTCTCCATCCATTCCCCTTCGGGAACACAGGTCCTCGCTGGCAGTGTGGAATCGATTGCAATCTGCCTCAGCATAGTGGTCGTGCTGAAGCTCGGATTACGTGTTAATTTATTCCTCTACATGGTCGTCGCTGGCTTGTCATGCATCTTGATGAATTTCATCCCGGACGGGAACCTTTGGGTGATTATCTCGTTGGCTATGATAGGTAAGTCGATTTTTCCTTTCAGCCCTAGGATCCTTTGAAAATTGACAAAAGTGTGGGTTGGTAAATGTAAGACGTGTCTGTTAAAATTTCCAAACCTAGAGAATCTAATTGTAGCAAACTGACACAAGTTCATGTTATTTTATGCCAAACGTCCTTTAAGCCTAATTTATTCATCTCTAACGTCCATTATACGTACACTATTTTCTATTTTTTCTGGAGCATGCAGTAGCTAAAACTTAGTAGTGCTTGAGATAAAAAGAAATATTGCGAAAAAGAATAACGGAAAACTTTCAGCATCGTACCGGTACGATGAACGTGACACCGCTTGGCATTCTTAATTAATTAATGAGTTACATAACCTCAAAAAATCTCAGTCAAGTGGGTACGAGGAGGCAGGTGAATCTGTTCACCTGAATTTGCCGTTCACGACCAGAATTAAAGCCAGTCACACAAAAGGGGAAAATTGCTATCCAAGAACTTTCAGTTATCGAATCAGACAAGTGGGACGCGTCCTTTGTTCTCTAGCCATCTTACCACTGCATCGGAGGCACGACTAAATTAATTAGCATTTCTTAGCAACCCGATTATTAGTGTTCAACAAAATTATAACAAAATGACATGATATATTCATTTCAAAACATTTTATTAATATATTATAAAAAGCTGGTAACATGTTAAATAACAAAAATATTAAAAAATGAATTCGACCGATTATACAAATTATTTTTGAGATAACTGTTTATCATGTTTATAATAAAATAAGATACTATCAATTAAGTTTCATTGCGTAATTATAATAAAATTTATTTTAAAATTAGATTTAAAAAGTATAATGACAGATTTTGTTATAATTTTTATATAATTTATTACATTATTTCCCAAAAAATAAAACAAATTATGTTTTAATTTTGATATAATAATACAGACACTCATTCTTTTGCAATAATGTTGATATGACGTTTCCGAAAATATCAGCAAAATATCAAATTATATCAATGATTGATATGAATTATAATCAGTGTTATAATTGTGACATACAATTATGATCGGGAAGGTAGAATAGAGACAATCCTCCTCGGTGCTGGAAACTGACAATGTTACAATATTTGCTAACGATCGATTTATTGCATGTTTTCTTTACTTACAGTCAAGTGTTCCGTAGGGGCGTGCAATGCTATCATTCCGACGTTTACAGCCTACCAATATCCCACCACCATGAGGAACCTCGGTGTCGGAGCCGGTAACTTTGCCGCCGGCGTTGCGCTCATCATTGTGCCGTACCTGTGGCTGCTGGTAAGATATCGTCATCATTATTTCAGTAATAGTTAAGATTTTGGTTATACAGTCAACTCTTCATAACTCAATATTGAAGGGATCATCGAGTTAGCGAGGCATCGAGTTATTGAATCCAAAACCAGTTCAACTGCTTGGACAAGGGACAAGGGACCATCGAAGTAGTTATGAAAACCAAATTTCTAATTTATTGGGGAAGCTTCATGTTGTACGCTTGTTGAAATTCCCTAAAAGCAAACATTTCAAAAATGATTCAAATTATCGCCGAAAACAAACTTAAGGTTTATGTTTTGCATGCAACCGTTTGGGTTGGAATTTGTTAAGATCTAGTACATGAACTCCGATTTCGATTTAACGAGACTATCGAAACATGAAAAATTTAGAAGATTTTATGTAACTGACAGTTTACATGATGTGAAAATGAAAAATCGTAATACAGCCTGGCCTCCTATAAGACGCTACCATCTACTTTCCTCCTGCCGTGGTTTTTAGTTCATCTGTTGGGACCTCAAAATCTGAAAGACACAATATGGACAAATAGGGACTCTACTTTATATAGAAATATTTTTCTAATTCGAAGGGGCTGTCCATTAATTATGTAAGGGATTTATGGAGGAATGATTTTGAGATTTCTTACGCGCAATTCAATTTATTTTCATACAAAAAAAACTTACTATGGTGGGAGGGGGGGTTTGAAAGCCCCGAAAATTGTCTTACGTAATTAATGGATCGCCCCTAAGGACAGGCTTCTGGGTGCCCCATGTACTAAAAACAGCTTTACATGTTTTTTTGTTTCAACGTCCATTTCGTGAAAAAAATAGTACATCTAACTCTATTTTCGTTCACCATTCGAAATAATTGTACTTGACACAATATCGCGATTCGAAAATATACGTTTCACGATTCGTTGAGCGTTTTTGTTTATTTTTTTGGGTTTATCTTTCATTAACGCTACTCGCCCTGGATAAATATTGTGTCAATATTACGAAATTTATCGTTTGTTTAACGAAAACTCTATATTTTATTCCAGCCTATCGTAACTTTTGTGTAATGCACGAAACCATTTCGTCGAATGTTCTAAAGCTCTACAAATTCTCACTGTTTTACGAAAAATTCGTATACACTATAACCTCAAGTTACGAACTAGATCGGGAGTTCGTAAATTAAGTTAGTTAGTAAACGAGGCAGTTTGGTACGTAAAACGAAATTTTTCAATTTGAAGTCTACTTGTAATAAATTCAATTTTATTATGTTAATAAATTATGCTTCTTGGTATGCTATATATATTAGTGACTTAAATGATTTTCAATCAATCTAAAACATATGCAAATTATGGTTTTGCAAACATTTCTTGGAGTGTAGGTATACATCATTTCAAAGTACTAGAATATCTAAAAATTCTCCAAATGATTGTTACATTTTGCAAAATCATTTGTTTCGTCACTTGTACTCACTAAGTGTTCAACTTAATCCAAAAACTTCTTGGATTAAATACCTTCTATTGATGTAATAAGTAATCTTTTGATAGATTTTTAATATGGTACACACTCTTAAACATTTACAAAAGTAAACAAATATTGTACCGTTCACCCCCGCTAATTTGAACGGTACCTCATGCATACCATCGGGATTCATTTTTAATTTGAACATGAACCCTAGAAACGTGTTTCTGGTTACCTCTTTCACGGTTTTGTTTTGATTCTGCGCTCCGTTCCACGGCGTTCCATTTCACTTTACTCCGTTCCATGAGCTAAATGACGTTTGAACCATTTTTAATCTGAACGATGTGCAAATTTGCGGGGTACAGATTGAAAAGTATTCAGATTAAATGTGGTCAAACCAACGGGGGTACCCGGTAGTTTATTTTAAGCATTTAAAGGATGCAATTGTTTTGTACTGTAAATTCATGTATAATATGAAGGAAATTTGTTTTTAGGGATTATGATGTGAACTTGTCATTGGTACGAATTGAAATATGTGTGTTTTGTGTCTATTAACTTTTACAAACATGTATTTTATTTTTTTTATGTTGTAAAATATACAAACCAAAGCATTATAATAAAATGAAAATCGTAAAAATAAGACCTTTGATCAATTTTTTTAATAAAACAACATATTTTAGCAAAACAAATCACAAAATTTTCATGAAATATGACGATTTGAAAGTTTTGTGATGCTCCCAATAAGTTTCCGTGACATGGGTATAATTCAAACAATGTTTGCATAGCCAATGTTTTATACCTTGTGAATATTTATTTGGACTTTTTTTAAATATTTTCTTATTTATCCTGTTATTGTTGATGTTGTTCCAAAAAAAAAGTCATGCCTAGTGGTAGAGCATACATTGGTTAACAAAAGTGCTGAAGACACAAAATTGCTCAGATTAGTATCCACTTTTGTACGATTAAGACCTTTTCGCGACATCTTATACGTGAAAACTTGCACATGTGAGTATCGTATACTGCAAAAGGTGATTTTATACCTTGTGAATATTTATTTGGACTTTTTTTAAATATTTTCTTATTTATCCTGTTATTGTTGATGTTGTTCCAAAAAAAAGTCATGCCTAGTGGTAGAGCATACATTGGTTAACAAAAGTGCTGAAGACACAAAATTGCTCAGATTAGTATCCACTTTTGTACGATTAAGACCTTTTCGCGACATCTTATACGTGAAAACTTGCACATGTGAGTATCGTATACTGCAAAAGGTGATTCCGTTATACGTACACTCCCGTGCATAAGTTTGGGTTCACCCCCTAAAAAACATGCAAAAGTGTTCTGTCCATATCTATGTGATTACACGTCCAATTGAAACTCTCTAAGCCGCATTCGAAAGGCAAAGAGTTATTCTTACTTCGTATGTATTTTTCCAAAAACATTTTTTGAACTTTGTATATTAAATTTTTACTTAAAGTTGTGATATTTTTCAAAAAACACACTGAAAAAACATAGCTAATTTCCTCAGCATTGGATCGACCAAAATTTTAAAACAAGGTGTCATTAGAATCGTAATCTTATATTCTTTGAAGAGCACTCATGAATTTTTTGCGGAAAAATCTGAAAAGTATTCAAAATCAATGAAACAGTCAGTCTAGTCATCGTGCAAAAGTTTGGGTTCACCTGAACTTACTTAAATCTGTGAAATCTGGAACGCGAAATTATTTGCGCTCAAAAAAGCTTTAAACTATTAAAATAAGTTGAAAAATGGCAGAGATATTGACAAAAATGATGTGCGTGCGGCTCAGGTAAACCCAAATTTTTGCACGATTTGCCTCATACTGAGGGGTGAACCCAAACTTTTGCACGATGACTTGACTGACTGTTTCATTTATTTTGAATACTTTCCAGATTTTTCCGCCAAAATTTCATGGGGTCTCTTCGAAGAATATAAGATTACGATTCTAATGACACTTTGATTTAAAATTTTGGTCGACCCAATGCTGAGGAAATTAGATATGTTTTTAAGTGTGTGTTTTTTTTTTTTTGAAAAATATCACAACTTTAAGTAAAAATTTAGTATACAAAATTCAAAAAATGTTTTTGAAAAAATACATACGAAGTAAGAATAACTCTTTGCCTTTCGAATGCGGTTTAAAGAGTTTCAATTGGACGTGTAATCACAGAGATATGGACAGAACACTTTTGTATGTTTTTGAGGGGGTGGACCCAAACTTTTGCACGGGAGTGTACATACTAGAGTTTTCAAATTTCCCGGGATTTGATTTCCCGGGAAACGGGAAATAAAATTACCATTTCCCGGGAAATCCCGGGATCCCGGGAATTTCTGAAAAACGTGAAAATAAAGCAAATTTGGTGGAATTTTATTTTTTAAATTATTCGTATTTCGTGTAGGGTCGGTGTTCCATTAGTAGATAGTCCCCTATTGTCGCACTAAGCGCTTTTTACGGCCGGTTTTCTACAAATCGTTGCAGAATATGTTTAATATGAAGCTCAGGAACCATTTACCCAAGTACCATTGATACATAACTAGATTTTGTTACAAAAAAAATATGATCGAAATATAGTTTTGCTTATAATTTACGCTCCCTTGCATCTATAGGAAACCTATTGTTCCTATAGTAGCACTACGAAGCAAAACTATTTTTCATAAAACAAAATAATTAATTAAATAAGAACTTTTTTATATCATTCAAAAGCTTTTGTTCCATTTTTTGAAGCATAAATATAAAAGTTATGTAAAAACACGGTTTTGATTTGTATTTTGCTTTGTATTATAGGCTCTAGAAGCACAAGCGACAATAAATACAAAAAAAAATTGTTTTCGTATTTTTTGTGTTTTTTTTACAAAACCGTGGTAAAAAGCTTTCAGACGTAAAAACAATGCCACTGGCTTTATTTTTCGATTTTATTCGAATATTTGTTCTTAGTCATGCGGCTTCATCGACCGTATATGTATTTTATACCAGTAAATTTGTTGGTTATTTCTCTTCTTTGTGAGTAATTTATTCTTACTTCATTTCAAACGCTAGGCTTCAGAATAACAAAGTTTATAGCATTAAGCAAAAGTCCTCGTGGAGTTTATTATTGATCCAACTAGAGTCTTTATATTCAAAATTGTGACTGATACATCCATGAAAACTTTATAAGCCTACTGAATTCATAGAAAAGCTCCCTTGAAAATTTCTTTATTTTATATAGCAAAATTCGTGAAAAACTATATCTATTTCATGAACAACTTTTTCATTGCAAAAAAAACAAAAAAAATCAGCATCGAAATATAACTAGTGATCTAGTGAGTTCATTGGTAAGAATTATAGGATAAGTAAATGGTGCGATGGTTTTTGTTTGAAAATAGATAGTAATTTCTTTTTTTATAAAGCTACCCGGGAAATACGGGAATCCCGGGAAACAGAAAATCATTTCCCGGGAAACGGGAATCCCGGGAAATCTCAATTCCCGGGAAATGTTCCCGGGAATGAAAACTCTAGTACATACATCTTGGTTGTCTGGGACAGATGGGATATATTTGGGGTATGTTTCATCGCTTGCTTGGATCGTATTTCGAAACCAAATAAGAGTGAATTCTGCAATGCCTGATCACGGTTGTAGATTAGTAGATCATATTATTCTAGAGTATTCTAGAGTTCAAGGCATATATGATTAACAATTTGTATTATTATTTTACCCATTTTTAGTCTGGACTAAACCACTAAGCAGAAGCCAAAAATAACCACTTTATTTCCCGGAAACTATAACATTAAATCCTTTCAACTCAATTTACGAACTTCGTAAGTTAAGTAAATTGAATTTACGTAAAAAATACTTCGTAAAACGAGGTTTTAGTGTATTGTGTATAAATGTTCGTCGTCAATACGAAATGAACGAATTTCGATCTGAAAACGCTTTAAAAAATATAACAATTGTTTGTTTTTAAATTGAATACAGTAATACCTCGATATAACGTAACTCGATTTTTATTTTCGTTACGTTATATCGAGGTTACGTTATATCGAAGCAAAATATTTTTTTTCCACAATTTCGTTCAACATGTATTGTTTGATGAGAAAATGAGTCTTACATGGATATTATTGAAGTAGCAGGCATTTTCAGTTTATCTTCCATATTTTTTCAATATATTTCCGTATTTTTTATAATATTCTATTTTTTAGCTCTCTATTGCAGTAATCCTTAAAAATGTTTTCAGGAAAAATATTTTGAGGAATCTTTGAACACGCGGAGAAACTATAAAAGAAATTCATACATGAGATCTTTCAGAAATCTTTGAAAAAGTTAATGTTGAGCAGTCCATTGACAGTTCTAGCAGGCAATTATGGATCTTCAAGATTTTTTTTTTTAAGAGGAATTCGTTTTAAAACTCCTAAAGCAAATCTTTTGTGAATTCTTGACAGAATTTTAGTATGAATGTCCCAAGAATTCTTTAAAAAATGTTTTTTTTTATAGTTTATGAAGAAATCACTAGAAATCTCCATTTAAAACAATAAATATCATAAATTATTTCTGCAATAAAAATTGCAAAAATAATTTATGAATGACCCCAAAAATAAAAAAAAATTATTCCACTTTATATCCTGGAGAAATTACTTGGTGAAATTTTTGTACAAAGGCAGTAGAACTCATAGATATATTTAAAAAAAAAACTATGGGAGAAATTCAAAACTGTTAAATTTAAAATTCTTAGAATCCGGAATTTCTTGGAAACAGTTCTTGGACATATTCTGGAGAAATTCCTGAATATTAAAACCATTTCTTGCGAAATTTCTAATGAAATTCAACAAGGAATTCTTAAGACGGCAATCCGTTAAGTCAAAATTGATTAAATGTTCCTAGAAACTCTTAGAGGAATCTCTGAAATCGCCTTAAAAATTCTGGTGGAATCCCTGGCATCATTTCTGATGAAAATCTTAGAAGTTTTTAAACATGAATATCGGGAGGGTTAACTAGTGGTATTTCTGGAATATGCCTGTCGGAATAGGCTAATATTTTCAAAGCTGAACGGTCACTTCGACATATGGTGGCTAGTAGGAGAACCGTCATAAAAAAAGGTTGGGTTGAGAATGCACCGTGTGCAGTATAGGAAGGAGCATATATATTACACTTTTTCTTGGAATAGTTATGTTGTAGACGATCGGAGAGCATTGAAAAACATGATAAACTTTTTTTCCTTCGAAAATGTACAGAACCGGTCAGTGCTCATGTACGATTAGTGGGATTAAATTGGAAAATTGGTGTTTGGCAACATAGGTTATAAACTTCCGGATTCTTTGTTGGTGGTTAAATTTGTTGTGAAATCATGCGTATCGCAAGAATAAAGGGTCAAAATGATTATGCCAATGGAAAATGGAAAATATTTTAATAATGAATTGATTATGAGCTAATTTTTGGGTCGAAAAATTGAATTTTGGACGTAAACAAACATTTTCAATGACATTTCTCTCCTTCTTCCATAGCGACCTCTATGATAAATAATTATTAAAGTATTCATAGAGTGAGTAGCAGGCTTGGTACCAGTGAGAGCATAAATGCAACAAAAATGAAGAAGAATGATGTATACTAGAGTTTTCAAATTTCCCGGGATTTGATTTCCCGGGAAACGGGAAATAAAATTACCATTTCCCGGGAAATCCCGGGATCCCGGGAATTTCTGAAAAACGTGAAAATAAAGCAAATTTGGTGGAATTTTATTTTTTAAATTATTCGTATTTCGTGTAGGGTCGGTGTTCCATTAGTAGATAGTCCCCTATTGTCGCACTAAGCGCTTTTTACGGCCGGTTTTCTACAAATCGTTGCAGAATATGTTTAATATGAAGCTCAGGAACCATTTACCCAAGTACCATTGATACATAACTAGATTTTGTTACAAAAAAAATATGATCGAAATATAGTTTTGCTTATAATTTACGCTCCCTTGCATCTATAGGAAACCTATTGTTCCTATAGTAGCACTACGAAGCAAAACTATTTTTCATAAAACAAAATAATTAATTAAATAAGAACTTTTTTATATCATTCAAAAGCTTTTGTTCCATTTTTTGAAGCATAAATATAAAAGTTATGTAAAAACACGGTTTTGATTTGTATTTTGCTTTGTATTATAGGCTCTAGAAGCACAAGCGACAATAAATACAAAAAAAAATTGTTTTCGTATTTTTTGTGTTTTTTTTACAAAACCGTGGTAAAAAGCTTTCAGACGTAAAAACAATGCCACTGGCTTTATTTTTCGATTTTATTCGAATATTTGTTCTTAGTCATGCGGCTTCATCGACCGTATATGTATTTTATACCAGTAAATTTGTTGGTTATTTCTCTTCTTTGTGAGTAATTTATTCTTACTTCATTTCAAACGCTAGGCTTCAGAATAACAAAGTTTATAGCATTAAGCAAAAGTCCTCGTGGAGTTTATTATTGATCCAACTAGAGTCTTTATATTCAAAATTGTGACTGATACATCCATGAAAACTTTATAAGCCTACTGAATTCATAGAAAAGCTCCCTTGAAAATTTCTTTATTTTATATAGCAAAATTCGTGAAAAACTATATCTATTTCATGAACAACTTTTTCATTGCAAAAAAAACAAAAAAAATCAGCATCGAAATATAACTAGTGATCTAGTGAGTTCATTGGTAAGAATTATAGGATAAGTAAATGGTGCGATGGTTTTTGTTTGAAAATAGATAGTAATTTCTTTTTTTATAAAGCTACCCGGGAAATACGGGAATCCCGGGAAACAGAAAATCATTTCCCGGGAAACGGGAATCCCGGGAAATCTCAATTCCCGGGAAATGTTCCCGGGAATGAAAACTCTAATGTATACAAATATACAGCAATGATAAAATTATGGTTTTAACATTAGCTTATAGCTCACTCGATATCGATTTATGACTGTATTCAGTGATAATAAATGCTTGTATTGCTTTGATTTAGTTTTGGTTGGTGTTTTAACCTTGAAAAATGTGTATTGCAGTTCATAAACTATGTTTTTAATAAAAAATGGAAAAATAAATGGGAGCCAAAGAAGTTACGTTATATCGAGGTAAAAATTACGTTATATCGAGTTACGTTATACAGAGGTTACGTTATATCGAGGTATGACTGTATTGGTATTTGTTACGAAGCTAGTTATCTACGTGCTATGAAATTGTTGAAAACGAATGATTTCGTTATAAAAAACTAAATATTGTTTCAGTAGAATTCAACATTCTTACTGAGATGTAGCAGGAATAAAGGTTTATCCAGAAAATCGCGAAAATTTCCTATCAACCGGATGTCATCCATTTGCAATTAGAAGGCATAGTTGTTGTAAAATGCGCCGTCGGTGTAAAACTTGCTGCCGCAATATTTCCAAGATAATAGATTTTTTACTCAAATTCTATCATTTCATACGATTACTCTATCAACAACGCCTCTCGCGGAAGAATATTTTCCGATTTTCACATCAAAAATATTCAAAAATGATTTTGACAACCTTGGGAGTAAATGACGCATAACGTCATGACGGGTGGGGGGTAATATGCCGTACATAATGATTGCACAGAAATCATCGGTGAATTTCAAATTATACCGCAAAAATCGAAACATGCAGCCGCTGCATACTTTAGAATTTGAAAAATAGCTCAATTTTACTACAAATTGAAATTGGATGGTGCGTTATATCACTCTACTTTGAAAATCGTTCACTATTGGTTTCATTTCTTTAAAATTCATTTCTCAAATATGATTGCCTTAATTCAATGACTGTTATTACTAAATGCGAGCTTATTTATATGACTTACAAGGAAGTTCAACCCAATACCCCATCTTCCCTTGAAGTGAAAATATTTTTACAATATTGCAGTTGTGAAATGAAATACTATGACCAAAAGTCCAAGAACTGACGGATCTTCTCCCCTTCCAATATGTATAGAATGTAACATTGACCGCATTTAATAACAATTTCCAATCATTTAATGTCAGTTGAGCTGACTCAGTTCCCTACTTCCATGCCTCCGAATCCTGGCAATCGCATCATTCAGCTAGAACAACTGAACCGTGCAGTGCATGTCTTGCATTAATTTACATATGCATGCCTCAATGGATCGCTCATACCGAGCAAATACGTGATCCTTTGCGGCCCATTTACAACATCATCAGTTCCTCCAAGTGGTTGCACCTCAATGACCCATTTAACACCTGTGAGTCTACTGTGTAGACGTATGATTTGTCTAAGGAAGCACCAGCAGGTAGCTCAAGCACGACTTCCATATGGCTCCCATCTGACCACGTCTTAGCAGCACGAAATACTCAATTGCAATTAATTCAACTGATATAGTTTCTTGCAATTAATTTCCATCATTGTTCACTTAGTTCGATACTCGAACCCTTCCTCTGTTTCAATCTCATATCAGGGAAAGATGCCTTTCTGGTGTCTGCATCTGTACCAGCTAGCTACTTGAACTCGATAGATAGCTTCCCCGTAGGAGAGCCTCAAAGGTTCTCAACCTGTAGATTGTGTTACACTTAGCATAGGGCGATTTCCAGTCGAAGTTTTGAAAATCGAATTTATGAATCGATGTTATTAGCGAATTGATTTTTAGTTTCGATTCAAAATGATGAGATTTACTCTTTCACGTATTCGAACCCCTCTGATCAGAATCTCTATAGAAAAGTACCAAAAAATAGTAGTTTGTATTACATAACTACAAAAAAAAAACCAACAAGAAAGGGGGTAGAATGCATACAAAAAATAATGTTCAATTTGAACATCTGAAGCATCACAGTTTGAAAGCTTGACCACTACTGATTGTCAAATGCACTCAATGCACTCGAATACTCACTCAAGCATACGGTTCCGGTTCGATCTCAACGTAGTAAAGGACCACATTTATTCAATTTTCCAATGAAATTCAGGCAGCCTAATTGCACTCTCGGCTTCACATTCACACTTCTCATCCGAATCGTATGTCTCATTGCAGGAACACGTTGACCAGTATCTGCCCATTACGGTAATGGGAGTGTGCAGCATAATCGGTGGGCTGTCCCTAATCGCACTCAAGGATAAGCTCAGTAAGAAGTACCAACAGCGGCACCGGAGCGGAAGTGGAAGCGGAGGCAGTATGGTGAGCAGTGTCACACGGTCCACCGATGACGATACGAGGTAAGATAATCGAGTGGATTTTCAATCATCCACATTTGGAGGAGTGCCTTTGATGGTGCTTTTGCTTGCATGAACTAATAAGGTACAGGCGAATTTGAATATTAATTAGTTTATCGAGGCAAAGGAAAACGTGATTTGTTTGAATTTTTGCCATTGTTATGATGTAACAAATTCTCTGGCCAACTATGCTGAAAACAGTTCAAGCAAATCGACATGAATATTCCATAGAATACAGATATTAAGAATTCAAAATTGTCTGTACAGTAGAATGTGCTAGAAAAAATCAATGTTCGAAAAGTCAGGGTACAATTTTTTCTCATGTTTGGTTATTCACTTTTCGAAACAATGCTTTAATAAAAGTATTTTGTGAAAAAAAAATTAACAGATTTGGTGCAACCGCTTTTGAGAAATGAGCATTTATGTGTATGGTACCATAGTAGCCGTATTAGGATCTTGAAAACTTCAAAAACATCATCATTGAAATTTCATTGAGACAATTCAACTGATGTGTATGATATTTTTAAAAAAGTTTTTTTTTAATTTTAGTTTTTCGGAAATATGGACTGAAAACAAAATGACAATTAAGGTGAAGATGAATCGAAGCCAAACCTCAAATTTTCAAGAGCACGGATCTGGATAACCAAACACCCGTTTGAGCTGACAACCTAATCGATTGGTCACCACCAGCGAGTGACCAATCGATTAAGTTCTCAGCTTAAACGGATGTTTGGTTCTCCAGATCCGTGCTCTTGAAAATTTGAGGTTTGGCATCGATTCATCTTCACCTTAATGAATTCTTCTAAATTATCAACACTTCTTCTAAATTATCAACGTGCATGACGCCAATTTTTAATCGAAATATGTAATTTCAAAACAATGGTTTTCAGCCATCTTAAAACAAAAATCTCCAAATAGTGATCCATCACAAATCTAGGCTGACCATACGTCCCGTATTTAACGGGACAGTACCGTTTTCATCACCTTGACGAACTGTCCCGTCGTTTTATTGAAAATGCTCCAATTGTCCCGTATTTTTGAAAATTGAGAATGGTCACAGCATATTACACAGAACGTAATATAAAAAGCAATATTATAAAGTTTTCATTTAGGTTTAGAGTTTTATGCCTTACTGATCTTATTTTTTCTTCAGTTGTTATCAGGTGCTCACTCAAAGCTTAACGGAAACTTGTAGACACCATATTCTTTCGATTAGATTTTTGGATTATACTCATATTTGCCAGTTTTTGCCCGATTTCCAGAGTATGGCTGGGTTTCATTCAAATATTTTTTGTTTACATAAGAATAATATATGTAAGTTTAAAAAATCCACATTCAACAGAAATATTTTTGGAATTTTGTGAAAATTTATATGTAATAGCAACATTTCCTAAAGACTAGCATGAAATTGAGGCTGAGAAGACTCATAAATCCAGCAATCGAGCTTTTTTTCGATCTCATACCAAATTTTCTTCAGCAAAACTTTTGAACTAAAAAGATATTCGTAAACCGTTTATTTATATTATCGACCAAAATTGGAGATCGTGCATCGATATCATGTGTTACTTAAATCTTTCAAATGAATCTTGAAGACTTCATATTGAAAAATACGATGGTATCTGTACTTAATGCAAATGTCAAATCAATTTTCGAAAGCCCATAGGTACACTTTCCAACAATCATTTTAAATTATACAGGGTGTGCCATCTTTTACGTCGGTTTGTGAAAATTTAATAACTTTGTAAAAAATAAATCAATTCCTACATTGAGGTATTCCTATTTATTTAGACTACACTCTTAAAAATAATGAAAATTACTCTGGACGTAATTCTGGTTATGACTGAATGATACATGATGTAAGTGATGGAACGACACAAAAACGTGTCCTTGAAGATGTATTGAACAAAAAATGTAATTTTACATGTTAAAGGACACGAAAACGATGGAACTGTGATCGTCATTTCCCGAATCAGACACTAACGTATTTGAAATTGGACACCAATTTACGTCATTCGGCTCGCTTCTTTTATGTGCATCCCAAAAGACGTAAATCACATTATTTTTTGGTACTGTGTATTATTTGGACTATTTCATAACAACCGCATCAATAAAGTGTCTTTAATAGCTGCAGCAAAATGAGTTCATTTTGCTGCAATTTTCATTACTTTTTCGAGTTTTTTTTAGAGAGATTTTTCAATGATTTAGGCACGGATGTGTGCTATAAGAACTTCAATAGTCTGATCCCCTGATGTCCCTTCATTTTGACAACTTCTAGGGATTTTTCATTGCAGAAACTGAAAAGTTTAATTTGCAGTGAGACATGGAACGTAGATTCATTGAAACCATTTACGTCAAAGACCTTTTTACGCATTTGCAGAAAGACATAATGAGGTAACATCTAAAACTATCGATTTTCATCGATTGTTTCATACTTTTTTATATGTGGCCCAATTAATGTTTTGGCAAGAATGCCTGCCCAAATGGTCACTTATGGCGTGTCATGGATCTACAATAAATTGGAATAGCAGTTGGTAACTGTTGTCTATAATATTTAAAGGATATGAACATTGTGGTAACACAATAGAAGGACTACACTGCGGAACACGATTTTGTCTCAAGCACCAAAATACCGCTTTTTACTTAATTAATGGTTGCTGAATCCAATGCCATTTACAGAAATATCATAGCACGTCTAGTTTTTGAGATATTGGCTGTTGAAAATGTTAAATTTAACTATTTCAGCCAACTTGCATGCAAGTTTACCAGCTTGTATGGCAATTTATTTGCTTAATTTGCCTCAGAACTCAAACTTCATGTGTATAACAATAATTATCATCAATGATCATAATACTTCCGATGCTCAAAAGTTATTTTTTGTTGGTTTAGAAAAGTTTTGTATTTTTCCATATAAGAAAACCGAAGAATTTCGTATGGAGACTGCAAGCATGTTGAAAAAATCGATTTAACCTCAATTTAATCGTGCAATTTCAATCAAATTATATCTGAAATGAAAGTTATAGTCTTATTTTGCATGCTTGGTAGATTAGATCATAATATATTTTAATAAATCATACTTTAAATGTTATGTAAACATCAATGCAATCAGTGTTTTATACAACTTTCGCGAATTGCAGCTAAAAATTGTGACGTGCTGAAATATTTCTGAGAATGGTATCAGATTCAGCAAACCCAAATCTACTAGAGACACATAATTTGATTCTTGAGACACGCAAAAATGTCATTTTTGTTACGCTGTGCTATTTTCAATGCTTAGCGTAACTATTTTGGCGCGTTGTTTTGATGTAACCTTATTCACGTTTAAAATTGTACTGAATTGACGTTTCCATTACAAATTTAACCAAGTCGATCGGTTGATAAATGTCAATTTTATTCAATGTTTACAAATAGCAATAAAAATAGTGCACCCTGTATTGAACAATGATTTTGCTTCTACTGCGATATTTCCCAGAAAACATCAAATAAATTTTCAGGTATCATCCAACGTATTTTTTTTAATCATGTAGAGATTTTTTAGGATGAGCATTATCTCTGTCTCTATAGTATGTCCCGTTTTGTCCTTCCTTTGTCCCGTTTTTACCGGGTTAGCTTATGGTCAGCCTACACAAATCTCATCTAGGTTTTAAAACCGAGGTCATTGA
This sequence comes from Aedes aegypti, assembly GCF_002204515.2. Classification (NCBI taxonomy): domain Eukaryota; kingdom Metazoa; phylum Arthropoda; class Insecta; order Diptera; family Culicidae; genus Aedes; species Aedes aegypti. Next base: position 110,847,246 of record NC_035109.1, read on the forward strand.
TTTTGAAATTATATACCACGGGGTGGACTAGGGTAATGATACAGACAAACAGAATTTAACTATATGTGAATTTCTTCGTGAAACATAGTTTGCCATTTCTGGCACATTAGCACTCTCTATGACACACAGCCTGAAGCAATAATTTGCAGGTGGAACAGTCCCCGAGCTGCATAGTAAATTTAATCAGTGGCATCTTTTCGTGCTGATATATATTCAGAACAAATAAATCTACATCCACATTGAAGTCATTCTATATGGGCAAAGATCCTCGTCCTCGTCGATCGTCCGTGGCCATGATAAAAGCGCAAGCTGTCCTCTACCTTCTTCCGCTTCTTTGGCTTTCAAGCGAGGGACGCCCATAAATGACGAAGTATTTAGTGGGGGGAGTCTACGATTTTGCTACGAACCATGTATTAAGTATAGGAAAATAGGCTACGATGGGGGAAGGGGTGTCAAAAATTGCCCAAAATATGCTACGTCATTTATGGACGCTGCCCGACTTCTCTGCTTCGAAAAACTTTCTCCGCTTCTTCCGCAATCTGTTGCTCTATCCATTGAGGACCATCTTTTCGCTTGTGCCTGCCCGGGCTTCTGACATATAGGGAGCTGGATCCTATTATTGGCACTTTTGATTCACTTCGACAGTGTTTTTTTTTCGAAGCTACTGAGCTCTTATATAACCACAATACGTGTCGCATTGAAGTGCTTTTTTTGGCAGTTTCAGACAATTCGACCGAGAAAAACCCCCATGCCAAAGTGAATCATGGAAGTGAAAAAACGGCTTAAAAAAACTTTAAAAGTGAAACTTAAAAGTAGATGGAGTACCGTGTACCTTTTAATTCCGCTCCTAAATGCTTATCTTTAACAGATACGCGTATTTCGACTACCACTTGCAGTCTTCTTCCCGAAATACGCGTATCTGTCAAATATAAGCATTTAGGAGCGGAATTAAAAGGTACATGGTACTCCATCTACTTTTAAGTTTCTCTATTTGAGATTCTGCTCAGAGGATTCGAACATTCATTAAAGAGACTTTAAAAGTGTTAAAATGGCTTAAAACGGCTGAAAACAGCATAATATGGCTTGAAATGGTATTAAAATGGCATAAAACGGCTAAAAATGTTTTAAAATGGCTAATAACAGCTTAAAATTGCTTTAGGGGCCGATTTCTTCTCCTTCGCTTAAGTCGTAAACTACGTTTACTCATATTATTAAACTAGGTTTAAGGCCTAAGCGGGGGTGAAGAAATCGGCCCTTAAACAGCTAAAACCAGCTTAAAACGGCTCAGAACAGTTTAAAGTTTCTCCAAGTTTGTGTGAACAACGCCTGAACAAAGGTTGGTCATGGAAGTTATTAAAAGGTTATTAAACATGATGCTGAATAAAACTGCCATAATTGTGTTTGTTAAATGAGTGGATGGCGCAGATGGCAAGGCATACCGCTGACGATTGGAAGGTCTCGAGTTCGAATCCAGTATCCAGGCGATTTTTAAATATGGTTGTTATATCATGATAATTGTGTGCACTACATTTGAAGCGCCAAGAAAAATATTTTTTGTTTTTTTATTTGTTTTTAATTATTATTGGACCAGTCATATAAAAGCTGAACCAAATGCTTGTAAAACGTTTCAAAAGCTGAGAAATGAAGTTGGAATTCAACGACATGCTTTAAAGTTTCTCCAAATTTTTGTGAACAACGCCTGAACAAAGGTTGGCCATGAAAATTATTAAAAGGTTATTAAACATGATGCTGAATAAAACTGCCATAATGGTGTTTGTTAAATGAGTGAATGTTAGTAGGGATGGCTTCAAATGGATAAAAACAGCTTAAAGTAGCTTAAAACGGTTTAGAACAGCTTAAACGGCTTAAAATGACTCAAAACAGCTAAAAACAGCTTAAAACGGCTTAATATGGTTTAAAACGGATAAAACAGCTTAAAGCGGTTAAGGACATGTCCTTTGTATCTTTATACACTTATACAAATCAAATCGCGATAACTTTTTTGTTTCTCGGAATTTTTGCACCATTTTTTCACAAGTCCTCAAAAAACTCTTCTAGTTTTAGAATCTGTGCCAACATTGATCATTAGTTATCTGGATCCAGAGATATTCCAAAATTCCTTGGAGGACCGACGTATAACCATAACCCACGTATATATCTCAGGCTACCGAATTTTTATCGTATTCGGATATTCACTCTTCGAAACAATACATAAATGAGAGCATGTTGTGAAAAAATGAAGAAATTCGGTGCAGCCGTCTTTGAGTAATGAGTATTTACGTTGTTGGTACCACGCTGGCTAAATAAAGATCTTAAAAACTCCGTAAAACCTCATATCGTAATTTTCAGATATCACTAAGAGTTCTTAACCAATGTGTATGATTTTTCCAGAGTAGCTCCTTATTACATGCCATTGTATAGCCCAAATTTATTTTTTTCAATAAGTTGACGTAAAACAAAATGGCTGCCTAAGACATTTTGTATGGAAAATGTCGGTCCCCAAAGGAACATTGGAATATCTTTGAAACCAAATTAACCATCATCATCAATATCGACACGGATTCTTAAACTAGAAGAGTTTTTGAGAACTTGTGTAAAAATAGTGCAAAAATACCGACAAATAAAAAAGTTATCGCGATTTGAACTTTTTTCTTGCGGTAAAAAATGAAGCTGCCGGCAGTGATGGAAAGTGGAGAACATTTCTGTTGAGCTGGAACAAAAACTAAACCAAACGCTCCCGAGCGTCAGAGCGCTGGTTCACTCACATCCGTCGTGTTCCCGAGCAACCGAAGCTAAAAGTGATTCGCGAACGTATTCGGAGCTATTCATAGTCATGTTGTGCTTTTGGGAAAAAAGCTGCTCCCCCTTCAAGATTTATGATTTCAAAGAGTTTTTGACTGCAAACTAGTAGTTTACTGTCGATTTGATGGTTATACAATTAATTTGTCTGTCAAAACCATAATACAGGGGATAGGCAAAATGATTAAGATAGGCAAAATTTTGCCTAAATTCAAATGCTTTATGAAAAATTGATGAAATTCGATGCATCCGGAAGCAGTCGACGGCAAATTATTTTAGGAACTTGCTTGGCTATGGATATTGGTTACCGGCCACCGGAGATATTCCGGATTTTCCGAGGTCATGTCCAAATGGCATTTTTTCTGTCGCTAGTATTTTTGTGCGGTGTCTAATTGTATAGATGTTTACAATTTTCCTAGAAACTAGAACTAATAAGAAGTTGAATGTGGTGGACGCATTAGGATTCGTTGAAAATATTCAGAAATATGATATTATTATATTACCAATCATGTAAATAATATTTGTAGCTATATCCAAGTAATATCAATCTTCAAAATGATGCTTCCAGCAACATATTCAGAACCATTTCAAGATTTTTGAAGGTGATTTTTCTCGAAGCATTTACAGAGCAACTTTCTGTGGCCATTGTATAGTAGATTCCAGGTGCCATGGGAGATATGGCCAATAAGGAACATGCCTGGAACCAAATCAGTATGGGTATCACACTTCATGATTTTCGTACATGATACTCCCGGGAGCATGTGGCCAATTCGGAAGCATCACCTTCTAAAATCTTGATACTTGATACCCATATTGATGTAATTCCGGACATGTTTTGAATTGGCCACATTCCACTATGGGCGATCAGGTGGCCAATAATCCAAAAAATGACTTGTTATGATAGGTTTTTCTTGTACATCATTCCATAGTAAACACTTCTATTAAGATATTCCTGGAATATAAGGGTAAGATCATTTATAGTTAAATTGATACAGTATGTCAAAGTTAGGATTTTTAGGATAAATCAAAAATTCAGTGTAAACACGAGGTACGCATGGAATACAAAATACTGCATAATCGTAATATTTTATACAGATCTTTATACACTGTCTGAAAGCTCATTCAAAAAGCTATCTTAGAAAAATATAATGAAATAAAAATTCGTATTTTAGGTCGGAAAAATGCGGGGAGTACACTGAAAAAAAAAATATATTTGTTTTTCTATCGAAACTTTACACATCCCATACTTTTTTGTCCCAAGTTGTCCCAGGCTAAAATTTATTTCCAAGGGTACTTTGAGATGTAAACTAAAGGATCGTGAAGAATATAGTTGCACAAATTTGCACATTTTTGATTTAGGGCTTTTTGGATTTTTTCCAATATTTTCAACCATTTTCTATTAGCTAAAATATAATTTATAGAATTACTGAATATCGCTAAATCATTCATATCATCATTTCTATGTAATTTCTAATATTTATAATGATTTGCACAACGATAATCGCATAAATAGCTTATAGGGGAAGGGGTGGTAAAATGAACACCTTAAGGAAATCATCTTGTTTCTGATAGAAAAACGAGGAATTTGTATAGTTCAACCGCACAACATCAAAAATAGGGATGTAATCTATAGTAGCTACATGGATTCAGACTAAAATAGCTAAATTTTCACATGTTTTCATCGCTACCAAGAAGCGATGCAAATGTTCATTTTACCTGCACTAACAAATGCAAATGATTCTGAAAATTTTCATTGGTCCACCAAAAATACACCCAATAATGATTGTAACCCATTCAAAAAGAATTCTAAAGGTACCAAATTTGACATCATATCATAACGATATTCACCTCACTGAAAAACCCCAAGTCTTCCGAGCTAAAAGTTACGTTAGTTCTAATTTTCAAACGTGGTTTTCTAAAATCTTAGTTTTTGTTGACATTTTTACTTCAATTTACCTCCGTATCAATTCGAACACTCAGATTTATTCTCTAAATCGTCCATGCGTGATAAAAATTCATCGAAATTTGTTTTTACTCGATAAAAGGCACGGTGTTCATTTTACCACCCCTGTTCATTTTACCACCACTTCCCCTATGCAAACTTATTATTTCGCTATAGGCCCTATTCAAAAGTTAGTCTCAAAAACTTGTTTTTGAAAATAAAACATCAAATTTATATCACAAAACTCATAAATACGACGTGAGATGAAAAAAATATTTTTGGCCGCCGGTCTGTATGGAAACCGCCCATAGTGCATTCCTCGGGGCATTTAGAACCAACTATAGAGTGGCCAAGGCAGTCGATGGTGCTGAAAATGCTTCCAGAAGTATCACCTTTGAAAATATTGAATTTTGATGTCCAGCCCATATTGATATGGTTCCAGATATGTTCCTAATTGACCACTTCCCCCAGGGCACCTGGAACCTACTAAAGAGTGTTCAGTGCATCTTATGATTCTAAAAATGTTGCTGAAAGCATAATTTTGAAGATTGATTCCACTTGCATATAGCTCCGAATAATATTTACATGATTGGTAATACTAACATGACTGACCATATTTTCCGGAACCAGTTTTACGGGAATGGTCATATTTTTGAAGATTTTCAACGAATCTTAATGCGTCCGTCGGCATTCAACTTCCAATTAGTACTAGTTTCTAGGAAAATTGTAAACATCTATACAACTTCACACCACACAAAAATACAAGCGATAGAAAAAATGCCATTTGGACATGACCTTAGAAAATCCGGAATATCTACGGCGGCCGTTGGCCAATATTCATGGCGAAGCAAGTTCCTGAAACTAGACCAAATTTGCCGTCGACTGCTTCCAGATGCATCGAATTTCATCAATTTTTCATAAAGTTATAAGCATTTGAATTTAGGCAAAATTTTGCCTATCTCAATCATCCCCTGTAAATCACATCTAGCTCGGTTACTAGCGAGTAAGCGTTCCCGAGCTTGGTGCTACTTCTTTTGACATGTTCTCCCGAGCAGGCGGGTGCGGACTTTCTCACACCTAGCCAGTTCGCGAGTCAGTGATGTTTGTTATGCATTGGTATACACTCGTGAGCTGCTTCGTGATGCGAACTTTTCCAGCACTGGCTGCCGGTAAAGGGGTTAAAACCCAACTAACATTTAGTGCAAATGTAAACATTCTCTAGGCCCTCTTTCTACGGCTTTATGCTGAGTAAAGGCGCTGTACATACGAACGAAAGCTTCTATGCGATCCTTTTACCAACAAATCTGGCGAATCTACTCAGCTACCTTTGAGCTGTGTTGGCAGCTCTTATTCATACCGATGATTGCTCTATCTCGACAGTTATACGACAAGTAGCTGTGTAACATCTTCGGAAGGCGCTTTCTCAACCATTTCGCAACTTTTGAATAATTTTTAAACAGCTTCGCTGTATTATCGTTTAAATATTATTTTCAAGCTGTTTCACAGCTTCCGGAATTCATATCATGAGTATCTGAATTTAATGTTCCCAACGTTACCTGCCACCGCTTGGAATCGAACTCACGATCTCTGCATCCATAAGTCTCGACGCTGTCATTATTGCCACCACAGTTTATATCGAAAGGCAAAGAAAACACACCGTTTTGTTCTACATCGAAAACGGTTCACACAATATTTTATAATGATCGTAAAAGATGTCATAGCCACGCTTACACCACTTCATCAGGCTGTAAAAGGATGCGAAACGTCAAACACAATGTTTACATCCAACAAGCTGAGTAGATGCGCCACAAGTTATTGTATTACAGCTTACTGCTGTATGCTCGCTGTATAACTGACGACAAAGCGCTTCTTAATTATGTATTGAGCAGCATAACAAATCATATTGTATAGAAGCAGCCGGATTAATGATGGTGAGTTTTATTCCACATCATTAGGTTGCTATATTTTACGGTGTTGAGTTACAGCTTAGTGAAAGCAGCAAAAGCGATAACTGACGAAATTTATTCAGCTAAGATTTGTAGCTGCAAAACGTTTGCGTTACAGCTGTATTAACGCTAATCGTTCTATTTTCGACAGCTTTCATTTTTTGCTGCGTTCGCAGCTTCGATTCAACTGTTATACAGCACAAAGCAAATAATTTAGGCTTATAGCGCTAACATTGTTAGTTGGGAAACCAGCTTAAAATGGCTTAAACAGCTCAATACGGCTCAAAACAGCTAAAAAACAACTTTAAATGGCTAAAACGGCTTTAAACGATTAAAAACAGCTTAAAATGACTTCAAACGGCTAAAACAGGCTTAAACATTTATGGCTAACAATCCTTTTTGATAATGCTAAACACATCATCTGCATATCTCCACCAACGCTTTGGTAACAAATCTTTCTTTTTCGAAATGCTTTCAAAATTGGCGCTCAAAACGGAGACAAGGGATTACCATCATTATTGTTGGTGCACCTTTTGTCTGATTATGAAAATTACCACGGAAGCTAAAATAGTTCTATTCTATACAAAATCGGGTTAATTTGATATACAGTGAATCCTCCATGAGTTGATATTGAAGGGACCATTGACTCGTGGAAATATCGAGTCATGGAACAGCAATCCTTTGGAATGCTGCTTCTAGGGACCATCATAGTAACCATGAAATTTTGTTTTTAGTATGTTTCCATGAGTCGATATCGAGTCATGGAACATCGACTCATGGAGGTATCACTGTAGTACCGAACTTTGTTTTTCCAAATTGACTCATTATGTTGGTTTAGTAGCCATTCTTTCAAAAGAACTAGGAAATAATGCTTTAACATCGAAAGAAACTATAATTTCATCATCTTGAATATACCCTGAATCTGAAGTTGAAGAAGGCTTGTAAACTCCTGAAACGGGAAAATCTAAAGAACAGATCTTTCAAATGAAAAGAAAAATACACTTTTATCACTTTATTTATTTATTTCATGTCGTCAATCAGAAGTAGACCATTGACCATTGACCACTTTAACAACATGTTTCCACATCATACACATTTGCACGTGGCATAGCGCCATCTGCCGAATCAAATTCTTCACCAGCCGAATTAAAAAAAAACGCGAAACGAAGTAAACATCAAATCTATAAAATGTTATATCGCTTTAAATTTGAACTTAATTAATAATGGTTTTGAACTCGGAAAAATAATTTGGGTCACGCAAGCATGCTCGAATTCAACCACATTTTAAAGATATGAATGTATTTTGCACCATATTTGTACTAAATTTGGACAAACTACAGTTTTGGCCCAGCACCTCCTGTACCCCAGTTTCGGACAGCTTGATTTGTTGCATGATGTCTTGTAATTTTTGCATCAGTGTCTCAAAATACATTAATTTGTCATGGATTTCATCGCTCATGGTATCAAACATGCATTAAAAATAAGAAGTCGGAATGGTTCTTCAGAACATCGTAAAATGTCCTACACACTAAGTATAAGTCTAATTATTCTTGTAAATGTTGCAAATGCATAAAATTGACAATGAAATACCATTTCTGGAGTAAAAATATTCAATAATGAACCAAACCACAGAATTCAAGACATTTTCAGATTGTGTCCGATATTTGGTGCCACCTTTTAATATTGGTCAATTCGGTACTATAATACATAATTAAATTTCATTATCAAAATTCGTATTTTTATATGCAAATTTATTGTTGTACGCTACAAAAAGGTTTTTTTTATTATAAACGGATAACAAAACCGCAACAAACAAAAATGATTTTAGCGGCTTAGGTGTCCGGTACTGGGGCAGCTCCCCCTACATGTTATCACATGGAATGACTAACCCAACTACAACAGTGCTCTAGCTCTTTGCGCCTTCATTCAAACGCAATGATTACTCACTTGTATCTACTTTCAGGCGCATCGACAAACACTTCCCCCGGGACAACGTGGAAAATGGACTGAGCAACATCGGATTCGCTCAAAACGAGAGCATATTTCTGTGAGAAGAGCGTGACTGCCGCACTGTGGGACCGAAATTGTATATAGAGCTACGAATCGCATGTGTCTTGCCGACTCCCCTGCCAGAGACCTCATGCCGAGTGGAAAATAAATCACATTTGTATGGGAGGGAGGGGGTTCTGGACATTCGGTTGCCGATTGATGACAGAGTACAAGAAACTTAATTTTTAGTGTGATTAGGACGGACGAAGCATAACGGACAATAATGGTGGGTAAGCTCCTCGTACTATGTCCGTCATAGAAGGGCTGGTTCCAAACCAATATTGTCCACTGACTGGAGGGCTGAAGCACGGAGACAGGTGCACGTGAAGCGAGTGACTGCGTGGATGGGTGTTCGCGGATCGGTTTATCACTAAATTAGCTATTAGCCGTTATGTTGTAGCGTTTGTAGTGCAGTTACGAGGGTGCCAATGTAGTAGGATGTATGTTACAGCAAAAGGTAGTACATGTGCTCTGCTCACTTTTTTTTTTATTTAGACAGAGGTGTAGCATTGCATGGGGCAGACTTTAGTCTGGTTCTTCGAAAATAAGTGTTTTTTTTTTTTCTTTCCTTGATGGGTCATCCATCCTACACCAGTATTACATGAACAACTAAAGCATTAGAGCGCTCTAGCTGCACAAGCAATTCGCGAACTACTGAGCCGGAGCTAAGAAATAAAAACTGGAGACAATAATGAATTTAGTGGCTACTGCCTAGGATTATGAGATGCACTCAAGTATTACGGATGCCAAGTATAGCTTATATAGTGTATCACGTCGTTAGACTTTATTGTTGTAGATATAAAATATTATTGATGTAAATGATTGAGAATCTGTTTTACTATAAATATAAATGTGATCGTTCATCAAACATGTTAACGTAATTGAGTTTTACCTGAAGATCAAAAGAAAGAAATCCAAAAACTTAGATTAAGAATGAGCTATTCAAACACAAATTTATACTTACATATTGAATAAATTCAATTATTCCTAATGGATGTTATTTATTACAATTTGCTGATGATAATGTCATTTCTATCAGTGGCAAAAATAGAGAAATTATAAGACATTTTATGCAATGTGCCCTGAACAATATTGATATGTGGGCTCATGAAAATGGTTTTTCTTTTTCTGTTCAAAAAACAAAATATATAATATTTTCGAGAAAATATTTGACTTCTTCAATACATTTATATTTAAATGGTATTGAAATTGAACAAGTTGATGAATATAAATATCTTGGTATTTGGTTTGATTTTAAACTGAACTGGAATGCTCATATTAAATATATTCAAAAAGTTTGTTCAAAAAGAATAAACTTTCTTCGTACAATTACAGGGACTTGGTGGGGCGCAAATCCTTCTGATTTAATTACACTTTACAAAACTACTATCCGTTCAGTAATGGAATATGGTTGTTTTACATTTGGGAGCGCTACACGTACATATTTTGTCAAATTGGAAAAAATACAGTTTCGTTGCTTGAGGATTTGCTTGAAACTTATGAATTCAACACATACTCAATCAGTAGAAGTTCTTGCTGGTATATTACCATTAAAGATTCGTTTTCAAGAATTGAATTGCAAATTAGTTATGAATTGTTTTTCAAACAATCATCCTCTTATTGATTTTTTGAAATCTTTATTTGATATTAATCCTACGAGCAAACTGTTAGATTCCTTCATTCATTGCTCTACAGAAAATATTGAACCAATTCCTTCGTATGCCTTTTATAATTCAAACATTTCCATTCATTCATACAAACCATTAATTGACTTGTCTCTATTCCATGAAATGAAACAAATTCCAAAATTTCACCATTCTCATTTTGCTAACATTTTATTCGAGCGCAAATTCAATGGAATTACTCCCGCACAATTTTTTTTATACTGATGGTTCATTGATTGACGGCATCGCAGGTTTTGGTGTCTATAATTTATTTTCTGGTCATTTTTTTTAAATTGCAATCTCCTTGTTCTGTTTTTTCAGCAGAATTAATTGCTCTTTACTTTGCATGTAACTTAATTAAAGATTGTGCACCAAATATTTATATTGTTTGTTCGGATAGTTTGAGTTGTCTACAGGCTTTAAATACAATTAATTTCAACTTCAAAATTCATCATGTTATATTAATTATGAAGAGATTATTACTTGAACTTAGTTCTCGAGGATTTCTCATTAAATTTGTTTGGATTCCTGCTCATTGTAAAATTTATGGTAATGAACAGGCAGATACGTTAGCTAAATTTGGTGTTCATCACGGAATAACTTACAGCCGTATTGTACTACCTTCTGAATTTCATCCAAAATTGAAAGTTAAATCTCTTTTGGATTGGCAAACGTGTTGGAATTCAAGTGACAAAGGACGTTGGTGTCATTCTATTTGTCCTAAAGTTAAACATTTTCCATGGTTTAAAAATATGCCAGCAAGTAGAAATTTTATTTGCTCTTTTTCGAGATTGATGTCAAATCATTATAATTGTAACAGCCATTTGTATCGCATCAAAATTAAAGATTCAAATTTATGCGATTGTGGGGAATTTTATGAAGACATTGATCATATAGTATTTCAGTGTGACAAATTCATTACTCCAAGAAATAAATTAATCAATAATATAGTAAATTTGGGTCTACCTATTCCTGTATCTGTACGTGATATACTTGGTACAAAATGGTATCCTTTAATGAAACTTTTGTTTCAGTTTATAAATGAGATCTCATATTTGGTTTGATACTCTTTGTTTTACGTTTATTTTCAGATGCCACGTTGGATTCGATTTTGATTCTCTCCCTCAGGTTTTCGATGACTCTCCTTACTTAACGCTGATTGTTATGTTTCAAGATTACGGCTCTGTTATGGTTTACTACCGTGTGAGCCTTTAATTTTAAGTTTGATTTGTAACGTTTATTGAAAAGATAAAGAGGTTTTGTGCCTCTTTGAGAAAGATTTCCAATTGAAATCACTCAAAGGGGTTTTTCCCTCTTTCAAAATTTTAGTTAAAAATAAAATAAATAAATAAATAAATAATATTGAATAAATCCGATATCATAGAAGCTTTTGAGCAGTCTTTTTTGTCCTTCATAAGTATTACTTTGACCATTACATTTTTTAATTCCTATATTAGTCTCATTTCAATCATTACATTCAATTTTTATATCTAGGTGTTCGGTGTTTGAAAACAATATCATCCCAATTCGGTAAAACTAAATTATACATTTATTAATATTTTTGAAAACATATTACATTTCATTTGCCGTGGCAGTTCAGAATTTTTACAGATGAGTTGATTTCACCTGCTTATAAGAGAAAAAAAAACTCTTTCAATTAACTTAACCTAAGGACTGTTCATTTAAGTAAGTGGACACCTAAACATTAACATTTTGGTGTGAAAATCCCATAAAAACGAATAAAATTTTGTTTCAGTGTGTACCCAAGTGTTTATTTTGACAGCAGACAAAAGTTGACATAAAAAAAATATAAATTCCAAGCGATGGGTTGAATTGACATGGCGACTCGCATTTTTTTTCTGCACAAATGGTGTACAGAAAAACTGTCGTTCCGAGATTTGGCTAAAATCGCGAAGTGTCCAAATTGAATTTTTTCAACGCTTTGGCCAAAACAGATATATCTGACGACGTACGATACATCCCAACAGAAAAATTTGGGAAAAATGATTTGTTATGGCAAGCAATTTGCTCCTGCAGTATGAAAATACTACATATTTCACGACGGGTTCAATCAACAGCGAAAATTACAGAACTGAATGCATTAAAAAATTGCTTCTGCCCATCTACTGAAAGCATACCATGCCTCCATTGTTTTTGCCAGACTTAGCATCGGCTCACTTTGCTTCAGCTACTTCGGAGATGCTCAAGAAGGAAAGAGTCGAATTTGTAGAAAAATGATCGAATCCATCAAATTGCTCAGAACTACGCTCCATTGAAACATATTGGGCAATAATCAAACGACATCTTAAGAAGGATGGAAGAGAAGCAAGCTCCATCGATTTTTTCAAGAAAATGTGGTCACAACGAACAGCAGCACAACGAAAAGTTCCGAAAAAAGTTGTGCAGAACCTTATGGGAGGTATAATGAGAAAAGTAAAAGCATCCTCCAGCAATGCTCAATAAATGTTCAAATTTATGTGAATTTGGTCGAAATTACGTTGATTTCCATGTATTTTAGGTAAACTCATGAATTTGTTCGAAAATAAACAATTTACTGTAAAAAACACGTGTCCACTTTCTTAAATGAACAGGCCTTAATATATAACGCATTATTGATGGCAATAGAAGATTGCAAAAATTTTTGGCTAAAATTATCAATTAATCTATTTGACTTTTGTTCCAACGTTTCAACATTGGATATTCATGTAACTCATTAGTACTATATGAAGGTGGGAGCTTCAGGATCATTTTCAATTTTTTTTTTTAATCTTCTATAGAGCTTTCTTTTTGGTATTATAACAGCAAGTCTAGGGTCAGGTGGGCCAAGATGAGCACCCTAAGGATAAACGCGATTTAAGATTTAAGAAATTGGTAACCATCCTCAACTTTTACATTATTACTTTGACCTCCAACCATTAAAAGTTTCAAAAAGTTATAAATAATTTTCTAAATAACACGTAAAAAATAGCTTTTTTATCATCGGTATTTTTGAAATATTCCGGGCAAGATGGGCACCCCCATAAAAAGATGAAATTAAATAAAGAAAACTATTATTTTTCAATACTTGTAATATCCGAAGACATTATCTTTAATGTCTAATGGTATTTATTTTCAACTAGCTTAAATTTTTGAGCTTTTATAAAAAAATAATAAATTACTAAGAATTCACTTAAAAAACGATCAAATTTATTGTTTGTTAATTTATTTTTTAGAAAAATAGTTTTGTCCAAAGCGGATACCGTTAGTCAAGCCCACAGCTAAATGTGGTTCTATAATTTCGCTCTCTTACTTAATTTTGAACACGGTGCTCATCTTGCCCCAAAGGTGCAAACTTATTAATGTAATCAAAAAAATTGAAACATTTTTTGTAATTCGATAAAAGTTTTGCTCCAGATGATTGTTCTATACGGCAACGGTTCTAACTATACGGCAAAAAACATATGAATGAATTTGTTTACGCAACAAAAATATCACTTTTAAGGTGATTTAAGCCAAACCTTGAAGTTTCAAGAGCACGAGACTGGAGTATCTGACAACAATTCGCGTTAAAAATCAATCAAATTGCTTGCTTCCTGGTGGTGACCAATGGGATAAAATTTCAACGCGGAGCGCTGTTTGGTTCTCAAGTCTTGTGTTATTGAAAATTTGAGGTGTGGCTTCGTTCTATAATCACCTTAAATGATCAAATCTTGTATGAAAAGGTAAATTTTTGGACAACTATGTATTTTTGACATTATTTACGTTGTGTTGTTGATTTTTTGGTTGAAATGTATGGCTGTCATATCAATTTAATGATATTCATCAGAACCTCAAATATTTTTTGAAAAACTTCGGTAAGAACGACACAAATAAGGGGTGCTCATCTTGCCCCGGGTGCTCATCTAGCCCCACGTTCCCCTTTATTGTAACAGCATACAACATGCCCGCCTGTGAATTTGTTTAAAGATTAAAATCTTGTTCTTATGACAAAGTTATGATTTTCTGTTATTTTATATATTTGGCTTGAATGGTCTCAATGTGATTTTTGAAAGTTTAATTTTTATCTAGCATGAGCTCTACATACTTAATTTTATTTTACCCATTTTATGGGAACTCCTCTTATCGTGACAACATGGTCTCTTGAAGGTTTTGAATAAAGAGCTTTTGGTTTATTTGGGAATACTATAAGTTGAGTTTTGGGAGCATTAGGATAAATCTACTATCTATCTGTAATGTATTCAAATCCTCTGAGCAGATCTCAATAGAGAAACTTAAAGTAGATTGGAGAACCTTGTATCTTTTAATTCCCCCTAAATGCTTATCTTTGACAGATACGCGTGTTTTGATTACGACTTGCAGTCTTCTTCAGTGTCAGTTACTCGTATCCACACACATCGTGGATTCGAGTAACTGACACTGAAGAAGACTGCAAGTGGTAGTCGAAATACGCGTATCTGTCAAAGATAAACATTTAAAGCGGAATTAAATGGTACAAGGTTCTCCAATCTACGTTTAAGAACACAAAATCAGTACAACTGCGATCCAAGGGACCATCGAGGTAGCCATGAAAATCAACTTATACTATGGTTCTCTAACTCCATATCGAGATACAAAATATCGAGTAAGGGAGAAATTGCTGTATATCAGAATTTTATATTATCAACATGTGATTTTGCTTCGTCAAGCAATCTGGCACTTGAGCCCAGCTAGTTTTAATTTATATTTTTTTTTTTTTGTTTTAAAGCCTCTTGTTCAAAATGAAGTCAAGAGATTTTTTTGGAGAAATATGAATAAATTACTTAAAAAAGGTTCTCTTTATCAATAATCTACGGATGTTAAACATTATATACAAGGATTTTCCAAAAAAAATGCTTCAAATTTGCTTTGTTTTCACATTTTTTATAAACTCCCGGGAACACGGGAATTCCCGTGACATTAAAATTTTATTTCCCGTTTCGGGAATTCAAATCCCGGGAAATTCGGAAACTCTAATGTTTTCTACGTCTATGAATGATAAAATATTTAATCATTATTTAATCATTATTTGGATCCATAAAGAAACGTATTCCAATAACAATTTTACATCAACTTGATCTGCTTCAGCCATAGTAGTGGTTTTGAACATTGTATCAATCATTTGATTCAATTGTTCAGTTGAAAAACCAAAAACAGAGGAAGATGATTTACTAGAAGTAGGTACATTTTCGGATAATCTGTTAATAAAGAGACCAAATTGGATTTGTCTGCAGAGGCATAGGATTTGAAACAATTGAAACGGAATGTGTTCCGAAATCCCAAGCAAGCGACGTCGGTTTGCGCGTCGCCGGAATTCTCGGTTTTTCCCTTTATGCTGGGCAGTGTGTTCCAAAGAGCGTCCTTCTGAGAGCCCAAGCAAGCGAGTTCGGTGTGTGCGTCACCGGAATGATTTTTTCTCGGTTTTAGATTCGCCGGGCAGTGTGCTTCTGAAAGCCCAAGCAAGCGAGTTCAGTTTGTGCGTCGCCGGAATGATTTTTTTCTCTCGGGCGGTGTTTTGGAAAGCCCAAGCAAGATGGTTCGTTTTCGGGTCACCGGGAGTTTGCTTTTAGTTTCGCGCGTTTTGCTGGGCAGTGCTTCGAAAAGCCCAAGCAATACGGTTCGTTTTCGGGACGCCGAGAAGTTTTGCTGTCCGCGCTGAGTGAGTGCGAAAATATATTCGTGTTCAGTCGAGGACGGATTATCAACTTGTGAGCTCGTTTCATGCTTTTGACAACACATTTTTCAAGAAAGCATTACTTTTATGTAATATTCAAACAAACTTTGTATGGTTCGTCATTACAAGCATCGGCATCAAGATACATATATCTTTCTCTTTTTGAAATTACTAAAAATATCTTTTGATTTGTTCGACAATGCGGATGTTGACGTATTTTTTAAATCTTCTACCAAAAACTTCTCGAGACAAAAATACAAAACTAGCTTTAAGTATAAGTCGTATTTTCCCCCTTGTCCATGGATCGCATCACCGACCAAAGGTGGCTCCCAGATCTTTTCCTCCCTCACTAATAAACACCGTGGTGATTGTGGAGATGCAGAGGTATTCTCGGTCTCTAGAAGCAACAATCATTACACCCCAACATCCCAACTGACTGTAAGGACTTGGCCGGCGCCTTTATTAATCAATAATATTAGATCTGCTAAAATTGCACTTCGAGAGTAAGCGGAAACTCCCATCCCTTATTCATTTGGATCCTAGTGCAATTCTTACCAGTTCCGATCAATCACGGAGTTGCAACCATTGACATGTACAGTCAGTCTATGCTATGCTATGCTATGCTATGCTATGCTAGGATTTGAAACAATTGGAACGGTTGTTTATAGGAAGACAATTTGAAGGGGAGGAGCTGAAACTGCCTACTGCAATATCGCATAGGAGTTTCCTTGGGTAAATCCAATAGAAATTAAAAAGATTCGAATTAATTTGTATGAGCATGATTATAATTTACCTGATGGGTATGATTCTTAAGCAAGCGATCGTTAACTGAATAATGAACATTGTTAGATATTCTACTCGGGGAATTCCGGGAACGCAATACGTTACCGTTTATCTTCTTGGTACAAGCTTTGACGATTCGTTTACGAGAAGAGCAAAAGTTAGACACATCGTTGTACCCGCAATTTACGCATACAGACTTCTTAGTATCTTCCTTCACATGACAGGCGTCCTTAGCGCGAGAAAATCCTTCGTAAATCATGTATTTAGCATCCATGCGGCAATATTTGGTACCATGACCCCACTTTTGACACTGACGGCACTGAATGGTAGTCTGGAAATGGAGGTTTCTGGGAATGTTCCCATGCCACACGGACATCGAACATAAATTTTGCGTTTTCTAAAGCTTTAATATTATTTGGATCACTTTTATTAAAGTGAACTAAATAATATTCTTGAGAAAGCCCTTTTAACGACTGCCAGATTGAGTTCTCTGTTTCATAATGTTTACTTGGACTAAGCCCTAGTAAATCATTTATTCCATTTTTGATCTCTTCAGGTGACTTTTGGTCACTTGAGAGACCTTTGAAGACAACCTTAAGCAAACGTTCAGTTTTGTCCTCATAAGTGTGTGCTTCTTCTCTTCAAGATGTTTGAGAGGAAGTTCGCGATCTTTAAGAGTTTCCGGCAAAATGCGGCAGTGTATATTCTTTGTTATTTGGGAAGAAAGCTTGATTTCTCTAATGGAGTTCAAGGTCTCCTCCTAAATCCTTAAAATTCGGAACAACTGATTACGATTGACGGCATTCTTTGTATCCTTACATGAATCAAAGAGGCTGCTTCGATTTGATGTTCGAAAAATTTGTCTAAAGTGTCAAAATGATTGCACATTTCGATGCAGTTATCAACATTTATTATTTAACCCTAGAAAGAAAGCGCGCATCTCGAAGAAACATCCTTTTTGTCACGTTCAGAGACAGTATTAAACCCCACATTTTTGGAAGAAAGTTGTGAATTTGGGGACGGTGTCCAAGAAATATTACCTTTGCTAGCTTTCGCTAACGGGTCAAATCAAAAATCGAAGGTTCGAGTCCAAACTAGGATCGACAGGTATAAAAAGAGCACTAAAAAGTACTGTATACCATTTAGTAGTTTTAAAAACTTCCGAGGGCATAAAGAATGTACTCACAGCACGAGAGTATGATACGCATTGACAAAATATTCATTTATTATTATATGGTTATTCTATCAATATAACCGTAAAATCATACGATAGAGCCTTATGTTTCATATAATCATAAATTAAGTATTTTGTTTAATTTTTCCTCAATTCAATAGCCGTTGGACACAATTTAGCAAACTAAATTAACGAAACATGCAAAGGAAGTAGACTGCACTGGGTTGTAGGTACAGTACGGTGATCGTTGCGCATGCCAACCATTCCAGTGCAAATCTTGGTTATTAAAAAATCGTTCCGCTCTAGTGGGGCTTATTTTAGTGTTGTCTTTGAGCGCTTTCCTACCTATGCGTCAACCGCCATACATTCGATTCCAAAAATAATAGTCAGACTTCGAATTCATTAGTTGAACGTAGATTGATGCCGTGTAACAATTTGATTGAAATTTATTGAAAATGAAAGAGACTCTAATCAACCGCTAAACAATTCGCTTCAATTTTGAGTGTTCAATAAATGTGGAAGGATGATGTTGAGACCTTACCCAGATAAACGATTCAGGTCGAACAAAATCACAAACTGATCAATCAACCAATCATAACACTTTCAGCTACATCCAACCAAACATCACACTCGATGATATGAGTAGGTGCCTCATTTGCAATTTTCCATAAGATGTATTCATCATCTTCTTCTTCTTCTTTCTGGCGATACATCCCAACTAGGACAGAGCTTGCTTTTCAGTTTAGTGTTTTTATGCGCACTTCCACAGTTATAAACTGAGAACTTTCTTTACCGATTGACCAATTTTGCATGTTAGGATCGTGTGCTCTGAGTAGTCGAAAAAAATTCACTACTACGGTCAGCTGGGCCCCACGTCTCCATCACTCTGCGGATTTCAAGTCT
The DNA here is from genome assembly GCF_002204515.2 of Aedes aegypti. NCBI lineage: Eukaryota > Metazoa > Arthropoda > Insecta > Diptera > Culicidae > Aedes > Aedes aegypti. The sequence goes on from NC_035109.1 coordinate 110,866,174, forward strand.
TGTGATCCGCAATGAGGACACCTGGTTTCGAGCGGGAAGCGCTCCGCCCTGAACCCTGAAAGAGCATGATTGAGGCGCATTTAGTACTTAAGTGTTGGTAAAACAACTGCATCTCGGCGTTCCTCCTATAACGAACCGAAACAATTCGAATCGAACGCATGTCTCGCCTTGGTACTTACCGATCAGCTCAGATCAACTAACAAACACTACCTACCAATTTACTTGTGATTCATGGACTCCGATCTTGGCTGCTAGAGAAACGGCTTTTTTATAATGTAAGAATTTGTGGTAGTCTGATCCGGTCTGATTTAGTAGGGTTGATGGAAGGTGAGAAGTTTTTTTTCCTTTGGATATTATACTGTATATTTAACATTCCGTCACTGGGGCACACTGGGGCAGATCGCTGATTTCGACGGCCAAAACCTCTAGTACTCTGGATATGCACCCTAGAGGTTTGGTGTCTTCGACAAAGTGTTTTGAAATGACTTGTACTATATTTTGACACATTCAGATTTGATCTAGATAAGTGAAAACTGATCTAGATCAGTTTTATCTTTTGATAGTAGCGTTCTAGCAAAAAACTTTCTTCTGCAAAGTTGTTCATTGAGACATTTTTGACATTTCTTCGGAAGACAATTACACTCTATCACTGACGTGGATTACGATATATGACAATTTAGTAAAAACAGTCAAAAAATCGATTTTGACCATTTTTTCATACAAAAAAATATTAAAACATTTTTTGTCATCAAGTATTAGAAGCTTAACTATAGCAAAGTAAATTTGCATCATTCACTAGCAAAATTTGCAGATTTAATTATATTTTTGGTAAAAACAGTCTAAAAATAGTGTTTTACAAAATCCAGGATAACTCATGAAGCGGCAGATGGCGGCAGCTAATTTTTTGTATACGACTAGCCAAAAACATAAGTTTCATTGTCGCGAAGAAAGAAAAGTGGAGCCACGTGGGGCTTTTTTGTTGTTGTGGTTTGAAAATTTGATGAAAATATGTTAAAAAATGTTTATATTTGTGAAACTTTTCATGAATTTATATTTTTCAAATGTATTTCTGAAACATACATGCATGTTGACGAAGTGTTTTAAAGAAGTCATCTCTAAACTATAAATTATCTTGAATTTCGTTTAAAAGTTAATTGAAATACCCAAATAACTTTTAAACGGAATTCAAGATATTTTTTCCCATATGTGTATCTACCTATCTATCTATCCTTTGATTTTTATTAGAGTAATAGTATTGTGTTTAATAAAAGCCATATTATACGATACCAGTTTGGTGATGACTTTTTCAAATCACTTCGTTACTATGCAATATGTTTTAGAAATACATTTGAAAAATATAAATTCATTAAAAGTTTCTCAGATATAAGCATTTTTTTAGCATATTTTCATCAAGTTTTCAAACCACAACAACAAAAAAGCCCCACGTGGCCCCACTTTTCTTTCTTCGGGACAATGAAACTTATGTTCTTGACTAGACGTATACAAAAAATTAGCTGCCGCCATCTGCCGCTTCATGAGTTATCCTGGATTTTGTAAAACACTATTTTTAGACTGTTTTTATCAAAAACATAATTAAATCTGAAAATTTTGCTAGTAAATGATGTAAATTTACTTTGTTATAGTTAAACATCTGATACTTGATGACAAAATATTTTTTAACATTTTTTTTTTTGTATGAAAAAATGGTCAAAATCGATTTTTCGACTGTTTTTACTAAATTGTCATATATCGTAATCCACGTCAGTGATAGAGTGTAAGTGTCTTCCGAAGAAATGTCAAAAATGCCTCAATGAACAACTTTGTAGAAGAAAGTTTTTTGCTATGACGCTCCTATCAAAAGATAAAACTGATCTAGATCAGTTTTCACTTATCTAGATCAAATCTGAATGTGACAAAATATAGTTATTTCAAGTTACAAGTTATTTCAAAACACTTTGTCGAAGACACCAAACCTCTAGGGTGCATAACTAGAGTACTAGAGGTTTTGGCCGTCGAAAACAGCGATCTGCCCCATTGTGTGGGGCTTCAAATTGGAACGAATGCAAGTCGATAAGCATTGTCAAATACAGGCTCAAGATTTCAGCATTGTCGAATGCAAAATCGCCGTGTTGCCAGGAATAAGGCTTACAAAAGTAGTAGGTACTAAGGTTTATGTTTTCGTAGTAACAGATTAGAGCACAAATATTATTCATACATTTTTCAAATCTGTGGTTAGTTCTGTCTGGTGTCGATGCAATTTTCCCATCTGCATTTTCGTCAAAATTTAGTTGAATTCAGTTTTCAACATATCTTCCAATGCTCTTTCAACTGCTCTAATGAAATAATGACATTTGTTCGGAAAAAGTAGGAAAAAACAGCAAGTCAAATTGTCCTACAAGGAAAAGTAACCGCATATCAGTCCCACTACAGATTTCCGCACCGTGAAACACAAAAATGAACCGTGTTTTGATCATCCTTATAAATTTGATCACACAATTGATCACAGTTTTTTTTTATATATTGAGAAGTATTTTCATATAAAACTGTTTACTTTGTGTAAAATGAAGTGTCTATCAATGGAATTTTTCATTAGGTAACATTCAGATCAAATATGGCATTAACATTGAAAGCTTCAATATAAAAAAATTACGGAAGAAACCGATCGATTTGATGTTGTTTGATTTCCATTAATTGTTTTTTTTTTCTCCTAAGGCACGCCCATCGTTTTAATTTCAATTATTCCATGGCCTTCCGTTTCAAGCTTATTTAAAGATTATTGTAGAGTTTCCCATACAGTAGCACTTTTCGAATACAAAGCCACGATGAAAATAATCAATCAATAGCATGAGCATGAGCATGATTGACCGCCCGCAGTTGCTACTCCGTTATTGCAAGAACAGCTGTACTTACAAAGGGAATCAACAGACGTTACTCGGGATCAGTATCATCCTCAATGTGTAAATACTGGTGCTCTTATTATTATAATAAACAATACCGGCGCCGGCTGCGTCCGAATGCAGGTCAATTTGGGAATGTGAGGGAAATGTTGACGTGTTACTTGCTTTACAGAAGCCGAGGAGTCCTCTGCACTTCCACAAGAAAACACTGGGAGTTTGAATATGGGAAAGGATTCGTTTTGGCAAACGATAAATATATAATTCGAAATGAATACGTGAGCATATACACGAATGACCGCACTATCCAAACCAGACACGATACTGATTTCGTTGCTTGCTCGACAGGAGCATACAACAGGTTCAACGTATCAAACTCTACTGACGCGTTTTTTTTTGTTTTTCACCGGCGCATTTCATTTTTCTTCCGCGCAACGCGAACCGGACACAATGGATCCGGATTCCGTCGCTCGCTCACAAGGAGCATGCAACAGATTCAACGGATCCAACACTACTCAATAACAATTCTATCGTAAGGCCGCATAAATATGAACCATAATTCTACAGTTTCCTTTATTATCCACACCATTTGCAACAATATCTGGATAATTTCGCGCAACATTCACAAGTCACAATAAACCAACCGTACCGGGAACGGTTTTGACAATCTGGGAAATTGTTATTGCGAAAATCACAATATGGGGAATAGGCAGTTAAGTTATGTAACCATAAAAAACGCGGATTTTCCCGAACAAATTTAAGCGTCTACAATTTGCCAAATAATAAATATACTGTTCATTTTCCCAGTCAGTTCACTGTAAGGCGAACAGTTTGAAAATAGTTAAACTATAAAGACAGAGCGAAAATAAATAACGTATGTGTAATGATTGTTTAACGGTACATTATAGGAAAGAGTTGGAAAGAGCTCTAACATGTTTATTTTTTTATTCGATTAGCCTTAAGTTTAAGTTTCATTATTTTAGGTTACTTACATTAGCTAGTTTTCTGTTTTACAATTACTCGTCGTGTAGCAAATTGTTTATTGATAACTGTACCTTGTAGGCTATTTCTTCAAGTTGTGATCTTTATTCAATTTTAAGTTTATTCAAATTTACAGCAATATTTCAAAAAATTGACTTTTACCCTTTTTAAGTGCTCTAAATATTAATTATGCCGATAAGCAAAATGCTAAACCAAGGCTGACATGTGTTGACAATGATCCTTTCTACGTGCCATAAAATCTTTTGTTCTTTTGACTTTTACTGTACACGGTTTGTTGGTGCTGTCTCACTCTCTATTTCACGGGCAACTTGAAAACAGTGGACACAGTAAAAGTCAATCATTTTATGGCGTGTTGATGTTTTAATACTATTCAATAATACAATTTAGTAATTTTGATGATCTTGAACATGAAAAACAACTCTTGTCGCGCCATGTTGCAGCAATTCAGAATATTGCAGATCAAAAACCCTCCTAAGATCTTACAAAAAATATTTAAGTTTTTTGCACGAATTTGCTGATTTTCAATTTAGGAGATCGCAACTGGATGTCGCAGCTGTATACTCGCAGCTTCTCGAGGCTGCATTACCGGAAGAGGGTGAGCTGGATGAAGCCCCTCTTGAGGACTACTGGAGAACAGTAAAAACAGCCATCAACGATGCAGCTAAGAGCAACGTCGGGTACGTGGGACGGAGTTGACGGAACGATTAGTACGACGAGGAGTGCCAGGAGGTATTGGAGGAGAAGAATGCAGCTCGGGCGGTCATGCTGCAGCAAGGGACCCGGCAGAACGTGGAACGTTATAGACGGAAACGGCAACAGCAGACCCGCCTCTTTCGGGAGAAAAAACGCCGCCTGGAGGAGACGAAGTGTGAGGAGATGGAACAGCTGTGCCGGTCTCAAGAAACACGCAAGTTCTATCAGAAGCTCAATGCATCCCGCAACGGCTTCGTGCCGCGAGCCGAGATGTGCAGGGATAAGAATGGGAGCATTTTGACGGACGGGCGTGAGGTGATCGATTAGGTGGAAGCAGCAATTCGACGAGCACCTGAGAGCACAGGCAATGAAGGACGGGGCAAAGGAGGAATTGCTTTCGTCAGTACTGCGGAGGATGGAAACCAACCAGCACCCACTTTGAGGGAGGTTAAGGATGCCATTCACCAGCTCAAGAACAATAAAGCTGCTGGTGAGGATGGTATCGGAGCTGAACTCATGAAGATGGGCCCGGAGAGGCTGGCCATTTGTTTGCACCAGCTGATAGGCACAATCTGGGAAACAGAACAGCTACCGGAGGAGTGAGGAGAAGGAAGGGGTAATAAGGAAGGGGGTAGAACAGCTACCGGTGGAGTGAGGAGAAGGAAGGGGTAAGGGGTAATAAGGGTGAGGAGAAGGAAGGGGATATATATATATATCTACAAGAAAGGCGACTAGTTAGATTGTGAGAACTTTCGAGCGATCACCATTCTAAATGCGGCCTACAAAGTATTATCCCAAATCATCTTCCGTCGTCTGTCACCTGTAGTAAACGAGTTCCTGGAAGCCGACTTCGTTGACGGCCGATCTGTTGAAATAAAAACTACAAATCAAGGCTACTCCTCCATACCGCAGGCTACTGACTGATATCGCTACCAGCCAGCTCCTCTCTTTTATTTCATTGCCTGAGTATATATTACAATTCTACTCTTACCCCTATCTTACAATATGTTTACCTCCAGACACCTCCGCTACAGGGTGTGTGATGTACCTGATCTCCAACACGATCGACAACGGACTAGATCTTTACTGTACGGCAAATCCTCCAAAAATGTCGTAAATACCAGGTCCCAACGCATCACCTTTTCATCGATTTCAAGGCGGCATACGACAGTATCGACCACGTAGAGCTATGGAAAATCATGGACGAGAACAGCTTTCCCGGGAAGCTCACGAGACTGATAAGAGCGACGAAGGAAGGTGTGCAAAATCGTGTGAAGGTTTCAGGCGAACACTCCAGTTTGTTTGAATCCCACCGGGGAATACGACAAGGTGATGGACTTACGTGTTCAATATTGCGCTAGAAGGTGTTATGCGGAGAGCCGGGCTTAACAGCTGGGATACGATTTTTATGAGATCCAGTCAATTTGTTTGCTTCGCGGATGATATGGACATCGTCGGCCGAACATTTGAAAAGGTGGCAGACCTGTACACCTGCCTGAAACGCGAGGCAGCAGAGGTTAGACTGGTGGTGAATGCGACCAAGACAAAGTGCATGCTAGCTGGTGGGGCCGAGCGCGACAGGGCTCGCCTAGGTAGCAGTTTTACGATAGACGGGGATACGTTCGAGGTGGTCGACGAGTTCGTCTACCTTGGATCCTTGCTGACGGCTGACAATAACGTTAACCGTGAAATACGAAGGCGCATCATCAGCGGAAGTCGGGCCTACTATGGCCTCCACAAGAAGCTGCGGTCAACAAAGATTTACACCCGCACCAAATGTATCATGTACAAATAAGGCCGGGTGTCCTCTACGGGCATGAAAAGTGGACGATGCTCGAGGAGGACTTGGAGTCTTCGAACGTCGGTGCTTAGGACGATCTGTGGCGGTGTGTGGCGGTGAAGGATGAACCACGAGCTCGCCCAACTCTACGGCGAACCCAGTATCCAGAAGGTGACCAAAGCTGGAAGGATACGATGGGCAGGGCATATTGCAAGAATGCCGGACAGCCGCGTCGGAGCCGGTTGGTACAAGAAGGCGTGGAGCGCAGCAAGCTAGGTGGGCGGATCAAGTGCGTATCGATTTGGCGAGCGTGGGGCAGAGCCAAGGATGGAGAAATGCGGCCATGAACCAAGTTTTGTGGCGTTAAATTGTTGATTCAGTATTATTTGTTTAGCTGTTAACTAAATAAATGAAATGAACCACGGAAAAATTCTAGAAGGAACTATGAAGGAAATCCAAAGGAATTCCCGGTGGAGGAACTTCGGAGGAAATACTGAATAAAATCCAAAAGATATTTTTACTGATAGAACGCCGGACAAATTTCTGGAGGGATAACCGGTGAAATTCCCAAGGCAGGCTGGAACTCTGAAGGAATTAACGGACAAGTTCCTGAAGGAACTCTGGGTAAAATCCTAGTGAAACTCCAAAGGAATTCCTGCAGGAACTTCGAATGCGTTTCTGGAGAGACTCCGGGGTAATTACTTAAGGAACTCCGGAATAATTGCTTGAGAAATTCCTGGCCAAACTATGGAGGAAATTCGAAAAAAAATCCCGATAGAGCTCCGGAGGAACTTTTCAGCAATTACTGGATGGAGAGGAATTTATAGAAGAATTCCCGGTGGAAATCCGGAGGAAGCTGGATGAAGCTGGTGAAAAATTTATTATTAAATTGGTGGGCAGATCAAGTGCACAAAATACAGCTCTCCCATCAAGTGTGAGGTGTGAACGTTGATTATGCTGAAGTTGAAGAGCTGAACCGCAGTCTACACATTCTTTCGTTGATCGACCACCATTTGCTCACGAGCTTTAATTTACATTTATAATACAATATTTTATTTGGTGATAAGAAACTGATGTAAATATCTGTGGTAGTGCATTCCACCCCATAGACGTAATATCAAACTAATACATCCGATCATGAGCCAAACGTCGATCTTGTCTATGCATAAACTCCAAACCCGGCAACCCTGCCCTTTAGCGGGGTGTGAATATCCAGCACAATTTTCCACGAGACCCCTGCTCGCCACCCAAGACCTACCAAAGCCTTTCCCCATCCTCTACTAGATAGGTATACGCTTGGGGTTCGACGAAAGAGAGAAAGACACACTCCACCGACAACGATCAACGATCACGGGGGGCAAACTGAGCAGGTCCGTAGAAAAAACAACGCCTAGTATAAGACCCACGCGCCCCAAGCCGCAGCTGCTTATTTGTTTTCGGAAAGTCTCAACGAGCGGATCTACCTTTTGCGGTACTCTTCTGGCGGGTATCACTTTCGCTTTCCTGTAGTGCTTCAATACATTACTTACTGATTGGCAAGGATAGCTACCCATCAACGACTAACCTACCGAACGGGTTCGTCGCCTGTGGATTGAAGTTCTTTTGTGCAGTGCAGTGATAGTGGCAATATCTGGAGCGGTGTCAACCAGTGAACTTTGCAGGACGAGGTCAAAAGGCTTAAGAGCATGAAGAACATGTTATTACTGGTGAGTGAACTTTATACGAGACTGATACGAATTGTGCTGTGGAAATGTTAAACAGTTTTTAAGTGAAAATGCCAATCTTGACGAATAGCCTTCAGAGTTCAGACGTGCCAGAAACAGTACTTCCTATGTTGATAGGAAACGATAATCTGATAGGTCCAATTACATCATCATCAATCTTCATTGAGTTATCTTCAATCAGTGAGAAATGCCATTGAAGTCTACTCGATCGAACTTGAGTCGGTCTCCAGCATACTTCAATTATCGGTTCCATTCATTTCGATTATTGAACGATTCTACCGTCCGCCTGAAGCTTTGCAGCGGTGAACGGAGAAAGAAAAGCGAAAGATCGTTAATAATCTCAAGGATATTGCACCGCTTGGCTGATGGTGGTATGCAGTTTTATTACATGCCTGTAGAAAATAGATCACCAGTGCTGACAGAACCAGTCGAACTAGTTGAACGATTGCAAAAGGCGTTGCTAATGCAATTAAAACCTACTAAATTGTGATTCACAGCAAAAAAAAACGTTGTTTGTCTCAAAGATCCAACCTTGAGAGTCATCAAACTATTTGTGCGTACCTTTTGGCTACTTCGGAGATTAATCAAATAATCCAAGGTTACAACAGACCCCACACCCTTTTCGCACAGTTTCATGACAGGATTGAGAAACCAGTAGACAACGACAACGCGTCGACGCCACGTTGTCAGTTCTTTTGAAAGCTCCGAAATTACTTTAGCTCCACTCTATGTAGAGTGCTCTACCCAGAGAAACACGTTGTTGGCTGGAGCACGCGTTGTTACTCCACCTATTCTAGATATAGGCAGCCGCGACAGCGACTTACTTTTTATTTATTGGGCGATCAGACTACATTCACTTTTCTTGGTCAGCTGCTAATGAACAGGGTACGGTGTGGTGTGGTTAAACTGGATGACTTAAAGTGACGGGGTGTTGAGCTGCAGGGAAAAACTTGATAGATAATAGTTAGGATTTTAGAATCGCGATTGAAACTTCCGGGTATTATATTACTAACTCTTCTTCTTCGTAGCATTGCGTACTCACTGGATCAGAAAATATTTCTCATCATATGGTGAGCTATCTTTCTCAAAAGTTCATTTTGGCATTTTCCTACTTTCTACGTAATGAAAAGGACTTTTGATAATACAGAACGTGAGTCCGACGTTTCTTAAAAAAATAATAACATATTTATCCAGACAGACTGAACCAAGTGTTTATCAGGGTTTCATGAAAACGTATCCAAAGCATTCGAAATATCAAAACATTTTCTGTAATAATGGAACATATGTATTTGATGATACATTTGTATCAAAATAGCATAAAAAAATCAGAATTTATGCAGTCCTTAACGTATCTCTAGAACGCCAAAATGCCATCTAGTCCAGTTGGCGAACAAATGATCTCCTATTAAGGCTAAGTAGCCCGTCATTCGTTTTGGCAGCAATGATGACTTTACAGCTTGCAATTCAAAGCGATAATACTCAGTCTTGATAGTTTATATCGGCTTGAAAAAGTATCACTGTACGCTCTAACATTCATAGAGTATGCTGATACTTTTTCAGCTGTGTCTGTGCAAAACCAACTGATTTTCTTCTATTCAAAATCTGGAGATGAATAAGCAACAATCATCAACGACGCGTACAAATTTCAATGACGGCCTACTTCGCCTTAACAATTATCATCGATTCGTTGCAAAAGCTTTTTAGTTGCAGTTGCAAGTAATCATAAGCACGAATAACTAACCACAAATCAACTTCAGAAATGCATATTTGCATTATAATAGCACCACAGATGCAGTATGCTTAATAACATTAACTCTCAGTTAATAACTATAGAAGTGTTCATAAGAACCAGTAGCGCAACCAGAATTTGACTCTAGGGGGTTTTTGGATGGTTAAACAGCAGTGAAAAAGGAAAAATCTAAATATATTTCTAGATTACCATTTAAAGAGGGTGAAATAACATCTGAATACTTTAGCTTATCCCATCCACTCCAGGTATACCTTTTTATATAAACTTACACTACAAGTTGAAGGAATTCTGTTTAAAATCTTCCTTTTTTTAAATACGCCTGTAGTGAACGCATCAAAAATAAGAATAAATTTTACCTTTAAAATATAACTGATTAAGATGAAAATGAATCGAAGTGAAAACTTCAAATCTTCAAGAGCAGAGATCTGAAGAACCAGACAACTGATTAAGCTAAAAACTTGATCGACTAGTAACTCGCTGGTGGTGACCGATCAAACAAATTTTCAGCGTGAATGGTTTTCTGATTCTCCAGATTTGTGCTCTTGAAAATTGTTCAAGTTCGTCATTTTCTTCACCAATAGTTATTTTTGGATTCACATACATTAGCGTGATAGCGTTCAATAACTCTTTGCCTATTTTGTACCTATTTTTTTCTTCATGTTTTTAAACGATGAGAATGATGTTCTAGCGCATTATGTTGCAGTAGGAAACGTAACGATTATTATACAAGATTTTGAAATATTTGTAATTTTTCAGATTAGATGCACATCCCTTTGAGCTTTTCTAGGATTTTATTCGCCACACAAAAACTATAGAAGTACTTCTCCGAGAATTTACCTGTTCTGAAAGTCGTAAAATTCGGCTAATGCTGATGAAAGAAAGAGACTGTAGAAGCTTTGGATAACACATCAATCAGCTGTTAAAAATGTTCTAATATACCTACATGTATGTTTGATGAACATATCGTTCAAAGCCTTCACTGCAGGCTTACAGTAATAGTTAGAAATTCACGTTTCCATGACACTTCTTGAGGTCCTATTAAAAAGAAAGGCACAACTTAGAAGACTACTGGTAATACAACGTACCGTTCCGGTGTTTGTAAATTACAGTATGGAATTTCAAAATTATTCAATTTGCGTGCATCATCAACTCCTTCCCCCTCCCCTCATTGGTCTGCATTTTGACGTGGCCACCATTGTTGTTAGGCACCATTGTTGCCTAAAAATAGGAGATCACCAGCACTTATACACTGAGGGTGTCTGTTAATCCTAAACAGACATCTGATTGGTTTCTTGTATAAGTGCAGCTGATCTGGCGATACTGGAGTAGCAACCACGGAATCAATTTTTAACTTAAAGTTGGGACATTAAAACACACACACATGGCAGATTTTCTTAGCATTGGATTGAGCAAAATTATAAATTAGTGCATCATTAGAACCGTAGTCTATTCTTTGAAGACCATATACAATGTTTTGGCAAAAAAAATCTGAAAACCATGTTATTATAATAAAAAATTGATGCAAGTCATCGTGTAAAAAACTGGGTTCAACGGCTGTTGTGGTGAAATTTTCGGTGAATCTGGCAACACTTGAGTAGTTGAGGAAAATAATTTGCAGCAAATATGTAATGTCTGTCGGTGGGAGTTTAAACCTTAGTAAACAACGGATATGTACACTAAAATGAAAGTCGATATGTAATTAGAACCATAAATAAATGGAACATTTGCACGATACATACATCATACATTGTAAGTTTAAAATATCATCAAGTTGTTCGTAGCGATTTCTCAGCGGATCTCCGCAAATCCATCTGCTTTTGTCCACAAAAAGTCTTTTAGTGTTTCTCCAGATTTCACTAAAAATCAATTTGATGCTGCTTCCCGCATTCCTTCAAAACTCTCTCAGAAATAACATTTTAAGGTGAAAAAACCGAATTTAGTACTATACCATTTAATTCCACTAGAGTTTGTATCCTTTGACAGATACGCGAGGTCGAAATACGCGTATCTGTCAAAGGATACAAACTCTAGTGGATTTGAATGGTATAGTACTAAGTTCGTTTTTTTCATCTACAGTTGTGTTCAGAATTATAGTAATGAAAGCTGATTTTCATACAAAATGCCTTTGTTTCCATATGAGCAATCGGCATGAAATTTTGGCAGTGAACTACAAATATAGTAAATTTCTTTATAACAAGATTTGAAAATTTTCACACTACCGGCTAAAAAGTTAAGCACCAGGTGAAATCGCTCAAATTAATGATAGTTTTAATAATTTAAATATCCACTGTATTTTGAGTTTTTGAATTTTTCTTTATTCCTCGTTTCAATCGTTTTCACCCAAGATATGAATGTATGAACAAACCAAATTTTTACAAAATTGTTGCTGAGCAAAAATTTACAAAAGAAAAACTACTATTATTTTGAGCGATTTCACCTGGTGCTTAACTTTTTAGCCGGTGGTGTGAAAATTTTCAAATTATGTCATAATGAAATTGAGTACCGTTTTGATTCATATTACGGACACTTAAGGCCTCCGTGAAGTAAAACTCATCAAAATGCATATAAAATAAATCATTCTGTAAGATTCCTCCACGTTATCGAGCCTTCGAAACACTTAACTTTCGAATGGTGGATGAAGATTTTGATTCCGCAACATGAATAATTTAAAACAAATAGAAATATGTGAACATTTCATGATTCTTATTCCAGATGCCACCTCACTTTTGCCTCATATTCCGGACACTTTGATTTGAATTCCGAACAGCTCAACTAAAACATAGATAGAAAAGCCAAATGATCAATTGAATTCGCCAAACCACTAAAGAGAGGTCTAAGGCAGTTGGGTACTATAAATTTTAATAGATTTGAATGGAAAATGCTTATTAAAACAAGTCTTGAAAGTGAGAACTTTTTGATCGGCAAAAAATGAAACATTTCGTGTGAAATATTTCCCACACAAAGTAGAGTGTCCGGAATTTGAAGCTGTCCGTAATATGAATCAAAACGGTATATTTGCAGTTCACTGTCAAAATTTCATGCCGATATATTATATAAATATACCTCAGCATTCATAGTTTATATTGATTTGATAAAATATCACCATATGCGGTAACATACAAAAAGTATGATGATACTTTTCTAGCAATGTCAGTGCAAAACAAACTGATTTTCTTTGAATCGAAATCGTGAGATGAATTAGCAACAATCATCAACGACCCGTACTAATTTCAATGACGGCCTACTTCGCCTTAACGAGAAACTCGCGATAATGGACGCGTCTTCAATACTCAAGTAACGGAAAGTATTACAACTAAGATGAAGGTGATGTTTTCGCATTTTGGAAGCAAACATAACCTCCAAACACTAGCGATTTTGCGGTGAGATGATGACGTTTGATCACGAATAACTGAGTGAGTGTTTCTCATGCTTGCCTGAGATGTCCTCCTACGAATCTTCTGAAAAATTTACCACAAATTCATCCAAGTAGGGTGCTACTCGGGCACTTCCATGATTCACTTTGGTATGGGGGGTTTTTCTCGGCCATATTGTATGGAACTTTGTAATAAGAAGCACTTCAACACGACGCATATTGTGGCCAAAAATGAGATCAGTAGCTTTCAAAAAACCCACTGCTGAAGTGAATCAAAAGTGCCAAGAATAGGATCCGGCTCCCTATTTGCAGAGTTTTTTTTCAACGACACTAGCGATTCAAGTCAGGATCCTGAGATATCCAAAAAACAAAAATTTCATGCTCACTAGCGCCGCCTGGTGGCAAAATCTCGATTTTCTTGGCACAAATAAAATAAAGAAACGCTGTTCTATATGGAGAATAATTCGAATCAAGAACAAGCCATTCCTTTTAATTGAATCCGGATTTAATTTGTAGATAAAAAGTAGACAAAGAAGAAATGGTTGTCTTCCAAGAATAATTTACGTTAAAATATGGACAAATCTCACAATATATTTAATTACTTTCCCAGAGATTTGTAGCAAAACTTCTGAAGCCACCCTTCGATATTCCTTGAGTATTTTGATACCTACTTGGAATTTGATAAATTGGTCATAATGGTAAATTTTTGGAATTATTTAAGAATTCAAAACACAATAAGTTTTCTTGGAAAGATGTTGTTTCGAGTTTAAGAAATAAGTCCATTTATGCAAAATTACTTAAAAAATGAATAAAAATTGAAGAAAGAATTTGTTGCAGGAATAAAAAACTAAGACCGATTTTGTTAGACTTTTTCACACCAGATTAAATTTCTACTATCCATCTGAAGAAATCTTAGTCAGGTTGAAACTCCTTGAAAAGGTGTGTTATTAATTAAGCCTTATTTTACGCCAAAAATTCCCGCTATTGTATAAAAATTTCATTTAGTTATTTTGTATATTTTTCCAATTGTATATTATTGTCGGATATTGAACGAGTTGTAGTTAATGTATGAATTTCTTTAGTGAATTATTATAAAGGAAACCATCATCACCGGATACCTCGAGCAGGCCTTCCAAAATGATGACAAATCATAACGCAGACTACTTTATGCTAAAATATTTAAAACAGCATTGTTCGCATTATTCAGAAAATAGGAATTTTCAAACGAAATTCCATAATATTGACGTTTTTTACCACCGATGGAGACGAACCAGCCTCCGGCTGAAAGTCTCGATAATAAAGATAATAAGTTTTTTACCACGATATTGTTTACAACAGAGTTGTCGAAAACTTGCACTTATTGCACGCAACAAAAAGCTGGTTCTAGGTCATGTGGCCCCTCTGAGTTGTGATTTTGGAAAGTTTGGTAACCTATGTTCTAGAGAAAATCTCGTTTTCATTTCTAAAAGAATTCAAATCTAAAAATAAAACTTGAAAAATAACTAGAGAAATTCATGGAACTAATATTAGTGAAATTCTTTGATAAGTGCTTCTAACAATCTTTAAAAAAAATCCTCAATAATTGAAATATTTAATTTAATTTCATTCCTCAATAATGAAAGTATTTATTCCTGGACAATTGATTCCTTTTAAAGTTATACCATTGAAAAAAGCATTGAAACATTTCTTGAGCAAATTTTAGAAGAAATCGCAAAGAATGAATTTGTGAGTCAATGTCTAAGGAATTATAAGAAGAATTGATAGTAGAATTCCCGTAAGTTTCTACGGAGGAATCTATTGAAAAACTTTCTTGAGATCGAAAATCTTACTGATCACCAATCGATCCATCACTTTGTCCAATCAAGAATGTTTGAATCTGTCACTATACCCATTGCCCAAAAATTGAAACATGTCACGTTTTTTTTTTAAGAGGAAGAGATATTGTCGATCATACTTTTACATGTGTCATAAAAAGCTTGAGTAATCAAACAAAGATTGTCTGATTATAAATTTTGGAGCTTGTTAGTGGAACATCTGTTTAGTACTACCCAATTTCAATTTCGGCTAGAATTCATATCCTTTGACAGATACGCACATTTCGACCTCAACTGTATTTAAGACCGTTTTCAGTGTTGTGTACTAGACTTCGCCTTCACTCAAATATTTCCGTTTTTGCGAGAAATATGTGAAATGCCTTTTATGGTCGTTCAACAAACACCCCGTTGATCATCAAGCATAAAAACAGCTGATCTCAGCTATCTCATTGGTTATGTCGATTTTGTCAGACACCTGTAGATAGTTACAACCAGAAGTTGCGGTGTACTTTCCGGGTAAACTGCCTGTCCACCGCAGTCAATGAACCGTTACGAAAGTGCAACTTATTGTAGTCTATCGCCGGTCAATCGATTGTAAATAAGCTCATACGTGACTTCGGAATAGGGGCCAATAAGTAGATACGTATGCGCATGGATTCCCTATAAAATACAACCACTGCAGTCATCGATCGGTTTTTACAGCCCTGGAAATGGGAACCATTCACCACGCCGATAAGTTCACACCGATATGTGCGAACTGCTAGGCCAACCGCCTGTCCATGGCTGGAAAGAAAGAGTTCGAATCAGCAACCGTTTAGGCCACGGTAGCTCTGTATGTAAGTAGGTACACGGCATGACACCCACCTAATTCGACTTATCCGTGTCATGCGCCGGCGTCTTTGGCCGTGCTTGCAGCGGGTTTATTGGTTCGGTATGTGGTCGCAACTGATCATGGAATGCGACCATTCAACCCCTGGGCTTTTTACTGGTACTTACAGTGCACTATATTGCCCTCTTTTGATTAGCAGTCACGTAAGACGTTACCTTTGGACAGCAGTGGAGATCTAGTTGATCGAAAGTGGTTGATTGTACTCAAGAATCGGCGGTGTTTTTTCTTCTTTTTTTTTTTGTATGCTCGACTTGATTGTGTAGGCGTTGGTAAACCATGTGATGCAGTTATTCAGTTGATGGCATAGCATAGCATAGAATAACAGCACAGACCAGTCACTATGTCTGTACAACTCAGTGAATTATCGGACCTGGTAAGAATTGCACTTCGATCCAAATGAATATGGGATGGTAGTTTTGGAACCATTAGAAGAAATCTTCCGTTTTTCAAAGTATGAAGAAAAAAATAATCATACTTTTTTGCAATTTGCAACAGATGACACGCAGGCTTCGCCAAAAGAATCCTGTGTCATCCGCAAACAAGGATTTTAGACATCCCTGACGTAACTTAGGTAAGTCAGATGTGAAAATATTGTAGAATATTGGTCCAAAATGCTACCCTGAGTAACACCAGCTCTTACAGGAAGTCCTTCATGTCGTAACACGTTAAGAATTTCCGGAAATAACTGCCAACACGTGAATTAAATCTCCCGCGAAACAACACCCACTAAGAATACGTCCTACCGATGTAACATTATCCAACAGAATGGCGGTGAATTATTGAAGCACGTGGTTTGGGACTTAGTGTTACTTTTTGATTTGTGATGACCGAAAAGTCGGTAGCGTGAGATGAAAATTCGGCTTTGGAAAGTAAAGTTGATGCTGAAGAATTAAAACTGTTTCATTAAATTCCTGGAGCGAGAGGTCTCTAGAAAACAAAAATCTATTGATACAGGAGCGAGAGGTCTCCGATGTTGGAAAAAGTAAATGCTGGAGCGAGAGGTCTCCATAGAGAAAAAAAATATATTACGGAGCGAGAGGTCTCCATAGAGAAAAAAAAAATACGGAGCGAGAGGTCTCCGAAGGAAAAACGAAATTTGCGGCTGAAGGTCCCCGATGATAAAGCAAAATACAGTTCCTTAGCAAATAGTGTCAATGAAAAAAATCTGGACGGAAGAACTTCAAGTCAAAGAAAAAATCATTGGATGCTGGAGTGAATGACCTCTGAGGATGTCAAAGACAGCAGTTTTTTGGATAACTTTTGGATTGGACCTAAGTTTGAACTGGTTTTGAATTAGATTTAAATTTGTATAAGATTTGGGTCGGGTTTAGATTAGGTTTGAACTGGATTTTGAAGGGAGTTGCATTGGATATGGAATGAATTTGGATAGGACTTGCATTGAACTTGGATTGGAATGGAATTGGTTTTGAATTTAATAAGGATGATATTGGGATTGGTATTAGATTTGATTTTGATGGGATGTGATGAAATTAAAATTGGATTTTAACGAATTTGGATTCGGAATAAATTGTACTGGATTTGGATTGGTTTTTGAATGGATTTGAATTGAGTTGAGATTGGCTTTGGATCGGATTTAAAATTTTATTTGGATTAGATTTGAGCTGGATTTGAATTTGATTGGTTGTGTATTTAATTTAGACTGGTTTTGGATTAAATTTTCATCACTTAACCTTTATCTACTACACTTCAGACTAGGGGTTCCGATAATTAGCGTGAAGTGTATGAAATTGAACTGTCGTTGATGTCGATAATCTTTCTGTTCAAAATGACCTTTTCAAAAAGTTTACCGAAGGAGAGAAGCGAGCTGATTGGACGATAGCGGGGAGCTTCTGCAGCATTTTTGTTCGGTTTTAGAATTGGTACAACCTTGGCATTTTTTCATATGTCAGGAAAATATACCAACTGACAACATTTGTTGAATATTTCACCCAAGAATAATAAGCTACTCTCTGGAAGTTTATAAATGAGGATGTAGAAAATTTTATAACCGCCATGGGCTTTCATTTTTGTTTTTATAATATTTCTCTTTCTTCCAAATCAGTTTTCCAGGAATTTTCGAAAACTTTATCTCAATTGAGAATGCTTTCGAAATCCTGAGTAACTTGATTTTCAATTGGACTAGTGAGCCTAAATAGAAATTATGAGCGCTTTCAAACTGCAAGCTTACGAGCATTATCGCAATTAGTAAGTAATATTTTGTTTTCTTTTGTAAATACCGAAATTGGCTCCTGAGGTTTTTTTACAAATTTCAAATAATTTCCGAAAGGGCTTAGAGTAGGGGTCCAAATGAGAAATTTAATTTTAAAAATTTTTGTATCGTGATTGAGAGAATCTTTTTTGATTCATTTTTATGGTCTTCTCTTTCTTCATGGCATTACGTCCTCACTGGGACAGAGCCTTCTTCTCGGATTAGTGTTCAATGAGCACTTCCACAGTTATTAACTGAGAGCTTTCTTTGGCAAAATTGCCATTTTCGCATTCGTATATCGTGTGGCAGATAGGATGATACACTATGACCAGGGAAATCAAGCAATTTTCCTTTACGAAAAGATCCTGGACCGATCGGGAATCGAACCCAGACACCTTTAGCATGGATTTGCTTTGTAGCCGCGGCTCTAACCACTCAGTTAAGAAAGGCCCCTGCCATATAATTTTCATAGCAGGATCCCGAGTGCGTTGAAAATGACTTCTCCTCACGCTTTCGATCAATAGTTTAACATCATCGTCTATAATGAAAGATTCGAATTTCACCTATCCCTTCACGAATTTTAGAGAGCCTTTTTAAGATCGTCTGGAATCCACTAAGAAAATTGAGGCCCAAGTTAAAATCAAGCAAATGACGAAACTGAAAAAGCAGTTTGTTGTTGTTTGTTGTTTGCAAGTGATTTTAGTATTTTTTTTTTTTTTTTGCAAAAGTGAAGTGTTAAAGTTCAATTTGTAGTTTTAAACATACTCTAATAATCCCTCCCCTAAATTTAATATAAAAAGTGTACTGTTAGAATCGACAAATCCTTAAAAAGCAAGCGTTTTATTTGCCAAAAACAGGCGCGCGTTTTTATTTTTTCCATTTGTCATTATTAAGGTCAAAATGAATCGATGCCGTACCTTAAATCTTCAAGAGCGCAAATCTAGAAAACTAGACGGAGCTATGCTGCCGTGAATTGCAAGTCAGTCCGATCTGCTTTTTGGCCAGAATTGAGTTGATATTAGTTTTCAACATAACTTCCAATAATCTTTCAGCTGCACTAATGAAACAACACTTTTTGTTCGGTGAAATCAGGAAAAAAACACCAAGTGGAATTGTCCCATGATGAAAAGTAATCGCATGTCAGGCCCACTGAAGGTTGATGAACCGTGTAACACAAAATTGAACCGTGTATTGGTCGGCTTTATATTTTTCACGAAAAGGTAATGGAGTGAAAAGCAAATTATGAAAGTTCTGTTAAGATCGAAACATGTTCCGAACTCCTGGATTTTTTTGAATTTTTATGAAAAGGGAGTTTGAAGACTTCTCAGTCAATTTTCTCAATGCCTACTTTTTACAAATGGGACTGACTTGCGATTCACGGCAGTATGAGCACGTTCAAGTTTTCAGTTTGGAATGGCCTCGATGCATCTTCACCTTAACGCAAAAAAAAAACTTTTTCAGTTCTTACATTTGCTCGGCTTTTGCCCGTGCGTACACCACGCGCCTATCGATGCCTTGATGTGAGTTGATGCTAAAACGATACATAAAGCGTTTGAATTGTAATAACCGTTTCACCTTTCATAAGGCAAAATGTATGCATTGCAATAGTCTAGTTCACAGCGTGTAGGAATTGCTGTTTGCATTTGAGCTGCAAAGCTTGACTAAACATCCAAACATCCGGTAACACAAAACAATCAAAGGACACCTAGCAACGATATTCTAAATCACCGCCGACCTACCAAGAAAAATGTAGGGGAACTGTGGGTAAAATGAACAGGTTTGTGTTTTACGGTAATTATGTTATAAATCTATGCAAAACATTGCACCATCCTTAATCCTCAGACTAAAGAACCATTTCCACAACTCTAGCGCGATCTAGAACTGTCAAAAGCTGGAAAAGTAAACAAAAACAAAGTACGCCTCTCCGTTTTCTCATATGATGTAAATTTTCACTCCAGGAATTTAAGGTTTTTATGACTAAAACCATCAAAAATCTATTTAACTGTGTAGCACATCATATTTTTAAAGTATTTATGATAAGTAGACGGAAATTGAAAGTATTTTTATCTTCTAAATTCTTAAAACAAATGATTTGAAGAAGTTGATTATTTGGGGGTAAAATGAACCACTCGAGATGGGGGTAATATGAACACCATCGCAAGGTGAATACTACCGGATTCTATTTCAGATGCCGACAGTTTTCCTGAGAAAATACAAAGATATACATGGACAGCCATCCAAATGGTCGCGGCTAAACGTTCCATCGATTCCGGATTGTCCATGAGATATGCATTGAACTGCACCAGATGCCGAGCATCATACCGCAACCCGTTCAATTTGAATGGTGTTCATTTTGCCCCCACTACATGTTCATTTTACCCCCGGTATATGTTCATATTACCCCCATGGTATGTCCATTTTACCCCCAAGTATATGTTCATATTACTCCCATGATTTGTTCATTATCCACATGTTTGGATCATTGACTCTGTGGAAAGACATTTTCAAAACTATAATAATGTTGATAAAATTCTACTTCCATCACAATACTTCAACTTGTTACATTGCATAAACATCCTTCTTCAATTCTGAGCAATTAAAGAAGAATCTGACAGCTTCATAAGCCAGAAAACATGATAGTTGCTTAGGGTGTTCATTTTACCCCCAGTTCCCCTATCTTTGACATCGCATTTCTTATGGAAAATCTTACCGCGTTTGGTGTTCCCGCATTTGATATTTGCATTTCAAATGCACACAGCAATATCAATGGAAAATGCTAATTAAAACGAGCCTAGAAAGAGAGAACTTTTGGACGGCAAAATTTGAAACATTTCGTGTGAAATGTTTCCCATACAAAGTAGAGTGTCCGGAATTTGAAGCTGTCCGTAATATGAATCAAAACGGTAATTGATGTTGGATTGGCTTTTCAGTCTTGGCAAAATTAAAACTGTCAAGACTGAAAAGTCAATCCAACATCAACAAGGAACTACAATCCAACAGTCAACGACATGATAGTAATTTTTGTTCAGAAGTGTAAGTCAGGAATATTGATATACAAATTGAAAAAGCCATTGAGTGAACTATACAGGGTATCCGCAAATAATCCTTACAAACGTTTAAGGCATGGCTCTATACGATCAAGCAGAATTATTTCAGCATTCCTAAATGCAGGGCTGCATTTATGGGGTCGCAAGGAGCCTCCGGGTCCCCTCATTTTAAGGGCATCGCTAAAAATATTACTAATTATACTTTTGAAAGATAACTTAAAACCAATAAATATAATAATAAATTCAAAGATGTTCCGTGCAATTGCCCCTTACTTTGGCAAATTTAAGGCTTGCTTAAAACAATTCATTACGCATGCTTTCGATTAAAAAATCATATGTAATTATTTAACATTAAACATATAAACTTCAAATGGTGTGATTCAAAAATTTAATCAAAACACAAATACTATGTTACCTTCGATGAAAGGGCATATAGAATAAACCTTAATTGAAAAACATATAAAATCTAACTACAATTTAAAAAATATGCGCAACCTTAATATATTCCTAAAATTAAACAGCGTTGCTTTCCAAGTTTTGATATTTCATTACTGAATAATATCTTTAAGTCTTGGGGTTCTTAGTCCAAGTAACATCATAGCCCAAGAAACATTGATTAAGATTTCGAAGCAGTTTGAAACTGATTTGTGGTGCCGTAAATGGGGTATCTTTGATAATGTGGGTAACTTTGATAGTTCGTGATTCACAACACGCTAAACAAAATAACATAATTCTGTGTATCAGTAAAGCAGAATGAATGCAATTGTAAATCGAATTAGTATGACACTGTCAGTGCTGTTTTCGTAGTAATCGAGAACATTAGAGGTTTCATAATCTAATCTATCTATCTATCTATCTATATAAATAAAAATGGAGTGCTGTTCGTATGTCACGAAATGGCTTTCGAACGGGCCAACCGATTTGTATGATTATTTTTTTGTTTTGTTCGTCAAGTGTTACGACGTGTTTGTGTGTATAAACATCCCAGGATATTTACCGGGAAAGTCGGAAAAACAAGCTGGACGGAACTGTCATTTTGTATGGGACGATCCATAGCGTTTTTCAACAGCCTACTTGATGGCAAGACAAAGTTTGCCGGGCCCACTAGTCTATATAAATAAAAATGGAGTGGGGTTTTTATGTCACGAAATAACTTGAGAACAGGACATCCGATTTGCACAATTCTTTCACTGTTGCCTTCTTGAAGGGCTCCGACGTGTTCGTGGACGGAAAAGTTTAAGGAACTTATCGGAAAATTTGGTAAAACGGGGGAGTACTAATATGTCATTTTGTATAGGAGATATCTGGGAGGGAGAAACCGATACGACATTTATGTACGTCAAGGTGAGCCGAGATTCTGCTGTCACGAACTGTCACTGTGAGCCCAGATCTAAAACAATGGACAAACATGATAAAAGCGCGTAATTGATTAATACATATTTTTGCATTTTATCAAATGTGACAGAAAATCGGTTGAAAAGCTATTCATGCTTATTCAAAAGTAATGTCACAATAGCAACTTTTATTCTGATTGAATATAAATTATTTAAATACGCATCATTTTATTTTTTCAATAAAAACGAAAATTTAATGCATAAAAAGCTTTGGCCCTTTTTCCATGTTTGTCCAGAACGATCGAAGGAACACTACAAAAGAAAACTAGCGATTTTCATCAAGTCTGCCTTGATTGTCGTTGGCAAGCTGGAGTTTTCTTGCAGTTCGAAATAACATTGTGTCATATTTCGTGTGTAGTATCGGTGCCTCCCTCCCAGGGAGATACCATGCATTTTTCAACAGCCTACTTGATGACTTGATGGCAAGACGAAGTTTGCCGGGACCACTAGTATTTAATATTGATGATATTGAGGCATTTTTGAAACGTTCACAAATAATCTATTCTACAATCACTATTAATGAAGCTATAACGAGCTTGTCACACATACTAAGAGTCGGACCTGGTATATAGGACATTGGTATGGGCGTGATAACCACTTTATCTTGACCTATTATATTGTTAAGCAGTAAGTTTCACACATTTTCGATTTCAAATATTTAGGATAGAGGCACCGGTTTTGGCCATACGCCAGTTGTGTCCATAGTGGATTATACACCGTTTTACATAGTCAATTAGCATGAAAATTTCTACTTTTTCAAATCGACGTAAGTAACTTCCATACGGTTTTGAGAAAATTGATTCAGAAAAAATACAACATGTCTTCTAAAACTGTTTTAAAATAAATCACCTTTTTAACATTTGTCGCCGTGTACATTGCATAAATTTTGCATACAATGAGCTCGCGTTCATAAACTAGGGAGTTTCTATTATTTCCCACAAAAAAAAATGACAAAATGATAAGCCGTTTTATTCAGTTACTTGCGACGTTTTTGTACCACGGTAAAATCGACTCAAGTAGTGTTTCGTTTTGATTCGTGGTTAAGTCACTTTGTCTCTCCATACAGCGGAGCGGCAAAAGTAGTGGTTAGGTTGCGAAAGTTGAAAATCTTACTTTCGTCGTTTTGAACATCCGGAAATTAAACGTTCAAAAAGTGAAAAACCAGGTTGGTTCAAAGCGAAACGTGTAGAATTTCGTCTGTGAAACATGTAGAATGGATAAAGTAAGTTTATATACTTTTTTGGCTTGAGTCTGTTTGAATAAGTTTTTGAGAAATCTTTTTTGTTCACTAGAACACATTCACATGATAGAGCTACATTCATTTACCCGTCCAAATTGATTATATGGCCACGGTGCTCCTTATTTGGCCACTCTCATAAGAAATCAATGTAATTGGTCAATTTAGGAACCGAAACTAGATCTCTGGCCGAAACTGGTTCTGGTGGCCTATATCAACCAACAAGATTAAGCGAAAGAGTGGTTTTAGCTCCGATATTATAAAATATATATATAAAATATAACATGGATTTAAAGCTTGCATTTGACATATTTGTAGTATAAATAAGGCTTTCCATATAATTTTAATTGACAGTTCCTCTTAGGCTGGCCAAAACCGGTGCTTTTAACCTATTTGTAAAACCAACCTAAACGTGATGAAAGATCTTAGCGAACGCCGCTTTTCGAGCTCTATGACGGAAGAGAAATATTCGTCGAACTCACTAAATGTGAACAGTAGGTATAATTTTCTTCCAGTCGATCCTGGGGCTAATGAACCTGAAGATTACTTTAAATCAGGACTGCCCAACCTTCTAGAGCGCATTACCCCAAATTATATTACCCAGAATTTGCGGGCCAAAGTCATACGAAATAATTGTATATTCGAGGGTTATGAAATTCAGGATTATGAGTCAATCGGGATAGTAGGTAAATCCTAGGACAGGACGTGACAGCTCAACTAAGACAGTCCCGTTGTTTTTCAGTCGATAACCTTGACAACCAAAAGCCAGTGCTTGATATTTAAATATGTTCACAAGATTTGCTTGAAAAGAACACTGGTCTCTTTAAGCAAATCTTGTGAACATATCCAAATATCAAGACTCATAATTTTGTTGTTTCTTGCACGCTTCATTCGTACAGTGCAATAGTGGATGCTAGGTTATTCAAAAACCAGGTTTATATTCGTTACAGGCGACATTTTTAGAGAAAATTGACACAATTTTCGTTATACTGCTTCCAATTATTGATCATTTTTGCATTGTAAGAGCACATACGGTAAACTTAACATCGAATATAAATGGATTTGAAACAAAAAGATTTCATGAATTTTTTTTTTTTTTTTTTTTTGATAAAAACTCTAACTAATGAAGTAGCAACACGGCCAGGCTAGCAACAAAGTTCCCTGTTGCAATTCAACTCAACGATGTGAAAGTAGGCCTTTGTCAAAACGACCAATGAAAAGTGGTATTTTTTGACAGGCAATTGGTTTCAGTTTTGTACTTTGACCTGACACGTTTTGAAGGAACTAACCCCAAATTTATGAACCCTGTGAGTAGGGACGTTCCGATACTTCCAATATATCGGAATATCGATATTTTGCTTTCGATATTCGATATTTTTGTATCGATATTTCCTATTCTATATATCGGTGGTATCGATATTTGCTTCCGATATATCGTATATGAATATTTCGAAGACAATTGTAGGGTGTCTTTTAAATATAATATCTAATTGTAATTTTTGTATCTTGTTATTGGTTTTCGGCTTCCAGTTTTCACAGGTCATATACGGATTTCTGTTCTCCACCTGACGGTGTTTATGATCTGTGAAGTCTGGAAGCTGAAAATCAATAACATCATAACTTCCATCACAGTCGATCCCAGTAGTTTTTTTTTTTTGTATTCTCGAAGAAGATACTTGTGTCCATGTTAGTCAAAATACCTCGATCAAACGGAAGAAACAAGATTTTAACAGAATTTTATTCCCTGATATGAAATTTTCACCAGTTGTATAAAACATATGAAAAAACCGAATTTAGTACTATACCATTTAATTCCACTAGATTTTTAGTTTAGTTAGAGTTAAATGGTATAGTACTAAATTCGGTTTTTTCATCTACTTATAGGTATTCTACTAAACAGCTCGAAGATTTATTATAAAACATATACTTTTAATAGTTAAAATGTGTTGGAATAACAAAAAATCTAACATAATTTGCACCAAATATAGCAAAACTGTATTGAATCCTATTAAAACTATAATACAATTAAGGTATAAAGTGTGGTAAGGTTACAAAATAACAAAATTATTGCAAATTATGTTACTGTTTATTACTTTGGATGTTTTTACTACAAATTTATAAATGAGGGACACAAACGTGTGTAAGAGATATTTTGGTTGGTTTTGAGTTGAGTTATAATTTTCTAGACTTATACTGTATTTTAGGAGATTTTTCTGTCCAACATAAAAAGACAGAAAAAACATATTTCGTATAAGATTGGCTTGTTTTGTTGGCTCCCATACAATTTGTATGCAATGAAAAATTGTTGAAAAAATTTCAAAGTCGGTTTTCTTCAAACCATGTTTTTGTCACTTACACCCCTTAAATGCAATCCAAAAAAAAATATAACAAATGTTATTAAGGATTTGTTACAAAAATATGTGTTTTAACTGCTGTTCATACAAATATTTTATAATATTGTTATGAGATTCTGGTTGGGACCGGTAACTTTAAGTGTTCGAAGAATTGTTTACGAATCTCAAGAATGTAAACGGCAGTGAGTATAATGCTCATGATTTGTTTTTAGAATCATTATCAGAATTCAGCCAAAATCCAACCTAATACTTAATACTTAATAATATTTGAAAACCAGCTTAGGAATGTGTGAAAATGAAATGTGTGGAAATACTGATCAGAATTTGGTATTTTGTCCACCTTTCACAAGAATTATGCCTTCGATTCCACCCGAACCTCGCTCAATATTCATTCTGAAATCCTATCTTGAAATCTTTGAGAATACTGTACAGGATTTCAAAACAAGCTTGCTCATTATTCTATTATTAATTCAACTAAGATTCTGTGATAATCATACCTAACCTATCGAAAATTTCAGAAAATTACGTACTGAATTCGATGAAAATGCTGCCAAGAAGCCAATGTTATCCGTTAAAGTCGTGTCCATAATTTATTGAGAATGCCTTCCACGTATCTATATTATCATAATCCTGCCAAGAATTTTGCGTATATTGCACCCAGAATTTAGTAAAATTGAATTATAGAATTCTGCGAGAATATTAACCGATGATTCAGTGAAATAAGGTTTGAAAATTTTGCTTTATGGCGATGACTTTCAGTTCAACCTTAACTTGTTGAATTTCATGGTAATCCTAGTAAGATTTATCTTATATACTTGCTTTTATATTGAATCACAAATCAATCTCCCCAAGTCAGATTTATGGGCAGAACATTATTTAAAAAAAGACAGAGTCTCAAATTTGTCTGTAAACATCCAAAAAAAAATTAAAGTTTTATTAAGACTTTGAGTGGTTTGCCAAACTAAAATATTAGCATGAAACTTAATTGTAAATAAACAGTTAATCTTAAGGTGAAGATGGATCGAAGCCAAGCTTCAAATTTTCAAGAGCACGAATCTGGAGAACCAAACATCATTTTAAGCTGAAAACTTAATCGATTGGTCACTAGCTGGTGGTGACCAATCGATTAAGTTTTTAGCTCAAACGGATGTTCGGTTCCTCAGATTTGTGCTCTTGAAAATTTGATGTTTGGCTTCGAGATGAATCGATGAATCGCACCTTAATACCAACTTCAAGTTGGTAGAATAGTCATCGGGCCATATATGAGAAAAAATTTCAAACCCTCCGCGAGCCGCATAAAATGAGGTCGTGGGCCGTACGTTGGGCAGCCCTTATTTTACTGGTAAGAGTTAGTAATCACCCTGTAATGACCACCGGATTCAAATAAAATCAGAAAATAACATAGACATGTAAAGTAATAGATATTTCGTTGGAATTTGAGTACATGTCGCTTCTCCTATTCATCACATCAAATCATTATCAAAATACTCCACCTCGATGATTATGTTATGATCGAATTACTCCACCACATAACTATCATCATCGTAAATTTCCACGCTCCGATCATTTTCTTAGAAATGCCTCATTTGAAAGCAAAAAAAAACAAACAAAACAAATTACCTCAAAACCATGCCTTGACGGTCGTTCCATAATTATAAGGAAATGATTCCACGTCGTTAAAAACTAGCAAACCTGATTGGCAGCCAGCGGTGGTCGTTGTGCAAATAACCCGACTGACACTGTCCTGCACAACACAATTTGTGGAAAACAATCCCGAGCGCAAACCTCTTACCTGATGGTCAAGTTTAAGATGCAATTTTCCTCAAGGGGAGAAACTGTCAACAGGGTGAAGAGCAATTGCATCTCGATGGCACAGCAACAAACATTACGCAATAATCTGCTTCCAATGGCGCAAAACTGCACCACGCGGGAGAAACCAGCTTCACTTTCGATTTTTGCGCCGTAAAGCATGAAGTTTCTATCGATTTGCAAGCCATTTCCCACACCTCCTCTCGGCGGCAGTAGTACCTAAGTTGGTGATTTGGAGGGTAGTTTAGCAAACCGGAAAAATGCAAATTGTTGAACTGATTCAATTACCATACAAAAAGACAAACGAAAAGAAAGCGTTTCTTGTCGTGCTGCTGATCGTTTCTGGTGCCATGATGATGGACACAACAATGTTGGTTTTGCGGTGTTTTCACATTGATACTTACAATTGGACAATTCGCGTAATGGCTATACAATGCAACGCGGCATAGTAATGAGAAGAAATGGAAACGCTGATTGAATTAGTTATATTTTGGTGATGTAAAATTGCATTTCGCAGAAGGAAAGTCACGCTAGTAAATTGCCGGTGATGACACCATGTCGGACAATTTAAAATTAATCAGTCGATACTTACTCTTTCTTTGTCTTGGATCAATAAACTTTGTCTTTGTTATTTTTCCAAAGACCGAGTGACACATTCCTTTCACTTTTTCTTTGTTACTTGTTACTTGTTACTAGTTACTTGCTACTTGTTATTTGTTACTTGTTACTTGTTACTTGTTACTTGTTACTTGTTACTTGTTACTTGTTACTTGTTACTTGTTACTTGTTACTTGTTACTTGTTACTTGTTACTTGTTACTTGTTACTTGTTACTTGTTACTTGTTACTTGTTACTTGTTACTTGTTACTTGTTACTTGTTACTTGTTACTTGTTACTTGTTACTTGTTACTTGTTACTTGTTACTTGTTACTTGTTACTTGTTACTTGTTACTTGTTACTTGAATTCTTTGAATACCTAAAATATTATAATGTTTCGTTCCTCTCCGTTTCCAGATTCCCCTATTGGGCCTCGTGTCGCTAGCAACCGCCCAGTACGGTCCGGCTCCGCCCCGGATCAACATCCCCGGTGCCATCCCGCTGCCAGTAGTACGTGGCATACCGATCCGCGAGGAACGAGTGCTTCCCCCACAGCCCCAGGTCCTTCGGGTGCGTCGACCGGGCCCAGCCCCTGTCCGCACCTTGATCCCCAACACGATTCAAATATCCACCCCCAAGTTCCTCGAGCCGGAAGCGAAACCCGTTACCGAAGACCACGAGGAACACGAACTCTCCCAACCCTTTATTCCCATCATCCACTCCTCCCCCGCCCCTCCCCAGCACTCCATCCCCGAAGATCATGACGAACAACGTGACATTCAACAGAACATCCTTTCCCGCTTCAACTCACAGGAGAACCGACCTGCCCCCATTTCGCGTGCCCAGATTCCGGAGCGATTCTTCGCCACTGACAAGGATATCCAATCCAATGCGCAGCGCTTCGCCATAACCTCGGAACGACCCGTCGCCCCAGCTCCAGCCCCCAAACAGTACCGTCCAGCTCCACAGCAGGTCATCTCACGACCAGCCCCCGTTCGCCACCAGCAGCCCCAGCAGCACTACGATGAAGATCGGCCACACAACAGCCGGCAGCAGCAGGAGGATGAACGTCGCCGCAAGCCGGTCGCACAGATCCTGCGCAAGTGGCGCGAAGAACACGAGGACGGTTCCATCACCTGGGGCTTCGAGAATGACGACGGTTCGTTCAAGGAGGAAACCATCGGAATCGACTGCGTTACCCGGTAGGTTGATCGTGGGCTGATGGGTTTTGTGGGTTAAAACAACTTAGCTGAAGATGTCATGTCGAGCGATCGCGAATCCCAAGTCCCCACTAAGCACTTAACGCTCCAAATTGGTGATATAGTGCTAACACAGGACCATTAAATAGTACTATATCAGCACTATGTGACCAATTTTGCGAAATAAAGGTCTGCGCGTGCTTATTGATAACATGGGATGTTTCTCGACATGTCTTCTTCTAAATTACTTTGAATGTGTTGTGCTCATTTTCATATGAGACTCAAGCAATTGAGAGTGCAAGGCTGATAATGCAATAGCAAAACATAAACTTAGTTGAGAGCAGTTAAGTAAATGTGGGTATCATTTTTTACAATACTAATCATGTCAAATTAAGTAATTATTAATAAGATCGTAAATTAAAACATCGAAACACAACTTTCAGACAATCAATTTTCCAGAATAAGATATTTAAACTAGTCTTTTGCACGATCTGGTTAAACTGTTTTTGATATTGAAATAAGTGACCTATTGTTCATTCACGACTTCAATTGGAATATCTACTAGGGCTATGTGTACAACAATTGATTAAATTTAAATCAAACTCAAATGAAAAAGTTAAATTAGTGGAAACAGAGCCCTCGGATATGCCAATTCATTTCTTGATGAACATTTGGTAAAGGTACAAACCCACTGTTCATTCCGTAGTTCATGAGTACAAAAATATACATCGTAAAAAAGGTCGTCATTTTTGAAGCACGAAGTTAAACAATACACTCGTCTATGGACTAATTTAGAAAAAAAATCTTATGAGCTCCGGAATAACGGAAAACGTTCACGTCCCTATTATTTATGCATGATAATTTTATTTCTACTCAAATTTGCACGCGACTAATGCATGATGAAGCTTCTTGATCAATGAAAGAACACTTTTAGGGCACCATCACCTAAAAGAAATCACACGCTAGAGCACTCATTAAGGTGTATATAATTCCGACAATCACTGACCAAAATACAGATTACCCCATTCATTGAGATTCATACCATTTCACTATACACAACACCAAGGGTGTAAATAGAAAGAATTACCATTTGGAGAAGATGAACTACATCAAATACATTATTCATCATATTCTCACAAAATGGCATATTTATTATTTATTTTTTTTTTTCAATAGTATTCGGTCATTTTTTTCCAAGCAATCTTCAAGCTCGTTTAGCCCTTCCTTAGAGCTGAAGGACTCCGCTAAAACTTTCACAGTAGCTTTTGGGAGTCCAAATGAATAGATTTGGAAGGCTTACCTATGATGGGCAATCCTTGTGGTTATTTTAAACTTTTGCATGAAAAATAACACTATGATGGACCTAAACCATTCTCATTCTATTGCAGTACGCACAAATTTTATAATGCTAGACTCGAGTCTAGTACACGACACTGAAGACGGCCTTACAGTTGAGGTCGAAATACGCGTATCTGTCAAAGGATACAAACTCTAGTGGAATTAAATGGTATAGTACTAAATTCGGTTTTTTCATCTACTTGAATAATTTGGTTTTTAAGCAGTGAATCAATTGTCAACCAACACACAGCAACAATGACATTGTCACAGATAAACATACGTCACACTCTCATCACTGTGGTTAATCGGCCACCTGCATCGCTAGCTTCGTTTTCATTCGTGTTTTACGTTTACACACTATCGCCAACTGTTGGTAGATTGCTTAAACACAGTGATTATAGCATTGGGTGTACATGTCCTCGCGACTATGATTTTGATTGCGATTTTGTTCTAAGTGTTACGTTTGTTTGTCTGTGACATTGTTCTCTCATATTCTTCTTATTGCGGCGCTCATTTTAAATACACATCCAGCGGCGGCGGTAACGCGCAGAAGATATGCGCGCAATTCAAACGCAACAAAGTAGGCTTGGATTTTTTCGTTCTTCATGGACGCAAATGTTTCAAATTTGCTAAATCTGAAACATTTGGTGATTTTCATTTTCATTGCGACAGTATATCGACATTTTCATACAATCGCATCACGTGGATTTATCTTGCAGAGCACAATACAACATTCTCAATCCACAACAACAGATAATCACAACTTGAACAGAATAGGACAATGATCGCTAATAGCGTGCAACGCGATTTTCTAGGCTTTGCATTGCATTTGTTTACCGTGTTGCTACATTAGCGAATAACAACCATGAAACGAATATGATTTTGTGTTTGAAATAACTGACGAATCACGTATTGAAAAGGTTGCGTCAATGTTAGCCCCTATACTTGTCATGACAGGCCAATTAGACGTTCCAAATCAGCTGATCCGGAAGCTCTTTGACAGTTCTTCTATGAAAATGACAGGCTCGTGTTTGCACCGGTCATCCACCGATGTAAACTAGTAATCCTTATAAGAGAGATTCGCGGAAGCTGACATTTCTGTCAAAGTGTGAGCCAATTGAGCAGCGAGAGCTGTCAAAGTGTGAGCCAAACGAACATGCGTTATGTTTGTTTTGAACTTTTCTTGACGAGTAATGTAATTCGCTTGAAATTATTTCGGTAAAAGTAATTTTGCATGAAGCGAAAAAATGAAATATTTTTCTTTTTTAAATTTTTTTCAATGCGATTTTTAGTTCTTGATTTTTTCGTCTGTTTATTTGTATGGATATGTAGCTCAAAGATCTATAACGAAACAAAATACACTTTTTAGCAATGAGGAAGTCATGTCCGTGTTACAATATTATTCTCGACGCCAAGTAAAATCAGCACTGCTGGTCTGTTGCCAAATCATTCCATTTTACTTCCGCTTATCTCTCTATAAGGAATCACTAATGTAAACAAATGCATAGACGGACCTGTCACATGAAAATGCAATGGCAATGTTGGCAAAGCTTTCAAAAAATTAAAACTCAAATAGAAAATGTGAAAATTTTGACATTTTTTTACATTTTCCGACTCTGGTTGGGACACACGATTGTGAGCGCCTTTGTTTTGTAGTTTGTTTTTTGTCTGTTTCAATGACAATTTGATTCACTGTTGTTTACGGAAATCTAGTGTTTACATATATTTACATATACATAACCAATTTTCAAAGTTGGAACAGAATCTAAGTTGAACCACCCAAAAACATTTTATTTGAATAAGAGTTTAACTAATCACTGTAAAACTTATTTCAGCTGAAGAAATCGTTGTTCAGCTACAAATGTTTCTTGGGCAGGTTTCACCTTATGACACCCTTCGGCAAACTTTACATTTAGACGAGTCATTATATGAATCGAAATATCGTTACTAATTGATAATTTACTAATATCAAAATCAGGACTGGAAATCGTCAATGTAAATAGAGAGGATCGTGAGATTTTTAAACAGATGCTTCCCTCACTGTCATCGGATGGCGAAACAATGACAGAGATGTTTCTCAAGTTCTCTCTCATTTTTCCGTGTTGTAACGGTATCGTAAACTTCATAATTTTTAGTTCATTATCTGATATGACTGCTATTTGTATCGCTTGAATCATGGGATGATATCCAGATAACTTATCAAGCACATTTGCTTCTCGAAATTCTTCAAACTGGGATAGAAATTTTAATAGCAATACAACAATAAAATTGCTTTCGTGAGAGTTCCCTCATTGCGACGTGACGCAGTGCCGGATTTGGGCTTCGGGGGGCCCGGGTCAGATCTCATAAAGGGGCCTCTTTATACAAAATTCAGCACGTTTTGGGATTCCACAAACCAACGTGTTGTTTTGAACGAGATGGTCGGCCCAAAGATATGAGGGGCCCAAATGCAAAGTGGTGTAAATGACATATACATTGAAAAATTTAACTGTTTTCAAACTTTCCAATAGTATTTTTAGGTTATTTTTCCGTCCAATGGGAAAAATATAACAATTCGTAGAATATTGGCTTCTATATGGTCGGTGTTCAGACGGACTGGACTAAGTGTTTTGTTTTTATTGGCTCCTAGAAAACGTACCTCTGCCATTCGGAATATCAAAATATTTGCATTATTTGCTATGATAGTTCAACTTATCTATTTGATGACAAATTTGGATAATAATAGCATCGGAAAAATCAGAATTGATGTTGTCCTTAATGTATATTTAGAACTCCAAAATATCATCTAGTCCTGTCTGCCTGAACACCGATCATATAATTTGTATGGAGTGAAAAATTGTTGAAAATGTTCAAAGCCGTTTTTCTCCAAACTCCTTTTGGTTCTACTTACTACAAGTTTCCAGTTTTTCTCTGGTATAAAAAAGGTTTTAGAGTACTAGCAAGAAAAAGTTCACAAAGGATTATTTTCATATAAATTGGTACAGGTTTGGAGATCTGCATCTCTTCTTCTTCTTCTACAAACCGATTGACTTGAAATTTGAACCGCATGTTGAAAATAACTTCAAATTAGATCTGTGAATCCATCAAATCCTATGCAAAATTCGCCGATTTTGACAAAAATGTTCAAATTTTGATACTAAGATATTTTGAAAACAAACAATTTACGATAAGTATAACCTTTTACAAAGTTTGGCATTTCATCGAAGGGAACAAATTTGCAGAAGCATGCCTACTTCTAAATATTCACATTAAAAAATCCAATTTAAAACTTTTGGCAATATTATTGCCTTCCAATTTCTTGAATAGAATTTGATTGATTTCCCATAAATCAAATTTCAAGTTATTTATTAGATGTACTTCAAATATCAGGCTAGTTTCTGGCAATTAAATACACTCCCGTGCAAAAGTTTGGGTTCACCCCCTCAAAAACATACAAAAGTGTTCTGTCCATATCTCCGTGATTACAAGTCCAATTCAAACTCTTTAGGCCGCATTCGAAAGGCAAAGAGTTATTCTTACTTCGTATGTATTTTTCCAAAAACATTTTTTTAATTTTGTATACTAAATTTTCACTTAAAGTTGTAACATTTTTCAAAAAACACACTGAAAAATCATATCTAATTTCATCAGCATTGGGTCGACCAAAATTTTAAATCAAAGTGTCATTAGAATCGTAATCTTATATTCTTTGATGAGACACCACGAAATTTTGGCGGAAAAATCTGGAAAGTATTCAAAATCAATGAAACAGCCAGTCAAGTCATACTGCAAACGTTTGGGTTCACCCCTCAGTATGATGCAAATCGTGCAAAAGTTTGGGTTCATCTGAGCCACACGCACATCATTTTTGACAATATCTCTGCTATTTTTCAACCGATTTTAATAGTTTAAAGCTTTTTTGAGCGCAAATAATGGCGCGTACATGATTGGTTTGAGATTTCACAGATTTAAGTAAGTTCAGGTGAACCCAAACTTTTGCACGATACACCATACTGAGGGGTGAACCCAAACTTTTGCACGATGACTTGACTGACTGTTTCATTAATTTTGAATACTTTTCAGATTTTTCCGCAAAAATTTCATGAGTGCTCTTCAAAGAATATAAGATTGTGATTCTAAAGACACCTTGTTTTAAAATTTTGGTCGATCCAATGCTGAGGAAATTAGTAATGTTTTTTCAGTGTGTTTTTTGAAAAATGTCACAATTTTAAGTACATATTTAGTATACAAAGTTCAAAGAATGTTTTTGGAAAAATACATACGAAGTAAGAATAACTCTTTGCCTTTGGAATGCGGCTTAAAGAGTTTGAATTGGACGTGTAATTACAGAGATATGGACTGAACACTTTTGCATGTTTTTTAGGGGATGAACCCAAACTTATGCACGGGAGTGTATATTGCATTAAATCGTCGTAGTTGATGACGCTTTTTCCTCTTTTCAACATTTTGATGAATGTTTTACGCATCAGTAAGGTATCATTGATGTCTCCTGTCCAAAATATATGTGTTCTGTTAGTCCCAAACGAATGAAAACAAAGACACTGGACGCCAGTGTTATATATTCAATGGATTATAGTCAAAGCTAAACCTTAACTAAAGCCTATACTGATTTCAAAGAAAACTTCATCAACTCTGGCATACGAAATAGAAAAGTATTTAAAAATACTGATCACCGCGTTACAAAAGAATTTCCCATACACTTCAGGTCTCTGATAGAATTGCAAATATGTTTAACATTCATGTTTTCTTGTAATATACTGTGCGATTCAGATATTAGGTGAAGGAAAACAATTAATTCGAATATTGAAATGTTGTCTTAAACGTTTTAATTATATGTTCAAATGTCTAAAAAGAAAATATAGAAAGGTATTTTATGAAACTTTTTGGTCTTATTTTGGTTCCTCGGGGCCCCCTCAACCGGGGGGCCCGGGGCATTTGCCCCCTTGGCACCCCCCAAATCCGGGCCTGACGTGACGAAGTGAGTACATGAAATAAAGCTTCGTCTAGTGATAGTAAGAAGGCTCGTTTCGTCAGTGTTGAAAGTCGGTCATGGTACTTAACAGCCCTGATCAAAATTAAGATATTAAAGCGTATTAAAATTGTGTTGTTTTTGAGGGCAACAATTACAAAAAAAAAATAGTTTTAAGAAAATTGGCTTTGAAGTTTGTTCAGCAATTTTTCATTCCATACAAAACATGCCAATCTTCTACGAATTATTTTTTTTTTGGTCGACAAAATATATGGCCTAAAATACCGTTGGTAAGCAAGTAAACATAAGTTTTTTATTGTGCTTAACTAAAAACCAACCAAAATGTCACATACAACCCTTTGCGTTTAGGCCCCTCGTTTAAAGACTACTCATTTTCGCAAGTGAACACTTTGTTTATTCTATATTTCTTGGAAAATCTTATATTTTTAAAATCATTTAAGCATAGGGTAGAAGTACCAATTATGGTAATACAGTACTGACCCGATTTTGTCAGCCCCCGATTTTGTCAGCTTTTTGACCCGATTTTGTCAGCCTTTATTAAATTTGTCAAAAAAATGTTATCGTCATGTTTTACCACGTTTACATTAAAATTGATGATGATGTTCAATGTCATGCACGCATGGGCGTAGCCAGAGGGAGCAATGATAATGCCATTTAATAAGTGTTAAAAATCGATATTACCAATATAAGGGAGGGAGGGCGCCTGATAAAAAAAAATTGGCTACGCCCATGTCCATCGCCCTCTTAAAAGTCCATGTAACCATGTAACACGTCAAAATTTGTAAAACAGGAACAAAATAAAATGACCCGATTTTGTTAGGTTCGCTATTTTGTCAGCCTAAAATTCATCGAGGGGCTTACTGTAGTGGGAACAAAAATAAATTATCAGCCTTTTTTCATTAAAATTAGGAACTGGAAATCATATTGTGCATTTTCTCTATATTTCGAGTCTTTTTCGAAAATTCATTTTCTCCCATGAACCCATTGCAATAAATTGATTTAACATCTATTTAACACATTTTTTTGAAAAATTTTGTGAGCAATCTCTCCATTACTTTGGGTTCAGTCAAATATTACGTAATGCAAATTTGATCAATTTTAGACTCCCTCCCACCCCCACGTAACAACTATTGTATGGGAATTTTTTTGTATGAACCGTAAAACTATGTGAGACCGCTTCCCTCCCCCTGTTGCGTTACGTAATATTCAAACGGTCCCTTATTAGCGTTGCATTATCATTCGCTCTGGATGGCGTTTAATTTTTATGATGTGACGGGACGTCATGTTTGATTTTTATGATGTGACGGGACGTCATGTTTGTCACTATATACATAAGAGCTCCAAAAGAATGATAAAATCGACCAGTTAATTCAGGACGAAGTCCGCACATTGCGTCAAGACTCTGAGGGTATGGTTGGTTCGCCTCTGGATTACCAGCGATGTAATAAGGTTTCAAGTGTTATTAATAATTTCATCAGATTTTTTAACCTTCTTTTAAACATAGGCTATTCTTTCGAGTAATACTGGGTTGATTACTATCGGCAATAGTTAAGCTTATATTTTTATTGTGAATTTTACCTTCTTTATATCATCGGCAGTTACATTACACTTGCTTAAATTTTCATAAGAGATTTTTCCTTCTTTTGATCATAGGCTGTTCTCTCAAGAGAGAAATATTTTTCATAGTTATTGGAATCAACGCTAATAATACGTCAAAACATATTTTTTAGCCCAAAGGTTGAGATTAAGATTGCAACATGTGAACTGAACTCTGTACCGTTGCTTGTGTATAGCAATAAACGACTCAGTGAAAACAAACGTCAAAAGCAGTTGTGAAAAGACGAATCCAATACTCACAGACAAACAGACGTAACAGCTAGAACAATTATCAAATTAAAATATAGTCACGTGAACATTTACGCCCAATGCTAAAAAAACTTCATTTGGCCAACCGTGAACTAGGTGGCGGTAGTGAGCAAACGTCAAACTCAAACAAAAGTGATGCGAGCGCCACGAGTGGCCCGTCGGCCAACTACCAAATATTAGAATTGGGCGCTATTCTGCTGAACGATGAAAATTGGAGTGTTACGTCTGTTTGTCTGTGCA
This sequence comes from Aedes aegypti, assembly GCF_002204515.2. Lineage (NCBI taxonomy): Eukaryota > Metazoa > Arthropoda > Insecta > Diptera > Culicidae > Aedes > Aedes aegypti. Next base: position 110,904,373 of record NC_035109.1, read on the forward strand.
ATACTTGTAAGTGCTAGAACTAGGGCTGTACAAATATCGATATTATCGATAATATCGATATTATCGGCTCGATTTTATCGATACGATATCCGATATCTTTCGCTCCGATATTTTTCGATATCGACATGACTTTTGTCCTTCCGATAATCAGGACAACACTCAATGATTATGTTAAAATTCCTCCAATGAAATTTCCGATATCCGATGAGTATAACAAATCATAACTGCAGAATTCAAATAATTGACTCCATAATGTAACAGTTGGTGTCAAATGACGCCGAAATAGTCGATTTTGTTTGAAAATCGTTTCATTAAAAATTATCGGATATCGGTTCGATACCGATAATGTCAAATCCGATATATCGCCGATACCGATATTGACTCATTGGGATATCGCCGATACCAATAAATTGTCTTTGTGCACAGCCCTAGCTAGAACATATATTACTTAGGGCGATTCAAGGGATCGAAGCAACCTGATCCAGCAGAAGGACGAATAAGTCTTAAACCGTTTTAATTACTGCCAAAAGCTAACTACAAACGCGATCCGGAAACATCTGCTGGTGGCTATTATCGCTTGCATAGAAGTGAATAACTGCTCACATTCAGGACGTTCTTCTTTCAGCACCGACTGTTTCTTGAACTAACACTAAAAAATAATTATTTGTATATCAATGATGATTTTTTTATAAATAAGCTGAACAAGTTCTTTGAGATTCATTATAAATCCATGCAAACTATAGTTCATTTTTTGTTTTCAATTTCGGCCAAACGGCATTCGGCCAAATGGCGTTCGGCCAAATGATTCTTCCGGCCAAATGGCGTTCGGCCAAACGGCATTCGGCCAAATGACCCGGAACCGTTATTTATGGATCGATTTGAATAAAATGTTTATAGCACGTGAATACATAATTTTGAATTATTTTTCTCAATCACGAATTGAAAACTAATAACAATTTACCGTAAGGACGTCCATTTAACATCATTTCAACTAGAGATGTACCGAATATTCGGGCCGAATATCTCGATTATTTTGATTTTGCCGAATATTCGGTCTGCCGAATAATGAAATCTGTTATTCGACCGAATAGGCCGAATAGTGACCGAATAATAACCAAATAAAATAAATTGTTACAAATCATTATGTTTCATACGCAAGAAAATTAAAAAAAAAACGATTAATTTATTCAAGTGATAATACATCAAATTTTCCCTTTGGTGGATTCCATGGATGGAGTTTGATACTAAATGTTTAAAAATGTGAGAATTTTTCCGTTCTACGGCATTGCGATGCTACTCAATATACAAGCCATTCAATATTTCACTCATCTTGCATGGATTGTATTGTGGCATTATTTTTACGTAAACTGAAAGTGCTATTCACCTTGGTTTTGTAAAAAATATGAAAACAACGAAAATTCAATCTTTTGCATTTATTATCGCTTGTGCCTATAGGAACACATGTGACTATAGTAGCACTATTTCTAATTCCTGTTCCAATAGCTTTACGGCGTAGGCAAAACAAACAAAAATCAAAATCGTATGTTTATTCAAAAAAAAACAAAGTTTCTCTACTATAGGAACAGTAGGTGTACTATAGGTGCAAGGGAGCTAGAATTTTAAGCAAAAAATCATTTCTTGAACAAAATTGTGCTGTGAATCAATGGCACTTAGATAAATAACTCCTGACATTCATGTCAAAAAATATTTTGCAACGATTTATAGAAAAACGGACCTAAAAAGCTACTAGTGCGAATATAGGGGACTGTCTACTAAGAGAACACCGACCCTATGCGATGTATTTGCTCTAAGTAATATAAAGCACTTCCAGAAGTCGGATGGGAAATAAAGCGACGTATTAACCTAGTTCATTAAAAAAATAAATGGATCAAAACTGCACTCAAAAAGATACAAATCCCTTTCTTTAGAAATATAAATCCTCAGAGCTTTTGACTTTTGTTTTTTCTTCACACGGTTTCAAAAGCTTAAAACGATCATTCCGATCAATTCTTCACCGTGGAAGCTATCCCTATTTAAAAACTAGGTGGTATTCGACCGAAATTACCGGTTGTATTCGGCCGAATATTGAGTCATTATTCGGCCGAATGTTCGGCCGAATATTCGTTTGGCCGAATAATAATTTCTCAACTATTCGGTATTCGGCCGAAAGCCGAATAGTGCTATTCGGTACATCTCTAATTTCAACACATTAAATTCTGTCAAAAATCGGTTTTTCGATATTTTTCGCAACTTTTTGCGCTAGACGCAAGATAAAACATTTGTTTTTGTAGGAAACAAGTTGAAATCTGAACAACGTATAATGGTACCGAATAACATGTATGCCAATGATACATGTGTAGGGCGCCATTTACCGTTCATCCTAAGTGTGAGGCTCTATATACACAACTAGTTGGAATTAATTTACTTTCATTAGCTGGTTGTTATCTTTGTACTATAGTACAACAATATATTAAAGCGTGGCAGCTAAGAAGCATTTTTCGATCTGCCATAATAAAATCATTGTTCAACTCATGTTTACCGCCTTAAACAGCCTAAAATTATTTTTTATAAATAGTATATAAAATTAAATCATATGAATTTCATTCTGATACAATCCATTCTGGTATACTAATACATGTTGATGACTTTTATTGCAAAAATTTGTTCAGATTTTTCAAAATAATTCCATGGGCAGTGAATGGAGCATGAGCGGTGAATGGCGTCCTTACGGTAATTAAAGTCTTAATCTTAAAATAAAATCTTTACACAAAAATTGTTCATATCGGCTAAGCCTACAACTTTGCTGGAGATACCATGAAGCTATTACTTCAGTTGTCAATTACAGTCGACTCTCGCTTAATCGATATTCCGTATCTCGATATCGAGTATGCGATCTTTAGTAAAAGTTGGTTCTCATGGCTTAACTTGATGATCCCTAAGATCGCAGGTTGCACTGGTTTTGTGCTCTATAAGTCGATAGGTACCTCAATATCGAGTTATTATTATTTATTTTTATTTGAGTGGCTTTTCGCCCTTGGCGAGTTTGCCACTCAAATATCGAGTTATGGATAATTAACTACCTATATTAAAATTTGTCAAAACGTTCACTTCAGTCGAATCTTATTGCTTTGAACTTAAAAATTAGATACATGTTGAAATGCAAGTTATACCGTGATGTTACCATATTTCTCGCACGCTACTAATTTCACTCACTGCCATTTTATATTTGTTGATACATATTAGATCATATGCTTGCTTATTACGTAACCATGATCCGAAGATTTATCCCAAATACCAGTCAACATTTTTTTTTTCGTAAAACATGTGTAAAATAACTGTGAGCGAAATTAGAAGCGCGCGCGAAATATTACGGTATCTGGCGTGCTGTGAAAATTTTATTCAAATCGGTTCATAAATAACTGAGATCTACACCCCTATTCTTGTTTACGTGCGAATGCTCTTTCGATCGATAACCGTTTTCTTTTCCCGTTTGCCCCAGCAAAATCAAGTGGTCCATAGATGCAAACAAATAGGATTCGAACGAATGTTGAACCCGCCGAATGCGGGTTGGCTAGCAACCAAAGTTGGTCATTTTGTATGTCAAATCGAAAAAGTTGCAAATGTATTGTCCAATACTTATAAGTCAAAGCTGTAACTAGAACACATAATAAAATTCACAAAAAAAACACAACTCAACGATAAAGTCTTTGGGGTTTGACACAATTGAGAAAATGAGGTTTAACACAATTGAGAAAAAATGCCTCCAAGAACTTAAGTCCATTTGGTTTTTGATTAAAACATTGCATGCACATCACCCCACTAAAAGAACGGAACACCGTTGACTAACTTGCAAACCAAAACTCATTTGACCCGCCAAACTAATCGCTTTCCCCTATTATTTCAGTGGAAGCTACGGCTATGTCGACCCTGATGGCGAGAAGCGCGAATTCACGTACGAAACGGGCATCAAGTGCGACCCCAACAAGCGCGACGAGGAAGACGAGGAAGAACTGGAAGAGGAACTCCAATACAAGAATGTCCCCTCCAAGGCAAAACGGCCACAGCCACAACAGCAACAGCAGCAGTACTATAGGAATTAAAATTTATTCCTACCGCTAATAGGCTGTAAACGGACACAATCGTCCGAATAGTGCAGGAGATTTCTCATCGTTAGTAGGAAGAAGCAAGCCAACACAGTTGGGTTTATTCTACGACTGGCGTGAGGTGACAATTGTCGGTGTCGTATAGCGAGGTGACAACTCTCGACTCGAGTGAAGTGACTCGCCGTGCAATTCAAATGGAGAGTCACTTCACTCGAGTCGAGAATTGTCACCTCGCTATACGACACCGACAATTGTCACCTCACGCCAGTCGTAGAATAAACCCAAGTATCTTCAGATTGAATTGCGTTCAGCTGTATCTTCGTCATTAGGATTGTATTTATTTTACACTTACGACTTAAGAATTCTAATAAAGAGAAAGGACGTTTTCTCTCAAGAAAACATCAAAAGGTGTTTTGAATCAAACATTCACACGTGATCCCTGGGGGAGACTCTTCCGCAGGGGGGCCCTTCGAGTACCGGGCCGAACATACCCCTAGTAGGGTCGTGGCCTTCCCCCGCGAGGGGGCAAACGGTTCGGTGGGGTAATGTTGATGTCCAAGTAGTCTCCGATGGTGAACTTTGCGTGGGCCAGTGTCTTCGTGTCGTCCGCTCCCTTCTGGCCGGAACAAGTCACGCCGATTTCACGCATTCGATAGACGGACCCACGATCGGGATAAACGATCGCAAAGTCGAAGTAGGTTCCCTTGCGCCGGGTTTCCGGATTGACGTCTCGCACCAGGGTTGTTAGTTCCCGCAGGGTGGCATCCATCCACGTGTAGATCTGCAGCTCATTCGAGGGGACATTTCCGTGGTTGTATTCGTTCGATGAGTGGTGCCTTCCGGTCGAACAGAACACCCGGAGCAGCAGTGGGCAAGTCTGGAGAATAAAAAAAGGGGTTACTATGTTGTTCAATAGTAAAGTCAGAAGAATTTTCTGATATTCGTTACATATAATCTAAATAATATGTTTTGATTATTTTTTTTCCAATTTGATTTATTCAGTGGTTCAAGTATAAAAGTTATTCAGTCTTAAGTTATTCTTTCGATATGCTAATTGCTATTGTGAGATGATGGCTTATGCCTGATTTACATTTGGTGCTATTGTACACTTTTGGTTTAAATTATTTAAAAATGCTACCTAACTACCTTAACCTACTATTTACATGATTGGGTACAGATTTCGGATGGACTCGAATTCAGAGTTTTGCGCTTTAGTTCTATGGCGTTCAGTGAATTTGGCCATTCGTTGCTCCATAGCGCCGTAGTTAGCCAGCCGATGGACCTCGGTGGTGCGCGTGCGTGTCGGTAGATTTAAAATCATTTTCAGGAACTTGTTCTGGAGTTTCTGCAGTTTCCTCCTGTAGGTTTTCGCACATCCTCGCCAAACTGGGGACCCATATTCCAGCATGGGGACAACGATGAGCTTGAATACCGCCAGTTTATTGCTGACGGACATTTTTGAGCGACGGTTGATGATGGGATAGAGGGACTTCATCAAGGTGATTCCCTTCGATACTCGGTCTTCGACGTGGGAGCGGAACAGGAGCTTGCTGTCGAGCATCAGTCCAATGTAGCGGACCTCAGGGGACCACTCGATTGCCGCATTTTGGATGCGGGTTTTAGTTTGCGGTTTGAGTCGCTCGGAGTTTCGGTGTGGAAATACTATTACTTGGGTTTTGGAACCATTGACACGTATCTTCCAATCCGTGAAGAATTTGATGTAGGTGTCGAGACCGCGTTGGAGCCTATCCACAAGGAGACGTATGACACGACCCGAGTAGGTAATCGCAGAGTCGTCTGCGAATAGCGACAAGGTGCCTCCACCTGGGAGCGGAGGGACGTCAGCCGTATACAGGTTGTACATCAGGGGTCCCAGAATGCTACCTAGGGGGACTCCGGCGGGAATCGGATAGGGATCCGAGAGTGCACTGCTTACACAGACCTGCGATGTTCTTCCCTCAAGATAGCCGGAAATTATCTTCACCAGGTATACCGGGAAGTTGTATTGGGTAAGTTTGTGGACTAGGCCGTCGTGCCACACATTGTCGAAGGCCTTTTCGACGTCGAGCAGGGCCATGACCGTTGTCTTCGAGATCGCTTTCGCTTGGTTGATGGTATTCGCTACTCTTTGGAGCTGATGGACCGTCGAGTGGCCTCGGCGGAACCCAAATTGCTCCTCCGGAAGAATGTTGTTGGCCTCGGTGTGGGACAGAAGCCGGGAGTAAATAAGCTTTTCGAAGAGCTTGCTTATTGACAGGGCTGGTAGCAAGAATTGGTAGCGGACTTTGGGGCAAGTGTGCCATAGGGGCAAGTGTGCCACCCCTGCTTTTTGTAAAAACTATAATATTTATTTTCTCTTTGAGCTTAACAATATGTTCCCTTATAGTTCACAATACAATGATCAAAGTATGATGAAAATTGCTCTATTTTTCACGTATTTACATCGACTTGTGCAAAGACAACCAAATTTGAGTGTATTTTTATAAGATTCCGTTGTTTCAAAATAGCATGGTGGAGGGTAAATTATTAACAGATTTTTCTAACGTTCTGTACATCGTGAAACTATTCAAATGTGTAAGTTATTGTGGCATTTGAACGAAAAAAATATTTAGTTTTACATACGAAATTCAGTTTGGTTGAAATGTATACTTATTGGGGCAAGTGTGCCACCTCTTTGGTAAGCAAAAATTATTGGAGTGAAATTTATAAAAATGTAAACGTCATCAACAAAATCATAATAATTAACCAAAATGAGGCACCGGTAGTAGTTTCTGAAGTATAGTAGGGGAATAACTGACATTTTTGAAGTGATTTTTTCTCAAAATATTCAATAATAACATGTTTTTCGGCTTATTAAGTACCGTTTTACATAAATTCATCAATATTTTACCGTTATTTAGTGCTAATCTTGATTAATATTATACATTCTTCTTTCTGGCATTACGTCCCCACTGGGACAAAGCCTGCTTCTCAGCTTAGTGTTCTTGTGAGCACTTCCACAGTTATTAACTGAGAGCTTATTATGCCAATGACCATTTTTGCATGCGTATATCGTGTGGCAGGTACGAAGCCCAAGTAACACCGAAAACATCTTCTCTGAAAGCAGATAGCAGATCTTGTCATATAAAAGTTGTAATAGTGAATAGCATAACATCTTGAGTTATAAAACAGTTATAAAATAGCTATCGAAAAACAAATCATCTCAAAACAGTCAACCCAGAAATGACTATCTGACTTGGTTAATATAATGCTCTACAAGCGTGCATATAACTTCGCAATGAATCATACTTTAAGTATCGGTGGTTATAAAATGTAAGTTATAATAATGTGTTTTTAATGTTTTTTATGCAAGATTCAAACTTCGATAAAACATTCGAAATTGATAAATCTTGTGAGAACGCCGTAGAAACGCCATACTGAGAAAAATCCGAAATAGAAATGAAACGATATTGCTAGCGATGCTCTTTAAATTCGATTATTTTTCATAATAACAAAAAAAAAACCAACTGGTTTGATCATATCAACGGTAATGGCGTGAAAAACCGTCGGAAACTCTTGAAAAAAAAAAAACAGAACCATAAGCCGCGAAAACGAACATAAGTGGTCACACAGAGTACTGCTATAATAGGCATTATTTTACAAGCTGAACACAAATTCTTCCCCTTGCCCCACAAGTTTTGTTTGCCTCTTCTGCTAGGATTTACTGTTTTAGTCATGAACTTCACGAATTTTGCCATACTCGCTTTGAGAAATAAACGCAAAAAGGTGCCGATATCTGACGGTTTTGGCACCGTAATGGGCACATCACATAGTCCTGAGTGTTTTGTGAACAACGGACACCTGATTGTCACTAGAATCAACATAATAACAAACTTGCTCTGGTAGAAAAAACAGAAGTTCCTAATGATTATCGTTCGTTTGTATTTATTGAAATAAGCAGCTCTTTCCCCTGTGTTGGCTGGAATCGTTGTAGTCAAATACGAAAAACAAATTCTAAATCAATTAACAAAAAACAGCTACCGCGCGAGTTTTTTCCGTCACCATTACTGCTAATTTTACAATGTTGACATTTGTAAACCGATGTTTGACGTTTGACGGATAAAAATACGTTTACTAAGCAAGATGCTATATTAAAGTTGTTTGGGTGTTATAATTATTATCGAAATAACAATAACATGAATTCTCAAATAGTATGTTGAAAAGAAGTTCTCAAGATGTATTTTAAACGTTATTATAATTGTATCAAAAACCCGTTGCTAAGATTCTCTGAGGATGTTATTACAACTTAATTTCTACTTAATTTCAACTTATTTCAGAATCAACGACAACGATTTCACATTTGATCAAATAAATAGTCTAGATTACAGTACCGGTTGAGAATTTATATAACCTTATTTCGAATTCATTATAGATAATACCGATCATATTAACCAGATACATTTTGTTAAAAATTCAATTTAGTGAATTGAGCAATCTTGACTTGATATGTAAAAAATTGAGTAACAGTTTGGAGTGTGACCGACGTGATCAGAGCAATATAAAAGTTGAATTTAATAATTGAATAGTTCAAAGATTTTCGAACGGCACTGTAAGCCTAATTGAAAATCTGCCATATTATGTTTTTGTGAGAATTGAGGCAAATTCCACAAAACATAACATTTTGGGTGGATCTGTATTATAATCAAGGATTATTATAACGGCCCATGAATTATTGAAGAGTGAAATTGAAAGTTTCACCATAAATTTTGAACCGCATATTAAACTTCCCAAGTATCGATGAACATGATCCATTTTCGTTTACCTCCATTTAAGTGATAATAAATAATCATAGATATCTCAACTTGGAAAATATTTTTCAGATTGGAGTAGCAATGTATATTTTGAAGAAAAATTTGTTTTGATGTGATGATCTGTATGTTCATTTGTTTTGCATGCCAGTATGACATTGGACGTTCTAATAAGATAGTGTGTAATACAAATGTATTTTTCAAGTTATATAGCTTACAAATAACATTACAACAACCAAAACAAATGTCAGTATTGTAGATAATCATCTTGAATCATACATACGTTATTTGCACTTTCAAATACCTTAATTACAACAAATGAAGTTCGTCGCTTTATACACTTGATTTGTGAGTATGTAGTACTGAAAAATAATCTAATTAGAACAAATGAATATCGCAACTTAAATTTTCATCTTTATTATGTTGAGGGTTTGTTTAAAAATCATCGATTACATGTGATTTTAACTAGTTGTCAGACCTATAAGATGTTATATAAGCCGCCATTTTTTGCGCTGTTTCAGCTATATAAGTGTGAGATATAATGTAAATACTACTATAAAAATACAACCGAATATGTTCAAAACTTGAGATTTTAACTCATATATAACTAACTGTGTTACTTGGGAGATACTCTATGCCCTGGGAAGTCGAGAAAATTTCCAACCCGAAAAGATCCTCGACTGGTGGGATTCGAACCCACGACCCTCAGCTTGGTCTTGCTGAATAGCTGCGCGTTTACCGCTACGGCTATCTGGGCCCCACTAATATTATACATATTTGCCGTAATATAGGGGGAGATCCCCCAGTGCCGGACAGCACCCAATACCGGACAAAGTCGAAACATTGAGAAATCATGGTCCAATCAAGATGGTGTATTAGTAGAAAAGAAAGCTATAATGTAGACTAATGATTGCGTAGAATAACACATCCTTGAAATATGCATGCCTTTTTAAAAAAGTAGAAAAGTTTGAAAATCTTTAAAAAATTGACGTATCACCTTAATTTTGAGCCAATTTAGTAAATATTTTGAATATGAAAAAATACTTTGGATCCCGCAAGCATGATCGAACATAATCCTAATTTGATAGTATGAATGTATTTTGAACCTTAATTGAACTAAATATGAACAAATTACAATTTTGGTTAAGCACCTCCTGTCCCTCAGTTTCGGACAGCTTGATTTGTTTTATGATATCTTTGTAATTATTACATCAGTGTCTCAAAATACTTTCATTTTTCATGGGTTCCGTCGATCATGGTATCAAATATGCAATGAAATTAAGAATAATGAACTTTCAGAACAACATCGTAAAATGTGCTATTTTTCATCATATATGAAAGAGGTTTTTGATAGGCATCTTGCAAACTAAGAAAACCTCAAATTATTCTTATAAATGTAGCAAATGCATTGAATTGGTAATTATAAACTATTCCCATAGTGTACACATTCGATGATGTTCAAATTTACAGAATTCGAGGCATTTCCAGATCTTGTCCGGTATTGGGTGCCACCTTTCGAGATCGATCAATTTGGTACTAAAACTCATCATCAAAATGCAATATCAAAATTCATATTTAAATTTTCAAATTTATTTTTGTACACTATAAAAGTGATAATATTTATCATAAATAGGTAACACGAGCCCATAAAATCAATATTTTTCGAATTATGAATTTAGTGGCTTAAGTGTCCGGTACTGGGGGATCTCCCCCTAAGGGTAATACATATATTGTATTAAATGGATACAAAAATAACCATTTTAGTTATTCGAATTGAGTATTAGGGAGTTACACATGTTTTGAACCTTGTTATAAAGTATCCCCTTATTACGGTAAACTTAAAATTATTTTTTAAACAAACGATTAGCGTCTGCTTTGTAAGTAATATTAATTTGAAATAAAGAAAATATCATTACAAGTAGAATTACATGCGATGTTCATTCGGTGGCCGTCTTGCCCCATATGGGTGGCACACTTGCCCCATAGTGTCGAAAAATAGGTTATTTTGGATGATATTTGAGAAGCTCCAAAACTAATACTTTTTGAAATAATTTTCTTTTTAAATGGCATAGTGGTTATGAAAAGATGTGAAACTAACATCATGAGGCTAAATTGGTGGATTTTATAAGCTTTAGACAAAGTTATAGATCAATTTGCTTAAGGTGGCACACTTGCCCCAAATTCCGCTACCGAAAAAAGTTATTTTAGTGACCAAATTTGAGAAATAAGTGACTAAAAAGTGACTTGAAAAGCGAGCCGTAATCAATCTTATTTCAATTCTAGTATACTGTTTTACGATCAATATCAATCATGATAGGGAATATTCCATATGATCTTCTGCAGGAAGTAGGTCTAGTTGAGTACAATATTTGGACATTTTTATTATACTTCCAAATTTACAAGATATCGCCTAGAATGTTTTCAAACAGGGTAGTTTATATTTACGTAAATAATCCTTTTTAGTAGATTTTCAATACTTTCAAAATTTTGTGTCTTTTTTATAACCAAAGTATTTTATATTGTACATTTTAATAAGAATTTGGAACATTTGTAAAATTAAAATTTTTGTCATTTCACATTTCCATTTAAACTCCAGCTCTTCTACCTAATAAGGTCAATATTTTTACGCATTAATCGATATTTCAAATAAAAAATGATGACAGAAGATCGATTTTGATTGGAATACTGCTTAAACCGCGTCCTTTAAACGCCGACAAAGGAAGAAATTTTCCATCAGTAAGTTTAAGGTGAAGATGAATCGAAGCCAAAGTTCAAATTTTCAAGAGCACGGATCTGGGGAATCAAGCATCCGTTTAAGCTGAAAACTTAATCGATTGGTCACCAGCTGGTAGTGAACAATCGATTAAGTTTTCAGCTCAAACGGATGTTTGGTTCTCCAGATCCGTGCTCTTGAAAATTTGAACTTTGTATTCGATTCATCTTCACCTTAATGGAAGGTATACACATTCTAAGACTTCCTCGTAAAATTACGAAAAGTCACTTTTCGTTTTGCCGTTAATTAAATACCTTCATGTATTCAATCTGGTTAAAAAAAAACCACGAACAAAACTCAAACTTAAAAAAAATCATATTTTTTGTGAAAAGTTTTGAAAAATCCACGAGGAATTTCTAAAAAAATCCTAGTGTGATTTCTGATGAAACTTGTGTGAGTTATAATGATGAATACCTACAAGGATAACTGAAAGATCTCTCGAATTCTTGATGAATATATTTCTTGATAAATAGCTATGATAATAAAAGCATATTAATCCATAAATGGTCGGAGCAATAACTATAATAATTTCTGTAGTATTAACTAGTGTGGAACCTTGAATGAAATTTTAAAGAATCTATGCAGGTCTGGAAACTGTATTTGAAAAAATATCAGTGAAGTGTTTGAGCCGCAGTAATAATATTTTGAAGAAATGCTGGAGAAATTTCTAGAGGAATCTAATGAGGAATCCCAGATGCAATTCATCGAGCAATTCTTGGAAAAGATTTTATACAATAATAGCTTAAGTAAGTTTTGAGAAATTCCGGAGAGTAATTATGGTTGAATTTTTGAGAGAATCCTTATAAAAATGCCTGGATTAAATGAAACATACGTAGGAATTATTGTAGGGTTTCTTGTGAAAATGTCGATTTTTTCGAAAACTCTATAATAAACCTTTGGGGAAAAACTTCTGTAGGGCATGCGAGAAGAATCCTAGAAGTTGAAGTTGAAGAAATCTGTGAAAGAATCAGTGATCTGGAAGAAATACTGAGTTTTTTTACAGAGTAATCTCTGTGAAAATTGCGTAGGAATGCTCTAAAATTTTTAGTATAAAATTGAGAAGAAATTCCTCTGAGCTTCTATTGAAAAACTGCTGGTGGCATTCCTGGTGGAGTTCTTGAAAGTATTCCAGAAGGAATCTCTGGATAAATAGTTACGTAATAGTCTCTGAAGGTTTCTCTAGAGCCTCTAGAATGTTGCACCAGAATTCATTGCTAGCAGATTAACCATGTATGTCCGACGACTTCAATCGACAGTTTCTTAATGAAAAAAGCGTTTTTGTAAAAAATAATTCAAAAAACAATATTTCAAAGGTTCTATTTTTTCAAAATTAGTTTAAAATTTGTTGGTTGTTTTACAATAGTAAACTGATTGCTCACCAATAGTTTTACTATTCAAAAAGTTAGTTGACTTTTGGATTAATCTGATAAGTATAGAATCATAATCTACTGTTAACTCTCCCTTACTCGATATTTCGTATCTCGATATCGAGTTAGAGAACCACAGTAAAAGTTGGTTTCATGGCTACTGCGATGGTCCCTCGGATCGCATTTGCACTGGGTTTGTGTTCCATAATTCGATACCTCCCTTACTCGATGGCCCCTTCAATAGCGAGTTACGGAGAGTTGACTGTAGAAACTAATGCATAGTATTCCTCTGGTTCGGTTTGCCTCAAGTTCGTCAAAAATAATTGAGCTCTGGAGCTACCATGGGAAAGAGTGGGTTATGGCAAAAAAGTGACTTTAGATACCATATTGATTATAATGTCTTTATAGACCTTAGCTAAAAATAAACACTTTTCAGAGATATGCATTGAAATAGTATCCAAGCCTTCAAAAAAGATCTGCTTACCTGAAAATATACTATTTTTACTTGCTTTAATCTTTTCCTACAAATATTATTTATTTCATATGCTCATGAAAGATACCCAACTAGAACTGGGAATCGTATTTGCCTTTCCCATTTTAGCAATCCTAAGTCCTACTTTCTTATTTAAACAAGTTATTCGCAATAAATATTAAAAATAACTTAAAGTGAATGAACTGAATACCTCAAGTTGTAACAGCTGCGCAGCCGATTTTTTTTTTTTTTTGATTGAATAAATGTTGTGTTACAAAAAGGACATATTCTGCCATAATAATTAGGCGGCACAAATTACGTAACGCTCTAGGGGGAGGGGAGAAGTAGGCTCAAGCGTTACGGCTCATACAAAAATTCAAAATTTCCCATACAAAATGCGTTACGGAGGGGGGGGCGGAGGGGGTCAAAAAATTTCAATTTTAGCGTTACGTAATAAATGGACGCTGCCTTAGTGGTTCGAAGTTTTTTTCTTGCGTATAGCCGAAATCCTCTGTTAATTCCCGGTTTTTCCAGGTTGAATAAAATTACCTGATAATTCCAGGTTTTCCAGGATTTTTCAGGTAGTAGACACCCTGCTAACATAAAACTTAGCCTAAATTAAGAAGGCCGATTCAAAATTTTCTCCCGAAAGATTAGCTCAAAATAGTTGAAAAAAGTGACTTTTTGACGAAAAAAGTGACTTTAGTTGAAATGGCTTCAAAAAAGAGACTTTAAAGTGACTGGCCTCAAAAAAGTGACCAAGTCACTAAAAAGTGACTCGCTACCAGCCTTGCTTATTGAGGAAAGCAGACTGATCGGCCTGTAGCTCGAATGACAGGTGGGGTCCTTACCTGGCTTGGCAATGGCTACGACTTTGGATCGCTTCCAATCGGACGGAAAGTATCCAGTCGCAAGGCAGCGGTTGAAGATGCTTACGAGAAGCGATAGGGCTTTGGGGCCGAGGTGTTTAAGGACGATGTTGAAGACACCATCGAATCCAGGGGCTTTCATGTTCCTCAATGATTTAACCGCTGAGGTGAGTTCGTCCAGCGAGATCTGCTGATCATCGGGGAGTTCGCTTGGCGAGTTAGCGAGTTGGAAAATACTGTCAAATACTGACGCTTCCATCGGGCTGACAGTGTCGCGACCCAGGTTGTGGGAAGCCAGAAAATGCTTGGAGAGAGAATTGGCTTTCTCCCCAGAGGTCAGATGGCCCTTCTCGTCACTGGTTAGTGGAGGGATGGGTTTTGGCTTGGCTTTTAAGGCTTTCGTGAGTCGCCAGAAGGGTTTCGAGTAGCTAGGCATACTGCGAATGTCCTTCTGGAATTGAATGTTCCTAATCTTCTGGACCCTGATCGCGATAATCTCACTCAACTTCCGGTAAAGAACTTTCCGACCCTGATTTTTTGTTCGTTGGAACTGGCGCCGAATGGCATTCCTGAGCGAGTTAATTCGTTTCGTTTCCGAGTCGATATTGGTGAACTTACGTGTTACTGGCGTTGATGGGATGAACCGTTGCTCAGCTTCACCAATGTCTTGCGTGAGACAGCGTAGAACACTGTCGATTTCATCCGTCGTTGCCAGCGGAGGGTCGTCTGGAATGCGGTCTTCGATGTAGCGAGTCAGTTGTGGCCAGTTCGCTCGGTGGTAGTTACGCCTCTGACCCTGTTGACGCAGGTTGACGGCTTGGTCCATTTCGAAGACCACCGGAAGGTGATCAGATGGCAGGTCGATGAAGGTACGAATGGCGGAACAGCTATCCGCCATGTTAGTGAGGACGATGTCAAGCGTTGAACCTACGCCAGCTGGAGAGAAGAACGTTGGCGAATCTGGATGGAGAATGACATAGTGGCCGGCTTGGAGGTCCTCAGGTCCGTTCTTGTTGTTCCGGGTGTTGCCCCACAGACTGTGGCGGGCGTTCAAATCACCAGCGATGATGAAGTTGCTACTCCAACGGGTCAGCCTTTGGATGTCGTTTTTCAGGCGCACGCAAGAGCCATCTGGCTCTCTGCACTGAGCAGGGCAGTAGGCGACTATGCAGATGACTGGGCCGTCGGGAGAAGCCAGCTCGACTCCGATGGCTTCGATGGTGGAAAGACGAAAGTCCGGCAGGATCTTGAACTCGAGGCCTCTCCTAAGTGCGATGGCAACGCCCGCCATTCGCTTGGTTGGCTCGATCAAGTCGGACGATGGTGTGTTCCGGGAAGCAGATGTTCTTGTCCGGTTTGAGTTACGTTTCTGTTAGAAACGCAATGTCGATTTCATGTTTTTGCAGAAAGTCGATGACTTCCAGCTGTTTTTTCGCCACGGAGTGGGCGTTCCAATTAAGCAACTTGAGAGTGAATGTTGCAACGGACGAAGAACTGCATCATCTGCATGATCATCTTTTGCATCTCGGTGACCAGAGATGTCAGTTGGTCGATGATTTGCGTCATGCCATCCGGGGGTGGAGGCGCGGTCGGTTGACTTTGCTGGAACGCAGATCCGGAACTGGAAGCGTTACCCCAAAAGCCAGGGGATGGGCCGGAGTACGCTTACTTCTGGGCTGGCCGTGTTCCTTTAGGGGTGGGCAACTCCGGGAAGGAGTCGAGGCCGAGATCGATGGGATCCTGCTTCTTCTTCGGGTGATGCTTCCGTTGATTCGCTTGCTTGCGGAACTGGATGAATTTCGCTCTCTTCGGGCAGGCGCGGCTTGTTGAAGAGTGATCCTGGTTGCAGTTGACACACAAGGGTTTTGGGTCCTTGACTGCACAGCTGGATGAAGCATGATTGCATCCACAGTTGGAGCAACGGCTTTGTATGTGGCAGTGTTTGGCCCCATGGCCAAAGCTCAAGCAGTTGGAACACTGCGTCACATCCCGGTGGACCGGCTTGTACCGTTCCCACTGAATGGAGTGGTAGAACAACGTTCTGACCACTTGTAGCTGTTGCATGGTGCAACCCTTGGGGAAGTGGATTAGGTACAGCTGGTCGCGGTACCGCTTGTTGTTGTCGTGGCGCCTGATCTTGAAGATCTTTAGCGGATCGAGACCCGCTGCCTTCAACTCGGCTTCCAGCTGACTCTCCTCCATGTCGTCTAGACCCCGAAGGATCGCCTTGGATGGCTTGTTGGCCCCGATGTCGTGGGTGAAGAATTGGATTTTCTTCATCTCCAGGTAGGATTCCATCGCACGGAAGTGCTTGATTGACGGAACGATGATTTTGTAGGCGTCCGTGCACCGACGGAGGGTTACCTTCAGGCCTTGCTTGACGTAGTAGTCCATGTCTTCATAGAGATTCGGTGGGAATCCCTTGGTGTAGAAGGGCGGCAGGCGCTCCTTCTTCTCAGCGTTATCCGCCGCGAGGGGGGCGAAACGGTTGTTGTTGAGCACGCGCTTCTTCGCATTTCGTCATCGTCGACGGCGCGACGTTTTTGCGTCCCGGAGGAACCAGGCTTTCCCATTGCAGGGTTAGGAGCGCGAGACAACGGGAAACAACTTTCGAAACTAACTTTGTGAACTTTTACGAGCGGACCGAAAAACGCGTCTGAACAGACTCGATGACGGACTTGGAATCAAATACCACATTGTCCAGTTGTATTTATTGTCATCAATTGGCATTCGCAGACGTTGAACATGAATTGATGTCTTTGAAAGACGTTGATTCTCTTCTTCCTCTTCTTGTTCTCCATTTTCTTGGATTTACGATCTCATTAGTGGGCAAGAGCGGACTGATAGTGTCTTAAAATAGAAACCTGAGACCCCATGTTGGCAAAGAAGAGAACTAAAAAAGACCAGTGTAGAACCAAATGGAGACCTAAAAAAAAAAAAAAAAAACAAGGAGACAAAAGTTCCCAAGTGTCTTTTTAATAATCCGACCAAATATATGTCTAATGATATTTCTAACAGTTTTGGGAATCCTTCGTAACACGACGACATGAATTACTGTATGCGTTTTACATGATTATATCCTAGAATTTAATCCGAAATTTATTCAGGTACTGGAGGTAGTAGCATTGAAGCATCACTATAATGTAAGCCTATGGTTTAAGGATTCTTTTGTTTGATTTTTATTAAGTATCCCTTGAAAAAGGCAGAAGTAATTTATGAGAGAATTGGTGAAAGAATCTCTAGAGGAAAATTCGGAGATCTCTGAAAGTATCCCAGAAGGAATCTCTGAATAGGAGAAAAATATTTTTTGATAATTCTCGCTTAATTTATGATCTCGCCCTAAAAGCCATTGCATTGGTATCCAAGTGTGTAATATGTAGTTACTGAGCAAACAAATGAATTTGCACGTTATTTAACAATGTTACGATGAAAACCTAGTTTGTTGTGATAGTTTTCATCTTGGTCCATTCATTTGCTTAAAAACAAACTACACGCTCGGTTACCATGCTTTAAGGGGGTTCTCCTAAATTATGCGAAATGTTGAGTAATGTATTCAATATTAGTAGATGAATTGATCAAATTCATAGGAAGTCGCTGAAGTGCGTTTTGTTCAATAACATGTTACTCAAACGTAGCATGTGTGGAACAACACCACGCGAAAGTTTATAAATATTTGACACATTGGAATTTGGTGCCGATGTTGTTTAACCTAGTTTTGGTAAACTATGAACCAGGAACTTTCGGTCTTTTCTTGATTGTTATGTTTACGTTTGAAGTATATGATTGAATAAAGACGATTCCAACTTCGGACATTGATGAAGAAGGTTCACCTTCCGTGACCATCTTTAGAACTAAAGCAAAGTGTTATAATTACAAAGTGATGCATCACCGGTATCCATTCGTAGTCCTTCTCCACCATTAGGCAAAACCACGATATGGCGACACGTGCCCTAAGCCTACAGTCTTCGTAGTTATCGAAAAAGTGAAGTTGGTGTAACAGTGAGCAAAAATGTGCCATTAATCGGTAACCAAAAAATATATTCGTCATGACCGATAATTGGCGGCCTTCAGGCAAAGTGCCGTGTGTGGTACTGATTATTGGACTTGTACTAATGGCATTAATGTGTAAAATAGTAATGCAATTAATAATCGAGCAGAAAGAAGTGACCGATAATGCTAAATTCGCCCATCTGTTTGCTCATTGGTAAGCAAGAAGAATTACGTTCGCGTAAGAAAGTGAAGCGAAGAACATTGCCAGAGAAAACATTACCTTCCACAACCTGTAACCGACACAGTTAAAGTGCGATTCCATTGCCCGGCCTCGTTCGAAAAAAAGTGCCACCTAAACGAACGAAATGGGAAATACGGAAAGTAACGACCAAAACACACACGTTAAACAGTTAGGTGACCAGCAAGTCACTATTATTGAAAATCAGCAAATTAGCACACAGCTTCATAACCAGCACGATATAAAACTGTGGATAATTTTATTTATAACGAGTGCCTTATTAACATTAAAATTAGTGAGAATGATGTGGAAATGCTGTAAGAAGCAAACTCTTAAAGCATTAAGCACCGCAAATAAAGTGCAAAACGTTTGAACATTGAACTGAATCATTTAAATTAGCTGTTGCAATCGCTATAGCGAATGTGGTAGATTGTGAAAATCGTAATGTCATCGCGAAGTGCGCGAAAGTTAACAATATCGTCAAATTCAACCACACTGCGCTTATGGATAGCGTCACATCATTGCGAACCAAAGGCATCAACAAAGCAGAGTCCCCCGCACAACCCACGGTAGAGCCGTTGAGTGGTAGAATGATTAACTGTAAACCCGCTACTGTTGCTGATACGGCTGTTGTTGATCCAGGATTGAGCGCATCAAACTACACATACAAAGTAATGGAGTGGATAATTATAATCAAAGGTTAGTAGAAATAGATAGTGTTAAGTAATATGTTGTAAATTTGTAAAATGCGTTTGACGTAGTATAAATCATTGTGTTAAAGGTGTTAAATTGTAAATGTGTAAAACCGGTAATCTTTGAACAAAGTGTGTAATGGTTTTTCGTGTTTTAAAATTCAATGGATGAAGATATCGATCCATTAATTAAAAAACTTTCCAATATTTTGAGAAATCTAAAAAAGTGTCCAAACCGAAAATATCTAAAGAGTACTTTGCAAGCTAAAGCAAGTGAAAGTCGACAAATTTATGACAATCTTATAGAATTATTTCAATTAATTGATGAAACAAGACAAAGATTTTTAACCAAAGCTGTACGTGATATTTACAGCCAGATTAAAATTTTTATTGATACCAGGCTTGATACAGGTATTCATCTGTTGAAGTTCAAACAAGTAGCACAAGTAGTACTTGCAATTGAAATTCTTAAAAAAGGGAGTCGAAAAGTTACCATGGCAAATAATATGGAAATTGTGAAGCTTATTGCTACGCTTTTGCCTCAATTCAATGGCAATGCAGATAAGCTTGAAGGTACGACCGCCGCCTTGAGAGCTATTGATACGATGGTAAACGATAATAATAGAGCTATCGCCATTCAGGTGATACTCTCAAGATTGGAAGGCAAAGCACGATCAGCTGTTAATGCTGCTCCTGCAACTGTCAACGAAATCATTACAAGTTTGGAACAGAGATGCAGAATTACGCAGTCTCCTGAAGCTGTAGTTGCAAAATTGAACGCAACTAGACAGACTTCCACTATCGTAGATTTTACTGACAAAATTGAAAAACTCGCTTTGGAGTTGGAAAAAACTTATTTAACAGAAAACGTTCCATTAGCATCCGCAACCAGGTTAGCATCTAAAGCTGCCGTAAAAGTGTTGACCAATGGAGTAAAGAACTCCGAAATCCAACTAATACTTAAAGCCGGACAATTTGAAAACCTTACTTCTGCAATCACCAAGGTAACTGAATTGGAGGCTGATCAAAGTCAACAGAAACAAGTTTTCTGGACCAATGGCCACCAACCACGTTATCAACCACGTCCAACCTTTTCAAATCACCAGCCTAGGATGATAACTTCTACTTATCGAGGTAGAAGATCAACTTATAGGGGACGAAACACAAATACTGCAAATCGTTTCCAGTATCAGCCACGACCGCAAACAAACAGTTTCCCTGATAGAAACCACAGTCATCAATCAAATAACCGAGGTAGAAGAGGTACGAATTCTCGTGTGTATGTTGCACAGGAAAATTCTAGTCAACAACAATCAACAAACCAATCAAACCAACAACAAGTGACAAACAATCCTTTTTTAGAGGTACAGTACGGGCGTACTCAATAAGAGTTTCAGCATCAAATTTTGTCTTGCTCAAAACTGATCTGTCAGACACTCAGTGTACATTTATTGTAGACTGTGGTTCTGATATATCAGTGATCAAAGCGAAATGTGTTAAGCCCACCAAAACATACTTCCCAAACCAAAATTGTAATATAGTAGGTATAGGTGAAGGTACAATAGCCTCTCTAGGTAGTACCAAAAGTACAATAAATATTAGTGAACATATGATAGATCAAATTTTTCACATAGTTGAAAACGACTTTCCAATACCGACAGATGGTATAATAGGAAGAGATTTTTTTGTAAATAATCGTTGTACAATAGATTATGATTTATGGTTGCTTAATATCAGTATAAGTAACGAAGTTTTTACCATTCCCATAGAAGATAACGTAGATGGAAAATTTATTATACCTGGAAGATGTGAAATGGTGAAAAGAATTGACGTTCCAGATAATGAAGAAGATGAACTACTTGTTTGCTCACAAGAAGTTCAGCATGGAATTTTTATAGGAAACTCCATTATAAATAAGAAAAATCCTTACGTAAAATTTATTAATACATTAAATGAGCATGTAGTAGTAAAACCCTTCAAACCTACTTTAGAACAACTAAGTTGTTATAAAATAATGAACGTCTCAAATTCGAACATTAAGCATAGTAATAGGATTGAAGAATTAATTACTAAAGTGAAAATTGGGAATATTTCACACAAAACTCAGAAAAATCTTTACAAATTGATGATGAACTATAATGATGTATTTCATATATCAGAGGATAGGCTAACAGCAAATAATTTTTACGAACAATCAATAGAATTAATTGACAATACCTCCGTTTACATTCCTAACTACAAACAGATTCATTCCCAACAAACTGAAATAAATAGCCAAGTTAAGAAAATGCTCGATGATGGTATCATTGAACCATCTGTTTCGCATTTTAACTCACCCATATTATTAGTACCAAAGAAATCTGACTCTGGTAAAAAATGGCGTCTAGTTATAGATTTTCGTCAATTGAATAGAAAAATCTTACCCGATAAATTTCCACTGCCAAGGATTGAAACCATTCTTGATCAACTGGGTAGAGCACGCTATTTTACTACATTAGATTTAATGTCTGGATTTCACCAGATACCTTTGGAAAATAATTCAAAAAAGTATACTGCTTTTTCCACTAGCGATGGTCATTATCAATATACAAGATTACCCTTTGGACTAAATATTTCTCCTAATAGTTTTCAAAGGATGATGACTATCGCAATGGCTGGACTATCACCGGAATGTGCATTTATTTACGTAGATGATATTGTTGTGATAGGCTGTTCAGAAAATCATCATCTTAGAAATCTAGAAAATGTCTTCGAACGTTTAAGAATGTACAATTTAAAATTAAATCCTGAAAAATGTGATTTTTTCAAAAGTGAAGTCACATATTTAGGTCACAAAATTTCAGATAAAGGTATAACACCTGATGACGCTAAATTTTCAATCATCGAAAAATATCCAGCACCACAAAATGCTGATGAAGTTAGAAGATTCGTCGCGTTTTGTAACTATTATAGGAAATTCATTCAAAATTTTGCTTTAATAGCACGACCGTTAAATAAATTATTACGAAAAGATGTAAAATTTTTATGGACATCAGAATGCCAGGAGTCATTTGAAAATTTGAAGAAAAAACTACTTTCACCTCAAATTTTACAATTTCCCGACTTTTCGAAAGATTTTACTTTAACCACTGATGCTTCATCCTTCGCATGTGGTGCAGTTTTGTCTCAAAACCACAATGGAAAAGATCTACCTATAGCATTTGCTAGTAGATTTTTTACAAAAGGTGAAGAGAACAAAGCTGTAATTGAAAAAGAATTAGCTGCTATACACTGGTCTATAAATTACTTTAAATCATATTTATATGGACGTAAATTCAAAATTAGAACAGACCACAGACCATTAGTTTATTTGTTTGGAATGAAAAATCCAACTTCTAAACTAACCAGAATCCGATTGGATCTTGAAGAATTCGATTTTACAATTGAATATATGGCAGGAAAAGAAAACATAGTCGCTGATGCTTTATCACGAATAAAGTTGAATTCAGATGATTTAAAATCCATGTTCGTTTTAACTAGAAGCATGGTCAAAGAACAAGACAACCCAAACCCAAATCAAACAGTCACCTTGCAGCCTGATCAACTCAAGATGTATGACTCGTTGTCAAATGAGGAGGTTAGAGGTATTCCAAAGCTTGAAATCGAAGTTATAAAAAGAAACAAGAAATTCGTACAATGTGTAGTATATATTATGAATAAAAACTACAAGAAGTCTCTTCTATTAGTAGGAGAGTACAGAATTTGTCTCCAAGAACCTGTCGCATTAGAGTACATGGTTCGAGATATTGAAATAGCTGCTGAAAATAAAAGCATGCACAAAATAGGTCTTGATGTTAACACAACGTTTATGAAATTATTAGACGTCGATATATTGAAGAAACTTGCAAGCAAAATACTCAAAAAACTAAACATCGTACTATTTGAACGACCAAAAATAATTATTGATTCCCATATGATATCCGAGATTCTCGAGAAAAACCATAACACACCAACCGGAGGTCATATAGGACAGAACAAATTATATAAAAAACTTAGGAAAGAATATGAATGGAAGCAAATGAAACGAACAATCGCAGAGTTCGTAAGAAAATGTAACGCGTGTTAAATAAATAAAAACCAGCAAAAAACTTGTGAAAAAAATTTTAAAACAACTACACCATTTAAACCATTTGAAATTATAAGTATAGATACCGTTGGACCATTTGTCAAAACAATAAACAACAATAGATACGCAGTCACAATACAATGTGATCTTAGTAAATACATAGTCATTATTCCAACACCAAATAAAGAAGCACATACAATCGCAAAAGCAATAGTTGAACATTTTATGTTGATATATGGAACTACAATAAAGGCAATAAGAACAGATTTAGGGACAGAATATAAAAACGAATTATTTACAAAAATAAACAATTTTTTTGAAATTAATCATATCACCTCAACAGCATATCATCCCCAAGCAATTGGCTCACTGGAAAGGAATCATAAATGTTTAAACGAATATTTAAGAATCTTTTCCAATGAACACAGAAATGATTGGGATGAATGGACAAATTATTATTGTTTCTCTTATAATACAACGCCAAATTTCTCAACAAATTATACACCTTTTGAACTAGTATTTGGCAGATCAGAAAAAATTAATAAGGAACTATTATCAACAAAAATAAATCCAATTTATAACGTAGATGATTACAATCAAGAATTTCAACACAGATTAAAAATTGCTTACAACAGAGCTAAAGACTATTTGGAACAAACAAAATTGAAAACGATACAAAATCAAAAAAATGTAAAACCGATTGAAATAATAGTAGGAGATAAAGTAGGGTTGACAGTCGAAAATAGAAAAAAATTAGATGCTTTATATTCAGGACCATACATGTGGGAATAACATCATAAGCATCCCTACGTGTTCGCCCTGTTACGCATTGGCTTCCGATGATCAACGGATCAAGCAGGGGAACGCTTACGAAGTATGGAGTATTCATAAGTGAGAGCTATCGGTCGGTCACGTTTTCTGTTGAATATAAGTTTCAAACATTATCGCCGTGCTTAGAAGGTTTCGATATCCGAAGTTGTCCTCCAAAACGCGTATCTTTCCAGCTTATGTGGGAAAAGTGTGGCTGTTAACTAGTATTTCCTACAAATTTGGGGGCTCGTCCGGGAACGCGGGAAGAAACTTTCGGGATATTCGTTGGAGCGCGCCGGTGGGAAGATGTTTTAAAAGAACAGCAGTTGTTAAACCGCCAGTTGCCTTGTAATTGAATTGCAAAGAAAATTATTTTAAAGTGAACTGAAGGGAAATTAAAATGAATTGTTTTAATCTAATATTTTATACAATAAGTTACTTTTAAGACATTGAATTTGATTGATTAGTGATAAGTGGATTTGAATTGAAAACCAACGATCGTGGCAGTGTAAATTAATTAGCAAGCTCTGCATGATAGAGGTGTTCTCTAAATTCAGTTGAAAAAAAGCTAAGTGTGAACTCATATAAAGGAGCAGAGTGCCACGTCATAATTTACGGGTTTGACCTGGGGTTAAGGGTCATTGTACGGTGCGTGCGAATGAACAAACATCAAACTATACTCGTGCGATACAGTGGCGGTAAATAGTAGAGAAGCGAGTGTTCTGTTTGCTTGTTTTTTTTCTCCTTTTTGAAAGTAACGGAGACAATGCAGAACGAAAACATTTCGCCTTTGCGAGCAAGCAGTGGTGGGGAACCCCTTGCTTTCAAACCCCAACTGCAATGTTCGTCTTCCACAAGTGGAATTCAATTAAACATGATCGAAAATACTTTTGCTCGTTTAATAGATCAATTGAACTTTTCCAAAACGTCTGTTACAAACTTGACTCAAGAGCTTAGTGCGATGCGCAGTGAGATAAACTCTATGCGGGCAGACGCATCCCGTTTAAATTTAGTAGTTAAAGAATTACGCACTAGCTCCTTGGTACCCCAGCAAATAAGTAATCCTAATGGAGGCGGCTATTTTGGTTGTGATGAAAGTAAACATGCAAAAAACCAAGAAGTGAACCGTGGTGCAATAATAAAGAAGGTTGCGATAAGCTCTAGACTGACTGCTAAAGAATATGTGTTGAGTGACGACGATGGTCGTAGTCATGGCAGTGTATTTAGGAAAAGTATTGATCGAGATGTTGTGAATCAATCGAACAACAATGTGTTGGGTAACGGCCCAAATTATTATTCAACTGATAGACCGAATGTGCAAAATCTGATAGATGGTCGTGATCGTGCGTGCGAAGAGTTGAACGTCAAGATCGGCGAAGGCCGACATGCTACAGACAGAGTGAGCGGGAGCTGTTTTGGCTCTGAGGCGTACGGTGGCTTGTGTGGTGATTACCATAATTTGGCCCATGCGCATGAAAATGGTATAGGACAAGAACCAGTATTATCGGTAAGTGAAGCTGAGACAGCATTTTCTAAATTTTCTGGAAGTGATTGTTATCCTGTTCGAAAATGGATCAATGATTTTGAGGAACTGTCAGATTGTATTGGCTTGACAGAATTACGTAAATTTGTGATTGCGAAACGGCAATTGACTGGATTAGCTAAAATGTCTTTGAACACCACTAGCAATGTCTCTAATTGGAGAACGTTGAAAGATTTTTTGATAACTGAATTTGACTTCTACGAGAATTGTGCTGTTGTACATGAAAGATTGCGAAATCGCAAAAGAAATTTGGGCGAGAATGTCTTAGAGTATTTTCTGCAAATGCGAGAAATTGGGGCAAAGGCCAATGTGGATATTTCATCAATTATAACACACACAATTAACGGCATAAACGACAATGGTCCAGACAAGACTATTTTATATGGATCAAAGACTTTAGATGAGTTTAGAGAAAAGCTTCGTGTTTATCAAGGGATAAAGGATAATAAGTATGGAAGAGATAGGGAATATCATTCTCCAACTTCGAAAAGATTTTTTTCTAAGGGACGACCAAATGGTCAGAACAATTTTGAAGATCAATTTAACAGCCCCCTTAAGTTTGTAAAATGTTACAATTGTAGAAAGGATGGTCATATTTCAAGTGAATGCACAAGGGAGATACAAAACAATTACGTTTATCTTTGTTATTCCAATCCTAAATCGTCAAAAACAAGTAAGTTGTCGTTATTGATCAATAAAATTCCATTTCAAGCATGCTTTGACTCCGGCTCTAATGTTTCTTTACTACGAGAAGCGTGGGCAACTAAATTAAATTTGAGGATAGATCGAAATGATCGGAAACGTTTGATGGCGCTGAAGGGAGCAATTTGGACTTTGGGTAGTGTTTCGTTAACCATAGAAATAGAAAAAACACCTTTGAGAATTACATTTGATATTTTAAGAAATAAAGATATGCCACACAATATTGTGTTAGGGGAAAATTTGTTGATGTTTGGTGATGTAAATATTACAGCAAATGAAACTAAATTTTGTCCAAAAGAAAATTTAATTATAAGAAAAGAACCTTCCAATTCAGGCATTTACCATTCTTCTCATTTTAAAAATCAGCCAAAAAATGCTAAAAATTATTTTGAAATGTGTGGTATTACTAAGAAGAAACCTAGTTTGAAATATGACGTTTATATGACTGAAACCGTGAAAATCCCCTACAAACACCAACATACACACATTTCAAGGAGTCAGAAACAGGCAACGATAATGATGAGGAGACCTAGAACCGAATCCAAAAGCGAGATCATGCGAAGCGGTAGAGACTGGAAACGAAGCGACGAAAGCAGGAGTTCCGGAATGAGCAAGGCAAGACATCAGACTGGACGGTCAGACGACACCATCCGGGCCGGATGGTGGTCAGGATGGCCGATTTGTGGGAATAACATCATAAGCATCCCTACGTGTTCGCCCTGTTACGCATTGGCTTCCGATGATCAACGGATCAAGCAGGGGAACGCTTACGAAGTATGGAGTATTCATAAGTGAGAGCTATCGGTCGGTCACGTTTTCTGTTGAATATAAGTTTCAAACATTATCGCCGTGCTTAGAAGGTTTCGATATCCGAAGTTGTCCTCCAAAACGCGTATCTTTCCAGCTTATGTGGGAAAAGTGTGGCTGTTAACTAGTATTTCCTACATACATTGTTAAAAATATTATAGACCCAAATGTTACTATAGAAAATATGCTTACAAATCAAAACCAAATTGTACACAAAAATTGACTAATAAAAATTTAAGACAAAAAGTACTTGGTCATAGAATGATATAACATCATTCTCCTAAAAGGGGAAGGTGTTGAGTAATGTATTCAATATTAGTAGATGAATTGATCAAATTCATAGGAAGTCGCTGAAGTGCGTTTTGTTCAATAACATGTTACTCAAACGTAGCATGTGTGGAACAACACCACGCGAAAGTTTATAAATATTTGACACATTGGAATTTGGTGCCGATGTTGTTTAACCTAGTTTTGGTAAACTATGAACCAGGAACTTTCGGTCTTTTCTTGATTGTTATGTTTACGTTTGAAGTATATGATTGAATAAAGACGATTCCAACTTCGGACATTGATGAAGAAGGTTCACCTTCCGTGACCATCTTTAGAACTAAAGCAAAGTGTTATAATTACAAAGTGATGCATCACCGGTATCCATTCGTAGTCCTTCTCCACCATTAGGCAAAACCACGATAGAAAATACCTGATGTTTTCTTTTTTTCTTAGGAATCTCTGAAAAAATTTCTAAAACTAGTGGAATAGTCTTTGAAAATTTCTCGAGACATCTACAGCCTTTAAAATTTTGCCCCAGACTTCAGAGATTCTCTATTTAAAATAGACTTTTTAGAGACTTGCATCAAAACAGTGACCAACTCTCTTGGAAAAATACCTGCTACCGACCCTGCAGAACATAGGCACCCCATATAAGTATTAAGTTTCGTACGACTAACTTGGTTAATTGTATTCTTCTCAGATAATTAAATTTCACGTTTCCCATATTTCTCTACAAAGCTTAAACCGAAGTGAATTTACAGAAAATCTAGTTTTTAAGGAGAATTAGATACCAAGTATTTTGGGTAAGCCAAATCCCACCTACCTTTTCCCGGTCGACGGTCTTCTGCGACTGTTGTTTATCCTCGACAATCATCGACTCTAGTCCAGCCATTTTTCATGCGATTTCAGATCCGACTATTCCGAAACAACTTTTACTGCTGTAAGCACAGTTGTGAGCACTTTTGAAGACAAATTATGAACTATTTTGCAGGATAAAATGCGTTTTGAAATTTCTGTACAAATCGATCGACGCTGGTGGACTCGCACCGATTCCGGCTTTTTGTTTTGACAGAGCTGTCAGATGCGGGCAAAATGCTGATAGGGCAGCGGGCACGCGTGTACACTGAGAAAAATCTACACGTCAAGGTCGTGTGTTTTACTTATAGATTTGCGCAATGAGAAAAACCACATGATTTGAGTGTGGTAGCCATATGGATTTCATCATTGATTTCACGGTATAATAATATGTGTATCAACATTAGGTTGTCATGTGAAACAAACATGAATTTCCAAATATTAAATCATGAAAACCAACTGATTTGCTTATTGAATTCGAAATGTAGTAGCTTTAGATAGTCATGTGTGATAGAACATAAATGTCATGGGACTGAAAGAAGAAATTTGGTAGAAAAACTTTTGCTCCCCAAAATATGGATCCGAGGCTCCTCTGCTTGTCGCAAGCTCTCTTGATTTTTTTTTACAAACCCGTGAGCCAGCAACAAGCGGGGCGCCGCAAATCCATAATTTGGGAAGCCAGGGATAAGCATATTCCATTTTTTTCGAAACTGAAAGCCAGGAAAATCTGTTAGTGGAATCTGATTTTTCTACTAAACTATACATTATAAACAATGTTTTTTTATAGAAAGGTAGAATTCTCGTATATCGGTCAACTTCACTAATAACAGAAAAATCGAATTCACAAATTTTCATCTCACACTTTCAGCTTCAAAATTTGCTTCTTCTCTATGGAAGCATGATGATGACTGTCGTTCGACACGAGGTCCAACCGCAATTCAGTTCACTATGCATCCCATGGGTTGATCACAAACTATTTAGAAGCTTTGAACATGGAAATCGATAGCATTGCTCATGGATTTCATCATAACAATCTCATTGCGCAAATCAATGAATCGACCAACTTGAACATGATGATTATGACACAAGATAACCATAAGCAAAACACACTGAATCCGTGTTGGAGTGATGATCTATGCGTCCATAGGTTGACACATACGAATCTGAAGAGAAAGCTTCGGGAACTTATGTGGAAAAAATATGGAATCCCTGTTGTCGGTTGATGAATTAATCCATGAAGCAAAACACAGGAATTTAATGTGTAACACACACGAAGTTTGCAAGAAAATCATAGCAAATCGATATGGACGTTCATGAATCAATCCATAATTTTAAACACACAGATCGAGCGTGTGGATTTTTATCAGTGTACACTGATAAAAATCCACACGCTCGATCTGTGTGTTTAAAATTATGGATTGATTCATGAACGTCCATATCGATTTGCTATGATTTTCTTGCAAACTTCGTGTGTGTTACACATTAAATTCCTGTGTTTTGCTTCATGGATTAATTCATCAACCGACAACAGGGATTCCATATTTTTTCCACATAAGTTCCCGAAGCTTTCTCTTCAGATTCGTATGTGTCAACCTATGGACGCATAGATCATCACTCCAACACGGATTCAGTGTGTTTTGCTTATGGTTATCTTGTGTCATAATCATCATGTTCAAGTTGGTCGATTCATTGATTTGCGCAATGAGATTGTTATGATGAAATCCATGAGCTATGCTATCGATTTCCATGTTCAAAGCTTCTAAATAGTTTGTGATCAACCCATGGGATGCATAGTGAACTGAATTGCGGTTGGACCTCGTGTCGAACGACAGTCATCATCATGCTTCCATAGAGAAGAAGCAAATTTTGAAGCTGAAAGTGTGAGATGAAAATTTGTGAATTCGATTTTTCTGTTATTAGTGAAGTTGACCGATATACGAGAATTCTACCTTTCTATAAAAAAACATTGTTTATAATGTATAGTTTAGTAGAAAAATCAGATTCCACTAACAGATTTTCCTGGCTTTCAGTTTCGAAAAAAATGGAATATGCTTATCCCTGGCTTCCCAAATTATGGATTTGCGGCGCCCCGCTTGTTGCTGGCTCACGGGTTTGTAAAAAAAAATCAAGAGAGCTTGCGACAAGCAGAGGAGCCTCGGATCCATATTTTGGGGAGCAAAAGTTTTTCTACCAAATTTCTTCTTTCAGTCCCATGACATTTATGTTCTATCACACATGACTATCTAAAGCTACTACATTTCGAATTCAATAAGCAAATCAGTTGGTTTTCATGATTTAATATTTGGAAATTCATGTTTGTTTCACATGACAACCTAATGTTGATACACATATTATTATACCGTGAAATCAATGATGAAATCCATATGGCTACCACACTCAAATCATGTGGTTTTTCTCATTGCGCAAATCTATAAGTAAAACACACGACCTTGACGTGTAGATTTTTCTCAGTGTAGTGCAGTCGTTGGGGATTTCAAGACTAACAATTCAAAAGGCCTCATCTCCAAAAAGTAAACAATGAGAAATATGCAATCTTGTTTTGTCAAACAATAAATCAAATTTAAATTATGAATTTAAGCATTGTATGTTATTTTATCGTCCAGAAAGTCGATAGATAAACTAATTTATAGCTATGAATATTTATTACTATCATTTTAGCAAAAAATCCTGCTAAAAAAACGAGTCAAAGGAAATGAGGCTTTTATTTCATCAAAAGCTGTGCAGCCCTTTTCATTTGTGGCCATAGACGCCGGCCGACGCTGATGAGGCCTGTGAGTTGACGCCTTTGTTTACTCTAAAATGTGTTGAGGCCTTCTAGTTGTGGCTTGTTTTTTCATCATCTTCTGATGTGGCCTTTTGAAAATCATTTAAAATTGATGATGAAATAAGAAATTTGAAGTGTAGAAGAGTGTTAAGTGGTGAAGTAAAGTACATGGAGATCCCTACAGCAAGAGAAGCTTCGTGCGGTCGATTAAATATGTGATTGATTGAACCCTTCGTCATCCACGAACATTTTGTATGTGCTACGCGAGTTTGTCGTCGAGAAAATGTATGGAAATATTGGTTCAATTAAAATAATATTGCAATTGAACGTTATTTTTCATGCAATTGAAACCAAATCGTGTTTTTATTGATTGTCTGTGAAGTACAGACAGGCTGACACAGGTATTATTAGGTAGTATGATACAAAATACATCAGTCTACAGGAACCCGATAATGTTCGCCGTTTAGAAAAC
Source organism: Aedes aegypti (assembly GCF_002204515.2). Taxonomy (NCBI): domain Eukaryota; kingdom Metazoa; phylum Arthropoda; class Insecta; order Diptera; family Culicidae; genus Aedes; species Aedes aegypti. The sequence continues at coordinate 110,936,013 of NC_035109.1, forward strand.
CACTGTATAAAATAATACAAGGAGCAGTCGCTCCGTAGTATAACCTGCATCTACTTAGTGAGTTTGGAACGTTTTTCGCAATCTACATTGCAATTTTGATGTTTGTTTAACAGGCCTCAACTCGGTTTCCGTCAGATATAGAAATGAGGCCTTTTTGAGAAAAGGCCGCATTTGCGATGAATATCCTGGTTAGCCGAAAATGAGATGGGGCCTTTTAGAAAAATGTTATTTTTTCAACTTTTATGCATATTTTTAAATGACTATTGTACACTGAGAACAGCGTCGCGGTTGAAAATACTATATCAGAGGGTTAAATTAAATACACAACGCCACTTGATTTGTGCAGACTAAATTCGCATTTATTTAGAATATTTTGTGCATTCAATTTTACCATGGCACCATTTGTATAGTAAAAATTACTATATCATGGTTAAAAACTTGCAGCAGACCAGAATCGAACCGAGGATCTGGCGATTGCCAAGCGCGAACGCTAGCCGCTCGGCTGTCGACGCGGTTGGATTGAGAGGGAACAAAACGCAAATAAAAAGCGTTCATTGAGCTATCATGGTGGTTGGAATAGTAAATTTAAAAACACGTTCATGGTTCTCATTACTGCAACGCTTGTTTCAGTGTATGTTTTAGTAAGAATGGGCTCTTATACACTGAAATCAGCAGAAAACCTATTTGTTTACATTTTGGACTTGAGGCCTTTTCAATTGTTGGTCTTGATTTATCCGAAAGTGGGGGCAACAAAACAGAATCTACACTCAGATATAAAAGGGCTTATTCACAAATAGGGTCCTAAAGCCCTGTCCCAATTGTAGTGCCTAACGCTTAAGTTTAGGCCAAAAACACATATTTACTCAATTTTCTAATGTTTTCCGTTGGTTTAAGCCGAAAAAACATTTATTTAGATTTTGTCACATCCTTTGGCCTAAACTCAAATTTTGGTTGTATTTTGTTTTCCGTGTCCCTTACGAAATGTCAGATAGGAACAAACCCAGTGGTCGAACTAAAACCCCTGTGGTGTTTTTGTCGACTAAGCGAACGTCAAACATGATCAAAAGTGTCAAGGTTCATTTATGGACCAAATTTTTAAATTGAAGTTAAAACATGATATAGCCATTATTTGAGCGAGAAAAATTGCTAAAGTAGTTACAGTAACATGCTTTTTCGTGTTATTAAATAAAAACAAGATTTCATTAAAAATTTTAGGACCCAATTTCATAACGTTGAAGGGGGTGGGTGGGTGTCCTCAGGATGTTACGGCTCATACAAAATTTGTAGAATTTTCATATAAAAAGCGTTATGAAGGGGTGGGTGGGTGTCAAAAATGGTCATTTTCAGCGTTATGAAATAAATGAATGAGCCCAAAAATAGTCAGCACATTTACTCAAAAAGACACGGCGAACAATCGCGGTTTTGCTTGCTTTTTAACTAATAGGGGCCTAAAGCCCTGTCTTAATTTTAGTACCAAACAATTAAGTTTAGGCCAGAAACACATATTTACTCAATTTTTGAATGATTTTCGGTGGTTTAAGGCCAAAATACAATTTATTTCTGATTTTTTAGATTTTGTCACACCCCTTGGTTTAAACTCAAATTTTGGGTGTATTTTGTTTTCCGTGTCCCTTCCGAAATGTCAAATATGAACAACCCCAGTGTTAAAAAGATGAGCCCCTGTGGCGTTTTTGCCGACTTAGTGAATGTCAAACATGATCTATAAAGTGTCAAGGTACACATTTGAACCTATTTTTAAAATTAAATTTTAAATGTGATATAACCGTTATTTTAACAGGAAAAATTGCTAAAGTGGTTGCAAGAACATGCTCTTTCGTCTCATTAAATAAAAACAAGATTCCATTAAACATTTTAGGACCTTATTGTCACCTCACACCACTCGTAGAATAAGCCCAATAGGGGCCTAAAGCCCTGTCTTAATTTTAGTACCAAACAATTAAGTTTAGGCCAGAAACACATATTTACTCAATTTTTGAATGATTTTCGGTGGTTTAAGGCCAAAATACAATTTATTTCTGATTTTTTAGATTTTGTCACACCCCTTGGTTTAAACTCAAATTTTGGGTGTATTTTGTTTTCCGTGTCCCTTCCGAAATGTCAAATATGAACAACCCCAGTGTTAAAAAGATGAGCCCCTGTGGCGTTTTTGCCGACTTAGTGAATGTCAAACATGATCTATAAAGTGTCAAGGTACACATTTGAACCTATTTTTAAAATTAAATTTTAAATGTGATATAACCGTTATTTTAACAGGAAAAATTGCTAAAGTGGTTGCAAGAACATGCTCTTTCGTCTCATTAAATAAAAACAAGATTCCATTAAACATTTTAGGACCTTATTGTCACCTCACACCACTCGTAGAAAAAGCCCAATTGGCTTGTTTAGTTTAGTTGTTTAGTATGGAAACCGCGTTTGAATCACCCCTCGGCAAATTTTACTTTGGGACGAGCTGTCATTATGTAAATTGAAATGTCATTGATTCGATGGAATGAAATCTTATTTAATCATTTACTATATCAAAATTAGGATATTAAAACGCAATAAACTCGTGTTACACTTAGAAAAATGCGCTCTTTCGATCAAGCTACAAAAAACTGGGAATTTTTTATCACTAAACAACCCAATTATTTTACTCTTTATTTACAAGATATAAAAATTAGAGATGGTCGTGTTTCACATTATTCAAACCCGAACCCGACCCATACCCGACTTATTTTATTTCTTCAAACCCGGACCCGACCCGAACCCGAGACAATAATTGAAAAGCAAACCCGGACTCGACCCGAACCCGAAAAATTTTCGCTGTTCAAACCCGAACCCGACCCAAAACCCAAAAAGTTTTCCAAGATAAACCCGAATAAAACCCGAGCTCAAAAAGATAATAAATTCATTGTTTCCTATGCATAGAAACGCTTTCAGTTTGTCTGTGCTTTCAGGTTGTTACTCTGTTCACAATTCTCATCGAACCCGACCCAAACCCGACTTTTTTCAAGCCCGGACCCGACCCGTACCCGATTTTTTTGTAGCCTCCAAACCCAACCCGAACCCGAAAATTTTTAAATTTTCAAACCCGGACCCAACCCGAACCCGTCGGGTTCGGGTCGGGTTTCGGGTTTGAAAACCCGTGACCCGACCATCTCTAGTAAAAATAGCTTGATTATTTCTAGGTGCATGGAACAAATTTACACTCAAAATTCTTCACCTGAGTGGAATTAGGATAGTGCAACATGTATTTGACTGAGGCACTCAGACATTTGGGTTTATTCTACGAGTAGCGTGAGGTGAGAATTGTCGGTCTCGTATAGCGAGGTGACAACTCTCGACTCGAGTGAAGTGACTCGCTGTGCAAATCAAATGGAGAGTTGGGTGAATTCTACGAGTGGCGTGAGGTGACAATTGTCGGTGTCGTATAGCTTGGTGACAATTCTCGACTCGAGTGAAGTGACTCTCCATTTGATTTGCACGGCGAGTCACTTCACTCGAGTCGAGAATTGTCACCTCGCTTTACGACACCGACAATTGTCACCTCACGCCACTAGTAGAATTAACCCAAGTAACTTCACTAGAGTCGAGAATTGTTACCTCGCTATCCGAGACCGACAATTCTCTCCTCACGCCACTCGTAGAATAACCTCAATTAATTTGCCAACTCCCAAAACAGAACTGAAAAGTATTACATTTCAGTACCGTTATGGAGCAGTGCTGAAAATTAGCACATTGGAGTACTGCTTGGTACTGTTGGTGGGGCTAATATGCAATGGAATGGAATTCCACTCTAATATAATACATTTCGGTATGCTTTGGTTATGAAAAATTAGTTTCGTTTTTTTTTTAAATAATGAGCGATGTATATGCCATCCTTACGCTAAAACACATTTTGAAATTCACCCTTCAGAATAATTTATTCAGTCAGCCGTTTATAAGGATTTCCCGTAATACAAGCTGCTAGGGGGGTCTGTAGCCTTGAGGTTACGCTTTCGCTTCATAAGCGGTAGGTCATGGGTTCGATTCCCAGCCCCTCCACAAAAAATCCACAAAAAAAAAACCCGTCCAGCCACCAGAAGACGCCTCACGGAGGACCGTGCTTTGGGGAGCATCCATCCTCCGTCAGTATCAGATGGTGACTGAGACAAACTGACCCTCTTCGCAGGCAGCTAGCCTCACTAATAGCAGAGCTCTCTCCTACCTGCTCGGTGTGAGAGTAAAAAAATAGGAGAGAGTGAAACTAGATGTAAATATAGATAAGTTAAAAATAGATCTGTATCGGTAAAGAAGCTACAAGATCAACTGAGTCCGGCACAGTAGTGGCCAAAAGCACGGAGTGCCTTAAAAAAAATACAAGCTGCTACAACTTATCAGGCTAAAGGATATTTCGGATAAGATTGAACTATTACAATATATTATTCATTCAATATTACAGAAAATTTATATTTACTTGAATAGTATAATATTTATAGTTGCTTCATTAGCAATATTAGTTTTCATATATATAATGCATTATTTATAGGGCTTTTCACTTCAAAGTATTTCTCCAAAAATTATACATATAGCATTCGTGTATTTTCATTATCTTCACTTCTGTACTTCATTTTATATACTTTTTTTCAGATACATTGAAAGTGTTCCAACGATAGTTTCGAAACGAAAAAATAAATTAACTAAACAGCTGTATGCAGCTGTCCGTACAAATAGAAGAAACATTATATTTTAATAGTTTTATGAGAATGCAGTTACAACATGAAATGTAATTGAGGAGAACGAATGACAAAATACACAGAAACATACAAAATGAAGAATTGATGAGCAATCCATATGCATGGACGAACGAAGTCTATTTACTCTGTTTGATTTATTGCTATTAGCTATATGTGTTCGCCTAACGGTGCTAAACTCGACTTCTTTGCGAGTCGTTCTGAGGGTAGAAAAATAAACTTAAAGACAAAAATACACAAACTAAATACTACCGGGAAAATCTCAATGTTTTTCCTCACAATGCGTTCTGTTCTTCCGTTATTCTCCTCTTGTTTTTTTTCTAAATGTTTGCTCAAGGATCTAGCCATCGCCTCACTTTGTTCGTGATATATCTATCATTGTGTATATCTTCTTGCTGATGTTTTTCGCATGTTTGGTTCCATCCGTTTAGTAAAAAAAAATCGCACTTCTTTGCTATTTAGTTTAATCCTATAAACGATGATTCTCCGAAGCAAAAATGCAAACTGTTGGAAATTGGAAATTATGCTGCTTCACTGTGGAAACTAAACTGCGGCATATCCTATTGCTGCTAGTTGTTGCTGAGTGCGATAATGCACATTCGATTGGCTAACGTTAATTATCCGGCTTCACTGAAATCCTCTTTTTGCTGTTATACAATTAACTGTTGCAAATGGTGGCAGTTTTTTTACGTGTGTGTACACTAGTTCCATTCTAGAAAACGTTGATGTTATTTTTTTTTTGTTTCGCTATAGTATGTACATCGCTGAATTATTTGCAGTTTTGTTCAGTAGTGTTTGTCACTTTGCATATGCCTAAATAACGAAAAATGGGAAATTCACAAAATTGTACAAGATGAGTATGTGTTTCGGCGGCAAAGCAGGAAGGCGCAAATTTGCCAGCTCGCATTCGACATGTCCGAAGGCGAAATGAAAATCAAAAATATTGTCATTGATTTTGTTCAATTGAATCCTGCAGGTTGGTTGGGTGTTACCTTCAAAGGATTTCGTTTAGTTTTTTGCTAGAGTGTTTCTTTGTACAAGATGATATTTTTTTCACAAAATGTACAGATCTTCTCCCACGCGCTGATTAGATAGGTCTTGGTTTGTTCAGTTCGTTCTGGTTTTTCCGTATAATTACAAATCATTTAAGACTGTAAAACAAAATTTACACGTTTATTGTACAAAGTAAAATTCTCGAGGCCGAACCGTGTGTATGATTTTCCATATAAAAAGTGCTGCCTTCTGTACAAAAATAGTTTCTCTCACACATTTTCGAAAATCTTGTTTTTCGGCTGTTGACCAACGTCGATGTCCATACAAAAAGCATCCATAGTACATGAAGTTTCGTATTAAAATGCGGTTCCATTCTCATTATAGCTCTCAGTTCTCGTTTGACAGAACTTTGAAGGCGGAAATGTTGTCAAGGTTTTTGTACGTCCAAATTTTAAAAATAGCCTATTTATAGAATTGTACACATTTTACAGCGGTCTTTCGGTCGCACTATGTTCAAAGTTAGTATTTCCTCCTTTTTCCTATAAAATACGCAACGCAATATAAAAATGTTCACGAAAGAAAAAGAAGAATGTAATCACAGATCGTTTAGTTTTCCCTCCTTTTAAAAAATCGGTTTACAGCATTTACGACAAAAACTTCTTACTTCTTCAATGTTGATGTGGGTTTGTATTTGTGTTTGTTTAACTATGTTTTACGTCCAAAGCGGGTTTATCTCGGTTAATGTGTGTCGGCTGATGAAACTTGATTCTTTTGTATGTATGGTTGATCGGGTTAGTAAAAAAAGTTTTCTCTGTACATATCACGATTTTGGCTTGTCTTAACACTGGATGATAATTTTTCACTTTTTTTGATGACTTTACAGATTCACGTGGCTTTGTTTCGTTTAAAATATATTTATAGAAAATTCCGATTTACAAACATATTACAATTATTTTCATTACAATTTTTACACATTCGACTATCTCACAGGTTGTTCACGAACTGCGTTTTCTCCATTGAGAATTATTCATCTATCATCAGCTAGGTGATGAAGAGAGAGAGTGCTGTTTTCTTGTTTCAATGACAATATTTAAGTTTTATTTCAGTGTACGGTTTCTATTGATGGTTTCCGACGCGTACAGGTTTTATAGAGAAAAAACAAAATAACAAGTTGCGTTCTACAGTTACACGAGTTTAGGTTTAACAGATTTATATATCTCACAATTAGCAAAAATCCGGGAGAAACATTGGCTCGGTTTCTCCCTTCCAAAAGACACACTTGGGAGAGTTGGTTTGAAATTCTTCAAGATACCACTGGAATTACGTCGTGTTTTGGCTAATACTACTCTGGTTATTTACAGTCATCTCAAACGATCTCACGGACCAAGCACGGTTGGCCCGGAAACCGTTTCCGAAAAAGTACGCGTGTTTTTACATGAAATTTTACAGATCCCCAATGCTCAGTATAACTGCTTTTATTACAAACGGCGGAGGAGGCGATGTTGCGTAACGCTTATTATTTCCAATTTCTACAGATGTTCTAATGTACAATTACCGTTATTTTTAGTTGGGTTTTTGTTTCAGTTTTTGCTGCATTGCTAAAACTTGTTTTTACGTAGTTTGCTTTGTGTCAATATAAAATAACTATATAAATTTTGTACAGCGATATACAACATTTCTTTCTGTCACATTTTGCCATCCAAAGTAACCTTCTCGCTACACGATTCACTGTCTTAGTGTTTCAGCTGTAGTTTTAGTTAAATGTTTAGAAAATTCTACTCCATTATTTTTTTCTACCAAAAATACTCTAACTTTCGAATGAAAAAGTTTTATGATTCAATAGATTACTCATAATTTAATCATTTTAAAACATACTATCCAGAGGAAAATTAATCTAAACTAAATCAATCAATCAATCAAAGGATGAGAACTAATTCCAATAAAATCGCCATTCCTAATTATCGCTCCTACCGAACACACCCAGCACGCCATACGCTCGATGGGTGCTATGTAAAATATTGTCCACCGGAAAGAAACATAGTGCCTGATAAGTTTTTGCTATCCTTAGATTATCCAAATTTACTAACCCTCAAAGCTCAGTTATTGTATGGACTCAGTCAAAAGAGATTCCAATTTTCACGCGCGTGGTTTTTGCCGATTTCTGTTTTTTTTTCGGAGAAGGCACTCATGTCCCATCGAGCGTTTCGTGCACTGAGCCGATCGATTTTGTTTCGTTTCTAACACTAACCTATATGTTATAATAATGAGATATATTTAATTTATGAAAGGAAAATAACTGACCTACTGATTATCCTAATGTTTGACCTACGCAAAATAAACGTTCAGAAGCAATGGTCTTCCGGTGATAACTGGAAAATGTGAAGGCAGGCAATTTGAACTACTAGTATCAGTAAGTAGGAGATACAAATCAATGAGCGATTTGGGTGCTAAGATCAAAGTGAGAGTCACTCCTTTAAAATCTACCGATATCCGATCATAATTAATCGAATGTGAGTTTTTCGATGTTTGAACTTAATTGAAAAAAAAACACTTTAAACGTAATACTCATAGAAATAAAAAAAAATCTGAACTGTTTTTACAATGCAATTGAAAAAATCATTAACCCTCTAATACCCAAATTTTTATTTTCGATTTAAGTATTATTTTTCGTTATCTAAAATCGTTCTAAACACGTTTTGGGCAATTATTTATTTTTATTCGCAAATTTTTAAATTTTGGTTTTTGATTTTTAAAATTTTTATTTTTGAACATCCCTACCTTTTTTCAGTTTTTCTTGAAGCCTTTTCTAGTTGTTGATTTTTGGCAATAATAAAAATTTATTTTTTTTTACGGTACTTTTAAAAACATTAAATTTTTAATTTTTTTTCGGAGCGTATTTTATTTTCCGTGTAATTAACGGAAAAACAGGTTTGAAATTATATTAACACCACCAGGCTCTTCTTTTGTGATAGGTTGATCGTAGAAAAATATAAAAGGTACGATTTTTTATATTACACGTTAAATGAACTCCAGGCATTTGTAGGTTATATAAGAATGTAATTTTTCAAACAATTTCTAAAAATACAAAAAAGTTTCAAAAGTCATAAAAAACTTTTCTAATATACCTGTTACGAGTCAAGGTATAAGCCAAAAATAAAACCATTTTGATTTCCGAGCTACGAATAAATACACAAAATTCCAAAGTGTACCCCGTCTAAAGGCGGGGTTGGGTATTAGAGGGTTAATATCACCAACATATTTCTAACAAAAGAATATTTCAAATCATTAATCGTTTTTATGTTTTATACTACTACCTACCAAAACATGGGTGCTATTCAAAGTGTCTGCCTTCAAACACTTGCAGTTTCCATCAGAACGTTCAAAATGTTAAATTTTAGCTCATCCAGAAAAGTAGGCCTAAAATATTTCCCGCCTCTTCTAACCTTCTATCCTCTTCTAAGTTTGTGTAGATTTTTAGCAGTGTGTTTTATGTGAGTGGCTACGTGGGCATTCATATTGTGTATGTGTGTGTCCATGGTGTAAAACATCCATTCAGTACACCTAAAACAGCAGATTCATGACGTTCGCCCTACCGGCTCCGATTTTCCGGCGGAGTTTTTGTTTCTACACAGTTACATGAAAAATTGACAAGAAATTAATACGCTGCATTAAAAACGGGGGGGGGGGGGGGGGGGGGTGACACGGAATTTCCACCACACTACTACTAGTCTACTTGGGTAGTTGCTACTAACCGCGAAGAAGAGCGTTTCCATTTGCCCATGCTTCTTCTTCTGTTTAGCTTCTATTGTTTCCTTCATTACCGCATAGTTTTTTTTCACAAATGTTTCATTTTTTAGTATTTTTTAGATTTTTCTTCTTTAAACGCTACTTTCGATTATAATTATAAGTATTTAAGAGGAGAACATTTTTATGTTTCTTGTTTACGTGTTTTATAATAAATGCTATCATGTTTTGTTTGTTTAACTATTAAACGTTACACAGTTATCATGATTCCTGTTCGAAGTTGCAGTTTAAGAAACGCAATTACTATTTGCCTCGCGGATTATGTCCTGTTGCTCATTTAAATGCTATAAGTAGTTAGTTGAGGAAAGTGTTTGCTCATAGCTACTACACAACTTTTTGTTTCATTGTTGTTGCGTAGGAACCGAAGTAGTTGATATTCCGTATTCATGACCAACTGTTTGTAGTATGAACGATTTCTAGTATCATTTAGCGTTAAAGGAGTCCATTTTTTAATCGGTAAGTGTAATTCTAGCAATGGTTTACTTTTGTGTCAACTTAACTAAAACGATCCGGTTGCGAAATCACAACCGAGTCAGGAAACGACAGAGAGCTTTTTTCTATTACCGATGGGTGAGGGTGTCAATCGATTGCATGAAGGCGAGCTTATAAACGATTTTGTTCAGAGTGTGTTCGTGCGCCGCCATCTTAAAAATCCAACTGTCTCACCCACACGAAAAGAAAGTAAACCATTCAGAAGTGTTAAACTTAAGAAACAAGACATTGCAACGGAAATGCGTCTTAAGAAGCGATACCATTTAAACTCGTAACGACGAATTGTTCCGTGATACGCTGTCCGAGTGATACATTGACTCGGTTTTACTTTTGCACGCCACATTTATAACGTTCCGTTTTATGCGTGTTTGTGAATGCGTTGTTCCACAGTGTGTGTGTATGTCTGTACTTATTCAAATTCATTGTTTGTTTTCTTCGAAAAAATGATCCCTATGCCAGCTTGTTTCTATTAATAAAATAACTAATTGATACTTGGTTGCCTCATTATTTTGCTTTTTGCTTTCAGTTTTAACATCTTCTATGTTTGCGTCATTGTTTCTTTTTAGAAATGTTAAAATGTTATTTTCCGTTAGTTTCTTTCTCATTTTTTTATTTTAATCAGAGTTTTCTAAATCTTAAAAACGAATGCTCCATTCGATTCGGTTTCATTTACGACGACGATACATTAATGCTCTAGTTTTAGTCAAATTGTTTTAAAACATTTTTTTTTATTAATCACTGGCGCCTACTAACATAAGCGGGTGGATCTCGTAAGAGAACCAACGCGAAAAGAGGAACTCGTACTTCCCGGCGCAGCCTCTCGTACCTACCAACGATGAAAATAAGTTTTACGATAAATTGACAATATTCTCGTATTTCCTGCCCATTACCCGTTGTTTGGTCATGGTGTTAAAGAAATATGAGAACGGTGCCGATTCCATACCACAGTCGATGGAAGTGGTGTTCATTTGAAGAAGGAATTCCATGGTTTCGCCTCCCACGCATAGTCATCGAATGGGCAAACGAAATCATCCAATTTGAATTCACATATCTTGCCAAAATGTCACCAGCTAAATAGCACATTTTTCGACAACCCGTTTCCATGCAATGTAGCTTGACACAAATCTGGCCCGCAGTGGTATAAAAGAATGATATTGGCATCTCTTCTGATTAGGAATTGATAATTATAGGAGAAGAAGTAATTATAAGTTCCGAACATTCTATGACATAATGCGATGCACTAGTGTGCACTTTCTGGACCACTGTGCACCACCCAACCACGGAACAGAAAAACGATGAAGCTGTGTGCGGAAATATCAGCTATGCGTAGGTCTGATGCAGGCCACGAAAAGCCACCAGATGAAAAATCATGATAAATGAACCTTGATTGCTACCCTTTGAGCCGCCGACATATCTCTATCATTTAACGCGATAAAGAGATGCCTGCACGAATTCAGTTGTTATTCATTCGCTTTTGAAAGCTGATAGAAGTATTTGCGTGTGTGTTCGTGTAGATTTCGCGATAGGGAAATAAAATTTTCCAGCAGCTTCCGTTTGTGGTGCGGTTCATATTTTCATTGTTTTCTTCCGGGAAAAAATATTACAAAAAAGAAAAGGATCATATACACATCTCATCTTTAAGCTTATCCTACAGTAATGGGGGTGTCTTAATCGAATTCCTATACATCGCGAGCGCTGCAAACATCGTGTCACATGCTAAAGCTCCACTAACCAACAAAAAAGCTGCGCCTAAAGTCGAGTTCTTCTAGTCATTATCTACTATTTATAAGTGATTTACACACATTCAAAAGTCTTCTGCGTTCTACTACAAATTCATCAACCTACGATAGCGTTAAGACTTTGATTACAATACAAGATACACCTAAAATATTACCAATTTATATATGTATATTTTCTGCTTCCTGCTGTCGTTCGCGATCTCTTTGCTCTTGCTCAATAATTTATATGTATATATTGCAAAAATACTACAACAAAGAGAGTTTCCATTCTGCTTAATCGTACACTTTTCTCAATCTCCACCATCGAGAGTTTCCTGCCATTCAAATCGAAAAGTTTGAAGCGCTTTGTGGTTGCATTCTTCCTCTGCTCATAAAAGATCGACAAAACAATAAAAATTGGACTTCATTATGAGTGAATTGTTGTACTGCCAAAGCTAATCTGAACGCTTTGTTTCCTGAACTTCTGCTTGTTAAACTATGGATTAAAATTTTCTTGTCACGATAATCTCTGATTTGAAGTTGCAAATCCTGTTTTGTATATACCTTTGAGTGATTTCTATGGCGTTTAACGGGTAAATGAGGATACTATTCTGAAAATGCCTCGCAGCTGAAGTTAATCTCTTGGAATGCGCTTCTATCGCGGAGAAGAATATTTTCTTCAATAATTATATATATAAAAACAAATATAATTATCCCCTTAATAAAACATACACGGGAACTGTCTCCGAACAGTTTATATATAGTCTTGCACGTTTTAAACTTATAAATTGGGCTGAGATCCGTGTCTTCTTCTGCATCTTCTTATAAACGAATAACTTATTACAGCTGATGAGGGGAAGATTGTATACATCCGAACTGCGCAGAACAGTTTTTATACTATCACGTCACGTCGTTTCTAGTATTTCTAATCGAAAGTCTTTCTCGGTTTGATCCTGCCACTTTTAAAACAAATCCTACTAACATATGATTCGACAGAGAAAAATCTCCGAATGTAAAAAAAAAACAGGGAAAATATTTACAGATGGTTTCTTTACAAAATAAAAGTTGCGCCACCACACAATTTCCCGCCTGTGTGTGTGTTTGTGGGTGGCCGTTTTTCCTCCGGCGATCGAAGGCACATTCCCGTGCATCTTTTTTGTTCATTTTGCTGTTTGAGTTCGTTCGTATGGTGTTTTTTTGGTGTACATCATCCGGACTATTGACCAAGCGCGCGCATTCTAACTTTTCTCACCTTTCAAGAGAAACTCCCAATACAGTACAATCATTAATCATCGACCGACCGCTGTCTTCGTACAGCTTACATTACCACCCCGTTGGTGGGTGGTGGCCCGATGGGACCCAGATTCGTCACTCCACCGTTCCCGGCGCTATTGACAACGACCACGCTGTTTCCATTACTGGCTGGCCCGTTTCCATTTGAACTCGGCACCAACTGTTGGCCAGCACCGTTAGTTCCATTAGTGCCAACGACGTCCCCGTTGCCACTGCTGTTTCCGCTACTGGACGACCCGGTGCTGCCATTGCCACCGACGACGCCTCCACTTGGCACGCCGCCAGCACCCGTGGGTCCACCGCTGCCGCCACCGATCGAGTTCGGCGTTTTCAACGAGAACTTGTCCAGCTTGGCAATGATGTGCTTGCCGTAGGTGTACTTCTTCAGCGAGTTCATGTGCGGGCGAATCTTGTGCAGCAGCACCTTGCGCTGCGTCGGTTCCGACACGTCGATCATCTTCTGGACCACATAGTTGGCGTACTGGTCCTTCATCATCACGTGGAGACCCCTGAGGAATGCAAAGGGAAGATAAAGGTTTAGGAAATTGTTTCATAACTAAGCAACTTATCCTGAAAGCCCATTTAAGGACTGGTGCTAGAATTTTTATCATATTCTTAGCGGCAATAAATCATAGCCATACTGAAGGTGTCGTGGTTAGACTTTCGGACGGTCCAAATTCTTTTCGTAATGGAATTTAATTGACTTCTCTGAACAAAAATTCATCCAGTAGTAAAAGGTTGAGGAGAATGATCAATATAGGCATATAATAGTGGTCACGGTCGCCATGTAATATACTATCAAGACTTTTTTTTTGATTCTGGTTTATTGTTTACCGAAAAACTAAACATTAAATATACTTTGCAATTGGATTGGTTAAATTGAAGTGAAATTTGCGAAATCGCGTTCTCTGGGTGAGAATTGAGAATCGAGAACTCACGAACCTAATTCGCTAAATCTCGAAAACTTAGTCAAACCGACTCAAGTCAAAAAAGTATACAAACTTACTTTATCGATTCTACGTGTTTCGCAAACGAAATTCTACACATTTCGTTCTAAACCAACTCGATTTTTCACTTTTAGAGCGTTTACTTTCCGGATTTACAAAACGACGAAAGTAAGATTTTAAACTTTCCCTACCTAACCACAACTTTCGCCGCTCCTCTGTATGGAGAGACAAAGTGACTTATCCACGAATCAAAACAAAACACTACTTGAGCCGATTTTACACTGATACAAAAACGTCGAAAGTAACTGAATAATTCGGCTTATCATTTTGTAATAAAATTGTTGTAGGAAATAACAGGAACTCCCTAGTTTTTTTATCGCGAGCTTATTATATGAAAAATTTAAGCAATGTACACGGCGAAAAAATGTTAAAAAGGTGATTCATTTTAAAACAGTTTTAGAAGACAGGTTGTGATTCTTCTGAATTAATTTTCTTAAAACCGTACACGCAAAAAAATTGTGCGGTAAAAACTACCATTTTAGGGGGTTAACTTAAGGACATTATAAAAAGCAGCCAAAAATGGCTACCAGTATGGTGCTTACTGTACCTCCTCTCACTTCTTCCCCCTCTGCCTTGTGTTTGGTTGGAGCAGAATTATACAGGCATATTGATCAAATTTTAGTCACTCTTACCTCTTAGTTGCAATGCAGAACTGCTACTGTTTACTGTTTACTATAAAAGTATTCACCAAAACTCAATTATACCCTCAAATATGTCTCCAAAAGCTCAAATACTGCAACTTTCTCACGCACTTGAAGTGGCATTTCTTCCAGCTTCTTCTTCCAATCTTCTTCAACACATTTTGGAAACTTTCTTTGAACTTCGTTATTTGACATTTTCACACACAAAAATTCTTATAAAAATGTTATCACTGTGATAATTGATCACCATATTATTCACCATCATTAGCAAAATCACGGAAAAGCATCGGAAATCGCGTTTAACTGCAAGAAAAACCCAGATCAGATTTCACTTTTGCGATATGTAAACAACCACGACGGTGACTAAACGCAATCGTGTTGAGAAGTAATATTGGTGACTTTCGTTTCAGTGTTGCCATACAATTTAGTGCGGATAATTCATGTAAATTTATGATTTATAGTGTTTTATGTAATATAGAAAACAACGAATATATGTTTCCATTTTTAAATACTCGTCCGAAATGTTGGTTCATCATTGAAAACGCATTGTACAATAACTTTTCAATTACTAGGAATATTCAATATACAACATCGGCAGCACTGTTGTGTTAGCTGGGACGGATGTTGTTGTAACATGATTTTTGTCACACAAATATTATCATTGTGTGTAAAATGCACATTCGACTAATACCTATGCAGTCATTTTACATGGCTTTGCTTTATAATGTCCTTAAGCGCTCGCACCGGCAATTTTCAGCAGACCAGAAATGCGCTTGATTTTACCGTGTCTTTTGTCGAAATCCGATTGTTGTAAATTATTTCTGTCAATTGTACCAGTAATGCGGTGGAATGTACCGTAAACGTAGTAAATTGGTCTGAAATTCCATGGTAGTTTCAAGAATGGGCGTAGTCAGCTAAAATAGTAACTTTTACCACAGAATTTTTTCCCGTGTATGGAAGTTACTTACGTCGATTTGAAAAAGTAATCGAGAAATATCGCGCGTTACCGTTTCGACACGAGGACCAGGCATTGAAGCCATGAGCGAGCTTGATGAGCATGAACATTGAACAATCAAAGCGACCTTATGCTGTGATCGAACTGTGCTACTCAGTAAGACGGCAGTCAGCGCTCACTGTACGGATAAACAATGAGCTTGGAATTTCACTAGGCAACCCTAAAGTGCATGACTATCACAACTGCTGTGCAGGAATTTGAAATCAAAGCAAACCAAATTGATTTCTAAACGTCAATGGATTTGCAAAGACTGGTTTGGACGAAGATCTAGTTTTGGAGAACTGCAATTATTTCGATTAAATTAAATCTAACGAGCCACAAAACTATACATCAATGCTGTTGAAGTCCATCCGCGCACGAGCGAGCGTATTCCTACATCATAATAAGCTGCAAATTGTAACAGTTATGTTTTAAGGCATCGTCCATTTATTAATTATCGCAAAATAAACCATTTCAAATCCCTGCCCTATAATGTTCCCTATAATGTTATTTGTATGAAATTCTTTAAATTTTTGATTAGCAATAATGCTGAAGCCTACATCTTTTTTTAACCTGAAGCGTTTCGACGGCGGCGCTTGGGCTTCAATTTCAAAACATCAATATTGGGTAAATCTGGAAATGGAATTCGTGCGCTGTTAAACATTTCTACTAAAAACAAATACAAACGAATCTCGAATTATCACGAATTATTGTTAAAACTTCCATGTGGAGAAAAACAAACTCATCAACATGTTGCCTTTATCCCTTATAGAACTGAAAGTGCCCTGCATTCATCAAAAACTTTATAAATATCTTCAATTTGATCGATGGACTTCTATGCTCAGTTGGGTTTTATTGCTGAACTGTGTTGATCAAGCAGAGAGATGTTGACGATCGTCAAAACTCAACAAACTTGATAACTCATGACCTACTCCTTAGCTGAGCATCAAGATACCCTAACATCAACTGATATCTGCTCATGAGCTGAGCATTTTCAATGCCTGACGAGGACACATGGACGCAAAAGTTTATCGGTAGCTGTTAAAACTTCCACTCGTCTGGTTATGGGTTAGTTAAAGAGTATTTATCGAGCTACGGATTCATGTTGTGTAACCATTCGTTTGAAAACGTCGCGACCCATTGGGAGTCACGCACTACACAAATGGAATGCAAATGAAAAAAATATGTTTAATGGATTATTGAAAATTCAAGAATCTTATGTAGGCGATTTTCCAGGATTTATTCTTAATGGTAGTTTCCTTGACATCCCATAGAGCGTCATCGTACACTAAGGATTTTTTACGTCGGTCAACGTCCCGCGTAAAAAACATTTTCAAAAAAAAAAAACAACGTTAAACCGTGTCGTTTCAAAAACAAAGTGTAAAAATCTTTATGTTTCTCGTCGTTTCACGATCATACGAATCATGATGTAGAACATTGTTTTGTATGGAAAAAAAATGCTGATATTTTTACGTCGTTTTCTTCGTCGGTTTTCGAAATAACGCAGTACCGCGTAACAAAACTATAATGTATATGCCATACGATATACGAGTTCAAAAATGGCAACTCTGGCAAAAAAGCTCTGGCTTAATAACCATGAAAGTGCTAATAAAAACACTAATCTGAGAAGCAGTTTCTTTCCCAGTGAGGATGTAATGTCAAGAAGAAGAGTTGAAGTAGATGAAGTTGGTTCGATTCGCGGACGGTCCAGAATCTTCACATAAAAGCAGCCTCTAGACGATTGACGTAACTCTTCAATATATTGATGTCGTAGAGGTTTGACATCAATATATTGAGGTGAAATCAGAAAAGTTTGATATGCGTGCGTTTCAATATTTCCCATCATTTCCCCTCTCAGTTTGATCTTGATAGCCGATAGCAGCCGAAGTGAAGCATGTTTCGTGTTTGTCGGGTGATTTGTTTGAATCGGAATCACGAATAACGAAAGTAATTCTTTTTTTTTTTTGTGCGGAGCAACCCAACATGGCTGACCCGACTTGAACGCGGTGAAAGTATTGAGGAAAAGTATTGAAAATAAAAATATTGTCGATATTTCAGCCTGTTTGGCGCGCGGAGCACCTTTCTAATATATTTTTTGTGCGGAGCATCTGCTCTTCATCACTATTCCGTTTGAAATCTGGATTTTTTAAACGCCTGATATTGACCCTGAAATTCTAACGATAAACGTGAAGTACGATTTGTCTTGGTCAATCTAACATTAATTTTGATGTTTTTTTTTTTATTTTTTGTTGAAAGGATTAGAAGCAAAAAGGTGTAAGTGACAAAAATTTGCTGCTGAAGTTTTTTCAGCAATTTTTGTACCGATACAAACTGTATGGGAACCAAGAAAAAACTCCTACAAATTATACATAAAAAATACTACAAGAAAGCTAGGAAACAGAGATTTGTTCAGTATACTTAACTCAAAACAAAAAAAATGTCGCTTACACCCCTTTCATTTTGGGCCCTAAATTCTTATCTTTAAAAAAATGATCTATTTGATTGAGTCATCTTTTTTAATTCTAGGTTAAACTATGACAATTACAAATTTAAATGAAATTATAATAGTTTTTTTTTTGGTCAAATATTTCAAAATTCATGGCTTGAACACGGCAGAATTGCTTTTGTTAGGAAATTTTCCCCACTTTTGTTATTAGATCGAACAACTGAGCGAATTTGTCTAAAACTTTCACACCCTGAAAGTTGCAAAATTTTCTATCGGGGAAAATTTGATTTTTGCAAGCTTAAGAGTTGTTCTTCATATCAAATTCAAGAAAACTTTATTTTTCAGCTGAGACTGTCACATACAAAATGAATCGGACATTTTCATCGACAAAAATATTTTCAATCTTCCAATTACGAAATTTAAGCCCAAATAAAAGTTCACCAATGATTTAGATTTTGACACCGAGTGTATAAGATTCGTAAAAATTGTATTCCATCATCCAGTGGCGCAACCAAGGGGGGGTTTTGGGAGTCAGTGAGAGTTTGTGTCTTCGGCAAAGTAGTTGAGCAGATCATGTACGATCTAGCAGTAACAAAACTAATTAGGAACTGTGGAAGTGCTCATAGGACACTAAGCTGAGAATTAGACTGAATCAGAAGAAAAAAAACAGAAGAATATGAAGAAGAAATAGAACATGTGAAATGCAAAGTGACTGTTGTCTTGTTCACAATCGTAAAAGTTCCAAATTTATGCTGTGGTTGATTCTCGAATGATCTTTGAGAAACTTATTTTGAAATCTAAAACATCTCACAAATCAACCTTGAATCCCTGAGAGCAAACCCCAAATACTTACGCATCATTGAAGGAGCACACTTCTTCGATCAGCAGTGCACGCTCGGCTCTCGTTGCATGCGTGACGCACTTTTCCACCACATTGGAAGCGAACTTGTGCTGCGACAGAATCAGAACCTTTCCCCGCACAGCGGCAATCAGCACCGATTTGTCCTCCGGTTTACCATGCTCTGTGGATCAGAATAAAAAAAGAAAGCAAACATTATTTCCTGAACTTCCCAGCAGATCCCCGAGTTGTCACACATACCCAATACATGCTGGATGACGTAGTTGCCGTACTGGTCCTGGATTAACTGCTCGGTATTAGCATGGAGCTCGGCCAGAATCGGCGAAGTCTGCTCCGGCGTGCAGTGTTCCAGTATCCGTTGAATGACTCGGCACCCGTACGGGTGGGTGCTCAGCGAGTACACCTGATTGCGGAATGCATCGATGATGAACTGCAGTGCCGTCGGTTCGACGCATTCGATGCACTTTTGCACCACGTGGTTTCCGTTCTGATCCTTGACGCACTTCAACACATGGCCGTCCAGTTCCCGAACGATTTCCTGCTGCTGTTCGGTCGGAATGCTCTCCAAGGCCTTCTGGATGACCCGGCAGCCGTACATCTGTAGGGCGAGCGGCAGTACGTGTCCCTTGACTTGCTGAGCAAGGGCTTGCTTCTGTTCCGGTGATCCATACTCGAAGAACTTTTGAATGACATAGTTACCGAAGACATCAGTCATTAAGCTATATGCCGCTCCGAGAATTTCGTTGAACACCAACTGCTTCTCGGCAGCTGTCGCTCGCTCGAGTTTTTGCTGAATGAACCGCGAACCGTGCTGATCTTGTGAGAATTCTACGATATGATTGGTAAGATCACGCAACTGAAGATTCGGATAGCGTTGGTTTCGGAAGTCTTCCAACAGTCTCGACCGTCCAGGTGGACGATCCAATCCAGGGGCACCTCCGGCAACGGCTGCAACTACGGCAGTTGCTGCCGCTGTGGGTCTCACTGCCGATCCGGATAGTTTGGAGAAGAGGGAGTTACTGGATCCGAACATGGCATTCGCCGAAATACCTGGCGCCAGCTGATTGATTTGTCGGTACTTGGTTTCAGCACCTGGCGCACGGCTTGTGACCAGAGCTCCCAGTCCGGAAACTGGAGGAGGCGTGATCGAGGCACCAAGTGGACTGGCCGACGCGGTAATCGCGCTTAATCCGCCGTAACTGCCGGCCCCGACAGGCCACTTCCGGGCGACGGCCGCAGCCGCAGCATTGTTCACGACGGCATTAGTCGACGCCGAAGAGTAGTCCAACGAAGGACTGAAGGCCGATGTGTTACGGTCGAAGGAGTCCCTACGTGCAGTCAGGGACGATGTGCTTAGCGCCAGACCTGCAAAAGGTTTTGGGATGAAGAAAGTAGATGGATTAGAAGAAGTGTTGCGTAAAGTTGGAGTGAATATTGTTTCGCAGCAAAACACAGAACCGATTAACCATATAAATCAATTTTCACGGTTGGTCGATTCCTAACTGTGTCTCTTACTGTGAACCGATTTTACATAACTCTATACAGTCTTCGAAACATTGGAAAAGCTGCTACAGTTAGGGCGCCGGTTACGCGGGACATCGATCGGATGCAAAAGCTTGACTAATTGATTTGGAAAAACGACAGCGTTAACAAATAGCGGTGGGTAGGTGGTTTGCTATTGAATTGCTTCATTTCACAGTTTGTGGGTGCAGAAATGACGTGCAATTGTAGCTTTACGATACAGTGGTTTCAGAAACGGTAACCTGCTAAGACAATCGAGTGACTGCTTTGGCGATTATGTATTGCAATTGCATAAAGGAGAAAATGGAAAACAGAAAATTTGCAACGGTGCCGTTTTTATGAAGACAATTAAAATTAATGGACACCCACACTGATTTCCTTTAAAGGGTAAAAACTTCATCCAAGGTTCAGTTCATAGTTTGTCTTATTTGAAAAATGAAACAAGTTGTTACAAAAAAATAGGTCTACCCTTCGCGATTTCTAATTATTTTCTATCATAGCTAAAAATTGTGTCTCGCATAAAGCCAGACAGCTTTCTTTTCAGTTCTTGTTCCGCAGAAACAAGTACAGGTGAGCGTTATACCCCGATAGGGACGACGCGACGACCATATTGAATTACTCACTGTCTCATAAATTAGATAGCGCTGTTATCAATCATCTGCAATTTGTGTGTTTGTGTCTGAGCTGGGCTGATAAACTGACTTTCATCTCAATTATAGTCATATGCTTCGCTCGACGGTGCACTGCACAAAGCAGACAACCGGATTTCTGCATTTATGTCCCACTCCAACCAACAAGGGAATGGATACGTACCCAGTCGGATGGCCACCATGCATCTATTCATGTTCAATGTGTGCATTAGGGTGGTTTATATTGAAAAAAAAAAAAAAAATCGAAAATCCCATCTCCCATATCTTTACTGCAAATTTTTATTCTAAAAATTAATGATTTACATGTGGCTCAGAGACAAAATAGGTTTATATAGAAATTACTAAGGAGAAATTTTGAAAAATGTTCCTACCACGTTAGTGCTATAATGTTAGTACAAATTTATCATCTCAAATAGAAAAATTCATTGTTCAAACCATAATAAAGCAAGTTATTAAAAAGAGCAACTAAATTCGACAGATGAAACAAGAGATAAATATCAATTTGTTTGTTATTATTTCGTTTTTTGTTAGATTATAGTCAAACATTTGCAAAATTAGCCCAAAATGAATTTATTTCTTTAGGAACTTTTTTCATCATAGTTTGAGTCATAAGGTTCAATAATTCATACTAGCATCAACATGATTATGATAGTTTTACGTTAAGGTGAATATGCATCGAAGCGAAACCTCAAATTTTCAAGACCACAAATCTAGAGAACCAGATAGCAGTTCGAGCTGAAAACTTAATCGATTGGTCACACGCTGGTTCATACGAACCTTCAACGTTTTTGAGAACCTTTGAAACTTCACCGAGACGGCTGAAAATATCGCTCCATTTTCATCACTAGAATTGTAATGAAGCTATGAGAGATGAGATTTTCAAACGTTATTATACGTTTATAATTTCACCCACCCTAATTAGTGTGCATCTCTCTGACGCGAGGAGAAATCAACGTCACCTTGATTCGTCTGCTGCACGCTGCACCCGTCCTTTCATAGTTCGATTAGAAGGTAATAAGGGCATCAATTACTTGATTACCGGTTTCCTACGTACGGGTAAGGTTGCTCCCTTTCTTTCTCTCGTATGCGTTCTACATTTCTATACTGGATACAATTGGAGCAAACGAAGCACGAAGGAGGTTGACAGCAGTTTTTTCTTACTTCGAGTAGATAGCATCTCGATTTTTGTTGTATGTACACATGAGTCGCTCGCTAGAGCTCTTCCCGGGCTTGGGTTCGTGTTCATGTGTGTTGTGTTAGTCTGACTACTGAATATGAATATGAATCGAAGAAACTGGAGCATTTTAGATACGCTCGAAGTGTAACTAACGAATGGAAAGAATGCAGAAATCAAGATTATTGGATGCTTGCTTGTATGAAGGTATGCTATTTGCAACGGTATCATGTTACACCGATCATTGCGCTCGATGCATACTCTCATGGAGTCAGTTTCAAGCAATGGAAATGGTGACACATTAACTGGCATCATAAATTGCTTGGTTTATATTTTAAGGCTGTTATTAGTGCCAAACACAAAGTAGTTCCTGCAGCAACTGAAGTGTTCCGTATCAAATGGCTGAGATTGTCTTCAGTTTTTAAGTACCTGGAAACATTTATACCAGTGTTGTCGCTCGTTGGACATTTTGAACGACCTGCGTCTTCATTTTGAGCGACCCATTAAGTTTCAAAGCTTTAGTTTTATCTGGCCCGTAAACTGTTCTGTCAATTGTGAATTATTTTTTTCAACTTTTAATTTTAACTTTAACCTTAGTTAGATACTGGGGTCATAATGACCCAAAATCGAATTTCAACCTGCAATATCTCTGTTGATATCAAACGGATCTTTCTGAAATTCCCTGACTTTTAATATTTTGTGGAAACGAAGCGCAAGACCAAAAAATTTTTTTCTTAAGGTGATTCTAAGATGGCGCCACAAAAAAACAACTTAATAAGATACTGGGGTCATTATGACCCAGAAATGTATACCCCTATAAATCAGCGAAATATCAACCGAATAATGAAATTTATGCCGCATTCGAAAGATATACTCCTCAAGATTCTGATCACTACCTGGAATACCAGTTCCGGATCCAGTGGCCACCGGGAATCGGCTACGAAGGGGACCATGTTGGCCACGTGAAATTTCAGTACACTCAGTCCAGAAATCTGCAGTCATCACCAAATTGTATAAGATGCAGGCCATATAGGAATGTACTGTCTTCAGCAAACTTGCTTCGGGGACCAAGAACTTCCACATGGGATACAATTTAGTTCAGAACTTGACCACCGCGTGGCGCTAGCGTCGATATGAACTTCCGGTAGGGGCTAATTATGCGATAACTCGAGATTACGAGCACATAGAAGGATGCTGTCTTCGGCAAAGTTGCTCAGAAGGATTAGGACTTCCACATGAGATACAATTTAGTTTAGAACTCGACCACCGCGTGGCGCTAGCGTCGATACGAACTTCCGGTAAGGGCTAATTATGCGATAACTCGAGATTGCGAGCACATAGAAGGATGCTGTCTTCGGCAAAGTTGCTCAGGAGGATAAGGACTTCCACATAAGATACAATTTAGTTCAGAACTCGACCACCGCGTGGCGCTAGCGTCGATACGAACTTCCGGTAGAGGCTAATTATGCGATAACTCGAGATTGCGAGCACATAGAAGGATGCTGTCTTCGGCAAAGTTGCTCAGGAGGATAAGGACTTCCACATAAGATACAATTTAGTTCAGAACTCGACCACCGCGTGGCGCTAGCGTCGATACGAACTTCCGGTAAGGGCTAATTATGCGATAACTCGAGATTGCGAGCACATAGAAGGATGCTGTCTTCGGCAAAGTTGCTCAGGAGGATAAGGATTTCCACATAAGATACAATTTATTTCAGAACTCGACCACCGCGTGGCGCTAGCGTCGATACGAACTTCCGGTAGAGGCTAATTATGCGATAACTCGAGATTGCGAACACATAGAAGGATGCTGTCTTCGGCAAAGTTACTCAGGAGTATAAGGATTTCCACATAAGATACAATTTAGTTCAGAACTCGACCGCTGCGTGGCGCTAGCGTCGATACGAACTTCCGGTAGAGGCTAATTATGCGATAACTCGAGATTGCGAGCACATAGAAAGATGCAGTCTACGGCATAGTTGTTCAGGAGGATAAGGACTTCCACATGAGATACAATTTAGTTTAGAACTCGACCACCGCGTGGCGCTAGCGTCGATACGAACTTCCGGTAAGGGCTAATTATGCGATAACTCGAGATTGCGAGCACATAGAAGGATGCTGTCTTCGGCAAAGTTGCTCAGGAGGATAAGGACTTCCACATAAGATACAATTTAGTTCAGAACTCGACCACCGCGTGGCGCTAGCGTCGATACGAACTTCCGGTAGAGGCTAATTATGCGATAACTCGAGATTGCGAGCACATAGAAGGATGCTGTCTTCGGCAAAGTTGCTCAGGAGGATAAGGACTTCCACATAAGATACAATTTAGTTCAGAACTCGACCACCGCGTGGCGCTAGCGTCGATACGAACTTTCGGTAGAGGCTAATTATGCGATAACTCGAGATTGCGAGCACATAGAAGGATGCTGTCTTCGGCAAAGTTGCTCAGGAGGATAAGGACTTCCACATAAGATACAATTTAGTTCAGAACTCGACCACCGCGTGGCACTAGCGTCGATACGAACTTCCGGTAGAGGCTAATTATGCGATAACTCGAGATTGCGAACACATAGAAGGATGCTGTCTTCGGCAAAGTTACTCAGGAGTATAAGGATTTCCGCATAAGATACAATTTAGTTCAGAACTCGACCACCGCGTGGCGCTAGCGTCGATACGAACTTCCGGTAGAGGCTAATTATGCGATAACTCGAGATTGCGAGCACATAGAAGGATGCTGTCTTCGGCAAAGTTGCTCAGGAGGATAAGGACTTCCACATAAGATACAATTTAGTTCAGAACTCAACCCCCGCGTGGCGCTAGCGTCGATACGAACTTCCGGTAGGTACTAATTATGCGATAACTCGAGATTGCGAGCACATAGAAGGATGCAGTCTTCGGCAAAGTTGCTCAGGAGGATAAGAACTTCCACATGAGATACAATTTAGTTCAGAACTCGACCGCTGCGTTGCGCTAGCGTCGATATAAACTTCCGGTAGGAGCTAATTATGCGATAACTCGAGATTGCGAACACATAGAAGGATGCTGTCTTCGGCAAAGTTGCTCAGGAGGATAAGGACTTCCACATAAGATACAATTTAGTTCAGAACTCAACCCCCGCGTGGCGCTAGCGTCGATACGAACTTCCGGTAGAGGCTAATCATGCGATAACTCGAGATTGCGAACACATAGAAGGATGCTGTCTTCGGCAAAGTTGCTCAGGAGGATAAGAACTTCTACATGAAATACAATTTAGTTCAGAACTCGACCGCTGCGTGGCGCTAGCGTCGATATAATCTTCCGGTAGGAGCTAATTATGCGATAACTCGAGATTGCGAGCACATAGAAGGATGCTGTCTTCGGCAAAGTTACTCAGAAGGATATTGACTTCCACATAAGATACAATTTAGTTTAGAACTCGACCACCGCGTGGCGCTAGCGTCGATACGAACTTCCGGTAGGTACTAATTATGCGATAACTCGAGATTGCGAGCACATAGAAGGATGCAGTCTTCGGCAAAGTTGCTCAGGAGGATAAGAACTTCCACATGAGATACAATTTAGTTCAGAACTCGACCGCTGCGTTGCGCTAGCGTCGATATAAACTTCCGGTAGGAGCTAATTATGCGAAAACTCGAGATTGCGAACACATAGAAGGATGCTGTCTTCGGCAAAGTTGCTCAGGAGGATAAGGACTTCCACATGAGATACAATTTAGTTCAGAACTCGACCACCGCGTGGCGCTAGCGTCGATACGAACTTCCGGTAGAGGCTAATTATGCGATAACTCGAGATTGCGAGCACATAGAAGGATGCTGTCTTCGGCAAAGTTACTCAGAAGGATATTGACTTCCACATAAGATACAATTTAGTTCAGAACTCGACCACCGCGTGGCGCTAGCGTCGATACGAACTTCCGGTAGAGGCTAATTATGCGAAAACTCGAGATTGCGAACACATAGAAGGATGCTGTCTTCGGCAAAGTTGCTCAGGAGGATAAGGACTTCCACATGAGATACAATTTAGTTCAGAACTCGACCACCGCGTGGCGCTAGCCTCGATACGAAGTTCCGGTAGAGACTAATTATGCGATAACTCGAGATTGCGAACACATAGAAGGATGCTGTCTTCAGCAAAATTGCTCAGGAGGATAAGAACTTCCACATGAAATACAATTTCGTTCAGAACTCGACCACTGCGTGTCGCTAACGTTGATAAGGCCTTCCGGTAGGGGCTAATTGTGCGATAATACAAGAATGCGAACACATAGAAAGATGCAGTCTTCAGCAAAGTTGCTCAGGAGGATAAGGACTTCCACATAAGATACAATTTAGTTCAGAACTCGACCACCGCGTGGCACTAGCGTCGATACGAACTTCCGGTAGAGGCTAATTATGCGATAACTCGAGATTGCGAACACATAGAAGGATGCTGTCTTCGGCAAAGTTGCTCAGGAGGATAAGGACTTCCACATGAGATACAATTTAGTTCAGAACTCGACCACCGCGTGGCGCTAGCCTCGATACGAAGTTCCGGTAGAGACTAATTATGCGATAACTCGAGATTGCGAACACATAGAAGGATGCTGTCTTCAGCAAAATTGCTCAGGAGGATAAGAACTTCCACATGAAATACAATTTCGTTCAGAACTCGACCACTGCGTGTCGCTAACGTTGATAAGGCCTTCCGGTAGGGGCTAATTGTGCGATAATACAAGAATGCGAACACATAGAAAGATGCAGTCTTCAGCAAAGTTGCTCAGGAGGATAAGGACTTCCACATAAGATACAATTTAGTTCAGAACTCGACCACCGCGTGGCGCTAGCTTCGATATGGACTTTCGGTAAGGGCTAATTATGCGATAACATGAGATTGCGAGCACATAGAAGGATGCTGTCGTCGGCAAAGTTGCTCAGAAGGATGAGGACTTCCACATAAGAAACAATTTGGTTTAGAACTCGACTACCACGTGGCTAATTTTAAATGAAAACAAATAAACAAATTGCTGAAAGCAATTCGTTAGAAATTCCAAAAAGACCTAAACAGTAGTTTAAGGAGAAATTTTTAAAATCATTGGATAAATAAATAAATTGACAAACTTACGCCTTGAGGAGTACTAGGGGTGTCTCTCCTAGGAGATAATTTATAAGGATGTCCCTGAAAAAAATTCTGGGCGTATCCCTAGAAGAAATAAGAAATAGAATTCCGAAAGAAACTCTTGAGCACATTTCATAAGAAACTTCCTACATTTTTTTACCCCTACTTAAAAAAGTGCACGTCATAAACTTCAATTTGAACGTAATCCTCTGCTTGAGTTGTGATTATCACCTACACTATTCTTCGCAAGTTAGAGTAAGTAGATTTGCGAGCATGACTTGAAGTATAAAGATGTGAATGTGTTCGGATAGTGATAATTTTCAATATTATTATTAAGATAAATAAAGTTTATAGTACAGTGAAACCTCCATGAGTTGATATTGAAGGGACCATCGACTCATGGAAATATCGAGTCATGGAACAGCATTCCTTTGGATAGCTGCTTCTAGGGACCATGCAAGTTTGTTTTTACTATGATTCCATGAGTCGATATCGAGTCATGGAACATCGACTCATGAAGGTATCACTGTAAAATCAATAGAGTGTGTGAATTTGATTTAACGTAAAATTTAGTGCTGAAGTAGTTGATTTGATTCAGAATCAATTAGTTTTGCGTAAGTAAAAATAATTAACAGTATAGTAACGACAACATAAAACATTCTTCTTCGTTAACTTCTGGACATTTCTTTAGAATCAGCTTCTGCAGAAATTTCAACAAATCTTGCGTACAAGAATTTGCATAAAGGTTTTGTATTAAAACAATAGGAAGAACTCAAAAAACTTCGTCAGATTATCTTGAAAAAAGATTTGTAAAAAAAAAAAATTAAGCGATTTCGCAAACACCAATGAAAAAATCCCAAAAATCCAAATTTCTCGTAGAATTCCATAATAAAGTATTAGAAGAATCAAATTAGACTCATGTAGAACTTCGAGGAGACCTTCAGTAGATTTCTGGAACAATTGAATAAATGACCGTGGAGGAATTCATACATTAACTCGAACGAATGTTGGAAATATTTTATGGACTAAAACTAGAAAGAACAGCTGGAGGAATCCCAGAAATAGCTTCATTGGGACGCATTATCAAAAAGTACTCTGAAGTGTTTTAAAAAAATCCTCTTGAGAAAATTCAAAATTATCCATTAGAAAAAAAAATCAGACTATTATTCCGTCAAATCCAAAAATAATAACTTGAGAAATACCGAAAACAATTTTTATATCAGATCGTAGAAGAATTCAATAAAAAAAAAGACATGTGAGGGAATTGCAAAAACTCTGAAGAATTCACTCCTGATAGATTTTTCTGGGAATCAATCCATCCTCAGGGAACTTTTCCAGGAATTATTGCATAGATTACTTCAAGCACTTCTCCAGCGATTCTTCCAAAAATTCTTCAAGCGATTTCTCCTGACATTCCTCTAATAAAAAATAAGAGATTCCCCTAAGGATTCCTTCAAGAAGATCTCTACAGAGATTTTTGCAGAATGTCAGAGGTTTCTCTAAGGATTACTTAAAATATTTCCACAGTGAATTCTCCAGACATTCCACTGGTAGTCCTCTGAAGATTCCTCTAGGATTTATTCCTAAAATTTCCTCCAGGGATCGCTCCAGGAATTCTATAACGAATTATCCCAGAGATTCTACCATTCAATTGGGGATTTTACAAGAAATTATCGCTGGAGAAATTTTTGCAAGAGCCCAAGAAGAGATTCTCGAGGAAAGCTCTGGAGGAATTCCTTACAAAAATCCCCGAAAAATCATATATGCTTTTCAGTTACGCAGTCTTTATTTTTTTCAACGTTCTATTTATAATGAAGACTGCGTAGACGAAACTCATATTTCATTTATATATACAGTCAAATCTCTACCAGTTCATTCCTGAAACGATATCTACAGCAAACCATGTAGAAATTTTTCTGAAGCGATCCTTGGAGAAATTCCTGAAGAAAAAGCTGGAGAAATCTCTGCAGGAATTCCTGTAAAGATTTGCCTAGAGACATCTCTGTAGGAGTCTTTGAATAGACTCCTGTACTGCCCATAACTGCATATTTGTAACATTCGACAAAAGTAGGCATTGAGTAAATGGAATACCAAGTGTACTTTTCATAGCAGTATGGGGGGAAACTGAAATTTCTAAAAATTACCAAGAACTCAAAAGTGCTTATTTGATGCTGATATTTTGTACGACTCATATCGCATACTAGGTGAATAGTCAGAAAATAATTCTGGTAGAAATTTCATTGCTGTTACTTTACGAGGCTCATTTATAATCTCAATGTTACTGTTATGCGGTATAATTACCAATGTGACAAAACAACTTGGTATTTTTTTTTTCAAATTTTCTAGAACAATCCCACAGATTTCAGTAAGTTGGTCGAAAGTATTTATCATTTGATGACTCTCCATGGTATTAACTCCAATTTGTCAAAAATGTCGAATGTGACTGTTATGCAGTTATGGGCAGTGTAGGCATCCATGAAGGACTCTTGGAGACATCTTTGGAGGAATCACTGATGAATCCTTGGAGGTATCCCAGGAAGAATCGATGTTGAAATTTTGCTGGTGGAATCGCTAGAGAAATCCCTGGAAAAACCTTTGTAGATTTTTTGCTGGAAATTATTATTAAAGCTTTATTAAGGAGATTTTCAGCCCTAGGCTGGTTCATCTGCGTTTTTGCTGGAAAAAAACCTTTGTAGATTTTTGTTGGATAAATCCTTATAGGAATATTTAAATGGAAAAATTCTCGAAACATCTAAGGAGAAATAGCTAAACAAATGCATGAATACATTTTCAAAAAAAAAAAAAAAATTATGGAGATTTTATAAAAGGATATGTAGAGATTTTTTTAATGAAAACCATGGAGAAATTTTAGCATAAGTTCTGATAATATTCTAGCAGGAATTAATGGGAGAATCTCTAGAGAAATTTCAAGAAGAACTCTTGGGGGAATCCATGGAGTATTATTGGAGACCCAGTACGAATCCCTGGAGAAATTCTTGGGGAATCCCTGGAAGATTATCTTGAGAAATTCTTGAGGCGTTTCATGGAATTTCCTTGAGGACTTCGTGAGTTTCAGAACACCTGCAGAAATTCCTTGTGGAATCCTTGTAGAATTTTCTCGTAGATCATCCCTGGAGGAATCCCGGAATAATTTCTGAACGAATCTCGAGAGAACTGCTTGGGGAAATCTTTGTACGTATCGGTGGAGGAATCCTCAAAAGAAATTCTGAAGATATCACTAGAGAAACATCTTTAGTAATCTTTGAAGAAATTGTTTTAAGTGTTTCTCCAAGAGGAATTCCTGGAGATTGCCTTGAGGATATCTGTGCAAGAATCCTTGTAGACACTTTCCTGGAGGAATCCTTGCAAAAGTCTGTGGAAAATTTTATAGAGGAATACCAGAAGAAATAACTTAAAAAATCCCTGGAGAAATTTCGAAGTATTCCTGAAACGAATCCTGGAGGAATCCTTGGAAAAAATCCTGAAAGAATCCCAATAAAGATTTTTCTGGAGGAATCCATGAAGGAATCAGTAATGACATTTCTGCTGGAAACCTTTGCAAAATCTCTAAAGAAATCCTTACACATATTTTTTCTTGTAGGAATCCTTGCAAAAATTCGATGTCAACTCCCTGGAGGAAGATATTCCATGCATGGCGAACAAAAGTTCTTCCTGAAAGAATCTCTGGCAAAAGTCCTAGGGAACCCCAGAGGAAATCATTGTAGACCTTAAGGTAAAGAATAGCTTGGATTATTTTCTGGTAAAATCCTTGGAGGAATCTTCCAAAGATTTCCCGGAGAAATCTCTGAGGGAGTCTCTGGAGATATTTCGAGAGGATGAGGACAGAAGGGCATGGGTTTGTATTCCATCGGATGAGCTCTCGGTAAATAACTGTTGAATCCATCATACACATCATTTAAGGTTACTGGACTTTATCCTTTGAATACCTCCGATGTGAACTACGACTTGAGATCCAGATAACTTTTTGGAGGAAATCCAGAAGGAAATACTGGTATAAAGTCATAAGATTCCTCCGGATCCAATTAAAAACTAAAGTGCACATATACTGCAACAACTTCTAAAAAAACTAGAAGTAATTTTTTTTTTGCATCTTCATGACGTTATCTGTATCTGAACTCTTGTTGGAATTTTAGAAGTGACTACAATATAGTTCATATCATATGATAGAGCTCATTTTATATTATATACAATCGACTCTCCACAACTCGATATTCTATAACCCGATATACTATATAACTAGACGGATTTTCCAGTTCCTTCAAATTTCCATACATTGTGCTTTCCATAAGTCGATACTTCTGTAATTCGATATCTCCACAAGTTGATGTTACGTGAGATGTGAATTTCTCTCTTCTTTTTTTTTATTTTTTGGGGAAACGTGATCTAATTTTTGTTTGAAGGTGAATAAATACTTACAAGTTGTAATAACATGAAAATGATAAAAACTATTGTCAGTAAAAATAACGTGATTTTTTTAGCACTTCGAATAATGTTTTCAAATAATAGTTTGTAAAGAAATATCAACAAAATAATATTGCTTTCTTACAAAAATGATAATAAAAATATTGGAAATACAGAAATTTGTTCCTTCGATTTTGTGATGGTATATTCTATTATTCGATAATTCTATAAGTCGATGATCCCTTGAATATCGAGTTATGGAGAGTCAACTGTAGTTTATATCGTAACATATATTTCATGTCGAGCAATATAATGACGAGTGTCACAAGGAATTTACTACGCAGAATTAAAAAAAACTGAACAACTTTGCCGAAGATAAAACCTTCAAAAAAGAGTTCCTTCTGGAAATACATATAGACGCCAGCACCAAATGCTGGTTAAATTTTGAACGTATGTTCATGACTAATTCCTTATTCTCTCGAAAAATTTTACCGCAGACAGCATCCTTCTATAAGTCGGGTCTCGGGTTTTCAAACCCAAACTCGAATGGTTCGGGTTGGATTTGAAGGCTAGAAATTTTTTTTCGAGTATGTCGGAATCGGGCTTGTAAAAATTCGGATTAAGGTGGACTTTGGTAAGAGTTATGATAAGAGTAACAATCGGAAAGCTTCCTTATGTATCAGAAACGATGAATTTATCTATTTTTAAAACTCGGTCTTTTCTTACAAAAAATGTTTAGGTTTCGAGTCAGATTCGGATTTGAACAGTGGATTTTTTTTTCAGGTTCGGGTCAGGTCTGAGTACGGGTCGGGTCCGGGTTTAAAAAAATTAAGTAAGTTGGGTACGGGTCGTGTTTGAGCTCAAAAAATGTGGAACCGCCCTCTAATAATTAACCTCTATCGGAAATACAAATCGACGTCAAATCCACCGGGTGGTCGAATTCTAAACTGAAATACCTTATTCTTTTGTGAGACGGACCCTAATATTGTGGTTGGTTCACAAACCTCTCACGCTGAAGACCAGGAATCACATACCCTTGATGGTCACTTTTGATCTCAAAGCCGTTGGTCTTGAGATAAACTTGCTATGGGTTAAAAATCTCATTATAAGAGACAAAAAAATATCCTCTTGGGCAACTTTGCCAAAGACAGCATCCTTCTATATGCACGCAATCTCCAGTAATCGCATAACTAGCCCTTACCGGAAGTTCATACTTACGCCAGCGCTACGCGGTAGTCAAGTTCTTAACTAAATTATAACCAATGTGGAAGTCCTTATCCTCCTGAGCAACTTTGTGGAAGACAGCATCCTTCTAAATGACCCATAACGCGGGTACGTCACATTTTCGTGGTGCGTTATGGAGAAAAGATATACCAATGAACCCTAGTCCTGACTGCTTCAAACGAAGAAAACAGGATGTTCGAGTAATGAAAGGAACACTTATTAGTCCTTATTACATTTTAAACCTTGTTGAAAGTGACAAGTCTCGGTTTTCTCAGTTGCCGAGAATGATCTGACAATGATCGAGACAAGGAAACAAATGAAGTCGAATTGAACAATTTGTTTCATAATTCTTCATTCATTTGATTCTCTAGTTTGAAGAAGTAGGGACTATAATTCTGATGCACGGACAATATCTATGTAATTTCTACCGGAAGTTTATATCGACGCTAGCGCCACGCGGTGGTCGAGTTCTGAACTAAATTGTATCTCATAAGGAAGTCCTTATCCTCCTGAGCAACCTTGCCGAAGACAGCATCCTTCTATGTGTTCGCAATCTCGAGTTATCGCATAATCAGCCCCTACCGGAAGTTCATATCGACGCTAGCGCCACGCGGTAGTCGAGTTCTGAACTAAATTGTATCTCATGAGGAAGTCCTTATCCTCCTGAGCAACCTTGCCGAAAACAGCATCCTTCTATGTGTTCTCAATCTCAAGTTATCGCATAATTAGCTCCTACTGGAAGTTCATATCGACGCTAGCGCCACGCAGCGGTCGAGTTCTGAACTAAATTGTATCTCATAAGGAAGTCCTTATCCTCCTGAGCAACCTTGCCGAAGACAGCATCCTTCTATGTGTTCGCAATCTCGAGTTATCGCATAATCAGCCCCTACCGGAAGTTCATATCGACGCTAGCGCCACGCGGTAGTCGAGTTCTGAACTAAATTGTATCTCATGAGGAAGTCCTTATCCTCCTGAGCAACCTTGCCGAAGACAGCATCCTTCTACGTGTTCGCAATCTTGTGTTATCGCATAATTAGCCTCTACCGAAAGTCCCAATCGACGCTAGCGCCACGCGGTGGTCGAGTTCTGAACTAAATTGTATCTTATGTGGAAATGCTTAATCTTCTGAGCAACTTTGCCGAAGACAGCATCCTTCTATGTGCTCGCAATCTCGAGTTATCGCATAATTAGCCCCTACCGGAAGCTCATATCGACGCTAGCGCCACGCAGCGGTCGAGTTCTGAACTAAATTGTATCTCATGTGGAAGTTCTTATCCTCCTGAGCAACTTTGCTGAAGATTGCATCCTTCTATGTGCTCGCAATCTCGAGTTATCGCATAATTAGCTCCTACCGGAAGTTCATATCGATGCTAGCGCCACGCGGTGGTCGAGTTCTGAACTAAATTGTATCTTATGTGGAAGTCCTTATCCTCCTGAGCAACTTTGTCGAAGACAGCATCCTTCTATGTGCTCGCAATCTCGAGTTATCGCATAATTAGCCCCTACCGGAAGTTCATGTCGACGCTAGCGCCACGCGGTGGTCGAGTTCTGAACTAAATTTCATCTTATGTGGAAGTCCTTATCCTCCTGAGCAACTTTGTCGAAGACAGCATCCTTCTATGTGCTCGCAATCTCGAGTTATCGCATAATTAGCCTCTACCGGAAGTTCGTATCGACGCTAGCGCCACGCGGTGGTCGAGTTCTGAACTAAATTGTATCTTATGTGGAAGTCCTTATCCTCCTGAGCAACTTTGTCGAAGACAGCATCCTTCTATGTGCTCGCAATCTCGTGTTATCGCATAATTAGCCTCTACCGAAAGTCCATATCGACGCTAGCGCCACGCAATGGTCGAGTTCTGAACTAAATTGTATCTCATGTGGAAGTCCTTATCCTTCTGAGCAACTTTGCCGAAGACAGCATCCTTCTATGTGCTCGCAATCTCGAGTTATCGCATAATTAGCCTCTACCGGAAGTTCGTATCGACGCTAGCGCCACGCGGTGGTCGAGTTCTGAACTAAATTGTATCTTATGTGGAAGTCCTTATCCTCCTGAGCAACTTTGTCGAAGACAGCATCCTTCTATGTGCTCGCAATCTCGTGTTATCGCATAATTAGCCTCTACCGAAAGTCCATATCGACGCTAGCGCCACGTAATGGTCGAGTTCTAAACTAAATTGTATCTCATGTGGAAGTCCTTATCCTTCTGAGCAACTTTGTCGAAGACAGCATCCTTCTATGTGCTCGCAATCTCGAGTTATTGCATAATTAGCTCCTACCGGAAGTTCATATCGATGCTAGCGCCACGCGGTGGTCGAGTTCTGAACTAAATTGTATCTTATGTGGAAGTCCTTATCCTCCTGAGCAACTTTGTCGAAGACAGCATCCTTCTATGTGCTCGCAATCTCGAGTTATCGCATAATTAGCCTCTACCGGAAGTTCATATCGACGCTAGCGCCACGCGGTGGTCGAGTTCTGAACTAAATTGTATCTTATGTGGAAGTCCTTATCCTCCTGAGCAACTTTGTCGAAGACAGCATCCTTCTATGTGCTCGCAATCTCGAGTTATCGCATAATTAGCTCCTACCGGAAGTTCATATCGATGCTAGCGCCACGCGGTGGTCGAGTTCTGAACTAAATTGTATCTTATGTGGAAGTCCTTATCCTCCTGAGCAACTTTGTCGAAGACAGCATCCTTCTATGTGCTCGCAATCTCGTGTTATCGCATAATTAGCCTCTACCGAAAGTCCATATCGACGCTAGCGCCACGCAATGGTCGAGTTCTAAACTAAATTGTATTTCATGTGGAAGTCCTTATCCTTCTGAGCAACTTTGCCGAAGACAGCATCCTTCAATGTGCTCGCAATCTCGAGTTATCGCATAATTAGCCCCTACCGGAAATTCATATCGACGCTAGCGCCACGCAGCGGTCGAGTTCTGAACTAAATTGTATCTCATGTGGAAGTCCTAATCCTTCTGAGCAACTTTGCCGAAGACAGCATCCTTCTATGTGCTCGTAATCTCGAGTTATCGCATAATTAGCCTCTACCGGAAGTTCGTATCGACGCTAACGCCACGCGGTGGTCGAGTTCTGAACTAAATTGTATCTTATGTGCAAGTCCTTATCCTCCTGAGCAACTTTGCCGAAGACAGCATCCTTCTATGTGCTCGTAATCTCGAGTTATCGCATAATTAGCCTCTACCGGAAGTTCGTATCGACGCTAGCGCCACGCGGTGGTCGAGTTCTGAACTAAATTGTATCTTATGTGCAAGTCCTTATCCTCCTGAGCAACTTTGCCGAAGACAGCATCCTTCTATGTGCTCGCAATCTCGTGTTATCGCATAATTAGCCTCTACCGAAAGTCCATATCGACGCTAGCGCCACGCAATGGTCGAGTTCTAAACTAAATTGTATCTCATGTGGAAGTCCTTATCCTCCTGAGCAACTTTGCCGAAGACAGCATCCTTCAATGTGCTCACAATCTCGAGTTATCGCATAATAAGCCCCTACCGGAAGTTCATATCGACGCTAGCGCCACGCAGCGGTCGAGTTCTGAACTAAATTGTATCTCATGTGGAAGTCCTTATCCTCCTGAGCAACTTTGCCGAAGACAGCATCCTTCAATGTGCTCGCAATCTCAAGTTATCGCATAATTAGCCCCTACCGGAAGTTCATATCGACGCTAGCGCCACGCAGCGGTCGAGTTCTGAACTAAATTGTATCTCATGTGGAAGTCCTAATCCTTCTGAGCAACTTTGCCGAAGACAGCATCCTTCTATGTGCTCGTAATCTCGAGTTATCGCATAATTAGCCTCTACCGGAAGTTCGTATCGACGCTAGCGCCACGCGGTGGTCGAGTTCTGAACTAAATTGTATCTTATGTGCAAGTCCTTATCCTCCTGAGCAACCTTGCCGAAGACAGCATCCTTCTATGTGCTCGCAATCTCGAGTTATCGCATAATTAGACCCTACCGGAAGTTCGTATCGACGCTAGCGCCACGCAGCGGTCGAGAACTGAACTAAATTGTATCTCATGTGGAAGTCCTAATCCTTCTGAGCAACTTTGCCGAAGACAGCATCCTTCAATGTGCTCGCAATCTCGAGTTATCGCATAATTAGACCCTACCGGAAGTTCATATCGACGCTAGCGCCACGCAGCGGTCGAGTTCTGAACTAAATTGTATCTCATGTGGAAGTCCTAATCCTTCTGAGCAACTTTGCCGAAGACAGCATCCTTCTATGTGCTCGTAATCTCGAGTTATCGCATAATTAGCCTCTACCGGATGTTCGTATCGACGCTAGCGCCACGCGGTGGTCGAGTTCTGAACTAAATTGTATCTTATGTGCAAGTCCTTATCCTCCTGAGCAACTTTGCCGAAGACAGCATCCTTCTATGTGCTCGCAATCTCGAGTTATTGCATAATTAGCCCCTACCGGAAGTTCATATCGACGCTAGCGCCACGCGGTGGTCAAGTTCTGAACTAAATTGTATCCCATGTGGAAGTTCTTGGTCCCCGAAGCAAGTTTGCTGAAGACAGTACATTCCTATATGGCCTGCATCTTACACAATTTGGTGATGACTGCAGATTTCTGGACTGAGTGTACTGAAATTTCACGTGGCCAACATGGTCCCCTTCGTAGCCGATTCCCGGTGGCCACTGGATCCGGAACCGGTATTCCAGGTAGTGATCAGAATCTTGAGGAGTATATCTTTCGAATGCGGCATAAATTTCATTATTCGGTTGATATTTCGCTGATTTATAGGGGTATACATTTCTGGGTCATAATGACCCCAGTATCTTATTAAGTTGTTTTTCTTAACATCCGCGGAAGGTTAAGTTAGCTGATTTCTGCATTATACTTATAAATTTACATTAATTCATAATAAATTGAAGAAAGTTTAATTTTTATTTTTCAACACGTGATGCTCAATAGCTATATCTACTCTTTTGGTGTTTGATTTACATGAATCTAACGTAAGATAATCGCCTTGAGTGTATAATAGAAACACAAGGTTATTTAATTCTATTATGATACAAGAACCAACATGACTTTCTCTAACCCAACATAAATTAAATCTTTTCAATTGTTAGGAAAATATGAATAAGCCATTATAGGGATTCTCACAAAACTTTCACATAATCCTAGGTAACATTCGGACAGAATCCCGAGAAGGATTCTCAATTCTCAAAACATTCTGGACAGCATTGTCACAGACTCTATTGTAGTATTTCTACAACTAATTGTATGCGACCTTCTGACGGGATACTAGGCACAATTCTCCTGCAATCTTGCACGGGATTGTTATTTTTCACGTACAGACCACAAAGTGCCCTAGTTCAGCGCATTCGTAAGTAAAATTATTAGTAGCTGAACAACCGATTATTCAATTAAAATATTGTTTATACTATCTCTTTTCAACTAAATAAATGTTATTCAGCTACCAATGTAACCTGAGTTACCTAATTGTGCGCATTTGGTCCAAAATTTTACTTTCAAAATTTGTACATACTGCTATCTGTATATGATAGTAATACATCACAATTACGCAATAGATTTTGTATCAAATTTTAAAGCAATTTTCGAAAATTCGGAGAATAAGGGTCATAGCTGTGGTGAATTACTGCACTTTACGATTATTGTCACAGAATCATTTGCCGCATTTTATGAAAAGCTGGGTTTCATTTTTACAGAGTCCATGGTAGGATATTCTAAAAAGGTCTGGGCTAATTTCTGAAGTTAGCACAATTCGCACAGAATTTTGGACAAGATTATCACAGATTCTTGGGAAGGAATTTACAGAATGCCAAACAGGGTGCCATACCGGATTGCTTTAAAAGTGAATTGGTAAAAGTGGTAAAAATGAATCGGTGCAAGTGTTTTTGAGTAATGGGAATTTATGTTTCTTGTACCACTCAAGCCTTGTAAAAACTCGAAAACTTCAGAAAACTGCTGGGGTACGTCAGGAACTAATCATCAATATTAACCTCCTTTTTCCGACCAGCCTAGATAGCCGCGTAGTTTCGGTAGCGGTTGTTTCAATTGGCTAAGAATTAACACTACGGACTGCCTGTTCCGGTGGTAAAAGTCCACCTCACAGGTGACCCCTAATTTATGGTGTGATGCGTACCGTGCCTAGGAATGAATGATTAGGGGGTCTAACCGCTAACGGAGCCTGTTGAGTATCAGAATTCTGCAGTATTGATCCCTTCCTGTGCTATCCGGAGCAATGGCGCAGGTGACCTTGTGTTTCTCCGAGATAATCGGCTGCCCTTCTTCAGTCTCTAATTCGAGGCTAAATATGTAATGGTGGGATTATGAATATGTTGCTTTTTAATTCAAATTATTACTTATATGCATTCGTATTATGCGTTTTACACAGTGTATTCTGTTCTTTTTTTTGCCTTTGGCGACTTTCAATAGATACCGATCTGGTTTTTTCGCTGCTGGTCTTTTTTGTGCTGAGATTGCAAAAAGCTTAATCCTGCCTAGTTCGGGTAGTGGCTACGGTTAGGATAGCTCAGATCAATCTTCAACATACAAAAACAGCAACGATCAATCTTTGCAGACCAATGCAAAATGGTACAGCCCAAGTGACGCTAGTTTAAGAACCTTACTTTCGTAAGAGAAACTTATATGTAGGTAACCTTGTGGACCCAGTTTTTGCTTGACATTTTTTTTTTCAATAACCTTGTTTCGCTATTCAAATCAAAAGGCGTGAGAGCCATGATTTCGGGGGAGAATGTGGATTTTTATGTTATGAGAATACACCATGACTAAAAGTCATGAAATCATGAATCATTTTACCGTAACGTCAGCAATGCGTTACTTTTTATTTTTTTTAGCGATTAAAAGTGTCAATTTAAATCATGAGATCATGAAGCATGTATGCATGTATTTTTATGCTGAAAAGTGACAAATTGAGTCATGAAGTCATTAAGCAGGATCATGGAATCATGAACTCAGTTCATGAAAACAATCATAATACGTCATATAGGTTCCAGTTTATATTTGTTATAGGTAAACATGAAAGAAGGTTGTAATCGTTTCGGCCTTTGCGTCAGTAGTTTCGGAAAAAAAATCGTGTCGGATTAGTCTTTAGGCCACCGGGTATTACCCGCGTTACTGAAGAAGAATAAAACGTGAAAAACATTTTAAAAATGTCAACCGTAACGAGTTCCACCAAGAATGCCACATATCTAGCAGGAACGCGAACATCCATGCTTAGGTTTGTACGCAAAATGTTCTTTCAAACATCAATTTAAAAAAATGCTGAACGATTGTTTGGTGATGGGACACTTCTTCACTCTACGGAGGTAGAAAGTGGAACTGGAGCATCCTGCTTGTGTGATCCGTTCTATTGTAAAACGTTGGGGAACGTATCATATCCGAACAGTTATAATCTGCGACAAGCTTGTCAAGCAACACATTCGCTTAATGATGAAAGCATCCAAGTAAATTTTGGAACATCCAATAGCACCGATAGATTATTTGGGTTGTGAAACAATTTGGAATCCTTTTCACACAAACAAAAAAGGTTTTTTTTATTTCGCTCGTAAACTTCACCGAACGCAAAAGACGCTTTGACTAAGATGAAAAAAGTGACAGATAGATTTGTGTAACGCCTGGAGCACACAAATTCTTGAAAAATATACATGCTTTCATAACTTGTAATCATGAAATCATAAAACATAAAAATTTTTGTTCATGAATCCGGCAACGGTTTTTTTCCGTGTATGAGCATTTACATGGTGTGTACGTTATTCTTTTCTGAGGAAATATATTCTACAAATATTAATCCATAAAATCCCAAGAATATTCTTCCGTAATGTGTACATTTAGACTAAGGTGCCAAGGCTCAATTTTCGCTTAAGAAAGTCATTTAATGTTCTTGCTCTGTAGTCAATGAGATATTTGCACTACTAGTCACAAGTATAAAATCGCTTCACCGATTATCGCAGCACTCATTTAGTGTTCTATAGGTTGATGGGTTAAATTAAGTTTATCCACAATAAATACAAAATTTCACACAAATTTAGAAATACACATTTTTATACATTATTTGCAGTGCAATGAGTCCATTATGTATGCATCAACATCAAAATTGTATTCACATTGCGTGGGTGTGTTATCGGTCTTCTCAGTTCAATCACCGAACGAGATTGGTCATCGAGTTCACAGACATCCTCGTAGGAGACAAAACTATACAAATTAACTGCTGTAATGAGGGGGTGGGGGATCATAATTAGGGTTCTAATTCATCGTTACCTCCAATGTTGGATCCATTCTGTGCGGCAGCGGCGGCGGAGTACATGCTCTGTTGGGCGGTCTGCGGCGGGTAGATCGCTGGCGGGGCTTGCGGAGCGCGGGGACCGGCCGCACTAGGCGGAACCAGCACCGGGGGTGCCGGACTGACCAGCCGCATCGGCGTTCCGGTGCGAGGTCCCATCACCAGCGAACCGCTCTGATCGTAGAAGGCCGATATCACCTGATGGACGACACCCCAAAACGGCAGCCGATGGCGCGATTGTGATAGAATTTTTACATGGTTTGGTTGATTGATTGGTAACATTGGTTTTTTGGGGGGATGGTTACGTGTTTTGATGTGAATGTGATATGAGTTTGTTTTTTTTTCGGAATAAGAAGAAAAAGAGAAAGAAAATAATATACAAACATACATTAGGAAATAATTGACATTATGTACAGTTCTTATCCTAGAGCTAGAGTAGTAGTATCAAACATATGGTACATCGAGGCAAATGGGTCCCACTCGAATGCGAGTGTTAATTTCAGCTTTACAACATTTAAATTTTGTTATTCAAATCTTAAAATAACATAAAGATTCTTTATTTATAAATATTTTACTGAATAGCATTTTAGGTGATCCC
The DNA here is from genome assembly GCF_002204515.2 of Aedes aegypti. Lineage (NCBI taxonomy): Eukaryota > Metazoa > Arthropoda > Insecta > Diptera > Culicidae > Aedes > Aedes aegypti. The sequence continues at coordinate 110,977,964 of NC_035109.1, forward strand.
TCTTGCCTCTGGTACTTGTTCCGACTTATTCCGTCGGTCCCTTAAGGTATCATTGTTACCATAATTGTTACATCAGTTTATTATACAACCAAAATTCAGGGAGCTTTTTTTAATTGGAAAGGATAGGAACGGGAAAACACCTGATCTCAGCTGCATCGGATAAGATGAACATGATTTTCAAACAAGGCGTAACAGTCGAAGAGGAGGGCCTATCGCCCAATGGAGCAGACAACATTTTAAACGGCAGCCAAATAAACAGGCATTTGAAGAAGGCAAATATAACGTATTTTATTAACCATTTGAAGCGCATGGTGTTGTAGAGCACCATAAATTTTCGACGAATTCGTTTATGTTGAATTCGTCGAAAATTGATTCAGTTTAAACTGTAAAGTAGTTATTGGAATGATTTTGTAGCTCATTAGAATACTCAAATGGTCTACTTATTGATCCAATTGGTCTAACAAAGCCCTTTGTTGCAAGCTTGGTGGATTATATCACTACAACGTTTGAATAATACCTTTAAAGGCGGAGTTTGATATTAGAGGGTTAAATGCTGATTTCCATTTTCATTGCTGTTTTAGCGATTTTTTACGCAGACATATATTCTTAAGTGATACATCGAAGCTTGAAATTGTAAATTCATACCGAGTTCTTGCTTATTTCAAATTATGTCATTGTCTGCTTTTGGATAAGCTATACTGATGGTTATCCTTTTCCTAGGGCATATAAGTATTTTCCTGTTTTTAACAGCAAACGGAACCATACCGTTCCGCGGTCCCACCAGAACGATTCTCAATGGTGCGTAGGATTTGCCTGGCGGCAGCCAAGTGGCAAGGCGTTGCGGCTCATTACCGGGAAAATAGAACGAGAAATAATTTCTTACTCGTTACTTGAATCGCCGGGCATCAACAGGGCCCTGGGGCTGGGGCACGTTACAGCATTTAATTAGAGTGAGGCGCGCAAGTGCCAACAGTTGGCACGCTTCGCGCAAAAAATATTACAACCATGCAACCCAAAGTGAGAGTGTAGTGCAAGAAGCACTTGAGCCGTAAGCAAATACTGAACGGAGAAACGAACGTGGAGGTGCAATATATTAATAATAATCGCGTATGCCTAGTGGCAGGGGGGTTTGCTGTCCGCTAGCGAAACTGATTTGCTTCGAGCATATGATGGTCGATAGGTTTCTAGCAATTAAAATGTAGACAATTGTACTTGGAGAGAGGAAAGGTTATGGTTTTCGTATATGGTTAAGTGCAACATTCTGTGCCATAATTGGCTGTGCCGCTGCCTGCAGTTGGCATGCGATTCCAGAAAGCAAAATATTCGCGCACTTTTATTTGATGGAAATGCATAATTGACTGAACGTTTGACTGAATGTTTTCTTGGAAAAACAGATAAGAACACGTAACGCACAGCGAAGCGTGAATAGGGTGTTTGTTTTGATAGGAGCAGAAGCGGAAGCGACGAAAGGTTGTAGATTTTTAATCATGAATCTAACTTATATTTGGAATATTTTCCAAATTAGTCTTTCTGTTTATTTATTTATTTTTTTTTTGACAGAATAGATCAATCGTTAAGTCAGTAAGTTTTTAGGTATCAGCTTTAACTATCACTAGGCTATTCGGGTACGTGATTAAACTAAAAATAAAAGCAGAATCAAATGTTGACTACAAAAAAATGTTATAATTTTTTGAAAATTAGTCAACTATTTTTCTGTAATTTTTTAAGAATTTGAAACATTATAAGTCTTTTTTTGGAGAAATTTAGTTCAAATTTTAACCAATAATTAACTCATACGAAATAACTTTTAAAATTTAAGCAATATCAGAGAACAATTTATTGCTGCTTTTTTGTACTTTTTCACACCAGGTTTCATTGTTGCCATCCATCTGAAGCAAACAAGGCAAGGTTGGAAATTCTTAATAAGATTTGTTATGATTTAAGCCTTATTTTTGGCCAAACATTTTGTTGCTAAAAATTGTGACGTGCTGGAACATTTCTGAAAAGCATCAGATTCACAAACCTCAAATCGACTAGAGACACATAAATTGATTCGTGGGACGTTGGAACTAAATAAGGTGGGAGCTCAGGCAACATAACTCCTTGAGGTAAAATATCCTGGGCGTCCATGTAAAACCACCCTCGGCGAGCAGCGGCGCTTGAACCAAGCTATTAAGCACTGTAATTGGAGGAAATGCCAATGCAGAACCCAAAGCTTCCGTAAATGAAAGCAAACCCAGTGGAGCAATGGAGACACGCTCAATGAGGAATAGAAGAATGCGATCGCCCGAGGAGGGAGCCCCTACTGAAGCTGGTCCTGGGACGGGGGAAACAGCGAGCGGCCAGCGGCGGGAAGAAGATAATGTGCAAGAGCGGCCTTCCAGTCAACAGGCACAGACCGTACCGCGAACGCGAAACAGAAACGGCAGCAACAGAAATCACCAAGACCATGCTGCACCTACCGATGTTGCTGTGGCTGATAGACGTCAGTCACTCACGTTGGCAGGCGGCCGACGGCAGCGGATCATGTGGACAAGGAAGATGAATATGTATGTGATTCGCTGCTACTATATCTGCACAAGGATGGAGACGGACATGTCTGGCAGATCAGGGATGCTGGAGATGTTCAACGAGCGATTCCCTTGCTTTGCGCGCCAGGTTGACTTGCTCACCGCTGCAGAAGTGGAGTACATCAAGCTGGAAGTGCAGAGGGAAATAGGAGAGGAGGAGACAAGATCGAGCGAGTACAAGCAGGAGAATCGATCAACGAGGCTAGTTCGTCATGTTGCTGAAATTGTTAGGCCCGCACAGCTCCGAGATCTCAGAGAAGTCGACATTACTGAGATCCTCGACACCCAGTACAGCAGTTGAGTGCTCTTGCGAAACGAGTGCGACGTTATGGAGAATGTTCGAAGCGGAAGGAATAAAATGTTCAACATAAACGGACGGCTGCACCAGGACTTGATTTTGTGCACAATTTTTGGTATAAAAAACTCATAACGATCAATGGGCGAATGGCGAAATGTTTCAATACGGTACTACGGTAGACCCCACGCAGCTACCGGAATTCATCACCAGGGGTGTCACATTTCTTCTGCCAAAGGACCAACTCACAGCTGACCCAGCGAAGTACAGACCAATAACGTGCCTTTCAAGTATCTATAAAGTGCTATCGTCGGTAATAGCGAGGAGGGTGCTAGCCCATTGCGACGCCAACAACGTAATGAGCGAGGAACAGAAAGCGTGTCGCAGAAACATGCAAGGCTGCAAAGATCAAGCCATCATAGATGCAGTCATTGTAGGGCAAGCTACCCAAAAGCAAAGGAATCTGAGTATGGCGTACATCGACTACAAAAAGGCATATGAGTCAGTACCTCACTCGTATCTTCTCAAGGTACTGCAGTTGTATAAGTTAGACGAGAACGTCATCACGCTGATGCTACACGCGATGGGGATGTGGAGCACATCCCTACACATTACCGACGGTACAGTTGTGTTACGGTCTAGGACTCTCAGCATCAGGAGGGGGATTTTTCGACAGTTACGACATTCAGTAACGACATCCGGATGGAGTTTGGTATTGACAAATGCCGGTCAATTCATCTACGTCGGGGTCAAGTTATGGATGCCAGCTGTTTCCGCGTCAACGAGCAGGAGGAGATTCGGAATATGGTTGACGGCGAAACGTATAAATACCTCGGATTCCTGCAACATAGAGGTATTCGCAACACGATGATCAAGAAGGATCTGCAGGAAAAGTTCTTGTCTCGTGTCAACTGTATTTTGAAGAGCTTTCTGTCTGCCGGCAACAAGGTGAAGGCGATCAACACGTTTGCTGTGTCCCTGTTGACGTATAGTTTCGGGGTGGTAAAGTGGACCAAGAATAACTTGGAGGCGATAGAACGAGCAGTACGAGTAGCGTTAACCAAGCACCGAATGCGCCACCCAAAATCGTCCATTGAGAGAGTCACCCTGCCACGTGTAGCAGGAGGAAGAGGCGTCACCAATATCCAGGCACTATGTGTCTCCTAGATCCAGCAGCTGTGGGCATATTTCGTAGAAAGCCAGAACCGCCACGAAATTTACCGCACTGTATGCGAAGCTGACCACGGCTTCAGCGCCCTGCATCTGGCGCAGGAGGATTACCAGCTGAACTGCGACATCAAAACCGTCGATGAGATGATCGCATCGTGGAAGCAGAAGGTGTTGCATGGAACGCACCCCCATCAACTGGAGGTCGAGCACATCGATAAGGTGGCGTCAAACACGTGGCTGGTGCGGGGTGACCTCTTCTCAGAAACAGAAGGTTTCATGGTAGCCATCCAGGACCGGGTAATTGCGACGAAAAACTATTGGCACTACATATTGCACAAAGACGTGGAGGACCGCTGTAGGAAGTGCAATTCAGTAGGGGAAACTATCGAGCATGTCGTTGCCAGCTGTTCAGTACTAGCTGGATCAGCCTACCTCGATCGTCACAACGAAGATGCCAAGATTGTGTACCAACAGCTTGCCCTTAAGGCTAAGTAGCCCGTCATTCGTTTTGCAAATTTTCAAAACCAGTTTTTTTGCTCAAAATTCAAGCAATGCTCATTAAAATCTATCATTACATTACACTTACTATCTGAAATGCGATGATAGATTTTCATAAGGATTGTTATAAATTTGAACGAAAAACTGGTTTTTAAGTTTTGATGATTGCTGATGACTGAATGATGGATTCTTGAGCCTTAAGCACAACTTGGTGGATCGATTTGTGCCCTACTAAAAGTACCTACCTGACAGTGTTCTGGAAAATAGTTAAAGCTGTACTGGGATCGTGAGATCATAACGGACGTACTCATCCGTGCCAACTGCCCCGACATTGTAGTCTACGACAAAAGGATGAAACGAGTTACACTCAATGTCCAATCAACGTTCTCAAACAAGATAGCGAAGTACCACGACTTGGCGAAGGAGTTGAAGCAGATGTGGCACCTAGAGGACGTCCGCATAGTTCCGGTAGTCCTCTCAGCGACCGGAATTGTCCCGAAATCTCTCCTAAGGTCCCTAGACGAGCTGGAATTGAAGAAGGACCTACACAGCATCCAAAAAGCGGTGATTCATGGAACCTGCAGCATAGTCAGACGGTTCCTGAACCACCACAACTGAGAAGCTCATCCAGCAGACTCATTAGGATAAGTAAACCGATAAATGAGATCCACAGAGCCTTATCCCCTTTGGCATACAGATTGCCCGGGGTAGGTGAATGTTTCTAGCCAAGAATCAGTTGGGTTTATTGTACAAGTGCCGTGAGGAGAGAATTGATGGTCTCGTATAGCGAGGTGACAGTACTCGATTCGAGCGACTTTCCATTTGATTTACACGGCTAGTCACTTCATTCGAGTCGAGAATTGTTATCTCGCTATACAAGACCGGTAATTCTCACCTCACGCCACACGTAGAATAAACCCAAGAATCTAGAATCTTCTAAAAATCTTATAAGCAATCTATTTTTTAGTAGTCTCTTAGAAAGAACATTCTAAAATCCAGTCAAATACAGGCTCAATTTCTGTTAGGATTCCAGCAAATATCTCTTTAAAAATTTGCCATGAATATAAATGGAATTCTAACTAGCATCAGCTGTGCACTTCCTGGAAAACAAATCTAGTTTTGCCCATAAAGCTTGAAATGATGTGTTCTTTAAATCCCCGGATAGTTCCCGTATTTTCCCGGTCGTTTGTAGTTCTCGGGTTGTCATGCATTTCCTGGATGGATGGACACCCTGGGAACCGCTAAAGAAGAAATGTTAGAAATAAAGCTTTGCTCGAACAGCATCCGCCACGAGTTGACGAAAACGAATGTACCAGATAAATAATAATCGCTACATCTCCTTTGAACACTTGAATACATATTTTGCGATTTAGGAATCCTTTTTCAACAAAGTGAGAGCTCTATATTCAATTGGTTGCGATCAAACTTCATGGATACTTTGCGTCTATTGAAAATCCAAGAGACTTGGATAATGCCGTTATGGAATGGAAACTTTTGAAACAAAAACTTGTCCTCTGCGGTCTGTCCCTCATACAGTCTTAACAGACCGCCGATGGTTGAACTCTAAACTGGATAGACTCAGGAAACATTGTAGGAGTTGGAACAGACGCAACTAAATAAGAGTCGTTCAAGTCGCAAGACTTACAAGAAAGCCCTACGTCCTACTTTTGAAGAAAAAGTTTCAGAATGTTTATACAATACACACTTCTTCGGTTGTGTGGACATAGTATCTACGCATGAACTAAATGTCTTTTCATGTAGTTACAAGTCTCTGGATTCGACTACTAGTACAGAATCGCTTTTGCTATGTTCAAAGCTCCAGGAGCAGATGGGGTTTATCCTGTTTTGCTCCAGCAAGGTTATCAAACATGTCATAAGAACACTACTTGTAAGCAATTTGCTATCGTGTATACTTTCAGATCCTGGCGTGATATTCCTGTAAAGTTTATCCCAAAAGAAGCACGTTCGTCGTATTGAGAAACAAAGAGTTTCAAACCATCAGTCTGACCGCTTTGCTTCTGAAAAATCTTATCTTCCAAACGGTGTGCCTCTAGAGCCGGACATCTGATTTCTGTATGTCTGACTACCCTCCTCAATTTGTAAAAAAATAATAGTATTTAATAATTAAAACTAGATCCATTTTTTACGCACCAATACGTTCGCACCAAACATATTTTGATGTCATTAAAAATTCAAACAACAGGACAGGACACACACAACATAGTTTTGCGGCGAGTTCGAAAATGAACTGTCTGTGGTTGCAACAGTGCGGTCGGTTAGCAAATCGAAAGCAATTAAACCGTTCGTTTACATTACTGATTAATGTTTATTAAAATTATAATTAGGTCCACTTGAATGTTCAATTCACTCTGTTTGAGTTCGTACACACCTTCGGAAATGGAGTTATTAATTGCAATTTACTATTGGGTGTGGGAAAAAGCAAAACAGATTCAAATAAGTCATAAGCCTCTATATATGATTGTGGTGATAGGAATGTGAATTGAGTTGTATTGCATATTGTAATGGTTCGAACCATAACTCATCAAATACTGCCATATTTCCATAAATAGACCATTTAATGTGTTCACAAATAGAGCTATCAGCATGACCAGACAAATCCCATCCCACCGGGGCCATACATTCTGATTATGATAAATGGAACGTTCAACCTGTTCCTCTGGAAATAGGGTGCGAGAAAATTGGAGAGCACTGGCCGAAGCTAATAATTTCTCTACCGCAACCACTTCATTATGCCTGCGCCAGAGGTCGAGTATGCGATTGCGAACATCTTGAGCGGAGCAAGATTTCACCGGAGATTTGAGCGGATGAAATTATTTTGCAATAATTACCACCATAATAGCTGCCGTGGAGTGACCTGCTGAGCTTTTCCCTAGACAAAGGGTATGCAGTGGAAAACCACCACCGACCGTCTGGCGTTCCTTCGAGGAAACCAAACCATCCCAACTCACCTGGTGGCTCGCCAGACGTTTTCGTATGATGGGGAAGGTTTGCAAAGTGTGCATTAAGCGGTCACTGAGCTACTTGCAGTGTACTGATCCATCGTATACAACACAACCGAGTTCGGGCAGCTCGCAAAGATAATAACTAAATTCGGAGGGTTGGTTGGACTGGTTCAAAAATCAACTTTTAGTTAACTTTCTAATACTGTTATTTTTTTTTCGATCTAATTTTCATTTTCCGTTAGCTAAAATTGATCTTAACACGTTTTGGGCAATAATTTCTTCTTCTTCTTGGTATTACGTCCTTACTGGGACAAATTCTGCTTCTCAGCTGTGTTCAATGAGCAATTCCATTCCAGAAGTGTATTATTCCAGATAAGTATTACTGCTTTTATTACTCCATGTTGTTTTATGACCCTCTCCGAGGATTTAATCAGAAATCAATTGAGGTAGTTGTCCAAAGTTTCTTTCGGATATTACTCTGATTTTTTTTTCAAGTGTTCCCTTGGTTATTTTTCACTGACTTCCAATGATTTCGCTTTTTTCCTAAAGATAATCACAGAAATTACTTTAGACCATAGATTCCATCAAAAATTCCTCTTAGGATTCTTCAAGATGTTTTTCAATAAAATCCTAAAACATCCAGTAATTTATACAGTGATTTTTCCACCGATTTCCTTAGGATTGCTGTTTATAACATCTCCAAAAAATCCACCAGATTTCTTCAGAAGTGCCTCCACGGATTTCTTAATGTTTCCAACAAAAATGCCGTTCAGATTTTTTTTAATATAGCAACCAAAAATCTCTCTAAAATAGCTTCATGAGTTACTCCAGAGTTTACTCCTAAGATTTTTTAACGTATTCTACGGTGACATAACGTTGAAAAACGAAGCGTCGAATTCCAAAAAGGCCAGGAAAGAAAATTTCTTGGAAGAATGATTCTCATCAGAAAGAATTTGATCCTTTCGATGTTTTGACCCTTTCAACGTTTTGGCATTCGACATTTTGCCCCAACACCTTCTTCCATAGATGTCTGCAGGGAAATATGTATGAAGTAAATTCTACAGAAAGTATTCGAAAAAATCTGGGAGGTATTTGCAAAGAAATCCCAAAAGTAACCTCTGATATGTAAGTTCTAAGTAATCCTTGATGAAAAACAACATCAATTCACCAAAATTGTGGATTTGACCATATAAATGAAGCAGTCTACCCGACAACATACCATGCTTACAAGAGAGAGCTAACGCCACGGCTTGAGAGAAGAGATGCACTGTCACGGTCATAACCTTCCCTACCTCGTGTGGAACATATGTGTTATGACCTGTATTATCAACGTAGACATCGTATGTAGCTAGCTGCCTTCCTGCAAGACGACACACAACAGACACCATAGATAGGGCTGGAGTGGTTGGAAGCAATGGAAGTTGTTAATTACCTATGTTTCCACCACCTCTAGGGTCACAACCGGAAAGCTTGGGCTTGCTACCCACGTACTCCTTTCGCAGGCAACTCGCTTGTAAAATGGTCAACGTCCCGTGACCGGGCTGTTGTGTGCGTTATCGGGTTATCGTTCCGGGTACCGACCGGGCATCCCGGCCACACGCGTTCGCGGAACTTGTTGAATTTGGCAAACTGATGCTCGCGAGTTACGACGCACTGTGGGTCAGAATGCTACTTTGGTTGACCATAACCTCTCTAGCGATCTGGGGATGCTTACTAAAGAATTCTCGCGTAACTTTTCGAAAGGACCTATTTAGCGATGAGATATTCCTCTTTCGATTATAACAGTGCATTACTAAAGCTTTTGGGAAGTTTTTCACAATGGATCGAAAGACAATGTCCTTGGTTAGCGTTCCATACAAAAATGTGGCTCACTTATTGATTGAAGAGAAAGTATTCAAAGAGAGCATCTTAATGTTAGTTAGGTCTTTTCGTTACGCGCAAATTTTCTTCTGCAGCGATTTTGGCCAACCAAAGTAGATTTCTGCCCCACAGTGCGACGGTGCGTCAACAAGTGGCTAATTGAGAACAATTTTATGCTAAAAGTTACCTCGCTGCTTCGGTCCGGTGTCGACCAAATGGCCAACAACCGGTCGTCGTGCTGGGGCGATTGGGAAATCCAGTAGCAGCAGTGCAGTTTGAAAATGGCGAAAAAAGGTACGGCATTTGAGCGGAAAATTGCTGCTGTGAATAGGTGACGTTTAATTAGCATGTGATTTGGAAATTTTTTCTCCCTGCCTGGCGGCGCGCGATGGATGAGGAGAGTGTGAAGTGGGTATCGTCGTCTCGTCTGGCTGCTAATTCACGGGATGATGAAAATCAAAAGTTAAACAAGTTGATGAGGTGCTATTTCTGTGGGGAGATGGCACAAAGTTTTGCTGATGCATTTTCGAGGTTTTGTTGAAGTTAACTTGCTGCGGCGAGTGTTTCTCTTCGCCTAGTTTAAAGCCACAATCCCTATTCATTTGTGAGATACGTGCCAGTTAATTTGTATTATTAATATAAGAAAATAATTGTTGGCTCCATTGATGCTGATAATGATGATAATTTCGGAAGCCTCGGTTACAGCCAAAAGCATTCGTTATTAACGAAATAGATGAAGGGAAATTGCTCACTGAAGATATGCTGTTATAGTGCTGAACGTGATACATGTTTTTGTAATTCAGTTTTCACATTGATATTGACGGAGTTAGTGGACTAATGGCTTCCGCTTCTGCTTCCTAAGCAGAATGTCATGGGTTCAATCCCAGGCCCGTCTTTTTTACTCGTACTTTGTTGTTGTATCTTTCACTTGCTTCTATCTTCCGCTCTTAATCTGTCATAGTTGATTTATCACAGTTCATAGCATTTGCTAGAACCCGAGCGGAAAAAAATACAACCGCTTCCCTATGCTTCCATTCTTCTTCATTATAGCACGCCTTTCCTTACGCGGGATACATTGGCAGTCTGCTAATCTAACAGCAAGCCTCTCTGCCATAAAATTTACCACCCCTATACCTTCCCGCATGAACTGGCATAGACGCAGTGGTATATACGGTCTACTGTGGGAGCCAGTATAATGCATCATCAATTCCTCCCCTTCCCCTCATTGGTGTGCATTCTGACGTGGCAGGCGCCATTGTTGCCAAAGAATTAATCCCAAAACATTCATCCAGTTGGTTCCTTGTGTGAGTGCAGCTGATCTGGCGATACTGGAGTAGCAACCACGGGCGGCCAATCAAGCTCAAGCTCAGTTTTTCACATTGATATTATTATAGATTTTTAAATTTTGTACATTTATCAAGCATCATAGGGAAACTGACTGAATTTCACACCTTAGGGACAGCTAATTAATTTGCCTGAGAAACTAATGTTTCTTTAAGTATTGCAGTTTCTGTTTGTTTGTTACATTTTTGTTGATGCCATCAATAATCGTTTTGCTAAGAATATTTGTTGTAGATTTTTCTAAAATTCTCTTTTAAACGTAGGTAAAAGGAAAAAGAAAATTAGTATAAGCGCAATAATTTCAAACGGTTCAACTTCCATAAAAAAACAATCTTCAGTATTGAGTTAAAGTTTTTGAAAATATTAAGCTCTGATTTTATAAACTAAATCATATAAGTAGTTATTTATGCATTATTTTTCGAATTAAGAAAGAAATATCAGTTTTGGCTTCCGAATTTATACATAATGGTATTTCTTCGGTTTCTTTAAATACCGAAAATGCTGGTTAAATTGACCATTAGGATGAATTTGATCACCGTGACACACGATTTTATTTCTTACTAATAGAGCACCAATTATTGCGCGTTATTCTTCAAGTTTAATTATTGAAAATGTTCATAAATATTTTATTGTTAAGAACTAAGACAGCATAATCGTACGGACTCCAAATAAGTTGCATTGACAAGTGTTTAATTTAACCCCGAAACGGGATCTCACGATTTTTCATATTAGACATGATTTTTATAAGCCAATGAGGTTCACTGTCGTACTTGTTTTCCTGCATTCAGTTATTCGGCATAGACAACATTCCTAGAAAACATACCTGAACAACCGAGAATAATGATCAATTTCACCCGAAATTACGGTAAGAAGTAAAACCGAATGCTGTTTTTTTATGGAATTTTCTGAATAATTTTTTTTTGTCCTACACTGAAAACAAAAGATATTCAAAATTTCAAGTCGATTGAAAACAAAAGGCCATTTTTTATTTTAATGAAATTTTGTCTCAAGATAGGCAATTGTTTACTAACAACCATCCACACATCGCGAGATGGGGACTTTAAGGAAAACAAATTTCCAACAAAAACTTTTCTTGTCTCATTTTTTGCGTGTTATTTTCAAACAAAATTAAACAAGTGACAGTCACAATTATCTCAGAATTCATAGAAGGTACTAGACAAAACCATGAATAAATAATATTTTCGATAAGGTCTCATATATTTTTTTTTTAATTCTAAGAGAGTGGTGTCAACTTCGTGGCAAGAAACGCGTCATGAGCCCTTATTACCGTGCACCCCCGCTAATTTGAACGGTACCTCAGGCAAACCATCGGGGTTCATTTTTCATTTGAACTTCTAGTTCTATGTACAACTGAAAAATGTGTGTCTGTTTACCCTTTTGGATGTTTTGTTTTGATTTTACGTTTTGTTCCACAAAGTTCCATTTCGCTTTACTCCGTTCCATAAGGTAAATGACGTTTGAACCAGGGACGAAAATACTCAATCTACCCTCGCCTACATTGATACTATCTGGGTAGAATCTTCGTTGATTTTTATTTGTTTTTATCCTCACCTTGACAACACAACAAAGATTGGCAAAGCGCTTGCGCAAGAATTCAGTTTCCTTTTAACCTGCTGCTACTCAACCGCTTTGTGATAATCGGAAACAAAAAATGATATTCATTCTAACTAGCTTGACTTTTTTAACATTCCGCTTCGGGAAATTGTAATTTTTACCCGAGGCACACTAAAGACGCGTCAATATAATCGATTACGTGCATCGGATCGTTCATTACCCGTACAGCAGCATATTTTTTAATTAATATGAACCTCATTGATAATCAATTTTCTAAAACTGACACTCTTCTGCTTCTGATAATCAAAAACACCAACGACATACGGGTATCGTTGTTTGTTTTGCCAATCTATTTTTGCGCCATCTTCATTGGTACAATCATATTGGTGGTAGTGCGGTTACTTTGATGGCGGCATAAATGTCGATGAATTGAGTGTAGTGAGCATGATTTTTTTCGTCCCTGGTTTGAACCATTTTTAATCTGAACGAAGTGCAGATTAGCGTGGTGCAAATTAAAAAGTGTTCAGATTAAATGTGATCATATCAACAGGGAATTCTCGAAATTTAAAGTACACTGATTAGACAAAATTTACTCGCTTATTGAGCTTTATTGAATTCTGAGATGATTGTGACTTTCACTTGTTTGGTTTTGTTTGAAAATCACTTGCAAAATAAGGGTTAAGACAAGAAAAAGTTTTGAAAAGAGTAAACACAATATCTTGAGAAACAAATTAATCCAAATAAACCATGAACATTTTTTAAAATCAATTTTAAACTTAGAAAATCTTTTTTCTAAATTTCGAAAATTTCAAAATTTTAAGCTACAAATACTACAGTTTTTATATAGAATACTCGATAGTTTAAAGTCAATTGATCAGACCAAATTGATAGGCTTATTAAGCTTCATTGAATTCTGATATAATTGTAACTTGAAAATGATATAATTGTAACTTGAAAATGATACGCAAAAAATATATTTAAGACAAGAAAATGTTTTCGTTATAAAACATGTTTTCCCTAAAAGTGCCTATCTCGCGATGCATGGACTGTTTATAGTTAACATAATTAACCATCATGAGACAAAATTACAGCAAAATAAAAAAATTATCGAAACGACTTTAAATTTTGAAAATATTTTTTTTTCAGTGCGTGTTACATATTAGATTTTTTTCAGTATAGTGCCTGTTCGATTTTGGCAACTTTACCGTTCGGTTTCAGGGCGGTTCGCTTTTGGCAATACGGAAATACATATACAAAACAATGGATCACTGGTCAGTGAGCATTTTTGAGGCTTACCATGTTCAAAACAGGTAAATTTAACTCGTGGTCATTATTATGGTGATAAAAGTTGTAATAAAATCAACCGTTCGATTTTGGCATGTTTCGTTTTAGGCGACATTAAATTTTTTGTCCTGTGCCCAATATCGCCAAATTATTCAGAAATTTAGGCAATTATCTACAAGTCATCCATACGACACTTTTTTGTAGGAGTTTCCATAGCCAATGCCATAAAAAATTTTAGCGCTTCCCGAAAGATAATCCAGATAAATTTTGGAAAAACTAGGTATGCAAAGTGGTTTACTTATTGAAGGTCTACATTTCTAGAAAGTTTCATTGATATCTGAGAGGGTGCTGACAACATCTATTCAAGTTGACATGAAATGCGTCAGCAAAAACAAGCAATAAAAAATATTCAAAATAAAAGACACTCTAATATATGACAATTTGTACATTTTTTAATATTCTCTCTTAGACTGGCAAATCCGAGAACAGTGACTGAAGTGTAGCGTGATTGAGATATAATCTCAACATTTTTTTCCTTAACGGATTTGACCGTTTCACAATAGTAGGACAATTTATCTGAATATATAAAACTTCTTTTGTACAACAAACTTTTACTGAACATCCCCCATGAAGATATATGATTGAGAAACCTGCCTATAATATTTGTATATGTTGAAAGAAACCTGTGCACCTAAAATAAGATCTAATACGAAAATTGTGTACCTAATATCGTATACATATCGCATAAGTACATACAGTCAGAAATAACAAAATAATCACCAAATTACCGTGAATTCGGGTGAAATTGATCATCGTGTCACGCAATTTTATTTCTTCCCAATTATTCGTCGTAATCCAATTGTCCAATTGTATGTTGTTAGGATTTTTTTTTGCGTTAAAGTATGTTTTTTTGTATGAAAATAATGTAAAATACCAGTAAAATCATGTACGGTGTAGTTTTGAAGTAAAACCAGTTAAACTTTTAGTTCTAGACAAGGATTTGAACATGAAAATAACCGGAAAGTTTGTGAGGATGCTCAACATCTGAGTGAGAGAGGAGATAGCTTGCTTAGATTGCGAGGTCCTGAAAGCCAAGGGAAACTGTCACCAACTGTCACTGGAAAGTACTGAAAAAATTAAATTTGCTAGAAAATTACGGCACATGAGCCAATGTAGCTCACCGTTGTATTTGTTTTCCTGAATTAATTTGTTTGGAATTGTCAACATAATAGAAAACAGGCATGAACAATCGTGAAAAGTAAATTTCATCCGAAATTGCGGTACTAAAGTTTATGGTACTAGGTACCCCAACAACCTTGGACCTTTGGACCTAAGTCCCAAATCATCGCCGAATTCGAAAGTTTCAATGCGTTAATAAAATATATAAGGTACCGTGGGGTAAGTGGATACAGAAAAATCAATCATTGACTTCATTGTTATGTACAACTAACGTGAATAATGTAATTCAAACTTTTTTCTGTGGATAACAAATGAGGGACTATTATACTTCAAATCATCATTTATTTTTATTTTTCTGATTGTTATGTATTGAGTATGAGAGACTTAAAAATTTGCACCAAATGATCCACTTGTACCACCATGGTGGGGTAAGTGGATCACCAATTAAAAAAATCTGTTCTCGAAACAAATGTGGTGTGATTATGTATGATAAAAATGATATTACTCTCGTTCTTGTTATTAGTGCTAGTAATGTTACATTATAATACTTTAAAATTAAAAAAAGTTCCTTTATTTAATCAAAATATAATAGAAAGTATGTATATATTAGTTCATACTATATCTAACAAAAAAAAAACATTGACTCTAGAAAAATTTGGAGAAAATTCATCCATTTATACGCATAAGTTATACAGAAGTATTGTTGGATTATTCCTAACGATATTTTCGAAAAACACTCTTAGTTGAAAAATATTAGTTACTTTTACTTTGGAATAACAAACTGAAATACTTCTATTTTATTTATAAACATATGTGTATCATCTGTCTAGAACAATTTCTATGGTCAAATAAGGTACGATACTAAGCGTTCAATTGGAAAATTAGTATATTTTGCTCTTTTACAACTCAACTTAGATAAAACACGAAAAGTTTCGTGTACATTTTGAAATTATTATTCTTTTAATTTTTTATATGCCAGAAAGGTTAAAAAAACTTTTAGGTGGATTAATTCAAATTTTCTATGATCAATTTGACAAATTCAAGCTGGGAATGGAAGAAAATAAAGGAAAACAACATTTGCGGATATTAAAGCTTAATAAAATTCTCGTAAGCAGTCTGCCAATAAATGATAATAATTCTTGATCCACTTACCCCACCCCATTAAAAAGTAGGGGTAAGTGTACCATGTCCAAATCCATGTGATTCATTCAATTAGAACTGAAGTGCTCACCATGTGTCGAAAAAAATAATAGAATTCGATTTAAGACAGAGATACAATGGATTTTTGATTGATGGAAAACAATTTCGAAATTAATTACTTTTTGCAGCTAACAGGTTTGCTTGTGTTGGTGTACGTGTAGTACAAGTTTTGCAATAGTATCAGTGCGGGCATAAGAATATAACCTAAAACTAAGCAATGGTGCGAAAACATTCAACATATTCAAGCATTTATGCTTTATATTGACAAATGATCCACTTACCCCACTGATACACTTCCCCCACTGTACCTTAACTCATTTGTGATTTTTACTGAAAATATCATCGAAATCGACGAACGATTGCGAAGTACCAGAGTTTTGAGATTTCGATGTCGACACCCAGTACTGTAAAGGTTAACTGTGTTTGCTTAGAATGGTGCACAACATTCGGCCTCGGCAAAGGTGAACATTTAAGTGCAAAACGTCGAAGGACATCTTCCCGAACGTATTATGAAATTATAGACACGAGGGCACGCGACGAAGTGAGTGATGTTTTAATCAAATTACCCTGGCAATTAGTATTTAATATTTAATAAATACCAAGCAGTTCTCCTCCTCTGGGTCAATATCATGTTGGTGCGCCTCCTATCACTCTTTCCACATAAGTAAAAGTCATAAAGCAGTCCATAAGTGAAACGTAGTGTCACGCACATGTGGAATGGCCAATAACTCGTTCAAGTCCAACGATGGAAGATTTTTGTCGTTATACAAGGACTGTTCATAGTTTATAGAAGAAAATGATCATTCTTATTTAAAAAGTAATCTATCTAATAGTTCATTGAGGAAAAATGAAAATTGGTTCCGTTTGCCTCAAATGCTTTAATTTAAACTGGATCTGATCTTGCACTCCATTTTCCTCGATTTCTTGAGTTCCACCTCCATATTTGGATAGGAATTCCATTAGAAAAAAATGCACGCAAAATGCATTGGCCTCACCTTACGCGAATTCTCTGACATAGAAACATGTCACACAATCCGAATTGAGCTGCTGCTGAGAGCGGGGTGCCTTACCCTTTGCAGGAGGAAAAAGGAGGTTGGTGAAAACGGGATTAAACTATTCTGTTTTTGCTGCTGCTGCCACTCGCTGTACAACATACACACAGTAGTTGAATAATGTATACTACAAGTTGGGGGGATTGCGCGGGGTCGACAATAGGTATTGCACTGTTCAATTATGCATAAATGAAAACATCACAAAAATGTAAATGCGCATATGACATGACAGAGACAGGTTAGAATCGGTTTGGTGGACAAGGGAGGTAAGGGAGAGTTTTCGGGGCTGAAGTTATAAGTAAACTAAAATAGCGTTGGAAAATGGATTGCCTCGGGTTACATGCTCGGGGACAAGTCTGCATATCACAAATACGATTATTCTATTTAGGTCCGTCCGAGGGACATTTGCAGCGGAAATGGGACGTTTAACAACTGGACCGTAGGGTAGGGCTTATTTCCAGAAAACTTTCGTAGTCAAAATAAGGAAAGTTAAAGTTATTATCAGTCCCAACATCTCCTGCAAAAAATTAAAATTTTTGGTGGAGGTTTACAGGTTTCGCGATTTTAATGAACTCCCCATATTTTCTTTTGAATACCGTAATTTCGGGTGAAATTGATCATTTTTCACTTTTTTTCTAGTCTGTTTTCTATAATGTTAACAAAGCCAAACAACTTAATGCAGGAAAACAAGTACGAAGGTGAGCCTCATCGACTCATGCACCGAAATTTTCTAACAAATGTCATTTTAATGTCAACAAATATCTCGAAAATAAAAAATCAGGGGATCTCATTTCGGGGTGAAATTGATCACTTCTCAATGCCATTATTGTTAGTTTTCAAAACAACTATACATGATAAATTTGAGCTCCCTGAATCCAAATATGCTTGTCAAATTCTGAACAATGCAATATTTATATAAATAACGAATAGTTAAATTTCAAGAATTACGCGGAAAACGCCTAAATGTATGCAATTTCTTAAGGAATTCAATGATATCTAACAGAAATTCAATTATTTCAACCATATGAGCTAATTGGTACGAGTTTTGGTGATGAAATCTGGTTTGGGAATATATCTCAAGCATCCTCACAAACTTTCAGGTTTATACCATGTTCAAATCCTTGCTTAGAAATAGAAATTCATAGGTGTTTATCAATACTGCACCGCGCATGATTTTGAAATTTTACATTATTTTCATAGTAATAAACATTCTTTAACGCAAAAAACTTCACAACACACAATTTGGCAATAGTTACGACAAACAACGTTCATTCACTGCAGCTTACATTGATATTTATGCTCCATTACGAATAAATAAAATCGTGTTATACGATGATCAATTTCACCCTTCTGATCAATTACACCCGATTTTACGGTACCTAATAATGTGCTCTCGCCTAGACATTGCATATACATTAGGAAGCGTTGTGTTTGGACAGGCATCTAATACTTTCGAAAGAGAATCACGTGATTATCGATTTGTAATTGAATCCAGGTTAACTTCTAAGTTCATGGGTCCTCTCGTGGCGTATGGGTAACGTGCCCTATCTAGCGTATTGGGAGTCGTGAGTTCGGCTCTCACCGAGAAGACATGTAACTTTTTTTGCTAATTTCATTTCAATTTGTCCATTTAATCCAAATACAAAGAATATTTAATGTTTAGTTTATGATAGCCGTTAAAACCAAAATTATAAAAAGTTCACTAAAATTCAATAAATGCACCTACAACCTTTGCGACTCTTCAGACCTTCACCAAAAATTCATTTTTTTTTTCACAGTGTGTTATTTTGGGACCGATGATCATTTCCCACTTTGTAAATTTTAATTACGAAAGGCTTCTGGAAATAAGCCCCACCCTACAGGAGAGCTGTAGAGTTCCGGCGAACGTGAACTCGGAGCGAATGTGTGGAGGCAGCAAAATAGAAGGTGACTGAAATTGCTTAATTGGAATAAATGGATAATCGTCGGCCGGTGGTGCCAAAGTGTAACACAGTCGACCCGGCAGGGATTTCAGGATTTTCTGCGGGGATAAGGGGAACGGGGGTACAACCACGTGCTTGGGGTGTCAGAGATTCTCTGGTCGTCCTGGTTGGTACTAACCTGGTAGGGTTGATTTTCGGCACCTTGCTGGGAGGGTGTCAATGGCCTCCGGGGCTGTGACTGCTGCTGGGGGATCAAGGTGGGAGGGTACACTCCCCATGGGGCGGCCACTCCGTAGTACTGAGGTACACCGGCCGTGATGAGGGCCCCCATGTAAGGGGACGGGTCCTGGCCCGGATTGATGACGTAGGGTTGCGCCTGTTGCGCTGCATAGGCTGCATTGTGTTGCGCTAGAAACTGTTGCTGTTGTTGGGCCGCCGATAGCGAGAGGGCTGACTGTGGCAGTGGTTGTCCGTTTGGTGCACCCGGGACCGCCGAATTGGCAGCTGTTAGACCGGGATTTGATCGGAATAGTTGCTGTAACGAGAGATAGAGGGAGACATGAAATTTTAATTAGAAACTGTGATTGTGCTTTATCTAACTATGTGCTTTATCTGACGTTGGATTGATTAGACTGCCATATGCAAACAAAAGAAACTTTTTTGCATTTCGCAATTGAGTTTCAGTTGCATCAGTAGGCGGTTCCACGAAAGACATATTGTTTTTTTTTTCTTATTGCATAGTGAAAAGTCAGCTCGCAGCCGCATCTCAACTGAACTGACCTGCCGTTCCAGTAATAACCACAGAAAGATTGCCATTGCTGGAAATTTCTTCTATACTCAGACAAGTTTTTCTGTCAGTTGAGTTTTCGGTACAAATTTCTAATGTATTCCACCAATACAGGCCGCTTTCTCATCCAGCTCTCCTCATACAAAAATGGACTGTTGTGGATAGCATATCCTCTACGGTTCAAATTCGTAGAATTTTGCACTGAAACAGGACTCAATCGAAAAGTGCATTTGAATCTAATGGAATCGATAGAGAAGGAAACATAGTGCGAAAAGGAAGCTGATACTGTTACTGTTGCTGATTGATATCACATCGATTTACCTCCTTTGTCGTTCGATGCTGCAACTACATTGTTGCCACTTTCCCAAGCGTCATTTGAAGGAGAAACCACAGAATTGCTTATGTCCATTCTATGCTTTTCCTGGACTTTAAAACGACATTTTCCGCATACAAAGTGTTGCAACGGTATGTTGTCACGATACATTGTGTACAATTTATGATGCTTGTTCGAATGTAGATTACCACAAATTGGACATGTTGAAGTAAATTGAAACCATTGAATAATTGGGTAATTGCGGCGAAGAATGAACATCAATAACACAGCGCAACAAAAATCACATTTTTGCGTGTCTCAAGGATCAAATAATGTGTCTCTGGTAGATTTGGGGTGGCTCAATCTAATACCGTTTTCAGAAATATTCCAGCACGTCAGGATTTTTAGCTACAGGTCGTCAAAGTTGTTTAAAACACTGGTTTAATTGATGTGTACATGAAATTTAAAGTATGATTTATCAAAATTTTTCGTAATCTAATCCATCAAGCATGCAAAATAGACCTTTAACTTTCATTTCAGATATAATTTGGTTGAAATCGCATGATTAAATTTCGATTAAATCGATTTTTTCAAAATACTAACAATCTCCAAACAAAACTTTTCGTTTCTCTTATATGGCAATATACAATACTTTTCTAATCCATCAAAAAATAACTTTTAAGCGTCAAAAATATTATAAACTTTGTTAATAAGTATTGTGATACACATGAAGTATGAGTTCTGAGGCAAATTAAGCAATTAAATTACCATACAAGCTGGCAAACTTGCATGCAAGTTGACTGAAATAGACAATTTTAGTATTTTCAACATCCAATATCTCAAAACCTAGACGTGCTATGATGTTTCTGAAAGCGGCAATGAATTCAGCTATCTTTAATTAAGTAAAAAGCGGTATTTTGATGCTTGAGACAAAACCGTGTTCCGCAGTGTAATTTGACCGTATATCTTATCTAATTGGAAAACACAAGTAACCGGCAATTAACAATAGTACATTAAGTTGCATTTCTACCGGCTCTGCGCAACTTTCTATTTTTAAGATTTGTCTTATGTTGGTCTAGAATTTTTAATATACTTATCATCAATGGCTGATGACTGTGCGTGAATCAATTTTTTTTTTCACTGGCAGAAGTAAAGTTCTTTAAGGCCGCACGGGACGTCATTATAATCATCCTATCCATTTGAAGAAGCAGATCTCAAGTACCACTCCATATATGGATGTGAAAAATTTATCACTATATTCTATATATGTGGTGCACAATCGATTAAATTTTCAGCTTCATCGGTTCACTAAAACTCGAGATTTGCTTCGGCAAAGTTTTGATGATAATTGTTAGAGTGAGACAAAAGATAGGGAAAATAACACGGTCTCCCGTGTCCCCTTAAGCGTCTTTTTAAACATGATAAAGTTGGTTCAAAATTTTGAAACATCTCATCAGTATATTTACTCTGAAAAACGTTCTCCTGTAATTTTGCTGTGTTTTGATTTACTTAAAGACATCATCCATTCGCTTGATTCTCCAGTAAATCTTCCAAAATGATCACCTTGTCACCTTAGCGTGAAAAATTGCTGTCCCCTTTCCGTTTCTAATAAATAGAACATGGTGCACTATGGCTTTCCCTTTTTTTCTTCTCCAAAGTACTATCGCCATCCCATCAAATCCAAAGTCCTTCACATCAAAAGCCCGCAACCATTCGTAGAATTCCTGCAACAAAACGAACCTTTGATAGATTATGTCCCACCAGAAACCAACCCGCAGGCCTACCGGAATGCTCCCGTCTACTGACGACGGTCTACAGTAATACACTACCTCTCGTAATGCTACACAAGAGAATCCTTTCCACGTCACCACACAAAAGTACAACTTTCTAGACAAACCATGGAATCAATAGCGTGCTTTGTTCGGTGTCTGCAACAGCCAAGCGCCGTAAGGCTGATAAGAATCGAGCCCATCCTTGCAGCCGCCCTTACTGTTCCATCATCTGAATCTGCAAGCAGCGACTTCTTCTTATTTTTTGGCATTACCTCCTCACTAGGACTGAGCCTGCTTTTCAGCGTTATGTACTAAGAGAGCTTTCCATTTTCGCATTCGTGTATCATATGGCAGTTACTATGATACTCTATGCTCAGGGAAGCCGAAAAAATTTCCATCACGAAAAGATCTTGGACCGGCCGCAAATCGAACCCAGACACCTTCAGCATGGCGTTGCTTTGTAGCTGCGGACTAGACTACGAAAGGCCCAAATCAGAGTGTCTATGGAACGAGAAAATGGCTTCGATCCTTTCCAAACGTGGAAGTCCGAATCCCTGCGGAAGCAAGGAAGCAAGAATCAAATCACATTATCGTTTTGTTCTACGTGACGGTGATAGGATTTTGCCGCACTGACGATGCTTTGCCATACTCCCCACGGTACTAAAGCTCCGTCTTTCACATCGAGTCATCTTCAAGGAAGGATTGCGCCACTTCCGCACCACCATTACCATCCACCAGTCCATTGTGTCTCGCCTTCCCGCAATCGTCACGTCGTCATCGCCATCATCATCGCGTGCATGCTGAAGAGACCGGAAACGGGACTACCTTGTGGTGGCGGAAGACTTGAGAACCACATACAGACAGTGGTGGTATCGAACAGGAGTGCACGCAATTTGTAACTAGCTTTATAAGTACGACGTCTCTAGTAGGGGAACTTGGCCCAATATGCACTGATTGGGTAAAATGGTTCGACTTTTTGAATCATTTCTGGAACGTTTCAATTTGGATTCTTTGTCAAACGGTGTTAAAATATGTTTACCCAAGCCTTGGGGATAAACACATAGATTTTTCTTTAATTTCCCGGTGATGTTCAACAATTGTTGATTTTTTTCCTAAGTCGTAAGCATTTCCGATGATTTTATTAACGAATAAGCGTTCACATGCAACAGAGCAAACTAATGGAGGAGCTTGGTTGCTGGTAGGGTTTCCAATTTCGGGATATACGATTTCTAGAATTTATTGCTGCTCTGGAATTTCTATTTCAATAGAGAATTGACCATCTCTATTCAATGCATTTTGATCTTCATATTATGGTTTCAACTACAGTCAACTTTTTCTTACTCTCAATATCGAGTAAGAAAAAAGCGACCATCGAATTGGGGAGGTCGAGTTATAGAACACAAACCAGTACATATAGGATTCAAGGAAGATCGAGGTAGCCAAGAAACCCTAGAAACTATGGTTCTCTAACTCGATATCGAGACACCGAAAATCGAGTAAGGGAGAGTTGACTGTAATATATTTTAGATGTTATTTGGTTTTATCGCACAGTGTGTTGTGAAATAGAGCAGAGTTGGGAAAAGTAATAAGATTAACACTACAGTAGCCTTAAAAGTAACAATACACCCGTTGCTAAGGGCAATCCAAAACTACTGTAAAAGAATGCTCTATTTCTCGCTGCATTTCCCGCATTTACAGCTATTGACCCAACATAAGCTACATGATGAAATTCATGTTTTTAAACTACTGTAGTGAGGAGAGCCACGTGAGTTTCACGAAATTCAAGGCTACGACTATTACTAGTCCCAGCCCTGAAATAGAGGTCACAACCATAAAATTTTCAACAAAATGTTTAGCTTTGTGAATAATTCTAAAATAAAACTGACAATATCCTTAGAATTTCATTTTGAACCATTTTACCCTACAATACACGGTCAGCTGTGTGAAAGGATTTACGGAAATCGTCGTTGCAATGACTGAAATGACTGACTTTCACTTTGTTGCCGTTATCTCTAGTAATTTGTGGAGCAGATGGTTCTTCCAATCATCTATTCGGTGGCGCACTAGTGTTGGCAGAAAATGGAAGCACTTTGTTCTTGAGTGTCGCATTATCGGATGGTAAATTGAATTTTGCTTTTTTGAATTTGATGTGATTTATTGTAAGTGCGTTGGCTAGTTGATTTTCACACATGAAGAGTGGCAACATGGAGGGTACGATAGTATGCGCTCTCGAACCCCAAAGTGCAGGTCAATGCCCAATTTCAAGCCTGTTTGTATAATATTGGTGACTCTATCATCGACTGCAATGCCGACTAGCTCGACACCCATGTCATCCGGTTTATGTGCAATTGTTTCACCGTCACCGCTTAAAAGTCACAAAAACGACGGAAATATTATCGTGATGTGGCTGTTGTCCTGAAACGCATCTTGTTTCGACGACTGAGCTACTTTTCCTCGAATGTCGTTTCCCAAAACGCGTTTTCCCGAACGCCGAATGACTTTTTTCCCCGGATAACCTGTTTCTCCGGATAGGTGATGCAGATTCCAAAAGTCTTTAGTGGCAGAATGGTCTACAAAGAACAGTAAGCAATCAAAAAAGGAGGTATTTAATCATTCTCGACTATAGATATAGTGCCTTCCCGATTTCGACAATACCTGTTTTTGTCTACCTCGAATTTTAGCAACATCCGTTTTTTGGAAATTTATTCCTGATTTTGGCAACAATTGATTATTAGGTACTGAAACCAAACATATTTGAAAACAACAAAGAGAATATAAATCAAAATTAAAATGGTGGTGAACATTGCTAGCAAATGATATGTGGAAAGTGCTTATAAGTACAAGTCACATCTTTCAAAGTTATTGCTTAACCCTTAACGTATTCTCCTATGATTGGGAAAATCTTATAAAATAGGAAACCTGTATAATTTCCTAAATTAATGCTACACAGTTTGGTAGGCCTCATAAGTTGGTGAGATTACATGATAATAGAGAGTAAAATCAAGTATAGAAAGCATCACAAGCAAAGATAATTAGTTAAACTGTGTTTATCACCAACGTTTTTGATGCGCTTGTGAGAATTTTTTATTGTATCAAAGTATCAAATTAGTTTGACGGTTTGAAAATTTTATTAAATTATTGGATAGTAAATTCTTTTGGGTATTTCAGGAGGAAATTCAGTAAGATTAATTGGAGAAAATATTGAGAAACTCTGTGCATAACTTTAGATGGAAATTTCAACAGAGTGTTTATAAGTAGTCATTGAATGACGTTTATAGAAGAATTCTTTTGTCATTGCAGATTTTTTTTTGGGTCCTCCTTTACGTCGCATTTAACCAATAAATAAAAATAAAAATAAGGAATGTGGGAATAATCTTTAACAATCTTGACCAGATTAACACGTCCCCAACAATTAAGAGTTTTTCTGACCACATCCTTATTACAGCTGGAGAATGGAACAGGAGAATAGTTGAATGCCTACTGAAGATATTAGCAGGGACCTCTACAATCCAATATTTCACCAACAAATTAAACTTTACTCAAAAATAAAAGTTAAATTCCCCACTTTATATAGTAAAAAAAAAGAAAATCATTACTAAAATTTTCACCAGCACCATTCATGTGTTCATCGCAGTGCTGCTTCCACCTTTCGATCACTTTACGATTGTCCTTCAAGATTTCCCATCCTTATCCCTCTACCTCTCGGATCGCGACACTAAGCCTTTGCGGAATGCGTTTGTCACTATATAAGCAAATATCATGACGAAAATTTGTACTGAAGGAAGCGATCTACAGTCAGTCACAAAAGTTAGTAACCAAATGCTGTTTGTTTATACAAAATGCCCAAAGTTCAGGCTCTGTTTTTCAGCTTTTGGTAGTCCGATTTGGCTGAAATTTGATTGACTGGCTAAAAATAACTTATAGTTTTGTCTGTATTGAATTCGTTTTATTTTAGTCATTTTTCAAATACAGGGTGTCTAATCATTTACAGAAATGAAATTCCCTGAAATTTCCAGGTTTTTCCAGGTCATAAAAAAATCCAGGTTAAAAAAATTCACCCAAATATAGAAATGATAGATGATTTTTTTTGTTTTAGATATAACTATAAATTTATTTCCAAAGATATGAGTTCGGCTTTGAAACACTTAAAAAAATGAAATGATAAATTTCGAAGTATTTTTCACTTTTAGTGACTGATCGTCTTGAAAACAACTTTATAGGTCTCTTACCTAAAAAAACAACAAACAAAATGAAAGCTACCAGGAATCACGACATGAAAGTTCAATTCGTCATTTGAACAAACGTTTTTTGAAGAATATTTTCAAGACTTTTATTTGGCATTCCTCGTAACATTACGACAAGTATAACTGATCATTTTGCTGTAGATTTTTTCCACGTATTACTTCAAAGATCTCTTCAGGAGTTTGATTTGTGATTTTTCAAGAACATTCTAAGATATTCTTCCAAGAATTTTAGTCATCTTCTTGAATCCAAACTGGTTTATTTTCAAAGGATCAGGAATTCCTCCGAAGATTGTTCCAATTTTCAAGGAATTTTGAAGTTTGCCAGAAATTTATCCATTGATTCCCCTATGACTTTCTGCAGCATTTCACGAATTTTCAATTATTTAAAATTCCTTTAGAAATTCCTCCTTATTTTTGTAATTTTTCAGGGAAGTCTTCATATAATTTTTTCCTTCATTCATCAATAGATGTCTCCAAGGGAAGTTTTAAGATTTTTTTGAGAAAAAATCGAGAGGAATTTGTGAAGAAAACCTAGTGTAATCCCTGATGAAACTTGTTTGAGTTCTTACTATGAAAGAACTCCTGGATTCTTGATGAAATACATTCTTGGATTTTTTCTAATTAATTGCCAAGATAACTAAAAACATTCAAATATCTGAATAATGTCCTACAAGACTTTTTGAAGAAATTTCTTGAAGAATCCTTGAATGATAACAATGAACAATAACTATAATAATTTCTGTAGTAATAACATGGAGATTTGGAAATCTTGTTTATTTATTCTTAATTATTCGAGAAATGTGTGAACCGCTGCAATAATATTTTGATAAAATGCTGGAGAAATTCCGAAAAAAAAATCTGGAAAACCTCATGAGGAATACCAGGTAGATTTTTTTAAGGAATTCTTGGAGAAAATTATAGATTTCAGCGAATAATGACTGAAAGAATTATTGAAGCAATTCTTGAAAGTAATCGTCGGTATAGTTTTAAAATAATTCTTATGAAAATGTCTGATTTATTGAAAATATACCGGACCGATGTTTTTTTTTTCAAAAACTCTGGAATCAATCTTTGTGGAAGAACTTCTGTAGCATATGTGGGAAATCTTCCAGAAGTAACAACTGGAAAAAAAAACATTTGGAGGATTTCCGCTTGGATTTTTTCAGAGTAATCGTTGTGAAAATTACTGGAGATAGTAGCGTTGATGTGCTTTAGCATTTTCTGGATCAAATTCTGAAGAAATTTCTCTGAGCGTCCCTAAAAGAGTGATCACTAAAATTTTTGAAGCACTCCTCGAAATCTAAGAAAAATATCATTAAGAACTTGTGGAAAGTCGAGTAATAGTCTTTGAAACCTCTAGAATTTTGCACCAGCATTCAAAGCGGAAATGGACAAAGAAGTGACTTTAGAGACCATTTTGATTAAAATAGTGAAATGTACTATTTTTGCTCTTCAAATTTATTATTGTTGTAATATAGACAAAAAAACCAATCGAAATGTTTTCAATCGTGTTTAATATGCTCATGAACCCTAGTGGAACAGAGAACTGTACTTATGTTTTGCTTCTTTGTCTCAACATGTTTTTTGCTGAATAAATAAAAATGACTTTAAAATTGAAGGACTTAACACCGCAAGTAGTGTTAGTTAGTTAGCGTTAGTTACGCAAATTTGCAAAACACACCAATTTCCAAAACTTACGTTTTTGAATTGAATTTAATAGTCTCTTATTTACCAACTTTTGTCTTTGAACAACCCTCTGCAACTCTTTAGAAAATTACTACTATTTAAAAAAATTAAATACAGACACAAGTTATTTTTAGTTCGTTAAACTTCAGCCAAATCGCCAGAAGCTCAAACTTAAGCATTTTGTATGAGAAACCAGCATTTGATTTTTAAATTTTGTCACTGACTGTATATTACATGAACAACATTCTAAATCAAACATCTGGGATTTCGTAACACGAACCCTGCTCATAAATCACACAGGTAACCCAGAATTAGAGAAATTTCGGTCAAATTTCCCTGCAGACCAGCTGCTGTCGACAAACGATGACCGACATTTTTCGATGATACTCGTCCCTTTGCTGACTGACCATTTTATCGAAACTCATTTCGCATTCATGCAAGTTAGAATTTGTCGTTAATCCTAATAGAATTTAGGTAAAATTCCTTTGATTTCCGTTGACCTGACGAGCACAACGACTGAGGCAAATGCTGCTTTTCAGAGAACCACTGGCCAATTCTGCTCTATTGCTACAATGTTGTACGTGTACAAATCTTCGTCAGACGTTAATAAATTGATTGTATCATGATTTTGTTAGTAAAACATTTTTCCCGAAGGTTGTTAATCATTTCACCCCAGATTCGCAAATTTTTAAGTGTTTTCCCTTACCGTCAACATCCCAGGTAAATGAATCCGACACTTGTGCAATCCCAACCTGCTCTACTAGGGACTGCCGAAACTGGCTCAGGAAAAAAACGGAAACTA
Source organism: Aedes aegypti (assembly GCF_002204515.2). Taxonomy (NCBI): domain Eukaryota; kingdom Metazoa; phylum Arthropoda; class Insecta; order Diptera; family Culicidae; genus Aedes; species Aedes aegypti. The sequence continues at coordinate 111,006,477 of NC_035109.1, forward strand.
TTCCGAATCGGAGCAATTTCGTTGCATTCTTTTCGATCAGAGACGACGACGGAGACGACGAAGGCGGTGGTCGGTAACTGTCGTTTGACGATAATTAAAATTCCGGCCTTTTCCACTAGGTACCGTCCCATGTCTAGGTTATGTCTACCCTTTTTCCTAGATATATGACCGCTATGGGGTTGTTCAATAACCACGTAACGTTAATTTGAGATCCCTTTCCTGAGTAGATTTGTCCGCGCGAAATTCGTTTGAAACGTAGATTCCGATCAGTCTTGTATCACCCACCAGAGCGAACCCAAAGTCAATTCATGGAAAAGGTTCGGTAATTTGGGGGCTGTGCAGAGATGCCCGAAATCAAAATATAATTACCACAAGCGGACGGACTGCGAAGAAGTAAAATTTTCGGGTGGAACCAAACCAAGAAGGGGGATCCAAATGACGCGAATATGTACAGAATCGAATGTACTCGAATCGTACGTACTTCAAAGTGGTGTACGTGCAATAAAATTTGATTGAATTTAGGACGAATCGAAATGCGCGATTAAATTATTAATGGCATTGGCGCTCAGGGAAGGCTGGAATTTTCCCGTTTTGCCTCAAACGAAACGGGAGGAATGTTGAGCGAGTGCTGAGAATGGGGGTAATATTGAACAACATGCTGAAAACGACCGTAATGACGGCAATTAAATGTTCGTTTACGTGGGATTTACGGCCTGCAGGGAAAGCGATAAAAATTGAGATATTCGTGGAAGGGTTCTGTTTGAGATGGTGGTGGAGGAAGGGTAATGGTGTTTTAAGAGCATAATGATTGAGCTTAAGGTGTTTTGAATAGGTTCGAAGTTTTTAGTATTATAGGATAGGCGACAGGTTAATATATCTTGAATTCAGTGACTTCAGATTAAGGTGAAGTTGAAACGATGAAGCACATCGATATTTCATGAGCACCAATCTGGAGAACCAAACATTCGTTAATGCTGAAACTTTGATAAATTGGTAATCAACAGCGAGTAAGAAATCGATCAGGTTTTCACCGTAAGAGATCGCTGGGATCTTACTTAGGTTGGTTGATGATCCTAGAATTGTTCAATCGAAGTTCAGAGATGAGCTGGCATGACAATTGCCATTGCCGGCAACGGCTAAATTCAATTGATGGAACTTTTACGGATTGTTCAACAACAGCGAGTAACAAATCGATCAGGTTTTCACCCTAAACCAATAACGTATGATTCTTCGGATCTGTGTTATTGAGAATTCGTGACTTCATCGCCATCGTAAATATTGTTAAAGAAGTCAATTGTAGTTTGATGAGATTTTATTTATATTGGTTGGTAATCGTAGAGCTCTACTGATGAAAAGACATGACCACTACCATTGTCGGCCATGGCCAAGTTTAATGAATGATTGATCGGGTTTTCAGCCTAAATGAATGTTTCGTTCTCCAGATTTGTTTGCTTTGAAATTATAGGTGTGGCTTAAGTTGATCTCAACCTTAATTATTGTTAGGTTAGAATTTAATACGAGTTTAGAGATGAACGGCATGACAACTTCCATTGCTGGCTACGCTCAAGTTCAATTAAGACTTTTCTAATTTATTTGATTTTTGTTACAATAAAAACATCCTACTTATTTCAGCATGAGCACTACTGATTCACACAATCTATTTAGACAGTGCCGCCATAGCAGTGAACCATATCAGTCGCAGTCAATCGCAAATAACGTAGTTTGCTGACACCGACCGAAGATAGATATTGATTAGCACTGTTGATGACAGCCACTGATGTTTGATAGCTCCGGTAACTGTTTATACGACGAGAAGCGATCAAATCACCTGAATTGCAGCAAATGCTGACCTGTTTATCTTCTGGGGATGAAAGCCAAACATCGTTTACGTTCACACCTTGCCGGGGACTCGATGGTCCGTGAATTTGCTTCGAATACAATTAACTCGTATCCATGGACTCTGCCATAAAATGCACAGCGACAAATCAATATCCTGGGTAAATTCATTAAAAGCAACATGACGTATCCAGAGCAAGCAACTGTGCCGAGAATGTCCTCGGGCGCAAGGAAGCACTTCGTTATTCTCAATTATGCAACGAAGCTTCCTTCGGGTTTAAAACGGGACTAAATTGATATCCGATCAATCTAAGCAACGTCAATATTATCACCGACGCTGCTATATTTAGTTGAATTAGGTGTAAAATTGCACCTAGGTCTTAGAGAACTGGTGAACTGCCGCACCAAATGCCATATAATGTGTACTAAATAGAGCGTTAGGCGAATAAAATCCAACATCCTTCCAACCAATCAATTAGGATTTGTCTTTCGCTTGAACTCCGTCGAAAGAAAAATTCGATTGACGAAAATAAACAGAAAGTGTCATCTTTTGACGAATCTCCGGAATGATGAAAAGGTGACGACGACGACGACGACGACGACGACGAGACACGTTTGCCATGATTTAATCACCTGTCGGGTTCGATAAACAGGCACAGCAGAGCACACCATCACCAAACAGTGAGGCAACTCACTCCTTAACAACCTTTCCCGATCAAAAATTCATAACAGAATAATAGATCATTTATATCGAAAGTTGCTCTTTATATCCACGTTATATTTAGATAATTTGAAAACAAAATGGTATGAGAACATTTTACTAGTATATCATAATTATAACAAGATTAGTAATAACTATGAGAAATACATGCGATATAATATTGAAATTATAAACAACATTTTTAATCATCTTTGTTATAACGAATCATTTCTATCTCGATTTTTATATCCTATTTAGTTATAATTTAGATACAATTATATCAAAGCCTGTTAAAATTGTGATATAATTTCATGAGTTCGAGATACGTTTTTTGGTTTAATACCTTATCAGCTATAACTCATAGCACACTCTGTTAAAAACATGCCTTAAAGATTATGATAATGGTATTATTCAATTCTAATCGGGTTTCCAGACAGAAGACACAGCCACGAACAATGATTGGCAGAATAGTATGTTGGGCGTGGGTTGAATTCCAATTTGGCAAACTGAAGAACTTTTTCTCACTTTATTTCGCTGGCATCGCGTCGATGATCGCCAGCTCTGTTTACTTTCCCAACAAATCGTTCGATGGGTGGCACAGACCACACCTGACTCCGACTTTGCCTAAAAAACGGACTACGTTTATGAAATGTTAGCCCTTTCGCCCGCGCATAGTTCGAGGAAAGTACAATTTCCAAAATTAAGTCTATCCATTTCCCAATTTCACCGTCACCAGCACTAACGATATGGGCGTGGAACTGTGCCGCGGCTGGCGGAATACTTCCGGTGTGGGTGGTGATAAATAATGGCTTTCCCATCCAGCTATGGGAGGAAATAAAATAGAGCACGAATACCGCCGCTGCTGGGGATTACAATAATGGAGCCCCCAAGTGGTTAACGCGCGCTGTTGGCACCAATTGCCGGTGCCATAAGCCACTCCCGATAGTGGAGGGCTAACGAATCGAATCAATTGCGGTGTAGGTTTATCGGAGGAAATCGCCTAGCTTCCCGAACTAGAATTTGTGTTGTGAGAAGGGTTTTTTCAAGAACGATGCGTATTAAAGGTACAAGGTCATTTTTATGAGGTAAGAAAATGAGTGGAATTGGTCTATAAATCAAAGCCTTATGAGCCGCTTCACTAATGTTAAAAGGGTATTAGACTCTTTCCAAGTGAGACAAGCTGTTCATCAACAACGGCAATAGTCTTATTCAAAATTCAACAACTTCATTTATTTTCACAAATGTACAAAATAGTCATCATATGTTTAGATACACTGCCCGATTTTGCAAACTAACCCTAAATTGACTTCTCTTTTCAGTCCCGAAGAGTAGCAGTGAAGGGCTGGTATGCTCAACATGCCTAAAAACGAAAAAAATAAAAAAATAAATCCATGCACTTTGAAGCACTTTGAAAACATACAAAAAACGTGCAAACTGAGTAACAACATCTGTTGCACTTCTGTTGTAATTCACTGGTCGGGATCAAATTTTCAGCTTGTACAGCGTCTGGTTCTTTAGGTTTGTACTATTGAAAATTATAAAATTCCTTTAGCACAAATCAGATGAAAAAAAGATGATCTTTTCTAAGTATTCCGCTGAAACTGTTAGGCAGTGTTTGTGGCGAGTTCGTGAGCAAATAGTTGAACTTTCTGCATTGGAAATCTTCTGCATGAATATTTGTGCTTAGAAAACAATGCGTCCATTGTTACAATCCTTTATATAAAAACCCAGAGTGGTCTGGCTGTCAGTAACGGGAAATATTTCAAGCAGGAGGAAGAATACAAAAGCCAGCGTTGCCAACCTTCCAGATTTTCTAGAATATTCCAGATTTTTGAGTCTTCATTTTACAAAAATCTGGGAATCCATATTGAAATTTGCAGCGAATTTGTAAAGTTCTTCATATACAAAATAGGAGATACAGACTATTCGTCTCATTTTTTTAAAAATCATCCAGGTTTTCGAAAAAACAACCTGGCATCATTGACAAAAGCAGTTCAAGTTTAAGAACACTACAAAAGCATTATAAAGGCGTCATTTTGTTTAGAATAGAACAGTGCAACAGTATACTCCAAGAAGGCATATGTTTAGGCGATTTTGCAGGCATCGTACGTCGTACGTCGCATTAAATTAACAAAATGATAATGATAGATGAATTTAGCCAACGAATGCATTTTTGTATGCGTTCATCGTGTGGCAAGAACCATTTAAATTCACGCTCAGGGAAGTCAAGGAAATTACCAGAATGAAGAGATCCTGGACTGCACTAGGAATTCAACACATACACCATTCATCTTTGAAAGATCATGGATAGTTTTTCACATCGGAAATTCAGCTGGAACGTGGCTAGCCACGTTGGGTAATCTAGTAAATAAATTTAAAAAAATAAGACAAATACTTGTCGGATTTACAGATAACAACCACAGAACACTTATTTACGTTTGTAACGTTCCCTCTACCACTTGACTAGGAAACACTTTGGGCCCTGCGGGATGACAAGGTTTTATATCAAATATTTGGGCCTAAAATCAAGCCCTTAAATACTTGTATTTTTTTTTTTTAGAATGGAAGGCTTTTAATCTACAGCTTATTCGTCACTGTCTTCATAGCTGACATTTGGTTTGTGATTTTCATCTCCTACAACGCATCTCGATACTGAACCGACCCCTCTGAATTTAACAATTTGATGTTTGGTGTTAAAAAGCATTAAAATGCACAAACATATATTGGCATAAATTAATTAGGTCTTAAATTGATTGCTTACTTTTAGGCGATTTGGCCATGTACTTAAGAATATACTCATCATCAAGCATTGCGGAATACGCTCTCATTTGAATTTGATGCACGATCAAAGCAAGCGAAGAAAAACATCCCATCTGTTGCGGTTCATGATCGGCAATGTATCGCAAGTTGTAACAAGTATCATAAATAGGAGCAGCAAACAAGAGCCCCAAAAATAGAGCGGTGAGAAAATCAATTTTTCTCTCTTGTTTACCGTTGGGGTAGGTGTAGGGTTGTTAAATGTCATGAATTTCACGTGACTTTGACATTTGAATATTGCTAATATCATCGCTCCTAGTGGAAATTGTCATCGGAAAATGCTTTTCCCGGTGACCTTTTCCGAATTACTATTGGTTGCCAATATTTGCTGATGCAATATTGCGCATGCAAGGAAGCTATAAGCATTTTAATTTTTCCACAATTTTGACATTTAACAGCACTGGGTAGGTGTTTTACTTCACTGGCACGATAAACAATCCCCGAACTTCCGATAGCAATAGTGCCCCCCAGGTTTGGAGCTTTTTAGAGGGGTTTTATCATGCACTGCTATCCCCCCGATCTGATCAAAGTTGTAGCAGTATACGATAAACAATCTCTCATAATGTGCTGCATATTATGATAGTACAGAGAGCTCTCAATTTTCTCAGGATTAAATCCCTGCTCATCATTATTGATGACAAATTGCTACATCTCCGCTTAACTTACACCAACAAGAGACAGAGAGTACCAGAGAAAATCCTCGTATTTTTGCACTCTCACTCGAGTCGCTTAAGGATCTGTGTTGAAAATTTTGAGTTCAGCTTTTACTCCTCAGAAAAACGGCAAAATCGCCTCCTCTTTTTATCGTAGAGGAGTTTTCATCAGGCCTGATAAACACTAACCTATTTATAAAAGCGTTATCAACACCTGCGATTTTTTTTTGGGCGCTATGTTACAATAAATAAATAAAATAAATTAGCCCTCTAATACCCAACCCCGCCTTTAGACGGGGTACACTTTGGAATTTTGTGTATTTTTTCGTAGCTCGGAAATCAAAAAGATTTTATTTGTGGCTTGACTCATAAAACGCATATGAGAAAAGTTTTTTATGACTTTTGAAACTTTTTTGTGTATTTGATAATTGTTTGAAAAATTGTATTCTTATATAACCTACAAATGCCTGGGATTTATTCAACGTGTAATATAAAAAAATGTACCTCTTATATTTTTCTACTACCAACCTATAACAGAGGAAGAGCTTAGTGGTATTAACATAATTTCAAACCTGTTTTTCCGTTAATTACACGGAAAATAAAAATATTTCCAGAAAAATATCGAAAATTTATTATTTTTAAAAGTACCGTAAAAACTTGAATTTTTATTATTGCCAAAAATCAGTAACTAGAAGTAACTTCAAGAAAAAATGAAATAGTTCAGGGATGTTCAAAAATAAAAATTATAAAAATCAAAAACCAAAATCCATAGATTTGCGAATAAAAATAAATCATTGCCCAAAAAATTGCGATTTTAGATAACTAAAAATGATATTTAGATCAAAAATAAAAATTTGGGTATTAGAGGGTTAAGACAAATACTTATGATAACCATAGAACACATTTACCTCTTGAGTAGTGAACGTCACTCTTTGAGCCCTACGGGGTGTTTGGGCCATAACATAAAATACTTATGTTTTATTATAATGGGTAGCTTTAGGCCTATAAGTTGTTGCATACAATTTATTTGAAACTGTTGATTTAAGAAAAAAAATGTTCTATGAAGAAGTTGTAGTGAACCATTTGGAAGACAAGAAAAAAATAAACAATGAAATAAAAAATATTTGTTTTCATGAAAAATTCAAATATAAAACTAATATTTTAAATTACACCAAGATCTCATTTTGATTTTTTTTTTTTGATTTTCACCATAGATAGGAAACAGTTGTTTGAAACAATGGGTCATGATAGAAAAATGTTTAATAAAAAAGAGTTTTATAACTTTTTGTCGATTTTGAAAATTAAGATTTTTTTCAAAATAAATGCATTCTGATGATACAATAAAAATCTTGAAATTGAAAATGGTTATCATGATCACTACTCTGGAATTAGCAATTTTCGAATTATATCAAGTTTAATGCAAAAAATATTATTTAAAGAATAAAATATGCCATTTTCATTAGTTATTCGCGATTCTTATAGGCCATTATTCTTGAGGTAAAATGATCGATTTTTCTTTGAAAAAAACTTATTCTACCACACATTCTGGATGGAATTTGACATAAATCAAGTTAAGACCTCAAAACTGATTGCCTACTTTCTCGTGATTTGACCAAGGGCTGTGAAAATATCTCCAGGTTTTTCCATAATTTTCCATAGATAAGTACCTTTTGTGATTTTTAAAAGATTTTGGTAAAATCCTCGTGATGTTATTAACAGATGTCTTGCTACAAATTTTAAGCCAGATTTTCAAGGAGAATTGAGATGTTTGGATAATATTTGTAGTAATGAGTCTCCGTTGATTAATGGATGGATTTTTGGAAGAATTTCAGTATCGGAGAGTCCTTTCTGATATTCGTAAGCCTTGTAACATTATTGGCGAGGTTATATCGAGTTAATTGATGTAGAAACGAAATTGATGCATAACTGGTGACTTGTTGGTAGCTTTTTCCAGGATTTAGGTGGACTTCAGAGAATGGGCGTGTGGGCTTCAAACGTGTCGTTTGTATGTTATCGAAATCTTCATTTCGAACTTTTATGAACCTTGTAGGGTGGCTGATTCAGTGGTAGTGTGTGTCCCTATAATAGTGGTAGTGCCGTTTTAAGCGTGTTATAGGCAATTTATATTTTTATGTGTATTTTTCTAACATGGCCCTTGTTGAAATAATATGAATGTGTATAAAAATATCTTGGATATCAGTAAGGAAAAAGTAGAAAACAATTAAAAACCTTAACTTTTTTGCTCCCTTGCACCAGTAACAGTGGGTCGTTCCTATAATAGTGAGTCTCAATGGGAAATGAATGTAAACCACTATTATAGGAACACAAGTTAGCAAATACCACTATTACTGGAACATGTTCCAGTAATGGAGCAAATGGTTTTTTAGAAGATTCCATGATTTTATCATTCTAAGTTTATTTTTACATGAAATAGAATAGAATAGCTTTTGAATGACGTATTCGAATATGAAAAAACGACCTTCCGTTATTTTCTGACGATTTTTTATTCCTCAGTCATTGGTACAGACGCCCTACATGTTTTAGAAATCTTTTAGCAATTTCACGATTGAAAGGAAAAAAAAGACTGTTGGCTACCACATTTTCCTTACATTTAGAAAGATTTTGCTTCAAAATTGACTTGTCACGAATCTAATATGAAAAAATGCATAAATTTCGCATAAATTAGCATAACGCCCTGAAAGCCATTGGTAGACATATGTGCAACCCTTCGTTTCTGAGTTTATGAATACACCAATGTTGCTGAACAACGATCGGAAACGCGAGGCACGATGAATTTTCGTAGGCATCAAAACAGAATCTGCGAATAAACACAAACAACCGTTCGGGCGCTTCATTCGTTCGTGTTTCATTTTCGGATCGCTGTTTCTACCGACTCTATCATCGGGTGATTTTCCATCGCTCGATAATGTGAACGGTACGATCCACGCTGCCTGGCTCTTCGCGAAGAACAGGAAAATATTCATTTCGAACATCTTCATGCCGTCTTGCAACAATCACGCTAAACTTGCTCCGCTCAAAAATGAGTGCCGAGCGCACAAAATTGGCCTCTTTTCGTGCAGCACAGATTCTGTGCAAAGGGGCTGTACACAGTTTTGTGCAAACGGTGGTAAACAAAACTGAATGAGTGAATTGCGCACAGAGGAGGAACGCTTGGAATGTGGAATTCGTTTCCATTTTTGTTTTGCTTCTGAAAACATTAAAAAAAACATTCCAATTTTAAAGTTTTTTAGAGATTTTTTTCATTTGAATAGCCGAAGCGGAAGCAAATGGGGAAAAAAAAATTGCGACCATCTCCCGGCTTTTCGCTAGAAAACATCTCAGAAAACTCCCCATCTTACCAACGCCCAACTGTTTGCTGCCGCGCGGGATATCATTGATAGTTCCGTATTCATCGATCCCGGACAACCGAAGGCCAAAACGTCGGCAACTCACAGAATAAGTGCGACCTACTCAGAATTTTCACTCAGTCAGCCAGTTCTGCTTTCTGTTTTGGTTGCCTCATTCTGTGTAGTTTTAACACATGCGCTGCGTGGAGCTTGCTTAGCGTGGAGTGTTTGCTTGACTTTACGAGAAGATGCAACCTTGCAATGAATCACGAGAATGAACAGCGCGTGGATAAATGAATCCTACGAGTGGAAAGGCTTCGCGAACCACTTATTGGTGTGTTAATTTTGCTTCTTCGGCGTTGCATCCGTTCGCTTTTTGCGATGCTCTTCGTAACGCAAAAATGAAAAATGAATTTTGGCGAATGTTGGATCGCGAAGATGCGTCGATCATTGTTCACGAAGAAGATCCATCGCAACACTGGAATACACACATAAATTATTCTACAGGAATCCGTGAATTTCACCGTAAGCTCAACAGTAGGCCGTCCCTTATTTTTCGAAAATGCGAAATGTTATAAGTTCGTCATTGTAAAGTGCTCGTTTTGGTAAGAAAAAAATCAGGTAAAAATTTGAAGTCCGTACGTGGACACCAAGTGGTCCCCCAACGGCCCTGAAGGTATTAGGAGTAGATGACCCCGTGCGCAAAATCGAGCTCGCTGCTCTAGTGCACCCAGCATGAGTACGAAAAGCCACCAGTAACAATCAACTTAGTAAGATCATTGGCGCTTCTGTCTAAGATCCTTATTGGATTATTTGGAGAATTTTCACGTATGTCTGGCGAAATAAGTTAGTATTTTCAGTCAATTCAATTCGTTTTTTAAATATGTTTTGAATTTATTCAACTTAATGTTTTAAATTCAGGTGAATTTTTTGTCTCCATGAAAGTTGAATTCAAGAAATTAAATTTCCACGAGTTCGCCTGATTACTGTTACCATAAAATGACCCGCTACCAGCCCTGCTGCAGTGCATTTTCCGCCACCGGATCCGAAAGCACCGAGCTCTGTTCCGATTCCAACCCAATCGTACAACCATAAATCTATCCGACCGTCGCCATCGCGAATCGCCATTGTTTGCCCTTTGTCTTTGTCAATGGATGGGGGGTGAGTCCGGAGGGTGGGGTTTCACCCAGCAGAGCAAACACATGCCCCCCCCAACTCTTATCGCCGCTTTAATCGAATTAATTTTCCCGAATAGATGCGCCGCCAAATGCTCTTTCTATGACGAAGCCATCCAAAGACACGACGGGGAGCATTGATCTTCGACAGCATGAGTTGATGGTTTTTATCAATTTCCGAAGCGGCTGTGGAGCTGCTCTTTTGTTTTTGACGTAAATTCAGACGAACTTTGCTGCTGACGCTGGTCGTCGTCTTCATGATGGGAGCGAGCGCGATAAGGTCGGGAATGGGGAAAATTTCGAAGATCTATTTTAAGGTTCGGAGCTAAGGCCGACACTTTATGCACATTTCGGCTTCCTAACCCCCCCTGGACCAAGGGAGGGAGGGCAAATTTTGTTATCTCATCTGTTTTTCGGTTCTTTATGGGTCACCGCCGCCGTCCTACCAAGTGTGTATGATGCGGAACTAACGAGCAGTCTAGAGAGCTACTAATGAACCAAGTCAGCTAATGAAAATGTCGTGTAAATCAGACGTTTGAAATATGGGTTTTTCATGGCCCAAGCCGGAGCTGGAAATTCATATGATAGCATTTCAATAACGTCATCTTTTTGATCGTGATTTGCCGGAACTGTGTGTTTTTCTAAATTGGAAAAATCGATTACGCAAGTTCCTATCTAACGGCTAGTAAACACGACAACAAGCCTGTCGGATTCAGGGTCGCACATTTTCGACTCTGCTGATAACTGGGTAAAACAGACGCAAAAAAATACGCTGCCGCAAAATGACACCGTACTGATTGCTTTCCTAGTGCCGATAGCTCTAGAGAGATCCACGGTCGTTTCCATCTTAGAGTGTCCAATTTTCTTGCACAGGTCTTGACCGACTCACAGTGGCGCGTTTTCATGCACCAACTTTACTTGATGCTCACAGTAATCTTTGAAGAAATTCAAATTTTGATGTATTTATTGTAAATGACAAGAAAAATATTAACAGGCAATTTTAATACCTTCAAATCTGAGGTTTTCTCCGGTCATGCGCCACTGTGCACCTCGGTAACGATGACCTAGACTGGGACGTACGCAGGGTTGAGGGGTCTTGTAAAGGTTTCATCCGTCGAAAACCTCGACACGGCCATGTTGGAGAAGGAAATGAGGACGGCAAACTCTGGCATGTCCATCAAAGTGCTGTCGATACTGACGAAGAACGATGCGTTGTCGTTCTTACCTTGGTTGGGTACGATTTTTTGCTCGACTTTCCGTCGTCCATCCGTCCATCACCGTCGGATTTCGAATATTTGTGCGTCGTTACCTTCCACCCGGGGGTAGCGTCATCACCTTTTACCGAAGACGTCGTCGACGTCGTGACCGGCAATGGGCGGCCGGATGATGGATAATGTACAAATTTGCTTTACTTAGCATTGGAAATTGAATCATCTGCTTTTTCGGTCGAAAAAATAGCAAAAAATAGCACTGCAAGATGAGGCACCACAGTCGGGCACGTGTATCTCGACTCCAACGAGGTAAATGGCAATGTAATCGCTCCGATAACAAAATAATGGGAGGTGTAGGATTTCTGTAAACAACAACGGACTCAGACGGGAAGATGGGAAGAAGATGGGACGTTTTTCGATTTCGATTCCACTGCTCTGAAGAACGCCTCTCTTTAAGGCTTCTATTGTCAATAAGTACGTATACAGTGTTGAACAATGCATTTTTAACATTTTCAATTTTTCTAAATGGTCGAATTTGGTGTGATAAATCTCAGTTGATTATGAAATAACTTGAATTTTCACATATATTTTTAGTAATTTCTCCAATCAAGAATTCAAAATTAATAACGATTTGACTTAACTGACATTTTTCGTCGGAAAACTATAGAAAATATGAAAACCTCAAACATGAACAAAGGTCTTCAACAATCCCGTTCATCTCATTTAAATGTACTATGAAGATATTTCTTAAATTTTTTAAAGTTATTTTAATTATCAAAATTTGTCTAACAATTCACTTGGGTTAAACCGATGTTACTTTTAAATTCGTGGATGAAAAAAACAGTGAAAAATATATGTTGACAATCAAGTTGAAGTGCTGTGAAAAATTCATTCAAATCGGTTATTCAAACACTTAGATTCAATCCTCCAAAAGTGACCATTTTGTATACAAAATACAAAAAAGTTCCAAATGCGTTGACCAACACTGTAGCTATTGGTGCTATGGTCCAGTTGAATGGAAACAATCCCATCTGTATGTTTAGTCGCATCATCGCTCCATCCTCTTACTTGGGAAACAGCTCCAGCATCATTGTATTTGCTTTCCCCCGATAGGAAACGCCAAAAAGGAAACAGCAGCAGTTCCGGTTCCTTCTTTTTCAATTGCCATTTTGTGGCGATTGGACTGATGGTCGGATAACCGGAATGGCATCCACGTGGAAAACGTGACGGTGTTTCGCTTCGAAAATCTGTAGGAGACAAAAATCGTTTGTCGAAGCGTCAAAGGCCGGATCAAAATGGACCACAGGGGACGAATCAAACACTTTTCCTTCGAATTTTTCTTGTCAGCATCTCTGAGAAAATGTCGCTTTCGAAATAATTCTGCCGAATGTCGTCACATTGTTCAATCGTCGTCAGATACTTTTTTAAAGATTTTAAAGTGAGGAAATAAGCATGAGACTTCTGTTTTGTGAATTTGAAGTGAAATACCTATTTAACTTTTGCCTACAGAAAAGTCAAGATGTTGGCTCTTCTGAACAGTGAGATATCATAGCACTACAGTCAACCGTCTATAAGATGATATTGGAGGGGTCATCGTCTCATGGAAAGAACAAACTATAGAACAGAAATCTTACGGAAAATGGTCTTCATAATATTTCATTTATTAGTCAAAAATTATCAGAACTTGAACAAATCTTGCATAGCTTGTGATCTCGCCCTAAAAGCCATTGGTAACCAAGTGTGTAGCTCATTGTATTTAAGCAAATGAATGGATCAAGCTAAAAACTATTTCAACTGGGAGATAGAGGAGGGTCTTTTCTGTATCGTATCATTGCCAAAAACGTATAAATCCATTCGTTTACTCAATAACAGCTTCGTGGTTACCAATGGCTTATAAGGCGAGATCACAAGTTATGCGAGAAATGTCAATTCCTTATAATTCCCGCTACAATCTCTTTGATAAATGTCTTTAGTAATTGCACTATTGAGAGGATTATTTCTCAGCGCTTTTCAGCTGAGATTGGAGTTTTAACTTCCACCGGTTGAGGATCTGAAGATTGAATTTTGTTTCATAAGTAGTCCAGAAAAATTCTAGGAAGAGTCCTTAAGAATCTCAGAAGGAGTCCGGAAGAATTACAGAGGGAGACCCAAGGCAGGAATCTCAGATGAAGTCCGGAAGAATTCTCCGAACAGTCCAGTAGAATCCCAGAAGGAGTATGGAGAAATTCCAGAGGGAATCCGGAAGAATTTCAGAGGGAGTTCGGAAGAATGAAGTCCGAAAAAAACTTGAAACACCCCGGAAGAATCTCAGGAGTCTGGACGAATTCCATAGGGAAACCGCTGGGACAAAGAATCCCAGAGAAAATCCCGAAGAATCTCAAAAGGACTCCGCTCCGGAAAATTCCAGATTGGTGGAATTCCAGAGGAAGTACGGAACAATCATTAAAAAAGCCCGGAAGAATTCCAGGGAAGTACGCAAGAAGTTCCAGAATGAGTTCTGAAACATCGCAGATGTAGTCCAGAAGAGTCCTTGAAAGAGTCCGGATGAATATCAGAGGGAGTTCGGAAAAATTTCAAAGAGAGTACAAAAGCATTCCAGAGGAAGTTTCGAAGAATCTTATCCTTGAAAGTATTCCAGATGGAGTCCAAAAGTATCCCAGAGGAAGTCCGGTAAGCATTCCAGAGGTTGTACGAAAGAATACTAGAAAAAAAAACAACATCACTTAAGGAGTCCGAAATTATTATAGGGGAGCGCGGAGGAATCCCAGAAGAAGTTCGAAAGAACTACAGAGGGAGATCGGAAGAAATCATAGATGGAGTTCGGAAGAATCCTTGAAAGAGCCTGGAAGTAATCAAATATCCTCGAAGGAGCCCGAAAGAATCCCATAAAAAGCTCGGAATAAGCCAAGAAGAAGTTTGGAAGAATCCAAGATGGAGTATTCCAGATAGAGCCCGAAAAAACCACATAGAGAGAATCCGGAAGTATCCCAGATGGAGTTCAGAAGAGTCATGGGAAGAGTCCGGGAGAATCCCAAAGGGAGCTCGGAATAAGCCCATAAGAGGTCCAGGCGAGTTCCAGGAGGAATCTGAAAGAAACCCAGAGTGAGTCTGAATGAACTCCAGAGGGATATCGGAAGAAATCATAGATGAAGTTCAGAAGAATCCTTGAAAGAGTCCGTAATTATCTCAAATTGAGTTCCGAAGATTCCTTGAAGGAGCCCGGAAGAATCCCATAAAAAGTTCGGAACAAGACCAGAAGGAATTCTGAAGAATCCCAAATGGAGTCCGAAAGAATCCCAAAAGGATTTCGAAAGAATACCAGAAGGAGTTTAAAAGAATCCCAAAAGGAGTTCAAGGGATTTCCAAATCGAGTCCGAAAGAATCACATAAGGAATCCGATAGAATCCTAATGGAGTTCGAAAATATCCCAGATAAAGTCCGGAAGAATTACAGAAAGAGTCCGGAAGTATCCCAGAGGTGGTTCGAAAGAATATCAGAAGAGTAAGGAAGTATCCCAAATGAAGTTCAGAAGAGTCGTTGAGTTTGAAAAAATCCCATAGGGAGCTCGGAATTAGTCCATAAGAAGTCCTGAAGAATCCCAGAGCGAATCCGAAAGAATCTTAGAGTGAGTTCGATACAATTCCAGAGGGAATTCGAAAGTATTCCGGAGGGAATTCGAAAGATTCACAGAGTTCAGAAAAATTCTTGAAAGAGTCCGGAAGAATAGTATAGGGAGCTCGGAATAATTTCAGGGGAAATCCGAAGGCATCCCAGAGGGAGTTCGAAAGTATTCCCGATGAATTCCAAAATAATCCCAGAAGAAGTCCGAAAGTATCCCAGGGGTGATCCGAAAGAATCACAGAAGAATTCCAGGAAGAGGCTGCAAGTATTCCAGATGGGGCTCAGAAGAGTTTTTGAAAGATTCCGGAAGAATCCCATAGCGAGCTCGGAATAAGCCCATAAGGAGTCCGGAAGAATCCTAGAGGGAATTCGAAATAATCCTAAATATTCCAGACTGAGTCCTTAAAAATCTTATAGGAAGTTCGGAAGTATCCCAGAAGTTGTCCGAAAAAATATCCCAAATGAATTCCAGAAAGAGTCCGGAAGTATCCCAGATGAAGTTCAGAAGGGTACTGAAAGAGTCCGGAAGAATCACATAGGGAGCTCGAAATAAGCCCATAAGAAATCCGAAAGTATCCCAGAGGGAATCCAAAAAAATCCCAGCGGGAATACGAAAGAATCACAGAAGGAATCTGAAAGAATCACAAAAGAAGTTCGAAACTATTCCAGAGAGAATACGAAAGAATCACAGAAAGAGTCCGGAAGTATGCCAGAGGTAGTCTGAAAGAATCACAGAAGAATTCTAGAAACAGTCTGGAAGTACATATCCCAGATGGAGTTCAGAAGAGTCGTGCAAAGAGTCCGGAAGAATCCCACAATAAGTTCGGAAGAATCCCATAGGGAATCCGGAAGAATCCCAGAGGGAGTTCGAAAGTATTCCATATAGAGTCCGAAAGATTCACAGAAAGAGTCCGTAAGTATCCCAGAGGCAGTCCGAAGAATTCCAGAAAGAGTCCGGAAGTATCCCAGATGGAGTTCAGAGAAGTCCTTGAACGAGTTCGGAAAGATTCAATAGGGAACCTGGATTAAGTCCATAAGAATTCCGGAAAAATCCCAGGGGTACCCTAAAGAATCTTAGAGGGAGTTCAAAAAATCCCAGGGGGCATCACGGAGAGAGTGCGGAAGAATTCTAAAGGTAGTCCGGAAGAATCCCAGAGGTAGTCCCGAAGAGACAGGAAGGAATTAATAATCCTTGAGGGCACCCGTGAACCGGAAGTAACTCTCTTCACCAAATCAAAAGGACTAACCTCGATATCTACCCAGATTGCATCGATTCGGAAAATCGCCATCGGCGTCGGGCACGTTTATGTATCCACCGGTGATAGGAAGAATCGTCAGACAACCATTGTCATAAGAGAAATCGAGTAAAACTCTGCATTTTCTATACTCACTTTGAACAATGGAGTTCTTAACAAAAAATAAATGCTCACTAGCCCCGCCGAGTGGCAAAATCTCGAAACATTTGGCTCAAATAATGTTAGCCCTTGTGATACTGAACAACTTTGCCGAAGACGTCATTTAAGTGGTCAGGCTACTGAGCTATTCGCAAAACAAAAATTCGATGCTCACTAGCGCCACCTGGTGGCGTCATCCGTATCAGAATGACCACCGCACGTCAGTCCTTGAGTTACTGAACAACTCTTCCGATGACACCAACCTTCCAAAACATCAGGATCTAGAGATATCATATGTTACAAAATGTGCATTCCTATTCCTCAATTTCCAATTCCTTCATATAGTGCAAGTCAGAAAAAGTGCCCCTACCGGTCAAGTTCTCAATTAAAAGGATGATCTTCAACTCTTAAAGGGGCAGGATCTGCCATTGATTTCGGAATTTTCAGAAGCAGTTTTTTCATTCAAATTCAATAAAATTTACAGGAAAATTTGTTCACTGTATCCTATTCTCCAACCGAAACACAGTGAACACATTTTCATCGCATAATTTTTAGTTTTGAACAGAAAAACTGCTTTTGAAGTTGCGATGATGACGATGATTACGATGACAGAGCGTTGAACGTTAAAGGTAGATCGTACTGAGTGCTGAAACTCCGCCAAAGTCAGTACTGTGCTATCTCTTAACGCATACGAGATATTCAACAACACCCTCAAATCATTAGGATGAATGTTTTCTTCATCATGAAGGATGATAGAGAAAAAAGATTACTACAGAAAGTCAAAAAAATAAGAGAAAGGAACGGACCGAGGATTGACTCCATCAGTCTTGCCTCTTGTCTCAAACGGGAACTGCAAACGTTAAAAAATCTGCTTACTCATATTGCAAGGTTGCATTTCTTGTAAGAGAAAGCCCTATGCTATCATTTAGAACTTAAACCCTCAGAACTTCTTACTTATGTTTTTACGACCACAATTCATTCCATAAATCATAATTTCCAAGCGTTCTTCAGTCGGTGCTGCATCAAATCCAGAAAAAAAAGTTGAACTTGACGCTTTCCAGCTGTAGTGACGTTGCTCTCACACTCATCATAAGAAATCCGTGCGCCATATGCTATCAAATTTACGCTAAGAACGCGCTCGCGACCATTATCCAACCAACCATCCAAAATTGGAAAATTTATGTCCATATTTTCAACGACTTTTCGCTAGGAAAGCAATTTACCACCGCAACGATAAATGATAGCTGTGAAAAACTGCTTCACTACCGCCGAGGAGCACTTCTGCTGCTGCTGGATGATGACGCGCGTTGGAAGAAAAATCAATCCGTCCATTATCCCGCAGAATCATGCACAGCAATATGTCATCATCCACCCATCATCATCGACTAACGTGTGACCTAGAGAGCGAACGACGTCTACGTTTCGAGCTAGCTGATGCTAGCTGCTGTCGATGGGCTTCTATTCATTATTCATTTATTCAACCACCAATCAAGAGCGAGAGACGAACGACGCCAACGCCCGCTTAAGCTCGATTAGGCAAAAGAAGCACAGAGAATTAAATGCAGTCATAAATTGACGCGATTTTCTTGTGGGCCACTGGCGTCAGTTAATAGGGGCACCGAAAAACCTAGTTCAGTGTTTCTAAATTTGAAATATTTCTCAGATTGAAATATTTCCTAGAATTTTCTGAAATGAGTTAACGCGTTTTCAAAAGAATTTTGTTTAATTTTGAAATGATTCTTGAATTTTGAACTGTATTCGGATGACTCTAGGAAGGTCATAAGCAAATTTCAGGAATGATACTGAAAAATACCTACTTACAAAAAAAGGTGGATTAAGGTGTATCTTTCAGAAATTTATTAAAGAATATATAGTGGCATTCCTGAAGGAACCTGATTAGATGAATCTATTTAATATGTTGGTCAAAGTATCCTGAATGAAAGTCAAGGAGGAATTCTTTGGAAAATGTGTGGAAGAATCACTTTATGAACTTCTGAAGAAATCTTCTAAAAAACTGAGCTAATACTATATTGAAAATCTGATGAATCGTCTGGAGAAAATTATAAAAAATGGGAGAAATTTTTTTAAATACTACTGAGGGATTTCTCAGCTCCGCAATCACCAAACAGTCAATTATTACTTTTTTTGCTTCTAACGTTTCGGTGTTTATTATATCTTCCTCAGGAAATTAGAACTTATAAAGGCTGTCATCCCCTTTCTCACAGTTTACCCTAGTTACGTCAATGGCGAAAACTGCCCTCTTTATTCCACACCTGCGACACCATCGAGCGAGAGGCGAACGCCATCGTCGAATCAAGATCCTGTCTGGTTTTTCAATGCATTATGTTCGCTTTCACTTAATGATGGCACGCCCTTATGAAAATGTACGGATTTTGATTATATTCATATTTATGCTCAACTTTGCTGCTAGGCGACGCGACGCCTCTAGCTGAAGTTGATAAAGCATTAAGGCACCCAACAAATAAAGTTGGAGCAAATCGAGCCATTCATTTGGAATGGCGCGAGCTGGAATTTGTCGTAAATTTATTAAAACAATGTCTGGTTGAGTAACTAGAAATTAGCATTTTGGTGCTGAGATCACATTCTCTACGCAAAGGTTTTGCATACCTCTTAGTTTATCGGACTCTCAATTAATAAAGATTGTTAACTATATTCCTAGAAGCTGATTATTCGAATTTTCAAGGCAGGGTGAACAACACTACAGTTATGAATTGATAATACTTCTATGTGATAAGAAACTCCCAAACTGATGCTACAACTTTTCCCTACACATCGGAGAAATTCGAAACAAAAGGTTTTGAAAGGATACTTGTACTGGAAATGGATGTTTTTGGGTGGAACTTTGCACTAACCTAGGGTTCATAATTGGATTTATCTGTAATCCGTCAATTGAAATTGAACTATGCCGAGGCACTATGCAATCAATTCTGGGAAAGTACTCAACAACGAGCTTTCATTTAGTGCTGAACCAATTGCAGCGCATCCCTGTCGTAGAACATGCCGTCACAAATCTAGCCCAACAAATCCAACGACCTCCCAACACTCCATATCCATTAGATTAACCAAAGTTGTGACAACAAGAGTTATGGCGCTGCTACTGCTCCGTGACATTTCCACATCGACGCCTAGCGCCACAACAAATCAAGTATTTTCATCACCGCGTATAAATGTATGCACATATTAAATTACTTGAGTGCGGACGAGGCCCTTGAAGGGAACAACACTACACAGGGCATGGGAAGACTGGTGCCTGTCGCTGCTAAGCCACAGCAATTGTTTGACAAAAGGACGCGTTAAGGTCGCCGTCGTCTTAATAATATCGCCATCATCGACAGCGCAAGCAAACCCAAGGCAGATTGATTACAAGTTTGGCCTATGATGGTGGCGTCTGCCTTTATGACTGCCCGGTACACAGTGAAAAATATATATTTTCCAACAATATTTCGCTCTAAATGTAAACCAATTCGGTCGATGGAAATGCTGACAAACTTTTTTCGAAAGACAACACACAACTTGTTTCAAATTTATCGTCCCTACCTCTGTCAAATGGGACGACCGAGAAGTAACGATCGTGGATCTCACTCGCAAGGTCAGGGTTCGAATCCCGCTGGGATTTTTACATATTTTTGTCAATAGGTTAATATTTTTTTCATGAAATTTGGCTTAACTCAACAGCATTTTCTTGCAACTACTTTGACAATGTTTAAAGCTCAAAAAACAGTTTATTCACAATTGAATACTTTGACATTTCGGAAAATACATGGAAAACATAATTTACCCAAAATCTGAGTTAAAATCTGGGGATGTGTCAGAAATTCAAAAAAATAAAAGAATTTGTTTTTTGGACCGATATAAAACTTTACAAAGTTGAATTATCTTGTATTTTGTACGTAAACTGAAGCGTTTGGTACTAACATTCAGATAATGATTTGTGACCCTATTGCTCAACTTGGTTCTAGCGCGATTAATAGAACAATTTTCAGCTGCCATCTGCTGTTTTTTGTATGTTAGAAAAATGTAATTATACACCATACATGCAACGAGCAATTATTATTTTTTTAATGTGTAGTCAGAAACTAAGGTCGCGGCCCGCCAATAATGTGGACTTCAGTTGCCACCCCCATCATCGGAAAGAAATGAGAATGAAAACTTCGGTGGGTTGTGTCGTGTCGTCTAGGGCGGCGCTCGTTAAGGAAGTTATGAAATTCCCACGCGTCTCACACGATACGCAAGCAAAGCTCCGGAGGCGCCGATTGGAATCTATTAAGGATCTATTTGAATATTTCGGCCTGAGAAAGATGGGTAAACCGGAGTGAGGGGTTCCGCAGGAAATCTGAATTTGATTGTATCGAGGATTTAATAGAGTGCTCTTCTGAGTAGAATGGCATGGCGGCGCGCAATGGTGGGCTGCGATTAGGCACTTGGATTTTCGGTATCGGACAATCTAATGGGTCTAATGGTGGTTTATTGTAATAGATTTTCGGAACAAACGAAACAGAATTTTGATTGAGAATGGAAATTTGATGGGAATCAATAAAGGAAACACTAACTTAGAAAATATCTGGCACCACATTGAGGTACTGGTCTTAAAAGCTTCACAAGATTAAACATTGAAATTTTGAAACATTAAAAAGTTTTGATTTACAGAAGATATTATCAAAACTTTTTCTAATGTTCATAAAACTTCTTATGATATATACAGTATCGGACATATAAAATGCACCAATTCCGTTTTCCCATACAAAATGACTTCAGAGAGCTATATCTCCGCCGTTTCTCAACCGATTCTTTTCATTTTTTCTGTGACGAACTACAAATTTCCTCAATTTTCTTAAACTGTTGTAAAAGTTGTGTGAAAACTATCAATTCAAAAGTTACAGTAGGTTGAATTTTGACATAAAAAATGCACCAAGATGAAAAGTGATTTATCAGACAAACTATGCGTCGTATCCTTTTGGTGTCTTCAGCGCATTTGGCCCTAATTACTCAATGAGCAAATGCATTGAAGACACCAGTTGACCATTTTGTATGGGAAAACGGCTTTGGTGCATTTTATATGTACTTAAACGCCCATCGACACCTCGAAAATCTTCATTCAGCAACTTTTGGCAGTCTATCTATTCTACTTACTCAAAGCCAAAATATTCTGGAGCAAATTTTACCTGAAAAGATAAGAAAAGTATATTTAATAAAAATAGTAGTGCACATACAACAAAAAATGATTTAGATAAATATTTGGATTGCGGATGATCTATAAGATAATCAGAATTGTAAATAACCGTTAATGCCTAATAGACGACTTTGTTGCTTTTTTTTTTGCTCATAGACAATAGACAAATTCTCCAAATTTCAAAAGTTCTGTGCAGGGGATGCAGAGACCATAGTGGCTCTCTATTTCGCCAAATGAAAAATTTCGAACATTTTCACATTTTGAAACTTTTTGAATGTCATAACATCAAGATTTAATTGATCTCTTATTTCTTGAACACACAAAGTAATTTAAAATGTTAAAACAATTAAATTATCCCGAATGGCGAAACAAAGAACCACTTTGTCCATATCTGGTACATCTACCCTAGTTGCACCACTTAATGCACCCACGAAGTACTGGACACCGGTGGCCATATTGAAGAAAAAGTTTGGACATTTTGCACGCATTTAAGGTTTTTTCCAGAGCTCCTATATTTGATTCTGGTAAAATTCATTTCAAGGAATAAAAGTCTCATCATAACAAATATGAAATCCTTCTGTTTCGTAAAGGTACAATAATCGGGAGTTAAATTGGCAGTTTTTGGATAGATTGATAATTATGCCGGAACTCTCATTTAGTAACAAAGTTTACTTCTTGCATTCGGAAAATCAATGCATTATTTGTAAAATTCTAATTCTAATCAGAACCCTAGAAAATTTTAATGAAAGTTTTCGATAAATTCTCTCAGAAATCTCTATAATCCACTCTGGATTCGCATCAGCATCTTCTCTAGATCATAATCAGAATCCTCTGTGAATTTTAATTAAAATCTCTCTTCAGAAATCTCATCAGAATCAACTCTGGATTCTCATCAGAATGTTTCAGGATTCTCATCTGAATTTTCTCATGATTGTCCAGTATCTTACCAGAATTCTCATAGAAAGTATCTCAGATTTCAGGGTTATCAGCAGAACTCTTTCAAATTTCTCATCAGAATCGTTCCAGGTTTCTCATCAGATTTGTTCCCGCATTCTCATCAGAATATTCTCAGGATTCTCCGGATTTTCCTAGAATGCTCTCTGACTTCTCTTTAAAAAAAAATCTCAGGATTCTTATCTGAATCTTACTATGATTCAAAACAGAATATCCCCAGGATTCTCATCAGAATCCTCAGCACAATCCTTCCAGAACTCTCATCAGATTGCTTCCAGAATTGTCATCAGAATCCTTCCAGAATTCCTTTCATCCTTTTCAAGATTCTCATCGGATTCCTTCCAGGACTCTCATCAGAGTCTTTCCATGTATCTCATCGAAATCCTCCCAGGATTTTCATCAGAAACTTTCCAGGATACTTATCAAAATTCTTCCACAATTCTAATCAGCAACCGTTCAGGATTCTTGTTGGAATCTCTCTAGAGTTCACATCGAAATCCTTCCAAAATCTCATCAGAAATCGGGATTTTCATCAAAATTCTTCCAAGATTCTCATTAAAGTTCTACCAAGATTACAAACTGAATACTTACAGGATTTTTTTTAAATCGTTCTTGAATATTCATAAGGATTATTGTAGGATTCTCATCGGAAACCTTCTATTAATATTGCCAGGAACGTTCCAGGATTTATATCAGAAACTTTCCAGGAGTCTCATCACGAACTCAGGAATCCTCTCTAAATTATCATCAGAAGCCTCTCTGGATTCTCATCAGAATCCTTTCTGGATTCTCATCAGAATCTCGAATCATAATCAAAACCCTTTGTAGATTTTCATTTCAATCTCTTTTCAGAAGTCTCATCATAATTCTCATTAGATTCATCTCTGGATTCTCATCAGAATTATCTCTGGATTCTCATCAGACAATTCTCAGTATTCTCATCAGAATGTACAATGTCAATCAGATTGCTTCCAGAATTGTCATCAGAATCCTTACAAAATTGTCATCAAAATCCTTTCAAAATTCTTATCAGAATCGTCCCAGAATTCTCATTAGCATCCTTACGGATTTTTTTTTTTAATTCTTGTCATCCCTTTCAGGATGCTCATCAGAATCATACCATGTATCTCATAGAAATCCTTCCAGGGTTTTCATCAAAAACATTCCAGGATACTTATCGAAATCCTTCTAGAATTCTCATCGAAATCCTTCCAAAATCTCATCAGAAACCAGGATTTTCATCAAAATTCTTCCAAGATTCTCATTTAAGTTCCATCAGGATCATCAACTGAATACTTACAGGATTCTCTTCAAAATCGTTCTTGAATTATGAATGGATTATTCTAGGATTCTCAACGATAACCTTCTGGAATTATTGTCAGGAACCTTCCACAATGTTTATCAGAAACTTTCCAGGATTCTAATCAGGAACTCAGGAATTCTCTGTACATTATTATCAGAATCCTCTCTGGATTCTCAACAGAATCTCGAATCATAATCAGAATCCTCCGTAGATTTTCATTTAATTCTCTTTTCAGAAGTCTCATCAGATTCATCTATGGATTCTCATCAGAATTATCTCTGGATTCTCATCAGACAATTCTCAGTATTCTCATCAGAATCTTTCGTGGATAGGAAGTCTCTCAGATTTCTGAATTCTTAACATAATCTTTCCAGGGTTCTCATCAGATTTGTTCCAGAATTCTCATCAGAATATTCTCAGGATTATCAACATAATCATCTCCGGATTTTCCTTGAATGCTGGCTGAACTCTCATCAGAATTTTGTCTGGATCAGAAATCAGAAATCCTTTTAGAATTCTCGTCAGAATCCTTCCAGAATTATTATCAAAATTCTTCCAGAATTCGCATCAGAATCCTTTCAAAATTATTATCAGCTTCGTTCCATACTACTCATCAGAATCCTCCCAGAATTCTTTTCGAAGGTTTATCATAATTATCGACCGTTGAAAAAATTCCAATTTAACCATCGGTAGTTCTACCTTTACGAAACAGTTGGATTTATATTTCCCACAATGAGTATTGCTTTAAAACTGGCATTGAAAAACACGGGATTATTGATCCTAAAACATGTGAGTTTAATTTCACAAGCTACTGAACAAAACCTGAAATGTTTTTTTATTTGCTAAACAGTACTGTAGGGTGATTCTTATAATGGGTGTTTTTTTATAATAAAACTGGGTCTTTTTGCATCAAGACCAGCGTTGTGAAACTGGACTACTAAAAAAATATGCCAAGAATAACTTCATATCTTCGACATTTTTTCTCTCAATAGATCTAGATATCCGTGAGGAACAAGATTCAAATTTTTATCCTACGATAAATGCACAGTAAATATTGGAAATACCGCCGTGCGGGGTGACTTTGGCCGCCCTATTAAATGCATCTCATGGCTAGTACAAAAATCATAAAACTAATCCATGACTTTCCAGTGACTATTTATAACGTATTCTTAAAGCTTGCCACATTGTTTTCGTTACTCTGCTTTTAGATTGCTGTAAAAATCTTGGCCCAAAGTCACCTTATGGCCCAATGTCACCCCGCACGACGGTATTATATAGATGTACAATCTGTCAATTGATTTCAAGATGGTTTACAGCGAAAGAAAGATTCATGACAGATCATAAGAGTACATGGTTTTCCGACGAAAATCATTGGAATAACCCCTTTAACGCACCATTACTTTTCGACGAATCCATCATAAACTGAATCAGTTCGATATTGTAACGTAGATATTGGAATAAGATTATAAGCTTATTAGAACACTCATACATCCTACCTGTTGATCATACAGTGTAACTTTTTTTTTATTATTTCGATAAATTTCGACAATTTCCAGCAACGTTTGTTCAAAATGCTATATATTTTTCATCCAAAACACTAAAAAAATTCTGATTCTGGTAAAATTCATTTCAAGGAATAAAAGTCTCATCATAACAAATATGAAATCCTTCTGTTTCGTAAAGGTACAATAATCGGGAGTTAAATTGGCAGTTTTTGGATAGATTGATAATTATGCCGGAACTCTCATTTAGTAACAAAGTTTACTTCTTGCATTCGGAAAATCAATGCATTATTTGTAAAATTCTAATTCTAATCAGAACCCTAGAAAATTTTAATGAAAGTTTTCGATAAATTCTCTCAGAAATCTCTATAATCCACTCTGGATTCGCATCAGCATCTTCTCTAGATCATAATCAGAATCCTCTGTGAATTTTAATTAAAATCTCTCTTCAGAAATCTCATCAGAATCAACTCTGGATTCTCATCAGAATGTTTCAGGATTCTCATCTGAATTTTCTCATGATTGTCCAGTATCTTACCAGAATTCTCATAGAAAGTATCTCAGATTTCAGGGTTATCAGCAGAACTCTTTCAAATTTCTCATCAGAATCGTTCCAGGTTTCTCATCAGATTTGTTCCCGCATTCTCATCAGAATATTCTCAGGATTCTCCGGATTTTCCTAGAATGCTCTCTGACTTCTCTTTAAAAAAAATCTCAGGATTCTTATCTGAATCTTACTATGATTCAAAACAGAATATCCCCAGGATTCTCATCAGAATCCTCAGCACAATCCTTCCAGAACTCTCATCAGATTGCTTCCAGAATTGTCATCAGAATCCTTCCAGAATTCCTTTCATCCTTTTCAAGATTCTCATCGGATTCCTTCCAGGACTCTCATCAGAGTCTTTCCATGTATCTCATCGAAATCCTCCCAGGATTTTCATCAGAAACTTTCCAGGATACTTATCAAAATTCTTCCACAATTCTAATCAGCAACCGTTCAGGATTCTTGTTGGAATCTCTCTAGAGTTCACATCGAAATCCTTCCAAAATCTCATCAGAAATCGGGATTTTCATCAAAATTCTTCCAAGATTCTCATTAAAGTTCTACCAAGATTACAAACTGAATACTTACAGGATTTTTTTTAAATCGTTCTTGAATATTCATAAGGATTATTGTAGGATTCTCATCGGAAACCTTCTATTAATATTGCCAGGAACGTTCCAGGATTTATATCAGAAACTTTCCAGGAGTCTCATCACGAACTCAGGAATCCTCTCTAAATTATCATCAGAAGCCTCTCTGGATTCTCATCAGAATCCTTTCTGGATTCTCATCAGAATCTCGAATCATAATCAAAACCCTTTGTAGATTTTCATTTAAATCTCTTTTCAGAAGTCTCATCATAATTCTCATTAGATTCATCTCTGGATTCTCATCAGAATTATCTCTGGATTCTCATCAGACAATTCTCAGTATTCTCATCAGAATGTACAATGTCAATCAGATTGCTTCCAGAATTGTCATCAGAATCCTTACAAAATTGTCATCAAAATCCTTTCAAAATTCTTATCAGAATCGTCCCAGAATTCTCATTAGCATCCTTACGGATTTTTTTTTTTAATTCTTGTCATCCCTTTCAGGATGCTCATCAGAATCATACCATGTATCTCATAGAAATCCTTCCAGGGTTTTCATCAAAAACATTCCAGGATACTTATCGAAATCCTTCTAGAATTCTCATCGAAATCCTTCCAAAATCTCATCAGAAACCAGGATTTTCATCAAAATTCTTCCAAGATTCTCATTTAAGTTCCATCAGGATCATCAACTGAATACTTACAGGATTCTCTTCAAAATCGTTCTTGAATTATGAATGGATTATTCTAGGATTCTCAACGATAACCTTCTGGAATTATTGTCAGGAACCTTCCACAATGTTTATCAGAAACTTTCCAGGATTCTAATCAGGAACTCAGGAATTCTCTGTACATTATTATCAGAATCCTCTCTGGATTCTCAACAGAATCTCGAATCATAATCAGAATCCTCCGTAGATTTTCATTTAATTCTCTTTTCAGAAGTCTCATCAGATTCATCTATGGATTCTCATCAGAATTATCTCTGGATTCTCATCAGACAATTCTCAGTATTCTCATCAGAATCTTTCGTGGATAGGAAGTCTCTCAGATTTCTGAATTCTTAACATAATCTTTCCAGGGTTCTCATCAGATTTGTTCCAGAATTCTCATCAGAATATTCTCAGGATTATCAACATAATCATCTCCGGATTTTCCTTGAATGCTGGCTGAACTCTCATCAGAATTTTGTCTGGATCAGAAATCAGAAATCCTTTTAGAATTCTCGTCAGAATCCTTCCAGAATTATTATCAAAATTCTTCCAGAATTCGCATCAGAATCCTTTCAAAATTATTATCAGCTTCGTTCCATACTACTCATCAGAATCCTCCCAGAATTCTTTTCGAAGGTTTATCATAATTATCGACCGTTGAAAAAATTCCAATTTAACCATCGGTAGTTCTACCTTTACGAAACAGTTGGATTTATATTTCCCACAATGAGTATTGCTTTAAAACTGGCATTGAAAAACACGGGATTATTGATCCTAAAACATGTGAGTTTAATTTCACAAGCTACTGAACAAAACCTGAAATGTTTTTTTATTTGCTAAACAGTACTGTAGGGTGATTCTTATAATGGGTGTTTTTTTTATAATAAAACTGGGTCTTTTTGCATCAAGACCAGCGTTGTGAAACTGGACTACTAAAAAAATATGCCAAGAATAACTTCATATCTTCGACATTTTTTCTCTCAATAGATCTAGATATCCGTGAGGAACAAGATTCAAATTTTTATCCTACGATAAATGCACAGTAAATATTGGAAATACCGCCGTGCGGGGTGACATTGGGCCTAGGGGGTGACTTTGGCCGCCCTATTAAATGCATCTCATGGCTAGTACAAAAATCATAAAACTAATCCATGACTTTCCAGTGACTATTTATAACGTATTCTTAAAGCTTGCCACATTGTTTTCGTTACTCTGCTTTTAGATTGCTGTAAAAATCTTGGCCCAAAGTCACCTTATGGCCCAATGTCACCCCGCACGACGGTATTATATAGATGTACAATCTGTCAATTGATTTCAAGATGGTTTACAGCGAAAGAAAGATTCATGACAGATCATAAGAGTACATGGTTTTCCGACGAAAATCATTGGAATAACCCCTTTAACGCACCATTACTTTTCGACGAATCCATCATAAACTGAATCAGTTCGATATTGTAACGTAGATATTGGAATAAGATTATAAGCTTATTAGAACACTCATACATCCTACCTGTTGATCATACAGTGTAACTTTTTTTTTATTATTTCGATAAATTTCGACAATTTCCAGCAACGTTTGTTCAAAATGCTATATATTTTTCATCCAAAACACTAAAAAAAATCGTGGACGAGAAGAGGTTACAACGCTGGGTTGCGAATAAGATTTGGACTTTCTTCGGAACCTAAAATAGAAAAAGCAAACTGTTGCGCTTTTGAAGATTGACTGACAATCAATACCTACAATGGAGTGATTCTGAATGGTCAAGTAATAGTTATAAAAGTTGTACATCGCAACACTTTAGTGATTTGAGATGAAGACGTTAACCCGTTACCCAAGTAGTCAAAAGACGTTTCTGCTGCAAATAGAACTTTTCAAGTTATGTCACAAACTTAACACTCATAGTTTGCATACAGAAAACAATATTCATGAACAAAAAGTCATTAAACCATGGAAGTTTAAGTTTCATGACTTCATGATTACAAGTCATTAATCAAAATAAACAAATTTGGCACTTGACAGTTAACACTTTGAGAACAAACCTAAGCACCGGATAACAGCACAAGTTCAAAGTGGTCATAATTTCAAAACAGATGGATCATGATTTCATAATTCATTTTAATTGCCAAATTCGAAATCATAAATGGCAGGTATCTAAAGTCATGAATAGTACTTACGTTTCATGAACCGATGATGACAAATCATATGCTTCATGAATTCATAACTGATATTTCTACTTGCATGAATGCATGACTGGGTACTGCTTATGAATTAATGAATTTCATGGTTCATGGTTTTAAGAATCAAAGGTGCTTTTTATGACTATAAATTGGAAATTAAATGTAAACTAATGTCATGGTGGAATGATTCATGATTTCATAACTTCTGTTCATAGTGTATTTTTATAACATAAAAACACACGTTCGTTTTGAAATGATGACTCTTTTTGCTTGTGTAGAGTGGTGCATTTTTCCCGATCAGATAAAGTTAGGTGTAAAATTTTCATAGTCATTGTCCATGCTGAAATATTGCTTAACATTTAGCAAACATGATTTGAGTTTTAAATTGAAATTGAACAATTAGATTTCCAGTTAGTGAGTCCAATTTACTTTGGCATTATACTGAAGTACTGCTGTAATGAAAACTATTGATACAGCCAACGCTGGATTACCATCCTAATATTGATTCGCTAGATTCAAACCACTCGATCCACCAATTGAATCACACGTCCATCATCATACCCATCAACAGCTAATTTCCGTCAACAACCGAACCGAGCTTCAGCATCCACTTGGGGCAGTGCAATTGAAACAATCATACCATTCAACCGAATGAGGATACTTATCATTATGTACCACCAAAGCTGGACAACGCGCCGGCCCTCGAGCTGATTCCTCGATGCTCGGCACAGAAAGTTCAATGACTTGCACAATCAACCGTCGACGTCGTCGTGTCCTCACAGCAACATTACAACCATCATCATCATCAGCCAACATCTGGGAAGGAACCGTTAGCTTAACTGCCACCACCGCTGGCGTGCGACCAGTATTTAGTCCACGTTCTGAACCATCCGTACCATTTGAGAACCATAACCTGACTCTGAGAAGACATTTCTCGATTACTTTTTCGAATTGACGTAAGTGATTTTATAAAGAAAAATACCCTTTTGTAATTTTGTTCGTCTTGTACATCGCTTTCACTTTGCATGTAATCAGCTCGCGCTCAAACATAAGGGATTTTCTATAATTATCCCACAAAAACTTGAAGACGAAATGATACACCGTTTTATTCAATTACATACGACGTTTTTGTTCCAGTGTAAAATCGACGCAAGTAGTGTTCTGTTTAACGTCGCTTTGTCTCTTCAAATAAAAGAGGGTGTAAATCTGGAAATTAAACGTTTTAAAAGTGAAAACCGAGTACACTCAGAGTGGAATGTGTATAATTTCGTCTGCGTAACGCGATGAATCCGATAATCCAAGTTTGTTTACTTTTCCGGGATAAGTCTGCCTAAATACTTTGTCGAGATTTATCCTGCGCTCGGCTTCCCATCGTTCGTTACGTCCATCTATTGGTACATTTTCCCGCTCGATTGCATTCAAATTGGCTCATTGGCTTCGATCGTTCGATTGAAACGGGTTTGGTTCGCTGGCTGCCCGCCCATCATCGACCGAAGTCACATCCAGAAGCACCCGTGTTTTGTGCATTGCGGGCACCACGAACAATCTTCATAATGTCATAATGAGAGAGAGAAAGCGAGCGAGCTTGCAACAGTAACGGTGTTCTGCTTCTGGTTCCAGGCTGTTCTTGAAGCTGCAATTTGAAGTCAGGGCGCAGTGGTTCGAGCTAGAATAAGTGTCGTCCTAAACCTCTAACATTCAAACTCTAAACAAAAGTTATCAACGTCATGGCGATGTTATTAAAATAGAAGATTCGTACTTTGAAAATAAATAATAAAAAAAATCATGGCTATTTGTTGTTTTCTGACGTGAAATTTTTCATTTTACGATCTTAATTCTATCACACGGAACGAAATAAATAACAATTTGTTTTGATTTTTATGTAAGGGCGTAATTAGGTCTATCGTATGAGGACGCTTTGAGTTTTTTGGTTTATGCCAATATTATTTGGAAATATATTTTGACCCATAGTATGGCAAAAGATCGAATTGGCGAGGCGTAAGTTCGAGCTTTAAGTTAACTTACGTAGAAGGTTGAAAACTGCCTGAATACATTCAGATGGCCAATATTGATATGGCAAAAATTTACCTGTCAAAATCTTAAGTTACACCCCCTGATTTGTTTATTTGGATCCCCACAAACTTATATGAAAAGCGGAATTATCGGGGCTAAAAGTAGTTGTAGGAGAAAATCAATCATATGAGAAAAATGGTTAGAACTATATTTTCGACTATAGGGTGCGCTATAATCTATGATATTCTTCCGTTAGTGACTGGAAGATTTTCCGATCAATAGAAAACGAATTGCAACTAACTCCGGTTTTCCTCAGGGTAGAACGGGCAGAAAAAAATAGTTTTTGGACCACACAAAAAAATGTTTTAAGTTTTCAATAGTATGTAAAATGAAGGCTGCTAAGCAAATTTGATTGGAAAATACAGGACTGACAATTGAAATTTCCGATTACTTCGATGTAGCATATGTGCAAAAAAAAAAAATAACTTAAATTGCACTTTTTTTTTATTTGTCTTAACCGAAACGAAGGCACCTTTTTGTCAAAATAAAAAAATACGAATCTGATACTTTTGAATAATGATGACGATGATGTGTTCTTAAACGTTACAAGGAAAAAACAACTGCATGTAAATTTCAGGGAAAAATCATGCACATAAAGGGTATGTCAGATATGCCGGAAATTTACACTACACATCATGTAAAATTACATTAACATCGACTATACATCGTAAAATCCACCATGGACTAACCGAACTACACGACATTTGGCATAAATTTACATAATGTTGATATAGTTTAACACTGATTTCCCACTGAAATTTACATGGATTTTATTTCTGTATAAGATTAAGTAAAATATGTATGCTCACTCGAAAACAACCATCAAAATTTCATGTTTTAGTTCAGGTTTGTGAAAAACAGCTATTTTTCGGTATACTACAATGTAGACCATTTCTTATCAACTTTTGATTAATATTAACCGTTGTTTGAGTTTATGGATGTTTTGCCCGTTTATGACCATCGTTTGATTGTTTCTGATCATTTTTTCATCAATTTTGGTAATTTGATTTGATCGAATTTTGGTCATTTCAACCCGTTGTATTGTTTTTGGTCGTTTTTAATCGTTTTCGATTGTTTTTGATCAATCTCGTAACTCAAAGAACTTCACATGAAACATTCTACAACGAATACCTAAAACACTATTTAGTGATTCTAAATCTTTTTCAATCACTTGAACGATGGTTGTAGATGGTTTGTGATGTTTTGAGGACTCCTGGAATCATTATGTGATATTTTTGATTGTTTTAGATCATTTTGGATAGTTTTTGATCGACGTTTGATTGATTTTGGAAGTTTTGGACCATTGTCAGGCAGTTAAGGATCATACATCGATCGTTTTGAGTAGTTTATGATCGTTTTTCGATGCTTTGACCGTTGTTTGATTGATTTTAGTAATTTTGGACAGTTTTCGATTATTTTCGATCGTTTTTAATTGTTTCCGATCATTTTGAATTAATTTATATCCTTTTTTTGTATTTGACCGTAGATTGATATTTTTTGGCAGTTTTCGACCATCGTCAGGCCGTTTATGGTAATATATCGATAATTGTTTATGGCCTTTGATCGTCTTTGAATGTTTGCGATCGTCGTTTGTTCGTTTTTGACCATCGTCAGGCCGTTTATGATCATTTATTGATCGTTTTGAGTACTTTTTATAGTTTTTGGCAGTTTTTGATCATCACTAGGCCGTTTTTGGTCATATTTTGATCGTATTGATTACCGTCGTTTGGATGTTTTGGGGTTAGGTGACAAAATGTTGAAAGACTCTATTCCCGCGGGTTTCGAGCAAGTGTTTCTGCTTACGGGTCCGCCACCCCCTTTTGGCCCTTCATACAGCAGTATGTTGAAATCAGGTTGGTAATGAAATTTGACCTTACTGTTGTGTGGAACCGCAAGCAGAGCAAGACTCAAGCAAGGATGGTGGCTACCTACATAGGTGACAAAATGTTGAAAGACAAAACGTCGAATGCCATAGCTTCGAAGGGACAAAACGTCGAAAAAAAGAATTTGAAGGAAACGAACGTTTTGTGAAAGAATGATTCTCTCACGAAAGAATAAATAATTCACTATGTGAGAAACGTTATGCGTTGCGTATTCAACCGAACGCGATGTGAAAAAAGAAATCTAAAAAACAATATTGAAAATTTATCGCTTTCGACGTTTTGTCCTTTTCGACGTTTTGGAAATCGGCGTTTTGTCTTTCGACATTTTGTCCATAAACAGTTTTTGATCATCACCAGGCCGTTTTTGATCATATATTAAGCGTATTGGTTAGTTTTTTTTACCGTCGATTGGATGTTTTGGATGTTTCAACCAATGTTTGGTGATTATTGAATGTTTTGATCATCGTTTGATAGATTTTGATTATTTCTTCATCGTTTCAGGCAGTTTTATGATTATCGTTAGTCCGATTTTGATCAAATTTCGATAGTTTTGGGCGATTTTTTATTTTGTATCGTCTTTGATCGTTATTGATCATTTTAATCGTTCTCGATCGTTTTTGATCATATTTTTATTGAAGTTAATCGATTTCGATCAGTTTTGCACAGTCTTTGGATCGTTTTTTATGGGTCTTGCCAGTTTTTGACCATCGCCAGGCCGTTTTCGATCATATTATAATCGTTTTGGGCAATTTTTTAACGTTTTTTTGGTCATTTTGTACTTATTAACTTTGATTATGGTCTTTCTTTACTTATCAACTTTGATCCTCTTTTAGTGTCATTTCTGTTTTTGGATGGTTTTTTGACCATCGCACATTATAAAACAGGATCGAAATTTTTTTGACCTTGAAAACACGATTTAGTACCATAGGGTCTTCAGTGAAGTTAGCAAATCTTTTGATTTTCATGTGCATTTGCGGAGTTTTTTCGTGGAATGCCCCTTAGAATCACTTTTTTATCATAACTTGGTTGTATGGTTTCCCAAAATTTTCAATTGTTTGTGTAATTTGTAACTTGCAAAAAACGCATAATTTTCTCGAAGAGAAAAGTCTAAAGTTTAAAACTTCCTTACATGTGATTTAAAACTAATACTATGAAATGTAGGGAAGAGTTGCCCATAGATAGTCGGATCCTTTTCTTAGCACATTTAATTCTCTTCGACAGGGAGGGTTGCTGAAAGCTATTGTGCTCATATTTGGCCACATTATGCGCGATATTGAAGCGCTTCTTATAGCAAAGTTTTAGTTCTTAGTACACAGCGTCAGTAAACGTCGCGCGGATTTGTTTCCTAGTGATACATTAAAGTTAACAGTGAAATAATTCAGCGACATCGTTTTGACGATCAGTTCCAAAATACTACACAAGGACAAAAACGGAGAGATCTTTTCATGATGGATTATTTTATTTTATTATATTTCATATATCATATGTATTGCGGGTTGGATAGCACCATCAGGGCACCCGATTGAAGAGAGAAGGATAGAAAGAGTGAAACCGTCAACTTTCTATCTTGTTAGTGTTCTTGGGAAAAGGGCAGCTCTTCTTCACGTTTATTGAGTCTTTCTGACAAGTCTTTCTGAAAGGCTTGATTGTACGACTGTTTGTGTAAACTTACTTTTGAAAAGAGATTATTTTTCCTTTGCAGATTTCGCGTAAGTTTCTCTGCTTACGGGTCCGCCATTCATTTTTGGCCCTTCAGACAGAAGTATGATTCAACATAGTACCATTCAACAAATTGTTTTGTTAGAACATGCCATTTCTACTGGCGGTAGATACTTTGCTACAATAGAATCATCATCATCATCACGACAATTAATTCAATTTCAGTCAGCGAACTTTAACCACCTATTTGGAACTTTTGCACCACCGGTAGGGTCTAATTTCGTTTTAAACAAAGGAGCTCAAAAAGCGTTATAACCTAAAACGGTTAGATAATCACGAGCTGGTAGTTTGCTAACTTTGAAATTTTGAAGAAATATAAAAAAGCGATCAATTCTACCCCGGATTACGGCATTTTCGTACGACCACCTCCAAAAACTGAGATTATTTCTATTATTGTAATGTATTAATTTAGCTACAATTTAAATTTAACATAAATGTATTATTAATTTTTATGAACTTCCAAAACAACACAAATACTTCATCTTCAATAGAACATAAGAAGAAGCCTTGTGGAGGTTCACGTTCTTACCATGTTGGTAAAATTTCAATTTTATTTTCAACCAAGCTTTCGTAAGCAGAAGAAAATTAATTATTTTCTTTGATTTAAGCTATCTTTAATTTTATAAATAGCGGTAGAAAAATAATTTTTATTAAAAAAAATCATGTCATTGGTTCACTACGAGTTATATAAAAATCAAAATCCAATGAATTTGCTTCGAATTTCGGATTGTGCCCCTACTCACGTTTTCAAAGCCATTAAACTGGAGAAATAGTTGGAAAACGTTTCTGATCTTCTTATTTTAAGCTTTCTGCTAGTGCACAAAGCCAAAATAAAAAGGGTAACATTGTTGGATGCTTTTTTCGCTAGATTTGTGCCTTTGAAGTTTTAGTGCAATCTTAGAAGTTGATTCCAAACTGTTTCATCTTAAACAAGCTGAGAAAAATATTACCGTTCGCAGAAACCTACTTTGACTTTTAAGGTTTTGACCATGGTTCTGACCCTCTTGGAACCACTGTATGCAGCACCTGACGGTGGAAACAAGGAGCAACAATGCGATGAATGATAATGACATGTATCGAGACGAGGGTATTGATTGAATCTGCCTGAGCTTGTGGACGATGCCCGCTGTCCACATCGCCAGTGCAAACTTCGTGTTGGCTCCGATTTCCCACGGTTACGCGCTGATGGTAACGTTAGAATATGCTGCAGCCAATTTTGGGACCTCGATGATAAATTCCAAATTACCACGTAGGGACCGGTCAATCAGCGAAGAAACAGCCCAGAACCGGCCCGTCAAGGCACGCATTTTTGCGGATGACTTTCTCATTAATCTTCCTCCATGTCAACCGATCGATAGTGTCATTGTGGTTACCAGAAGCAGATGATACCGACGAATGTTACGGATGAGCAAGGTTCGAATTCGGCAGATTTCTTCGACCTCTTCTTTCAGGTTATCTTTGATAGATGCTATTTTTGATAGCCTCGTCGTCCTAGAGTCAACTTTCTGGAAAATCGACACGATTCCCCTCTGACACGCAGCCAGCGAATAGGTATGCGAATCCGATAATCGGCAAGAGTGATGACAATGTGAAAAAATGTGCTGTCTCCGCCACACATAAAGTCTCGCTACCGAGGAATGGAATGGGAATAATTGAATCGAAGAAGACGAAAAAAGTGCTCCGTCATCTACTCAATTGGTTTGCCTAGGGAGATGAAGCACTGCATACATGTAGGCGTGATTGGGGTTTCACAAATAGATGGCGTTCAATGATAACGATTATAAGTTCTGATAGAATTATAAGGTTTTGTTAACAGATGAATGCCATAAAAAGCATCCATACCATATATTGAGCTATTGCCGAGAAGCATCTGAGGTCAACGCGATAACACTTTTTTTTTTTTTTTTTTTTTTTTTTTTTTTTTTTTTTTTTTTTTTTTTTTTTTTTTTTTTTTTTTAATTTCTTTATTAGTATTATTCCAAACATTACATTCATTTCTTATATCTAGGTGTTCTGTGTTATTTGACAACACTATCATCCTAATTTGGTAAAACAAATTTAAGATTTAATTAACATTTTGTTAACAACATATTACATTTCATTTGCCGTTGCAGTTCAGTTTTTTTACAGGTGAGTTGATTTCACCTGCTTATAAGAGAAAAAAAACGTTTTTAATATACTTAACCTAACTTAACCTAAACATATAACGCATTAATCGTGGCAATAGAAGATTGTAACGATTTTTGCCTGAAATTATTAATGATTGTATTTGACATTTGTTCCAATGTTTCAACATTGGATATTCTATGTAACTCATTGGTACTATACCAGGGAGGAAGCCTCAGAATCATTTTCAAAATTTTATTTTGAATTCTCTGCAGAGCTTTCTTCCTGGTATTACAACAGCTAGTCCATATTGGTACAGCATACAACATGGCTGGCCTGAAAATTTGTTTGAATATCAACAGCTTGTTCTTAAGACAAAGTTTTGATTTTCTATTAATAAGGGGATAGAGACATTTTACATATTTATTACATTTGCAACGCGATAACACTCATCAATACTACCTTAAAGCCTACGTCTTGCTCGGATTGTAGATCCATCAATTTCATCGCGCTACCGGAATGCTGCATACAAAAAAGAGATCCGGACACGCGAATCAACGGGAAAACTGAACCCCCGACAGCGTGAAACATCGAGGTGACCCTCTGGCATTGGCCAAGCAAAAGTACGAAGAAAGGGATTCCGGGTGCAGATTTGATCGATCTATCACGGGGGCATCCCCGGTGATGCAGATGCTCGGTTTGCTTTTTCTGTTCCGATACGATAGATGAGTTTCATTCAGGAGAAAAAAACTGGAGTTGAAAGAAAAACATTAACCTCTGAACAATCAACAAGGCATTGGGGCTCTGTTAGAGGAATATGGCGACAGTGTGCTGTATCATGATGGATGTCCATCGATATGATAGTACGTTTTTTCAGCAAGTTGTTAATAATAGGATACATTTATTTTGCAGTTGCACCACACGATGGAGAGTCCATTCGAAAATATAAAACTGGAGAATAGATATTTCTGATAGAATTATTAGCAGGATGCTTTGAAGAAAATTCCTGGAGATTTTTTCTGATGATATTGATGTTAGAATCTCTGAAGGCATACCTGAACAAAAAAACAATTAAGGTGAAGATGAATCGAAGCCAAACCTCAATTTTTCAAGAGCACGGTTCTGGAGAACCGAACACCCGTTTGAGCTGAAAACTTAATCGATTGGTCACCACCAGCGAGTGAAACGGATGTTTGGTTCTTCAGATCCGTGCTCTTGAAAATTTGTGGTTTGGCTTCGATTAATCTTCACCTTAAACACAACCAACACAGTTTTTTAAAAGATTTTTTGTGAGAATTTCAAATAAATGACAAATTTTGGCGTAAAAATCTTGGATGATTACTAAGAGATGTTTCATCATTTGAGTCATAGTATAAAACGAGCTCACCAATTTCAACATTATTATCTTCGTCGGCTTCACGGTTATAAAAACTAACACAGTAGACGTGTATTTTTTTAACTAAAAATAATTCGTTGTAAATTTTGGAAATGATTACTGACCTGGATAGTGGGATAAAAGCGACTTAAAACGACCATATTTTATAGAAAACCCATCAAGCAACTAACTCATGATAGTTCAATTAAATTGCAATCGTTTTGAAGTAAATGTCTTGCTCTAAAACTCAAGTTTGTGAATTTTTAAGAACATTCACAACTGATATCGACAGTCCAAATGTTATTTTTTTGATTTATAACCAATCGTATAATACGGTACAATTCAATTGGTGTTTGTGACTAGAAGAATTTTGCCCTATTTTTCCCTCAAAATTCTATTTGTTTTATTTTTAGGGCAAAATGGGTCAAAACTGTCGCTTATACAAGATGTCGGAATTTCAAATTATATGCGTTAATTAGCAGTCTGATCATCCTACTTACGAATTTCGTTAATCACAAACTCTAGGATCATCCAAATCAGTACGTACCTAAAAAGAGAGAAAAAAACAAACATTAATTAAAGCTCTCAATGACAAGCAGGGCAGCCGAAATCATTGTTCACTAATAGCGCACCTCTGGCGCCAATATTTCGACAGATTGAAAGCTTTCCGTTCGCAGAACAGTCACCATTGACGGCAACGCCACGCCGCCGTCATCAAGAGAACAAAACTTGTACAATTAATCAACAGAACCGGTATGAAAGCGAATTTTCCGACAAAGTTGGTTCCAAAAATGTCTGTCCCACCGTCCCAAAACGCCAATTAATCCATGCTCCAGGATTCTGCTCGCAGAGCCCCCGGTAGACGTCTAGGAGAAGATCCAAACGACAATGCTGCTGCCGCTGTTACTAGGGCGCGAAAACTTCTTTCATCTTCTCGGGAATGCAATTCGATAACCGCTCTTTCCGCTCTTGCAGGGCTGGTAAGACCTGACTGTCTAAGGGACTTTAGAGATCACTTGATTGACAAAAGGATTATCTGGAAGAGTTCTTGTGAGAAACTTTGACATAAATGAAGAAATCGATAGCATATTCTTGGAGCAATATCTATAGGAAATCGTTAGAGATACTTTAAAAGAATTTTCGCAAAAACCTGTGGAAATTACTGTAGGAATTGTTGAATGATTTGTAGCTGTTGAATGATTTTTCGATTATTCAGCACTTT
Source organism: Aedes aegypti (assembly GCF_002204515.2). Classification (NCBI taxonomy): domain Eukaryota; kingdom Metazoa; phylum Arthropoda; class Insecta; order Diptera; family Culicidae; genus Aedes; species Aedes aegypti. The sequence goes on from NC_035109.1 coordinate 111,046,590, forward strand.
TCAAGGAAACTTCCGAGATTTTTTTGTAAGAATCATTTAGAAAATTGCTACCGCAATGTCTTGGATTGTCCATGAATATGTTTTTGGAGGAATCTCTGGTAGAATCACTGAAAAAATTTCATAAGCGAAATATTGAAAAGGGTTTTCCTTAAACAAGACTCTGTAGACCATTGGAAATAGAGACTTTTAGATTCGCTTTAAAATAGAGAATCAGGCTCTAGAAAAAAAATTGCTACCAGCCCTGCTCTAGCGATGCGACTGCCAACGACCAAGCGCGTGGGATACAAAGCTCCGCAGTGGGAGTTTTGGTAACGCGCCAGTCAGACAGCTGGGAGCCAACTTTGCGACCCGAGACAAAACCAAGAAACCCTTTCGGTTTCGGCGCGGCACTGCACTTCTCTTCCCGATCAGGAAAGCATAGCAAAATTAAACATAATTTTAAAATAATAACATAATAATACAGCCATTCCATGAAAAACCAGATCAGATTTTTCAATTTTGTCTGAATAGTTGAAATTTTAAGCTTTCATTCCATAAAAAAAGATTGGAAATCGGTTGAGCTGTTCAAAAGTTATAATTTTTTTTAAACATTACAAATCTAATGCGCTGAGATCTACAGTGTGTGCCGATGAAAAATGACTGATTTTTTATTTTCAAAAAAATATATCTCAAAAACTAAAAAACATACATCGCAGAAAATTTGACAGTTAACGTAAAATTTTCTGAACTTTTAAGAAAAAATGAGAGCATCAATAGCCCCTTTGGTCCCGAGTCCTTCAAAACACGAAAAAACGGAAACTATTGAGTTTTTTTCATGTAAAAAACACAATTTTTGTGAAATTTTATATTTTTCCCGAAAAGTCAAAATCTTTAGCCTTCATTTCGTCTAAAAAGATTAAAAATCGGTCGAACGGTTCAAAAGTTATATTTTTTTTTAAATAAAAATTTTGCAAAATCGCGATTTTTCTAGTCACCCTATTTCGGAAATGGTCACCCTAATCAAAAAATCCAAAAATACGTGTATCCTTATTTCGGATAAGGAACAAAATAGCAAATTTGCACGGAATTCGGAGACCCACTAGATCGGTTTTTCATGGAATGGCTGAATAATAAAACAAATAATAATTTATTTTCATTATAATAAACAGAAAAGCTCCTCCTGTAGCTGAACAGTTTACATAAGATGGATTTAACTCGACTTTGACTCGCCATCGATCCAATAACATCTTTACAGACCCGACGGGTCAGTGACTTTAACCCAATGTCAACCTGACATTGGTTCGACATCGGGTCAATTTAACCCGACTCGGGCCCGACATATGGCAGACATATCAGTTCGGGATCAGCCCATATGTTTTCTTTGATAGCTTATCGACCCCTACCCATCAGCGTACGATTGTTCTAAATCTTAACTAAATGTGTTATAATCTATATAAATGTAAATGAAATGATGTTTGTATGACATGAGTTCGCTTCCGAACGGGTCAACAGATTTGCATATTTCTTTCACTGTTGCGTTCGTCCAGAGCTCCGACGTGTTAATGTAAAGGAAAAGTTTAGGAAAATCTGGATAGTCGAGAAAACAGGAGAATGTGTAATTATTGTGTATCATCTGTTATTTTGTAAGGAAGATTTCATGACATTTTACAACAGCCTACTTGATGGCCGGACGAAGTTCGCCGGGACGACTAGTTTTGAAATATTCGCATCAACATTTGTTTTAATGTAGTTACAGTCAGTCTTTATCTTATTTTATTTTTGTTTCTTCTGATCGGGTTTGCATCCTAGCTCAACACACACAGGAGTTCGGAGGCGCAATCTGAATCCTTCGCTTCCGGGGAAAAGTTTTTCCTGCAATTTCGCGAAAGCAATAAGTTTTTGGTTTCGTGCGATTTGACGTCCAGGAATGGGAAGGGGGCAAATGGCGGAGAGAGGTTTCTGTATCTACTATTTTCGAATCATTGGATTTGGCATTGCTCTGGATAGTTGTCGAAGGTTAGGGTGACCAGCGAGTATTAAAATAGAACTATTAGAATAGCTCTTTAGGGATTCTGACGCACGAAAATCAGAATTTTATTTCAGATATGAAGAGATTTCATTCGTAGATATATCATACTAGGTAGTGTAATTCATTGGTTTTTCTGTTGCTGTTTTTTTTTGTTTCTTCAAATATCACTCCAAAGATTTCCTTTCATTACTAAAATTGTTGTCCATGTACTATCACGGTCGCCATATCTTGAACTTTCATGGTCGCCATGTCGTGCTTCACTACACGCTATGTCTGAGTCAGCAGAATATAAAAGTCAAATGCATGTCGATTTTTTTCTCGCTTGAGTTTAGTATTTGAATTATACTTTTATAATCGGAAAAATTTAAAATATTCCATCGGTAAAATATAGTTTTTTCCACTTTTTAGCTATTCTTCACACTAAAATCCATGAAATTTTGTTTGTTTTTCTCACTTTTAAGCTACCTTCTATACTAAAATCCATGAAAAACAATCAGTAATTCTTACAAATATTCCAAAAAAGTTTTCTTAGGATTTCCTATAAAATTGTCGTTCAAGATATCCTGGAGATTTCCACCATGAATTTTTCAAAGGATAACTCTATGAAATAATTTAGAGATTCGTTGAGATATTTCCGAAGAATTCTTCAGGGATTTCTACAGAAGTATTCTAAGGAAAATCTTATATAAACCTCTAAAGAAACTTAAGAAAGTTCTAAAGTAACCCTTGATGAACTCCTACAAGGTTCTCTGAAATAAAAACTCCAAGAATCTTGATAAAGTTTGAGATTTCTAAAATCGAATCTCTAGATCAAATATAGCAGGATTTTCTAAAGGAAAGGCTGAAAACATCAAAAGATATCCTTGAAGAAACTTTTGTAATCAGAATTATTGCAAAAATTGCTGTAACATTAATTGGTGAGAAATTTTCTAGAATCCTCAGAATTCTTGAGAAAATTACTCGCGAAATGGTTGGAAGAACTACATTAGTTGTAATAGTAATTCTTGGATGAAGTGCTGGGGAAATTTCTAAAGATACTTCAGAATCCCAGATCAAATTTACTGAGAAATGTTTGGGATTTTTAGAGCATTTCCAGAAAGTAACCGTGATTGAATTCTGGGAGGAAAACATATGAAATTGCTTGGAACAAGAATTGAAATTTTAGAAGTTTGTTAGAAAACCCACATTTTTTCAAAAACTTTGCAATAAACTATTGTTGAGCCTATAGCATTTTGAATTAGGTTTACTGCAAGCAGAATAAGGAAAAATGAGCGACTTTAGATCTCAATTTTGGTTGAAATAGAGCCTTTGAAGGCCTTTCAATGAAAAAAAAAGATAATTTTTCGATATTTGCATTAAATATTGACCAAATCACCAAAATAGAAACCCGCTACTAACTCTGTAGCCGATAAAAATCTATTGCTAATGTAAAATTTAGCTGCCAACTAAGTTAATCATCCTATAATACTAGATCTTCTGCTCTAAAAAAACACAATTCAATCAATGTTGTATTAATGCCTGAAATTTTATATGAAGGGCCAAAATGGGTATGTGCACTTACGCGAAATCCGTTCGTTCCGCTTGAAAGACAATGAATCAATATTACGTCTTTCGAAAAACGGAATTAAAATCATTTGAAACAAATACAGATGCACAATTCTGGTCACTCTATCACATCAAATAAAACTTGTAAGACACAACAGAGCTTCGTTCCGTATCGTGTTCATCCAACCGTTCCCGGAAGGTGGCGGAAATGCAATCTCCAACCTGGAAAAAGTTATTTCTGTGAAATATGAAGCAAATCTACGCGAGCTGCACTGGAAAATAAAGCAACGAACGAAGGAATCCCACACCTCGCGCACACTGCCAATCCTTGGAAGATCAAAACAAAGCTTATTTCAAAAATAGTTTCCTCCCGGACACCATCCGAAGGAAGCCAGCCAGCCAGCCATTTAGTAACCAACCCGGAGAGGTGTTGTGCCACCCGCCGTGCCAGCTTTTCCACCCAGACGGGCACGGATAAATCGTAAAAGATACTCCGCCGCCAATTTGATCGAAGATTTCTGCTCCCGAACAATACCCCGCAGAAGAACGCCTACACGGATGAGACGGTGAGGTCATAAATTCCTTCGGTCAGGTTTTCCATGCTCCAGCGGGAGGCACTGACCCAGATTCGGGCTGCTCACCCTTTGTTGGACGGCCCAACGCCAACGACGACGACGACGGAGACCACACCAGGTTTGTGTCTATTTATTTTTATGTGAAAGCTCGGCATTATCCTTGTAAGGTCTCTCTGGTTTCTGCTGTCCGTATCTGTCTTGGATTCCCATTTTTTACCTTGCAAAGTGTTCCCCGACTGCTACAACATCAGGGAACAGCTTGTGTCATAAGAGACAAGACTTGTTTCTTTGTTCAACTGATTAGGTCAACCTGCTGTGTTGACTTGATGGTATCATTTATCACCGGAAATAGCAAACACACACATACAGATACACATCTGTGATCATCACGTTGTGCAAGGACATTCGAAAGGACGAATGAGGATATGTTTCGAAAAAATAGCATTGCGGAAAAGATATGACATCTGGCCAAGCCACTCGTGTTGGCCAATGTGGGACTATCAATCGTAAATTGTTTCTGATAAAAAAGGGGGCACATAAAAGCGGAGAGTATCCGTCTTAAGCTGGTAATGGTTATCGATTCGGTGCTAGGCAATTTGTTACTTTAGGAATAGATTTGGGTACATGGAAGTATATTTTGTTAGGAAATAGACAATGAAGCAATCTATTTCACTCACACACCGAGCGAATATCTTCAGTAAGAATACCTGTAATTTACAAAAAAAAATGTAAGAAGCTTAAAATAGAGTTTTATCAGAGCTGTAATAGAATCTTGAAAGGTCATGCACTATCACGGTCGCCTTGAACTGTCATGGTCGCCATGTTATACGTAATTAGAGTGACTTCAAACAAACCTCAAACCGAATCGAAAACTAATCAAAATCGAATTGAAATAAAATCGAAATCCAATGAAATCGAATCGAAATCGAAATCAAAATTGAAATCGAATCGAAATTGAATCGAAATCAAATCGAAATCGAAATCGAATCGAAATCGAATCGAAATTTAATCGAAATCTAATCGGAATCGAAATCTAATTGAAATCGAATCGAAATCGAAAAGAAACTGAATCGAAATCGAATTAAAATCACGGTCGCCATGTTTTGAGTAGTTATGGTCGTCATGCCATACGTCATTAAAGTGACATCAAACACTAGAGTAAAGTGGGGCAAAAGTTCAAGTGGGGTAAGAGTTTCTTTTCAGGATTTCTAGCTCAATTCTAATCAAATCTTATAAATGTCATGGTGGTTCGAATGCTATTCAAGTAAGAGACTTATTGTTTTTCGACGTGATTATTGTAATTTTTGGTCAAGCTTTCGTTGCATGGAACCAATTTAAGATTAAATATTTTTCAATATTTTATGTAAGGGCGTTTCTTGGCCTATCATAAGGTTGCTTTGAGGTGTATTAGTTTTTGCATAAATGCTTGAAAACAATTATTGGCCCATAGTGGGGCAAAAGTTCGAATCAGCGGGGCAAAAGTTCGACCCATGTATAGAATCACGGAAAAATTTGCAAATTGCCTAAAATCCACATATTATCTTCAAATTTAGTTAAATTTGTCTGATCGTGTGAAAACTGTCACCAAAATTTTACATTTCCATTTAGTTTTGCGAAAAACTGCTATTTTCAAGTATATTCCAATTAACCCGGTTCTGGGTGATTTTTGATGAACATTTAGTGTGTATTTTTCGGCAAACTTATGTTTACGGCTGGTGAAAAGTATGGCTGTCATAAAAGAATCGATATTTTGTGTTTTAGCCAGCGAACTTTTGCCCCACACTAGATTCGAACTCTTGCCCCACCGGTGGTGGGCAAAAGTTCGTTTAAGACAATCAATTTTAAAACTGTTATAACTAAAAGTGGGTAAATATTTTGACACAAGTTTGTTCAACAAAATTATAGCCAATATGTTGAAGGTTCACTGTATGGTATTTGTTTTGTTTTAACTGGTATTGTTTTCGTGGAAACTTTGATTATACCACTAAGGTCGAACTTTTTCCCCACCTTACTCTACCCCAAATCGAATCGAATCGAAACCAAGTCGTATTTCAATCAGGTATTTCCACTTGAAAAGACATTGAAATGCGTCATCCAAAGTTCTACAAAGCCACGTGAATCCTTCTCCATAGCAATTACAACTTATGGTTTGTCTTGAAATAAAAAACCCACCTCTCTCCATCCAGACAAAATCACGCACGGATTCACCGCAGGCATTAAGCTCGTCCACAAGCAGGCACAGAGGTGGATACGAAGCCGCCGATCTCATTTTCTACAGAAGCTCAATTTCATACAACGACAACACGGTGAGCACGTGCCTTCGGCAGAGGTCCACATAATCTCGGCGTCGTAACCTTTTTTCCCGTCGCACTTACACCGTTCGAGTTTCAATTTTGTGCCATCGTGCACAAAGCTGGGTCCGAATCAACCCTTGACTAAAGATAATAATCCCCTAGGACAGGAAGGATGCGCGTCCCCGGGTTGCTTTTCTCCCACCCGGTCAGTTCCCTTCGAAGGCTTAGGTATTCAGAAGCAAACTGTGGCGAACAAGTGGAGCAATGTGATTACTTGTTAATTTGTTTCGAACCATCGTCGCGCCGCATTGTGCCGGTGGTTTTGCTCAGGATCGGGATAGATAGTTACCCCAGCAAAAGGAAGAAACAAGATTATAACAGTTACCCTATATGATTTTTTATATCACTAGTTGTTACCAAAACATGTGCCGTTGACAATAATAAAAAAAATCTAACAAAATTTGCACCAGGTCAAACAAATTCTATTATAATTATAAAAAAATATTACAGAATGCTTTTTCTAACAAAATAACAAACAAAAAATATGACGAAATTATTACAAATTACTGTTAACAAATTCTAATGTTATTTACAACAAAAAAAACAAAAGGAAATGTAAAAAATATAACAAATGTGTAAAAATATGTAACAAGTTAAGAACCGTGATTACAAAATTTATCAACTTCTGTTGAAAGAAATGTGTTATAATCATGTAATGTGATTCTGGTCGGGTTGGATTGTCAGCTGAAATCAATTATGTTGCATGTAGTGAGTGCCAAGAAGGAAACGCAAGGCCCTCTAGGGAGCAGGATCTTCTATTCAGTATATGATTAGAAAATGAGAAAAGATCGTGTGCTTGGATAATTTAGACTACAAATTCTAACCTAAATTTCTATTTTCTACTGAACATTTTTTCACAAAAATGAACATTTTTTCAAGAGAATAAACATTTTAAATAGAAGTTAGTTGAGAATATCTTTATTTTGAAAAAATTGAATCAAAACACCTGATATCAATTAGGGGGAGATCCCCCAGTGCCGGACAGCACCCAATACCGGACAAAGTCGGAACATTGAGAAATCATAGTCCAATCAAGATGGTGTATTAGCAGAAAAGAAAGCTATTATGTAGACTAATGTTTGCGTAGAATAACACATCCTTGAAATATGCATGCCTTTTTAAAAAAGTAGTAAAGTTTGAAAATCTTTAAAAAATTGACGTATTCTCTTAATTTTGAGCCTATTTAGTAATTATTTCGAATATGAAAAAATACTTTGGATCACGCAAGCATGATCGAACATAATCCTAATTTGATAGTATGAATGTATTTTGTACCATAATTGAACTAAATATGGACAAATTACAATTTTCGTTCAGCACCCCCTGTCCCTCAGATTCGGACAGCTTGATTTGTTATATGATATCTTTGTAATTATTGCGTCAGTGTCTCAAAATACTTTCATTTTTCATGGGTTCCGTCGATCATGGTATCAAACATGCAATAAAATAAAAAAGAATGAACATTCAGAACAACATCGTAAAATGTGCTATTTTCCATCATATATGGAAGAGGTTTTTAATAGGCATCTTGCAAACTAAGAAAAACTCAAATTATTCATGTAAATGTTGCAAATGCATTGAATTGGTAATTGTAAACTATTCCTATAGTATTCACATTCAATGATGTTCGAATTTGCAGAATTCGAGGCATTTCCAGATCGTGTCCGGTATTGGGTGCCACCTTTCAAGATCGATCAATTCGGTACTAAAATACATCATCAAAATGCATTGTCAAAATTCATATTTATATTTTCAAATTTATTTTTGTACACTATAAAAATGATAATATACATCATAAATGGGTAACACGAGCCAATAAAATCAATAGTTTTCGAATTATGAATTTAGTGGCTTAAGTGTCCGGTACTGGGGGATCTCCCCCTAATATCGACGTAGTAAAACCGACATCACTTAAACGGAAACCCGAGGTTCAACATGCAGCAGCAGCAGATCTAACCTAGTACGAAATCACGTGCACGGATTTCTCCCCTATATTTTCCAGCAGTGGTCTCACGTAACCGCGAGTGCACGTTTCTGGAATTGATTCCATCGACACAAATTGAACTCGATATCCATCGAAGCAGGAATCCATCCACGTGAGCTTATCAACCGGAGAGTACCTACATTCGAATGAACCCATCCGTGTGACCTCTTTCGGATTTTAAAAACCTATTATCTTTTTTTTCTGTTGCTTTTGGGACAAGAGACTTTCCCATGAGGTAATCGAATGGTGATTACCGAAAGTAAAGCTGACGAGAACACAGATTAAATGTTTGTCCCTCGCTTTTGCTGGCAAAATGACAAGGTGTACCATGTATCACTAGCTTAATTGGCGATTTACTGAAAACCGGGAGGGATTCGTTGTCGTTGAAACAGTCCCCGTTGGATAGTGCTGATAAAATCGGAAATCAGTCAGGTCAGTCGGAAAAACGTGGATCCAACAAGATTACAATGCAAGGCTGTCATTACTAAAATTGTTGTCCATGTTCTATCACGGTCGTCATATCTTGAACTGTCATGGTCGCCATGTCATGTCTTCACTAGAGAGACATCAAACAAGAAATCGAATTGAAATCGAATCGAAAATGAATCGAATTATCACCCTCATTCTTGTTTACTGCGTATTCAACTTTCGATCGAATCCTATTCGTTCGAATCCACGGCCCACTTGAATTTGCTGGCGTAAACGAGAATGCAAAACGGTTTTCGATCGAAAGAGCATTCAAACGTAAACAAGAATAGGGGTGTATTATCGAATCGAAGTCAAAATCGAATCGAAATCAATATCGAATCGAAATCAATATCGAATCGAAATCAAAATTGAATCGAAATCAAAAGCGAATCGAAATCAAATCTAAATCAAATCTAAATCGAATCTAAATCGAATCGAAATCAAATCGAAATCGAATCAAAATCAAATCGAATTGAATCGAAATCGAAATCGAATCGAAATCGAAATCGAAATCGAATCGAAATCGAATCGAAATCGAATCGAAATCGAATCGAAATCGAATCGAAATCGAATCGAAATCGAATCGAAATCGAATCGAAATCGAATCGAAATCGAATCGAAATCGAATCGAAATCGAATCGATATCGAATCGAAATCGAATCGAAATCGAATCGAAATCGAATCGAAATCGAATCGAAATCGAATCGAAATCGAATCGAAATCGAATCGAAATCGAATCGAAATCGAATCGAAATCGAATCGAAATCGAATCGAAATCGAATCGAAATCGAATCGAAATCGAATCGAAATCGAATCAAAATCGAATCGAAATCGAATCGAAATCGAATCGAAATCGAATCGAAATCGAATCAAAATCGAATCGAAATCGAATCAAATTTCTGATGTATGGAATGCACATTGGTATCAACATTCAACCTTGACCTGTATCACTCCTTGCTTCCGAAATTCCCAGAAGCACAGTTGTCGTCATTCCTTGGAAGCGATCTTCTTTCCCTTCAGGTGAAATTAATTCCACCAATCCAATGTTCCATATTGGGTGGACGAAACCTTCTTCGAAACAGAAGGGAACGAACGATTCTTGGGAAAAGTTCCACCTTTCATGCAGCATTTTCAGTGCAAATAAAAACTCGAAGAAAACTTTCCTGTCCCTACTCAAAAACATACTCGAAGCGATTTACCTTTTCCCTTTCGGTGTCGTGACGTCCCGAAAATAGACAGACATGGACCGAGCTACAATGCATCGAATATAGTTCTAAGTTCATCTCCACGGAGAAACTTCTCCGGGAAAAATTGAGAAGAATGTTCCAAATCGATTGCTACACTTTTTTCGCCTTTCGAGTCTAGTAATTTCAAGTATGTCTTGATTATGTTTTTGACGTTGGATAACGTCTTACGGCAACATACTGGGGTACAATTTCGAAAAACGAAAAATCGCTCGCGTCACGAAAAGTGGTTAGATTTTAACTCTTAATAACTTACTAAAGCCCGCATAGATTTTCAAGATTCTTGCACCAATAGATTGGAAATCTTTCTACAAATCTACTCGAATAATGAAAACTATTGATTGCCATGACTAAACTATTGAAAAATTGGTAAATATTGAGGCATGTCTTATTTTCAATAGAAAAGCACATTTTTCTTGCTTTTATAAGGTTTTGACGTTTTGAAGATTACATGTACCGTAATTCGAAATTGATAATTTTTCATAATTTTTTTTGTCTGTTTCAAACTACTCTACATGAGGAATATGAGCTCCCTGAATCCGAATATGCTTGCTAAATTCTTAATAATGCAATTTTTAAAGAAATAATGAATAGTTAATTTCATTTTTGAAAACGCCTAAATGTAGGCAATTTCCTAAGGAAATCCCTGATATCTAACATAAATTTAATTATTTCAACCGTATGAACTAATTGGTACGAGTTAAGAAGATGAAATTGGGCTCGGGGATATATTTTAAGCATCCTTACAAACTTTACTTACTTTGAATAATGCCGTTGTTGTCATCCCCGACCAGGAGCACATAACAAGATTATAACACATTCCTATCAGCAGCAGTTAAAAATAACAGAAGTTGATAAAATGTTGTTATCAAGATGGCTTTGTTCTCAACTTGTTATATTTTAAGTAACACATTTATAACAACATTTGTTATATTTTTGACATTGCATTTAAAAGTTTGTTGCAAATAACATCCGATGTCATAAACAGTAACACAGTTTGCAATAATTTTGTTATTTTGTAACATGCTTGCAACACATTCTGTAATAATTTTGATATAATTGCAACAGGGTTTGTAATATTTTAGTTTAATTTGATGAAATTTTTGTTAGATTTTTTGTTATTTTAACTACTAACGGTACATGTTTTATAACAACTGGTGATATAAAAAAATCCTATCAGGGGAACACATTCTGTTATAATCTTGTTTCTTACATCTGGTCGGATCGCTATCTACACGTAAATGCATGCTAGACCGATCAGAGTATCAACTTGTCAAACAAAGAGCTAAAACTATTCAGCAACAGCCTTCTTGATGTTTTGATTTGGTAAGAAATTGTCGATCGAATCGAAATACGCACACAGAGAAGACTGCAAAAATGCTATCGCCGCCCGACACGAGTAAGGGGAACCTAGAACCAGTAGAACTTTGTTTGCCATATCTCTCCGTTGAAAACTAATCAACCAAAATTATAATTGATAAATAAATAAATTAATTAATAAATTAATAGTAATAGATGAAATGTCTCTGGTTGTAACTCTTTTACGACGAATGCATTGTTGTGGCCCTAAAGAGGGCCGTTTTGTTCGAAATTGTGCTGAACTTGCGCATTCTCCACGGATACGACGAGTCAGCTGGATGTCCTTCGGTATGATGCTGACACGTTTGGCTTGGATCGTGCACAGGTAGGTATCCTCAAACAAACCGATTAGTTAGGCCAATCGCTTCTTCCAGGACCATGACGGCCGAGCTCTGGAATCGCAGGTTTGCCTCTACATTTCCCCGGATACCACGACGAAGCAGAAGAAGTTCTTCAGGATACGGAACTTCTTCGAGTATCAAAAGGAGATCATGCCAATCATCGTGACTGGCAAGTTTAACATCGATTTGAGCAAAGAGGAAAACATGGAGCTCACGGGCTTCATGGAGCAGTACCTCAACCTCAAACTGGCTTCGAAACCCATTAAAGCAACCAATATTAGTGGATCATGCGTGGATCTAATGTTCGACCGGAGCACGAGTTACCGCTTCTACCATCGAACGATTCTATCGGTGTTGAAGTGTTAGCCGAACCAACCAAATAATAACACACAATGTCCATAATAGGTCAGAATTGACATGCTACAAATAGTATGAAAATTGATCGGATTTATATTAGTAGAAATCTTTCATAAGTTCGTGACGGTCTCAAGCTAGGAAATAGAAGAAGCTAACGTTATCGAACGTCAACTTGGCGGTTGTATCTGGGAAACAACCTCTTACTCTTTTTTAATGATAAATCGAAAAGTAGTTAACCCTCTAAACCCATCTTTAGCAGCATCACAAATCGTATTGATATTTAAAAAAAATGGTTTTTATTTTCGATACTCAAAATTTGATAGATTTATAACTCTAAATTGTCTTATTTTTTAAGTAGAACATGAAAGCGTATACTATTTGATATTTTATTATTTCTAACTTAGTTCACTAAACATAACATTTTCACAAAAATGTTTCAATTTATTTCTATTTTATTGCTTAACATTTTTTGTAAAGCCATAGTGCAAGATTTTTGACAAACGATTGTCGAGACAAATAGCTGTACACAAGATCGTAATCGTAAAAATCAGACTCTAGCGATCACAACATTCAAATTTCGCATGGTAATTTAAACCACCCTCACTTCGTTGTTTCATAGCCGTCTAAGTACCTAAAAATTTGCATATAATAAAATGAAGATGTGGGCTCCTCGGTGGCGAAGCCAGCTGATGGACGATGCCAATGACAACATCAACGATACGCCGAAAAGTGAAAATCACAACAATAACAAATCTCTCCGTCGTCGTCGTCGTCATCGTGCTCGTCTTCTCTTATCTTTGCATCATTGCACGATGTTTTCACAACAACAACGAACACATGTGAGTGAGCACAATATGTTTTGAACCTTTCCACCCTCAACGAAACGCACATAACTCGGAAAGCTTTCCACTTTGGCTCTAGCAGTGCTTCGTATTCCAGTTTTTGGTTTCGATTCCCGAACATTGGACTAGAACAATATTGAATCTCGATTATCTCAAAATTTGTTACAATTAACAAATTTTGTTACATTTTTGTTAGAAGCCCTCTGAATTGGTGATAAAAAATACATCACAATTGAAATGAATTCAGTTATTGAAACTAAGTAAACAGGCAATCGATTTTGTTTGTATTAATTGATAATATTATTATAACAAAATTTGTTAAGAATAATCCGAAAAAAATGTGTACACATAAACCGATTTAATTTATGTAAGGATTTTTAATAATGGTAACGAGTCATATTTTTATATATATTGTGACGTTTTCTGTTTCAACTAATATAAACAAAACCTCGGTATAAAACTTTTCAGCTACTAAAAAATTAGAACTATAAAAAAATTTGTTAGAAAAAAAAAATGAAACTTGCAACAAAATTTGTTAAAACATTGTTGTAATCCACTGAACGGGTCAGCATTTCGAGCTGGTCCATGGTAGCCACTTTATGCAGATTAGAACAAATTCGTATTTTTTTCGACCATGGAAGAAATTTGTTGGCAAAACAAAGTTTAGTAGTAGAGGAAGATTTTAGTGTTGCTTTCTCCTCTGCATCTCTCTGTCTCTCCCGCACACACTCAAATGGATGAGTTTAGTTTCGTTTGAAATGCTTTAAACAGAGCTTCGCAGTTTGCATAAATCGGAGAAAGTGTCCGGACTCTAAATTTATGCTTCTGCAGCCCTGGAGCTCGTGTGGAAAGTCATAAATTTGAAATGGCTCTTGAAGTCGTCGGAGTACGATACGAGTTTGTGCTTCGGTTTGTTTCTTTGGTTACTGTATTGCTAATTTGTGTAAGAAACGCATTGTATGCTTCTATGTAAATGCAAAGAACATTACATTAGCTGATTATGGTTGCACATGTCGTTGGATACGATGTTTTGCAATTACATATGAATGAGATTGTCAAGTAAATTAGAAAAAAGATGGAATTTTCGATACAATCTTCTTGGAAATGCTTCAGAAATCAGAGTTAGATTGATGCTGGATTTCATGGTGAATATTATGGAGCGACTCCTTTTTAATAACCTTTGAGAAATCACTGGAAGATTTTTGGACGAATTGCTGCAAGAATCTTTGCAAAAACTTCAGGAGGGGTGTTCCTGAAGATATATTTGGAAGAATTACTGAAAAAATCCGAAACCCTTGAAAATTTATTTGAGAAATTACTCGAGGATCCTTTGGAAAAATCTGCTGGAGTAATGCTGGGGAATCCCCTACAAAAAACTAGAGTAGTCGGTGGAACATTCTTGGAAAATCGGAGAAGAAATCTTTCAAGATTTTCTAGTAAAAATCATCAAGCGAATTATTGATATGTGCTAAGTTATTTCTTCTTAAATTGGTTTACTTCACAGATATTACAAACCATGCCGGTCTGTTTTTTTAAAGGAATTCTTTCAAGGATGTTCTCCAGGATTTCAAAAAGATTTTTCTATAAATTCTCCAAGGAATTACTTCTAGGATCCCATCACATTTTTTACATTTTTGTTTTCTTTTGTAACAAAAATTCCTTCATTAATTACTTCAGAAATTCTTCTTCCTTTCATGCAGCGATGCTTTAATACCTTCCGCGGATTTTTCCAAAAATTTCAAAGTCTTCCAGTGATTTCTCTAGGAAGTTCTTTAAACATTTGTTTCGGCGCTGCAGTCTTGGGTAATCAAAACGACTGTTTTAGATCTTTACCGACGTTTCGGGTTCAAATCGGGTTTATGCATTCCTCTAAGGAGTTTCAAAAAAAAAAACAGGGATTCGACCATGGATTCCTCTTAGGTTTAGGGTATGTCCTTTGAATTGATCTCAGAACTTCTTCAGTTTTCCTGGATCACCAGAAGTTCTTACAAGGAATTCTTTATGAGGCTTCTTCATATTCCTCCATTTTTCTAGGTGATTCTTAAGTTTATACAGAATTATATCGAGAAATTTTTCGAAAATTAGTGTACGGATTCTATTGGGGAGTCCTGCAAACAATTACACAGTGTAACGAAAATAATATGTTTATGCGTCACAAGTGTCAAACCACGTGTCTTCAGTAAATTTCAGGTTGCTGAATCAGACGCTGCTCTCAGATATGTTCCAGCACGTCAAAGTTTTGAGCTACTGATCGCCAAATATTGTATAAAATACTAATTGTATTGATGTTCACAAGAGATTTAAACTGTGATTTTCGAAACTTTTTAATGTGGTAATTCATTAATCATGCAGGTCAACACTTAAACTTTTAGGTGGAATAAAGTAAGTTTTAAAAAACATGATTAAATTTCGATTAAATCGAACTTTGCAACAATCCTGCAGTCTCTACACAAATTTCTTCGCTTCTCTAATATAGTTAGATACAATTCTTTGCTAAAGCATAAAATATTTTACTATTTTTCTTCTCGCCATTACGTATCTCATGGGACAGGGCCTGTATCTCAGCTTAGTGTTCAATTCCACAGTTATTAACTGCGAGCTTTCTTTGCCAAACTTGCCATTCTCGTATTCTTATATCGTGGGGCAGATACGATGATACTCTATGCCCACGGAAGTCAAGGAAATTTCCATTAAGAAAAGATTCTGGGCTGACCGGGAATCGAACCCAGACATATTCAGCATGTCTTCAAATATCTTAGAGATCTTCCATTAACAATCGAGAGTTTTTAGAGACTATTATCTTTAAAGAGACTGCTAACATCCTTTGAAATTCATATAAACGTAGATTTAATTGCACCATCGAAAATTGAAGACATTTCCAGACATTTCAATGAATTCGTATACTTATATACTAGGTATTATTATTATAGAGTTTTGGCACTTCTCAGCAAAAAATGCTGGAAACTTTCACCTACCCCGGGCAATCTGTATGCCAAAGGGGATTAGGCTCTGTGGATCTCATTGGTCGGTTCAACTTATCCTAATGAGTCTGCTGGATGAGCTTCTCAGTTGTGGTGGTTCAGGAACCGTCTAACTATGCTGCAGGTTCCAAGAATCACCGCTTTTTGGATGCTGTGTAGGTCCTTCTTCAATTCCAGCTCGTCTAGGGACCTTAGGAGAGATTTCGGGACAATTCCGCTCGCTGAGAGGACTACCGGAACTATACGGACGTCCTCTAGGTGCCACATCTGCTTCAACTCCTCCGCCAAGTCGTGGTACTTCGCTATCTTGTTAGAGAACGTTGATTGGACATTGTGGTCCAGCGGTACAGCGATGTCGATGAGTGTAACTCGTTTCATCCTTTTGTCGTAGACTACAATGTCGGGGCGGTTGGCACGGATGAGGACGTCCGTTATGATCTCGCGATCCCAGTACAGCTTTATGCAACTATTTTCCAGAACACTGTCAGGCAGGTACCTGTAGGAGGGCACAAATCGATCCACCAAGTTGTGCTTAAGGGCAAGCTGTTGATGCACAATCTTGGCAACTTCGTTGTGACGATCGAGGTAGGCTGATCCAGCTAGTACTGAACAGCTGGCAACGACATGCTCGATAGTCTCCCCTACTGAATTGCACTTCCTACAGCGGTCCTCCACGTCTTCGTGCAATATGTAGTGCCGATAGTTCTTCGTCGCAATTACCCGATCCTGGATGGCTACCATGAAACCTTCTGTTTCTGAGAAGAGGTCACCCCGCACCAGCCACGTGTTTGACGCCACCTTATCGATGTGCTCGAGCTCCAGTTGATGGGGGTGCGTTCCATGCAACTCCTTCTGCTTCCACATTGCGATCATCTCATCGACGGTTTTGATGTCGCAGTTCAGCTGGTAATCCTCCTGCGCCAGATGCAGGGCGCTGAAGCCGTGGTCAGCTTCGCATACAGTGCGGTAAATTTCGTGGCGGTTCTGGCTTTCTACGAAATATGCCCGCAGCTGCTGGATCTGGGAGACACATAGTGCCTGGATATCGGTGACGCCTCTTCCTCCTGCTGCACGTGGTAGGGTGACTCTCTCAATGGACGATTTTGGGTGGCGCATTCGGTGCTTAGTAAACGCCACTCGTACTGCTCGTTCTATCGCCTCCAAGTCAGTCTTGGTCCACTTTACCACCCCGAAACTATACGTCAACAGGGGCACAGCAAACGTATTGATCGCCTTCACCTTGTTGCCGGCAGACAGAAAGCTCTTCAGAATACAGTTGACACGTGACAAAAACTTTTCCTGCAGCTCCTTCTTGATCATCGTGTGGCGAATACCTCTAAGTTGCAGGAATCCAAGGTATTTATACGTTTCGCCTTCAACCATATTCCGAATCTCCTCCTGCTCGTTGACGCGGAAACAGCTGGCATCCATAACTTGACCTCGACGTAGATGAATTGACCTGCATTTGTCAATACCAAACTCCATCCGGATGTCGTTACTGAATGTCGTAACTAGCTGCAACAGCTGATGCAGCCTCTGCACTGATTCCGCAAATAGCTTCAGGTCGTCCATATAGAAGGTGTGGGTAACTCTTGTGCTCCTTTCCCCACTTTTCAGTTGGTAGCCATAGTTGCATTGGTTGAGTGCTTTGCTGAGGGGGTTCATGGCCAGGCAAAACCACAGCGGACTAAAGGTATCGCCTTGAAAAATCCCCCTCCTGATGCTGAGAGTCCTGGACCGTAACACAGCTGTACCGTCGGTAATGTGTAGGGATGTGCTCCACATCCCCATCGCGTGTTGCATCAGCCTGATGACGTTCCCGTCTACCTTATACAACTGCAGTACCTTGAGAAGGTACGAGTGCGGTACTGAGTCGTATGCCTTTTTGTAGTCGATGTACGCCATACTCAGGTTCCTTTGCTTTTGGGTAGCTTGCCCTACAATGACTGCATCTACGATGACCTGATCTTTGCAGCCTTGCGTGTTTCTGCGACACCCTTTCTGTTCCTCGGTCATCACGTTGTTGGCGTCGCAATGGGCTTGCACCCTCCTCGCTATTACCGACGATAGCACTTTATACAGACTTGAAAGGCACGTTATTGGTCTGTACTTCGCTGGGTCAGCTGCGTGTTGGTCCTTTGGCAGAAGAAATGTGACACCCCTGGTGATGAATTCCGGTAGCTGCGTGGGGTCTCCTAGTACCGTATTGAAGCATTCCGCCATCCGCCCATGGATCGTTGTGAGTTTTTTTTATTTATTTATTATTATTATTATTATTATTATTATTATTATTATTATTATTATTATTATTATTATTATTATTATTATTATTATTATTATTATTATTATTATTATTATTATTATTATTATTATTATTATTATTATTATTATTATTATTATTATTATTATTATTATTATTATTATTATTATTATTATTATTATTATTATTATTATTATTATTATTATTATCATTTATCTTTATTAACTTGGCTTTTGGAGATCGTCACTTTTATTGGCAAAGGTATTTGATGACAATAAAAAAAAAACACTCTCAAACAATCCTTAAATGCCTCGAATCCAGTTATTTCCTTTTATGCCACAGCACAAATGAGTACCGAAAGTTTCTCGAGCACATAACTGGTCGTGGAACTCACAGGGCCATAATAGCCCATTTTCTAACACTTTCCGCAAGCAGGCAGGCAGGCGGTCAATGCCTGCCGACAAAAAACGACAACCAGAATCCATAAAAGATGAAATCTTCTTGACAACGGCACGAAAAGCTGTTCCCTCATTATAATCGTTATGTGGTGGTTGATAGTTCATTTTTATATTTCCCCCAACGTTCGTTCGGCTTCCTTGGGATAATCCCGTTCGACGACGACAACAAGAAGCGGAAGCGACGACGCTCCCATTATTTTTGCTTCCACAGTTTTCCGAAGAATGACACCCATTGAGAGAGACACACACAGCGGGACTCGGGACGACTCCTCATTTAAATTAAAGCACCCATTAACCGCACAGAATAACTGTACACTGGGCACGAAGAAGAGCTCTGTCGTGTCGAGTCGAGCTTTTCCCCTTTGTGTTCAACCTGTGCTCCCATTCGTTCGTGCGTCCGGGCCGTGGAACAAACGAACGCGAAAACCGCAAGAAGACGTCGCTCTTGAGGTTCACAAAGTGCCAAGGGAGGAGAAGAGCGGGAGTGGGAAACCGCAGTTCGTCTCACGGTTACGGTAAGATGATGAGGATGCTGTTCGCTATTGAAGTTGTCAATTCCTCCCCATCCACCTATGAAGATGAAGCGCAAAAATCAGCGGTAGTTTTTCCAACCCTCACCCGGTCCACAGCTGAGAGCCGAGAGTTTTTCATTCGATTCTCTTTCCCCTCTCATTCTCACGCCGAATGCAAGAGAATGAGTGACACGATCGCACGCGATCTTTTCGGGTTCGTCATACTTCGGTGGTTCGCTGAGAATCTGTTCTCTGAGATATAACATCTGTTCAGCCGACCGGGCATCGCCGCGATCAGACGCCGGCCGATCTTGGCAATAATGCTCGAAGAAAACCGTTGTTTGTCCAGGGAACTCGTTCTGAATGATTGGAATCGGTCGCGGTTCGGCGGTCGCTGTGCGGCAAGGTAGGAAAGGCTGTACTTGTACATAAGCGCGATCGGTTTGATGGGTCAACAGCTGGGATGAGGATGAAGGGCGGTAATTGTTTGGCAAACGCACACAATCATGGGCCATTAGTGGGCCACGGAAGATCACAGGTTTGATACACGATCAAATTAGGAAGAACGACGAATAACTGGCGGCGGTGAAGCAAGCAAACATTAAATTCGAAGTATACAGAGTTGGTTTGAGATCGTTTGGCAGAACTGGTTTTCGTGCCCGGTTATTTGGCTGATGTAATTGGAAGGGGACCGCTGTAACGGGGATTCGTCATTCCACCAGATACATCCGATACATAGTTAATTTGATGCAAGATTGATAAAGAGAGGAGGCCGATTACCTCTGCGAATCTCTGATGAGAAATTGATGAGATGAACACAAGTAATACCTGAACAATAAGTATTTTGTACGATTATGCTACTTTTCTCTGATATATTTTACTCTGAAGTTTATACCTCTGACTGCAATACTAGTAGTACAGATCATGGATTACATAATACAAGAAATCGTCTAAGCTTCATGGTATCCGCTAGAGAATAAGTGTTAGGCATAACACTGCTCGAACAGAATTATTTTTTGAACATTCGAATGTAACGTTGCAGACTTTGAGTTTCTGGAATCCCGGTCATTAAACTGGTTACTATTAACTATATTGAATTAGGTGCGACCAAATTTCATGGATACTCTCCGTCCATCAAAAATCCAAGTGATTTGGATGACGCCGTTGATACTACAACATCCTACATTATGGAAGTTTTTGAAGAAGCATGTCCTCTGCGGTCTGTGAAGACTACAAGAGGGACCTCATGGTGGAATTCCAATCTGACTAGACTCAGAAAACAAAGTAGAAGGAGTTTCAACAGACGCCGTTCAACTGGATCAGAGTGGTTCAAGTCGACTCGCAAGGCTTACAAGAAGACTCTTCGTTCTGCTGAATGATCCAACTGGGAAAACCTTTGAACAAATGTTTCCGGTTTGAGTGAAGTCAGTAGGTTGAACAAAATCCTTGCAAAATCTAAGCATTTCCAAGTGAAATAAATTCGCTACCCAATGGTGACTGTACATTTTCTGATGAAGAAGTTTTAGAATGTTTATCCAATACAGTGGCCTTCCTTATTTGATTGGCAAACCTGCTGAAGGTGCCTGGGTTCGATTTCCGGTCGGTCCAGGATCTTTTCGTAATGGAAATTTCCTTGACTTCCCTGGGCATAGAGTATCGTCTTACCTGTCACCCGATATACGAATGCGAAACTGGCAACTTTGGCAAAGAAAGCTTTCAGTTAATAACTGTGGAGGTGCTCATAAGAACACTAAGCCGAGAAGCAGGCTTTGTCCCAGTGCCAAGAGAAAAAGAAGATCCAATACACAATTCCCCAGATGTGTGGGCATAGCATGGATGAACCAAATGTTTTTTTTTTTTTTTTTTTTCAAGTAGTTACGAGTCACGGACTTCTACTCGCAGTATCGTAACTACTGTATGGATTCAATGGGCACCTTATAGGTTTGCTCCTTGAAAATCTGCAGGAGCAGATGGGGCTTATCCTGTTCTGCTCCAGAAGGGATTTGAATTTATTAGAAAATATTTTGTAAACGCTACTTGTAAGCAGTTTTTCTACCTGGTATATTCCCAGATCCTGTGAAGTTTGCTCCGAAAGGAGGATGTGCGTCGTATGAAGAAGCGAAGAGTTTTAGACCAATCAGTCTGACCTCTTTTGTTCTGAGAAATGTCTGGAACGCATTATCGATCATCCCATCCGTGATGTTTATTTGACAAGCATGCCTCTTCATGTGAACCAACATGCTTACCAATCTGGAAAGTCCACAGTGTCTGTTTTAAAAAGTTGTATATGATACCGAGAAAACATTTGCTCAGAAGCAATCATGCTTGGGTGTTTTCTTGGATATTGAGCGTGGTGCCTTTGATGACGTGTCTTTCGATGATGACGATGGAAGCTGCACGAAACCATGGGCTACCTACTATGATTACCAATTGGAGTCATCAAATGCTCGAAAACCGACACCTCTTCGCGATATTGCGTTAAGCAGCGATTCGAAAATTGAATGATTGCGGATGACCCCAAGGGGGAGTCTTGTCACCACTTTTGTGGAATCTCGTAGCAGATACGCTATTGAAGCAACTCAGTAATCGCGGTTTTCCAACTTATGGATTTGCCGACGACAATCTAGTTTTGGTAGTTGGTATGTGCATAAGCACCCTGTTCGACCTGATGCAAAGTGCTCTTCAGGTAGTCGAGATTTGGTGTCACCAGGCCATATTGGTTAACCCGAATAAAACATCTACTCTTCTTTTTTACAAAAAGATGAATTCACGATAGAATACAGCCTTTACGCCTTTTCGGCTCTGAGATTAATGTGACTGATCAGGTAAAGTACGTCGGAGTCATTCTAGATTCCAAACTTTCCTGGACACTTCACATTGATTTCAGAGTCAAGAAAGAAGGCATGGCCTTCGGTCAATACCGACGAATCTTTGGTAAAACTTGGCGCCTCAAATCCAAGTAAATCAAATGGATTTACACAACAGTTGTTCGACCAATATTGGTATAAGGATGTCTTGTGTGGTGGCGAAAGGGCGAAGTGAGAACAATCTAATCAAAATTGGGCCATCTCCAAAGGATGTGCTTTATGGCGATGTCTGGTGCGTTCTCTACAACTCCCATAGCAGCGCTCGAGGCTCTTTCCGACGTTGTGCCACTATTGGATCTATTGGAAGAATTGGATCTACTGGAAAAAAAAATCCAGTGAATCGTAGATCTACAAACACTTCGTTGTTTCCACTTTTGGTAAATTGGGACAGAATTGTCATTGCTCCAAGTGATTTCACAATTGCTTGTCACTTCCCTTACAGGACATTTGCCACACAACTCCCTTCACGGGAAGAGTGGACGTCTGGCTATCTGGAGAGAAGTATTTCAAACAAGTGTAACATACTATACACTGATGGCTCCCTTCTTGAAGGTAGAGCTAGTGCAGGTGTATATTCTCGTGAGCTGAATCAGTTTTACTCACTTGATAGACACTGCACCGTTTTTCAGGCGGAAATATTTGCTCTCATGTGTGGAGTGCAATCAGTACTTCAACAGCGCGTAATGTGTAAAGTCATATACCTACTTCTGTGTAGATAGTTAGTCCGCTATAAAGGCTCTTGCTTCGGCCAACTCAAGGTCGAAACTTGTTATCGCATGTCGAACTCAAATTGAGGAACTGAATATAGCCAACTTTGGTACCAACTGGGTACCTGGCCATTCTTCCATCGATGGAAATGAATTGGCTGATGAGCTAGCTCGCAATGGAGCATCACATGACTTCATTGGCCCTAAGCCAGCTGTTCTAATTTCGAAGTGCTGGGTGAAGCTTCAGATAAATTCTTGGGCGGCAACTCAGCACCAGCAATATTGGAATAGTTTGGAGTCGTCTCGCCAACCAAAATTGTACATTACTGAGCCATTTTCAAGGGCGGCGAAGTATTTAACAAATCTGTCAGAGCAGAATTGCAGTCTCAAAGCTCTGACAGGCCACTGCCGACTTAACTATCACATGGGAAATATTCAGCGTACTGACTTATTTGTGTGTGATAGTTGTGACTCCGATTATGGAACTTCGTATCATCTGAACTGTCCAGTTTTTACGCAAATGCGATTCCAATTACAGTGAGAGGCAAAATAAAGTGCCCACCTTACCAGTTTTCGAATTTCTCTCATTGATTTGGTTCAAATTAAAGTTAACACACCTAAATCTTTTGTGATATTTTATTTTTGATGCTCTTTTAAAGTTGCACTTACGAAATTTTGATAAAAAAAAGAATTTTACTTAAAGAAAAAGAAAATCAATTTGTATTGAAAAAAAAGTAGTGACAAAAATAAGTGCCCACTTCCTTCTTGGCCCCAGAAAAGATGATTTAAGAAAAATAAAAAGCAATTTAATAGTTAATGTGTCCTCCTTTGGCCTTAAGGACTTGCTGGAGGCTCTTCGGCATGCTTTTCACCAGGTTTTGTAGGTGTTGTGGATCTAGTTCTTCCCAGGCGCGCTCCAAGGCTTCAAAATAATTATTTTTGTTGGTAACACCAGTTTTTTCAACCCTGGCATCGAGAATCGCCCACAAATTCTCGATGGGGTTGAGGTCTGGCCTTTGTGGAGGCCATTCCAGCGGTTTAATCCGACAAGACCGGAAAAAAGACTTGGTCTTCTTTCCAGTATGCTTCGGGTCGTTGTTCTAGAGAAATATGAATTTCTCTTCAAGGCCCGTCTGGATCAGCGAAACCTCCAGATTTTCCAGCAAGATGTTAATGTAGGAATCTGCCATCATTATTCCGTCGATTTTCACGAGGTTTTCTACTCCACTCCATGAAAAACACCCCCAGACCATCACATTTCCTCCTCCATGCTTCACCGTTCCTTGGATGTGGTGCTCTGCATCACACACGAGCCCGCCGCTCTCGGTTAGACAGCTCGAGCTTCAGGAGCGCCACATCCAAGGAACGGTGACGCATGGAAGTGTGATGTGATGAAATGTGATGGTCTGGGGGTGTTTTTCATGGAGTGGAGTAGGAAGCGTCGTGAAAATCGACGGAATAATGACGGCAGATTCCTACATTAACATCTTGCTGGAAAATCTGGAGGTTTCGCTGATCCAGACGGGCCTTGAAGAGAAATTCATATTTCTCTAGAACAACGACCCGAAGCATACTGGAAAGAAGACCAAGTCTTTCTTCCGGTCTTGTCGGATTAAACCGCTGGAATGGCCTCCACAAAGCCCAGACCTCAACCCCATCGAGAATTTGTGGGCGATTCTCGATGCTAGGGTTGAAAAAACTGGTGTTACCAACAAAAATAATTATTTTGAAGCCTTGGAGCGCGCCTGGGAAGAACTAGATCCACAACACCTACAAAACCTGGTGAAAAGCATGCCGAAGAGCCTCCAGCAAGTCCTTAAGGCCAAAGGAGGACACATTAACTATTAAATTGCTTTTTATTTTTCTTAAATCATCTTTTCTGGGGCCAAGAAGGAAGTGGGCACTTATTTTTGTCACTACTTTTTTTTCAATACAAATTGATTTTCTTTTTCTTTAAGTAAAATTCTTTTTTTAATCAAAATTTCGTAAGTGCAACTTTAAAAGAACATCAAAAATAAAATATCACAAAAGATTTAGGTGTGTTAACTTTAATTTGAACCAAATCAATGAGAGAAATTCGAAAACTGGTAAGGTGGGCACTTTATTTTGCCTCTCACTGTACTACAATTATTAAGTGAAACTTAATTCAGAAGCCTGAATCTTCAGGATATTCTGTTATTCTTAACCCGCTGTGGTAATGAGCTATAGGCTCTCTTTACGCTCATGCGTTTTGTTGCTGTTCGATCCCAATGTGGTGTGGAGCTACATGCTCTTATTTAGCTCATACGATCTTCCCTCTTCAAAGGACCCCTCTCCTATTTCCTCCCATATTTCCCTTCCCTTTCCTCTCCCATCGGGTAGATGATGAAATAGGCCCAAATATGGCGATGGCACAAATCTCACAACTGGTGGGGACGTGGCTTTGGAGCCGGCCTTCTGATACCTGATAACTTCATTGAACCTGAGTCATCTAAAGGTCAAAACTTTGATAGGAAATTTACTGTATGGTGAAACGGGGTATACAAGGAACCGATGTTCGGGGAAACGACATTCGACGAAGGGTGAAGTAATGCATTACGATCGGATTATAGATATTTCGTAGACTAACTTCTGCCAGCAAACATTGAAACATCTGGTTGAAATCGGTAGAAACATTTCTTCCCAATCCTAAGAAAAATGGGATGCTTTGCATTTCAAATTTGGGATACAATCAAATCGAAGCACCGCACGTAGCAAACTCTCCTTCGGAATTAATAATTCATCGAATTTCCTCGCATCCTAAAGCAATTCCGCAACTTGTCTTCGTTTCCCGTTTTCCGAGCAAATCTTAAACGTTCCCAGAAGACTAGACACAAGCACAAAATATCTGTCGAACAGAAAGCACCGGTTTTTCCGTCTGCTCTCCGTCAACTCTTCGCCAGCTAGTGTGGACACGGAAAAACACATTTATCATAATATTTAATTTTAAACATCCGGAACTACCCCTACTCACCGGAGCCGGACGTCGGGGAGCATCCTTTGTGGCAGACCAACAGACCCAATCCAGTCCGAGTTCCCCGGATTACGGTGGGAAATTTCTCCACGACTCCATTCCAACACACAGCCATCAGTTCAGTGTACGTGACTCCAATTTCGGAAAAAAGGGACAACAAAATTTCACGCCACAGCGGAAAACGTGCGGAAAGGACTGCTTCCGGGGCCACAACAGGGACAATAATTGCTTCGCTGTATTCTTTGCTCAAGTATTCGTTTACGTCATGGGAAAAAGTGTCCGGACCGGTGAATTTAGGATTATTTTATCGATTTCCCTATCGTGGGTCGGAAGGGAAATGAGTTAAATATCTTTTTTGAGGGAAGAACGGCAGAGATTAGAGCGACCGCATCAAATGTCACTTCAGATTGTTTATGTAGGGTGTTTATCAAGTAGTCGAGGTCGTTCTACCGGCAGAGCTAACCGCAGCACAACCGAGAACGAAAGTTTTTGGGGTTAAGCCTTAATCTGCCATCATCGGTATGTTGTACCCGGTGTGGTAAGGTTGAGTTGGAGACATATGATTTATGACAAGGTCAATAAGCGTTGGAGAATTTTGTGGTTCCCTTTGTTTGAGGAAGATGAGTAATCGTAAAGATGGAAAATGAGTCATTGAAGGGTAGGCAGATTTCATTGCGATTAGATTCCGATGTTATTTGATATGGATTTCAATATTTCAATCAAGATTTACAGCTCTACAGATCTTTAGTTTATTAGCTTGTAAAACGAATAATATTTTGTTTTAAGTTTTTGTTTGCCTATCTGCACCTTGTATAAAAGTGTGTTCAAACTGAAAGTAATCCTATTGAAAATTCAAGAGACTAACAGGTTAAACTAACTGTCATCAAATTATGAAATTTATAATTTATGTCATGATAGAGATCCACTTTGAAAACGGCCATCCATTACCAGCCAATTAGTATGTATACCATATTAAAATATTATTTCACCAATCTGAACGGAAAACAGCTCCGGCCGAAATCCAATAACGAAAGCTTATTTATGACTCCATCGAAACTAATTATGAATTTTATATCATTCCACCCTCGCTTGTTCCGGCGAGCTGGCCAGTTGCAGCAAAGGCGAGAAATAATCCGCTTAAATCCGTATATTCCGCGACGAACAAGTTTCATAAAAACAGAAACATTAAACTGACTACTACCAAAGATGGTGCAAACGAATTCAATGCATCAACAGCAAAAACCGAACGGGATCATCAACGAGTTTGACCTCGTTTCAGTCTTTCTCTTTGAACGAGTGCTTCCTCAACTCAACTCGTGGTCCCGCGATCACACCTACAAACAGAGTGCGTACCGTTCGGCATTAAGCCAGCAGCGGGCCAGAAGAAATTAGATCAACGCAAGAAAGGAAAAGAAAGTGCACAAAAGCAAAGCGCAGCATGTCGCGGAAAAGCTGAGCCACAGCGGAGCAGCGAGGTGGTAATCCGGAATTTCGGGTAGCGAACGACAACACGCGAACGAACATCGCGGTCAAAAGAGAAAGGCCGATGAGTCCCCGGAGTTCTGCTGCAACTCCGATTCGACGCTGCAATCCAGTGGGACACCAGCACAACCACCACCCAAAGAAGGAAGCATAATTTCTGGTGCAAGAGAAAGAGTTTGTGTACTCTGCGTGTCGTCAGTCAGTACACACTACCGTTATATAATCGGTCAAAGTAACGGTATTCTTGTTCTCAGCCCGACCGAGCGACCGAAGATGAAGGTGAAGCGAACGCTGATCAACCACAAAAAGGCTCACGAGCGTTCTTTCTACACGATGCACAGAGGAGTATTTAAACCAATTTTTGGCAATAAGTCAATATATATATATTTTTTTGATTTTTATGTAACATTTATTTTTTGAGATAGTAAAAAACATGCTACATAACGTTGCGATATTACATCTGAACAGATTGTTTTCCTGGAACAGATGCACAAAAATAAGGTTTTTATAACTATATTTTTTTCAATTTACAATTTACAATACAGTACAAACAAAACAAAACAGAAAATAATAATTGCACAAATATGAATAATGCGGAAATTTGTAAATTTGTATGAGGCTCCATGTCAACATTATTGAAAACAGTCGCGATTTTTACAGGTTTTTCATCATTTTCGGTATTGAAAAAAATTAAGCATTCTGCTACATTGCGCTATCCGATTGGAAGCAGAGTTTGGATTTAGATCCGGATAAGCCGATAGAACTAGATTCAGAGAGTGTAACAGTTCGCGAATCATATCAGTTCGTGGCACATCGTATTTGGAGAGCCCTGTGAATGCTGATATTCGCTCGAGAGAGCGTTCATGAGCAATTACTCTCATATACGACAACAATATCGAGTCATTCTGGCGATTTGTGTTCTGCTTAAACAATACAAGGACTAAATAGATTGGTAACTACAAGAAAACAATTGTAATACAGCCCCAAGCAACTTGAGTTTAATCTATTGGGTAATATAATAACCCTTCGGCCACAAATATGTATGGAAAATACAAATCGGTATTCTCTTTCTTCATCACGAATATTGTCAAAAATAGAGAGAGCTGCAGCTACTTTGGCCCAATAAGCCAGATGTGGGTAACTTTTCTTATGTTTGGGTTGAAAGAACTCAATATTGCGTTAAATCCACCAAAACTTGAGTATATTTTTCTAATGGAATTAAAGGCAAACTACCTAGTGGGGACCTGAGAAATTTAGCCAAAATTGAATAATTGGGCTCAACTACGAAATTGCGATGAAACGACCCAAAATTGAGTTGAATCCTGTCCCTGACTCCATGTGTCATGTCGTTTTTCTTCATCGTGTCTCATCACCTTCCACGAACGTTAAAAGTTATGAGTGTTGTGTTAATGTGGGCGCCTGATTGAAACGATAAGAAACTATATATCATATCAAGCATCGATCCTCTCTTCTGTGAATAAAGTTGACTTGGAACAAGTTTGCTCGCATTTTTTCACTTTAGAAACCTTGTCAACGAGATAGCTGCAAAATTGAACACCTTTTTGTAATGGTGTATTTTCATTTTCCACGTTATTCGTTATTCCACGTTAGTCGTGATTCATTCGCAAGAGCGGGAGAGAGATAGACAAGAGCGGCCGATGCTGTTCAAACATCAGCATCGGCCGCTCTTGTTCTTAATTTCCTCTCAGTTTTCTGTAAATGAGAGAAATTACCACGCTCACTTTCAAGAGCAAACGATGATTTGGAATATCGCTTGGTGAGGTCTCTCGCGAATACGACACTCAGTATCTGTCAGTTCTCATACCGTGGAACTGAAAGCGAATACCGCAGCCGTTCAGTTTCAGCTTGAAATTTGGGTACTGAGATAGAAACTTGTCAGCCCTGGTCAGCGATGCAATCTTGCGTCCGTTTTGAGGTGAAAATGGAGAGCAACCGATCATGTTACTTATTGTAGCATACACTTGATATAATCTTAACCGTCATCCGCACAGTCAATGGACAAAAGTTCAAGATGATACCATTTTGGATGTTTTCGACGGCCTTTGTGACAGCTTTAATGGAATCGTATGGATGTCTTGATTTTTCTCGCATATTTTAGGATAACGCTTTAAAAGTCATTGGTAACCATGAGTGGAGTTGTATTTTTTTCTGTGCAAATAAATGAATTAGAATCCAAACCACCACTACTGGGAGAAAGAGATAGATCTTCTCTTCCTCATAGCGTTACTGAATAGCATCTAAACCCAATCATTTGCTCAGAAACAACAATCTACACATTCCAGAACGTTATCTTAAATTATGCAAGTTTTTCGAAGGTCGAATTTTTGGAAAAGTCTATCGATCCGGAACAATTTCGATGGGTCAGATAGGGTACAAATAACCTAAACTTCTTTTTTCGCAAACATTTACCCAACTAATCAGAGTAAATCTGACTTCGACTTAATGTCATGTAAAACTCAGGGTATCTATTTACAGGGTGGCCATCGAATTTCGATTTTTAAATTCCCGCTTTTTTCCCAGGTTTTCCCGGAATATTTTACTTAATTTTCCAGGTTTTTATTCCATTCTTTCCAACGACTTTAATAGACTTTTTCTATATCGTTTCTATGAAAAGTACTGCAATATTTTTTTAAAACGATTCAAAAATTATTTTTTTTCTTAGTAATTTGATTGTTTATCAATAGTTTCACAATTGGAACAATAAGTTAACTATTAGATTGTTCTAATCTATATAGAATCTTATCCTGAAAACTATTACATGGTATAGTATTCATCTGAATCGATTTGTCTCGTGTTCGTCGAAAATCAATGAAGCCCTGGAGCTATCTATCATGGGAAAGAGATGGTTAATTGTGCTAATAATATAGATCCTACTCTTGACACGACAGGAGTTTAATTTGAATGCTATTTGAACCATATTTACCAACAGCCCTTTAAGCCAAATTTAAAATTTTCAACTTCAAGTTTGAGGATCTAGAGAACCTGACAACCGTTCGCGTTGAATATTTGATGGATTGGTTGCATTCTGGTGATGATAAAACGATCAAAATTTCAGCTCAGAGCTCTGTTGAGAACCAAATAGACTCGTGCTCTTGAAATTTCATGGTTTGGCTTTGGTATATAATCACCTTAAGCGCATCTTAATGCTGAATTTCAGATAATATGGCCGCCAAAAGCCACAGGTGTCTAAGTAAATCATCAAGATGCCCAAGTAGTTCTTTAACGTAATGTAAATTATTTCAATTCTTAAACCTTTGAATTTTCTTCTCTTAAGCAAATAAGTTCAACGTATGGATGAAACAAATCCACACATGCAGAAGCACTTACATAGGGCACACTCACAAATTTAATAACACCGAAAATTATCATTTTTGACATCCATCCACCTTCTCGTAATGCTTTTTGTATGGATATTCTACACATTGTATATGCGCTGTAACAGCTTGATCGTTATTAAAATCGTAAATGCGCCCTTATTCAAAACTTTTGTCGACTAGATAACAAGTGACATATTCAAAAACTTTTATAAATAAAGGCTTGTTTTCAAGATTAGTTGTGGTATCCAACAATTACAAATTCCAGAAGAGTGCTAATCAATCTGCAATAAGTAATTAAACTTTGATTCAAAACGTCAAGTAAAAAAATAGAGAAAAGTTCAAAAACTATTAGCACTGACAGTGCGAAAACAAAAATTCAAAAACATATTTTGAAACGTTGCTTAGAAAAGAGTGAAGCAGTTTTAAGAAATATGATGTAGCATAGTAGAAATTAAATAATTAATGTTTGAAATAATTTCGAAATTGCAGATGCCATGAGAATGTCATTAAACATAACTACTTTCTATTATTTATTTTGGAGGTAATTTTGTAGATTACAGCTTGAAGATGTTCGTTCAAAACGATTTTCCCGGTGAGCTTCTCAAATTCCCGGTTTTTCCCGTCTTTTTCCCGATGGATTCATATTCCCGTCTTTTTCCCGCTTTTCCCGTTTTTCCCGGTTCGGTGGCCACCCTGTCATTTAAAATCAGTTTTTCAATTTCAGAATTTTTCCCGGATGCCTAAACAATTGAAAACGGGTGGCAACATGATTCTACAAGCTGATATTTTCGATTTTTCAATTTGTTTAAATACCTCAAAGACCATTTACCCCCTAGAATTCATAGGAAGTTCAGAGAGAATTTCGAATTATAATAACAAATTTCTGCTCTACGTAGGGTGCCGGTACCAATGGTTGTAATGTACCAGTAGATTGGACTATGGAATAAAACGTAAATTTTTCGATAAAAACGGCATGTGCTTTTTAGGGGGATAGATCGTCTCTACTTTAGTCTGTTTGCCAAATTTCAGCTTTTTATTTTATCAAAATAATTAAGTTTATGCAAAAAATTTGCTCCCTTGCACCAGTAGTTGCCGTCGTGTTCCAGTAGTGGATCAACGGGTAGAAGCAGTTTTTAAAATGGATGTAGAAATCTTTATGCCTCATTCGGAAGATATTAGTTGCTGTTCCGAGGGAAAAATGTTAAATCTATATAAAAATTTACTATTTTGTTTAAAATTCCTTGTATCATTCCCGAACGTCTACTACTGGAGCACTAGCGCAACTACTGGAACGCGTGTACCAATAGTGGCTCAAGCGATTTTGTGTTTAAAAAAATAGTTTTATCACTCTTTTTATATTTCTTCCACATACAGTGAAACCTCCATGAGTCGATATTGAAGGGACCATCGACTCATGGCAATATCGAGTCATGGAACAGCAATCCTTTGGGAAGCTGTTTCAAGGGACCATCATAATAACCATGAAATTTTGTTTCTAGTATGGTTCCATGAGTCGATATCGAGTCAAGGAACATCGACTCATGGAGTTTTAACTGTAGTAGAGGATGAAATCTTTCTGTTGACGCTAACAGATCTCTGTTAAGGCATTTCGTTATTTTGTTAAGATTTTTTAGCTATATAGGTAGTCCACTAATGGCACCGGAACCCTATCTGAATTTAGATTATTTTTTCACCAAAGTTCAAAGTTCCATAGCCTGGTTTTTGGAGAAATTTTTGATATGCTGAAACTCTTGTTGGATTCAAGCAGAGATCTTTTTCACAGAAACGATATCTTCTCAGACAAAGCTTCACCAAGAATAAGTATCATCAGTGACTCCAAAAATCCACCGAAAAGTTGGATAAATTTGTCCTGGAATAGATCTTCTAAGAAGGACTCAAGGACTACTAAAAATCATATTAAAAATCTATTAATTACATTTCCAGTGAAAACAGATCAATTATCATCTCGATTCCTGTTAGTATTTCTGCAAAGATCTCTTAAAAGTAAATCTTTCAAGCATCTCTACAAGAACTTAGCCAGGAATCCCTAATTATATCCTTCTACATAATGACCTCTTTTGAGTTTACAAGTGTTTTTCGTTTAACAGAAAAAATAACACAATTGCAGTACTGCCCATAACTGCAAGATAGTCACATTCGACATTTTTGACAAATTGGAGTTAATACCATGGAGAGTCATTAAATGCTAAATAATTTCGATCAACACAGATTTCATTTGTGATATTGTTCTAGAAAATTCGATAAAAATACCAAGTTGTTTTGTCACATTGGTAGCTATAACCGCATAACAGTCACATTGAGATTATAAATGTGCCTCTTAATGTAATAGCAATGAAATTTCTAGCAGAATTATTTGATGATTATTCACCTAGTATATGATATGAGTTGAACAAAACATCAGCCTCAAATAAGCACTTTTGAGTTCCTGGTAATTTTTTGAAATTTTAGTTTCCTCCCATACTGCAATGAAATGCACACTTGATGTTGCATTTACTCAGTGCCTACTTTTGTCGAATGTTAAAAATATGCAGTTATGGGCAGAGTAGATTGGCTCAATTTTCTGTTATTATACAATTTTAATAAAATGGAACATTGCTTTGAAAACATCAAAATCGATTTTCTAAAAACTAGGTTTTTGTCACTTACACCCCTTTGATTTTTACCTTCTCAAATGTTAAAAAAATTACCGAACAACTTCCAAGGAAACCAACGATTTTTACACGATTTGGAGTAGAAATTGTTAACGATCTTATTAAAAACTCGCCAAAAGTTAATCGTGCCTCCTATCAGGGTTTTGCCCATAGTACTATAATTTGAAACAAACCGATAAACTTAAGTTTAAAATACATATTTTCCCGGTGTGTTCTTTAAATTCCCGGGTATTTCCCGTATTTTTCCCAGTCAATTGT
Organism: Aedes aegypti; assembly: GCF_002204515.2. NCBI lineage: Eukaryota > Metazoa > Arthropoda > Insecta > Diptera > Culicidae > Aedes > Aedes aegypti. Next base: position 111,080,194 of record NC_035109.1, read on the forward strand.
AGTTTTCGGGATTTTTCCGCTTTTCCCGGATGGATGGACCCCCTGGAAAACTATATTAGGCATTTTTACTAACTTTGGTTCTGAGTTATGTTTTTATCGGACTTCTCCTACAACGATTCTAGATAGATCAATTTTTTTTAGTAAACTGGTAGGTTTGGATATCAAACTTTATCGTTTTCAAAAAATCAGCTCAACATGATCGGGTAAAATTATTCCAAGGAAATTGTCCACCCATGAATCGGAAAATAATCGTAAGTATGCTTCCGTTTGGTAATAACGTGATTAACCCTCATTTCGACTAACGTACATATTTTGCAAATACATGAAGTATGATACGTCACAAGATAGGTTTCGTACATTATTGCAAATTGTCCACTCTCCTAAGGGCCCAAAGCGTCCATGGCAGTGACCCATATTGTCAAAAAGTCACCAAATGATGTCCAACATACATATTTCGTAAAAACATAAGGATGGATATATCACTAGATAGGTTTCATACCATGCCCACACAGTTACGGATCACCCACAGTGACGGATCACTTTGACGTTCAACATAACTCGCTCAAAACATAAACGTTGACGTAAAACATATTTTTCCCATGTTATACTATTTGTCTTTTACCATTTGTAATGCTAAGCACAACATTCAACCGCTAAATAACTGTTTATTTGACAAATGTTTAGTTGGTAGCACACAGCTATCATTATATGGTCGTTTTCTGTAAGAAGTGCCGTCAGCATTCTTAAGCTCCCACAGGTGGTAAAATTCAAATGTTATAGCATGTTTTTTGCTCGTTCGCTTCGATTTAGTATGAATTCATCTCTGGAAAACATTTTACTTGATTTTTTATTCAAAATACCGAATAATAGCAGTCCTAACTAGTGATCCATAATATGGACCAGGAAATGATTGTTTACCACGGATATGGATCACTTTAAAAAAATGTAGATTTCTGCTATTTTATGCATTGGATTCAACATTTTCAGACAAAAGCAGTAAGGATAAAACTAATAAAACATCAAGGTTTGTAAATTTCATGTTTTAGCAGACAAAAATGGGTGTAAAACTTGGTGTGGAGTGAAAACAGTTCATGTCTCAGTTACTACAATGCAGTATCACAATCAAAAGGGCATTTTACCCTTGTTTCCAGCTCTAACACTGCTATTTTTTACAGTAATATATGACACATTGTTAACTTTCGCCATACCATGCAATACAGATGCATTGAGTTGAAAATCTCTTGATTTTGCGCACTGATCCGTAATATGTCACAATTTGATCCATAATATGAAAATTGATCCATAATATGTTTTTCAGGAACCGACACAATTTTTAATTTTTATGCAATTCTATGTATATATTACACTCAAAACAGTTTACTAACCGAAGTTCCAATTTGAAACAATTCGATTCGTGCTTTTAAATTACAATTTTACGTTTCCCATGTCGTTTGATTGAATTTTATAGGTTGGACTCCACACTATTTGATCCATAACTGTGGGGTCATGGTATATTCTTGCAAATTGTTCACTTCCTCGAGGGCACTAGGTTCCCGGAGTGTCTTTAATAGTGGCCAATATGATAAAATCTTGAAATGATTCCCAACGTACATATTTCGCAAAAACATGAAGATTGATATTTCACAAGATAGGTTTCATACATTTTTGCAAATGGTCCACTTACTCGAGGGCCCCAGGTTCCCGGAAAATTCATAGTGGTGGCCAATATTGTCAAAAAGTCTTATAACTATCCCAAGATATTTAACTTGCAGATTTATGAAGTTTGATGTGTCAAGTGATGGGATTTTAGATGCGATCAAAAAGTGGCCAACTCATGGGAATGGAGGTTACCACAGTACTCCCCTGAATATATCCACAACTTCGGTCATTATTTGGAATTCGTCCACAATTCCAAAAACTTGAATAGTTTTGTGATCGATCAATGAAAAAAGCTTAAAAATCCGTTGGAAAACGACTGAGAGCAATCCATTTGAATTATAAAATTTTAGTCGGAATGGAGAATGGAAATCTTTCGACAGCAATTTACTTGAAATGATTTTGCAGGACCATAAGCATTACAAAATAACGATTTTTTTGAATAAAAGTTTGACTTATCTGGGACTGGTTCCAATGATATGGAATAAAGAACCAAAAAAGATTACCAAAGATCAATTCTGCGCTCATTGTCTGACATACGTAGTCGAGACTAAGTAAAAGTTGACGAAAATAGAAGCTGGTGTCATGTTTACCCAATCTGACCAAATGTACAGTGGCCTTTTACAAAAATTCCAATGGTTCTCGGAAAAAAAAAACGGATAGCCTGTCGAAATTCACCAAAATTGCAACATTAGGAAATTTTGTCTATTTACGAAAATGTTTGATAGGTTTTACAAGATATGTTTGCATTATTTAGTTTATGATACTTTGAAGATATTTATAATAATTATTTCGACAACTGACGACCAAAGGTAAAATACAGTTGTTATTTACCGAAATTGTTTACTATATTATACTAGAGACCATCTTCAGACAGTTTGTCAAAGTGTTCTATAACACAGAATAGATTTTTTTTAAATAAATAAAACGAAGACAGAGATTTTTGATGAACAAATAAAATAAATTCAGAATGAAAATGTTTCATTTGTGCCAACAAATTGTACTAGAACATTTTTATAGCATTGTAGAAACTCGTACTTTAGTTGGATTATTTTTTAAAGCTGCGATAGGACGTTAATGCCAAGAAGAAGAAGAAGAAGAACCTATAAACAAATTTGAAATGTTTTATCAAAATAATTTAAAAAAATGTATTAGCCACTTGACATTTATGCTACAATGGCGATTTCCTTTGGAAAGAGAATAAAACTGTTGATGAACTAGCCAAGAGCTAAAAATTCTGGATTTCCAATAAAATATGTGTTAAAACTATGAAATCTAAGTGTTTACAGTTTATAAATATCAACATATTTAAGAATTTTGGCCATGAAATTGGTCTTGTTACTCCTACGTGCGACAGCAGCACGGGATGTGGAACGACACCATGACCGACCACGCGAAAGAAACGGGTTTTGCGTTCTTCCATTGCCATCTTCGTCGCCTTTCCAGATGATTGGATCGCTCACGACCTTATCCGTAGGCGGGGGCTGGCTGGCTAGGAAGGGGAGCAGTGGGGGATAAATTGCAGCGGTGACGTCGATTCTTGCACATCTTGACGACGGTGATGTTGCACCAAAGTAGTTCGGTTCGCGATGAAGAACCTTTTGAGGTTTGCTGTTTGTTGCAAAGCGGACAGAGAAATAATGAGGGAGGCAAACAAACCTGATTGCAGAGACTTCTTGGGCTTCAATTGAGGAAATTCACGAGATGGAGAACGGCGGGCAATTGAAGAAGAGGGGAAAAAGTATGTAAGAAAGAACATGCTTGAAAAATCAAAGAGAATCGGGTCGCGATGTAAAGGTACATAGGAAGGCCGATCAAATGGTTTCGAAACTGATCGATCGAAGGGTTTTCTTCGCATTTGAAGATCCCCTTTGGAGTAATGGGAGATCTTACGGGTAATGCACTGAGTTGGTTGAACGCGAATTGCTTTTCTGATCTAGAAATCAAGAAAATAACTTCCTGATTGAATTGTACTTCCTCTCTATCATGATTGATCGGAACAACGTTGAAAACGTACCTGAAATGAGAGAAACAAAAATGGCTCATTAGATATCAATAGTAAGATAAGGTCGATAAAAGTAAGAAGAAATATCTATGCGGTATGGAATAATTACAATTGCACAATAGACAAACACTAATGTTTCTGCTGTAATTCAAAATTAGGGTCTTTATTAGAATTTTGAGCAGTTTATAATGTAGCGATTCTAATTGACAGCTCAAATTTTGTTCGAGCTCATATAACCGTTGAAATTCAATGTCGGGTGAGTGATTTAGTTGAAACAACTCATACGTATAGATCAGATATTCGAGAAAGACAAAGTAGTTGTCCGTAAAGTTTATGGCTCTTAATTAGAAGGTTCTGGGTTTGAATCCCGTTTTTGTTTTAATTTTGTCGGGTTGACGATTAGAACTGTAAATGGTCTTACGTTTTGTCTAACTGTAACTTTCTTGTAAACTGATTGTTGGTAAAATACTTGGATGGTTTCTCTAAACTTATAACGGATTATCGGCAAATGGCCAATTGCTGTGCAAAAAAAAAACTTGTAGAATTCGCATCCGAGTAGAAGCCTTATCTCAATATAAGAAACATATACTAATAGCTGAATTCAAACTTTCCACAATCTTCAATATGTCAATCCTGTAGTAAAATGATCATTTCTTCCGGGAGCAGCATCTCCCGTTAGATTCAACCAAACCTGTCTTTTCTAGTATTACGACCCCGTTTGCGGTTTGCTGACCACCGTCGCCATTCTTCGAGCCCATCCTCGATCGGCCCCCCATAGAAATGACACAAAACAGAGAGCCATTCGGTTCGCATTTTGTTCACCTCAAGCCACAACATAAAGCAGCAAAGGGAACCCATGATGATAAATGATAACCGCAGTCCAAAATAGGGAATTTTCAGCCGAAAACGGAAGTTATTCTGACAAACGAAAGATGAGTAACGTTGGAGAAAAAGGAAAGAAAAAAAAATGTGGGACGCTATAATATGACAACAAAGTAGATATTTTCTCGACGAAAAGACCTCGGATCTCGGAATCGGATACGGTGAAAATGGGATGGGAAAAGTGCAGAAGAAATTGCTGAGCAAAATTCCACCATCGGTGAAGACGTCGACAGATTTAGGTTGTCTGACCCGATCAGAAAGGCGTAACAGGAAAGTAACTTAATTATACCAGAATTTGTTATTCATACAAAGCGTTTGATATAGGTATACATTTCGCTAAGTATCGATCTGAAAACACTTTACCATTATAACTATACTACCATTGAATTTTGTTATAATGTTTGTTATGTTAACCTTCCAGTCGTCGCGTGGTTGGCCACCGTCAAAACCACCACGCTGCTGTTATGAACGAAAAGCGAGGTTTTTTCTCCGGTGTTGTACAAAATACAACAGCGCGACGACTGAAACGTTAACGCCTAACTAGCTATGATTAATACCATATTCTGTTATGAACCCTTTTAAAAGAATATTTCCGGCCGATATAATTTTGATATTCCTTGCAGATCGGAGAGTTGGGAAGGTTCCCGCCTGCACCGCTATCAACACCAGCAGCAACATCAGCAGTTGTTGTGCCATAAAGGTTTCACAGAGCCGATCCACTGTCTTGGGAAAGACCGAAAACCAGTTTTCTCGCGACGACATGCTTTGCCCGTACTCGGGAAAAAGACCTAACGGTTAAGGGCGAATAAAGATTGAGCTCGCGTACTAACGGTGCTCGCTCGGTGGGATGAGCATCTTCCCAGCTGGTCGCCGCCGATCTTGGCTGAGCTGAGCCGAAGCAACCATCATCAGCAGAAGCGAAACAATTTTGTCGAGTCACTCAAGTGTAGGTATGCGTAGCGGAGAGTGAAAAAATAAAGGTTTTACGGTTGTTTTGAATAATACATTCGCGTGACGACGACGATAGACTCTCTTTCACCACCACCACCGCCGCGGCACCGAAGAATGGGGCTGAGAGGGAAATGGAATTACAGAGCATCTTTTTTTCGGGGATCGCTTCTATTGCGAATTTGGAGTTTTTACTGGAGCGTCGACTGTAGAGGAATTGAAGAATCGAATTGGTTTGCATAATGAGAGTGGCGAGGTAACAGTCGAATCCATGTTAGACTATTTCCTGTCGCAGTTTTCAGGTGTTCTTATTCTACCTGTTTGATTATAGAAGACACGCAATTAACTTAAGGTATCGAATAAATTAGACAATATCAAGGCTGATAGCTATTGAGTGTCTCAAAAATAAAACCTTTAGATATTAGACCTATGAAAAAAAAGACCTAAAACAAGACATTAAAAAGAAACCAAAATAATACCAAAAGACGAAAACAAAACCATCAATAATCCAAAGGTTAATAATGAAATTTCTTGGAGAACTTCTTAGTTGACCAGGAATAATAACAATACTTTATTAATGAATTCACAAGGATTTTCTCGCTTCAAAAATATTTAAAGACGTCCTTTGGATAACCTCCAAAATTTTCGTTCGGATTGTTTCAACGTGAACTAGGAAGTTCTCTAACGATACCCTCAGTAGTTATCATAGAGATCCCCTCCTGTCATAAAATGGCTTGAAAATGAGTTAACGGATTTACCTGATTCTTTCACATTTAGGATTTTCAACAGTTCCCACATGTTTGTGTGTACAAACATTCGAAGAACTTCACGGGACTATTAAAAAAACAGGGGAAGAAAACTGACCCTTGTTAGTAGAATTTTGTTTCGCATTTTCTAACAGCCTACTATGGGACAAATCAAGGTTTGGCGTGTTAACTAGTTGTTCATAAAGATTGTCAAGTATGATAGTTTAGTTTTTCCGATTAATGGTTGATCGCATTTCGGGTAATGGTATAGAATTCTGATAAATCTTGAAGCGTTACTTTGATAAATTACTAGTATAATTATTGGAGAAATTACCAAACGGTACCCTGGATGATGTTCTGAAGGAATTCCTTGAATGCTCGGGTACAATCTTGGATGATATTTACAAATGAACTTTTAGAAGATTTCGTGGAAATTTAACATGAAATATATTATACTTTTGGATGAGTCTAATAAATAAAATATCAGCTAATCTCAAAGGTAATCTATGTAAGACATTCCTAAAGGAGCTGCATTCTGAATACTACATGAATCATTTGGAAAAATCTTGGAATGGTTCCTGGAGGATTTCTTGATAAAATTAGTGAATAGTTTTTGAGAGGCCCGTGTGGAAATAGGTTGAACTGCAGAGCGAACTTTCGTAGGATCTTTTGGTGTTTTTTTTTTTTGCGGAAGAATTACTGTCAATTGGAGACGTCGATACCGGAAGAATATCAGGAGAAAATCGTCGGGAAATCCCTGATACAATTTTTGCAACAATACATGCGGAAACTGCTGAATGTATAAGCGTTGGTTAGCTTTATTTGCAATAACCATGTGCCGGAACATTCAGAACGTAAATGAGTAATCGGTTTTAACCATTGATAATTATACCCTTTTCCGATTTCGAAAAAAAAGAACGATCGTTTCAGGAATGTGCAGCAACAATTTATCGCTCGACCAAGAAGCTCCATTCTTGCCCAATAAATTGCAACCCGTTGCTAATAATAATTCCAGCCGAACTGGCATAAACGGCCACCCAAAACCATTCGCCCTTCCACATTTGATGTAACGCCTGGTAATGACCCAGAAATAGATCTCTCGCCCGCTCGAGGCAAAACTCGTACATCAATCATTTGGTTCGTTCGTAATGATCTCTTCAAAATATACAAAATTGCGCGCGAGTAATGTGCCTCCTCTCCGTTCAATCGGAAATAAACTTCGCACGCCAATCCAGACACTGACGACGCTCGGAGATGACCAATGGGGATGAGCCGAAGGAACTGCCATGCCCCAGACGGTCGGGAGCTAGGAAAACAGTCGACCGAGTTGAACTGGATTCATACCCGACTGGCGAATCATGTCAAAATTATACCATAAATGTATCATATTCAGATATAATCATATATCGTTGCTATAAGTTATATCTATCGTTGCTATAATTGCTATAACAAATCTCGCGTAACTTTTCAAAAGGACCTATCGAACATTGTGATGTTTTCTTTGTTTACTTTATCTTCAATCTATAACTGAGCCACGTTAAATTCTTCTGTTGTGTTTTTGTATGAAACGCTAGCAAAGGACACTGTCTTCCGAACTATAGTGAGAATCGTCCCAAAAGCTCTAGTATAGCAGTGTTACAAGCGAAAAAGAGCAAGAGGTTGTTACATAGGTCCTTTTGTAAAGTTCAGCGTAAAATCTTGAATTCGATTGTAATATTGTGTAAAGCGTATAAAGTTTTTTTCCTAATTGATCGTTACCCAAAGCATTATTTGTAACAAATTTTGTTATAAGTCTGATATGCTGTAGTGCAAAATTGTAGTTGTTTTAACAACATCCTGCATCTAATTAGCAACAACCTTAAAAACAATTCTAACCAAATAACTCAAGTTATAATATTGTTCGATTCAACTAGTCAGGTACTTCTCTCCGGATCAACATAGCACAAATGAATTCCAAACACAAGAAAAACACATTCCCGGCATCCCGTCATAAGCCGATTTCCTTGCATCAGCGAAAAAATTTGCTTCCCAGCAGCTGTGCCGTACCAGAAATCCTACAGGCATCATCATCATCAGCGCGTCCGTCCGTCGTCGCCCTCGTCATCGTCAACAGCGTAAACGAGTGTGAAAACTTATTTATTTATTTATAAAAACATAAAATATAGAAAAATTCCCTTGTCAGTTTCTTGCCCGGCATCGATTCATTGCACGGAGGTGCTGCCGAAGCGGATAATGGGCGAACAAATCTTCCATATCGGAAAGAGGGCCAGGGGGCAGGGATTGGAAAAGTGTTGGAAAAGTAGTTCCATAACCATACGCTTATCGGTTCACGTGAGCTCATACATCGGCAGCGTTTTCGCATTCATATCATCTGCACAACTTTTGAATGATTTGTGAATAAGCTGGTTTCTAGACTAACATGTGATAAGAACGTTTTGAAAACCAAAGCATTCCATTTGACTAATTTTCGAGAAAACTCATTCAAATAGTCGTACCTCAGAAAAATAAAAACTTTGTTTATTATTTGATTTCGGAATTAAATAAACGACATATGTGACATGTTCAACTTTCGAAACTAATTACACCGCTCTGTTACATGGAGAGACAAAGCGACGTAGCTACGAATCAAAATGAATCACTACTTGCATATAAAGTTTGCATCCTTAAAACGAAGAAAATTATTTAAATGTGGATTATTTTTAATCGATTTATAAATTCTTCTTAAATTATGTTCACGAAACTGTAGAAAAGTGATTTACGTCGATTTGAAAAATTAATCGACTAATTCAATAGCATGTAGAAAAGAATGAACTCTACTAAATTAATTATGAAATTCTCAAAATGTATCCAATAGTGTACATAAAAAGCTTACATTCGCAAAGGCTAATCCTCCCTTTTCACATATTACTCTAGATTTCTCCATTCCTTTAAAACCCTGAACGATGATGGAAACAGAGCGAGAAACTGATGACGTTTGAAAATTCACAGCAGACCACTATAATGCTAGCAAATTTGGAATCATTCAGCGCAAGTGTGGCGAGGCTCGGGAGAGGAAGGGACCGACCAAAATAAACAAAGTAACCATCCGAGGTCGATGGAGAAAACGAAATGGGAGCAAACATCTTCCGGAAGCTGAACAAGTCCGGTGTTGAATGTATAGGTTGTTCGCAGTTTTCGTTGTTTTGAGTGATTGTTTTTGTTTAGGTGATGCGATGCGCAGTCGATGGGAACAGATTTCTGCGATCATAATGAGCTGGAGGAAGTATCGGTGATAAAAAAAAAGATCATGAAATCCCTTGACCAGGGCCGCATTTACGGGGGGTCCAATCGGGCCATGGCCCCCGGGCCCCTACATTTTTAGTTTTCCACAAATCACAGTTAGAAATATTTCATCGTCGGCTGTGTTTACTGTGTATTTTACAGAAAACGATGAAATGGTAACACATTTTTAAAACCACTTTTATAGTTTTGAAAAAAGTCACTAAGCAAGACTAACACAAATCAAAATACTAAAGCAAAATATTCAAATTTTCATGAATAGGCTTGAGTTGCTTTTACAAGACTGATTAAGATTTAGAAAAACTCAACAACTATGTGAGTCAAACAATTAGAGTGTTATACTTTTGTTTGAAATCTAAAAGATTTTTAGTCATATTTATTGAATCTTTACCATATTTGTTGAACCTTTTCTATGAATTGTAAAACAAAATATTCATCGAATAGTTAAAAGTTATGTAATAACAAATGACGACTATGAACAGAACACTCCAATATTTTTACGTGTTACGAAGATTAACTTTAGTATGCTTGAGGGGCTTAAGTATTTTAGAACACAACTTATTTCAATATCGCTTTAGCGGTCATAAGCAAATAATTACGATGTTTTTTTTTTAATTGAACAAATAGAAAGAACAGCAAACAAAAATATCGAATCAATGTTACTGATGACGAAAAGGCCAAAAAATTTCGATGTTTAATTAAAAAAAATCAACTTTTACATGGAAATTTCCATGAACGTATTACCATACTCGAAAGAATACTTCAAATCAAATTACAAGAGTTGTCCTACTATTTTAACTCCAGTACACGGTAACCCATAATTGAAATTACTTTGTGGTACGTTTATGAGGCTTAAGGTAGTTAGATGTTGATTGGTAGTTAGAACCTAGCCTATCATAAGCTTTTAATGAAATTATCTCGTAGTCCATTCCAAAGATCATATTAAAAAAGTTTTCTGATAAAAAGGCCCCCACAAATCTGTGGCCCCGGGCCTCCACATTTGTAAATCCGGCCCTGCCCTTGACCAACAAACCCTGGGGGTCCATTGGACCTCAGATGTTTTTCAGATGATACTGTCGATTAAATATCATCATTTATAAGACGAAGGTGCAAATCTGTCATCAGACTGAGTCCAGAGAGCGAGCTCATTATATTAACAGCTTCGTCGCAAATTTCGTCAAAAACTGTGAGATTATCTAAATGACTGTATCAGGAGTTCCCTCACCAATTTTGTCAGAAAAGCCTACAACAATTGTTTTTCCTCATTACTTGGCGAAAAATATTTCAGAAAGCTTCACAGAAAATTTGTCCAGTAAATCATCGGTATTTTTCTTAACTACCCATGATTTGTGTTACGGTCGTTGGGCAAAGGAAGAAATATTGTTGATGTCCACTATTATTGACCGGGTATACCTCTGCATTTTCGTGATTTTCACAGGAAAAGCCTTCTGTTAGTAATAAAGGTTCACCATGTATTGGTGAGATCCCATTTATTTGAACCTTCTTTACTTACAGAAGCATTTTCCTGTGATACTCACGAAGATGCAGAGGTATACTCGGTCTAAAATAGTAGATATCACAAACATTTCTTCCTTTGCCCAACGACCTATTTCTGTATTATAGCACAAGAAACTTAATGGTTTAGTGATGAAAAATTTACAGATTTTCGAATCTTTAAGGTGAAGATGAATCGAAGCCAAACCTAAAATTTTCAAGAGCACGAATCTGAAGAACCAGACATTTGTTTGAACAGAAAATTTAATCGATTGGTCACTAGCTGGTGGTGACCGATCGATTAAGTTTTCAGATTTATGCCTATGAAAATTTGAGTTTTGGCTTCTATTCATTTTCACCTAAAGATTGAAGACGAATTCCATCCAGAATGAGTCGAAAAAACTAAAAATCGAGCTCGATAATCTTCGATTTGCATTATATTTTGCACATGTTTTTGGTACAGTAGAATAAGTATTTTCCGTAGAAAAATCGATCATTTTGATTCGAGAATAACTTTCAAAAATGGCCTATACATTTTTGCATGCAACTTATTTGAAAAATTTTAACTCGTTGGTTTTAGAGAAAACTGTTCAATGAAGATGTTGTAGCGACCCGTTTGGACTATAAGAAAAAAATATACACTGAAAAAATATTTTATTTATTTTCATTAAAAATTCGAAAATTAAATTTAAATTTTAAATTACAAAAAAATCCCATTTTAAATTTTTTTAAATGTTCATCATAGAATCTTGATAGTCTACAGATGTTTGTGACAAAGTTTCATGATGGAGAAATTTTAATAAAAAAGTTTTTCTAATATCCACTTTTAGCTGGGTAACTTTTCTAGAAGTAACTATTTTCGAATTATATCAAGTTAATGCAAAAAATATTATTTAAATGTATGGTCTTTACTCTCGAAAACGTAATGTTATTGATGGAAAATCACAATTATTCTTTTATTTTCTTGCAATAAACTTAATAGAATTCGAAAATGGTTACTTTTAGAGAAGTTATCCAGATTATCATTTTAAGATTCTTATTGTATCATAAAAACGTATTTATTTTGATAAAAATCTAAAATTTTGAAAATCGACCACAAGTTGTTTTTAGAAAAACTGTTTTATTACAAATTTATCCGTCGTGAAATTTTGTACCAAACATCAGTTTACTATCAAAATTCTACGGTGTAAATTAAAAAAAAAAAGTTTGATTAAAATTGATTTTTTTATGAAAAAACGTAGGGAGAGGTCCCCCAGTACCGGACACTTAAACCACTATATTCATAATTCGAAAAATATTGATTTTATGGGCCCGTGTTACCCATTCATGATAAATATTATTATTTTTATGGTGTACAAAAATAAATTTGAAAATACAAATATGAATTTTGACATTGCATTTTGATGATGTATTTTAGTACCAAATTGATCGATCTTGAAAGGTGGCACCCAATACCGGACACGATCTGGAAATGCTTCGAATTCTGCAAATTTGAACATCATTGAATGTGTACACTATAGGAATAGTTTATAATTACCAATTCAATGCATTTGCAACATTTACAAGAATAATTTGAGTTTTTCTTAGTTTGCAGTTTGCCTATCAAAAACCTCTTCCATATATGATGAAAAATAGCACATTTTACGATGTTGTGAATGTTCATTTTTCTTAATTTTATTGCATGTTTGATACCATGATCGACAGAACCCATGAAAAATGAAAGTATTTTGAGACACTGACGCAATCATTACAAAGATATTATATAACAAATCAAGCTGTCCGAAACTGAGGGACAGGAGGTGCTTAACGAAAATTGTAATTTGTCCATATTTAGTTCAATTATGGGACAAAATACATTCATACTATCAAATTAGGATTATGTTCGATCATGCTTGCGTGATCCAAAGTATTTTTTCATATTCAAAATAATTACTAAATAGGCTCAAAATTAAGGGGATACGTCAATTTTTTAAAGATTTTCGAACTATTCCACTTTTTTAAAAAAGAATGCATATTTCAAGGATGTGTTATTCTACGCAAACATTAGTCTACATAATAGCTTTCTTTTCTACTAATACACCATCTTGATTGAACCATGAATTCTCAATGTTTCGACTTTGTCCGGTATTGGGTGCTGTCCGGCACTGGGGGATCTCCCCCTAAATTATTTTTTCAGTGTATTTTTCTTTGTAGCCCAAACGGTTATTTTTAACTTCTTCATTGAACATTTTTCTCTTATATCGACAGTTTCGGTGTTAGAATTTTTCAAATAAATTGCATGCAACAAATTATAGGCCATTTTCAAAATTTATTCTCGAGTCAAAATTATCGAATTTTTCTATGGATAACACTTATTGAGCTTTACCAAAAACATGTGCAAAATTCTAGGCATCGCCCAAAGAAGAAAACTGAAAAACTATTGCATTGAATAATAGTACCAAATCATGTTCAACATTCTTCGATATATCAAATCGTAAAACTGTGCTCCATCCCAGATTTCCAGTTCCGTTAGGCGAGAGTCGTTTCATCCATGGGCAGTCACGAACAGACCCAGCTTGGCCAACATAGGAAACATAAACCAAAACGCAAAGGCCACACATTCTCGGCACTAGTTCTGCGCCAGCGGCAATCATTGCCAAATAGTCGGTTTGGCGTGAAGAAGCCAAAGAAGACCAGAACTCAGTCAGTCATCCATCAGTCCATCATTTCTCGCGGGAGTACATTCATCTTTGGATACATCTATCCCCCCCCTTTCGGTAGCAAGTGAACTGTCGAAAGCAGCGAGAATTGAAGGAAAACACTACGCGCCGCAGGCCTGCCACTATGGTCAACCAGAAGGTCAAAAATCGACAAAAAGACTGGTTCTGAGAAGTTCTCGTTCTCAAGCCATTTCGTGACATACAAACACATTTTTATTTGAAAATATAGTTTTGAATTCATAATACCGCTGTTTGAAGGGCCAAATAGGGTTGTGGTTATCAGAGACACTTACGCGAAATTCGCAGAAAAAAGAGAATCTCGTGCCAAATGTATAATTTATAATGCATTATTAATAACAGAACTCATTATTTCGCTATAGACCCTTTTCAAAAGTTTGTCTTGAAAACAAGACAAAAAATTTGTATCGAAAACGTCATAAATGTCGTAAAAATACCTCCAACATTGTTTTGACCGTCAGGCTACATTAAAATTGCCCATAGTGACCTTTGCTACCATACAGTACCAGGCAGGAGGGCAGAAACCCCATTTTCACCTTTTCGCTTCACGCTCGTCGTTCAATCTCCGCCACGTATTTTTTTCCTTTTCGCGAGTGTCTACGTTGTCTTCTCGTGTGATTCGGAACCTTTTTGCGGCCCATATATGCGATCTAGCCTGGGACGGATGTTACTCCATATTTCGACGTTTGCACACATTCATATGCATCCATATAGCTACACGCGGCGTTCAGCAAGGTGGAATATGAGTTTTGGTTCGGGACTCGTTGTTTTAAAAATAAAATACTGCGTCAAATGGAAATCATGTATGTACAGTATTGGACAATAAATTATTTATAAATTATTTAATTCATTACGCGTGGTATAGATGGACAATTTACGAGTGAAATTATTTTAAAAAATATCCACGTGCTCAGGTGGGATTCGAACCCACGACTCTTGTATGCTAGGCGAGTGCTTTGCCAACTATGCTACCGAGACACTTGATGATCTAATAACTCAGAAGGTTACCTAGGTTTCGAATTCAAATCTCTACCCCCAAGTAATTGTGTCATCAAGTGGCTTGGTAGCTTAGTTGGTAAAGCACTTGTCTAGCATACAAGAGTTGTGGGTTCGAATCCCACCCGAGAACGTGATTTTATCTCATAAGTTATCCATATTTACCACGCGTGATGACTTCTTCTAACATTGATCATTATGTATTTAAAAGTTCCAAATATTCTGTCCAATACTGTATGTAGAACAACATACAGCTATACCCACATCGCGGGACCAACAAACTCGGTAATCGTTTCCAAAGAATTTCCCATTGCGACCGAGAATGGAATGGAAACGACGAAATGGATGAATGTCGTGACGGGTTGACTTTCTCTACACGAGCGCCGTTCCATCTGCTTTGCTGTCACCTACCTTATGAATACCTACTTATCTGAGCGGATTACGCGATTAGATTTAATGGTGGGGGTCTCTGTGCCTATTCGGTGGTGCCCTCGGAATTTTTCGCCAAAACCAGAAAGAGGACGATGCCACGCCAAGTGTGGCAGTCAAACGAGCAAAGCACACTTCATTAACTCCAACGAGGCGCCTTATCCGGAAAAACGGTATACCTTGGATGGAATAGGGTGTTCCGAAATTTCCGTTTGTCGGAAAACTTGGTGGCTGTACCTTAAAGCTGGTAGCGATTGAATGTCTTAAAAATAGGGAGATTTTATCAGGAAATTCTCCAAAGATTGTTCAAGAAATTTTTCAAGAAAGTCTTAAGTTCTTCACGTATTTATCCAGTGATTTTTCCATCGATTTCCCTATAAGATTTCCTTCTTTAGAATTTATCCTTTAAGATCAACGTTTCAGAGAATTCATTTATAGATGCTTTTAGGGATTTCTTAGCTTCCCTACAAAATAGTCAATGAAAGTAGTTCTAGTGAAATTTATTCAGCTAGAAATTCCATTATAACTACTTTTTGGAATTAGTACAAAGATTCCTTCAGGAATTCATCCAGATTTTTTTTTCGAAAAAATCTCTGGTTTTCCAGATGTGTATTCAGGGAAATGACAAGTTCCGTAAAATCTTCAAGTTCTGCATTTTCATTTAAAAAAATTAGAAGTGCTATGTTATTTTTGAAAATGACAATGGATTAGGTAAACAGTGATATTTTGGTTTTTGAAACAAAAACGCGTAATGGATGCCACAAAATATTGCCCAACTAGGAATATTTTTATGGTATCAGACACAAATATTGGTCTTTTTATGGATTTGGGACACCCTAACGGGGAAGCTACTGTTCAGGAGGTGAAACGGAACAACAACGGTACCGCCGCAAACACTTGCTTGACACGGAAACTTAACAGGTTGTACCCGCTGCTGCTCTACTACTGGAAGGAACGTAATTTACGGCGATCGTAAAGTTTTAACTTCGAACCGAATTCGATTCGAAGTCAACAGGGAAAACAAATCACACCAATTCGACGAAGATTAGTAAGCCAGTGAGTCAGGCCATCAGTTTCGTAGATTGATGGGCGCCGAGAGGGGGAAATTTGGAGGAATTAGAATGTCGTCGCGACGGTCTGTAATTCTCCGGACGACTTTTCTGATGAGGCGAGCAGACTGAATTTTTTATTGGATAGCGTGGAGAAAATCGTCAGACGAGGATTCCATAAAGGTGCGCACGTGGACGTTTAAAATCGTAACAATATTGTGAATAATTAATTGTTCCATAGAATGTTATTGAGTCTACCCAACGTCCAAAGACGCAAATGTTGTTCTGGAATGTTAATAAATCACGTGTACCGTTTACGGGGAAACATAACACAGGAGAGTCAGCACAAGAAAAATATCTACGAGCTTTTATGCTATCAAAACTTTAGAAAAAAAGGTCTACAAATAAAATGACCTAGTTGGGATTCGAACCCACGATTCTTGTGTGCTAGACGAGCGCTTTATCAACTAAGCTACCGAGCCACTAGGTAACTCTAGTGCAAGTTTCGATCCCAAATCTTTTTTTCTTTTCAAAACGGGTAGGATGTTACGAAATGTCAATCCGAAATATAAATCCATGTTCGTCTAATACATCTACCACAAGAACGCACGCAGAATAGTTGAATATGTCATTTTCTTTCATACACAAAAGTTCCTCAATGTGTTTCATTGAATCTTGAATTCAGTTTTTTTTTCAAAGAAATAATTTCGGACAAAAACTACCAAGAAACCGCCTAGAAACTCGTTGCCAGCACAGCTCAAACATCCGACCATCCGACCATCAAAGTCGATAAAATGACGATCAATCGGGTGAAACTTTTGGAACAAACTTGCCATTGCTCCCCCAGTTTGTCTTCCTATCCCGAAGTCAATCTTCTCGCCGCAATTTTTCCGGCGTCAAGTGCACTTAAAAATGGATCCAATTTCCAACTTTCCTCTCTCGCGAGGCCCTCGCTTTCCTATGCAGTAGGTACAATTTTTACGGCTCCCACATCTTTTGGTACAAGCAAAAGAAACCCGATTTCAATTTTTCCAAGTCAATTCCACACACTTTTGGAAAGTTTTCCGGTACCTAATCCTTGCGCTTGTAACACGGTTGACTCTGGCTACAACTTTTCCATACACATCCCGCCCGAATTTACCCGGCTAATCATTCTCAGGACTCGGCAAAAGTTGTCCGATTAAATATTGTTGCTTATTTTTGGGTGTCCGACTCGTTTTCCTTTCTAAGTGTGATTCAACGAACAGTTTTTCTTCGGTTTTTCACACATTTTAGCGTCTGGTGGTGAAGTGGTTGCCAAGCACGCTGCTTTTGATCCGTCAGACGAGCGGAAAAGGGCGTGATAATGGGGTTTTAGAAAATTTCACTCACGCGATTCTGGAAACGGATTTTTTTTTTTTCGAGAGAGGCTTGATGGAAATGGAAATGCACTTTGGGACGGATGATGGGTTTGATTTTTATGGGAAGGCGTGATGTTCGGAATCAACATCGTTAAGCATAATAATTTTGTTGGAATTAAAGAACAGTTTGTAAACGAGCAACGAGTTAGGCAACGAAGCCTATGCAGCTGAGTGTAACTTGAGGTATGCGGTCTCCTTCTAGGAGAAGTGGAGTGTGAAGAGATGGAGCAGCTATTCCGTTTTCAAGAAACTCGCAACTTCTATCAAAAGCTCAATGCATGCCTCAAATGCTTTGTAGTGTTTGAATGGCGGAAGGAGTAATACGAAGAACACCTGAATGACGCAAAACGAAACTCTTCTAACGGAAAAAGAATTTCTACCGCGTTTCTAGCAGCGTAGCCGGAAGGACATTACAGGATTTTTGTAAACGTAGCTATTAACGATGCAGCTGAGTGTAACTTGAAGTATGCGGTCTCCTTCTGGAAGAAGTGGAGTGTGAAGAGATGGAGCAGCTATTCCGTTTTCAAAAATTCGCAACTTCTATCAGAAGCTCAATCCATTCCATAAATGCTTCGTAATGTTTGAATAGTGGAAGGAGCAATACGACGAACATCTGAATGACGCTGGGAATATATTCAGTGACGATTAAGACAACACAATAAATGAGTACATTTATTCAACGGACAATCGTAACCAGCTAAATTCCACTTTATGGAATACGAAAGTTCAACTACAGTGATGCAGATAGTAAAGATGACTTTAAAAATCGATTCAAGTCTTGCCCACAGTTCAACAAAAAGTTCAATTTACCCCTCAATTGCATCGCAAACCATATCAGAGTAGTCTTCCGCTCCTCGTCATAAACCGCAAACACAGGTATATTGAAAGCAACATCGGTATCCTTTTCCCGGTAGCCAATCTATGTTGGGTATCATGTCACGAACGAGTTCACAGCCGGCATAGGCATCGGCCTAACTTTTCCGAGCAAGTAGCGGATGTTAACAGCACGTGTTTCCCCCGCTCCATCTAAAACCCGGTTTCGTTCGATTTCGACCGAAGTCGACGAAGCTGTTCTTCGTCGTCGTCGTTGTCGTCGTCGTCGTGTAATGGAATGGAAATATAGTTTACCCCGAAGCCACTTGACGCGACGAATATTGCCCCTGGACGAGGGCGTTGGAACTTTTGACGATGATGATGCTGATAAAAAAAGGGTATGAGATATGGTCACGTTCACGTACCCTTACTCCTGGCTTTTCCATCCTTTCGGCAAAAGGACCGAGCGTGTGTGCCGAGCGGCTCAAAGTTATTACGTTTCTAGGATCTGGAACCGAAAATGTCAACGAGTGGAAATGAATTCGATTCTGTGCGATTTGAATTCCGATATCGCAAATCCCACAGCCACAAGGGCTGATGCTGGGAGGGGGGTGCACAAACTCACACAATTCCTATAGGGGGAGGGAAACGGAATATGGTCGGACGACAAAAAATCTGGGTCAAGTAGTGCTTCGAGGAATGGTTACGATCCGATGGATGACAATGGAGGAACGGGTGCCATTGACATGGCTATTGAAGCACTTTTTTTTCCTGAAGAGTGGAATTCATAGATGGGAATGATGTTCGGATGGATGCTATTTTGTTTTTGAGTAGGGAGAGAGTCGAAAAGTCGAAGGTTGATGGCCTTGTGCGAATGCGGTGACGGGACGCGACCAACCAAAGAGTTTCCCTAGACAGGGAAAAGCTCATGAAGATGTCATTGGCATATCCCAGCATCGGGTGGTAGAGACAGACGATGATGGCGACGTTGTTAGAATACAAAAGAGACTGAAGGACACGGTCTTGGTGAGTCTGTTGGCAAATAGTTGGAGCTGGTAGTTATCCATGGCAAACGGTGGCCACGAAGGATTAGGAAGGATGATGGTTTTATCTGGTTTTATGATTTTTCTGCGGTCCGGATCGGATTGAATATAAGCATCGTCATCAGTTCTGTTTGCTTATTCAATATGGCCGGAAAAGTTCTGTCAAGCTTTGAAGAAGAGCGCTACGGATATTGAATATCTGAGTTATGCGGTTCGGTGACAAAACATCGAATCCCAAAACGTCGAAAGGACAAAACGTCGAAAAGAAAAAAAAAACATCGAAAAGAAAAAAAATGTAGAAAAATAAGTTTAGTGGTTCGACACTATAAGTGTAGACTTGCAAATGTTCGAATGGGTGGTGAAGTTGGCTTTATTTTTATTAACACGTGCACTTGTTCTGTGCTGTGTTTAGCCATTTGTGCAACAAACTTTGAATGATTCGTCACTTCCGGTGTCGACCTTGTTTTCTTTCTAGTTATATATAAACTTCTAATCATGGTCTAATCGCTTATCAAAGTGAATCCTGTGACCCAACGAACCTCCCCATTAACAAACATCCCTCACAGTAACCTTTGTGGAGATGCAGAGGCAAACACGGTTTCCAAATAGCAAATCCAACATTCCTTCCCCCAATCCTACCTGACTGCAAGGACGTGGCCGGCGCCGTTATTGACCCTGTATAGATAGAGGCACTGAATTATGCACACTGAAGAAGATTATGGCCAATCCCAGCCTAACTTCTAGTTGATTCTTTGTGCATTTTCACTGACCTCGGTCAATCACGGAATAGCAACCATTGATATGTGTAGTCAGTCTAAGCTAAGCTAAATTTTTAGACTTCACTTATTTCTAGCCCGCATGTCTTGTGATGATTAAGAGTTTAAAATGTAGGAAATTTAAAGACCACAAGCCTGAAAAGAGAGGCCAAAGGACCAAAAATAAACAAAAAAGAGATTAAAAAAGGAACCAAAACAGGGTCAGAAAGGATCCAAAATAGACCAAGCAGAACATAGAAAATAAAGGCACTTCTAAGGATTTGATTGGGAAATTTCGTAAAAGAATCACTGGATCAATTCCTGAACAAATCATGGAAAGTAAAACCGGAAAAACCCTTCAAGATTCTCGTTTAGGGTACCTTTAATCATAAAACCAGGGCCTTCATTTTCAAATGTATTCATTGATTACTCTACAGATTTCACCAAAGATTCACCACGAGGGAATACATCCAATAAACCTTCCAAAGAACGTCCTAGGGATTTCTCAAGAATTTCTTTATGCATTTTTCTGAAACTTCGTTAGCGTTTCCTTCGAAGTTTTTGTTCAACATTTTTCAAAATTTTAGCCGGGAAGTTCTCTAATGATACCCTTAGGAAGTATCTCAGAACATTGTTTAGTACTTCCAGACCTTTTCAAAGGAATTTATCCAGGAATTTTTCAATTGCCGATGAAGTTTGTCGAAATTTATAAAAAAAAGATCAGGAATAATCCTGAAGGAAAACTTCATTCCAGATGAAACTGATTAAACATTGGAATTAATTGGAAGGCATCCATGAAAAGTGAACTTTTGAGATTATTCTAGGAATCTTTGGACAAGACAACTGCATTAGTACAGTTTGAACGAAATGCTGGAAAATATTTAGAATAAGCTCTGTAAAAGATTCCAGGAGGAATATGCGGAGAGCTCAGGAAAATCTCTTGTGATAATTACTATTGGAATCGGCTGAAAAATTAATTAATTAATAGTTTCTTATGTCTTTCTCGATATACGGCAGAGAGGGGAGGGTGGAGGAACCCTTCTGGACATAGTTTGAAAAATTACTGACAAGTCTGCGTAAGAACTCTTGAGAGACTTCTTGTAAGTTGTTTAGGTTTATATGAAAGAATTTCTGTAGGGAAATTGGTTGAAAAATTTCTGGAGGACTCAGTGAACCACGTATCGTATAAGAATGTGCATCCAAAATCACATATTCGTACGTCAATAATCAGAATCGCACAAGATGCCAAATGAAGCGATATCAATGTCAACAAAACTTGTCGTAAATAGTGCAACACAGAATCGTGTCAAGCTGTAAAATTTTCAGTATATATCAATTCAGAAAGCATCTTATGAAATCGCAATAACTTATCAAAAATTTACACCCAAACCTGGTAACTGCTGACGATGCACAGTGGTCCAGATAGCAAGTTTTCGCGGACATGAACTTTTCGACGACATTTTGTGGTTTTAGAGTATAGGTTGCTTCCCAAAAGTGTCTCGAAATTAGTTGTACTACAATTCGTACGAAAGGGATTTTTTTTCTGCACTAATCGCAATAATGTCCTATACGCTAACTTTTTAATGTTAATAGATAGCAAGTTGGTATATTCAGCAAAGTTGTAGCATATTTTAATACAAAAATCTTTGTAGAACAAACTTTTTCTCTATCTCTTATACTTTCTGAGATAATTGACTTTTTATATGAATAAAAAATGAAGAAAATCATTTTTTCACTCATAAGTCATTTATTTACAAATTTTAGCAGCCTACTATGTTCTACAAAGTTTTTGGTACTATTATATTCTACAACTTTGGTGAATATACCACAGTCAGGGATTGAATCCTGAGAAAATTGAGAGAATCTCTCACGTATCGCTCTCTGTAACTATCATAACATGCTGCACATTATGAGAGACTGTTTATCGTATACTGCTACAAGTTTGATCAGATTGGGGGGATAGTAGTGCATGATAAAACCCCTCTAAACATGCTCCAAGCCTGGGGGACACTGTTGTTATTGGAAGTTCGTGGATTGTTTATCGTGCCAGTAAAGAAAAACACCTATCCCCAACGGTAAACTAGCGAGAAAAATGGATTTTATCATCGCTCTCTCGTTGGGGCTCTCGCTCGCTGCTTCCATCTATCAGACTTGTTACACCTTGCGATACAATGACGATCGTGGACCGCAACAGATGGGATGTTTTTCTTTGCTTGCTTTGATCGTGCTTCATTCTCAAATGAGAGCGAATTCTGCAACGCCTGACCACAGTTGTGTTTCATCTGGTTTTCTTACTGTAGGAGATATTAATTCAAAATCATGCCGTATTACAGGCCAAATAACTCGCAAAGATACACTTGAAAATGAACCAACCTGTCACACCGTAGGTTCTACACCCCTTAAATATTATTTGAGTGAAATTTGGTGAATATATTATGTTTATATATATTTTTAAGACTATTTTCAATGACGGGTGATTTGCAATTAAAACACATTAATTAGTCCTCTTTTCTATAAAACACACAAAAGTCATGGCCGCCGCGATTCAGCATGAAATAATCAACACCTGTTTAGATTTTGTAGAGTGTACTATAATTGTTAAAAGCATAATTTTCAAAACTTTTTCAATAATTCTTGCGCTTCTTCGTACAATTTCGAATGCTTCTGTGCGATTCGACCAAAGACAAATTAAAGGCCCCCATGTCTCTTGCAGTTGCCCAAAATTTTATGGCTCATAAAGTAATCTAGAGTGCCGCGAAAAATGTACTGCGATCTGTCAGACTTGGGTACCTTTTGCACTACCGAGGGACCAAATGCATTACTAGAAGTGGTACCCAATCTGAGCCCGAGTGGGACGGACCTGATTCGACGATTTGTCAGTGAGATCACTGGATCTGATGCGAGTAGCAATCGCAATTGTATTTTTATGACATGGTTACTATGACTGATTTCAATACGACTTTAACTACTGTAATAATTACTGCTATACATAAATCAAAGACTCAAGATAAATAAATTGAATACCTCTCAACTCTTGCAACAAATTACCATTTATGACTTTTAATACGGCATGATTTTAAATTAAAATCTTCTTAGAGACGTTACGTCAGGAAGAAGAAGAAGAAGAAGAAGACAATAAGAAAACAAGAAGAAATACAACTGTGGTATATTCACCAAAGTTGTAGAATATACCAGTACCAAAAACTTTGTAGAACATAGTAGGCTGCTAAAATTTGTAAATAAATGACTTATGAGTAAAAAAATGATTTTCTTCATTTTTCATATAAAAAGTCAATTATCTCAGAAAGTATAAGAGATAGAGAAAAAGTTTGTTCTACAAAGATTTTTGTATTAAAAAATGCTACAACTTTGCTGAACATACCAACTTGCTATCTATTAACATAAAAAAGTTGGCGTATAGGACACTATTGCGATTAGTGCAGAAAAAAAACCCTTTCGTACGAATTGTAGTACAACTAATTTCGAGACACTTCTGGGAAGCAACCTATACTCTAAAACCACAAAATGACGTCGAAAAGTTCATGTCCGCCTAAACTTGCTATCTGGACCATTGTGCGATGGGCCCCAAAGAAAAATAAAGTAAGCGTGGCAGTACATGAGACATGCATTAATATTGGCATATTTTCTGCTATGTGTCACTTGGTGGTACAGTGGTAAGATGTCAGATTTATAATCCAGAGATCCCGCGCTCGTGGCTTGGTTGGAACTTTTTTTTTATTTTCCTTCAAATTTTGTGGCATCGAATTTCTGGTCGCAGAAAGTCTGAAAAAGTCATGTGAAGTGCTTATATGGCCTCCACTTTGGTATGCATTTGGTAGCCTTTCCCTGCATTCATCGATTGAATTGATTCATATAGAATGATGTATAACAAAAATTATACCAACCAAAATGTTGACTGCGGAAATTCTGATAGAATCTATGGAAGAAATTTTGCAACACTGCTTATACAATTCTTGCAGGTATCAGCGTTAGACTGCTGAAAGATTTGCTGACTAAAATTCTAGGAGAATTATAGTAAGCCTTCTTTCAGACTTATACACTCCAGTAGACTTCTACACAAATAATCGCGAAACTTTTTAGAATATTTGGTGGGCTCCTGAATGTATTTCTGGAGCAATATCTCAAGTGAGCTCTAAAAAAAATTTGAACCATTTCCTATAGGAATCTGTGCAAGAATTTCTGCAGAATCTATAAAAGGGTTACGTATGTTACACCTAAATTCTTAACAAGGACTCTTACTCGAATTTTAGGAAATTACATTTTGATTAGTCAAAGGTTTTTTTTTAATTCTTTATGTTCTGGAACTTTTGAAATGTTTCATAGCATAAGAAACACTACAACAGCGTTTAAGGTTATAATTTGGTATAAGAACTTAATAACAGCATAAAAACAGTATGCTTATAGAAGCATAGCTAGAGCATTAATTTTAGCCGATTTTTCAGACAGAACATAATGTACACCGGAGCAAATTAAAGCGGGTGAAGAGAGATGAAATGCAAAGATTCGAATTTTAAATTGTTACGTTTGTTCGAATTTTCAAAGTGCAAAGTTGATTTTGGGCTTCCAAATTCTTTTGGAACGTGGCTAGCCACGTAGGGTAAGCTAGTCATATATAGTAACATAGTCCCAGAGTTGTCTGTCTGTCAGTAACGATTTGATATGTTTCATCGAGTTTCACTAAGTGCTACAACAGAAATTTAAAAACAATACGACAGTCAATTTTGATGTTATAACATTACAATTGAACACGTTGGAGCACTACAACAATTGTTTGACAGAATATTCTAGAGTTTTCTGCAACATTGTTGTTTTTGTTTTGAGGAACTTGATTGGTGATCGAAACGTAACGTAATCCAATTGTAAGCTAATTGTGGTATCGGTTTGGGGGTTGAGAACGGGCCAGTTTCAACCTTCAAAAACGAATTCGACATGTAAAAAAGCAAGGTAAAAATGAATGTGCGTCAAATATTTAAATTTACAGTGAAACTTCCATGAGTCGATGTTCCATGAATCGATGTCGACTCATGGAAGCATACTAAAAACAAAATTTCATGGTTACTACTATGGTCTTCTGAAACAGCTTTCCAAAGTCGATGGTCCCTTCATTACAACTGTGATTTCGAAAGATGAAAATAAATTATTGAGCGTCGTAGTGCAGAATATTCGAAAATTTTCTATATTATTTTTCTTCTGTTCATAGAATCTTCAGGATTTACTAAAATGTTTCACAACAAAAGAAGCACTACAACAGCATTTCCGGCTGTAATTATTTCAGATTAGAACATAACAACAGCATTGAGACCGAGTGCTTGATGTATAAATTTAGGCGATTTTAGGATCATGCGCGTTGATGTCGAATCATGTTGATCATTTTATAATCATTATCCTCTACTTCTTGGTGACAATTCAAATATGACGTCCATCGTTCTGACATGCTTTTTCCAATACATAATACATGTACAATCACACTTCGGTAGACACCCCAACCCCTCCCTCAAATGTTAGACGTCATTATTGAATTACTCCTTGACTGGGGCGGAGTCTGCTTCTTGAGCTTGAGCTTGATTGGCCGCCTGTGGTGGCTACTCCAGTATCGCCAGATCAGCTGCACTTACACAAGGAACCAATCGAATGACTGCTTGGGACTAACAGACACCCTCAGTGTATGAGTGCTGGTGATGTTCTATTTCTAGGCAACAATGGCGCCTGCCACGTCAAAATGCAGACCAATTAGGGAAAGGGGGAGGGATTGATGATGCATTAAACTGGCTCCCACGTAGACCGTATATTCCACTACGTCTATGCCAGTTCAAGCGAAAATTAAAATTTCCTATCTTTTTCGTAAATTTAATAAGTTTTGTTTCGCTCGTTTTCTCATTATGCAGATTTTTCGTAGCTCGTTACTTATTCCTAGTTCTCGATGACTGCGTTGTATATGACTGGCATGATGCCAATACGTGATGAGTGCGAGATATAGGAGACATACTTTATAGTGTTACTTTTAATACAAAAATTCATATGAACGCTTCTGGGGTTAAGAAAAGAGGTTGTTTAGAGATTCGTGAAAAAATCCTTTGATGTTATTTAGTCTACTAAAAGAAGTGACCAGAGACCATTTTGCGTAAAACAAACTTTAAAGACCTTCCATTGAAAATAGAGGTTAGTACGAGTAGTACGTTATATCCCGGATACGTTGCATCGAAGATTCACTATATAAGATTACAAGAATATTTGTTTTCCTCTTTCGCTAAGTATTCGATGGAATAAAAAAACTGAATCCCTCTTAAGCTTGTACAAAAGTTGTTGCAAAAAGACAAAATTGGCAAAACAAAAACTGACTGAAACCTGGATATGTTGTGGTGAACCTAGAGAGGATTTTACGCAAAGTTCATACAAAAATCATGTGTATTTCTTACAAGATCTTGAGTGGGATTCTCATAGAATTCTGGACATGGTTGAAACGATAAAAAATGGACATGATTCCAAAAAAAAACGACAGGTTGTCATTACATAGAGCTTTTAGTAGAATTCCATAGTTTTCATGCCAGGATTATCACCAATTTCAGACACAATTTGCATAAATTACTCATATTTTCTATATAATGTATTGCTTGAAGAATTCTGTACATTATTCTTTTAACATCCTGGATAGCTTTTCAACGTATTCTAAAGCAAAATTTAAAATAACAGTAGGACAAGCTTTTGACAGTATATTGCTATTCTTTATACCTTTATTGGACGGGATTCTAGCAAAACTCGTTACATGGTTTTAACAGAAAAACTGGACAAGACTTCTACAATATCTTTAGACGGATTCTCACATAACCGTGGGCCGGATATTTTAATAAAATATGCCTAATGGCTTCATTAGATTTAATCCTGGCAAAACCTCATCCGGATTTCTGGAAGAATTCTGAGTAAGATTATTCTAAAATTCAACACATAACTCTTACAGAATCTAGTGCCAGATTTTTAACCCGCAAAGTGCCGGGACAAACCTAAAATTTTCAAAATGCTCGTTCTCAGTAATGCTCCAACCGATTTTCGAGATTTTTGGCTTTTAGTGAAGGGGAATAGTTGTACTAACTTTCTGCGTTGGTGCCGCCCCGCCAAAACCCTCCCCGTTTTTTGGAGATGCAAATATGTCTGTGTTTTTTTCCGTTTTTCACGCTGAGATGACCAAATAGCTCTGGTTCATAAATGGATTTGTCGCCCAGTTACCTAAATCTTATCAGAGAGGCGCCGTTCAGTGAGGGGATGGTTACACACATCTCGGGAATAACTTGGCTCCGATGGTAAGTAACCTGGTTCTCCGGAAAATCCGGAATATTCGTGAAGATGGTCAATTCGTAAAAGTCGTCCTAAACAGCTGCGATTGTTTGCCAAATCATCAGATTTCATTATCAAAGAATGTAATAGATGATCAGAATTGCTTATCGACATGAGTGGCCACTATAACGGCCTCCGGAAGATCCGGAACATCCGTAAAAATGGTCATTTCGTGAAAACTATCCTAGACCACCGGGATTTTTTCCAATGATATCAGAATTGATAATTATGGAATATAATGGACGATTTGGATTGTTCATGGACATAGGTGGCCAATATAATGGCCTCCGGAAAATCCTGGGAAATACTGGGTTGAATTCTGACATAATGCTGAGGAGAATTCTCACCAAATCGACCAAAGAACACTCTACAGCAATATTATTTTCAATTTCTGTAAAAGAGAAACTTTCTCACTCCAATACTTTTTGACCTTGTTAATCAATTTTCGAAATGTTGGATATGCTTGGGCATTCTAAAAACTTTGGGTCGCTGCTATTATTTCTGAGATTTGGCCCGCAGTTCAATGTTGCAGAGCTTCAAGACATTCTGTAACACTTTAACAGGTTAAAATTTCACTGTCGAATGCGTCAAGCAAAAAATTAAACTGTAAATACTTCAAGACTCAAGAAACTTCGATCAATATCCATTTGTATAAACGGATTATCTTTCCCATCGCCATTTCCTTTCAATATTCATGAACAGCCACTGGCACCGGCGATCAGAAATCTAGGATTGTGCTCTTTTACTCTTGAAAAACCGCACCCTCTTCCCACACTCGGTTTTGAACAGAACTTGCAATACTTTCCTGCTTATACATCACCGAGTAAAAACTTCCGAATGAGAAGGAAATAAATGAACGCTTCCGATAGAGACCAATTCTTCGTTCCGAATCGACTCTCGTTTTTGTACCAAAATAACAACTGGCTTCAGGCAGTTTGCTACACGGTTCGTTTCTTATCGATTCGTCCACAGTCTACACAGTACGTATTTACGGGACAATACGTTTTGTGGAAGATACTTATCAATCGGTCTCGCATAAGCTTGTCCGTTATTGATGATTTCATTGGCCATACAGACCCACTTCAGGGCTGCAATCAAACTGATAACAAAAACCACTAGCCATGCTGCTGTAGTTGGCAATCAAAAGCTGTAAAGGCAATTTCCACGTGACAATCGTTACCGCAGGTGAACAGAAGTGGCAGCAATTTCTTCCAATAAAGCCACCGTAATTAAAATCAAACCAATTCCGACTTCCGACTCATGAACGACACAAAAGGTCAATGGGTGTCCGAATCGATCAATCGTCCACCACCTCTTGCATCATCAACAACAACCTAGCAGAGGCGCATACTTCTTCATCAAAAGTCCTGTGATGAATTTTTACCTTTCTGTTATTCCATTAACCATTCCATTTTTTATTTCGCTCCACTCGATTACTGGTGGGTGGTAGCCACCATTCGACCGCCATTCACAATACCCAAAGGTATGAAAAAAATCCATTTTTTTCCGCAGCACTAGACACTCACTCTCCAGTTGGACACCGAAGTCCTGAGTGCAATCAATAATCCATTACTGAACAGCGACGTGAAGCAAACTGAGCATTTGCAGCAGTATCCTTTTTTCATGATTGTTTCCAACAACTCGACATCGCTAACAACCCCGCCATTGTAAACAGGGAGAAAATAGAACGGCACGTCATTCGTAGGAAATGCTACATCGGCGAGTCATCACTTGCCCGAGTTTTCAATCAACGGAACTTGTTAACATTTATCAAATGGTGATCTGATTTCATATTTGATGCGGGGATCGAAGCACGTGTGGCTACTCAACTCACCCGTTCGTGTGTAATGTAATGTGTGTAATGTAATTTCGATATTCTGGACTTCTATCCAGCGGAAAGGTCGCGTTAATGTTGCGAAGATTCCGCAAACTGGAAGAAGGTCAAACCTCGGCGCGCGCGCGTGTCATAAGTCAGTGACAAATAGCTTCGGCGGTGACCTGCCACGAAATAGCCGCTCCATGGTTTTTGTACATATGCGTCTATTTTGGTATAGTTGTGGGGTTGGGGGTGGCCAAAGGTCAAAGGGCTTGGCATTATGCCGAAAATGGAACACCGACCGATGACGACTACCGCCTACCGGCAACAATAAACTTGGACACGTAGTGACGAATGGTACCGAGAAACGAGAACATGGACACTGCAGCAGTAAAATTGTGCGCGGCTTGGACTCGGAAGGATAGACTCGATGGAAGATTATGGTTGCAGGACGTGAGAAGGGTATTTGTCATTATCGACGAGGAAGAATCATTCGGAGAAGGCAGCGGAAATTGATTCTTCAAATGTTATTTTCTCCAGACGATTCCCACATTCACAAGACTTCCAATGTTTTTTAAACGTTTTGGTTACTATTTACGCCAGGGCTGCCCAACGTACGGCCCGCGGGCCGCATCCGGCCCGCGACCTCATTTTGTGCGGCCCGAGGAGAGTTCGAAGAATTGTCTCATATTTGGCCCAATCCGAAGTTAGAACTTAGCAAGATTATGATGAAGCTTTCAATTTAGTTTTGACCTAATATTTGACCCCGGTAAATATTTTAATTGTTTCATTTTATTAATCTTCTTTTTATTTATGAATGATTTAAATCTACATATCTAATTCTGGGCATTCCAAGAATGATTTGACCATGACTTCCTTCGACATTCGAAACATGAAGTCTGTACAAAACTTATTGACAAAAGGCTAAATTTCCACTGAATCATATGCTAATATTCTCACGGAATCCTGGGAAAATTACATTGGTGTGATCCACGCAGAATCCTTGGCAGAATAGCCAGAATAACTAAAAGACAGGCTTTTCTAGAACACGATTTTTTATGAATTCTGGATACAACTTTCACGGATAACATTGGCAAGAATTTCCACTAGGATACCATAGATTTCTAACCAAGATTTTGAACGAGTTTAGTACGTTATTTTCTAAAATCCTGGGCAAGATTTTCAAACTATTGTGTAAATTTTTTACAGAATCGTAAGCGAATTAGTAATAGAATTTTGAACAGGTTTTTTTTTGAAATACTGGCTAGCATTCTCAAACATATAAAGGTAGCATTTCGAAATGATTATTTGGTGAGATTTTGAAAGAATTGTAGGTAGGCACGATTCTTGTCAGAGCCTGGACATTCTGACCAAGATTTTTGTTAAAACTTTAACAGGATTTCAGACATTCCGAGTCATTCTAATAATACTAGGTTGGATTCTGTTCTGACATAATTCGGAGTAAGTTTTTTATAAATCCTAGGAATTATCCAAAATTTCTGGGATAGAATCTTCAAAATGTTCTGGACTAGATTATCACACCATCAGAATAATTAGCAGCAGTTACCTGTATTTCGATTTCTTCAAAAGAAATTTGCTTCATTCGATGATTTTTCGTCAGATTCCACGAACTTCATTTTCTTCATGCGAATGTTGGTGCATTTAAAAATGTGGCCCGTGGCACAAAATTGTTCCTGCCATTTGGCCCGCGGTTCAAATAGGTTGGGCAGGCCTGATTTACGCAGAGTTTTTACAACATTTGCATAGTATTTCAACATAACTCTCACAGGATTCCTAGAGAATTGAAAGACCATTATTCTCACAGGAATCCTAAGATTTCCCACTGGAATGCCAGAAGCGTCAATGAAATCTCAAAATCCGCACTAGAAATCCATGATTCAAACTGTAATCTCAGGATACACACTGGAATCCAAGAATCCACACTGAAGATTTGAATCCCCAGTGGTAACCCAATATCTATACTGAAATCCTAGAATTCACACTGGAAATCCAGAACCTATACTGTTATCCCTGCATTTACACTGGATCCAAGAATTCAGACCGCAATCGTAGCATCCGTACTGGAATCGAGAGATTCAACTTGGAAATCAACGATTCATGTTCCAAGCCCAGAATCCACACTGAAATATCAGGTTCCACACTGGAATTCCACAACCCACGTTACAATCTTAAGATCCAAACTGGAATACCAGGGTTCACACTGGAACCCTAATAGCCGCACTGCAATCTCAAGATCCACATTGATCAATAACGATCCACGGTACACACCCCACTGGAATCCTAATATCCCAGAATCCTAGATGAGAATGGGAATCCCAGATTCCCAGGTTCTATACTGAATACCGAGGATCCACACTGACATCCGAAGCTTCATACTGGAACCTCATAATTCACACTGGAATCCCAGGAATCACACTGTTATCCCAGGAACTACACCGAAATAACAGGATCTACAATGCTTTCCCAGGATACTCACTGAAATACCTGAATCCACACTGGCAACCCAGGATCCACACTGAAGTCACATGAGTTATACTTAAATTCAAAATTCCATACTGGAATCCCAATATCAATAGCCAGGATGCCAGGATGGAAAGCCAGGATCATTCAAATACCAAAATCCACACTAGAATCCCAGGATCCATACTGAAGTCTCGGGATGCACATCAGAATCATAGGATCCACACTGGAATCCCAAGACAAACACTGGAACCCGAAGTATCTACTCTGAAATCCTACGATCTACTCTACAATCCCAGAGTTTCACTAGAATAACGGGATCCACACTGAAATACCAGAATCCACGTGCGAGTTCTGGGATCCCCATTGGTATCCCATGATCCACATTAAAATCATGCGATCTATACTACACTGGTGTTCCAGGATTTACACTAGAACCCTAGAAACCACATTGAAATACCAAGTTACACATTGAAATTCTGTGATCCACATTAAAACCCTAGGATACACAATGGAATGAAAAGATCCACTCTAGAATAGCAAGATCCTCAATGAAGTTCTAAGATCCACACTGAATTTTCAGGATCAATAATGGAATCCCAGGATCGACACTGAAACTCTGCGATCCAATCCCAGGGTCCACACTGATGTCCTACAATGCACACTACAATTCCAGGATCCCAAATGGAATCTAAAAAAATCACACTGAAATACCAGCATCCTAATTGAAATCCCAGAATCCACACTGGCTGCCAAGATCCATTCTACAATCTATCGAGAATCTCTCATTTGGAAACCACGCTTCTTGTAACATTGGACTAGCGTGTGATGCCGACAAGAGCTGCTAATAAAACTGCTAGACAAAATAAATATTTTATACTTACAGCGCAACCTAGTTGAAAAAATCTGAATTTAAAAAAACCTCTCATTAGATTGTCCTTGGGCACTATCACAACTTTGCCGAACATACCATCCACTCTTTTTTCGTAAAAAATAAATGTATTTATAAAAGTTACTGATCTCAAAATAGATCACTGCGCGTTCGAGGCTTCTGATCTCTAACTAGATCACCGGGCGTTAATGGGTTAAGGTATTCCGTCATGAGTTCCTCTAGGAATACCTTTAAAAGTTCTTCCAGGGATTCCATCTGTAGAACTTCAAAAGTTCCCATCAGATTTCACCAGGAATTGCTTCAGAGATTCCACCAGGAACTCCATCAAAATTTCCTCTAGGGATGCCATCAAGAGTTTCATCAGTAGTTCCCCAGGAGTTATTCTGGTGATTTAAACACGAGTTCGTCCAGGAATTCCATCAGGAGGACTTCTAGAAATTCTATCATTAATTCCACGAAGGATTCCATCAGGAGTCCTTCTAGGGTTTCCATCGGAAGTTCCTCTAGAGATTTCATCGGAAGTTCCTCTAGGGATTTTATTGGAAGTGGGATTTCATCTGAAGTTCCGCTAGGGATTCATGAGAAGTTTCTCTAAGGATTTCATCAGAAGCTCTTCTAGGGATTCCATCGAGAGTTTCTTTAGGGATTTCATATGAAAATTCTCCAGGGATTCCATCAGGAGTTCATACAGGAATTTCACCAGGTACTTCTCTAAGGATTCCATCAGGAGTTCCTTTATAAATTCCATGAAGTTTCTCCAGGGATTCCATCAGGAGTTCTGTCAAAAGTTCCTCTAGAGATCGGGAGTTATTGTGGGGATTTAAATACGAATTCTACCAGAAATTCCATCAGCAGTATTTCTGAAAATTTCATCGGAAGTTCACCTAGGGATTTCATCAGAAGTTTCTCTAGGGTTTCCATCAAGAGTTCTTCTGGGGATTTCATCAGAAGCTCTTCTAGGGATTCCATCAGGAGTTCATTCAGGGATTCCACCTGGAACTCCTCTAGGGATTCCATCAGGAGTTTCTCTAACAAATCCACCAGGTTTGTCCCCAGAGATGTCGACATATTTGTTCAGAAGCATAGAGTAGAAAAAGACGATATTAATAGATAAATTTTTAAATTGAGGTTTAACGAATCGCATCACTTACCAAAATGAATACAGGTTAAGTAGCTTCTGAATCCTCCCCACTAACAAAAAGTCCTTCCTGTGACAACCATGAAAATGCAGAGGTATACTCGGTCTTTAGCTGGGAGTGCGAACTGGATATCACTAAGCAGCCGGACTGTTAAACTTCGTCTCATATGTGTTTTTTTAGCCTTTTGTAAATTATAATTTCTACTAATGTACGATCAAAAATTACTTGAATCAGACGATTTATTGTCCTTATTGCTTGCATTGAACTGCAAAAGATTTGTGTGAAGTATTTTAAATGTGCACCTTGAAAATGGTTCCCTACACGACAAGCAAACAGACAACGGTAAACACTGGTAGAAAACATTGTGTTCAAATTAAATTACTGAAATGTTCGAGTTTGCACTCCCCAGGTTTTTAGAATAACGGATGTCACACTAACATTCCTTCACTTCCGCGATGACCGTAAGGACGTGGCCGGCGCCGTTATAGACTTTATAATTTTTCGGAATTCTCGAAATAATACATTGTAGATGGTAAACTACTCCCAAGCTCCGTCTGTTGGTTCCTTGTCAATTTTTGATTATTATGATCAATCATGGAGCAGCACGAATTGTATGGTCATCAATGGTCATGCTCACAAAATGGGTAAGTGTGGAGCTTTGGATCTCAGCTTTAACTACTCCTATTTACCTGACATTTTTGGGGAAAATTCAGGATACATGGAATCGTTGGAAGAATAAATACAGCCGGAATCTCTTGTTGATTTTCAAATCAATTTCTGGAAACGAAGCTTTGCAATATTCCTTGATACGTTTCTGGACATAGATAACTCCTGCAGAATCTGAATCAGCTCTGAATTTCTTACATAATTTCTGTAGAATTCATAACTGCTGAGGCTCTTAGCTGAATTAACGAAATAATTGCTTGAAATGTTCATTTTTTAATCTAAATTAAGTGAATAAATGAAAGAGTTTCCGTGTTATTTATAAATAAACCCTTCAAAAATGACTAGTTTCTTTGGTATCTGGATTCGAATCTCGGTAAGGTTCAGGTACATTTTCTTGACCTTCCTGAGATAAAAGTACCTAGCATCGTCTTGTCTTACCCACGGTTTTTGATGTGAACATTTTGAACGAATTTATGCCAAGAGGTATGCACACTATATATCAGAAGAGAATCGTGATACATTCCTAGCAAGAGATCCAAAGAATTCGATTTCATGCGAGATATAAATGAAATAATGGCATGACTGCTGATTAAAAAGATCCTTGAATAAAAAATTGAAGGTGATTCATACTTAAGAAACCCACCTTGAAAGATTAGTTTTATCGTCATAAGTTAAAATTCATACCTCTTCTCTTCAAGATGTTTGAGAAGTAGTTCGGATCTTCGAATGGTCCCCTTTCTTTGCGATTTAGAAGGAAACCTTGCTTCCCCTAATGGAGCGCAAGGCCTCCTGCCTAAATACTCCATATTCGGAAATACTCACCATGATTGTCGGTACTCTTAGCTTCTTTCCTCCAATCTGGTCTGGGCTAGAGACTGTTTCGGTTTCCTGCTCGGAAAATTTGTCTAAAGCATCGAACTGATTGCTCATTTTGATACAATTTTCAACAGTATTCAATTTTCCATTGGAATAAAACGCACATTCCGTGGAATTTTTTTTTTTTTTTTCATTTGGCCACGATTAGAAACAGTTTCAAAACCTTTTTCGGAAGGAAACGGGTCTGACGGAAAATTGAAAGCACGGATCCTAAGGATCGATACACTCAGGCAAATGGACTATCGATAAACATAGGAACCCCTTATGAAAATTCGCCACAAGGAATCGGGTTGAAATTCATAAATTTGCCTTATGAAACCGAAATTTGAAAACAAAAATAGTTTTCGTGGCAACCTGGAATCGAACCAAGGATCTTGCGATCGATAGGGTCGTGCGTACACCCCGAGTCTATCTATAATATGCCTATCGACGTCTTGGTGTGGAGTGATGCTAAAACGATACATAAAGCGCTCGTATTGCGATAATCGTTCCATCTTTCATAAGGTAAAATGTATGAATTTCGATAGTCCAGTTCACTGCGTGTATTTATGAAAATACTGCTGCACTGAGAACTACTGTTTTAGGTATTAGGTAGTCTGAGAACTTCTGTTGGCGAAAATATTTTTAGTACGCACAGCACGAGAATATGATCCGTACTGACCTCACATGAATGATTTTCATAATTGTTTTACTACGTACTTCTTCTCTTTTCTGGCGTTACGTCCCAATTGAGAAAGTTTGCTTCTCATCTTAATGAGTAAGCGACGAAGAACTTTCTTTGCCAATTGAGATAGAAATTGTATATCGTATATATGATAATCCCAATGATGCTCTGCATGCCCTAGGAAGTCGAGAAACTTTTTAATACCAAAAAATGCTCGACCGGCGGAATTTGAATTAACCACCTTCAGCATAGTCTTGCTGAATAGAATGCAACGTGTCAAATTAAATTCATGTATGTCGCTTCACTATCCAATCCGGTTATGCCATTAGACGGTAACCGTGTGACATCTCTTTCTTTTGTTTTTATTATCAACGTCATGATGTGACATTTTAGATACGGTGGTGGACCTGCATATGCTGATGATCTGCGAAGTTATGCTTCGTCTAGGTTAGACAATATACTGAAGAGAGCCAAACCTCAATCGTTAAAAACGACTGTCGTAAAACAGTCAGTAGGCTGTTCTTCGTCGCACTCACTAAAGTAGATTGCATCAATCTAGAACCATTACCAGTCCTATTCTTAGATTGATTCTAGTCGACACCATTGTATGATTGCGTGCGAATTCTCAAATGCCAACCAACGGTGATTAAACTTCATTTTTTTAGCGTTGATTAAACTTACAACATTAGCAAAAATACAAAAAAAAAACTCGCAAGTTTTTGGGGTAATTATGAGGAGGTTGATTTTATAATTACAAAGAATATGCTAATAAAAGACCAAATCGCATCGCCAAAGTGCTTTAAGGTGAAGGTAAATTAAATCTACATCTGTTAATTTCAAAAGCCAAGAGGATTAAATAGCCTATCTCATTAAAAATTTTGATCTAGGGTAAGTGTACCAGTTATGGCTATAGTGGTTCCCTACTTCACCATACGTGATAACTTGAATGTCCAAACATTTTGAAAAGTTTTGTGTGTTTTAGCAATAAGATATAGGATATATCTTAATGTTAAAACATGCAAAAAGATTAAAAATGTGAAAGTCACTGAAATTTCACATATGGTCAAATAGGGAACCACTATGGCCATAACTGGTACACTTTCCCTATTCGTCACTTATCAACTAATCAATACAATTTTCAGCGTGACCGTTTGCTTTTGAAACCTTGAATTTCCAAAAAAAATTTACAATATCAGAACAAGTCTAGCCACAAAACTTAACCGACATATCAAGTCTTACCTTTCTATCTATTGTATCATTCCATACCGCACGAAACAACAAAGTGGGCCCAATTTTGACGCAACACTTACCTAGAAAGAGAAAAAGAAAACAGAAAACACATTAACAACAATATTCTCCTGGTTAATTAGAACAACAATAGCTTGTTAGGTCGTCCATAACCCACAGAGCCCAGCACAACCAGCAGTAATCAAAGTTTATGATATCGCAGGGTTCACCACCACAACTGACCAACCACCACCTACCCAACTAGGGGGCCCTCCGATAAAGGTTTTGCGGTATTGTGGTCGGTTCTCTACCATTGAACTAACGAATGGACTTATTTTTTTTGCTCTGATTGTGTGTTGAAATATTACACCCTTTTTCGCCATCGCTGTCCACTAGGGCGGTTCAGATCATAGAAACGTTTGATTCACAGCTTTCCAGATTCACAGATTTAGAGGTGGCCCAAATACGGTTTATGTTTATATGGAAATTACTACGGAGAAATTTAGAAAAATGTACTTAACATGGCATGACTTTTATGTAAGTACATCGGTTCCATATAGTTATAGTATAGTAAAGTTCACCGAAAACATGATTCGAAACGATTATGTTTTTTCAGCAACATGTTTCATAAAAACATGAATAATAAGGTTGTTATATGTGTTTTAACCCTTTAAAACCTTTGAATTCTTGCCGAAACGGCTGAAAATTTTAAAGAACTCAATTTGTATCATGAAGATTGTAAGAAGATTTTTGGTTTTCGGACCACCTTACTGTCCACAGTGGCAAACACGAAAAATCAGAGGTTAACGAGTGCCACATTCGGAATCGGACTTTCGCGAAATCGGTTCGGTGATTATTGTTGAAGTTACGGAAAAATACGGGATGCCAGTTCGGTGGCCAGCGAAAAGTTGAGCGCGCGCAAATATGGTGTTATTGGGGAAAAACACACACAGGAAGAGTAAAAAGCTTTCCGTCGGTAAAATGCTGATGGGAAATTTGCGCTTTCATGTGAAAAGGAAACTCTTCTCTTGAATGAAGCGCGCGGTTGAAGTAACTATGTACATCGTTGATTCGGGCTGGAAACTGATTGAGTGTGCAGAAAAATAAATTTTCGCTCCATGAAGCGATGACGACGACGGTGGAATTTGTCGGAAATCCTTCATTGGATAGGATTGTTTCCAAAGGGAAAAACAATTCCGTTCGATAAACAAAGTTTATTTTGATACTCCAAGAGCCGGTTTTAGGTGGCGGATACACGTGTTTGAGAAAGGTGCGAATCCTATGAAGTAGAGTTGAAATCTACCATCATGATGGTGTCGATACAAGGGATTGAATCCAGACGTTGGAGGTAAGAGAAAGAGAGAGAGAGTGTGTATCAAACAAACAACATATGGAAATCAATAATAAAAATAGCCATAAAATTCATATCGACATGCATATGTGAAAAGTTTGGAGACACACATGTGGAAAGCACGCAAGCTTTCTTCGGCAGAAATGGTTCATCAACAAAATATACAGTAATAGACAAAACATTTGCAACCTTTTTTTCTCACAAATATGATACCTTTTATTTCGTGTTATTTATCGAGCAATCTGAGTGAAACTTTTATTGCACTACAGATTTCTCAAGTTTTTCGAGAATTCATCCAGGGAATTGTTCCAGGAATTTTTCAGATATTATTGACAAAAAATCTTGAAACCAGGAGGTATTTTTCAAGAAATACTAAAGTAATCTAATGGTAACTAATGGCACTCTCTGAAGGATAGCAATCTAAACGGGTAGGATTTCTTGGACAATATTGGAAGATTTTCTTGATAAATTGCAAGAATAATTATTGACAAAAATAGCAGATGAAATTTTACAAATATTCTGGCAAATGGACTAAGAAATTTCACTAAAAGAGTTGAAATCATAATCTATGGAATCATTTACTAGATGAAATTGTCAGGAGATCTCCATCAAAATCTGTGACGGAAAATCCTCAATCTATGAAGATGTACATGATTTTCGAGATGTTCATTGTGAATGAGCATGAGTATGAGCATGATTGACCGCCCGCAGTTGCTACTCCGTTATTGCAAGAACAGCTGTACTTACACAGGGAACCAACAGATGCTATTCAGGATCAGTAGCATCTTCAATGTGTAAGTACTGGTGCTCTTATTATTATAACAAACAATACCGGCGCTGGCTGCATCTGAATGCAGGTCAATTTGGGAATGGGA
Organism: Aedes aegypti; assembly: GCF_002204515.2. Taxonomy (NCBI): domain Eukaryota; kingdom Metazoa; phylum Arthropoda; class Insecta; order Diptera; family Culicidae; genus Aedes; species Aedes aegypti. The sequence continues at coordinate 111,119,743 of NC_035109.1, forward strand.
ATGAATGTTGACGTATTACTTGCTTTATGGAAGCCGAGGAGTCCTCTGCACTTCCACAAGAAAACACTGACAGTTTGGATATGGGAAAGGATTCGTTTTGGTAAAAGATAAAGATATAATATTAAATGTATACGTGAAATTATACACGGATGATCGATACCCATAGATCGGTTACTATGCGAACCGGACACGATCCGAATTCCGTCGCTCGCCCACAAAGAAGTAGCATGCAACAGATTCAACGGATCAAACACTAGTGACGCGTCGTTGCTTTTTTTTCACACGCACACTTGTTTTCGTTTTTTTTTTTCGGGATGTTCATTCTGAATTCGAAAAAGTAGAATAAATTGATGTTAAATTCATAAATCAGTTTAACAAGAGTCAGTGAATATGACATTTGCAATTGCATAACACTTGTTTCTATTGTTATCACCTGCGTCACATTAGGTCAAAAAGCTTAACAAGCAGAAACCTTCAAATATACCCCCCCATTCCTTCCACTTCAACTCACAGCAATCAATGTAACACATCATGAATAAATGTCACAAAATGACATTAAACTCCGAGCGCATGTCTTTGTCAGCTGGTTCCTTTCGTTTCGGCCTGTGGAAGAAGCCACATTTCAATAACATGTCGATCACAGCCATTCTTCCCACCTTAGTGTGCAAATTTTATGCACAGGGATTGACTGTGGTTGTCACGACCAATGGATGGCTGGGAAGAAAAAAAAACCGAACGACTGAAGCGACACCTACTCCTATTTCGCTTATCTATCAAAACATTTGGAGCTGTTGTTGGCTGGTACTGGCAGGCACCGGAACCCGAGCAGGAATGTATGACTAGTACATGTCTATGGCATAGCATATTTTGGCATTATACCAAAATTTTTGTTCGTAGCCATGGTATTGTTCATACCTAAACTTGGTACTATTATGGTTGTAAAATAATTATGTAAAACAATCAAATATGCTTCAGAGATTTATTGAAAAATTGTTGAGGACTGCTTGAGGTATTAAACAACTATTGAAAAATTTAAATTTCATATGAAAATTCATCATTAGGATATTGCAATACCCAACCCAATTGTCAATTTGGTGTTTCTACAATATGTAAGGGATATTTTTAGAACTAATTTAACTCTTATGCAGAGCCCTTCAATAGCTGATATAGGTGTGAAGTATAAGAAGTTATCTGCGTTTGATATCAACAATTATCCTCTGCTCGGGAACCTCTTCACAATTCAGTATACCATCGAGCACATCAACGACGGGCTCAGGTTTGAAAACCGATATCGTTAGACTTCCTTCGACGACAACAACGACTACTACGACAATAGAGAGGTGTCATCAAAACCGAGTGCGATGCTTGCGTCGTCTCTTCCAAAAAGAAGTACACCACATGTGTGCTAGCTCATCAACGTCTCGGTACCTACTTCATGGTAATGTCGTCCGGAGATAGTGCGCATTCGAACGGGGAGACATTTTTCGCTGATGCAAGAATAACACCTCACCAGGCTAATAATAACAAAATACATATCGGATGGATGGGTTTTGAGTGGCCTGCAGGGAGCAGCACCTTCGCAGCGCGATTCAGCCCTTCTTCGACTTTGGCAGGTAGATTCCCTAGTTTGTTATGGCGCAAAACGATCGAACGGGACGCCCATCATTGCGGTAACGGTGGCACATCTTCGATTCGATGGTGTTTCTCGTGCTTACGGTTATGTTGTTTGCAGTTTTGACGTCAAACTGGGGTGTGAGAAGTGCAATGTCGATGTCTTCTTAGGCAGCGATAATTTGTAAACGAATTGTGTTTTAAAGTAATTTGTCTCTTCTCGTCTACCGGAGTTTATCTGTCTTGTCAACTGGACTTAATCATTATCAATTACTTATTTACTTGGTATTACTTCAATTAACTTGGTAAATCTGCGGTAACGATATTTCTCCTATTTGCTCGATACATAATTGTGTATATTCAACGTTTGACCAAGATCTCCAATACTAGATTCGCCGTAGATTCAAGCGAGCTCATGGTTGATTCTGCGTTATCACACATCATTCTCATGCACACCGCCATAGATGATCTTGAGCATAAGTTGCTCGAACACTCAAAGTGCATGCAAGTTTTCTTCCAGCATGGTCTATGCTTCATGTCCATAGAGAACCACAGGCCTTTGAACGTGTTGTGCAAAGATGCATCTTTTTAGACCGCAGTTTCCCAGAGTAGACTGACAATGTGCCACTGTCATCCGCGAAGCAAACAATTTGACTGGATCTTTGATAATAATATCTATGCATGAAACCTTCTAAGTCAGTGGTTCCCAACCTTTTCAAAGTTACGACCCCATTTGAAACTTGACACATATCCAGAGCTAAGAGAGAGAGAAGACAGCTAACTATGACTGCGAGACACCAAAAGTCATCGCGAACCTGTCATCAACTGTCATTGAAAACCGCACATTGATTGGGCAGAGTGTAAAAACTTGGCCAACCTAAAAGTAGATCTTATTGAAAATTCCGATTGTTTTCCTATGCTCTTGCATATAAAATATTAGAATAATCAATAATTGTTGAATAGACTCAAATTGCTATTGGAATGTTTCAAGTTTATGATCTTTTTAAAAACAAATGGTATGTGAAAATGGTTTTGATCTAGTTTGGGTTTTCCAAACCATTGTGCACAACCCAAGAAACCAAGCCAGCTGTCTGTGAACTGTCTCCTCTCTCTCAGATTCCGAGGACCCCTAAAGATGCATGTCCTAGGAATGAACATTTATGGAAGCCTTCTGAAGATCTCATTATAATAAAAACAACTGATATTTTTGGCAGACATACTCTTATGTCACGTATCCCGAACAGGCTTATCTTGATTGACATAAGAAAAAACAGATCTGAAGATAATATCAAAATTTTATTCTTGGCACTTTTTAACCATAGCAAAATTTGAAGTTCAAATGATATATAATTTGAAGCAAAAATGATATCTAAAATTTACTCCTATTCCATTAGCATATCATATTTTGTGATAAACAAACAAAAGCAACAAGCTATTCATCAGATCTGCTTTTGTTTAGATATTACAAAGTAAAATATGATATGCTAATGGTATTCCAGGAGTAAATTTTAGATGTCATTTTCAGATCTTTTATTTCTTATTTAAGTTAATATCATATATGCTCACATCAAGATTTGCTATTACTAAGCTTTTTTCGCCTTCTCGGGATGTGATCCACGACAAATAAAGCAAGAATTCTGTTAAGACCACATGGAGTTCACTAAATACACTAAGAATCTTATCAGGAGTCCAACCAGCATTCTTTAAAGAGTACGATATGACTAAATAAAACCTAACCGCAAACGGAGCCTGTGGGGTACCAGGGCGCCCTCCACAGTATTGAGTCCTTCCTGTGCTACCCGGAGCAATGGTGCAGGTGACCTTGTGTTTCTCCGAGATAATCGGCTGCCCTTCTTCAGTCTCTATCTTGAGGCTTAATAAGGGTGGGATTATGAATATGTTGACATTTAATTTAAATTATCACCTATATGGATTCGCATTATGCGTTTTACACAGTGTATTCTGTGCTCTTTCGCCTTTGGCGACTTTAAATAGATACCGATCTGGTTTTTTTCGTTGCTGGTCTTTTTCGTGCTGAGATTGCAAAAAGCTTAATCCTGCCTAGTTTGGGTAGTGGCTACGGTTAGGTTAGCTCAGATCAATCTTCAGCATAAAAGAACAGCAACGATCAATCTTTGCAGACTCATGCAAAATGGTGCAGCCCAAGTGGCGCTAGTTCAAGAACCCTACTTTCGTAGAGGGAACTTCTATCTAGGTAACCTTGTGGACCCAGTTTTTGCTACTTTTAGCAAGCTTGAAATGGCAAACTCGCGCTCCATGCCCCGCGCATGCGTGCTCGTTAATAAAGCAATCGTTGCTACACTCATTTCTGAGTTAACTACCAGAGATGTATGTGCTGTCACAATCGATGTTTCTGTTGGTGACCTCAACAGGAAATACGTCTATTGTTCGGTATATTTACCACATGATGAACCATCCCCAACGGATGACTTCAAACGAGTTGTCGTACACTGCGTAACAAAAGGCCTTCCGCTGATTGTGGGCAGTGATGCCAATGCTCATCACATCATCTGGGGCAGCTCGGATATCAATTTGAGAGGCTCCAGTCTGATGGAATACTTAAGTAGTACAGACCTTGGATTACTTAACATAGGCAATCGCCCAACCTTCATGGTTTCTAATAGAGAAGAAGTGTTAGACATAACGCTCTGCTCGAATAGAATCAGTCACGAGTTGACGAATTGGCATGTATCAGATGAGGAATCATTATCTGATCATCGCTACATCTTCTTTGAACATTCAAATGTAACTGCGCAGACTTTGCGTTTTAGGAATCCCCGGTCAACAAACTGGGAACTCTACATTGAATTGGTTGCGACCAAATTTCATGGATATTCTCCGTCCATTGAAAATCCAAGTGATCTGGATGATGCCGTTGATACTACAACATCCTACATTATGGAAGCTTTTGAAGAAGCATGTCCTCTGCGGTCTGTAAAGACTACAAGAGGGACCCCATGGTGGAATTCCGATCTGACTAGACTCAGGAAACAATGTAGAAGGAGTTGGAACAGACGCCGTTCAGCTGGATCAGAGTCGTTCAAGTCAGCTCGCAAGGCTTACAAGAAGGCTCTTCGTTCTGCTGAACGATCCGGCTGGAAAAACCTTTGTACAAATGTTTCCAGTTTGAGTGAAGTCAGTCGGTTGAACAAAATTCTTGCAAAATCTAAGGATTTCCAAGTGAACGAAATTCGCTTACCTAATGGTGACTTTACTTCTTCCGATGAAGAAGTTTTAGAATGTTTATTCAATACACACTTCCCCGGATGTGTGGACATAGCATCTACGGATGAATCAAATGTCTTTTCATGTAGTTACGAGTCTCTGGCCTCGGCTCGCAGTATCGTAACTACTGAATCGATTCAATGGGCACTTAATAGTTTTGCTCCTTTCAAATCTCCAGGAGCGGATGGGATTTATCCTGTTCTGCTCCAAAAGGGATTTGAGTTTATCAAACATGTTTTGAAAAAGCTACTTGTAAGCAGTTTTGCTACCGGGTACATTCCCAAATCCTGGCGTGATATTACTGTAAAGTTTATCCCAAAAGGAGGACGTGCGTCGTATGAGGAAGCGAAGAGTTTTAGACCAATCAGTCTGACCTCTTTTCTTCTGAAATGTCTGGAACGGATTATCGATCATCACATCCGTGATGTTTATTTGGCAAACATGCCTCTTCATGTGAATCAACATGCTTACCAATCTGGAAAGTCCACTGTGACTCTTTTACACAAAGTTGTATACGATATCGAGAAAGCATTCGCTCAGAAGCAATCGTGCTTGGGTGTTTTCTTGGATATTGAGGGTGCCTTTGATAACGTGTCTTTCGATGCCATATTGGAAGCCGCACGAAACCATGGGCTACCTACAATGATTACCAATTGGATTCATCAAATGCTCAAAAACCGACATCTCTTCTCGACATTGCGTCAATCAGCGATTCGAAAATTGAGTGTTTGCGGATGCCCCCAAGGGGGAGTCTTGTCACCACTTTTGTGGAATCTCGTAGCAGATACGCTATTGAGGCAACTCAATAATTGCGGTTTTCCAACTTATGGATTTGCCGACGACTATCTAGCTCTGATAGTTGGTATGTGCATAAGCACCCTATTCGACCTGATGCAAAGTGCTCTTCAGGTAGTCGAGAGTTGGTGTCGCCAATATGGCCTTTCGGTTAACCCGAATAAAACATCTATTGTTCTTTTTACGGAAAGACGAAACCGCGATGGAATTCGACCTTTACGTCTTTTTGGCACTGAGATTAATGTGACTGATCAAGTAAAGTATGTCGGAGTCATTCTAGATTCCAAACTTTCATGGACACCTCACATTGATTTCAGAGTCAAAAAAGCTTGCATGGCCTTCGGTCAATGCCGGCGAACCTTTGGTAAAACTTGGGGCCTCAAACCCAAATATATCAAATGGATTTACACAACAGTTGTTCGACCAATATTGGCATATGGATGTCTTGTGTGGTGGCAAAAGGGCGAAGTGAGAACAATCCAATCAAAATTGGGCCATCTCCAAAGGATGTGCTTGATGGCGATGTCTGGTGCGTTCTCTACAACTCCCACAGCAGCGCTCGAGGCCCTTTTCGACGTTGCGCCACTACACATATATCTTAAACAAGAAGCACTTTCTTGCTCTTACCGTTTATGGGTACTGGATCTACTGGAGAAAAATCCAGTGAATCGTAGATCTACACACACTTCGTTGTTTCCACTTTTGGTGAATTGGGACAAAATTGTCCTTGCTCCAAGTGATCTCACAATTGCTTGTAACTTTCCTTACAGGACATTTACCACACAATTCCCTTCACGGGAAGAGTGGACGTCTGGCTATTTGGAAAGAAGTATATCAAACAATATAGTATGTTACACTGATGGCTCCCTTCTTGAAGGTAGAGCTGGTGCAGGAGTATATTCTCGTGAGCTAAGGCTGAATCAGTTTTACTCACTTGGTAGAAACTGCACCGTTTTTCAGGCGGAAATATTTGCTCTTATGTGTGGAGTGCAATCAGCACTTCAACAGCGCGTAATGGGTAAAGTCATATACTTCTGTTCAGATAGTCAGGCTGCTATAAAAGCTCTCGCTTCGGCCAACTCAAGGTCGAAGCTTGTTATCGCATGTCGAACTCAAATTGAGGAACTGAATTCAGTCAACTCTGTAAACCTTGTATGGGTACCTGGCCATTCTTCCATCGCTGGAAATGAATTGGCTGATGAGCTAGCTCGCGATGGAGCATCGCATGACTTCATTGGCCCTGAGCCGGCTATTCCAATTTCGAAGTGCTGGGTGAAGCTTCAGATAAACTCTTGGGCGGCAACTCAGCACAAGCAATATTGGAATAGTTTGGAGTCGTGTCGTCAAACAAAATTGTATATTACTGAGCCATCTCCAAAGGTGGCGAAGTATTTAACAAATCTGTCAAAGCAGAATTGCAGTCTCTTGGTCAGAGCGTTGACAGGCCACTGCCGACTCAACTATCACATGGCAAATATTCAGCGTGCTGACTCATTTGTGTGTGATAGTTGTGACTCCGATTATGGAACTTCGTATCACCTGATATGTAACTGTCCAGTTTTTGCGCAAATGCGATTCCAATTACTTGGTAAACACTTATTAAGTGAAACTGAATACAGAAGCCTGAATCTTCAGGACATCCTGTTATTCTTAACCCGCTGTGGTAATGAGCTATAGGCTCTCTTTACGCTCACGCGTTTTGCAGTGCCCTTTTTAGGGCGCTGTTCGAACCCATTGTGGTACGGAGCTACATGCTCTCATTTCGCTTATGCGATCTTCCCTCTTCAAGGGACCCACTCCTATTTCCTCCCATCTTTCCCTTCCCTTTCCTCTCCCATCGGGTAGATGATGAAATAGGCTCAAATATGGCGATGGCACAAATCTCCCAACTGGTGGGGAACGTGCCTTTGGAGCCGGCCTTCTGATACCTGATACAACCCAAGAAACCAAGCCAGCTGTCTGTGAACTGTCTCCTCTCTCTCAGATTCCGAGGACCCCTAAAGATGCATGTCCTAGGAATGAACATTTATGGAAGCCTTCTGAAGATCTCATTATAATAAAAACAACTGATATTTTTGGCAGACATACTCTTATGTCACGTATCCCGAACAGGCTTATCTTGATTGACATAAGAAAAAACAGATCTGAAGATAATATCAAAATTTTATTCTTGGCACTTTTTAACCATAGCAAAATTTGAAGTTCAAATGATATATAATTTGAAGCAAAAATGATATCTAAAATTTACTCCTATTCCATTAGCATATCATATTTTGTGATAAACAAACAAAAGCAACAAGCTATTCATCAGATCTGCTTTTGTTTAGATATTACAAAGTAAAATATGATATGCTAATGGTATTCCAGGAGTAAATTTTAGATGTCATTTTCAGATCTTTTATTTCTTATTTAAGTTAATATCATATATGCTCACATCAAGATTTGCTATTACTAAGCTTTTTTCGCCTTCTCGGGATGTGATCCACGACAAATAAAGCAAGAATTCTGTTAAGACCACATGGAGTTCACTAAATACACTAAGAATCTTATCAGGAGTCCAACCAGCATTCTTTAAAGAGTACGATATGGAATTTCTAAAAAGGATCGTGCTAAAATCCTCCAAAAAAATGAGGTTATTGTGAGGATTTCTACAATATTTTTTGCAAGCGATTTATCAACAGTATCCTCAAAAGTTTGTTCGAGAACTTGAGCTTGAGCTTGATTGGCCGTCCGTGGTTGCTACTCCAGTATCGCCAGATCAGCTGCACTTACACAAGGAACCAACCAGATGACTGCTAGGGATTAACAGACACCCTCACGCATACCGATGATCTTCTATTTTTAGGCAACAATGGTGCCTGCCACTTCAGAATGCAGACCAATGAGGGGATGAGGAAGGAGTTGATGATACATTCAACTGGCTCCCACGGTAGACCGTATATACCACTGCGTCTACGCCAGTTCATGCGGGAAGAGTGAATGGGTGGGGTAATTTTTATGGCAGAGAGGCTTGCTGGTTTGGTTAGCAGACTACCTATGTATCAGGCGTAAGGAAAGGCGTGCTATAATGATGAAAGAATGGAAGCGTAGGGGAACGGTTTATTTCTGTCCGTCTCGGGTTCTAGCAAATGCTTTTAACTGTGATAGATCAACTGTGATATATTAAGAGTGGTAGATAGAAGTTGAAGTTGCAAATGAAAGATGCAACTACAAAGTACGAGGAAAGGGACGAGGCTTTCGTACCTTTCAAGAGATATACAGCGAGGATAGGTCTGGCCATTAGTTCTACCAAAACGAAGAACATGCTTGTAGGTAGAGATAGAGGTAGGCCTAGTAGTGTTAGATGAGAATGTGTTTGAAGTTTTTGAAGAGTTTGTTTAACTTGGAACACTTGTGACATGTGACAATGACGTTTCCCGCGAAATGAAATAACGTGTTGCTGCTACGAATTGGACATTTTACGGATAACGTAACCAGATTAGGGCCCGCAACTTGCAAACGGAAACAAAATTCGCCCTGTATAAAACATTGAATCTTCTGGTGGCTCTCTACGGGCATGAAGCGTGGACGTTGAAAGAAGCAGAACCTTCGATATTTTCGAGCGTGAAGTGCTGCAGATAATAGTCGGAGGGAAACTAGAAAATGGTGGGTTGCTCAAACACACGAATCAAGAGTTGTATCATGTGTACAACGATGCGAATATTGTTAAGCGTGTGAAGTACGGCAGCTTTCAGTGGGCTGGTCACTTAGTGCGAATGTCGGAAGAAAGAATTGCGAAAATGATATTTAGCAGGGATGCAGGTAGAGGCCGGCGACTTCGTGGAAGACCACGAATACGCTGACTGTACACAGTGGAGGAGGACATGGCGATCCGTTCGGGGCAACTGGAAAAGTATCGCCTAAGACCGACAAAATGGAGCTCTGCAATACGTCCAGCAATGGCATGACGCTACGTTCTAGCCGTCAAACTATAAGTTAAGGTAGGTATAAATGTCCTGGTACCAGTGAAGACATAACGCCAGAAAGAAGAAAACATGCCAGTGTCTTGTATAACTATGGTCAATCGGGATATATTGGAGTAGCAACTATGACCCTTATTTTTTTTTCGGTGTTAATGTGGTTTCGTAGATAAATCTTCGTTTTTAAGTCGCTTCTAAAACCGTGGCAAAACCTGTGGTAGGACAGAACCGTAGATTGTATGCCAATAGGTTTGATAGTTGTAGCATAACTATGGCAATTCTGGGGATATTAGATTAGCAACTATGACTGTAGACCAAACAATAGATTTGGTTCTAACGTGGTTTTGGTAATGTAACTTTTGGTGTTCAGTCGATTTTAAAACCGTGACAAATCCTATAGTATGACATAACTTTAAATTGTGTTCCTATTAGTGTTGTAGTGCTGGAAAATTACAAACTGCTAGAGAATATGCAAGCAAGTTCGAGAAAGGTTTTACAAATCTTCAAAATGATACTGAAGAAATATGCTTTACCATTATTCAGTCATAATTTAGAAATATGAATAACGACAAGCCAAGTCATCCAACACTTCGTTCCCACCACCTGCAAACTGTGCGCTGTGTGCCTTATAGCAAGTCGCGAAGTCTTCGAATCGATATCTCTCTCTCGGAACTCAAACATTACGACAAGTGCCGGTTTCATGGTCCGCTCTACACTATACAATATTTCAAGTCAACCATCTTCTAACGTCTAACGATAGTAGCGCTGCTCCCTTATTGCCGGTGTGTATGCCAGTTTGGCTCCTAAGTTGTTTGCACAATACCTAATGGATGGCCTGGCCAAGCCACGCCACGCCACATCCGAACCGAAACGGCGACCGACGACGAGGCGATATAACCCATGATGGCGTTGGTACTGATCATGATAGTACCGTAAAACGGGGTAGATTTGACAATGTGGGATGCACAACATCCTAAACGAAATAACATAATTTATGTTAATAAGTCAAGCAAAACGTATACTTGAGCTTGAGCTTGATTGGCCGTCCGTGGTTACTACTCCAGTATCGCCAGATCTGCTACACTTACTAAAGGAACTAACCAGATGACTGCTTGGGACTAACATACACAATCAGTGTGTATAGGTGCGGGTGATCTTTTATTTTATGGCAACAATGGCGCCTGCCACGTCAGAATACTGACCAATGAGGGGAAGGAGGAGGAATTGATGATTCATTTAAACCTGGCCCATGGTAGACCGGATATACCCCTGCATCTACGCCAGTTCATGCGTTATGAATATTGGAGGTAAGGTCATTTTTATGGCAGAGAAGCTTGCTTTTGATTAGCAGACTGCAAGTATTAGGCGTAAGGAAAAGCGTGCATGATGGAAGAATTGAAGCGTAGGGTAACGGTTGTTCTGTCCGTCTTTGGTTCTAGCAAATGCTATGAACTGTAATGGATTAAGAGTGGAAGATAGGAGCAAGTGAAAGATACAACTACAAAGTACGAGAAAAGGAACGTGCCTGGGATTATGAAGCAAAAGCCCGTCTGCTTATGAAGCAAAAGCAATAGCTATTAGACCACCAACCCCGACTTCAAAATTGGTTATACCAGAATACAGAAAAAAAAAAGTTTTCTTCAAAAAGGAAAACTTTAAAAGTTACTCCCGTTTCACGGTACAATAGTTTGTTCTGTACGGGGACGACGGCCGGGGACGGTGTACTTAGGTCGACAGGGTGGCTGTTTGCAGCAGAAACGATACGATGATGTGACGAAACTCTTTCAAGTAAACACCCCGCGTTCGCGTCGCGTCTTAGCAGGCAGCTTATTGATGGCGGTACACTTAGCGGCCACAGGGCCGTAGAATCGACACGAAATCCATTATTGTGGGGCTCTGCTAAGTATTGTTGCTGGTGTGGTGTGATTGCGGTCCGACCCGGGGCAGAGTGAAAATTGGGTGTTCCATTTATCACTTACAAGCTGTTTGCCGGCACGGCGCAGCAGAGGACAGATAAGACCATAACTTGCTTGTTTGCTGCTGCTGATGATGTGGCCCATTTCGATGTGATTCGATCATTTCTCATGTTCTGATTTTGATACACAGACGAATGAAGTATCAGTACTCTCTGTATCGAATCTTGAACAATTTTCATTCTTCAATTAACGATCGCTTGATTAAGAATCAATTTAAGGTAACATGTATGCCTCGGATTTTGATTTCTTAACCGAACAATTGCAACAACACAGAACACCTAGATATAAGAAATTAATGTAATGTTTGAAATTAATCAATACTCTCTGTAAAAACACGAACCATGAGGCGACATCATTAGCTTTGGCGGCACGGCTCTAATGACACCTTCCCACATTAAGTGAAAGCTTCCTCCTATCATGGCTGCAAAGTATGCATCGCAGCACTACACCTTATCTAGAAATCGATGAAGCACTCTCGAAGCGGCAGACGGGAGCAGCGCCAGCACCAGCTATAAAAAGGATGCCAACATCCTGATTCTTTCCAACTTCCTTCGGCGCTGGGTGCCACCCCTCCTCCTCCTAGCTCCCAGTACCGTTCTTGAACATAACCTCAATTATACGACCACGTCGCCAACCGCGTACAAAGTGAGACATTTAAGCGCGGATTTCGGTTTCAGGGTGCCATACAGTTTGACGACAACGACGACAGCCTCTGAGCGAAATGGTTGCTGGAGCTTACCACCGATCAACAGTGGTCCAGATTTTAAGAACCATGGGAAAAAATTACGCATTCTTCATATCTCCACGGAGAGCGACGTCGAGCGATTTGAACGATATGCAGAAGCTGTTCTATCATTATATGATATTCCTACAATAACAGTGTGTAGCGGCTTATAAAAATAAATGTTTATCCCGAAATGCTGATTCTAGGTAAAAATGAGTAACCCACCAGAAAACATAGGCTGTAAACTTCATTGTCACGAGTTTTGAAGGTGAGCACTTCTTCCCATCTATTGGGTCTTTCTGATAAGCAAGGGCTTGATTGATTTACAAACAGTCGTTGTATGAACTTTAGAACTTCTGGAAGGAGATACTTTTTCTTTTGCGAGTTTCGCGTAAGTATATTTGCTCACGGATCCGCCATTCATTTTTGGCCCTTCATATAGGAGGTATGATTGCATACAAATAGTCATGCAGTCTCGGAGAATTTGTTTTCTTAGAACTGACCAGTTGGATACCTTGCTACATTAGAAGTCACCATCAAATTTAGTTTTGAAGCAAAAAATAGGTTTGTGGACATGAGCATATATTTAGGGTCGAAACAGAAATATCGACAATTTTAATTTGATATTTTTGTATGCTTTCCTAATCATCTGATATTGTAGATGAATGTTTGATTTTGTCTTTTAACTAAAAAATCATGTTTGGAAATTGAGTTTTTATCAGCTTTCTAGAAAACTGGACCTCTGTGACGACCGCAGTTTATGATCGCGCAAACTGCAGCTCACGGAAGGCGGGTAACTGGCAGTGCCATTGCCAAAGCGTTCGATGGCGTTGAGGAGGCGTCATTAGAGATAAGGTTTATACACGCTTTTCCACGCTGAGCAGCACAAGAAAGTATCGCACCAGAGCGCTTCGTCGATGTCACCCCATATAGTCTCGATATCTAACTTTAGGTTGGGATTCGTTTTGGAATGGGAGGAGGGAAAAGAGATGTGAAATTCGTTATTTTTTATGTCCGGAAAAGTTCTTTCGGAAGAGAAGCTAAGGGTTGGATCCTTCCTTCCTTTAAATGAGCTACTGCACGGGTTACGGCTCTCGGTTGAAGGGATGTCACCAGAAAGCTTACTGGGGTGCTGAAGATGATGGATGGTTTCGTCGCCACCAAAACAACTTGAGCTAATGATTCCTTTGTATGGTGTCAACACTAAGTCCACTCTTCACGAGCTGTGTAAAATTGGAAAACGTTATAGGTCATTGGAATCGTGGCAAGACTTAGTGTTTTTTTTTTTTCATATTGAGCAGTTGAACGGTTGATGGTAACTACGGAGAATCGACTGAATTTGTCAGTTCAAAAGTTTGTCTGAGCTCCCCTTTTTTGAGTTTTTCTCAAACCAACTAGTCGACATCTCTCCGGATAGGCTTTTGAAGCGTATTTTTCCAGTTCAGAAGGCCTCAGAACATCATCCTAGCTTAAAAGATACAATATTTGATCCAGTGTTTTTTTTTTGTGGAAGTGCAGAGGACTCCTCGGCTTCCATAAAGCAAGTAACACATCAACATTGCCCTCTCGTCCCCAAATTGACCTGCATTCGGACGCAGCTGGCGCTGTTCTTGTTTGTTAATAATGAGAGTATCAGTACTTACACATTGAGCATGCTACTGATCCTAAGTAGCGTTAGAATTCATAAGCTTCTGTTTACAAATCAAACGCAATATCCATTAGACTACCAATCCTATTCAAATGCTTCCTGTTAAAGGCGGTATTCAAGCTCAAGAGATCCTACTATAAACTGTAGTCATTTTCCTAAAACAAAACATCAATTTGTTTCATACGTTCCACATGATCCACAACGAATTTCAATTTCTTCACCTTCTCATCAAGCATACACTTTGTATTCCAATAAAAAATAGCCCGACGTCATACATACCAAATCGAAGGAAGCACTTTTCTAACTCAATTACGTGTCGACTTTCCCGGCGCTGACCATGTCCAGGGTGCTGCCACCAAACGAGCAAAAAAGCTTTCATTAATTTATGCATATGCATTCTCGGAGATGACTTTGTATCATCATTTCGTGTGCAACACACACTACCATCTGTAGTAGAACATCATAATGCAATCACCGCGCGTTTCATGCACACACCTTCTTTTGTCAAGGAGATCCCCCTGGGTTTTTCAACAGCCTGCCTGCCAGAAGACTCCCGACGATAACGAATGCCACCACGGTCCAAGTAGTTTCCGTTTGGTTTTTGCTTCCGACATCGTCAGCGATGATGTCACATCAAAGGTCAAGCAGGACTTTTGAATAAAATGTCAATAAAAATGATTTTGCTACAGATGGATGTGGCTGTGTGCCGGCCTTCATAGAAATGTCGGTTTCTGTCAGGGGATCTTCACTTTTATCGTGGCGGGAAAAAGCTTCCGCCTTTCGGTTTGCTGTTTAAAGCGTTGGGCACATTTATGTGAATATGACGCAATTTTGAAGTTTGATCATCAATTATTATTTCAGATTTGCGAATTATTTTCAAAATTGTGATACGCTAAATAGAATCACTCTTAAGCTGAGTAGTGAGTATCCTCGGAGACTGTTCTAGATTTCTTCCCAAAGAAAAGTCCATTTCACTGCTTCCTAATTCCACCCACGAAATCATCAACTGGAATTAATTCCCTGACCAACAAAAAAAAAATGAGAGCTCGTGTCGTTTATCAAGGGTCAAACAGACAGCGAAACAAACAAAAAGTGAAATTAGTAGAAGTGTAGATGAACCCGCCGAGGACGTAATGTAGTCCAAACTCATCCTCGAAACTGGGCGCAAGTCCTCTCCCCATGCTGGGATTCGTTTCCTACGCCAAGCACTGGCGGGGCGAGAATCCATTTCCATCAAAAATCCAGCACATTAGTAACGCAAACATTAAACAATCATAAACGTCAACAAAGAAATGCAAAAAGAATCAAAGTGCGAAACGGGCGCGGAGGGTCCAAAGTGTGGCGTATGAGCAGTGCGGAAGGATGCGAGTATTCCGTCGTTCCGTCATTCATAAAGTTTGACTTTAGTGGGATTGTTTCTATAGCAAGGGATTGTTACCCTACTTTTTTTTACGGTGTTGACTATCACATTGAAGTAAACTGTTCTATACAATGGAGCTAGAATGCTTTTTTTTTCTCTTGCGTCGGTGCAAGTTTGTGTATACAGTTTTACGGGGAAAACTAGCGATGACGACTATCACGGTGAGTAAAACGGCGGAAGTTGGTGTAATTCGAAGGGGGGTATTTAGCCCAAAGTACTATCAGACATGGGACGTAACAATCCTTTCGTGAATTATAAGTTTTTCTAAGTTGTGACCTTTTATATATTTCAGTGAATTTTTGCTTCGCAAGATTTGATAGATAGTATGGAGTCGACAGGTACAATATGAGCCACTTGTCTTGAAGTCTTGAAAAGCAGAGAGAAACAACACAAATCAATCGTCCTATTAGTTTAATGCATAGTTTGATATGTTGTAAGCTGTGTTTGTAAAAGGTGATTTCGACTAAATGTTGGAAATTCTAAATTGAAATAATAGTAACTTTACTCTAAAATGAGATTCTAACCAGACATTCATAGCGTAACATTTGAAAAGGACCTAACTGCAATATAGCTTAGCTTGCACTGACTACACATATCAATGGTTGCTATTCCGTGATTGGCCGAAGTCAGTGAAGATGCACAAAGAATCAACTAGAAGTTCGGCTGGGATTGGCCATAATCTTCTTCAGTGTGAATAATTCAGTGCCTCTATTCATACATGGTCAATAACAGCGCCGGCCACGTCCTTGCAGTCAGATGGGATTGGGGGAAGGAATGTTAGTGTCCGCAAAGGTTACTGGGAGGGATGTTTGTTAGTGGGGAGGATCGTTGGGTCACAGGATTCACTTTGATAAGCGATTAGACCATGTATTTGAAAAGGGCCTAACTGCAAGGTAAACAAATTAGATTTTTAATATTCTTATTAATTTCCATGTATATTAACCCTACATACTTTCACGAGCATCAAAACGTATTCTAAGAAATGATTTTATTTCAATTTTCAAAGCGTCTATCTGATGATGATACATCTAAATTGCAAAATTCCCTAACTGGAACTATGTTTAATCAAAAAGCCAAACTAGAGGGGCCTCTGAAACCATGTTCAATTAATGAGCTAAACTGAATGGACTTAACTGGTTTGAAGACTCGTTAAAGGACCAATATGCAGATGATGTTTGATTTCAACCAATGCACAGTGGCGGGCCATTTTCATCCATTCGAATAAAAAGGCTATTACAAAAAAAAATGTTGTAATGCAGAAACTTGTGCATAATCCTGAACTAGAGATACATATTTATGTTCCTTTTAGTAAATTCAGTAAATTTTTAAACGGGTTATGGCTTATACTCATTTGAATGATGAAATAGATAAATTATTATGAAACAGGAAAATGGAATTTTTACCTCTAGGGGCAAGGAGGGGCAAGAAAAACTGTTGCAGCTCAGAAAGTGTGGATGATTTGCTGCTTCGTAGGGAGTGACTAATTTTTCCGAAACACTTCACATAAAACGAACAAAGCTTGAAAATTTATCAAATTTTTGGAAAAAAGATTGCGATAACCATGTTTTGCTACAAATAACAACGAAATGTGTTGAATATTATGTAATTATAGTCAAATCAAAAGTTTAAGACTACGCTTTCAAATAAAACCTATTGAGCTTAAATCGGTTATAATTTCGTTGAGATACAGCTGTTTGATTTCTAATAGGTAAACCATAGTTGTTGAATTTTAAGCAGACAAATTTTGCTGACTTTCCCGAACTTACGATGCTTCCAAACATCGAAAACGAAACAGATCATTCTCAAATTTTGCAAAACTGTCACTGAATGATATAGAAGTCTATGAAAATATTAACAAGTGATTTTAAGAAAATGATTTTTTGAGGTTTTGTAAGGACATGCGCCACTGTGCAGTGCTGTAAACATTCGACACTTTGCGTCGCGCGTTTCGTTGCCATGGTCAGCAGCACGAGCTGTAGAATGAACATCGAGAAACACAAAAAACCGTGAATTTTATGTCGTCTGACACGATGACATTTGCATAAATCATAAGTTTTGCATAGAATTCAGACATGTTGGAACATGAAAAACAAGAATAGTTTGATCTTGCTTGTTATGTCGAATGTGACACACATACAGTGAAAGCAGCGCCTATTACAAAAAAAAATGACAGAAACAAACAAAATCGTAACGTTTCCTAGTGAAGTTATCGTGGTCAGAGGCATTCAATTGACATTTTTCTTTCCGACATTCGTTTGATCGCTTGTGCTGTGAATGTTTGAGGGAAGCGCTGCCGAATATTAGCGAAAATGCTTTATCTACCGTGATTGCTTACATCTCTTATTTCAACCATTTTCTCGAGTTCTTGTGTTATTTGAGATCTTAAACGTTATTTATTTATTTATTTATTTATATAGATTACATGTCTTCGAACAAGTCGCACAGACTGATACTTATGAACTAATACTTCTTTTGAATGTTAACTTAGACATATTAAAATCAAATCTGTCAGATACTTCGTTAAAACGACGACAACAAACATAGCACGGATTGTTCTGTCCAAACAAAGTACGATGCACAGGGAATTGGAGAAAATCAGCTTGTCGAGTAGTTCTAGCGGGCACATTTAAATTGATGTTGGTCAACAGCACTGAGCAGTCTACGTTGTTACTTAAGATGTCAAACACGAACAAGCGTTGAAGCAAAACCCTCCTGCAAGCCAAAGTTTCTAGATGAACCAAGGCGCATCGATGCTCGTACGGTGGAAGTCGAACTGGATCAGTCCATGGTAGCCGACGGAGCGCGTAACGAATAAAGTTGCCACGCAATAGACTATAATTAGTGTCAAGCAAAAGTATCAAACTAGTAAAAAGTGAATGAGTTTGAAATAGAGATAATCAATATGATACTGAATCTTCAATATAGAATTTCTCATTTTAACGTTTTACAGATCAGCCTTTTTCCAATGTTTCGCTTGATTTCTCAGAAATCTCTTCAAATATTTTTTCGAGAATCCACTTGACCATAGCTGCAAAATGCAATTATCTTGACCATAGCTAGTCAAATTCAAAAGACTTACAGATTGCACTGTAATAACCGGAAGAGAGCAACAAGAGAGGAGAGAATGTTTCAATGTGTGGTCACTCACGAATACGGCACTCAATTTCTGTCAGTTCTAACACTGTAGAACTGTATTGCAGAATGTCGTAATCGTTCATCTTGACATTGTGCCATATTGTATTCTAGCTATTAAAGTACTTTTTTTTTTCAAATTTTCGGTAAAAATTGGTTCAGGCATTTGACAAAAGTTTTCGTCGGATATTAGTCTAAAAAATATTTCGTAGATTCATTTTCTTAGAATATCCTCCAAAACTTCTTGAAAAATTTCTAGAGGATACCCCGAATTCATCTCTGATTTTTCTAGGGAATCAATGTGATGTATGTCAATCACTGTACAAATATCTAGAGGAATCAGCGTTAGGAAGACTGCTGAAGGATTTTCTGAAGGAAATCCAGAAGCATTTCTCTTTACAATCCCTTGAGGAATCACTGAAAAGATCCTTGATAATGATTCGGAAAAGTTCCTGGTGAATTCCTGAAAAATTGCCTAAGAAATCACTGGAAGAATTCCTGAAGGTCTTCGTCGCGAAATCTGTGGAGGAGTTCTAGAAGAATCTGAAGAGCAGGAATCTCTGAATCCTCTAGGATTTATACAATCATTTTCCGCAAAAAAAAATCATTTCTTGCATAAATTCCATCTTGATTACTCGAAGATTTTTTCTACCAATTTAATAAACAAAAAAAACTACAGTGATGTTTCCAGTTACCAGAAATGATGAAAGATATTCCACATTCCTTCAATGATATTAGCAGAGTTTGGAACATTTTATTCTCCGATTTTTTTAATGCTTATTCTTAAACTAATAGCAGTAAGTTTGCTAGTTCTTCACATTAGAATTCTGTTGATGTTAGACTGACCAGAAGTTTCTCCTAGAATTCCACGAATACGAGTGATGATCTCAGATAAATTTCCACAAATTCTGCTTCGTATATTCGTTCAGGTTTATGAATTGTAAGAATATTCGTTCGTGAATTTTAAGAATATCCTCCAGAAAATCGGTGATAATTTGTACAAGAGCTTCTAAAGGGTTTTTTTGTATAAAAAAATAGCTCAAATTTTTGTACACGTGAGTAATTCCAATTAAAGTCTTTCACTCCAAAAAACTCTAAATATAATGCTTTCTAGCTTCTTAAATGTCATTGTTAGGAATGAGAGTAATGCTTCGAAATTTTGTGAAACGGTATTTTCTCTACCAAATATCAGACGACAAATAAATTGCTTTGCTGAAATTTTAGTATGGTTTGCTAAAAATTTCAGCTCTTTTTTTGCATTTGTATATCGTGCGGCAAGTCCTGTACAATTTTTTTTTCACCGATATCTGATTTTTTTCTGAACTTTTCCAGGCTGATTTTTTTTAGGATTTTTTGCTGAAACTCTTAGTAAATTTTGCTGACCAGCACCAGCAACGTTTTGCTGAAATTCAGCAAACCGTGCTGAAATTGGATATGGAAAACCGTGCTGGAATTGAATAAGGAAAAAAAATTGGACATAAATTCTAAAGACATTTGTGGAATAATCGGAGGAATTATTGTAAAAATTGCTGTAGTATGAAGTGGTGTGAAGACTTATATGAACTTTTGTAGATTGCATTGGGATTTTTTTAGAAACTTTTTTATGAAATGTTTGGTAAACTAAGGAGTAATACCGTTTTGATTCGAATCCCGGACAGCTTCAAATTTCGGACACTCTACTTTGTATGAGAAAGATTTCAGTCGAAATGTTTCATAATTTGCCGTTGAAAAGATCCCAATTTGAAAGATGATTTTAATAAACATTCTATATAGCAATCAATGGAAATTTACAATGCTCAAATAGTTTTGACGTCTTTCTAACAGCTTAGTTCGTTTATATAATAATTTAACTATTCTAATTGTGTTTTTCAAGAGCTGTCCGGAATTCGAATCAAAGTGTCCGGAATATGAAGCAAAAGTGTAGTTGTGCCCAGAATTAAAATCACGAAGACACCGAACATTTCTATTTATAAAAGTGAATTCAAGATGTGGAATCCGAATCTTCGCCCACCGTTCGAAATTTATGTGTTTGCAATGCCAAATTACGCTAAAGTTTCGTACAGAACGATTCAATTTATATGTGTTTTGATTAGTTGTATTTCACTGAAGCCTTAAGGTGAAACAGCTTTGAATCAACTTCTAAGATTGCACTAAAACTTTAAAGGCACAAATCTCGCGAATAAAGCATCCAACAACAGTGAACTTTTTATTTTGGCTTTGTACACTAGCAGAAAGCTTAAAATAAGAAGATCAGAAACGTTCTTCAACTATTTCTCTGGTTTAGTGCCTTTGAAAACGTGAGTAGGGGCACAAGTCGGCCATTGTGCCAGCCATCTTTGGATTCTGAGATGTTTCACCTTAAGTGTCCGTAATATGAATCAAAACGGTACTTGGATGAAATGCTGGAAAAATTCCTAGAAATAAAATAGATTTGTTCGAAGAACCTCTCAAGGAATTTTGTATTTCAGGAAGGAAACATGGATAAATTCTTGAAGGAATCCACATGAACAGGTGGAGATATTCTTCAGGATGTCTTAAAGACTAGCAAGTGGATAATTTGGTTGAAGGATTAATAAAAAATGTCTGGAGGAAATTCTAGGATAGTTTTAGAAAAAAATCTAAGGAATATCTGAGAAAATTACTGGAGGTGGTAGCTTTGGAGTTCTCAAGAATTTCCTGGAACAAATTATGGAGAAATTCTTCTAAGCATCCTTTGAAAAATCGCTGAAAGAATTTTTGGGAGAAATGATAGAGAAATCTCTAGAAAATCTTCTGGAAACAACCACGTGAAAGACCCTGACATAATTTTAAATAAAAGCATTATGATAATTCCTGAAACTTTTCCTCGGGAAATCTGAGACGAAATTCTTGAAGAGCCTGTTGAACCCATTATAGTATCTGAACGTTTATTTGGAGATTTACAGTTCTGCATCAGGATTCGATGCAAGCAACCATTTTGGTTGAAATATTTACTCTAAAATCCTTCCGTTAAAAGAAGAGACTTCTTGCCTTTACTACCAGTGTGGTTGTTCTAATTTTCTCATTTATTTCTGAACAGCAGAAATTGTGTACATCCGAGCAGTTTTTTTTTTTTGCACCAAAGAGACCCGGCTATTTGCAAAAGATATCAGGAGAAACTGAAGATGCTTGAAAAATGTTTCATCGCGCAGAAACTCCAACAAATATTTCGCCGGAATTTCTTAAACAATTCTGCAAAACAAAAATCTTTCAAAAAATCGTCATAATCTGCTTTGAATATTTCTATGAACGATGTTACAAAATACCAGTAGGAATTCGATCAAATATTTTTTAATGAATGAACAAGAATTACTTCCAGAAATTTATACGGCAATTCTGAATCAATCAAGAACTTCTAGACAGTGTGCTGCGGGAATTCATTAGGAATTGCTCTGAAAATTGACAAAAGATTCAGATTACATCAAGAGAGATGACACTTTAAGAAATCGCTAGCACTACCACACTCGTGCTGTTTATAACACGATGCGACTGGTATTAGAACAATCCATTATTTCATCCGAAGATTCTTCAATAATCTTCTTCTAGTTATCTATGGATGTTCCAGAAATTTCTCAGGAATGCTCATGGCAATTTGTCCCAGAACATATTCAGGGTTGGCCGTAAATATATTTAAGAAACCATTTATTGATTCAGAAAAGCCATAGAGGATTGCTCCATTTGTTTTTCTAATGGTTAAACAAGTTTCTTGTAGCAATTATTACAGTTAGTTTCCCATGATTTTCATTACAAATATTCTCAATTATTCTTCTCAAGAGCCAGATCTTTTTGGGGTCATGTACAAACCACGTCATACTTTACTGGGCATGAGAATACAGTGAAAAACCTAACGACGTTGATCGTGTTTCTTCTGGTCTAATGTTTTGTTTAGTTTAATCGTGGGTAGGACAATCCTTAGACTGTCCTACCCAGGTGTTTTCGTGTATCCTTTGACAGATACGCGTATTTCAACCTCAACTGTAAGGCCGTCTTCAGTGTCGTTTACTAGACTTGACTGAAGACTCGACACTGAAGAAAGCCTTACAGTTGAGGTCGAAATACGCATATCTGTCTAAGGATACAAACTCTAGTGGCATTAAATGTTATAGTACTAAATTCGGTTTTTCATTTACTTGTATGTATTTTACTAATCAGCTCGAAGATTTTTTATCATTCTATTGAGATGTTTAACTATTCTTCTATAGGATTCTTTCCTCAGATAAAATCTGAGAATAAATATAGTAGAACTCAGATCACATCAACTAAAACTGCCTCTACATAGAACGAAACATCAAAATATAATCAAAAAAGCACAATCTTACCCAAGCATTGACGAGTTCCTTCATGTCCTTGCCGGCGCACATCGGACTGAGCCACTGGTGCAGCCCGACGAACCGTTTTGGCATCACTTTGAGGGCCGGAGCCCCCTGCGCGTAAGGGCCACCCAGTAGAGCGGTCGTCATTGCGGTCGGTTCCAGCACTACCATCGTATCACGAGGAGACGAGAACAAGTGCGCTGCCGCTAGCTACTGCCTTTCACAGTAGGGCACGGAAGTGTTTCAGCTGTTGTAGTGTAGATTCCCGCTTCTCCGTCCCGCAAATCGTCGGAATCACTGCCCAAACCGAAAACAACAACACCACCGCACTTGGAAATGATTTTTCGGCACGGATGCCTTTATTACACTCTTGTTGTGGAAAACAGGTTTCTCCCGTTATTTGCTCTCAAACACACTACTGCCCGAAACCCCGAAAAGTGCAACAGCAGGAAACGAACCGAGTGGGTCGTCGGGATTATAATTGAATTTTACTAGCACTTATTTCTTCATTTATTTTATGCGATTTTTATTATCGACCTGCTCCGCACAGGAACTATCCACTATCACACGACCACACAACTGAACACAGCTGATCCTTTTCGCTCTTTTGTTGAATTTTCCACCGATAAAACTAAAATATCAAATTTTCCGCCCGTCGTTTTCTTTTGTTTTACGATGCGCTCTGATTGCAGCACCTTTTACCGTAGTAGTACACTAAACATCATCATCACCATCGGCAAGCAGCAACGTTCGCCGTTTTCCATTCACCGTGCGCTCAAGTGAGGATGGGTGAAACTTGGAAGAAAGTGTGTTTCGTCAACCGTGACAAAATTTCACGCTTGTTACTATTCTGGTGCGCCCGCTTCTTCTTCGGGCTGATGGGCGGCAGCAGTGACGACCCTGAAGTCTCTTCTGGTTGTCAAAAACACAGCCCAACACACAAAGAGGCGAAGCCTTGCCTGCTCACTGGGAGTGCCGTCAGGCTCTTCTGAAGTGAGGGGGTCACCGAGGCGGCGTCTAGGCTCTGGTAGAGGCACGTGGTTTGAGGGGGGAGGGACCGTACACTCCCCTATAGCACACTTATTATTTTGATTATTTCTCCGTTCATTATCTTTTATTAGTTTCGTCACAGGGCGCGCATCATTCTGGCGTCCCGAAGTCGTCGTCGATGCCCTTCAATGCCTGATGGCAGATGGATACAATTCCCGCCCACTCTCTGTCGCACAATCACTGCTATCAACGGTTCAGTCGCCGGTGGGTGGGGGTTGTACAAACGCAAAAAATATGCTTTTCGCTCTTCCCTTTCCGGTTGTTAGGTTGGTCCTCTGGTGATATCTGTGCGCGCCTTTCGTCGTCGCTCGTTATCGTAAATTATACATACTTTGCATAGAGAGCAGATATCTCCCAATAACACTCATAACAACAAACACCATGAATATGTATTATACCCGTTCTGCTTTCACTCCGTATGCTCGCGCTGCCGATTCCAAACTACTCCACCACCGAATCGTGGCGATCGCTGTTGGCTCTGTTGTGGATGGCGTTGCGCGCTGCCTCCTCTTCTCTCTAACTCTCTCTCAATCGCTCACGCTCGCTGTTCTGATAGCGCCGAAGTACATATCGGAGTAATGATATCACTTCAATTACCGTCAGAGCCGTATCCTGGCTAACTGGCTGAGTCTCGCTTGCCGTCGAGAGTTCGTGCGATTCGGCCCACTCTACTAAGGCTTCCGGATAAATACAAGCTCTTCTGCTAGTTAGACTATGTAATATAATATCTCGCTCCGCTATGGTCCGGATACATCTATGGTCGCATTATGCTGCTATCTCTCTGCTAAGAAGTTATCTACTAGAAGGAGGCCACTGGTGTTTTGTTTTCGTCCGTTTTTTAACAATTATCCACATGCATGAACGTCAATACTTCTTTCTCTAAAACTAGACAAAACGATTAAAGCCTCAAGGTTGTATGTTTGTGTACGTGTGTGACTGGTCCAAACGCGAAAGCTCGCTTTCCGTGTAGTAAATTGATGCGTTATTGCTGTTAGACGATAACGGTTGTCGCCGCCATTGACGTGTTTTACCTATATTCGATACCTTTTTAATTGGCTAGCAGTATGTGGGGGTTATCGATGCAGCAGCGAACGCCTCTTATCGTCCTCGTCGATTGCCTCACACTTTTGTTGATGTAGAATCGACCTGGATTTTCTCTTTCCCCCAAAGTGCTCGTGTAATTTGTTTTGATTGATAAGATGGCTACTTGAAGCGGTGCTTCGTCTTGTGCTGACACGTGTGGACACCTGATTAGGAAGGGGGGAATAGTAAAAACGATGGGTTTTGATTAGGAATGAACGATATGGGGGGAGGATTCCGGAGCCTTGGGGTGAGGGGCAGCCGTGTTTTATACCTTCCAAATCATATACCACTTCTCGCGTTTTGTTTGGTGAATGCTTGACGAATTTCGGATGGCGTAGGGACGGATTTTTGACATTCTTTGAAGATTTCCTTTCATTACTGTTATTTGAGGATATTGCTTAGCTAAAGGAGATGTGACACCTCAAGTGAAATCTTGGGTAATAAATTGTTTTGACATTCATTTCATTTCATAGCATAGCCTTCGACATTCATTTCATTTCATACATTAAAAATTGAAATATTTATTATCAGTGTTCCAGCTATGGCTATAGTGGTTCTCTATATGACCAAATAATGTAAATTTTTAGACATTTTCAATTTTTGAATATGTAATTTTGAATGGAGCAACGAGTAGTAACGAGATCTACAGTAGTTACAGTATCATGGGTTACCCACTATTATGGGTCATCTGCATTTGAATCACATGTGGAATAGAGTAACTAATGATCGTGCCTAGGTGAGTAGTGTACTTGATATCTTGATAATAAAATAAACAAAACTATCAAATTATCACGCATGGGGCATTCAAGAAATGATGGATGGAGTAAATGTTATACCTTGTACACCTACTCTATTTGTCTGTTGTTGTAACTAACAGAACCACTAGTTTTTACTGTATTAACGATGTTGAGAAAGAGCAGAATCCGTCATCATTTTCATAATTTTCAAAAGCAGTTTTCTCATTAAAAATGAATAAATGAAAATGTTTTCACTGTATACCGTCAGCATGCTTTTAGCGAATTAATTTTAGTTTTGAGCAGAAAAGCTGCTTTTGAAGTTTTGATGATTGCGATGACGAACTCCTTAAGAACGTTAAGTTGCAAGTGAGTTTCAAAATCTCACACACACATAGCACTCGGTTTATCTGTGTGTTCACAGCAATAGATCTATTGACGTTTACAAAACAAAGGAAAAAGAACGTGTAGAAACAACATCAATATCGACATTGTAATTGCGCATTTCTTGCACCACTTGACTATCGCAGAAGTTTTTACAACGATGCGGAAACGCTAATAAAAGTGCGCAATCGCGTACGTGTCTTCGAGGGACTTATTCTTCTCAAATCAAAGAATAAATGCTTCGCAGAGACCAACATGATTGCTATTGCTGTGAACACAAGCACACTTTGAAAACTTCAATTGGAGCTACAATGGTCAGGGTCTTACTTTTTTGTAGTTTTAATTTTTTCTAGAATTCATGTTCTTCTTTAAACCAGGCCTACCCAGTGAATCAGATTGTCATCGAAACAGACGCAAAACAAAGCAAACGTGCTCACAATCGTTTGTCCTATTTTTTACGGATTGGGATACAATCTCAAGAAAAATTATCATGACAAATACAGGTTGTCAAACTTGTTGCAACCTTTTCAACTAATGGTTAATCAGTCATATTAAACACAAAACCCAATATTCGTATGGTTGTTATAATAATGTTGTAATACATACAAACACGGAGAAAGTTCTCGAAAATTGTAATGCAAGCCTAGAAAATCGCTACGCATGCGGTGAGCAATCATTGTCATATTCTGATCAAGTTGTGATAAACTGTTGTTGCGGAATAAATTTATTGCAAAAAAAAACAACACAGTAAAATATCTTTGTTGTTTTGTTGTGTGTTGGTTAGCAATTGATTCACAGGGCCTGCCCAATCTTCTTGAGTCGTAGGTCGATTCTCAGTAATAGTATTGTGCGGCAGACCAAATTTTTAAAGAAGCGCAGGTAATTGCAATATTATTGTGAAATCTACACAAGCCAGCCGGTATGAAAAGTTTCTGTTTGAGATGATTGTTGCTCAGTATCCTACTCGGTGTTCTGTTGAAATGAAGATAGACAAGATCCGTGTTGTCAGCAATCTGGTGAGCTCGATGAAAATGGCAAAGGGGAGTGACTTCATAATGGAAGAACAGTCAACAGGCCAAATATGAGTAAAGTCTACAAACTCTATGCGAGTCGCACGCAATGAAGTTGCGGGTCGAAAGTTACACAGCCTAGCTGTGATCTTTTGAGATTCACAATGATCCAATCAAAAATTTCCACTTACAAATTGATATGTCTCCCAAAGCACTGAGCATGTCAAAAGGAACAGGAAATCGAATATGAGTCGTAAATCAATTCTTGCGTAACTTTTTAAAAGAACCTATGTTACAATCAAAGACTCTCTCCTCTGTCGCTATCTTTCGATCTTGGGAAGTTTTACACTATAGATCGAAAGACAAATTGTATTTTTCAATTACCTTGGCAAAAATTTCATACAAACAAAAACGCAAAAGAAGGATAATGTGGCTTAGTGATTGATTAAAGAGAAAGTAAACAAAGAAAGCCTTTCAATGTTAGATAGGTCCTTATGAAAAGTTACACGAGAATCAGTTTGAGAGCAGGCTTCTTCCTTACTCTTGACTTAACCTCTTTCTCCCTCTTTTAACGATCAACTACGGAAAAGAAGCGATTTTCCCTGCCCACAAACTGAGCGTACGTGCTCTGCGGGATGAAAAGTTTACACGTCTATTTTTGCTAATTATCATTCGCACAGTTATAAAGATTTTGGATCTGACACCCTAAGCGCTTCAAAGAGATAGAGACATTTTTTTCTCTCTTTCAGTTCTGCGGAGAATATTTCCAGACAGCTTCGTTGCCTCTTTGCAGCTGTTTGTCCCAAAGGATTTATGGACAAAAGGTCGAAAGACAAAAGGTCGAAAGGACAAAAGGTCGAAAGACAAAAGATCGAAAGGACAAAAGGTCGAAAACAATTTGCATGGTGGGAAATTTTTCCTTTGAAAAAAGATTTTCGACCTTTTGTCCCTTCCTTTTTGTTCTTCGACCTTTTGTCCTTTCGACCTTTTGTCTTTCGACCTTTTGTCATATATTCCGCTTCTCGCCACTCTCTTAGCCAGGGATTATCGAATGATCATCAATTCATAATTGTTGTGTGTGTAAGAGTTTACTCTCTCTATCAGATTGAGATGAGTAAAATAAAGCCTGTTTGAGAGTGAATCGAGACTCTGGAAAATCCAATGTCAACTCTATACTTGTCATATGTTTTAAATAGTTTGAAGCAATAGGTATTGATCAGGCAAATCCAATGTGATAATTTTTACAACATCATACAAAAAAAGCTCGAACCATTAGCGTTAGCGTTAGCGTAGCTACGGTATACTTCGTAGATTGGATACTAGCAACATTCATGTCATACAAAAAAAAAAGAAAAAAAAAAAAGCTCGAACCATTGATCAGAAACTCGTTATGAATCATGAATTGAATCTCCAACTCTATCACACGTAAACAATACTGCTTGTACCAAATAGTTACAACCCCACTTCAGCTCCATCGGAATGGTGTCACCATTCCTCAACCAGTAGTATGTGTGCAGGTGTGCTAGTGACGAACCTTACGCCCGAAGGCTGTTCTTCCTGAACATCCTCGACCTATTCCACTACACCAGGGATCATCAAACTGCGGTCCACGAACAATCCGTTCAATATAACATGTTATAATTTGTGTACAGGGTGTCCGCAAATTATCCGAACAGCAAAATATTGGAATGATGATCTCGTATTGAAAACAATAAAAATCAATGTTGACTGGACATTTCTATTCCGTCATAAAGCTCGAAAAACAGCTCCCTTTAAGACATCTCAATACATTTGGGTTGGTTTTGCAATTATATGAAATCGGAAATGTATCAAACTTACTTCTTAAGAATATGATAAGCCAATGTTTAAAACCATGCAAGAATATTGAATTTATTATGCTTGATTGTACAGAGCCATGTCTTCAAAGTTTGTACGGATAATTTGCGGACACCCTGTATAACAGGGTTCTCTTGAACCATGTTCATGAAAAGTCGATCATTGAAATCATGTCTGTGTTTCTTCAAGTTGGACAATGAAAATAGAGTTACGATTGCAATATCTCAGAATAGAAAACAAAAAGAAATAGAGACGCAAAATCTCTTTGGATAGGATAATTTGTTTATTTGTATAGGCTTTAAATCAAATTCCCTAATTTAGTTAACCCGTATAGGCCTGAGTGAAGGCAAAAATACTAAAACCCTCACCGCTCAGCAAATTCTTGACGGATTCAAACAATTTTTTGTCAGTTCACTGGCCCACATATTTAGTTTCTAGAAGTGGTCAGAGAAACTCGAAAATATTCCTGTGGCCAGAGTTATTCCGGTAGGTCACTGGGTCAAGCCGGGGAAAAAACGGCTATTTTTAGGGGACATGCCAAGTTACCTTTATTTATTTGCAATGACAATAATTTTAATTTGCATAAATCATTAAGATTTGATATTCAACATTATAAATTAAGAGTTTTGCATCGTTTAACATATACCGGATGAGGAAATTCGGACGAAATGCCCGGAAGAACCGGCTATAGATTTGTTGGATACTAAACCGTTTCAATTCCCGAAAAGTAGAAATCAAACATAAATGTGCACTAAAATACGTTCCCATAAGCTTGGCACAGATGTTCAGATACAAATTGGCCACTTTATCGTTAGTTTGAGGTGCCATGGACCCGAAAATGGTCATTTGTAGGTTCAATCAAATGCATAACTCATAGTTATCCAACTCAATACTTTCTCAAAAGGTTTACAATGATGCAATTTTCTTAAAATTCCGTCATATCCGGAAATTATCTGTGCCTTGAAATTTGCCTACATCCAGGGGCACAAACGCACAGCGACCTTTTCACCCGATCTGACCCACTGACCCACCGGAATAACTCCGGACACTGGAATAATTCGGCGTTTCTCTGTTCACTTCTAGAAACTAGATATGTGTGCCAGTATACTGACAAAAAATCATTTGAATCCATTAAGAATTCGCTGAGCGGTGAGGGTTTTAGTATTTCTGCTTTCACTCAGGCCTATACGGGTTAATGAGTCCGAAAACCTCAGGAATTTTCCCAATGCTCACTATTTATTTTCTTCTAATTTTGATTTTTTTAATTATATTGAATGTTTCTCCAAGTTCAAGTACCCTACAAAACTTATATTGATCCATAGATTAACGAATCCTTGATCTTGTTAACCCCTTGATGGGTTGTTCTAATCATAATGTTCTTCAGCTTTAAACTTGGCCTCGAAGGACTACGAGATCTCGTCTTCGTGTTCAAAGAAAAGCGAAGCTGACATGACCCGCATAATTAACAAGGTTGAGGACCACTGCACAACTCAACCATCGGAATGCGTGACTAGGGCAGCGGCGTTAGAGACGGTAGCTAGAAGCTTGAAAATAAATGATTTTCTGCAACAACTTTGCCTCCCATCAGGAAAGGTAGTCCTCAACGAACGGGAGGGTTTGTTTGCATGACGATGAGGTGAATCCTGAAGGCGCGCGGCAGAAATATTATATATGGGTTTGTTACCTACTTAAGCGAGACAGCACGCCCCCTCCCATCCGGACGACGTGTAAGGACGAGAGTCCACCCAAAGTGGAGCCTTGTCTATTCATAATGCGACACCGAGTGGGTCGAAAGGGGGGAGGCGGGAGGTAACCAACCCTTCAGGGAAGTTAGTCAGAATATGATGGATCCTTCTGTTATGCTTGGCGCAACTTTGCGGCTTTGTGTGACTGACTATGCCATCATCAGCGCCACACCGAAATAGAGCGCGTATTAAAAATAAACATTCTGATGACGATATAATGATGATGTGACAGGTACATCACGTCTTTGTAGCACCGCGGCACAGACGTTCAGATGTCTGAAAAGTTGGCGAAAAACAATGTTCCAAACATGTTATTGTCAAAAAGACAAAGTCAAACAATCATCTTCAATATCAGATAGTTAATAACTGTGGAATTACTCTAAGGATACTTAGCTGAGAAGCAGACTCTGTCCCAGTGGAGATGCAATGTCAAGAACTAGTTATAATATATTTTACATTTCTTACTGATCTCAAAATAGTACAGCCTTAAATGACGTTGTTGTACTTCTTGTGCTATGAAACCTTCAAAAGTTTCAGAACATTCTACGAATTAGAGAGTAGAATGTTACCGAACTTTCTCGAATATTCTAGTGATCTATTTTGATTTTCGTCTTTCAAAATCACACTTGTAATACCCGACATTTTGTTAAACTGTTGTAGTGTTCTAAAATTCATGTCAATTGTTGCAAAAAAAAAATAAATCTGGACTACTACGCGCGCCGAAAAACACACGGAAAGAGAGAAAGCGCAAGCAAAGAATCGCAAGGAAGTACGGCACATGACAAGATACGGCACGGGAAGACTGATTGGTGGACAGCAAATAGTTTAAATGGCAGTGTTTCGGGGGGCAGGGGTGTACAGAGACGGAAGAGAACTTTGTGACAGAGCAGTTCCAAATTGTTGACAACGGCGGCGTCGTCCCGTAAATATTTTGAATGTCTCCACATCGGTGCGAGGGGCTGTGATGGTGGTGGGGAACCGTAGCGGTTTTCGAATCCATATGTTGGGCGATTTTTATTTACGCTGACAATGTACGTCAGAGACAGAGAGCCCTCGCGCGCGCACCACCAATTCGGTGAGTTTATGTTTACGGGAAAAGCAAAACCCGTATCCGTATGCGAATTTGCCGTCACCAAGCGGACGGGAACGCTACATTTTAGAATTATTATTCTTTCATATGTGAAAAGCTGCCTTCGGGATACCGGCCGGCATCATGCAAGCAAACAGTTTGATTTGTTTGCTTTGGTAACGCATGAAATAAAGCTTGCATTAGCATTTGACATTGTATCATGAAACTCCATTCTGGTAAGGATCTTCTTACATCATTTTTTGAACTCAAGTTATTGCAACGAATATCACAATTCCGCAGATTGTCTAGCATAGCTTATCTAGAATACCCTTAAAAACAGGGTTGGTGGGCTAATGGTTACCGGTTCTGCTTCAAAAGCGGAAGGTCATGGGTGCAATCCCAGGCCCATTCCTTTTCGCGTACTTTTTTAATTGTACCTACCATATGTTTCTATCTTTCACACTTAATCTATCACACTTGCTTTATTCGTTCAAAGCATTTGCTAGAACAAGAGATAAAAAACCCGTTACCCTATGCTTCCATTCCCTATGCAGTCTGCTAACCAAGAAGCTCTAGCTTAAAATTACCTTACCCCTATACCTCTCGCATAACTGGCGTAGATGCAGGAGTATATCCGGTCTACTTGTGGGTCAGTTTTAAATGCAACATCAATTCCTCCTCCTTCCACTCATTGGTTTGAATTCTGGCGTGACAATTTTGTTTGTAAAATAAAACAACTTCACTAGTCCATCAAGAATTTGTAATGAGATTGTTAATTCAGAAATGTTTGCATTGTTTCATTTAAGCAATCCTTCAGCAGTGATTAAGAGTGTCGAACATGTCTGCTGAATCGGAACAAACACAAAACAAAATACTCGCGAGTATCAAAGTGCTGATTTACTCGCAGCTCGCGAGTAAACGAAGCTCAAGTGATTCGTGAACGTGTTCGGAACTGTTCAGAGTTATTACGCTTTTGAAAAATAAAGCTATTTCCCGTCCGAGACTTCTGGTTTTCGTAGATTTTCGACTAAAAACAGAAAATTTGCTATCGATTTGATGGATATACAATTGATTTGTCTATCAAAATCGTAATCACACCTTGATTGGTTACTCGCGAGTAATAGTTCGTGAAATTTTTGATATTTCTTTTGGTATGTTCTCCCGAGCAGGCGGGTGCGAACTTAATCACACAAAGCCTGTTCGCGAATCTGTCATGCTGGTTTTGAGTTGGTTTACACTCGTAATGTGCTTCGTGATGCGAACATTTCCACCACTGTCCTACAGGGAACTCATAAGTGATATAGACAATCAATCAAGGAATTCGTCCAGGAACGATTTCAAAGAAATCATGTTAACCATTATCAATTTAAAAGAGGACATCCCAGACCAACCCCTAAGTAATTCATAGAGGCAGTTTCTAGCCATACAGTTGAGGTCGAAAAATGCCTAACTGTCAATAGATACACACTCTAGTGGAATTAATTGATATAGTATAGAACTCGGATTTCATTTATTTATAAAATATAGGTATCAAATGCCAAGGTTTTTCAAGACGATGTATCCAAAGATACATGTACGATTCATTGAGGGAATACAGGCAATACGGAGCAGGCTTGCAACAGGTCCTAGACAGGATTTCAAGAAACAATGGCCACCTTCTAGCAGGTTCAGCGTGCTTCAAAGAATATGGCCAATTTCGAACCATATTAATATGAAGATCAACACATACATATAGATTTTTTGAGGTTATAACCCCAAATTAGAAAAGGTTTATTCAATCTATTTAGCAATGCAAACCATAATGTTAGGAGTATTGTCTTTATTTTTTATTTTTATTTTTTTTTGTAATTTAATCTACTCTCATTCAACACTAGAGTAGAACACGTTTGACGTATTCTGTTTAGCTAAAACTTCGAAAGTAAACTGTTTTCCGACATCTTTTGTTCGAATAAAAGCGATTTCCTTCCATTTCTCACCTCGCACTATCATCAATCCGCCCCAAACAGAAAGAACCAATAATTTGCATTCCCAAGTCGAAATGTTTCCTCAAAACTTCCCGTGTTGATTAAATCTCCCCCGTCGATGTTCAATAATTTACGCTAATCCACCAATAAATGCGCTTCCGTTTATCTTCAGTTAGCCTCGAAGCGTAGCGCACCAATCGCTTCGATCTGGCTGAGAGTGTTCCCTTGTAGGTACCTCGGGAGAAATTCCCCACCCGAGACGGACAAAGTTCTTCCGTAATGGGGCCAATGTGCCCTTTGGGAGCCCCGTTTGGAAATCGCCTCATCCATCTAGCTACTGCTACGCCATCTGTGCGTAGCTGCTGTTGCCCATCATCAATAAATCCACCTTTGCCGTGTTATTTTCCTAACGTTGCACTGAACTAAGTAGTCATGTCAGATTTATTTGAAATCACGTATAGTTTTTCCCATGCAATTTTACGCATAGCGTTTATCTGTTTATGAAATGAACATATGCAAATCAATTTTGATTAGATTCATCGGAAAAAACACATACATTCGTTGAGAAAAACATGGGAGTTATTGAATTTTGTCTATGAAATCTATGAAAAATTCGAATAACATTTATGGCCTTTGTAGTGCAATTGATACGAGAGGGTCAGGTAATGAGTTTTATGTACTTTTTACTTCAATGGACACACAAATTTTGGATGGGAATTCTATTATTCTAAATCTGTATCACATTTTTAATACTTTCTATGACATTTCTTAGTTCAGTGTACAGCTCAACCTGATTTCGATTTGGTTCGTCTATTAAGCTTTTATTGTACCTTCGGCACCAGGCTGATGCTGACTGACTGACTGACTCACTCACTGTGGGGATATGCGTGAAACCTTGATTCAAGCTCCGACCAAAAGTATACCGCGAAATGAGAAGTTCAATGGACTCTCCGCCAGCTCGGTGGCATGGTAGCAAAGTGGAGGGCGAAGAGGTGGACTAACTTTGCGCTTTCTTGACCACAAGGCTCGCATGGAGCGAAGCGCGGTCGCAAGCAGTCTTCCACGGATCGGGCACACGGCTGCTCGCTCGCTTGAGAATGTATAATTGCCATAGATTTTCGATGATACTGGAGGAGCTCTTCCATCAGGTATCTGACTAGCCACGAAGTTGGACCAGAAAGCGGAATGTGGAACAATTCGCTACCGTGGGCAATTCAAAATTGCTCTGTTGAGAGATGCTTGCTTAGATAGTGTGCGGTTCGGAGCGATCCATCTTTCTTGATAGTGCGGAGTTTACGATGCGCGTCTCATGCTGGATGTTCAGTAATTGGACGAGCAAAAGTTAAGGTTCCTGAATGTATTCGGTAGTCTACGGGTGGACAACGGCGCAAATTATGTCATCGCGAACAAGTCGTTGATCGACGAGGGAGCAACAAACACATCAATCACGTCCAATTTCTCGCAATTTGCTTAGTTATCCGAGGGGCCATTCAGTTTAACCGTTAACCGAGGAGCAGTGCACGATGAAAACAAACAGATGAAATATGCCGGTCCTAGGTCGGAACTGACCTCAAAGACATACTACTCGTGGAGGCGACGGTGGTTTCCGCGGACGAAACAGGTTTCTATTTATCCATGTTGTCCGATGTTGCGCGCGAGAGGTTATTAGCCGCATGACCCAATTGTGGAGTTGTGGAATTAGAAACCTGTCCCTCGGTTTGTGGCGAATTATGCAAAGTTGGAAGAAAAAATGTAGGTCGGATGAGCTCATCCAGGCAGCCTGTACAGCATCACCGGTTGTGGTTATCATTATCTGCTCGTCACGAAGACTGTCGTCCGCAAGGGACATTACACTAGGCGAAAAAAAAACTTTCTGGAACTTTGACCATCTACCATTATAGGTTCAATAGAGTTTGGACCACTGATTTAGAATTTGTCCTCAGAACTTTCGTGCAACTTAGTGTAGAAGCACCGGTTTTGGCGGAAAGGCCTGTGTCATCCGCAAATAAAGATTTTTGATATCCCTGAGGTAACTAAGGTAGGGATCCAGATAGCCGTAGCGGTAAACGCGCAGCTATGCAGCAAGACCAAGCTGAGGGTCGTGGGTTCGAGTCCCACTGGTCGAGGATCTTTTCGGGTTGGAAATTTTCTCGACTTCCCAGGGCATAGAGTATCTTCGTACCTGCCGCACGATATACGGCATTACCCCGAATGGGTCATTAACCCGAACGCCACTACCCCGAATGAGCCATTACCCCGAATAGTATGAGATACAGTACAGTATCTTTTTTGCGTGCAAAAATGCGTCTCTAATGAAGGCTGGTAATTAATGGCACGTAAAATTCGTCGGTAAAATGTTCATCATATATTTTCCCTTCTTTTATATGCCAGCTATTCTTTCGAAATATCTTGATGGCAACTATATTCTTCTCATTCTTTCTGAGACAGTGCCTGTTTATCAGCTCAGTGGGCACCTTCGCAATTCAAGGGTTCATTCACAAATTTCATTTCGCTAAAAATTGCCATTTTTAACACCTACCCACCCCCTCGTACTTTTTTTGTATGGAAATTCTACATATTGTGAATGGGCTGTAACATTTTGAGGACAACCACCCACAACATTTTTTGCTCCCTTTAGCGTTACGAAATTTGTGAATGGGCTTTGATAAAATAAGCCTTTTATTGACTGAAAGGAATTCGAATCCATAACCCTCAATATGGTGTTGCCTCATAGATGCGTAATCACCGGTATTTGGACTTGTTGGTTTTGAACAAATATTTTTCTTTCTTATAGGTTATGTCATAGCATCACGTTGTTACAGTGATCATTCACGTCATAGCTGCAAACATTTCACCAGAAATTTGCCCTTCTTTTTTAAATAGGCTGTTCTTTCACTAATATTTCCATATAGAACAGCTTTTTATAAAGCAATATATCTTGAAGGCATTCACTAAAGTGATTCCTGCTATAATTCTAATCGGAAATTTTCCCTTTCTTTTATCTTCTTGTATTAAAACAGACAGGTCTCTTATGGGTTTACTCACCACTTTTCTGCCTTCATCATTTCTTCATTATCTTGAATCAAAAAAAAAAAAAAATTTTTTTTGTGGTTATCTCACAGAAATTCAAATTAATTATTCCACAAATCAACAAAAGTTCTTACTGTAGCGTCAATCAGAGGCCGCCGATTTTTCTAACATGTACAAGTGTACAAGTGCGATAGCGGAACGGTCGTCTATTAGGTTGGTTTTTAGGCGGGTTCCATAGAACAACACTTGCAGCGACTATCTCAGGGTGAACATCGTTTACGAAACAAAATCTTTAAGAAGATCATAATCTTAATGCCCGACACCTATAAAAATGAGTAAAGGAAGTGGCTTTTGAATGGTTCGACATTATGGATGTTGACGTATATTTTAAAACTCCTATCAAAAACTGTTCATCTCGAGACAATAATGTATAGCGTTACTCTTCTGTAATTTTCAAACAAACTATGTTTGGTTCGTCACTAAAAGTGTCGGCATCGTTCCTTTTTCATATTATTTAAAATATATACATCTATATTTTTCTTTTTGCCATTACTAAAAACATCTTTTGAATGGTTCGACATAATGGATGTTGACGTATATTTTATATCTTCTACCGAAAACATCTCGAGACAAAATGCAAAACTAGCTTTAACTTTAAGTTGTATTTTCCCTCCTTATCCATGGATCGCATCACTGACCAATGGTGACTCCCAGATCTTTTCCTCCCTCACTAATAAACACCCTCCCCGTGGTGATTGTGGAGATGCAGAGGTATTCTCGGTCTCTAGAAGCAACAATCATTACACCCTAACATTCCTTCCCCATCCCAACTGACTGTAAGGACCTGGCCGGCGCCGTTATTGATCAATAATATTAGATCTGCTAAAATTGTACTTCGAAAATAAGCGGAAACTCCCATCCCTTATTCATTTGGATCGTAGTGCAATTCTTACCAGTTCCGATCAATCACGGAGTAGCAACCATTGACATGTACAGTCAGTCTATGCTATGCTATGCTATGCTATGCAAACTCGTGAAATACTCAAAAGGAATCGTACATATCTCCCCACTCTCTAACTAGAATATGTTTCAAAATGTTATCCATTCGGGGTAATGGCGTTCGGGGTAGTGACTCATTCGGGGTAGTGGCGTTCGGGGTAATGACCCATTCGGGGTAATGGCTTTCGGGGTAATGGCGTTCGGGGTAGTGGCATTCGGGGTAGTGGCGTTCGGGGTAGTGTCATAGAATCCGATATACACATGCAAAAATGGTCAATTGGCATAGGAAGCTCTCAGTTAATAATTGTGGAAGTGCTCATAAGAACACTAAGCTGAGAAGCAGGCTCTGTCCCAGTGGGGACGTAATGCCAGAAAGAAGAAGAAGAGGTAACTAAGGTAAGTCAGACGTGAAAATGTTGTACGTAATTTGGCTCAGATTGATTGATTGAGGAACACCAGCTTTTACATGGAGTATTTCACATTTGTAGTTATGATTATCAACCTAAAGTGTACGATTAGACAGATAACTTTGAATCATTCTTACAAGGTAAGTTGAAAAACTTTCATTTTTTAATTTTAAAATCATACAATCATACAAAACACTGTCGAATGCTTTTTCTATATCTAGAAGAGCAAGGCCAGTAGAACATCCTTCAGATTTATTGGAACGAATAAAATTCGTTGCATGCCTATCTAGGAATACGAACTGTTCAAACAGACTTTTTCAAAAAGTTAGCTGGCAGAAAAAAAGCAAACTAATTGGACGATAGCTAGAAGCAAAGATTTCACAGGGAAGAATTGAATTTCAAACTTGTTGAACGCTCGTTCAATAGGTTTAAAATTCAACTTTGAATGACTTTGAAAATATTGTTTTTTTTTTTTTGATAAAATCATGCCGTACAGGGACCAAGAAAACAAGAATTATCTAAACAGGATTCTGGAGATTAGTTTTCACAGGAAATTTTTGAATAATTCAGCCAGACATTTTACTTTGAACATATTCTTTTTTGGTTGCAAGTATCACCTTTTCCAGTTGCTTTCTCTAGGAATTTCTTCACAAACTAATTCAGAGAACTACAAATATAAGGTACCGTGGGGTAAGTGGATACAGAAAAATCAATAGTTAACTTCATTGTTATGCACAGCTAACGTGAATAATGTAATTCAAACTTTTTTATGTGGATAACAAATGAGGGACTATTGTACTTCAAATTGTCATTTATTTCGATTTTTCTGATGGTTATGTATTGAGAATGAGGGACTTTTAAATTTGCGCCAAATGATCCACTTGTCCCACCATGGTGGGGTAAGTGGATCACCATTAAAATAAATCTGTTCTCGAAACAAATGTGGTGTAATTATGTATAAAAAGAATGATATTACTCTCGTTATTGTTGTAAGTGCTAGTAATGTTACATTTCAATACTTTAAAATTAAAAAGTATCTTTATTTAATCAAAACATAATACAAAATATTTATATATTAATTCACACTAATTCAAACAAAAAAAAAACATTGTAACTAGAATAATTTGAGGAAAATTCATCCATTTATACACATAAGGTATACAGAAGTATTGTAGGATTATTCCTTACGATGTTTTCGAAAAACACTCGTAGTTTAAAAATTTTAGTTACATTTACTTTTGAATAACAAACTGAAATCCTTCTATTCTATTTATGAATATATGTGTATCATCTGTCTAGAATAATTTATATGGTCAAATAAGGTACGATACTATGCTTTCAATTGGAAAATTAGTATATTTTGCTCTTTTGCAACTCAGCTTAGAAAAACCACGAAAAGTTTCGTGTGAATTTTGAAATTATTATTCTTTTATACATTTTTATACCAGAAAGGTTAAGACAACTTTCAGATGGATTAATTCAAATTTTCTATGGTCAATTTGACAAATTCAAGCTGGGAATGGAAAAAATAAAGGAAAACAACATTTGCGGATATTAAAGCTTATTCAAATTCTGGTAAGCAGTCTGCCAATAAATGATAATAATACTTGATCCACTTACCCCACCCCTATCAAAAGTAGGGGTAAGTGTACCATGTCCATTATATTTGTAGTTATTTATAAAACTCACATATTTTTCATTGTAATTCATGAAATGCTCACCATGTGTTGAAAAAAACAATAGAATTCGATTTTAGACAGAGATTCAATCGATTTTTGATTGATGGAAAACAATTTTCAAATTAATTATTTTTTGCAGCTAACAAGTTTGCTTGTGTTAGTGCACGTGTAGTACAAGCTTTGCAACAGTTTCAGTGTGGGCGTAACAATATAACCTAAAAAGAGGCAATGATGTGAAAACATTCAACATATTCAAGTATTTATTCTTAATATTGACGAATGATACACTTACCCCACTGTACCTTACAGAATTTCATTATCACAAATTTTTTTTTTTTGCAGTACCGATTAAAAAGTTAATAACCAAGTGAAATCGCTCAAAATAATAGTAGTTTTTCTTTTGTAAATGTTTGTTCAACAACAATTTTGCCAAAGATTGGCTTGTTCATACATTTATAGCTTGAGTGAAAATTTTTGAAACGATGAGTGAAGGAAGCTCAAAAACTCAAAACACAGCAGATATTTAAATTATCAAAACTACTACTATTTTGAGTGATTTCACCTAGTGCTTAATTTCTTAACCGATGGTGTGAAAGATTTCATATTTTTGGGATATTTGTAGTTCTCTGTCAAAATTTCTTGCCGATTGCTTATAGGAAAACAAAGTTATTGCATGCAAAAGTTGAGCATTTTGTATGAAAATCGGCATCCACTACTATTATTCTGAACACAACTATAGCTTTATAAATTCGACGTTTATTTTTTTTTTCAGGATAATTCCTGAAACTACTCCAGAAGCTCCACCATAAATTTCTTTAGGAATTCTTCGTTCACAAATTTCCAAAGAAGAGTCATCCAAACATTCATCCAATGATTATTCTATAGGTTTTGATAGCAATTGGTTCAAGATTTACATTTAGGACATCGATAGATATCTTCAGAAATTACTCCAGTGTGATGTGTCAAACTTTTGTATGATCTAATCGATTCTACCCCATTACCCAGAATGTCATCACCCCGAATGCCATTAACCCGCATGCCATAACCCCGAAATCCAAAACCCCGAACGACCCATAACCCCGAATGACATTACCCCGAACTCCAATATCATTTGGAAATGTCATCAATATCATCATGTCAACATTTTGTAAATTCGGGGAAATAGCATTCAGGGTGATGGAATTTGGGGTAACGGTACATTCGGGGTAATGGAATCCGGGGAGATGGCATTCGGGAAAATGGGATTCGGGGTTATGGGGTAGAATCGATCTAATCCACCAAGCATGCAATATATGACTTTAACTTTCATTTCTGGTATAATTTGGTTGAAATTGCACAATTAAATTTATATTAAATTGATTTTTACGACATTCTTGCAGTCTCCATAAAAAATTCTTCATTATATGGCAAAATACAATACTTTTCGAACCCATAAAAAAAACTTCTGCGCATCAAAAGTATCATGATCTTTGTTTATAATAATTTTTATATACATGAAGATTGAATTCTGTGGCAAATTAAGCGAATAAATCACCGTATAAGTTGTCAAACTTGCATGCATGTTGGTTGAAATAGCCAAATGGATTCAGCAACCTTTAATATAGTAAACAGCGGTATTTTGGTGCTTGAGACAAAAACGTAATTGTTCTTCTTCTTTCTGGCGTTACGTCCCAACTGGGACAGAGCCTGCTTCTCAGCTTAGTGTTCTTATGAGCACTTCCACAGTTATTAACTGAGAGCTTACTGTGCCAATGACCATTTTTGCATGCGTATATCGTGTGGCAGGTACGAAGATACTCTATGCCCTGGGAATCGAGAAAATTTCCTTTTTACGAAAAGATCCTCGACCAGTGGGATTCAAACCCACGACCCTCAGCATGGTCATGCTGAATAGCTGCGCGTTTACCGCTACGGCTATCTGGGCCCCGTACAAAAACGTAATCCGCAGTGTAATTTATCCAGGAATGATTCCAAAGATGCCTCCAGGGCATTGAAAATGTTGTTTTAGAAAATTCCAGAAAAAAAAAATCGGAAAGCAATGATATTACAAACCATATAGAAGGCCTGCCAAACATTTTTTTAACCGCAGGCAAAACCCCAGAAGCGGCGGGCCAAATTTTTTGAATGACGAGATTTTTTTTTTTGTGATATCGTACGAAAGGTCCTCAGTGAAGATTTTTGTCAAGGTTTTTTAGAATCGCGTATTTGCAAAAACGAAAAAAGCAGTTTTCTTCCAAATGGACAACAAATTCAGAAAAAAAGCATCCATTTCTTCATTTTGTCAATTACGATGAATGGACGTTCTTATTTTTCGTGATTTGTTGACCTATCATAAGAAAACTGCTTTGAACATATTGACCAACACTTCATTCTTACTAGTGTCTTATAGCAACCAAAGACAGTTGATTTCTCTTGTGAATACAGCGCAGGATTATGACCTCACCTAAGATTTTGTAAGGATTGTGCTCACCATTACGTTAGTATCCTGCTCAGGATTTAATGAATATTCACTGAGTTCAAAGTGAGATTGATACTCAGGACACAAAAAAAAAATCTTTTCAAAATTCTATGAAAAATCCTCATACGTATTATTTAGAAACTTCTCCAGGGGTTTCTAGCAATCATATCCTGGACCTTGTGAGAATCTTGCGTAGGATTTTCGAGAGTGAGAATTGTCTGAATCTAGAAAAGATTACATACGAATCTTGTCCATTTTTTAAAATTCTCTTTCAAAGTCTGAAAAATGCAAAGTTCGATCGAAATCCTATTTTATATTCAATCAGAAACCCATCTACCTCTGTGAAAACCCACTGAACTCATATGAGATTTTATGTCTCTTACTCGGTGGCATTCTTGACTAGATTTCTAGGCTTTCCAAATTTTTCGAGAAAAATCGTGACCAGGATTCTATTATAATGTTTTCCGAATAATTCCCAAGAAAAAACCCTCCCAAAAATGTTTTAAATTTATATCCAGGAATCCAGTTTATAAATCGGTTTCATTTTTTTGGGTGGTAGGTCATTTGGCATAATGATCGTTTGGCATAATAAGTCTAAATCCAAGATTTTTCTAAGATGACATTCATTTTTACGTTTCTATTGAATCCCTCTAACGACATCAGGCTTATTTTGGAGTCAATTGATACAAAATCGATCTATTTTCAACAATCATATGCTCTTGAATAAACTAAAGCATATTAGAAAAGTTGTTGCCAATACATTTTTTTTATTTATCCAGAAATTACCCGTATTTCAAATATTAATAATAGATGATGTGGACTTCAGCAATAATAGATGATGTGGAGTATCAGCACTCTGATACTCGCGAGCATTTTGTTCTGTTTTTT
Organism: Aedes aegypti; assembly: GCF_002204515.2. Classification (NCBI taxonomy): domain Eukaryota; kingdom Metazoa; phylum Arthropoda; class Insecta; order Diptera; family Culicidae; genus Aedes; species Aedes aegypti. The sequence continues at coordinate 111,162,921 of NC_035109.1, forward strand.
TCGGCTCAGAAGACATGTTCCCTACTTTCCATCACTGCTTTACTGCCCATAACTGCAAAACAGTCACATTCGACATTTTTGACAAAATAGAGTTAATACCATGGAGAGTCATCAAATGATAAATACTTTCGATCAACTTACTGAAATCTGTGATATTGTTCTAGAAAATTCGAAAAAAAATACCAAGTTGTTTTGTCACATTGGTAATTATAACCGCATAACAGTCACATTGAGATTATAATTGAGCCTCGTAGTGTAATGGCAATGGAATTTATATCAGAATTATTTTCTGACTATTCAACTAGTATGCGATATGAGTTGTACAAAATATCAGCCACTTTTGAGTTCTTGGTAATTTTTAGAAATTTTAGTTTCCTCCCATACTGCCATAAAATGCACACTTGGTATTCTATTTACTCAATGCCTACTTTTGTCGAATGTTACAAATATGCAATTATGGGCAGTTTAGAGACCATTTATGTTGAAAGAGATACTTTAGAGACCTTCCTTAAAAAATAAATACTTTTTGGAAGCTTGCATTAGAATAGAGCTAAATGAAGTCTAATAAGTACATCCTAAGTATTACTTTCATATGTAATCAATTTTTGTGGACGAAAAACTAAATTTACATGAAAATAAAAAAGTCTGTGAATAAAAAACTATTTTTCTCCTCAAAAACTGTACATGTTACGAAAACTCTGAAAGTAGACTCGAAGTCAGCGGATAAAAATCGTCAGGATCAATCGCAAATGGTCAACTTGCGTGAACCACTGTCGCCTAGTGCTATTGGTGTTGTCACGACACAACTCACTGCGGTTTCTTATCATGTCCTGACTTCGGGTGGAAAATTGCAGAACGTTCCTACGGTGGAAAATTCCAGTAGACGTGGAATTATCTACCGCACACAATTATGCACCTCATGGAACCGTCCTAGTGCTGCTCTGTAGCCACCAATCCCTAACGACGCTGCACGATATTTTCCATTAAATTGAGCATGGATATATTGGGATAGCAACTGGAAAAAAAGTACTCCACCAGACCGTAAGTAGGTACCGAAGACGCTGTGTTTGAACTGGCAAAGCTTGGTCTATGTACTTACCGGCAACACATTGAACGTAACCATTCTTGAATTTTCTTCTTTCTGGTCCGATTTCCACCGCGCCAGAAGGCTCCAACTATATAATGTTGGGTACCCGACTATTGGATTACAACAAAATTGTAGCACAATTATATCAAGCTTTGTTACAAATAACAAATTTTGTTTCTTTTTTGTTAGAAGCATTTTGAGATGATGGAGGAAATTATAACATAATTGAAACAAAATGAGTTATAATAACAAAGACTGTTTAAAATTTGTTTCAATTTTGAGCATAATTATAACACAATTTGTTATAAAAACTTGGAAAGCAATTGTTTATAACAAATTTAGTTATGGAAAATAACAAAATGAATTATATTTGTGTTTGGTTTGAAACATAATGAATTACATTTTTGTTTAAATTTTGTTTAGTCTGAAGGATATTGTTATAATTTCTGTTATTTTAAATACTACCAGCCAACATTATATTATATTTTGCTAGAAAAAACGCGCTTACTGAGTAACGAAATCGTTTACAACTCTATTGTAATCCACTGGTCATGTACCCGACCAATTACAATAGGATTTGTAATGTTTTTGTTTTACTAAGGCCAGTTTTGTTAGAATTCTTGTTCTTGTTATAAACTTGTTTCTTCCTCCTGGTCGGGTATGCTTCGTGCTAGAGTCAAAATCCATGGAGGATGGTGGCGATGGCAAGAGGCATCTTCAATAATTCAGACTCTTTTTAGTTTCGTGTTCAAAGTTATTTTACTCGCTGTGCCTCTTTCAAGATTTCTAAAGCTGTGATTACACAGTGCGTGCAATGCACGAACATTTGTGCAAATTGCACGAATGTTCGCGCGAACTGTGTAATATGAGCACGAACTACTAGCGAACATCTTTTAGAAACATATTCGTGCATTCAATCGTGTTGGTTCGTCGAACTTGTGTTGCATAGCAACCATAGAAAGTTGTTTAGTGGGAATTATTCTTTCGCCATAAATTGATAAATAATCACATTGGTGTCGGAAAGCAGACTTCAAGGATTTCTCCAGGATTTGTTTCGAAGATTTCTCCAGGGATTCTACCAGAAATTCCTCCAAGATAATATCGACAGACATACAGCGGTTTTTTCCAGGGAATTTTGCAGAGATTAATCCAAGAAGACCTTTCATTTGCAGCCCGATTTATTCAGACCGGCTCAGATGTGGCTCCAGGAGTACGTTAAACAATTGCTCCAGGAATTCTATTAGGAGTTCCTCCAGGATTTCACCAAGAATTATTCCAAAGGTACTCTAGAGAGGAGGAGCTCTTGCAGGAATTAATCCAGTGATTCCGCTATAGATTGTTCCGACAATATTTTTATTGAGATTCATCCAAGAATTTCTTCAGCAGCTGGTACAGAGATTCCCCTATAGATTATTCCAAGGATTTTTCAGATATCTCTAGTTTTTTTTTTCTGGAGATTACTCGAAAGATTTCTTTTGAAAAATCTCTGTAGAGATTCTTGCAAAGTTGCCACCACAAATTTCTCCTGCAATTCCTACAGCTTCTTAGGATTATTAAAGATATTTCTCTAGAAATTCCTCCAGGGTTCCTAGGTAGTACTCTCGAAATTACTCCATGAATAATTCCGTAAATTTCTTCATGAATTCATGCAGGGATTGTTCCATACATTGTTCCAGAAATTTATGCCAAGATTTCTCCAACGATTATGCAGTAATTACTTAACGAATTTCTCAAATTTTTTCTTCATGAATTGTCACAGAAGAATTACTCCAAGGATTTTCGAAGTACCTAATTCTTTAGGGATTCACCCATAAATCTTTCAAGAGAATTGTTCTGAATATCCATTTTTCCGAGGATTCCTCCAAGAATTCCTCTAGAAATTCCTCCGGAGGTTTCCCCATGAATTCCTCCATTTATTGCATCAGAAATAATCTCAAGAATTTATCTAGGGATTTCTCCCAGATATTTGATATTTTTGAAAGATTGTTTGGAGACAAATCTGGATAATATCCTTAAAAAATACCTGGATGGATTCTTGAGGCAATTCCCGTCTAGAGGAACCTCTAGAAAAAAATATGCGAAAATCCCTGTTGGATTTCATGGATGAATCTCCAAAACAAATCCTTAGTGGAACTTCTGTGAGAATCTCTGGTTTAATATCTGAAAGAAGCACTAAAAAAAAATGGAGTCTTTAAAAGTATACCCGAGGAAATCTCTTTATGAATTCCTGAAAACAAAATCTGGAACTACTTTTGGTGAAACCCATGAAGAGAGTTTTGTTGAATAATCCCTGAATAAAATCCCGAAAAAAACATGTTTAAAAAATTCTCAAAAGGAATCCTTGCAGAAATTTTTTGATTTGGATCCCTACAGAAGTCTCTGCAGGTATCTCTGATTACCTGAGTAAATTCTTGACGGAATCTTCGGTGGCATCTGTGAATTCCAGAAGAATTTCTTGACTGTATAGACCAGTGTTTCCCAAACTTTTTTGACTTTCGCCCCCTTGAGGCCAACAAATTTTTGAAATCGCCCCCCTGATGTGGTTTTGAAATTTTTAATTTGGTTTCAACCGTGGTTTTCTGTTGAATTACGGTCAACCACAGATAACAGACGTTGAAGTCCGACTGTAAAACTGTGTAAGACAATTAATGGTCATTTTGAATGGCAACACAAGTAGCTACATCGTGGTGGCGCTGTCATCGCTAAGTTCCCATGACGATGTCAGTGGTGAATATGAAATATTTCAAGATACTGATATTCACCACTGATTGACGCAATTCGCTATGTGGCGGCGCTAGTGATTGCAAGGAGTTTCAATTTGAATATTTACACAGGTTTTCAGAACATTTTTGTTCTAGCATAAACATCTGTTATCTGTGGGTCAACTCTCCATATCTCGATATAAAAGAGACCATCGAGTTAGGGAGGTATCGACTTACATGACATAAAATCAGATTATTTGCAAACCAAGAGACCATTGAGTAAGCCATGAGAACCAACTTTTACTATCGATATCGAGTAATTAATTTTTTTACGACTTCAAAATGTCCAAACCTTAGAAAAAACATTGGAAAATCCTGAAAGTTGTTTGTATCTTTCTCACTCCAACGTAATTTGAAAAGTTTTTTTTTTGTTAAAAAATCCAGATTGCTTTCTGCAGCTTTCGAGGTTTCAATCCGATATTTCTTCAAACCTTTTTTTAGTAACATGATTTACGTCTTTGGTAATTGATGGCTTTAATGTTGGCACTTAATTTTCGCTGGTTAAATTTTCTGAAATTAGTTCATAAAAAGTGTGTACTATAAGTAGTGATTAAAATGTTCGTAACAAAATACCAAAACAAATTGTATTGAAAACTTTGCCTCAGTGGAAACTAATATCAAATATCGTAAAATAAGCTGTCCAAATCTAAAGTTCTTTTATAAATAGAACATCAAAAGCAATCAGAATTAGCATGAAAAGGAAAAAAAATAAATGGATAATCAACTAATCTTTACATTATTAGAGTATAAATCCTCTATTAACTTGGGTGTCTTCTACTCTGTTAAGTATCGTTACTCTCAGTCTCTCACACTTTCGCCCCCTTTCTAGTTTTTTCGCCCCCCAAAATCCATTTTAGTCCTTTTTCTATGCTGCATATAATAAACATTGGTTTCACTCGATAAAAAGAATCAAACTCTGATCCTCAAGATCGGTAGTCGAGAAGCTTGACTTCGGGGCTATATCACATATGAAATTGCTTGGCATCAAATGCGAATGTTGTTTGAAACACGACTGCGTTGATGACATTTGCTAGATGTTTTCTTCAATCATCATCCATCATTGAAAAAGCAAAGCTACTATGTTCAATTTTGTAACATGTCAGCAATTGCGCCATTTGGCAGCAGCTCTCAATGCAGGGGAACGAGGAATGACGTATTTCCGACGATTTTTTACAATTTATCTGTAATTCGGAGACAAAAATGATGTACTACAATAATGTTCAGAAATGACAAACGAATGATACTACGATTGAACTTTTACGATTAGGCATGAGGTTAAGAATCTCGTAGAACAAAAACTGTAGAGAAATGTATGTTTTACAGGTACTTTAATGAACAGAAATCAATTTTATGAGATCAAAACCATCTCTAATCGGCATACAGTGTTCTCAAAAGTTGTAAAGTACTAATAATACGTTCAACCAGTGGTATTTATTTTGATTTTCGTTTTTCCAAATTCTCGATAGAATTTTTTGAATGTAAAAAATAGCCAAAAAACACAAATTCGACTTGAGGCACCTCCTAATCTTCTCCAAATTGGATGAAAATTTGTCTGGTAGTTTGTTTTAGTATTGTAACTAGGACTTGGGGGTGACTGGTTGAATCCCAGAAATTTTGATTTTTGTGAAACTGTCTAATACGCAGTTAGCATTTTTTTTTATTTTCATGGACCTTATTTTACCAACATATTAATCAACCTCTTGCGTTTTTGATGTGTCATGCTGCTTTTTCATCCAGGATTGTTCTGCGAGTCGAGATAAGCTGATTTTAAATGGAAGCAAGCCGACTTTCGTCACCTCAGTCAACTCGACTTCCCTTACCCGGTACATAGAATAAGTACAATTTTCTTGTTTATTTATTTTTTTATCAAACTACCTCATCGTATATATTCAAAGAACCTACCACATCGTATATATTCAAAGATTCTACCACATCGTGGATCTTTCCGAGAAGTCCTCTAGAAATTCTTCCAGAAATTCCAACGTGAATTCCTTCAGGAATTTCTTCGGAAATCATCCCAACATTTTTTCCAGGGTTTCCTTCAAGCATTTTTCCAGAAAATACTTCCATGAAGATTGGAGAAATCCGTAGATAAATTCCTACAGAAATACTTGGAAAAATTCCAGGAGTAGACCCAATAGGAACATGTAGCAAAAATATTAAGAAATCCCTGTAGAATTTTATGGAGGAATTCCTAGAGGAAATTCTTTGAGAATATTTGGTTAAATCTGTGGAAAAATCCTTGGAGGAATTATTGCCGAAGTTTTTGGAGGAATACCAGGGAAAATCTCTGGAGAAATTCTAGAAAGAAAAAAACCCTTAGAACAACTTGTGGAGAAACCATAAAAAGAGGTTTTCTGCAGTAATCTCTGGAGGAATTCCTGAATATCGGAAAATCTCGGAAGCATTGCCTGGATAAATTGCTGAAGAAGTCCTTGGAGACATACCTAGACTCATCTTTGTAGAAATCCCTGGGGAAATTGCCTGCAGTATCCTTGAATAAATTTCTGGATGAATTACTGTAGATGTTTTGCTGAAGAATGCTGTGTCTATATTTTTCTGCAAAAATCCCTTAACTTAAACTATTAACGATTTATCGCATAATCGTATTGATTGAATGGAGCAAATCCCTGTAAGTTTTCATTGAAGAAGTCAATTGCAGGATTCTCTGGAGGGATTCCTAAAATATCCTTTGAACATTTTTTGGAGGATCCTATGTAGAGATTTTTGTGAAGTAATCTCTGGAGAAATTTATAAAGAGGAATCTCTGGAAATATTGCTGTTGAAATTTCGATAAATTGCTGAAGGAATCCATGCAGACATCTCTGGAGTAAACGAATAGGGCCCTATCGAAACTGATATTGAAATACGGTTGCGATCGAAAGTTTTTTTTAGAAGAATCGCTAGAGAAATTGTTGTAGAAATTCCTGATGATAGTCTGGGAGGAATCCCTGGTTATATCCATGAATAAATCTCTGAAGGAATTTGTGGAGTAATCGTTTGACACATCTCTGCAGAAAGCTCTGAGCAATTAAAAAAAAATCACAAAGAAATCCTTGAAGGCATTCTTGAAGGGATCCCTGAAGGTTTTCTTTGAGCCCTAGCTGACCCAATCCCAAAACTGCAGTTGCGGTTGAGTTTTTGAAAAAAGTAGAGTTAAAATATCTTTTAACTTTAAGTAAAATTTATGAATTATGATTTTATAATCAAAATTAAATAATTTGGCTGTTTTGAAAACAATTCCCGGTATCCTGATATAAAAAATGAATGTGTGATATTTGCCATGGCGTCTATTTAAATATGTATAAAATATAATGAATTTTGAGCTATCGTTTTATTTCAGTATAAGACGGTTTGAAAACGGTCACACCTTATAGAAACCGATTGCGGAGTATTCCGGCTAAATCTAACTGTTGTAAGAGGACCACTCTTGATCCTTTTGTACATTTGAATAAATAATCAACAACCACAACTACCAGTTCCCTCTAAAATAAATTTCAGGTACCAGTGCGCCCATTAAAAAAAATATAAACAATCTCTGAAAGAATTTCGTCGTTTTATTTTTTGTTGAAGTACCCTAATGAAAATTTGTAGGTATTTGTAGAGGAAACCATTAGGAAATTTCTGGAAACAATTCTGGAAGAAAATCTAAAGCAATGTCTGAAATAGTTTTTGAAAAAAAACCTGTAGACATTTTTAACGAAAACATTCAATAAAAAAACTAAGAACTTCAAATTGTTCAGATATGAAATTATTTGGGGATTTGCTTGATAATTATAAACTGTTTTAGTAGTTGATTGTATAATTCGTTTACATAAAACTATGAAAATTACTGGCGTCCTCCAAACATACTTTTTAATATTCCTTCTTAAGCAGATTTTTAAGGAAAAGATTTTTAAGGAAATTTCTCAAAATTCCAATGATTTTTTTTTCCGGTATTACTGCAAGAAGCCATTCAGCATATTTTTCTCAGATTTCATTAGTAATTAACTCAAAATTAAAAACAATCAAGGAAAATAAAATATAAAAACAATCTTGATGATTGCTGGTGGTTTTCAGGTAATTGAAAACGAATCCCACCAGGACATTCTCTTTTAATTTCTTATAGTATTCATCTACGAGTTTCAGGAGTTCTAACAGATTTTCTCCTTGTTATTTCTCAAAAAAAAAATCTAGAAGGATAACTCCAGAAATTTATTATGAATCCTTCCTAAAAGACTTCTAGTGAATAGTTTCTCCAACTCTGATTTATTCATCTAGGAATTTAAAACAAAAAAACATCTAATAATTATTAGGATTGGAAAAATTCATCTTATATGTGCCAGGAAACATTGCTTGAGGAATCTCGAGAAACTGTTTAAAAATCTTCAAAGATTGTATAGAATTATTTGTTGAGAAAGTGGTGAAAGAATTCCTGGAAGTACTAATGAAACGAAGAATTCCCCATAGGTTTCCAGGAAAAAATTATAGATTTATTCGGGAAATATATATTGAAAAATTTATAGAGAATTATTTTTGAATCATAACAAATACTTTTTCAAACTTATTTATTTATTCTATTTATTTATTCTACGTCTTCAATTTCAATGTAATTGTACAGACTGAAACTTATTTTAATGCCTTATCCTATTTTTAAACGTCATCTTAGTAATATTAAAATCGAATTTATCATAAACGTCATTAAAGTATCGACAACAAGAGTGTAGAGGGTTATGATGCCCGTAAAGAGTGCGATGTGTCGGAATATACAAAAAAGTTAGATGGCGTAGGCGACGGTTCGGGACATGAATGTTCAGTTGTTGAAGCAAATCTCCGCAATCGATATTCCCCGTCAGAAGATCAAAACAGAACACCCTCTGTAGCAGTATCCTTCTCGACGCTAGCGTGTCCAGTCCAATCAACATGCATCGGTGTTCATATGGCGGCAACCTTATCGAGTCGTTCCACGGCAGGCGCCGTAAAGCATATCGCAAGAATGATTTTTGGACTCTTTCAACTCTATTGCTTTGGACTTGATGGTATGGTGACCACACTTGAACGGCGTACTCCAAAACACTGCGGACTACCGTACAGTAGATTGATTTGAGTGCGTACACATCTTGGAACGATTTCGTTATTCTTCGCAGAAACCCAAGGAGAGAAAAAGCTTTCGCAGTAGTTGTAGCAATGTGTTCATTGAATTTAACCTTGTTATCAACGACAACTCCCAAATCCTTTACGGAAGTGACACGGTCCAGCTCATGAACTCCGATTGAGTAACTTTGTTGAATCGGCGCTCGGGATCGAGTGAATGATATTACCTTACATTTCTCAGCATTGGTATCCATTCCGTTAGTACTGCACCAATTCCTTATTGTATCCAAATCGCGTTGAATTACGCAACAGTCCATTTGAGAGAGAATCGTTTTAAAAATTTTCAAATCGTCGGCATAAAATAACTTTTCTGATTGAATCAGATCGCATAGGTCTGCAATAAACAACACGAATAGCAGTGGTCCGAGGTGACTGCCTTGAGGAACCCCAGACGGTATTGTAAACCGAGCAGACTCATACCCATGTACTTTAACGAAAGCAAATCGTTCGGTTAGATAGGATTCTAGCCACGCAATTATCCATTCCGGAAGTCCCATTTTCCGTAGTTTTGCAATTGTTAGGGTATGCGGTACTTTATCGAACGCCTTGGCGAAGTCAATGTATATAGCGTCGACTTGATGTTTCTTCTCTATCCTGTTTTTCACACATGTAACAAAAGACATGAGGTTCGTTGCAGTAGATCTACCTTTGACAAAGCCATGCTGAAATTCCGGAATCACTGAACGTACAGTTCTATACAATGCCTCGTGAACGAAACTCTCTAGAACTTTTGAAATGCAGTTGAGGATAGAAATGCCACGGTAGTTTTCTGCGTTGTTCAGGTTTCCTGCCTTATGGATAGGAGTGATGGACGCAATCCTCCATAAAGCTGGGAAAACTCCGCTTGAAAGCGATCGATTGAAAATTATTGTTGCAGGAAGAGAGAGCGCTTCCGCACATTGTTTAACAAACAATGGCGGAATTCCATCCGGTCCTGGACCTTTTGAAGCATCGATATCAGAGAAGCGCCTGAAAACTTCTTCGACGGTTACATTGAGGAGTGGCATATGCAGATCATAGGTCACAACAAGTGCTTCAAGGAAGTTTTCTTCATAATTTCGTAAAAAAATCTATATCAGCAATATTGATTCTCTATTCCAAATACAAATTACATTTTTGAAAAGAAGCCTGATAGAAGTATTAAAATAATCGTAGAACAAAATCTTAAAGTAAAAGCTAGAAAAATAAAAAAAATATACGAAAAACGTTTAATGAGTAATTTCTGAAAAAACGATTCCTACATTCCTGAAAGATTGTCATAAAATATGTAAATTCCCCAGTAAAACCTGGAAACGCTGATAAAATTGAGCAAGCAATCTTTATACGGTAATGGGAGGATATGTTGCAACATTGACGATGTCCTCAAGGAATTTCTATGAATCGTGAAGCTCTTGAGTTTCCGATGAAGTCTTATCCTTGAAATTTCCATTGGGTGATTCCTAAAAACAATCCAGTACATTCTTGCATGGATCTCTGGAAGGATTTGTATTCATCTTATGATGGGAGAATTCCTCGAAAACACTCCTGGAAAGATGACTTATAGGTATATTCTTGAGAAATATTTTCAATTCATATCTGAAAACAAAGAAAGTTTAGTTGAAGGAAATCGTTTATAATAATATACTTTGATAACAGCAACATCAGCAGTGACATTTTGACGATCAATAAGTAAATCACACATTGGTTGCTACGACCATCAGATATGGAACCACAGATTTGTTTGTTCGAACCGTGTAATATATGGGCGAACAGTTCGTTCATACAGAACCTCGAACAGTTCGCGCGAATATTGAACGAATTTTTTGGGCGAACGTTCGTGCATTGCGCGCACTGTGTAATCAAGGCTTAAGGTGATGGTATCATTTCCTATGTACAGCCTACGGCTTTGGGGGGATCTTTAGCCAGAGCAGCCAGCCAAGTAGGCAATGCACGGTTGTGCGGGTAATAGATTTCCACTCTCTGGTTAATCTTGGTTACCGACACATCTGCAGGGATTTGTATAAACTTGCACCGCAAAGTACACGCCGTGTGGCGAGGAAAAGGTAGCTCTGGTGGCTGCTGGAAGCAATCTCTCTGTTTGCCCTTTTAAACTGCAATCTGTGTGCCCTTGTAACGACGACGGACTATCTACATCTCTCATCAGGATCCCCTGAATTCTGGAACACGGAGCGCCTCAAGATGGAAATCATCGAAGCACAAGAGCATCCAGATCCTTCTCGACTAGCTGCAAATATGAAATTTGCTCCAGAATTTCGACTAACTGAAGGAACATAGCTCCGGGATGCGTCGCGGGTGTTGAGATGCAGAAGAACTTTGAATGGTTGGTTGATTATCCTGGAGTTGCCATTCGGCTGCCTTTCCGCACTGCAAATACCGCGACGGATTATTTTGCTTTTGGCAACATGAATAATGTAGCGAAATTGCTCCCGGAAGTGATTAATTACGGGCGGGGGGATTAGTGGCAGCTTGGTTGCCGTGGGGCGTGTGGGAGTGTTTCAATATTGATACTACTACGCTAAGTAAATTTATCGTCACAAGTCAGGCAAGCGAAGTTTGATAAATTAGTTTTAGAACGGCATAAATTAGAAGGCTGATTCTTCATTTGACGAGCTCGTGTCAAGATTGTTGAAAGTCTTAGAGAAGCTGCAATGTGATGTAGGGGCAAATATTTGCGTCATAGTTAGAGAAAGGAAATCTTTGCAGATATTTGCAACACAAAAATTTTGGGCAAGTTTAGATAAACCCTATTCTGTATATTTTTTTGTACATTTTTAGTAGACTATAGCTTGAGTAAGCCTTGCTTCCCAGGTAACCATAAGCAGCTTATCAAGAAAAACTATACGGCTGAAAGCTCTACTTGACAGCTTATTAGAAGAAATCGATCATTGTCGATAAGCCTGTATTTTACTAAATGCGAGGATTAAATCTGACAAATAGAGAAGAATTGTGCATAAATTTGTTTTTTTTTTTGTACGTGGGGGCTCTAAATTGATTCGTTGTTCAGCAACTTTAATAAATGCTTCAGTAATAAGGTTTACAGATGAGCTATGTAATTTCGATCTGTTGCTCCTGATGTTGAAAGAATTTTTAAATTGAAAACAAAATTTCTAAGTAAAATGCATCAGCAATAGAGATACAATTTCATAATTAGCCTGCTAACAGTATTCTCTCAAATGAATTGCTCACACTTCGCATTTGAACATTTTTTCTATCTCTAACTTGTTTGACCGATACTTTTCCCGAAAGGGCTTAGGCGGCGTCCATTTATTACGTAACGCTAAAATTGGAAATTTTTGACCCCCTCCCCCCCCCCTCCGCAACGCTTTTTGTATGAAAATTTTAAATTTTGGTATGAGCCGTAACGCTTGTGCCTACTCCCCCCTTCCCCCTAGAGCGTTACGTAATTTGTGGATGCTGCCTTATCGTGCTTCCTGGAAGACCATTGCGTGCAGATATCAACTTTAGAGACATTGAATACAGAGTTCCCATCACTCGTCTCTCCCTCCCTAGAAAATAGATAAAAAACAACCTCGATGACACCCGACCACAACCCCTATCCGGAGAGGGCTTTCAAGTTAATTAAATATCATTTTACTGTTGAGTACCCATCCGTCCTGTGTTCTGTTTCGCGTGTCGCCACGAAAACAGCACAATCCGGCTCATTTTTTCTTCATTCAATATGGCGGCCAGCGAAGGCCGGATGGTTTTCCCGGAATACATTCCCAGCCACGGAACGGAACTCGATTCCTACGTGTCATAATTTAGAGTCTATTTGAAGGAAAATATCCGACGCCTGGGCCCCAAGAAGTTCGTTTTGAGGGGGTGACGAGTTTGGGGACAAGTATTGATTAGATTTTGTACGCATTCGGGGTTCGATGGAGCGGCGCTGTTCGGATGTCGCAATGTCGGAACCGGGCCTGTCTGCGTGTCAATTTGAAATGTAGACACTTTTGGAACGACATTATGTGCTGCAATTGAGACGTTGATTGCCCGATCGGGCAATTTGATTTTATCTAGGAAAAAATACTTCCACAGATATTTTGCTCTTGGTCAAGCTATTCAAAGTCAAGAGTCAAAAGTATGAGAAATAATATGAAACATAAAGACATCATATGAAGAGATGATATAAAATATAAAAATAATCGAAGGCAAACTAAAACGGCAAACAAAGAAACAAGGCACATAACAATTAGGCGGTACAAGATTACATTCTTTGTTCCATCGGTTTTGGAAAACAAATTAGTTTGGTCTTGCAACCATCACACATCAAGGCTTTCGATGTTTCTAATGATCCAGACCATGAGTTAATTCGCAGCAGATTAATTGCACTTGCAAATCAATTTGCCTGTTCACCAAGTGGATACAAATGCCGACCTGGAGGACACGGTTCGGTGCCCGTAGACGCGAGAGCTTACGTTTTACTTAGTTTCACTTGAATGGCAGGAGGCAGGCGCAGAGAATATTGCTGGTTACGGGCAATTGTTGCAAAACTCTAGAAATTCTCGCACAACTGGCCGAGGCTCTGCCTAGTGAACCGTGCCTCCCCCCAGTGGCACGCGATGGTTCGTGCTGCTCTTAGTGGTGGATTTCTGCAGAACTTTCCACCTGGCTAGGCAAAGTAGAAACTACCTACTTGGTGCAGTTCAACAAGCAGCACAGTGAACAAGTGAAGTTGCTATTAATTAGTCTGCAGCAGGTGCACGCACCTGGCTCATCCACCCCCAATCGAGCGCATCTCTTTTTTTTCTGTAATGGTTTGCGGCCGGAGGGAGGTCGGAAGTGAAACTTCGACGCGGACGAATAACCCAACCAACAGTAGCTCAGTGAGTGCTTCTTCATCATACGAATTTCCCGCAGCCACAGAGGGAAAACCGCGTGAAAAGGTTGCTCGGTGATCATGCACCTTGTCTCTCCATAAAATATGGGGGCGCTAAGATACTGCCGCCCACAATGTCGTAATATGTGTATTGTTTCCTGCAAGTTTTTCACATTCTTTTTCCAATGTATGTTTTCAAGCAAAACCTACTGGTTGGTAGAGAAGCTGAGCGAACTTCACCATTCGATCGGGAACCGGAACGAAATCTGGTTGCACGCTTTCAATCATCTTTTTTATATCGGTTGAAAAAATCACCCACCTAAGAGCATGTATTCAATTATAAAATTAATGCATTTCTACCGCACATGAACGAGACTCTTGCGGCAAAAGCAGGAAGCAAACTTTGTAATCGACTGAGATTTACCATAGTGTCGAATGATTCAGAGAAAACGATATTCCAATAGTTGTGATGTGGAAATTTCGTTTGTGATGTACATGTAGGAGAACATGTCTGCGGGAGCGGAATAAAATCTAAACAAAATGTTCGCGAGCATCAGAATGCTGATTAACTCGTACCTGTCGTGCTCGCGAGTAAATGAAGCTAAAGTGGTTCATGAATGTGCTCGGAGCTGTTCAGAGCCAATCGCGTTTGTGAGAAAAAACTATTTTCCCTCCAAGGTTTCGTGTTTGCAAAGAGTTTTTAACTACAAACTGATTTGTTTGTCAAAACCATAATAAATCACACCTTGTTCGGTTACTCGCGATTAAATGTTCGCGAACTTGTTTCTGTTTATTTTGGTATTTTCTCCCGAGCAGGCCGATGAGAACTTACTCAGACCAAGCCTGTTCGCGAGTCTGTCATGTTTGTTTTGCGGTTTACACACGTGAGGTGCATCGTGATGCGAATATTTCCAGCACTGATTGGTACTGAAGTGGCTTGTTACTGGTGCTTAATACTATGTAAATGCATCTAGCCATCTTCTTAGTTCGTTCTCTCAATCTACTTCTAATGCATATTCATAACAAAAGCTATGGACAGAAACGAAAATGAAAACATGTTCTTTGGACTGCTACATTGGCAACTAACTAACCAAAGCAAATCCGAGTCATAAGCAATCTTTTTCTTTATCCCATTTCAATTTGGACCTCTAAACCACCAAAACATGAAAACATCCTAGGAGCCTAAATTTCTGATAATTTCTGATGGCTTGCCCTTTTATGTTATTTATTTAAAATGAAATCTTGCTTTTAAGCAAATCCAGAATTTGGTGTAGCAATACTTTTTGAAAAACTTTTAGGAATATCTTCAGGAACGCTTGGAGGATGTTTTAAAGGAAAACAGCTTTGCAAGAATTCATGGTTAAGGGGAACCTCACAGTATTTTCTACAGGTTTCTTCAACCAATCATTAGGATTTTTCGAAGATATTTATGAGCTTCTTCCACAAAATGTATTCAGCAATTCCTCCAGGAGCTCGCCTACATTTTATTCAGATTGTATCGTGAGCTAGGTAGATAGCGAGCCGGATCCCATTCTTGGCTCTAATGATTCACTTCAGCTGGCGGGGTTTTCAAAGTCTGCTAAACTCATATGTGGTCACAATTTGAAGTACTTCGAATTGCAATATTTCAGAGAATTCGGACGATAAGTGCCCAAATTGTTCTTTACCATATTGCAAATATTTTCCCAGAAACTCTAGGAATATTTCCAAAGATTCATTTTTTCGGGAAATAAATGTTTTTTTCTTTCAGAATTTTCCATTAATTCTTTTATGATTTCTTGGTGGAATCCCTAGAAGGAATGCTAGAGAAATTTTATGAATGAATGCATAGACGAATTCTTGGAGGTATTCTTATAGGCACGTCTATAGGCACGGAATTCAAATAGATATTCCTGAAGAAATACCTAGAAGAAATCTCGGAGAAAGCGCTACAGGAATTTCTTGGCGAATCTCAGGAGGAAATACTTCTGGAGGAATCTCTAATCCTTGGAGAAATCCCCGTATGCAGTCCTGAACAAATCCCTGTAGGAATTTTTGGACGAATGCATGGAGGAATTCGTATCATGTATTCATGGAGGTACCCAAGTTATTCTTTACCATATTGCAGATATTACTCCAGAAAATGCTAAAAATACGTAGAATTGCTTCAGATTTATTTAGTGAGTACTCCGAAGTTCCTTCTAAATTTTTCGTTATTTATATTCCTAAGAATAATTTCAAAGATTATATTTTTTCGGTTACTCAAGGTTATTTTCAGACTTTCTCCATTGATTGCTCAAGGATTCGCTCTAGGAGGAAACGCTTTAGGAATTCCTAGAGGAATTCATGAAGAATACATAGACGAATTCTTGGTGGAATTCTTAAATGCATTTATGAAGGAATATGTAGGCAAAACTTGATGCTTCTCGGAAGGAACCCCTGAAGGTAGTCCTGGAGGAAACCTTGTAGAAATCCCTGAAAAAAATCCAGAAAGAAATTCCAGGAAGAATTCCTGGAGGGAACCTTGTAGAAAAGCCTGGACGGATTTCTTAGACGAATCTCTGGAGGAATCCGTGGAAGTACTTTCATGGAAAAGTCCCTAGAGGAGTTACTTGAGGAATCTTAAAGAAATTCCTGGAGAAATCTGAAGAAAATCTGGGGAATCTGAAGAAATCGAAGTTTTCGAGAATTCATATATGGCCAAATAGGGAATCACTATAGCCATACTTGGTACCTACACTTTCCTAAATTAATATTTAAAATACAAGTTATATAAAGCTTCTTTTCTCAAAATTAGACGGAAAAAATATTGAACACAAATCACTCTTCAGTTAGGGCACCATCAAACCTTCAACACGGAACTCCAAAGCGTCGTTTTCATCGATTCACCACCCAAAGGAAACTATTCTTGTGGTGCGAGAAAAGATTCAATTAGCTACAGATAAAGGGGCAAACCAGTCAGCTCCCATCGAGGAGAGAGTGGTATGGAAAGTTAAAATCCGTGCGGAAAGCGGACTACGGTAAGGTTTCCAGAGCTAGTGCCTGACAGGCAGAGTCTGAAGCACAAAGCTAATTAATTGACGAAATAGACGATGGCGTCATTTCTGGGCTGTTTTTGGTTTTCCAAGAATTACACGGCGAGGGATTAGTTGAAAAATGTCTCGTGGAAATTAAATTGATATTTAGCACAATTTATTGAAATTTAAAAATAGAATGACGTAATTTTGATGTGCTACAAAAACGAACATTCACTATTCGTGAACTCAAGCAACGCTTATCATCAAACTAAATTACAGATTGCATATCTTGCAAGCCACAGAAAACGGTCACATCCTAAACTGCCCATTTCCACACGGAACGTCCAAGGGAAGCCAAGATAACGACGTCATCCTATTTGCGATAAAAGCATAAACAACCTCCCACACGAACTGCTCTCCGCAGCATACAGCAGGACTCTGACCTCCTGTCGTCGCCACCAAAGGGTACGGGGATACGAAGCGAAAGTCCTTGATGCTTTGTTTTTGTTATCGTCGTCGAAGACCGGTTAAAATTATTCGCTTCTTCATTTCTCGCTCGAAACATAAAAAAGCGAATGGGCTAGTCCGTTATTCTGCGGAGGGATCTCTCGGACCCGGAGAGTGACTAGGCAGTCCATTTCAACCTCCTCGACGTTGTGTCGGAACACAACCCTACCGATAAAGGGATATCATCGTCCAGCACGGACATACAATACACGGACGGACCGAGAGGGGAGTGGTCAGGCCCACGATTAAGTTTGCTGGGAGTGTCACTCTGCTGGAAGAAAAACGCTTTTAGTGTGATTATATTTATCCGGGGTTGGCGCGGTTGACCTCAATACCACAGCGTACCACTACCTACTCGCTTCAACACGGACCTTCTAATGGTGTTTCCGATGTCCGGTTGAACACGGTGTGTGGATGGAAACGGTATGTAAAGAACAGGTCGAACCAGAAGTCACAAATTTGACAGGTTTGCATCAGGAAAATCCACTTTCCTGCCATAACGCCTGCAAGATATGCAATTTCAGCGCTTAACAAAAGATTTTAAACGAAAATTTGTCGTTTTTACTCGGTAATCTCATTTTTCAACCATCGCAGGGTTGGTAGCAGGTCTCTTTTTAGAAACATAGTCACTATTTTGAAGCAAGTCTTTTAAAAGACTCTATATTTTAAATGAAAGGTCTCTACGTAGAATAATCTCGAAGAAATTATTCTCTGATGCTGTTAGACAAAATAACTTTGAAAGCATTTTTTCCAAATTTAAAACAAATCTACCATTTTTGACACTTTTCACCTTTCTCCAAGATAATTTTCATGATTATGTTGAATAATTGTACACATCGGAATAATAATGCTATGAATGATGTGTCCTACATTCTTTCTTGCACCTTGAACAAAATTAAGTCCAACACGGTACAACTTCTCGGCAAGGAAAGCTATCGGTTTGAATCTCTCGATTGAAAGTCCAGATATCACCAGCGGAATACTCAAAGATCTCCAGATCTTCCATACTATATAACTGGGTATTTCGAACAAATCCTCCTGGATTTGCTGCAAAGACTTATGTATAAATTACTATAGGATTTTCGTTGCAAATTTCTACATGGGGTTTTGGAAGAATTCTCAAAGAATTTCATAGAAGTTTTCTAAAGGTTCATTGGTAAATCCTTCACAGACTCCTCGAGAAAGAGCTTCGGGATTTTATTCAGTTATTTCTCCATAAATTCCTTGAGAAATCTAGGGATCCCTCCAGGAATTCTTCAAAAAAATCCTACGGCGATTCACCTTGTGATTCGTAGAGAAATTTCTTTGGCATGCTTCATGAAATTCCTCCAGATATGCTTTCAGGAAATCCATCACCGATAACTCCAGAAACTTACACTTACAACAATTCTTTCAGGGAGTCTCCAATGATTTCATCCAAAAATACTTTCAGAGATGATAATAAATCTTCGAGCTGTTTAGTGGAATACGTATTTCGACCTCAACTGTAAGGCCGTCTAGTCTAGTACACGACACTGAAGACGGCCTTACGCGTATCTGTCAAAAGATACAAACTCTAGTGGTATTAAATGGTATAGTACTAAATTCGGTTTTCATCTACTTCTTCCAGAGATGAGAGATTTTTACAGACTATATATAGAAAGTCGTACGAGGATTTCTACGCGAATTGGTCAAATGATTCTTCAAGAATTTTTCAGAGTTTTTTTTTCCTATGCTTATTTCAACAATGTATCTAGAGAACCTTCCAAGATTTTCTGAATGGTCAAGTTCATCAGGTATTTCATTAGAGATTACTTCAGAAATTATCTTCCTCGGGAATACGACTGTGATGATTAATGTCCTAGGTTATTACTTCCAGTTCGGTTTGCTCAAAAACGGACTATACGTTTCCATCCTGATGAAGTATAATAAAATATTTTCATTTATTGGATTTTTTCTTAGAGCACAAATTTCTTGAGGACTTCCTTGGGTGATTGTTGTAAGAATCTCGAAATGAATTTCTGAATAAATCTCAAAATGAAGCCCAAAAGAAATTTCTGAAATCATTTTTGAAGGTACATGTCCTTAAAGAACTTCTTATTTAAAAACTTGAAGAAATTATCAACAATGAAACCATAAAAATCTGCAGTAGATCATTGAGCGAATTTATAGAACAATCCCAGGAAGATAGCATGGAAAAAATTGTAGAATTTCTGCGGAAATATCTAAAACAAATCCAGGATGAATAAATTGATATCTAGAAATATCGCTAACAACTCCATGGAAGCATTACAAAAAAATTAAGAATTGCCCTGAGAAATCTCTGAATTTTTCTTTGGAGTATTTCCTAAAATTATTCTCAGAGAAATTCTAGGAAATTCCAAAAATATTGAAGTCGAGTTGAAATGTGAAAGCCAAAACATTTTGGTAATGTGTACTCGATTTGATTTTTCATACTACATTTCTTTTTCTTCCCTTGCTTATAATCCATATGTATTAACTTTCGCACACAGATATACCACTTATCTTCAACTTGTATGAAAACTTGCTTACTACCTTCCATGCGAAGCATATACAGACATGACGAAAATAAATTGCAAAAAAATAAACAATTAGGAAGCACATTCGTAAATCCTCTGTGGGTGAGCCAAGAACACCACCGTGAGCTTCAAGGAATGTAAAAATGAACACGTTAGCTGCTTTTTCACAGTCGATGATAATGATTGTTTTTAAATCGTTCTGAATAGTCAGTGAAATAAGATCAAAACAATCATTACTCAGAAAGAAAAAGCAATGCTAACAATTCATTCATTCGACGGTACATGTGTCATGCACGATTTAACTATCATCAGGTTGGGATGGGTTGTTCGATCTATTAGCATTTTTTGTAATTTATTTCCTAAAGCAACACGTAAGCTGTTAATGGTTGACGATTTCATAGATTTAATATGTTTGTTTCCCGTTGACTAGGGCCTGGAAAAATAATGCCAATGTGTGTTTTTTAGAGCATACATATTCAGAAAACCGTGAGATCTGAGTACTGTGGAGAACAAATCTCGATCAAACGATGTTTAAACTTAATTTAATCTTATAGGCGTGTTCGAAAAATTTTAACAATATAGAATTTTTCGTTAAGACACCGACACGTCAATGCTCCCAGTGGACGATTTGCCCTTTGAAAGAAGGACCACACTAGACAACAGACTAGCATGCAACGCCCAGTGGCACAATCGAAATACATTTCTGACGAAAAGTTTTCCAAGCTGAAGCGGGATTCGAACCCACACCCCTTGACTCGATGCGGCTAAATGCTTGGTAACACTAACCGCACGGCCACGAAGCCCACAGAATTAGCTTTCAATAGGTGGTAATAGCAAGTGATTTTGATTTATGAGTATTGAGTTATGATTTTTCAAACCCTCAAATAAGCCTAAAAACACATTTTCAACTTGAAGCATAGTGAAATCTGTATCAAATGAGCTGTAAATTTGACCAGACATTGTTCTTAGCATGAGAATTCAGAATACTGCTTGACCAGAAGATTTCCGGACATTTTTTCAAATATGAACAGGTCTAATATACAGTAATAATCTAATGACTGCACGAAGCCCACAGAATTAGCTTTCAATAGATGGTAATAGCAAGTGATTTTGATTTATTAGTATTGAGTTATGATTTTTCAAACCCTCAAATATGCCTAAAAACACATTTTCAACTTGAAGCATAGTGAAATCTCTATCAAATGAGCTGTAAATTTGACCAGACATTGTTCTTAGCATGAGAAATCAGAATACTGCTTGACCGGAAGATTTCCAGACATTTTTTCAAATATGAACAGGTCTAATATACAGTAATAATCTAATGACTGCATTCAGAAATTTCATGAATAATCTTGGAAAAATCTCTGGAGTAAGTAATCACTGGAGATATCTTTAGAAATACAGTCAAATTTTGTTTGTCGAATACGTTTAATTCCACTTTTTAATTTCAGTTTCGTTATGTGGACTACAGCCCATCTAAAACGAAGAGAAACGTCGCTCTCAGGCATAAAAAATAAATTTTTCAATGTCGGTAGTTCTGAGTTTCTTCCGTTTCAAATTATTTGACAGCTCAAAACTCAGTCCGATTAGTGAAAGTCTTTCACTTTGGGTGGTCTACAGCTTTCATGCAATGAACGAAAGTTGACTGTATTCCTGGTGAAAATGTTGATAGCTTAGCTTAGACTGACTACACATATCAATGGTTGCTATTCCGTGATTGACCGAAGTCAGTGAAAATGCACAAAGAATCAACTAGAAGTTCGGCTGGGATTGGCCATAATCTTCTTCAGTGTGCATAATTCAGTGCCTCTATTTATATAGGGTCAATAACGGCGCCGGCCACGTCCTTGCAGTCAGGTGGGATTGGGGGAAGGAATGTTAGTGTGTAACCTTTGCTATTTGGAGACCGTGTTTGCCTCTACATCTCCACAAAGGTTACTGGGAAGGATGTTTGTTAATGGGGAGGATCGTTGGGTCAAAGGATTCACTTTGATAAGTGATTAGACCATGATAAATAGTTTTTTGTCAAATATAAATATGCTTTTATGAAAATATAATATTTTCATTTGATATGAATAATTTCTATGTAAAGGAAAATTATGCCGACACTTGAGGTGACGAACCATTCAAAGTTTGTTGAACAAATATCTAAATGTAACATTCCTACAGCTGTCAGGACGAAAGCATGTGTTATTATATTTCACTTATTTGAAAAGATACAAAAACTCGATTGGCTGGAACATCATAGAACACTCTTATTCTTATGCCGACACTTACAGTGGCGAACCATCCAAAGTTTGTTGAATAAAGTGAACCTTTCGCAAGTCTACACTTGTAGTGTCGAACCATTCAAAGTTTTTTTTTATAATTACAAAAATAAAGATAAAAAGAAAGGGGTTTTTTGAAAACAAAAAATGTTAAACATAAATAATTCATGAATTAGAGTTTATGTCGACACTCACAGTGACGAACCATTCATAGTTTGTTGAAAAATCATATTTACGTCCTACCGTTGTATCGATTAAATGTGCAGTCATACATATTTTATAGATTAGAAATAGTAGCATGAAACGAGCTCACCAATTGATCCGTCATCTTTGACTGAGCAGCAACAATCAGCTTAACTCGTTTGCTCGGCTATATAAAAGCACTCAGAGAAAATAGGCGCACGACCCGAGAGGGAAAACAACTGACGACTGCTCGGGCTTTCTTGACGCATTGCCAAGGAGCAATCGTCAAGGTCGAAGATCAAACAGAACTAACCGATCGCGGAACTTTTTCACTTCACTCGACCGACGCGCGACATGTTTGATCCTGCCCTCGTCACCCGCTCCCGCAGAAGCAAGCGTCAAGGTCGGAAGATCAAACAGAACTCTGTATTCCTGGTGAAAATTTTGATAGTACAAAAAGTTTAGGGAAATCTGTGAATCACTGAAAAAATTTATGCCAAATCCTCGTAGTATGTTCTGAAAATTTCGAACAAAACCCGAAATTAATTCCAAAATATTATTACGAAATGTTAAGAGTAATATGTGGCAAAATGGTACGAAGAATCTTCAAAGAAATTTCTAGATGTGTCCTGTGAGAACAGTCGGGTTTGATTCTCTGAGAAATCTTAAAAAAAAAACCCTTATGAAATTACTCTTGATTTTTTTTTTTCCGTTACCAATGCTTTCTTTTTGTTATTTTTTTTTCAGGAATTAAGTCTCTAAATTTCTTATATTTTAGACCATCAGTCTCTACCAGCCCTTTCACAGCGAAAAAAAAAAACCGTATCACGCGACCTGACCCGAACGAAAGCTGATGATGGTGGCGATAATGCTCGGGAAATGATGTTTAATTTAATACATTTTTTCTGGTTCGGCGGTGCCCTGAGTAGGGGGGCTGGGAGCTACATTGAGGACACTTTGGTCTGGTGGCTCAAGAGACCGCATTGTCACTCGGTCGGCTCGGGAACACAGTACGAACGGAGTCCCCACCAGAAAACGAAGCCAATAGGGGTTGCCAGAAACCTGTGTTTGAACAAACGATGATTGATGTGTACTTTCGGCTTCCCGAGAGTGCGGTATTAGGGTGGCCCAAGATAGTCGAAGCACAATCTCGAGTTAAGCATTTTTGGCCATAGGTGACGCTGTAGTTGAAGGCATCTCGTCAAGTAAGTGCTAAACAGCATGTCCTCTCCTTTCCCAAGTTGCGGTAAAGATGTGGGCGGCCGGGAATAGCGATATTCATGATTTTTGTATTCTTGTTAAGATTAAGAAAGCAGTCAGGATGAGATTATAAAAGGAACACAAATATTGCTAGTATCCAATCTACGCTTTATCCCGAGGAACCGGTATTTTAGTTTTCATATGTATAACTTTTTTGTTTCATAACGAAAAGGTTTTCGATCTAAAGTAGCATCTTCTCCATTGATTGGAGAATCTTCAAGTTAGTAACGAAAAAAAATCATCGACCACAGCGCCACATTGGTATAATCTTGTCAATATATATGATCGATTTTCTTTATACAAACTTCCAGCTCATTGAGCCATGAATATTTATTGTATTCCACTCAAAGTTCACAGTAGCTTCTAGGAGTCCAACTAAACAAATTTGGGATGTTATTCAAAATTTCTACAGATGGATTTGCTATTTCATATAAAAATGGACCACCTTAGTGCAGTATCCATCCACCATCGGAAAAGGAGGGCGGCACTGGGCAAGCTGCACCAGAAAAAAAGTAAACACAAAATGATGAACTCCGAGTTGTCGCCGTGTCGTGACTATATATGTACAGGACCAAATGGTGATTTCCATTCTCGACAGTTCTAGCTCGGAACAATTTGGCTAACAACCATCGCTGTGCTGGTGATAACACCGGACCAACCCAGTCCAAGTGAGAGTACTACCGTAGTGTGCAATAATGGGATTCAGTCTGGCCTGGCGAAGGAGAGTTGGGAATAAGAGCTTATTGTTTAAAATTGCAATCGCTTGGCTGTAAGTACTGTGTAGTACTACTAGCTACCCGTTCGTTTGGACGACACAGCGATGCAGCAGGCAGGCAGTTGGACAAAATGGAATAAACCGACGAGAATGGCGGTGATAATCCGGCAGAGTCATCTCTCGGATTACAAGCATAGTTTCGATTTTCTCGGCATCACCGTTTCGACGAATCGTGGCGTTTTACTCCTGTGCAGTTTAATGTGATTAAAATTTTGAACGATGCTACACTACAGGAAGTAGAGATTTTTCCGACGAAATAAGGACAATTTTGATTGGATTCAGAGTGGCAATTATCTAGACATCTGTCCAGTCGATGTCTTATCAGTTTGAGTAGAAGTGGTAAGTATGCAAACGAAATCGATTATGGATCTAAAATTTAATCTGCGATAAAACTTTTATGAAACTCAAAGCAGAACTACTAAGAATTTTTCAAAGGTTACATCTTCAAGGATGCCTTTACACATTTCCCGGTAAATCTTTCGAGAATTACATAAGGGACTCTTCCAGGAAGTTCTTCGAATTACTCCAGTGAGGTGCAAATCATTAATCTAAAGTTTCCTTAAAAAATCATCAAGGAAATTCTTCTATTAATTTTTGCTCGGAGTAAAAACTCATTAGCTTCAATCACAGTTTAATCATAAACCGATAATATCAACGATTAAACATATTACCTACTTTGTAACACAAAAAAGCACACTCTACCACGATGAAGCGATGCAAAACCCGATCCCATTTCAACATGTAATCAAACTTTTCGAATGGTTTCATCGCCCAACCAACCAAGACATGAAGCCCCTTCCAGGGAGTACTCTCATCGAGTACACACCCTTCCTCAGCTGATCGATATCGGTGGTTGTGCTGCATTTCGGCGCTTCCAACAGCGGCAAACATCATATCATCGCATTCACACAGCTTCCCATTGTGTGATGCGTAAATTGGAAAACTTATTCCCCTCTTCCTTCTTCGGGTGTTTGCGAGAAACAATGGAAAGTGTGGTCGTCGTCGTCGTCGTCGCCGCGCCGAACTCGAACCCAATGATACGCGCGTGTGTGTGTCTGTATTTGCGTTCGTAAAAGTTACACGTGTCCTTCCGTAACTTCTTCGTGCATTTGTTTTCCTTCTATTTTAATAGAGTGTGAAAAAAGTTGCTCCTTGTGACGACTTTGCCACTTGCAAGGCAGCATAGAACGTATGGTTCAACTACTTTGTCGGTAGTGTTGGAGCCACTTGCAAAGCCTGGTTGTTTGCCATTACCTAGGAGGTGCACAGCGAAAAATAAAATGTAATATTACGTTGTTTTAGCTGCACATCAGTCCCGTCACAAATATGGTGTAAAATTACATATTTTAAATGTATAAAACCAGTCGACGACTCCTGAGAATCGGGAATTTATCCATCGATAGAACCGTTTTGAGTAATTAACTAAAAAAGTTTTGAAAGTTTGAGTGAGATTCAAACTCTAGTCCAGCGAGTGACAGTCGCATCTGAAGTTTTGTGTTGCTTTTGTTAAGAGAGGTTTCTTGGCATTTTCATCAGTCAAATCTGTGATCGCAGTCACTTATGTTACATGACAACAAATAACGTCGGCAGATATCAATTTATTTTTTGCTGTGCAGTAAACACGGTAACCGCAACTTGACAATAGGGCATATTTGTCATTCCTACGAGCGAGCTTTTCCGCCGAAGTGGGGTGAAGGGACCACCCACCAACTTTGCGAGAGCACTTCCATTGTTGGCAGGTAGCTAGCTACCTGTTCAGAAAGTCATCAGTCTTCTTCCTGTTTGCTTGATTACCTTTGGCATTTATCTACTACCGGGTGGCATAGTTTGAGTTCACGTGAGCATTAAAAATTACCAACGTGTTCGCCTTT
This sequence comes from Aedes aegypti, assembly GCF_002204515.2. Classification (NCBI taxonomy): domain Eukaryota; kingdom Metazoa; phylum Arthropoda; class Insecta; order Diptera; family Culicidae; genus Aedes; species Aedes aegypti. The sequence goes on from NC_035109.1 coordinate 111,189,097, forward strand.
TACTATACGGTCGGTCGGTGTCCTAAATGTCGCCACTGCTCCACGGAAAGCAAGGGGGCACTTGGCTCGACCTCGTGCTCTGGGGTACAGCGGTTGAAGGAGGAGGAAGAAGAAATGAAAAGGACTTGCTTCGGGGAAGGAAGTTACGCTTACATGGCTACCACCTCCTTGGATGGAAAACTTCTATGAAAGTGTTGACTTTGTCCATTCAAATCGAAACCATCTAAAATGATTGTTTTGTCTTTGGACTCCATGGTCGTGCGGTTAGCAGCGACAGTCGATTAGGAGTATTGGGTGAGGGTTCAATCGTAGCTCTTGTCGTTTTTTTCTATTTCGTCAAATGAAAAAAAAATAGCTGATCACTTCAAGTAAGCACGATAATATGGCTTTAGAAAAACAATATGCGCATATAGGGTAGCCATTTGATACCTGAGAGATTTGCATACGTATATCCCTCTAATACCCAACCCCGCCTTTAGACGGGGTACACTTTGGAATTTTGTGTATTTTTTCGTAGCTCGCAAATCAAAATGATTTTATTTTTGGCTTATACCTTGACTCATAACACGCATATAAGAGAAGTTTTTTATGACTTTTAAAACTTTTTTGTATTTTTAGAAATTGTTTGAAAAATTGCATTCTTATATAACCTACAAATGCCTGGGCTTCATTTAACGTGTAATATAAAAAATCGTACCTTTTATATTTTTCTACGATTAACCTATCACAAACGAAGAGCATGGTGGTATTAAAATCATTACAAACCTGTTTTTCCGTTAGTTACACGGAAAATAAAATACGCTCCGAAAAAAAAATAAAAATTTAATATTTTTACAAATACCGTAACAATTTAAATTTTTATTATTGCCAAAAATCAACAACTAGAAAAGGCTTCAAGAAAAAATGAAAAAAGCTAGGGATGTTCAAAATAAAAATTTTAAAAATCAAAAACCAAAATTTAAAAATTTGCGAATAAAAATAAATAAATGCCCAAAACGTGTTTAAAACGATTTTAGATAACGAAAAATAATACTTAAATCGAAAATAAAAATTTGGGTATTAGAGGGATATAATGTCAGAAAACGCGAAATAGTGTATTATAATGCTATAATATAACCGTTTTTCGCTGACATAGCAGGAAAAGTATCAGCATACTTTATGCATGTTAGCACGTACAGTGATACTTTTTCAAGTCAATACAAACTATCAAGACTGAGTTTTATTACTTTGAAATTGCAAGCTGAAAAGTCATCATTGTTGTAAAAACGAATGACGGGCTACTTAGCCTTAAGGGGGCAGGATCCGTAATTGATTTCGGAGTTTTACAAAACAGTTTTTTCGTACAAAATCAAGAAAATTTACACGAAAATGTGTTCACTGTATTCTATTCTCCAACCGAAACACAGTATACACATTTAAAATCATTTAATTTTCATCGAATATTTTTTAGTTTTGAACAGAAGAACTGTTTTGAAGATTCAATGATAACGATGATTGCGATGATGGATCGTTGAACGTTAACTTTTATCGTCTTTCTTACGATGATTTCCATATTCTGATCCTTGTTATATTGTGATGAAAATTCCTCATTTGCGACACCCGGAATGTTGGATTTGCGAAGCCCTGCTCCTTCGGTCAATATGAATAATGTTGTGGAGAAATGAGACCAATTGAAACCATATTTTTTCTTCGTCTGAAATCGGAGATAGTGGTAGTGAGATATTTAGCTCTCTCTTACCACTACATGCGAACACTAAGCACATGGTGTATCTGTCAAAACACTGGATAGCATTGAAACATGCCTTACATGCGAGTATAGAGCCAATATAGTGCCTATTTAAGAGGAAACTATCATCGTTTCCCAAATTTTTAAAACCAGTTTTTTTGCTCAAAATTTAACCAATGCTCAATAAAATCTATCATTGTACTTGCTATATATATTGCATTGATAGATTTTCATTAGGATTTATACAAATTTGAATGAAAAAACTGTTTTTTAATTTTTGATGATTGCTGATGATTGAATGATGGATTCTTGAGCCTTAATCCATGTATATATCAGACTTGGAAACATTAAAAATGCAGTAATAGGTTTTCTATGTGTTCTACCTGTTCACTTTTTCTAAGGTACCCTTGCCACAAAAAAATCCGAACTTATTTATGAAAACAAGTTATCTGTCCAAATATAAGCCAATTTGCGAAAATTTTAGAGGTGTGTCAAATCGATTTTGTTGTTCTTTGGACCTTTTCATCAAAATACGTACCTGAAACCCAAAAATATAAGTGATTCGAAAATATCACTAGCCTTTTGCCAACACAAGGGCCTATCACTTTGCCGAAGACACTAGGGTGTCTTGACCGCTTCTTCACTATGCTTTTAACGTAATTAGTCCAAAAATCTCGGAAAAAGCAATATACACTACCCACCATAAGTATGGAATCGCGTATTGCAACACTCATACTGAATATTGCAGCACATTGAAAAGTTTAGCATCACCTAAAATTAATATTATCTCGTGTTTCAAGTGCTAGATCAATGTATTTTTGAGGTTATCTTTAAAAATACGTCTTTGACCCCCTGAGATTTTTCATTTTTGGTAAAAAAAACTTTTATCACTGGATTATGGGTGGTGCTAAACTTAAAAGTGCTGCAATACTCAATATTGCAACGACTCCATACTTATGATGGGTAGTGTATATGTCCAGTTTGCCATAGAAATTCCGATAAAAATCTTAATATATGGTGTATCTAATTAAACTATCTACTTCATTTAAGTGTAACGTACATATCGTTCGTACATCATTTTCATGTGGGAACGATTTTAACTGCGAAATAATTGAAAGTGTATCACACTTACCCTAAAATCTCATAGGGTTGCCAACACGAATGCACTCTATGAAAACTACAGTTATCCATGATTTAGTTATCATATCTTTGGACCATACAGTCCATAACGTCATATCTTTGGACCCAACAGTTCATGGTCTTAAAGTAGAGTAAGGTTTGGGCATAAGGATCAGAAGATCCACGGTTCAAGTACAGTTATCTTTTTTTTTACATAATCAACAGTAATGGTAGCATATCAGTACTAATTAGTGAAGGAACATTACCAGTGGTATTTTGAGTAATACAAAAAGGTTTTTGAACGGTTTGAACAATGCTCATTAAGCGTAATAAAATTTATGAATAGGCCCGTGCAATTCGGTGATTGATGATAAGTGCGATGGTTTATAGATTATAACTATTAGCTTCATTTAGGTTTTCAGTACGAAGTACGATGCTGGTTTACTCATTATATAATTAGTACGCAATAAATGCTTCGTCGTTGCTAGGCGTCTTGGGGTGGGCTCTAGTTTTCAAGGCTATTGCTACGCTGCTTAACTTGAGTAATCACTTACGGTTGGCTTTACATATTACAATGTAATTCTTGCTGTAGCGTCCAAGAAACAAAAGATTTCATTCCATGTGAATGAAGTTAAAAAAAACTCTTTAAAAATGTTTCGAATTAGGTCAAATTATTACAAACGTTAGCTTGATTGGTATGAAGAAAAAGAAAAAAAAAAAGATTAGCTCTTGCTTTAGATCCGTGGATCTTTTGATCCTCAGGCCCAAACCTTACCATCCAATCAATTTTGAGCCGATGGTGATTGATTGTCTGTAGGGTTCAAAGGTATGATGTCTAAATCATCATAGACTGCATTCGTGTTGGCAACCTATGAAAATTTAGGGTATAGAGTGATACATTTTCAATTATTTCACATTGAAAATCGATTTCTACATAAAAATGATGTATATTACGAACATAATATTCAGAAGAAATAGATAGTTGAATTGGATACACCATATAATAAGATTTTTATCGGAATTCATATGGCAAACAGGAAAAATATTTTTGGTAAAGCGATAGGCCATTGTGTTAGCAAAAGGCTAGTGATATTTTCAAATCATTTTCAAAGTAATTTTGGGGTTTCATGATGGCATTCCGATAGAACGGTCCAAAACAACACAAAATCGATTTGATACACCTCTAAAACTTTATCGAATTGGCTCATTTTTAGACAGATTTCTTGTTTTGATAAATTAGTTCAAAATTTCATGTAGCACGGAGAATCGGAGAACTGTTTTCAAAAAGTGAACATGTTTAATCTATAGTTATGATTTAGGGCTTATTATTAGTGTTTATGGTGATAAGACCGGATCAAATTTTAAAAATGTTTGAAAACCCAATCTCGCATATCCTCTTCCTTACCATTCTTGCCATAAACATAGTGTTCTGTTAACTTTTCAGCTTTCTAGGTGATGATTGGCGACGATGTTGGTATTTAGTTGGTTAGTAGTGGAGTGTCAGTCACACTTATCATCCCATAGAGAAAACTCATTCTTCAAACCATCATGAAGAAATTTGCAGAAAAGAGCAATTCCATCCGACATGAATGAGTTTTCACTATGGGTTGATATGTTTGCACTTATCTTCCAGTACTAACGTGTTTGGAAATTTTTCATTTGTTTAGAAAAGTTAATAAGTTTTATGTAATAATGCGACCGAAAGCAACGATGAAAAATATTTATCGATGCAGCTTTTCCCTAACGAGAACTCAATGTTGCAATTTTTGTCATTTCTAGACATATTTTCAGGCTATATAAAACTCCTCAACGTCACCTGAGTTTGGGAGCATGGTCAAGAGCAGCGTGCTGACTTTGCCTCTTTGCGAGGGAGTGAAAAATACTACATGAGCGAGGAAGATGCGACACAAAATAGAACGGAGGAAAATTCCATCAAACAAGAGTGCCATCACAACTCCGCGAGGCCCGTTTTGTTCGGACGGGTCATTGAAAAGTTCTTTCTAACATTTTAGTAAGGGTGAGCATAGAAGCCAGAAGGAAAAACCAGCAAAAATCCTCGCATTTCGATGCACTCTCACACGAATCGTTTGAGTTATATTTTTACTCCTTAGAAAAACCTCAAAATTGCCTTATTTTTGCATCTGTCAAGCCTAGTTATTTTACGTTTTTGGAAGGCATAGCTTGGAATGGAAAACGGATTTTAATGAAATGAATGTGACGAGTGCCGAAAATGAGCAAACCAAATATATGAGTCGAGTCGCGAAAGTCTTTTTTGAGTTAGTCGATATTGAATCGAAAGTAAGCCAAAGGTACTCTTGAGTGAAGTGGATCAAATGCAAGTCGAGAATGAATAGAAAAGAAGAGAGAAGAAGTGAGAAGCACTGCCCAAATTTGATCATTCAGCTCCTGTGAAAGATTGAGCGGAATCCTTGAAGTATAAGGGGGTGTTGATCCAGTTTTTATGAAGAAAAACGACCAAAGGTATGGATAAAAAAGCTCCAATTACATTTTGGAACTCATATGGCGCTATTGTCAATGAATTTCTTTCATTAGTAATTTTAAGATTTTTCTTAAACCTAAATTTCTGTAAAGTTTGCCATTTCACCCCGGGGAAACCTGAATTACAATTCCCTTAAGTAAACTTCGTTAATAATAAACGAAAAGATTTTGTTGAATATCATACCATGAACCAATACACATAAGATTCTGGTTAGAATCTTGGTACTGACCTCTAATGGAAATTTTTGGAATCTCATAGACAGGCATTGTGCGAGACAGCTCAAAATGCATGAAACGAATATCCTGACGTTGTTTCCGCTACGGCCTACAATTTTGATGCAGCTGTAATGTCTGCAAAATTATTGCAATTATTCAATTTTGCGTCTACTGTTACTAGTGCGAGTTTCTCACTGTTATCCAGCAGCTGTTTCCGAGAAGCTAATGGCATAACTAAGATTTTCCATCTTCAGCAACCGTTTGTTTTGTGTTAACGTTTGTTATCATTCCAGCACTGACCCTTTCACCGATCGATACCGTCATCGTCTAACCGACCGTTGAATATTAGAATCCTGCACCAGGATTAACTGGCGATGGAAGCCAGTGTTGACGAGCCCGAGGACGATTTTCCATTCAATTTTTCCCTAACACTGTGTGCGCCCATATAACTAAGAGATGTGACTAGCCCTGAAGTGTGCTTGCCGTCCTGTGGTGGTGGCAGACAAGATATCAAGCGCAACATCCACCAGCGCCAGGATTGCCTGGAATGGACCGGAAGGATGCACGGAGGGAAAAAAAAGCTGAGGAGGTGTGGCGAAATGAGCACATGAATAAAAGTCGCTCCCCGGCCTCTAGCCATCCAGTTTCAATTTTGCTTGCTTTTATACGCCATTCAACTAGCTGCTCCTGTCGTAGACTACACAGCTCTAGAGCAACCCATTCTCCGGAGATACGTGTCCTTTTCATCGGTGAACGAGCGCGCAGGCATTCCTGCCCGTAGGCCGGAATTCGTCCAAAGTTTGCAAAACGTTGGAGCTGCAGGGTTAGAAGGGGAGAAGCAGGAGCTGCCGACTGAGCTGTTGAATTGTTTACATTCTGTTACTATCGATTTTTTTTACAGGGCCTTTTGCTTCTGGAAACATTCAACTCCTCGGTCTCTGGTCGGAACATGCTGTTGAATGGATTCACGCTTGCCCGAGAGCAACGCTATTTTATTTTCCAGTCACGGACACTCTCGTGCCGAGAAAGCTCACCTTTTACGGACGTTTTTCTTTTGCAAACAGTTTGGAAGTTAAGGGCATGGAAGAAGTTTTTGGCGACGCTGCTTGCTACTTATCGCCTTCGAAACTAAACGAGATGGGTTTCAACCAACACGGGGGGTAGTGGGTCATAGGGGTATCGTAACACTAATTGTACCACTGGACCGCCGATAAATCTATCGCAAGGGCCAGCAGCTGCCGTTTTCGTGAGGAGCGTACTTTTTTTCATTTCAAAGATTTATACGAAGACAGCACGCACCTATGGGGATTTTCCTCCGATCGAGGAACTTTTTAGGCGGAATTTTGATACAGGTAAGTGCCCCCCTTTTCTCGATTCGATTCGCTACGTCCGAAAGGGAAGACATCAAAGAGAGTATCTCCTCGTTGTGAACGTTTGCAAAAAAAACTTCCAGGAAACACGTCAATCTTCCGCCCGCCTGCCGGAGGCGTATATCGTCTTAATGTTATGTCGCAAGTTTTATTGCTTTATCCTTGAAGTTTGCATGACGAATTTTCCTTGAAGGGCTTGGCAAAGGCTCTCCGCTGGAGTACGATATTGGCCCCAGGATGCGAAAAGCGACACTTTGGTAATCTATTTTTGGATGGTTGCTGTTCGATTGGCACTTCAAGGGATCCTAGAATCTGTACTCAGCCGACTAAACTTTGGCAACAGTAGAAGTAATGTTCATTTGCGAATAGCAGAAGATAATTAAACGGAAGCGAGGAATCGCCCTCGCGTTTCCAGTATCAGCGGGCACGCGTCCAACAGCACGGCTATTATTCATTTTTTTTCTGGGGAGGTTTTGGAACTGCTCTGTGAAGGCTGAGAGTCCAGGAATTTCCAAATGGGAATGATAAATTAGTGCTCAAATGCAGTGGGGGTTTCGCCAATTTTTTGACAGGACTAACTGGTGCCAGTTGCATTTTACTGGGTCATAAATTTCGAGCGTCAAGAGTCGAAGACGAGAACCGAATTGTTTCGTATATGACATCTATGAGCGTTTCTAATTGATTGCTGTAATTAAAATGACAAATTTTTCACAGAGCATCACTGAGTTCAAGAATGACATTGTTTTTTAAAAGTAATCAATCATATTCAACAGGGCTATCGAATTCATTTAGCTGCACGGCGCTTCATCATGACATCATCGGGTTTGAATCGTGATTGAAATAGGGGTAGAATTCTATATCTAGCAAATCAGCTTTTGTCAGTAATTTCGAAATTTTATTCCATCCATTTATCTTTCTAACACACTTTCGCGGAAATTTACTAACAGAGCTAAGAAGATTCTTGGTAACAAATTAACCCAAAATCTTACTGTTTTGTCTATGATTTGGTTTTAGAAATCTTGATAAATTGCTTATAGAAATCTCACAAATACGTTTTTCCATGAAACAGTTCTTCACCCTATAGGACCATAAGTAATCGTATCTAACAATACTGGATCGACTTTTGCGAAAAGATGTACTTTCCTAATATTTTAACAAGTTTATTCAAAGCTATCGGTAACATTGCATCAACTTAATCAATGAAATAAAATGCTCATTTGTCAGCATGATATTTTTCACGCTTGAGTTGTAGTACACGCAACTCAACAGCTATGCATGAGTTGACTCATCGGCTTATATTTCCACAGTTTTTTCACGAAAAGCACTTATTCTTTACTCTTCTGCTAGAAATATAACAAATCAACAAAAAAAAAAAAACAATTAGCAACTACCGAAAAGCTAAACATTGCATATACTTTGCAATTGGATTAAATGGACAAATTGATGTGAAGTTTTGCGAAAAAGTTACACGTCTTCTCAGTGAGAATCGAACTCACGACTACCTGATCTCTAGTTAGGCCGCGTTACCGAAACTCACAATATTTGGCCGATTTCCCCTACCCGAACCAAAAGGAAGGAGTAAAATGTGCTTTGCCATTCAAGTGAGCACTTTTGCTCTCTTTACTCTGCCTGCAGGCTCCGATAATACTCCTCAACATCATCAGACATACTCTAGAGCAGCGTGCAGCCTTTGCCTCTTTGCGAGGGAGCGAAAACAATATTAAGGCAGAGAGGCAACGAAAAATGGGCGAGGAAGATGCAGCACAAAACAGAACAGAGTAAAATTCGATCAAATAAGAGTGCCATCACAACTCTCCGAGGTCTGTGTTGTTTGGGCGGTACACTCAAGAGTTCTTTTGAAGCGTGAGTAACGGTGAGCATAGCAACAAAAGTGTGAGAGAGAGAGAGTACCAGAAAAAATCCTCGCATTTTATTGGACTCTCCCTCGAATTGCGACGGCGAAGTAAACGATCAAAAGTGTCAAGCTTCAAACTTAGACCCATTTTTTATATTTAAGTTCAAATATGATAGAGGCGGTATTTGAGCGGGATATTTTGCCAAAGTAGTAGCAAGAGCACGCTCTGTCGTTTTATTTCATAAAAACAAGATTTTATCAAAAATTTTAGGACCTTATTGAAGGCGATTTGATGGTCTTCTTCTTCTTCTTTCTGGCGTTACGTCCCCACTGGGACAGAGCCTGCTTCTCAGCTTAGTGTTTTTATGAGCACTTCCACAGTTATTAACTGAGAGCTTACTATGCCAATGACCATTTTTGCATGCGTATATCGTGTGGCAGGTACGAAGATACTCTATGCCCTGGGAAGTCGAGAAAATTTCCAACCCGAAAAGATCCTCGACCGGTGGGATTCGAACCCACGACCCTCAGCTTGGTCTTGCTGAATAGCTGCGCGTTTACCGCTACGGCTATCTGGGCCCCCATCTGGGCGATTTGATGGTCATAAATCATAATATTGTCTTTCATAGCGCCCTACCTTAAGGCTAAGTAGTCCGACATTCGTTTTGGCAGCCATTGCAGCTCACAATTTCAAAGTGATGAAACTCAGTCCACATAGTTCATATCAGTGAACCAAATTGTCATTTATTTTAAACACAAAACCAAATTTGTTTTATTGATGCTGTTCGATAATGTGTCAATGTTTACCAACACGGAGAAAGTTCTCAAAAATTCCAATACGAAGCCCAGAAAACCGCTGCGCACGTTATGATCGATCATTGTCATATTCTGTTCAAGTGATGATAAACTGATGTTGCGGAACAAAATTGTTGCAACAAGAATAGGAGATGACAATGTCCTTGTTGTTGCGTGTTGGGTGACAATTGATTCACTGGTTCATATTGATCCGGAAAAGTATCACTGTATTCGCTGACGTACAGAAAGTATGCTGATACTTTTTTTCGGCAGTGCAATAGCAACCCATTTTCATTAACTCAATAGTGACTTGATTTAGCAACAATCATCAACGACGCATACAAATTTCAATGACTACGCCGTAACGAGTTTTTTTTTCTTGGCATTACGTCCTCAATGGGACAGAGCCTGCTTCTCAGCTTAGTGTTCTTATGAGCACTTCTACAGTTATTAACTGAGAACTTTCTTTGCCAAAGTTGCCATTTTCGCATTCGTATATCGTGTGGCAGGTACAATGATACTCTATGCCCAGGGAAATCAAAGAAATTTCCATTACGAAAATATCTTGGACCGACCGGGAATCGAACCCAGACACTTTCAGCATGGCTTTACTTTGCAGCTGCGGACTCTAACCACTCGGTTAAGGAAGGCCCTTAACGAGTTAGTCCGCTTTATTATTACCCGGAATCAAGCAATGTGAAGGTATCCAAACCAAAATGATAGGGTAATTCACTCAAGGAAGATCATATTCCGCAAAAAAAGAGAAGCTATTCAGTCGTTTACGTCAAATTACTACTAAAAAATATTCCAAAACGCTTTTTTGAGCGAACAACGCATTTTCATTATTATTTGAGCTATAAAAATGTACACGCCTCTGCATTTTGTTGGAAACCCTAATCATTCTATTTTAGTTAATGCGAAGTGTGATTATATAACCTGATTCTCATTACAGCATTTATTATTCAAATTTAATTCTAACAGATTATCTTGCCTTCGTTGGCGTTCTCTGGCTCCAACAAGGCTTCGAAAAAAGCTCCAGTCATTTTCGGTCGAGCCAGCGCAAAAAAGCTGTAGAGAAAAAGTACCCCGTTCCCTGATTAACATCTGGCCTCGGTGTGTCCTAGCGAGATTACCTTATCCTGTGTCTAATAATTTCCCGCACGGTAGCAGTGCCTATCTCTTTCTGGTATTGAGGCGAAGGCAAGTGACGAACCCTTGTTTTTTTTTTCTCTTAGTCTTAGAACGAGCAGTCGCACCTTTCCCCACATATACAAAAACGTCTCACAGAACCGCACAATATTTCATCTGTGAATAAATTAGCCGCTTCCCATCTCGTTCATCGTAATGAGTGAACGAGCAAGAAGCTCTCATTTCTGGGGCTTGGTTGTTTCCGGTTGGCTGGTGTGATTTCGGTCAGTCCCTTGACCTTAATTTGATAACCTTTCACTTGATCTGCGGAAAAAGTTTAGCTAAGATGATTAACTAGAAATGTTGGTCGCTTTAAGGGTAAGAAAAAATCGAAGCCTAACCTCAAATTTTCAAGAGCACAAACCTGGAGAACCAAACAACCGTTTAAGCTGAAAACTTAATCGATTGGTCACTAGCTGGTGGTGACCAATCGATTGAGTTTTCAGTTCAAACGGGTGTTCGGTTCTCCCGATTTGTGCTCTTGAAAATGCGAGGTTTGGCTTCGATTCATATTCCCCTTAAACTAGAAGTGGTAATAAGTGGAAAAAATGGGTCAGACTTGTTTGCCCAAAATTAAAACCCTTTCCAAAGCTAGAGAATGTGCTTTGGTGAAATACGATTAGAATACATTTTGTTGAAAAGTGACGTCCATTTATTACGATACTCCTTCAATGAATATTCAGTCATAAGGTGACTGAAAAAACATTAGGGATTTCAACCAAATTATGTTCAATGTGAGACCTGTAAATTTACGTAATGAATATGGCTACGTGAATGATGTGAATTTCCATGACTTTTACAAAGATTGTATCTTTAACAATTTCTGCATGATAAATTTCAAATAATTCTATGAGTCATAACACTTGAGTCTCACCCTTCTTTTTCCATGAAGCGTTAGGTAATTTATGGACGGCATCCCAATGCGATTTTCCCGCACATCTCTCGCATTGTTTTCCCTCGCATCCCTCCCCGCTATTTCGGGGAAAATCACAGGAATTTCCAAAAACAGCCACACACAATAAACTTACCCAATCCACGCACACTCACTGGCTGGTAGCGCCACAAAACTTAAGCTTCTATTGCCATTCTGATAGCCAGAAATCCAAATTAAGCACCCTCTTTGCGAAATGTGCTTTTGCATAAATTATAAAGTTCATTTCCACAGCAGTTCCGTGCCATTGAGCGGCGGCGACGGCGCACAGAGGTCCAGTTTTCTGAAAAGCTAACAAAAACCCTATTTTTAAAGGACGACTTCTTCGTATCTTACAAATTGTTCCACGCCAATCCCCGCGGATATATCTTGCTTATATGTACTTTTAAATCTAAGGAATCGATTAGAGAACTCTTGCCGTAGTTTTCCTTAACTTTCGTTCTTTAAAATAGATGAAAGCCTCAAAATGTATGAAACAACAATTTAAAAAACAACAACAATTTAAACACAATATACGAGGACGAAATATAAAAAAATCGTTTGTGACTTGCAGTCTTTTAAAACACTTCCGAATTTACTTTCTTGGCTTCAACGTTTCGATCCCAATTTGGATCTTTTTCAGGGAAAAAGAATTATTTGCGACTGTCCCTGAAAAAGATTAAAATCGGAATCGAAACGTTGAAGCCAAGAAAATAAATTCGTGAGCCCTTTAAAAGACTGTGAATGCATGATCAAAACTTGTGAATTACTTGGATTACGATTTTTTCACATTATTTGTTAGATCTGAACCGCTGAGCAAGCTTGGTCCAAATTCCAGCTGGCATCGCCACCATCGCCATCCAGGTGAAGGCACAAAATGACTTTTGAATGTATCTGGGTGGGGACACATCCCTTCAGTTCCCGAAACGCGTGTTTGATCCTTTCCCGTCGTTCGTCGAACTTGAAAATTCATGAGAGTGCTGCTCCGTTGGTTGCCATTGAATTGCGTAATCGACCGTAAAAGTGTGTGGAAAATCATCACGCAACCATGGGACTGCCGGGAGCCATCCAGAAATACAAAAAGAGAATCCTTTCCCCTCCGTATTCACACGATGATCCTCTATTGCGAAAACATGATTCGCGTTCAGAGCAGGATACCGAACGGATGTGTTGGGAAAATTTGCGACAATTTTGGAACATTGATTAGCCAAAATATTATATTCATACATTTCTCAGAAATACAATAGTGATTCATTATAAGATTGCATGATCTTCATAAGAGCTCCCTTTTGATGCATTTCTTACGTATCTTTAATTGTAGGTATGATGACAGTTGTCGTTTTCATATCAACAATTTTGTTTTTATTGCGGTTTTTCACAAGTTTTGGTTTTAAGACAATTATAAAACCACGACAAAACCTAAAATGTTACATGCAATTTCACATAAACAGTAATTTGGAAATCTCAGACGATGTATTTTCAGTATATGTATGATGCTCGAAAATTGTCGCTTTCCTATAGACAATTTTTGTTTTATTGCGCTTTTAGAGACTCGTTTTTTTTTTCATTAAGTCAGTTATAAGACCACTACAAAACCTAGTCAACTGAGTCAAGCTGCGCATTAATTAAGGTACCGTGGGGGAAGTGTAGCAGTGGGGTAAGTGGATCATTCGTCTGCAATAAGAATAAATACTTTAATATTCCGAATGTTTTCACACCTTTGCTTCATTTCAGGTTATATTCTCACGTACACACTGATACTACTGCAAAACTGATACTACACGTGCACTAACACAAGCAAACTTGCTGACTGCAAAAATCAATTCATTTTTAAGTTGTTTTCTGTCGATAAAAAATCCATTGTATCTCTACCTAAAATCGAATACTATTAGTTTTTTCAACACATGGTGAACATTTCAGTTCTAATTGTATGAATCACAATGAAAAATATTTAATTTTTGTAAATAAATACAGATAAATTGATCATGGTACACTTACCCGCACTTTTTAATGGGATGGGGTAAGTGGATCAACTATTGTTATCAAATATTGGCAGACTACTTACGCGGATTTGAATAAGCTTTAGTGTCATCAAGTGTTGTTTTCCTTTTACATTTTTCATTCCTAGCTTTAATTTGCCAAATTGACCTGAGAAAATTTCAATTAATCCACCTAAAAGTGTTGTACAGTCTTTCTAGTACAAAAAATTGAAAATTGAAAAATTCAAACCAAATTTTTCTTGGTTTTTCTAAGCTGAAATGCAAAAGAGCAAAATATACAAATTCTCCACCTAAATACATATTATCGTACGTTTTTTGACCATATCGATTGTTCTAGACAGATGATATAAATATTTACAAAAATATAATAAAAAGATTTCAGTATGTTAAACAAAAGAATATGTAATTAATATTTTTAAACTACGAGTGTCTTTCGAAAACATCGTAAGGAATAATCCTCAATTCTTTTGTATAACTCTGGTGTATAAAATGAATGAATTTTCTCCAAAATATTCTAGTTACAGTATTTGTTTTTGTTCGAATGAGTGTAAACTAATGTACAAATATTTTTCATAATATTTTGATAAAATATAGATTTTTTTAATTTTAAATATATAAAAAATATACAACATAGCACATATAACAAGAATATTACTGTCATTCTTGTTATATGTGCTATGTTTACATTCTTACTTTACACGATTACATCACATTTGTTTTGAGAATAGAGTTTTTTTATATGTGATCCACTTACCCCACCATAGTAGGGCAAGTGGATCATTTGGCGCAAATTTTCAAGTCCTTCATGATCAATAGATAACAATCATAAAAATCAAAATAATTGACGATTTGAAGTATAATAGTCCCTCATTTGTCATGCACAGAAAAAAGTTTGAATTACATTATTAATGTTAGCTGTACATAACAATGAAGTTGTTTGTTGATTTTTCTGTATCCACTTACCCCACGGTACCTTACATCTTTTTGTGACCAAGATTAAAATTCTAATTTTCCGCTGTCCCATCCTGCATCCGATTGAGATTTTCCGGGAAAGTTTCGAGCCCACACGACGCTGATTTTGTTGTTGAAACGCAACCGTGGGCGGGAAGTTGATTGCAGCAAAAAAAAAACCTGGAACGTGGATTATTGGAAAACTGACGAAGCCAGTGCAATAAACCAGTTAAATCGGAAAAACTTTGTGTGAGAGGAGCATGCGGAAGGGTGGCATAACATCACCGTGTCAAAATACGGAATCCGGCTGAAGCGGATAGAGCACCCAGAGGGAGAACTAACCAAAGTGGTTCCGGTGTGAGTCATCACCTGTCATGAGGGCGCCGGAATGTGGCAATAAATCAATTTTATGTACACGCCGCCCCCTCAGGGGTGCATCTTTCTGGCCACGTCAGAGACCACATTTTCGAGGACGCGTGTCGTACGGTTCCAGGGCAATGGAGTTTTGGCGTGATTGAAATACCAAAACATAGTTTTCAGGATGGCCCATGTTATGGGAATGTGGGAAACAATCGTCAGAGATGGCGCCATCCCATTCTCCAGGTGTCAGAAGCGGAGAATTGTGGAGCCATCATTTGGTGGATTGATTCATTTCAAGGTCATGATATAGATATGGAAAACTTTCAGATACGTACATCGGTTTAGAAAATCTGAATGTCAAACCCAGCACCTTTGGATTGCTGGCCGTACGCCAGGTGCTCACTGAGCTCGGAGGAATCCCTCTGACGAAGCGCTCTAAATCTTCCGAATTGGATAAATTTTCGCAAATTGCTTGTTGAATCATGTGTGTAGCTTCATATGTGTGTAGTGGATGTTTTGCCAGAATGATAACTCTACCGCCGCCGTCATCCTGTTGCATCTACGGCGATAGCTATCGCTGCCGGGTAGCGTGTTTCCGAACTGATCTGTTAAACTCGTTACGGAAATACGCTGCCGGTGTGCACAAGCAGTTGGTTTTCAACCGTGTGGCTTTAGCAATTGGGTCATAGCCAGCTTGCATGCGTTCTTCGGTGACCAATCGCACCTGGGGGGATATAGATGTGTTTAGATTTTTTTGATCTGATGAAAGTGGTTCCGATTAGAGGATGATATGTTCTGTGTGACACGGGAACTACGTTTTCAAGCTGAATCAACTGAAAACAGGAAGTGAGGCACCTAGATAACATTTTAGGTTTAATCGTGGTTTTATAACTGCTCCAAGACTCAAATCGATGATATAGTGCTACTACAGAGCAAGCAAGCCTTTAAATAGTTGTATATTGACAATACATGCTCAAATGGCTGAAATGTAGGACTTGGCGGGCTTATTGCCTATCTAGGTGACTTAAAACCAAGGATAACTCTATAAAGCCGCAATAAAACCAAAATTGTTACAAGTTATGCACCGTTCAAACTGAACCTGATAGTATTATGTAAATTATGATCAGTAAGAGTACTCTCTGACCACCTCCAATTCCATTCAGAACCATTCATCATGAAACAATTTCACCAAAGCCAAACACTCCTAGCATCACAAAAACCATCTTTCCAAACCATTCTCGCAGAACTTCCCCAACGCAAATCCCTTTTCGCAACTTATTACCCAATTATTCAAATCGCCCGCACCTGATTCAATTCAAACACGCCGAAATCGACACACTTTTCCGCTAATCCAACATCCTAAATTTCCTCATTAAATTAGAAGTGGTGTACAAGCTTCGCTCTTCGTGGAATCCAGCAAGAAAAAACCTTGCCACGATTTCCTCCCAACCAATCTGTTACCATGTTTATTGTTGTTGTTGTTGCTGCTGTGTTATCTCGTTCAACCACAACAAAACGCGATGCCATGGCGGCCGCGATTCTTCTTGGCTTCGGCCAACAACAAATGGAATCTATATCCGTCAATGTACTCCCCCCCTTCTTCTCTTCCTCCGACAAGATGAAAATATTCGAGAGCTGGACGCACGGTAAGAAAATCGAGAAAAATAAATTTGCATAAATTGCAGACTACGTTGGCGATGGAGCCGGCAGGTGACGCCATCTTTTCCCCGTCCCATCGACGAAGTTTGTCTTATGGCTTGCTCCTAGGAGGAAAAAATCGGAAAAATCGATTAATCGCTGGAACACGTTGGGCGTTTACTAAACTTTTCCCTCTCGGTTGCGAGAGGGAACAAGGGATTTGGGTAAGGGCTGAATCAATCTGATTTAGGTAGGTTAGGTAGGTAGGTGACTGGGGTCAAATCCCGGTTGATTGTATTAGGAATTTTGAAACATTCGATATGAATACGAATACTATTTACATTTGAAAAGCTCGCCCTGCTGAGATCAGACAAATTTGAAGCAGAACGTTGACGGATGAATGGGAGAAGTTCAACGAACGAGCTCGTTTTATTGATAACGGCTGACCTTGAATATTTTTAGCATTACGAAAGATTATGGCATAGTTTTCCAGAGGCTCATATTACTTGACATATATTATTAACCTTCATCCAGCCAACATACTTTTCACATGCAAAAAACACACTAAAATGTGCATAACTTTTTTGTTTCTCGATGGATTTTGTTGGAATTTTCAGAACTTCCCGAAAAACTCTTCTAGTTTATGGTCCAGGAAACTATTCCGGATTGTCTTGGGGTACCAACATTGGCCACATCATCCATTCAACGGATATCTCAAGACCCAGATGAACTAGAAGGTTGGAGTCTTCTGCAAAGTTGTTCAGCAGATCAAGGGCTATCTGGCAGTAAGAAATCTAATTTAGAATTTATTCGCTAGGTGGCGCTAGTGACAAATTTTCTTCAATCTTCTCAAGATCTTGATGAGCTAGAAGATTGATATCTTCGGCAAAGTTGTTAAGCAGACCAAGAGCTATCCGACAGTAACAAATCTAATTGGGAGCTTACCCGCTAAGTGGCGTTAGTAACTATTTTTTTTTTCAATCATCTGTATCAAGATCCTGATGAGCTAGAGGTGGTGTTTTCGACAAAGTTGTAGCAGATCAAGGGCACCAATCTTCAAGCTTAACAGAATTTTGAGATGTAGAAGATTGAAACAAAAATTGTTGCTAACGCTGCCTAGCAGATAAATTCT
Source organism: Aedes aegypti (assembly GCF_002204515.2). NCBI lineage: Eukaryota > Metazoa > Arthropoda > Insecta > Diptera > Culicidae > Aedes > Aedes aegypti. The sequence continues at coordinate 111,206,856 of NC_035109.1, forward strand.
CAACTAGTTTTGGGTTTGCCAGATAGCACTTAGTCTGCTGAACAACTTTGCCGAAGACATCAACTATCTAGCTCATCAGGATCTTGAGATATAGAAGATTGAAGAAAATTTGCCACTAGCACAACCTAGCGGATAAATTCTGAATTATATTTCTTACTGCCGGATAGCCCTTGATGTGCTGAACAACTTTGCCGAAAACACCAACCTTCAAGTTATTGTTTTTTTAAAGACACCTACACGTTAATGTTTCCAGTGGACGATTATGTCCTTTCAAGGAAGCACCACATCAGACAACGGACTAGCATGCAACGCCTAGCGGCACAATCGAAATACGTTACTTACGAAAAGTTTTCCGGACTGAAGCGGGAATCGAACCCACACTCCTTGAATCGATGCGGCTAAATGCTTGGTAACACTGACCGCACGGCCACGAAGCCCACAAGTTCATCTGGGACTTGAGATATTCTTTAAATGGATGCTGTGGCCAATTTTGGTACCCCAAGACAATCCATGATAACTTCGGAACCACTTGAACTATATTCCCATATATTTCGTCTAGATAGGCCACAGATTCTGAAAGCCCTAGCAACTTTGCCAAAGGATGAACGATTCCTCTGCTGCTTCAGAAGCATATCATCCTAAGTAATATTTCAGGTATTCTCATGACCTTGTCACTGAGTTAAAACCAGAATTTGGTCTATAAAACCGTAATAAAACAAAAATTATATTTATCGATGTGACGTGACGAATCTAGTCGGGAGAACGTTCCAGGTGGTTGATGAACAGTATTCCAGGCTGAAACGTGAAGCAGAACGGGTTGGATTGAAGGTAAATATGTTGAAGACGAAATATCTACTCCAGCAGAGAAATCCGAAGACGTATTATTGCCGGAAGTCGTGGTTACTACGGACTTCACCAGACCTTGCGGTCTGGTAAACTTCACATCCGTACTAAGTGTACCATATACAAGACGCTGATAAGACCGGTAGTCCTCTATGGGCATGAGATATGGACAATGCTCGAAGACCGGCAAGCGCTAGGAGTTTTTCAACGACGTGTGCTTAGGACGATATTTGGCGGAGTATGCGAGAATGGCGTTTAGAGGAGAAAACTGAATCATGAGCTTGCGCAACTCTACGGTTAGGTTACGATGGGCGGGGCACGTTGTGAAAGCATTGCGTAATGAATCATTACAGTACTGGTTTCAGTTGCGTAATGACTATTCCCGCACTGCATACTTCAGTGCAGGAAAGTAGGCCGGTTTGTGACAGATTAGCGTGATGAAGAACAGCCTATTACGATTAGAAATTGCAAAAAATAAGCTTATCGATAACTTCTGGTAACAGGTCTTGTTTTTGAGATGCTGACTCTTAAAAATGCAATATTTATCGAGTTCAGTCAACTTGCATACAAACTTACCACCTTGCATGCTTAATTTGCCACAGGAATTAGTTTTTAGATGCTAAAGAAACACATACATGTTACTTGAAACACATAATTTAATCGTTGGGGCAAGCAAAAGGGTTTTTTTTGATTCACTGAAAAAAAATCATGAGATCGTGTCAAATATTCCGCCAGAAATTTCCAGAAAATTTAAAGAAAAATTCTTGAGACAAAGTAACGGATTTCTATAAAGATATTTTTGGAGAAATTTTGTTAAAATTTCTGTCTGAAACCGTCACAAATTTTGAAAATGGTTTTATGATTTTTGGGGGCCTTCCTTAGTATTGTGATCATGTCCGCGACTACAAAGCAAAGCCATGCTAAAGGTCTGTCTATCACTCTGTCTGTAATGCTTCGCAAGCAAGCTTGCATACAACTTTAAGGCCTGTAGGTGAAACAACAAAAAATGGAATGGTGTTTGTATGTCACGAGTTGGTTTGAGAACGGGTCAATGGATTAGAATAATTATTTCACTGTTGCATGTGGAGATTTCATGGCGGTTTTCTTGATGGCAAGACGAAGTTTGTCGGGACCACTAGTATAGTAATGTTAGTCTCACATGCGACGAAAGTTACATGACAATCATATTACCCAAAATGCGATTCAAATTGATCGTTTTATACGAGTGACAAACAGCTGCAAAATCATGCACCATTCGTCGACAATCATTCCTTCCGACATTTCTTATGAAGTTATCCTATTTACTCACCTTCAGGTCTATTCAACCTCATCTCGCACTTTCCATCATACCAACACACATCAACATACAGTATTGGACAATACATTTGCAATTTTTTTTCCATTTTCCCTACAAAATAGTCAAATTTGGTGGGTTAGATCTGAGTTTATTATGGACCGATTTGAATGAGATAATTCCAGCACCTCAGACAAAACTTGAATTTTAACATACATTTTTTACTAAGTTTCCCTTTAACGAATTCAAAAACAAGAACGGTTTAACAAAAGTGATGTCTTGACAAATTTTGATAATATATATAACTAAAAAAATTGAAGAAATAGCTTGAAAGTATCTTCACATATTTAGACATACATATTTATTTGGACAAATGAACAAATTAGCTGGAGACACTTTCTAGGATAAGTGTACCAGTTATGGACATAGTGATTCCCTATTTCGTCATACGTGATTACTTGAATATCTTCAAATTTTGAAATGTTTTGTGTGTTGTAGTAGTGAGGTTTAAGATATATCTTGATGTTAAAACATTCAAAAATATTAAAAAAGTGAAAGTTATCGAAATTTCGCTTATGGCCAAATAGGGAACCACTATGGCCATAAGTGGTACACCTTCCCTATATAAATATTTAAAACACAGACAATTTTTGTCATTATAATTTTTCGAACAAAATTTCACTTTAGTCAAATCGTTATAACTTTTGAAATTTTAAATAAAAAAAAGTCAAAAATATATGAAAAAATACTGAAAGGTATACGCAAGCTATGTCCAACGTGCGTTTTATTCAAAACGGTTCATAAATAACTGAGATCTAGTCGACCAAAAATGATGATTTTGTATGTAACATAGCATAACGTAACATAGACAGACTGTACATGCCAATTGCACTTCGATCCAAATTAATAAGGGATGGCACTAAATCTCAAAGTGCACATATTAGTAGCTCTCTTATTGTTGATCAATAACGGTGCCGGCTAAGTCCTTACAGTTAGTTAGCATGGGACAGAAATATTATCGTGTAGCGATTGTTGCTTCTAGAAACCGAGAATACCTCTGTATCTCCACAATCACCAAGAGAAGAGTGTTGATTAGTGATGAAGGAAAAACAAATGGGGAATCACCTTTGTTCAGTGATGCGATCCATGGATAAGTAGTAAAAACACGACTCTTACTTAATACTACTTTGCATTTTTGTGTCTTGGTAAAAATATATTGCAGGAAGATTAAAAAAGTTTGACGTAAGTAATGACGAAAAAATAAAAGTATGTGTATATTAAAATTATATTAAACAGGAATAATAATTAATGTTGACACTTGTAGTGGCGAAACATCCATTTGTTTATGAAAATTACATAAACGAAACGTTGTCACGAAAAAATGTGTTATTATAAGCATGAAACGTGCTCACCAGTTGACAATGTATTCACGACTGAACACAGAATATTTTTCCGCACTCCATTGCGAACCGAACACGATTGATCTTGATTCCGTGGCTCATCCAACGGAATCAAAGACCACTACATACTCATAAAGTTGAACATTTTGTATAGAAAAACCAAAAAAAAAAAAAAGTTGCGAATCTATCATCCAACACTGTACCACTCTGTCTATCTAGAATCTAAATTCTAGAGAGTGAGGAAGATCTGTTCCGCGGCCTTCGCTCGTCTTCTTCGCACTCTCGTAGGTAGACGCGGGGCGGCCGGCTTTATATTGAATTACGCGGCACGAATCGTACGAGCGCGAATATGTGTACACTCGCGGCGCGCACTTGCCGTTTGAACTTATTGGATTTGTGATTGGGTTGATTGGACTTGATCGGCGGAACGCGCGTCCAAAGCGCGGGGTTTGGGGGCGGCAGGGGCTACACTCCATGCCAGATGGTTGAAATTATCGGGCCCCGATAGAGGTATAAGCTTTTGGGTAATTTTTAAATTGCTGCTGGCAATTTTCGGTAGATTTTTGGAATGATTGTGGTTTTATCTATGTTGGTGGATTGTTCCTCGGTTAACTCAGAAGATGTTGAGCTTTCAGACTGCGGGAGCTGAATGAAATAACCGATATAAGTGCCTCAGTGAGATTAGACGATAGAAGTCATTATTTTGAAAATGGTTTAAGAACAAAGTTTTGTCTAAATTTACTTCTTCGGAACGATGACCCTTCCTAAAAACACCAAAAATGAGAATTTCACATGAATTCTAACAAGCGCCTATTGGATGGTATGAATGAAAGGTTGTAAAGTTGAGGATGGCCAGATAGCTGTAGCGGTAAACGCGCAGCAAGACCAAATTAAGGTTCGTGGGTTCGAATCTTACCGGTCCAGGATTTTTTCGTAAAGGAAATTTTCTCGACTCAGTGGATCATGTTTCTCAGTGCTACATGTAGTAAAGTTCGCTTTTTATAACACCCACTGATTTTCGCATTTAACTCCAACTGCCGAGTTCTTCTCACTACCCGTGTAAATGGCGGTCAACGTCATCGTGACAATCCCAAGTGGGTGATCTACCAACCGTTATTTCTTGGGTAATAGCTGGTTGGCTCAGTCACTGACCTCATGAATTATAAATAAGGCTCATTTTCCGAAGAATTTCCTTCTTTATTCTTTCACTCCGCTCTAACCAACGGTCACATTGTATAAAAGAATAAAAGCAGAGCTTTTATGTACTTATTCAGAAGCATTCAAGATGTCAATTTTCGATATGACTGGACTCGCTCCAAGCCCCGTCGAAGCACAAAATAATGCATGGTAAATTTGAATAGCAAAGCTGCTCTGATAGTTCTTGGAAGATAAGGCGAAACCCACCTCAGGCAACCGCAGACACACTAAAATCAGATGGTCGAGTCTTAATCCTTTTGTTGCCATCTATTGGCCACGTGACCAGTTCCAAACTTCTGCTTGTTTCTAAAAACATCAACGTAATACACAGCCCCCTTTTAGGCTAAGGCAGACGTCCCCCTTCACGTCGCGACTATCTCGCCTCGGAAGAAATTTTATTTTCAGTTATGTACACGAATGGAGAGATACCGCGCCGGGTTTCGGTTATTTTGGGGTGTTGATTCTTGTACTTTCTCTTTCCGAGATAAGAAAGTTGACACTCTACCCGACGACGACGACGCCCCTTTTCCATCATCTCCTTCGGATGTGCGAGCTTTTGGGATGGGAGGGCCGTCGTCGATGGACAACATTTGTAGAATCAAATATTTGCGCCTATATTATTCATGTATAAACACAGTGCTTCCCCCGGGGTGTTTGTTTTAAGCATGGAAGATTGTGTTTTTTTCTTCGGTTGAGATTGCCGCCAGAATTGCCTTCCAACACGTGGACTCTCACGTTCAGCTGTACAGGTGTGGTGACACATTTTCGGTGGTTTGTACGTGGAACCGGCTTGCGTAACTCGTTGCGACGTAATATGGTTTGAATGTTTGAGTTGTTGTTGTTCATGTTAAAACGAATAATCAAAGCTATTTGTCTGGTAATTATGATAAGTGTTTATTTGAATACAATCATCAATAGTGATCAATATTCTTCAAAAAGGTTTCGACATCCAAAACAAAACAGCTAAAAATCTTAATTAAGTCCTTGCATATACAGAAAATGTAAAGCTAAATTTTGTGTATTACAACCTGTCATTGATTGTATGAGAACATCACAATTTTTATTTGTTTATTGATACTATAACATAACATTTGTAAGGTTTTGTGGATAACTGTATTAAAACCTCGAGGTCGTTGATTGGGTGCATAGAAGAGTTAAACTTCAAAAAGAAATCTCGGTAATTAGCAAATTATCATTTATTTAATTAATTTAATTAACGTGGAATTTCACTAAAACCCCAAATCAAAAAATCAAAACACGATTTAGATCCGGTCGTTGATGCGTGAAATTGAATTATGCTAATCCGGCACAAATTGAACCGGGAGAACAAAGTTCTATCTCGGAACTCAAAAACCAAATTCGAGGGAATTAGATCAAGTGGAAACGTGACCAAAAAAAAAAATTGCTCGACGGTGCCATAAATTTCATACTCGGCGTCGATGACCGCATAGAGGTACCCGCGCGGTGATGCGGAGGTAATCCAACGGTTAAATATGAATCGGTAAACTATTCATGGCATGGCAGATTTCGGGGTCCATATCGCACAACAGTGCCAACAACGTGCCAGAAGCAAAATGGGAAATTTTGGTTTGCGTTGCTGACGGAGAGTCCTCCTGATTTCCGGTGTATTTGATTTGATGTGGGTATTGAATTTATGTTTTTAGCAATGCAACAAACTGCTTTTGAGTCAATAGCAATGGTTTCAATAGAAATTGATACTGAAAAAAGTTTGTTTTGTGAATGAAGGTGTGAACTGTATTTAAACTGTGTGGCTGCACAGTAAAGAAGGGATTAGCAATTGGTGAGCATGTTTCTTGTTATTTTTTTTTCGAATGAGTAAAATATAATAACACATGCTTTAGAGGAAAACACTAGTTAAACTTTAACACTTCACTTCACTTTTGCAAAAGCAAATACTAAAAATCAATAGTAATGCGAGCTAATACCTTTGAACTTTAATATTTTGCTTCTCTTGACAGATAGGCCTATTTCGTCTGCGACTTACAGACTTCTTCAGTGTCGAATGCTAGGCTTTTGTCCTGACAACAATAAGAATGTTGAGTTTAATCTGAAGTAAATCCTGGGAAATATTTGGAGGAATTACTCGAAAAATATATGGGAATTGTCTTGATTCGATTCTAGATTAATCTGGAGGAATTTCTGAAAAGATCCCTGTAAAAATTACTAGTAGAATTCCAGGAGTACAACTCCTGGAAGTCCTTGTAAAAATTGCATAAATAAACCATCAGAACTTCATTTAGGAAGACATTAAAAAAAAAGTTGGATACAATCCCTAGATTTGGAAAAAAAATGTTTATAACTAACATAGAGGCGCCCACATTCCAAACTATAAGGTGGCATTGGCAAACACGTTATGCCCAGGGAAGTAAAGATAACCTATAGAAATTTCAAATCGTTCCAAGAATCGAACCTAGCCACCTTCAACATGGTTGTTATTCATAGATGAGAGCAGACTAAGACTATGAAAGCCTATAGTTTTAAAAATCTTGATTATATTAATTCCATTGGTGCTTATTTTTTGGGTCAACATTTATATCTTAATTCGACTAGTTCAGAGGTTGAATTATGAGAAAATTGAGAGTATTTCTCCCTTATCGCTTTCAGTAACGATCATGCTCCGCAACACATCATGAGATTCTTTTTAGGCAGCGTCCATTTATTACGTAAAGTTAAAATTGAAAATTTTTCCCCTTCCGTAACGTTTTTTTGTATGAAAAATTTCCAATTTATGTATGAGCCGTAACGCTTGAGCCTACTCCCCCTCCCCCTAGAGCGTTACGTAATTTGTGGAGTGCGCCTTATCGGTTACTGCTACAGCTTTGATTATATAGGGTGGATAACGATGGATGATAAAACCCATCTAAAAAAAACTCCGTACCTGAGGGACACTATTGCTATTAGATGATTATTAATTATGCCAGGATTGTACAGCTTTTTCCTGAAGTTCTTCCGGAGACTGCTCGAAGGATTCCTAAAGAAAAATTTCTATAGGGATTCTTGCAGCGTTGCCACCAAGGATTTCTCCAGCAATTCCTACAACTTCTTCTAGGGTTATGAAAGACATTTTGCCAGAAACTCCACCATGAATTCCTCCAAAGATACATGCAGAGTCTTCCCCAGGTAGTACACTCAAATAAATTCGGAGTTTTCTTTAGGGATTTCTGCAGGGATTGCTCCATGCATTCTACCAGGAATTCCTGCAGGGATTTCTTTTAGGATTATACAAGTAATTATTTCAGGAAATCCGCAAGAGTTTCCTTCGTGAATTCTCCCAGAGATACCTTCAGCAAAATCGCTAAAGAAACTACTCCAAGGATTTTCCAGGTAATCCTCTAGGTAATCACACAGAAATTTTTCTAAAAAATTGTTCTGAATATCCAAATTTTTCCGAGGATTTTTTGTGGAAATTTCTCCAGAGATTTCCACATGAATTTCTTCATTATCCATACCCGAAATAACCGCAAGAATTCATCCAGGGATTCCTCCAAGATTTTTTTCCAGACACTCCTTTTCTGAACATTTTTTCGGAGAGATACCTGGAAAAATTCCTGAAGAAATACCTGAATGGATTTCTGTAAAAGTACCTGGATGAATTTTCATTTTCATTTTCATTTTGCAGCGTTTGGTGGGGCAATGAGAGCGCAAGTCAGTCCAAAGCCGGGGTAAGGGATAGGTAATGGCCGTAATAGTCTATGCGGACCACTTGAACACCATCGGAAAGGATAAGAAGGGTTGGGGTAGGGTATAGGGAATGGAGAAGACTTGACACAGTAATGCGATTAATGCTGCAAAATGTAAATGTGCTGAAAGCAATTTAATTTGAGTTTTGAAGTTTGATTTGACTTATTAACATTCCAAATAGATCGGCCATTGTACAAGTAAGAAAGAATATGCTGATCGCTTTCTAGAAATTTTATAAACAACAAAATAATAACAATATGAGAGTGATGCTAAGGGCTGCTGATGGCACAATGCGACGCTTTAGGAGATTTTGATACTGATTGAACATTACTATACAGAGCGCAATTTAATCGATGGTGATAACTTTACAAACTTTATCTGTTTTTACACTGATTGACGATGCTGATTTATATAAAAATATTTTAAAAATATTTGATATTAGTTCATTTGTTTGTGTGATCTGGAATAATAATTGTTAATAATGGAAAAATTTTACATACCCTTGATGAAATACTTCCCTGACCAGAAATATTATATTTTGAGCGCCCTTTTCGAAGCTATTCTATCCAGATGTCCATGTACTGCTTTCAATCCTGAAATTATTCTTATTGTGCATGCTCATGCATTATATTAGTGATGCTCATAATCATGCAACAGATAAGAAGGAAAGAAAAAGAGAATATAAGAACAGTGATTAGTAATGAGTTAATTATGTAGTTTTGTTAGAATTATAAACAATTAAACAGCAGTAATGAATAACTTATAAAATTACTTTGCAGCATAGCTGAGCCTTTCGGAACGTAAGACCGATGTATAAAAATAATTTGTTTCGAAATTGTCCGCGTGGTCTTCTAGTGCCCCTATTAGATCAGAATCAGTCATAGACATACATATCGAATGCTCGCCATGACCCTATGACCAACATTTGTATATGTATAGACTTAGCTGATGTGGCTTTTCTAATAGGTAGTTCTTTCACTCATTGATTGTCTTCAAAACCTTGTCAAGTATAGAAAATTGATTTTATTTCATTTATTACTACATTGAAGCTACATTGTTTTTATTAAGTATTAGGTATTATTTTGTTTTTATCACTATTGATATTATCAAGGCCAGAATTCCCAGTGAGTGAAGAATTTTATAGTACTAGAACACCATAGAAGATCGCTTAACATTACCTAATCATGGAACGGCTTTTTGCTCTATTATTTTAGGTAGATGCTATTGATCTCCCTTTGCTCCTATCCGCAACCCGGTACACGCGCCCTGTTGGTTTTCGAAAACCTCGTAGAAGATTACAAACCGTCAATGGCATTCCCAATTACTACCCCACATTGCACATTCAAGGGTCTGATTGTGCTCCTAACCCACCCTCAGTTCGTAATCTTCTCGCCATCTTGAAATTATATTTTCCCGAAGTGAAAGTAATTTTGATGAGTGATAGCCTAGTCCAACCCAACTGCATAGTACAGTAGTTTAACCAGAATCTTAAGGTCAGAAGATAAAATCTAAATTTTGTAATAAAAAGGTTGCCATTGCTTTGAAATTTACCCAACATCTAATCAAAACTACTAACAACAGCGAACAATTATCAAAATTCATCGCTCCCTGGAAAATATAATCCCAAGCCCAGGGTGTAAAAGTACCTGGATGAATTTTGGGGATAATCCCTGCATAGAGAAACCCCTAAGCAAAAATATCTGTAGGATTTCATAGAGGAATCCCTAGAAAGAAGCACTGCACAAAAAAACTAAATGTTTGGAAGAATAACCAGGGAAATCTCTTTAGAAATTCCTGAAAACCAATTAACTTCGGAGGAACCTATGAAGAGAGTTTTCTGGAGAAATTCCTGAAAATTTTGTTTACGAAATCTCAGGAGGAATCCTTGTAGAGATTTTCTCAGATAAATTCCTAGAGGAATCTCTAAAAAAATGTATGTATTGTATGAATAATTTCCTGGGTAAATTGTTGAAAATAATCCTCGCAGGAAGTAGTGGAGGCATCTTAAGAAGAATTCCTGATGAATTTATTCACTGTCAATAGTCTCTGCTGGGGGCATCCCTAGAGAAATCTCTCGAATAATCGTTGGAGAAATTGTCAATTTCCTGCAAAAATTTCTGGAAGAATCCCTGTAGAAAGTATTCTGAAAGAATATCCGGAGGAGCCTCTGGAAAAATTCCTGGAGAAATCGTTGAATTACTGGAATGGAGTTTTATCGGAACCACTCTAAAAATACGGTTGTGATCGAAAATGCTTCCTAAAGAAATTTTTGAAGAAACTATGAGATAATTCTTTAAGGAATCCCTGAGCTATCGCTACTGAAGATACTTGGAGGAATTTATGGAAAAAATCCTGAAGGAATCTGTGAATGAATCCCTGGAGACATTATTCGACAAATTCCTGAGAAATTTAAGAATAAATCCTTGGAGGAATTCTTGGTGGAATCCCTGAAGTAATTTACGAAGGAATCTTTGGAGATATTTCTCATCTCATCAATCTCATGACTTTTTAAATCATTTGGGTAAAAGAAGTGTTCAAAGTGTATGGTGGAATGGAGTACTTGAGGAAAACCCTGATGGTATTCTGAATGATTTTTTTTTTAAGAATTTCAGAGTTTCCGCAATAATCTGGATAAAAGCCTTGAAGAATTCTCGAAGGAAAATTTGGAAACATTCCTTTAAAAGCATTGGGCCAATTTAGGAAGAAATATTTGATATAATTTTTGAAAATACCATCAAACAAATAACTTGTTACGGCGGGGTGACTAGTAGCACATGGTAATTGATCATCATATTTCACACAAATATCAATATAAAATTTGCCATAAATCGGTCCTAAAATACCTGTGACCCAGAATTCAAGTAGTGAGTGCAATTAAAGCTGTTATTGTAATTATTTGGATCATTACTCTCGAAAATTACATAAAAACTGATTTTTGATGGAGGTTCAAAACGTGGCCTAACAACATGAGATTGTTTCGATTTACAAAATAAAATGGTGTTTCTATACATAATAAGTAATAATAACCCGTATTTTATTTTACGAAATTGTAGCCAAAACATAAAATCGTGCTTCGTTGCAAAGCAACCGGACAATTTGTTGGCTGAGTCTCGCTTAAAATCGGGAAACCGAGATTCGCACAGCCGAGCTCGTGAAAAAAATCTGAGTGTGTACTCAAGTTACCGGAGGAAATCAGGAGCGACCGGAGAAAGCTGAAAATTTAGTAAGTCCGGACCAATCAAGAGATTCACAGAAAAAGTTGGTTGTTATTGGAAAAGTTCATCAATAAATCACGCAGATTCACTGAAATTTAACTGCAATTCTGGAAATTAATTTGGTGATAATGTCAAGGATTGTTTGGGAAAATCTTCATTTTATTTCAGAATTTGAAAAATGAGTCACGCCACAAGAGTTCTGTATAATTTACTTAAAAATCGTCCAAAGATTCCTTCAGGAATGCTTTGGGAGATTATTCCAATAATTTCTCAATGTTTCTTTAGATATCAGAAGTCTCTTTGTATCCTTTCATGATTGTAATAAAATTTAACAAGAAATAGAGCTTTACGAAGTTTGTTACAGAATGTCAGACATTTTTGGTGTTCCTTTAAACATTCCTACAGTAAATCTCCATGTTCATTGAGGAATGAAGGATGAGTCATTAACTATTGTGACACTTTCAATGAGCATCCTGAGCTGCCTTACAGAAATATAACTATAACTTTATGGAACCTCTTCTAACATTTTCATTTACATTTTTGCTTAGAAAGGAGCCGGCATGCGATTATTTTCTAATCCGACCAGTAAGCCAACGATAAACACATTGTACTGGCAAATAACTGGCAAAATTGCAATTTTATCGCCTCGGAAAAGAAAGCGTTCACAATACGCGCGCAGCTATAACAGAAAACCGCACCCATTCATAGTGGATGGATGCATATTTGCAACGCTTCGAACAACAGCCACTATAACGAACCTCACCCAAAGAGCGATCATCGAGCGCCACTTCAATCAATCCGTTCGGCTTAGTTTGGATTAATGCTGCGAGAATTGCTTTGTTCGCGCTCGAAAGTCTCTCAATTAGCGCATTGTTGCGCGGTTGTGCCCGGTTTCCCCGAATGTCGTTTCACCGAATGTCAGTTCTCCGAAAAGCCCGTTTCCCCGAAATGTTTTAAGGTGAAACAGTTTGGAATCTTGCTTATCGTTCTTTCTAGTTAACTAACTTGTCATTATAGGCTTGTACATTTTTGAACGTTATCACTTTTCTTGGAAACGGGTCATTCGGAGAAATTACATGTTGGGAAAAGAGTCATTCGGGGAAATGACTTTCGGAGAAATGACATTCGACGAAACGGCATTCGGGGAAAAGTAGCACAATCTTGTTGTGCAAAGCACCTGCAAACGGTCGTCATCGTCGTCGGCTCGGAAATTGTCCGCTCCGCGGCGAAAGTTTCTAATCACATTTTCGTGCATTATCCGCAATACCGATTCCCGGCGTATGTGAGCATCGGAGCTCGGTACTGAAGGCGGTAAATCAGTGTGAAGTGAAATTGTTTCAAATCTCTCCGGTCACGGCAAAAATTGGAAGCTTAAGAGTCATTTTCCTGCCGATGGATGCTCGGTCTGTAATTCGGATTTGCAAAGCGCCGAGCTGTTGAAAAAGTTGCTCCACGGACGAACATGGAAGGCTCCATCCGAAGTCGGTACGACTGAGGAGCATCCTTCAAATCCCGTTTTAATTGGGCATTTGAAAAAGGTTGATGGCCCTTAATGGTGGGCCGAATTGAAAATTGGTCGGTGGACCAGCTGGACGAATGAGCGGTGCATAGTTCTTGAGATGATGACGGCCGCGAGACGAAATACTCAAATCGGATCCCAATTAAGGTGTTTTCCTCGTGGAAGAAAAAGCATATTTTTTCCAATTTCGGGAGTGGGTCGCTGTTTACTGGCCTAATGATGCCACTTTTTTCCTTTTCTGCCCGGAGCTGCCAAATGAATTCGATACCCTTCCGTCAGCAAACACAGCCATTGTCGATCAGCGCTCTCGAATAGTGTCGAGTTACCGCTAATGGATTCTGTTTGGCTGTGCGTCAGGAGGAACGAATAGAGATAGCGACGCAAATACGCTGTCGTAAGATACTGACTTGGAAAACTGCCCCCCAAAATGCCACTGTGATGATTATAAAACGAGGTGTTTGAGCAGAGCAACGCAAAACGAAATGATTTGTTCTTATTTGGACAACCTCGGCTTTAAAATCGATCGAATAATTTGTATTTTTCAAATCGATTTGTGAGCTGCTCATAAAACCATAAATGTCTTATGTTATGGATGTTTCTTTTTTTTACTAAATATTTTACCTTGCATTCAAAACTTTGTATTTTGTTAGAAAATGTTGTGGAAAAATATGAAGCAGGTGTTGCCCCATATTGAAAAATAAAGCCATATCAGTCTCTATCTCGCGTTCAGTATCATAAGGGCGTAACTGCAGTGATAGTGATAGTGGTACACTTGCCCTACCTTCATTCTGTTACAATTTCCAGCACGGAGAAGACAAATACGAAAACAACATGCCCAATTCATCCATATTCCAACTCTCCATCAACAATTTTTGGTAATTGAACCATTCCGTCCCGAAAAGTGCCTACATACATACATCAACAGCACAATCTTGTACACAACCTGCGGCCGGACCAAGCCGGCGAACAAACAGCCAATCCGGGTGGATCAATTTGTCTTGTCGCACATCGCCGGCACGGAGCTGAGGTAATGCCACCCAAACGATGATGTCAGTCAGACAGCACCACCACACCACATCAGAACGCACACCAACTCCGTGACAGTTTCACAGTCCCAGAGCAGCCCCAGTCTCTTGGGAGCCATTCCTCAAACTGCTGCTTAGGGTGGGCCATAATGATCAAACTGGAAAAATCTTACGTTACTATCCCCAAATTTGATTACTAGGACCCCTGGAAGTTATTGTGAAAATTTGAGCGTGATCCGTCAACTCTAAGAGAGGCTTAACGAGACTGAATGGGAAAATTACAAATTTCATTTTTAACCATAGATGGCGCTGTAGTCAATGAACCCCGGAGGAAGACCGAGTTTCATTTTCCCTGGGTATAACTTGTTTGTTTCTAAATGAAATGACTTCCATTTTGATGCAGTCTCTTCTCTATTGATTTAAACATCTTCAAGTTAATAAAAGAAAAAGTAATGAAAATCGTTTTTAACATACATTTGGTTGAATTTCCTCATACAAATTTCAAGCTTGGTGTTGGTGGTGGAGAATATAACTCCAAATTTTAACAAGTCGATTTTTTTCCACATAAAAAATGGGCCACCTTACTGCCGCTGTTCGATCCAAATCCCTTTCGTGCCATGATGACGAACATCATCATCGGTGTAAATTTCATCCATCAAATGCGATCGCATGGGGGGACCAACTGCACCGACGACGTTTCTTTGTACGAGTTCTGTTTGGTCATCAAACAGAAGAACGCGCGCGGCTCCTCTTCAGCATAGAATGTGTCGAATAATCAATTCATTAATCCACTTGTCGACGCACAGCGCCGTCCCAAACTCGAGCAAATTAACGAATTGAGAACGGGAGACAAATTCTTGCACGTTGTGTGCCGGTGAATACGCACGCATGTTGAGCGGGGACACTTGTTTGCTGGTACAAGTTCACACAAATACTGGAAACAGTCGTCTTTCCCGAGCATTGCACCACAGGCGTTTTGGAGCTACATATAGTGTATCCAACTGTGCTGCTCGAATTCGAGCTGAACATTGATCCCCGTCACCATGTGGGTAGCACGAACGGATGATACTTTGTTCGGCCAGTTGACGAATCTCCATGGGATCCATGTAATAGTTTGCATGAATTGCTGGTTATTTTTGGGACTTCCGGGAAAGGAACTATTGGCAAACTAAAGAGCTCATTTTTTGTGGCGTACATTTGCAATTTGTTTTAGGATATTCGGTTCAATTGGATAGGGGAATTCGTAGCCTAGCCGTAACGTCCGTAGCTACAAAGCGAAGTCATGCTTGGTTCAATTCCCGGATGGTTCAGGATCTTTTTGTAATGGAAATTCCTTAGATTTTTCTCAACCTTAACCAGTTAATAATTATAAACGAGCTCAGAAGTTTTCTCTGTCCCAATGGGGAAGTAATGTCAATACAATACGAAGAATAATCAGTATGCGTTTATCAGTTGCACAGTAATTGATCCTAAAAAAAAACATATTTTCATATACCCAAATGGTAATCACTTTTCATTCAATTATTAATGACTGAAAATGGGTAGTCAAACTGATTTGATATTTTCACTTGCTTAAGTAAATATTAAAAGAAAATAAACATTGATGTGTTCACCCGTCAACAACCCGTCTTGTTGAACACATAGAAACGGATTACCTTTCTGCTATATTTTGGCAACAAGCGGCTAGCGGAAGGTTGGCCGAGTGCCGGCGTTTTGGTCAATTGCGATAATGGACCAAGTCAGCAAACCTAGTTCGTTAACCTTTGTGTGAATGGTACACGCGCCCTTAAATTTTGGTGGTTTCCTTTCATGGGATCGTCACAACAATGTGCGAACTTTTTTTTTTTTGCTTGATTGCACCAGAAATATCAAACACCAAATGGCATACTCAAAGTTACCAAATATCATTGAGTAACGTTGACTAGATTTGCTGAAAATGCTGTACTAGAGTAACACAGACTTATAGGGGAAATTTGAATTGTTCAGAATTCAAACCTCCCATCTTTCAATGACAGTAAGGGTGCCAAGTATACTGTCTGTATGTTTCATCTCATTTGGTTCACAGAAAGTGCCTCCGCAGATGGTTCAAAGTTTGTAGAAAAAACGAAGATCGAATACAAAGTAACTAGCCAATACAATTGCATCTTTTACGATTTTCCATAATAAGTCAATTTTAGATAACTAGATCACGGTTATTAGTTTAAACGAAATTTTCACAGCTCTTAATATAGAGATCTCACAATAAATTCTTCCAGGGATTCACAGAAGATGTATAAATATCACCAGCTATCAGTCAAGTATCTCAGGGAATTTGTTCTTGTTCTTGTGGAATGGTGTCTACTAGGGTGCGGCTTATTTTTCGAAATGTATAAAATCAGGAATTCTTGTACTCTTCGGAATTAAAATTACATAAAAAGGGAAACCCCCAAATTTGAGCCAAAAATATTAAGATTTAGAGGTGGCGCAAGCGACTTGAAGTCGTCATAACTTTGTTATTTTCCAATGGATTTTGAAGCTCTTAGAATTATTATTTTAAAAATTAAAATCATGAAAAGTTTGTAAAGGAAACCTGTCACCATTTTTCACTGGAAAACCGCACATTCAAAGGGCTGAGCGTGAAAAACCGTCAGAATTCAAGTAAACGTAGAGTAAGGTGGGGCAAAAGTTCGACCTTAGTGGTATAATCAAAGTTTCCAGGAAAACAATAGCAGTTGAAACAAAACAAATACTATACATTAAATCTTCAACGTATTGGCTATAATTTTGCTGAACAAACTTGTGTCAAAATATTTACCCATTTTTAGTTATAACAGTTTCAAAATCAATTGTCTTATTCGAACTTCTGCCCCACCGGTGGGGCAAGAGTTCGAATCTAGTGTGGGGCAAAAGTTCGCTGGCTAAAACACAAAATATCGATCCTTTTATGATAGGCATACTTTACACCAGCCGTAAACTTAAGTTTGACGAAAAATACACACTAAATTTTCATCAAAAAATTGCCCAAAACCGGGTTAATTGTAATATACTCAAAAATAGCAGTTTTTCACAAACTACAGTTGTGTTCAGAATAATAGTAGTGAAAGCCGATTTTCATACAAAATGCTCAACTTTGGCATGCTGTAACTTTGTTTCCATATGAGCAATCGGCTTGAAATTTTGGCAGTGAACTACAAATATGCTCAATTTCATTATCACAAAATTTGAAAATTTTCACACTACCGGCTAAAAATTTAAGCACCAGGTGAAATCGCTCAAAATAATAGTAGTTTTTCTTTTGCAAATTTTTGTTCAGCAACAATTTTGTAAAAAATTGTATTGTTTATACATTTGAAGCTTGGGTGGAAATGGTTGAAACAATGAGTAAAGAAAAATTCAAAAACTCAAAATACAGCAGATATTGAAATTATTAAAACTACTATTATTTTGAGCGATTTCACCTGGTGCTTAAATTTTTAGCCGGTAGTGTGAAAATTTTCAAATTTTGTGATAATGAAATTGAGCATATTTGTAGTTCACTGACAAAATTTCATGCCGATTGCTCATATGGAAACAAAGTAACAGCATGCCAAAGTTGAGCATTTTGTATGAAAATCGGCTTTCACTACTATTATTCTGAACACAACTGTATGTGGAAATGAAAAAAATTGGTGACAATTTTCACACGATCAGACAAATTTAACTAAATTTGAAGATAATATGTGGATTTTAGGCAATTTGCAAATTTTTCCGTGATTTTATACATGAGTCGAACTTTTGCCCCGCTGATTCGAACTTTTGCCCCACTATGGGTCAAACATTGTTTTCAAGCATCTATGCAAAAACTAATACACCTCAAAGCAACCTTATGATAGGCCTAGAAACGCCCTTACATAAAATATTGAAAAAGATTTTATCTTCAATTGGTTCCATGCAACGAAAGTTTGATTAAAAATTACAATATTCACGTCGAAAAACAACAAATAGCCATAACTTTTCCAAATCTCAATCGATTTTAATGATATTTGGATTGAAAGTCTCTTACTTGAATAGCATTCGAACCACCATGACATTAATAAGATTTGTTTTGAATTGAGCTGGAAATCTTAAAAAGAAACTCTTACCCCACTCGAACTTTGGCCCCACTTTACTCTAATTGAAATTTCTAGGTGATTTTCGATGATTTCACATTTGAAAAAGTTGAATACCTAAATAACGTTGTGTGTTTGCAAACTGATTTTCCTTTTTTATATTCATATCCTTTTTCATAGTGAACCACAAAAAGTGAATATGATTTTGACCCTATTCATGTGATTTTAATTCAGTAGAGCACACGAATTCTTGGTTTTGAGACATTTCGAAAAATAAGCCGCACCCTAGTGTCTACTAGTTTACCTAAATTAAATTCTCTGATATTTCCAGGTTTTTGCAAAGTTCTATGAAATAATTTCAGGTTCAAGAAATACTCTAATTTTATATGACCAAACTAATGACAATTTATAAAGTGTATTCACTCTTCTAAACATTTTGAATCAATCTTTCATTTCGTTTGTGAGAGCTCTGTCCATCATCGTATTCAGAAGATTATGAAGCTTCCGGGCAATCGAATCCGACCTGTATAGCATTTATATGCGGTACTTTGGTTAAAATAATGAATTGTTTGCATTACATTACAAAACGTTCTGAAGCTCTAAATGAATCGTGATTGTTACGAAATTTTAAATTGAAAGTTGTTCAAATTCCAGATTACTTTTTCGGATTTCTTTTTATTTCCGACTTTTTTATTTTTTTTAAATTAAATATTTCCCAATATTTTTTTTTATTTAATTTTATTTTTTTATTTCAAGAAACAAAACGAAACCTAACAGGAACCAGAAGAAAATAGTTTGATTCTTTTTCGAATCAGACCAGACATTAATCTGAGAATTTTCCTCAAACTTTTTTAATTCTGTTTGCATTACTTACTATATTTGCCAAAAGATCTAGGTATAACTCCGAAGATTTCTTCAAGTTAGATGGATGGATAGATATTTTAATTTTAGAGGTTTGCATTTTTTTTTTTCAGGAAATAATTTTGTAATTATTTCCCATAAAATAACTTCAAAGTTTTTTCTAAGGAGTTCTTCCAATAATTTTGACTTGGATATCTCAAAATACAACCTGATTTTTTCCAAAACTGACCACAGAAATTACCTCGAAAATTCCATCAGGAATTACTTCATACAGTCAGTAACATAAGTTAGTAACCAAATGCTGTTTTTCCATACAAAATGCCCAAGTTTGGGGTGCTGTATCTCAGCTTATGGTAGTCCGAATTGGTTGAAATTTGGATGACGAACTATTAATAACTTGAAATTTTGCCTGTAAGGGAATTATTACATTGCAGTCATTTTACACAGAGTTTCAAAGGGTTGTTCAAAGACAAACGTAAGTAACCGAGAGACTTCTTATTTTAATTCGAAAACGCACGCTATGTCTGAACCAGACGATTATAAAAATCGAATGTACATCGGATTTTTTCTCGCTAGAGTTTAGTATTTGGGTTATATATTAATAATCGGAAAGTTTTAAAATATTCCATCGGTGAAATTTTGATTTTATCCACTTTTTAGCCATTTTTCATACTAAACCCCTTGAAAATCTCGTTTTCGACGCATTTCAGCCCATACAAAATGTATGGAAAAAATTTCACCGATAGAATATTTTAAAACCTTCCGATTATGAAAATATAGATTAAATACTGATCTCCAGCGAGAAAAAATCCGATGTACATTCGATTTTTATAATCGTCTGGTTCAGACATAGCGTGAAACGGTAAGTCGTGGAAAGTTGGTCTGTTCCACAAAATTGTTCAATTTCAGAAGTCACACAAATTTGCAGAACACACCAACTTTCCACAACTAACCTTCAGTCCTCAAGGGTTTTTTTTCGATGATTCTCCCACCGATTTTCCTAGAACATCCTCCAAAGCTCCCGTTTTGAATATATGTTTGAATATTCAACCGGAAACTTCTCCAGAGATGTCCCCAGGGATTTTTCAGGATTTCCTACAAAATTGTCCTTCAAAATTCAAAATCAGGAATTACTCCAGAGATAGCTCCTAAGTTTTTTTTTTGGAAATTCCTCCAGTAACTCTAAGAGATTCCTAAGGAAGTCTTCAGAGACTTGTCCAAGCATTCTTCCAGGAGGTTTTCGTGACGAAATTCTAAAGCAAATGATAGAACTTATGTGAGTTCTTCATTCTTAATAATTAAAAATTTCTAGAAGAACTCTTGACAAAACAGATTTTTTTGATTGATTGAATTAAAAAAAAGATTGATAAAAAAAAGAAAAATAAATCAATATGGAATCTCTGTGAAGGAACTCCTTCAAGAACGAAATCTCTAAGAAATTGTGTAGGAATGATTGGAGGGTTTCTTGGAAAAATAACAGTAGTAGTAACTGGTGTGGAACCTCAAATGAACTTTTGAAAATTCCATGGACTTTTTTATAAATTCATTGAGAAATATTTGGAAGAAATGCTAGGGAAATTCCAAGATAACAATCTAGAGAAACTGAATCACGAAACACAGGTCGAATACAGGTCCTAATAGATTTTTAACTCGAATAATCATTCGAGGAATTTTTGTAACAATTCTTTGGAGTGAATGTGGATTGCCATTATGCATAGAAATTCTTGTCGGGTTTCTTGGAAGGAAAAAAATCCCCGAACGAATTTCATTAAAAATTGTATGGGATTCTTTGGAAGATCTATTAGAGTAACAGCTGGAGAATTCGATTGGAGAGTTAGTAAAAAAAATATCTCAAGGAAGTTTGAGAATAGCATTTGGAAATTTTTTCAAAGTAATCCATGAGAAAATTAATGGAGGTAGTAACGTTGAAGATGTCAAAAATTTCATGAAGCAAATTCTGGAGATATTCCTTCAAGCATTCTTTGAAAAATTTCTGAAAAAATTGGTAGAGTAATCTTTTGAATTGGTCCCTGAAAGTATTCCAGATAAAATATCTGGAGAAATCACTAGGATAATTCTTGAAACTGCTTCTCTAGCAGGCATTTATGAAGAACAGTCAGGGCCTTCAAATGTCAGTGAATTTTATTTCAAATGACATTTGAAATTTGTGAATTTCATCGCCTTCTGAAAAAATATAATTGGTGAGCCTGACCATATCATACTGATGTTCAATCATAGTAGTTGGCAATGATTTCCAAAGTAAAAATGCTTTCCAAATCAATTTTCTTCTTTGACATTTTTCGACTCTGAGAACAGTACCAGGAATCTCAACCGAATCGCAAAATAAGTCAACTATAGTTCTCGCAAGGAACATGCCAGGAAATTGATTAGACATTCATTTAGAATATATCTATGAAACTGCCAGAAATATAAGAAAAAATCTTCCTTTTTTTTGCGTTTTGTCACAACTGGATTAGAACCTGCTCACATTAGTCAGGTACATATATGTACTGAATAATGAATACTGAATAACCAGTTTACTTATGGTTACTATTTAATTAGATTACTCCATAAGTACTACATTCGGAGAAATATGACTGTGCTCTGATTTTGACTGGAATACCCAACTAGTCTTGAACCTCAGAAAATTCAACAAATTATCCAAGACAATTGGCGTGTAACGTAAATGGCAAGAATATTATCACAATACCCTGGTCCTCCAACCTCCTCTATTACTTCAAGTGCAAAATCACGGCGCAATCAAATTCCATAAATGGAACCCGACACAACATTCTCCGTGCGAACAATATTTCATTCTTTTTATCAGAACCACATGCACAAGCACTACAAATTCTGGGAAGTCTTTGTTCTCTTCGTCTCCGACGTCGCGCAGACATTTCCTGCCCCGGAGAGTTTATCGCAGTAAACATTTTATAAATTTGCTCCCTTCTCTGGCAGCGGCCGACAACACATCGTCTCTGCTGCATAGTACAAAAGCTGATGATAAAGCTATGGTTCATAATTCTCCGATAAAAATTCATAGTGCGCCTCCCTCTTCGTCTTCTGATGCCCTACCGCTTCTCCGTTCTTCCAGAAGCATGCTATTAGAACTCGAGCAGAGATGCGGAGCAAAAAGAACACGTTCCACCCGACTGATGATAACAACGTTGATTATGTTAGACACCATCATCCATACACACATGCACATCGGTCGATCCCATTCTTACTACTTTCGCTCTGCATCTTCTCTCTATCCTAGAAATTCCCGGCAAATCACGGGCCTCTTACTGGAGCTGGCATTTATGTATGAAATACCTCCTACCTCCCACCATTCCACATACTGACCAATTGCTTC
The DNA here is from genome assembly GCF_002204515.2 of Aedes aegypti. NCBI lineage: Eukaryota > Metazoa > Arthropoda > Insecta > Diptera > Culicidae > Aedes > Aedes aegypti. The sequence continues at coordinate 111,229,334 of NC_035109.1, forward strand.
CTTGCTTACTTCCTCCTGAGCAGCAGCAGCACCATATCAGAGATAAATATTCATGCTTTTCTTCCCGAGCTGGAACGGATAACTCGCACGTATCTATGCATACCATACTTTAGGCGTTGTTCAGTAACTCAGGTATTGTCCACACCTCAATTTCGTATTACTATGGTATTGAAAATGTTGTTTGAAACTATTCAAAACACCTCGTTGCGGCATTCGAATCCCATTAAGGTCTGCTTGTGCTAATATCGTAAAATTTCACTTCATCATGCATTATTTAGGTATTGCAATACCTGATCTAATTATCTGTTTTGTGTTTATAGAATATGCATGAGATATACTTTGAAGTATTTTAATACCTCTTATGCAGCTCTCTTTCATACCTTTTTCAAGTGGTAAGTATTCGAAACTATCTGGTATGGAATACCCTAACTCGTCATACCGCAGCAATTTTCTTCTGCTCGGGTTGCTTGTTCTTCATCTTACCGGGGCTTCTGCCGGGCACATTTACGGCACATTATTTCGCGGGACTCTTCCCGTTCCGCCATTCCACAGTGGTCCAGGAATCAGTTTTAAGCGGAAAGATGCATTTTGAGCTTTAGAATGAAACATTAGACAAAAACGGTCTTCTACAAAGTTGTTTGTATTAGTTGAGCCCTTTGTTTGGTGTTATTGAAAATTAGGGTGGACCACATTTTCATAGAAATTGTGTAATTAACTTTCTTATTTGTAGAAATTATATTATACATGCTTCAGCAAAGTTATAGACCATTTAATTTCAAGCAACTTTGCCAAAAAAAGTTTTTTTGTATCTCTTAAATTGACCGATTTAGAGCTTTTTTCCTGCAGTGACATAGGGTGGTCCGAACAAAACTGGTTTTCTGGCTCTAGAGTTCGCAATTCAAATTTCTCATCAAAGTAGTCTATGAAACACTTTTAGAGCTTTAAAAAATGCGTAATTTGGTGAGTGAAGAAACTCGCTATTTCCTTCCGTTTAGGAGTTATTGTTGTTTTTCTCTCAAAAACATGCCTACTTTGATTGTGGATATCTCTGATTGGGGCAAACATAAAAAATATCTTTTGACGGCATTCTAAAGACAAAATAAAATTGTATATTATATCAAAAAATTACAGATGTGTTATTTTTGTAACTCTAATAAAATGCCTTGAAAAACAAAGGATTTTAAGCAGAAAAACTTCAATAACTTTTGAACTAAAATAGATATCATCAATATTTTTGCATGAAAATTTGCGTTTTATTAAATTCTAAAAGTCGTTCATAGACCGCTTTGACGAGAAATCTGAAATAAGAAAGATAGGGCTCTAAAACTATTTTTAAGATTTTCTTAGTATGTATTTCTTTATTATTTTGCATTTTGAGCATTAAAATAAAATTTTAGACAAAAATGATCTTCTACAAAATTGTTTCTAAAAATGTAAGCTTTCATACTGTGCCATTTGAAACTAGGGTGGTCCACAATATCACACATATCATATAATCATCTTTTTTATTTGCAAAAATACTGGTATATGCTCTTATGCAAAGCGGTAGAACTTGAAATTTTGATCAACTTTGCCAAAAAAAGTTTTTCTGTAGCTCAAAATTTGACCAATCTAGAGCATTTTTTCCTAATCATCGCAGGGTGGTCCAACAAAAATAAGTTTTTTAACTCTAGTTTTTTTAATATTATTTTCTCGTCAAAAACGTCTATGAACGACTTTTAGAACTTAACAAAACGCAAATTTTCATGCAAAAAGATTGTAAATATCTATTTTAGTTCAAAAGTTATTAAAGTTTTTGTGATAAAAAATGTTTGACTTTCAAGACGTTTTATTAGAGTTACAAAAATAACACATCTGTAATTTTTTGATATAATATACAATTTTATTTTGTCTTTTGAATGCCGTCAAAAGATATTTTTTATGTTTGCCCCAATCAGAGAAATCCACAATCAAAGTAGGCATGTTTTTGAGAGAAAAACAACAATAACTCCTAAACGGAAGAAGATAGCGAGTTTCTTCACTCACCAAACTACGCATTTTTCAAAGCTCTAAAAGTGTTTCATAGACTACTTTGATGAGAAACTTGAATTGAAAACTCTAGAGCCAGAAAACCAGTTTTGTTCGGACCACCCTATGTCACTGCAGGAAAAAAGCTCTAAATCGGTCAATTTAAGAGATACAAAAAAACTTTTTTTGGCAAAGTTGCTTGAAATTGAATGGTCTACAACTTTGCTGAAGCATGTATAATATAATTTCTACAAATAAGAAAGTTAGTTTAATCATTTCTATGAAAATGTGGTCCACCCTAATTTTCAATAACACCAAACAAAGGGCTCAACTAATACAAACAACTTTGTAGAAGACCGTTTTTGTCTAATGTTTCATTCTAAAGCTCAACATGCATCTTTCCGCGTAAAACTGATTCCTGGACCATAGTGCATTCGTAGGTACTTAGCCCGTAGAGTGCGTCACACATACACAGTACGTCGGTCGTCAGCAGCCAGCCAGCCAGCCAGCGGACGAAGGTTCTTGACGTCTTGTGTGAACATTGGACCTTATGTAGCGCAAAAGGTACGTTTACCCTCATATACGGGTGTGCAAAGTCGATGGCGCTCGAAAAAGCTCGTTGCTTACGCGCGTCGGCAAAGAACGAAACGAATCTCGGCAACAACAACACCATCATCATCATCAAACTTCATGTTGCAACATTGCGCGCAGGAGGAAAACGAAGAAGAATACCTACATTATTGTACCTTCCCTTGTTCCTTCCTTATGCACACTGAAGGGCGTTTGGCGTATCTAGCTGGTCAAAAGCCATGTTTGAAATTTGCTAAAATTGCTAAATATGTTTTGCATATGATTCACAAACATATGAATGCCTTAAACACAGTTCTCAATTATTCAAGTGTATGTTAACGCTGTATAACATCAAAGTCACGGATTGAAAAAATGCTCATTTAAGCTGATTTTTTTTCAGATTATTTATAATTGTTTTCAGTTTTATGACTATAACAGGCCATTAACGGCAGAAAACAATTTTGCCCATTGGTAACCCTAATAAATCCTGTGTGCGGCGCTAAGTTTTCTCTTGTTCTTCCCAGTCGGATGTGGTGCCTTATGAGCTATACACCAGGTCGTCGTGCTTTAGCCCCAGCTAACCCCTCTTCCGGATCGTGTGTGTGCTTTGCTTTGGCGGGCGGAGATCGCAGACGGACCGAACCAACTAGTTGCATAATTTTAATTTCTTAGATAGGTTTCTTCCCTTTTTCGGTTCGCTCGGGGGCTTCTGGGAAGCACATATCATTTCACTTCCTGATGGGTTTTTTTTCTAGAATTTTTAGCAGTTGAACCTGTCTGTTCGCTAACCAGAACATCTGCTGGGTGGTTTAGCAGTCAGTTGCAGTCAGCTGCACTGTTTGGGAAAACTTCTAAACAAAGGGTAAGGGAAGAAAGAGAGTCGAATGATGTAACTTTCTTCATTTGGAGGCGGGGTTGCTTACAGTTTTCTGGAAACGAACGCGAACGATGAAGATTGGGATTTGTTGCTGAATCTCTTGGACGGAAAGACACTCGAATGTGTTTCGTGTAATGCATTTTTTATTGAGCTTGCTTACCTTTGGATGTGTCAGAGAGTCAGCTCATGTATGCTGGAAATTTTTCAACTTTTTGTGTAGCTAAGTTGAATTTAGGTTGTGAGAGTTGTTATCTAAATTGCGATAGAATTAAATGCAAAGCTTTTTCATAAATGTATTGAATTTCTGAAAGGGAATTTGAATGATATTAGGTTTCAAAACCATAACCAGAGAGAAACTTAAATGTTTGATGATGATCTTTTAGAACCTATCAATTGAAAAACCTAATCATGTTAGGTTTAGTCCATCAATGCAAATCTAGCAAAACTGCAAACAAACAATACAAATCAGGTTACCTCTTCAAAAGTTCGAACAAGAATATATTTTTCCTTGACTCAATTTTGAGTCTTCTTTCCATTCTACTCATTGAAGGATTACTTTGCAACTTAAATTTGTGAAACTTATAAACATGCTCAAATTAATGGCCAACAAACTGGATTTATTCAATCACAACTTGAATAATCTCTTAAAGGTATAATTTTCTACGTCTCGCCAAGAAAACCTACTTCAATAGATACTACCTTTCCCAAACCTAGACTAACTGAATCAACTTGCACGAACACGTCGAACCAGTCGGAAAACCTTCCTGAAGCGTGTACTCGAAAGAAACACATCCTTCAACTTGAATATGTTAAATAGACAACAGCCTCTGGCGCACGAAATGCCTTTCCTATCACATTGGCTGTGTGTGTGTGAAAAACAATACCCGAAGGCTCCGGCTTAAAGCACCTACGCACGCAGTCGACTTTCGTCGAACGAAAATTGAATTTAACTTTTTTTTCCTCCTTCTCTATCGAATACCGAGGCAAACCGAGACGAACTTTGTCCGCGAAAATGAAACCGACACGTCGCCGTCCTGTCAGTTTCCCGCTAGGCCACGGAGAAAGACAAATTTCCCAAAACTCCGACATTTATCAGTTTTGTGGAATTTTTCCACTCGAGTTAGCTTTTTTGAATTCGTGCTTGTTTTAGGTGCTAGAAATTACCACCAGCACGACATGAAGGGAGGATGTGCGTGTGATGGGCTTTTTGGTAGAGGTTTCATTTAGTATTGTAGTGGCGTAGAATTTTCCTTTCTGGCAGCTGAGAGGCTCAATTTTCGGAACCTTTATATAACTAAGTTAGAATTTATTATCCAATTGAGCTTGGTGGAAAAATTCTATTCTATATTATAATCCTTAGAAGATCTATTGGAAGCTTTCCTGGAAGAGTTCCTACAGGATTTCCCAGAATAATTCTTAGCAGAATTTCTTGAGCAATTTCTGTTGAATCTGTTGTGAAATTTTAAAAGAAATATCAGTGGTAATGAGTTGTTATGTCTTGGATGATTACTAGGAAAATCGGAGCAGAAATTCCTGGAGTATTGCTTATAGTAGTACTGTAGAATTCCCTAGAAAAATTTCTTTAAAATGCTTGGAATAACTGGGAAAATCGCTGAAAGAACTAATGGAAAATATCTGAAAAAACCTTGCGAGAAAACTCATTGACTTTTTCGGAGCAATCCCAGATACTGAAGGAATCAGCTTTATGTTATTACAGGATTTACTGCAAATTGCAAATAACTTTGAAAGAATTCAGATGGCAATTTTGTGAAAAAGTGTCGGAGGCATATCTGGACTCTTAGATGAATCTTAGTGGAATTTCTGAAGGAATACGTTAAAAAAGCCCCTGAATGTAATCCTAAAGAATTATTTAAAGGAATCACTGAATGATTTTGGGACGCATTTTCGAGGATCATAGCAGAAACTCCTGGAACAACGATTTTCTGGGCTTCGCATTGCAATTTTCTCCGTATTGGTAAACATTGACACATTATCGAACAGCATCCATAAAACAAATTTGATTTTGTGTTTAACATGACTGATTAATCGCGAGTTGAAAAGGTTGCAACAATGTTGCGCCTTGTGATTGTCATGACAATTTTTGCTTTTGATTGTATCCCTATCCACAAAAATTGGGACAAACGGTTGTGAGCGAGCTTGCTTTGATGTGTGTCTATCGTCTGTTTTGATGACAATTCGATTCACTGGGTGCAAAAGTTACCGGAAGGATCTCTGGGGGAAATTTTGCCAGAATTCCCAGCGACATTGTGCGAGCAATTTTTGTGGAAAATTATGAAGGAACAAGCTTTGGGCTGTTGAAGAATAAACTGGAAGAAACTTACAGTTTCCAGGCATATTTTTTTTTAGAAGACGGTGGAACAATTTCTGGACAAATTACTATAGGGATCCCTGACGCCTTTTCTCGAAAAATCTGTGAAATAAATTCTGAAAATTCGGTTGAGAAGAGGCGTTGGATTCTTTTTGGAGGCCCTAAAGTTTACTGAAAGAATCTCTGGAAGAACTGTTATACAACATCTAGTCGAAATTTGATATTCACTACTCAAAAGATGTTTCCATTATTTTTTATTGAAAAACATTTTACAGATATTTCCGTAGGAGTCTCTACAATAAGCTCTGGAAGCTGCCTTGAAACTAAACCTGTTTTTTTTTTTTCTCCAAAAGCTACTTAAGAAAAAATTAAGAATCTCTGCATTTTGTCATTCAAATATCGAAATCAATGATATTTGAACTTAGTCGCGAAGATCAGGAAATTTAACGAAATACCGCGAAATAGGCAAAACTGGAACTGTTTGAAAACCACACAGCACATACAACCAAAAAATATGCGTCGTAAATTGCTAGTCATAGACAGAGTAGAGAAGATGATGTAGATCACAATAAGTAAAGCCTTTTTGGAAAGTCCAATTCCATGAACCTCATAAAAACAAATTTCTTTCCAACGAATTTCGAAATGCATACTTTTTATGTCTTTATGATCTCGAAACGATTTTTTTGTTGTAAAAATTTTATTCATCAAAGATCTTGCCATGAATTTAAGCATTATCTTAAAAAAATTGTTGGGAAACATTGGAAGAATTCGCTGTAAATCTGCAGAATGTCATATAAAATCTCGTCAGGAGCCTCATATGAACTGGCTGAACCAAAAATGAAGATTATAACGAAATTTTTAATGAATCTGTCCAGGATTTCAGTAGAACTCCCAATAAATTTACCAATATATTGTTTTGCTCAGGTTTTCGCCAACCTCTACAAATCTACTAAGATTTTAAGCAAAAGCCAATGATCTTTTCTAGAATCCTCTAAAAACTTTATCAGCAAACTACTAGTAACCTATTAAGTAATCTCTCATAAACAAAAACTTTCAATAAATTAGTCAATTATTGGCTCGATTTTCGTTAGAATTCCAGCAAAGATCTCATTGAAAAATCGCCATGAATCAAAAGAGAAATATAACAACCATCTCACCAAGAATCTTGCTAGAAATCTCTAAGTACCCTTCTCGAAATGTTTCAAGGATGTTAATCTTTAACCTCTCTACCAACAAATGGTTATGATGCGAAGTTCGAGTCGACATACAGTCGTGCACCTCCTGGAAAAAATCTAGTTACCCATATTGCGTGAAATTGAAACAAACTAGAATTCTGATGATTGAAATACATATTTTCCCGGTGTGTTCTTCAAATTCCCGAATATTTCCTGGTCCTTTGTAATTCCCGGGTTTTTCCAGAATCTTTCATAGAATCCACAGACATTCTACTAATTACTTTTCAAGTGATAATTCAAAGAACTTTCAAGTAATGGAAATCTATCAAATATCTTACAATGAACCTTACCAGGAATTCTATAGTACCCTTCTATAACCACTACAACTAACAACCATTACCCACAAAAAAATCGGTAAAAATTGTGAGGAAAATTTTCAAAACTGTCTTTCTACCAACTAATAAGAAGTAAGTCATGATCCTAAGTTAAAGCTATTAGGCAGACGTTTACCTCTTGGCCAAATTTTCTAGTTTCTTCTTTAGGGCTTAAAATTGAAGCAAACCATTATTTCATATTTTCGCGGTGTGTTAACCAATTTCCCGTATTTTTCCTGGTCATTTGTGATTCGGTCATTTGTGCCGGATGGATGGACACCCTGTAAGTGGCGTCTGTTGGTTTCCTGTGTAAATACAGCTGTTCTTGCAATAACGGAGTGAAAACAGCGGGCGGTCAATCATGATCATGCTCATGGCCAATGAACAAATTCACGAAACTGATTTACATTTGTGTTCTGGTAATAGCACTATTCGCGATAAACCTTATTAATCACTTCATTATGAGAGTTTGGCATAGTATTATTGACAGCACAACAAATTTGCTATCGATAGATGTAAGAAAAAAAACCGAACAGACTAGTGAATTAATTTCATATGTTTTGTTTATGCTATAGCAATTATTCAATTGCAACCATTTTTCTTTTGTAAATTAATTAATTAGGAGTGTTTCTTAACTCTAATTCATCATAAATATGACATTAAATGAGCAAATTTTGCTTATAGACCATTGCAATTTCCCAGATGACCCCAACACCAGCGAATAGTTTTACGCCATGGCGTTCCGGATTCCACCAACTTGATCAGCATTCTCCGGTGGGACCTGTTCGCTTCAAATGTCTGTTGACTCCACTCCACACACCATGGCGCAGAGTACTGTTAGATTCAATGAACTTCACACTTTAATTCACCGGACGTACAGAGCGAGCGAACCTCATTGCCACGCTACGTCTTCTCCATCTTCGTATCGTAAACCCCCCTGTAGCAATCCGTCTTTTACACCCATCCGTGGCTTCTTCTAACGCTCTACGCCGCTGATTCGCTCACACGCGAGAAGTGTAGTCGGTATATGATTTGGAAGTGGAATTAAATTAATGCCAGAAACGGGTAAGAGTCTGACAGAGCAGCAAAAAAAAAAGAAGACGAATAGGCATGAGAAATAATCACCTTTTCCGCAGCTATCTCCGTCGACGGCTTCCACGCTTGGGGAACAGCTCCAGTTGATCCGGGATAGAGCAGTCGTTTCACACTTAACTACTCCCGAAGATGCGCTCGATCAATGAGCCCCAATCACTTGAATCGGGAGAGATTTCTAGCACTTGGTGATTTCTTCGTTCGCCCCTCTTAGTTCATCGACAACAACAACAACAGCAGCAACTTCGGCACTAAGCACTTGAATTTCCATAAAAACTCGAGAAATCTTCTTTGTTTACTTTTCACCACCGCCGCCGCTCTCGTTTACTGCTGGCGGAATTGCTTCGCACACTTCGGCAAGGAAGCTTGTTTAGAAGACCACGATCATCAATCACACACGCTCTAATGGGGGGTGGCGAGAGCTACCTGTATGCGCGGCGGAACACCGGTATGAAAAATGCGTTCGTAGTGATGACCGCCAAGTACGAATTCACTAAAATTAAGGTAGATTCTTCTATGATTTGATTCGCCGTAGACTAAGAGTGAAATTCAGTTGAACTTCACACGAAATATTGATTGTAGTGGGTGGTTCTGGTTGTTGATTTCCTACGCACTGGAAGGTATTTCGATGGTGGTACTAGGTAAGACCGGTGGGTTAGAAGTTATTCACTAGCAAAATACGATAAGTTCAACTGTAGGGATTCTTAAGGGCAACTCGTATAACAACTTCTCGAAATATAGAAGGAGATTCACTAAAGTGTTTCACACAATTCTTAACGAATAAATACTCTGGACACTAATCATTTCATGTCATTCTTATAGTTTCTCTCAATTACATACAAGGCAACAAACGAGAAAAGCACGATACGGCATTTCCAAAGGAAATCCGAAAAAATCAACACTTCACTCGTATGGAGAACGCAACGCAGTTCTCGTATTCTGAATCCCGGTTGTTTTGTACGCTCGCTCCGTGGGAGGAAGTTAATCCATTTCAAGTCAGATATCGACTAACGGCCACTAGTGCCAGACGGGAGACCGCAGACCTGCGGGTACAGCACACATATTCTCCTCTAAGACTCGGGGCCGCGTTTGGTTCGTTCATCAACAGTTTTTCAAAGCTCGGAGCCGACCCGTTTACTTTGGGGAAACGCTGCGCTACACATAGATTTTTCGAGCGCGGTTCAGCGAACTCTCACTCTCCCTTATGTGCTGGACCGTACACTCACTCTCATGCCACTCGGGTATTTTTCGTAGTTCTGTGATGCCAAACATTCGTGGGCACAAATCATTCAGTTCATACCGGAATGCTATGAATCATAAGTGGATTTATACTTAGTATGTAATAATTGTTATTGTTCAATTCTGATTTTATACTTATGAAGAAGAAATGGTTGAGTTGAAATCTTAACTCTTCCCTATTTTTTTATTTGCTCGAAAAAACGAATGCAGCTGCCAATCTATGTTCCATCAAAATTGATTGAGTGAATCTGACATCAATGTGCAGAGGGTTGGAAAAGTGTTCGTCAATTTCCATTCCATCCCACCGTAATAACACAGAGAGCGAGAGAGTAAGAATTAGAGAAAGAGAGATGGAAGCGAGCGGAAAATCCAAACTAACAATGAGATCTAGCATGGACCACTATTGAAGGCACGCTAAAATGTTTTATAACATTGGTTTTCGCTGAAAACATTATTATGGTGTTCTGTAGCCTGTGTTGGGGTAGTCGGGGCGGTTTGGCCAATGGGGTGGAATGAGCACCCCTTGATAACTGCATAAATTCTTGAAATTTCATCTGAAATAACATGCAACCCTAAAGCTGTTGAGGAAATGAAGCAATAGGCATATTATAAGTCAGTGTTCAAAACTCAAAGAAAAAGAAATAAATGATGTTCGAAAAAACTTCCCATATTACCCCGAATGGCTCTTTAAAATTTCATCATTTCAGGCTGTTAGAATGTTTTTAAAAAAATATGTCTTCTTGCACGGAGTGTTCATAAATACAAATAACTTTTAAGTGTAGTAACAAAAAAATTAATTTTAAGATTTTATGAGTTTATTTTGCAATAAAAAATGGGGTGCTCATATCACCCCATCAGTAAAAAATCGACACGAAAAATGACCCTTTTTGTAAAATCAATCATTTATCCGTCAACTTTATAAGAAAAAGGAAGTCATGTGGATCTAGTGTATTCATCTAAAAATTGTTAGAAATCATGCAAACATTCGAAAAATTCATATTATTTTCAGCACTTTTATCGACTTTTCCTTAAGGTGGCCAAACTGCCCCACTTTCCCCTAAGTTTTACACAGCGGAGAACTACGGTAGTTTTGCATACTACAAAGAGTATGTAATATTGATCTACTTTTACTATGGAAATGTGAGAATATACATGAGTATTGAATAGCAACTATGCTACAATATTCAAAAGTACAATTGAAAAGAATTTATCCTATTGCTGCTTGAGAACTTTTCGCCACGTGGACTTTCAACCTCTTCGTACGAGAAGCAGCGGTCGTTGTCCTAATACAGAAAATAAATCTTGAAATGGAAATACAGTCATCTCTCCCTTACTCGATATTGAAGGGACCATCGAGTTAGGGAGGTATCGAGTTACAGAACACAAAACCAATGCAACTGCGATCCAAGGGACCATCGAGTTAGCCATGAAAACCAACTTTTACTATGGTTCTCTAACTCGATATCGAGATACGGAATATCGAGTAAGGGAGAGTTAACTGTAGTTTCATAACGACGTGGTCTGTTTTGAAGCAGCTAGGCGTTTTTTTTAAGACTTAGCTCAAAATATTATTGGAAATTTAAGGACTTGTCTTGAGTTTTCATGTAAACCAAATTTATTAGGAGGACTTTCATTGTAACTGCTCGTATAACTATGAAAATTTTCCAGGAATTTATCTAGTAAATTCCATTATATAATATTCTGAAGATTTCTGAAGTTCTTCCAGAATTGATCTAGTGATTCTTCCATCGATTCCTAGACATTTCTCTGAGGATACCATAGGAGTTACTTCAGAGATTCCTTCAGAAAATCTAGTCGAACTTTTCTTTACAACCAAAGTAAAAAACTAGTGGTAAATTCCTGGAAAAAAGACCTAAAGTAATCTCTGATGAGAACTCGTCTTCTTCTTCTTCTTTCTGGCATTACTTCCCCACTGGGACAGAGCCTGCTTCTCAGCTTAGTGTTCTTATGAGCACTTCCACAGTTATTAACTGAGAGCTTACTATGCCAATGACCATTTTTGCATTTGTATATCGTGTGGCAGGGTACGAAGATACTCTATGCCCTGGGAAGTCGAGAAAATTTCCAACCCGAAAAGATCCTCGACCGGTGGGATTCGAACCCACGACCCTCAGCTTGGTCTTGCTGAATAGCTGCGCGTTTACCGCTACGGCTATCTGGGCCCCCAGATAAGAACTCGTAACGCGGGTGAATCACCCTTCTGAACCCTTGTTTGTTGGGCTAGAGTAAAATATTCTGATAAATAAAGGATTCATGGTACAAAATATTTGTCACTGACAATAGTTCCTAAAATTGGATATAATTTGCCTAACAGATGGTTAAAAACTCGGAGTTTGTCAGTCCCGAGACTACACTTGAAGCCAGGACAAAAATCATGAGTACTAACTCAACATTCGGTACTACTATCTTACATCACATTACATCTCTGAGGAAACAAAACAAAAATTGTACAAGAATCGATACTGTCTGAATAATTTGGGAGCACTTGGTGCGTTTTAGCTGTTCAGAAAATGACGTTTTCGCCATCAAGCCTCTTGGATGAGAGTAGGCATAAGTTGTTTCGAGTTTTTCACCTCAATTAAACAGTTCGAAATGACTGAAAGGTAGCTCGCCAAATCACCACTCAAAGGACACGAGTTCGAATCCCAATTAATATTTTTTTACATTGTTCCTAACAGATTGTCATAAAAAATCAATCAACTTTCAGCTTATGTGACTATATGTGAGCACGAGCAATTACATGTACAGCGGAAATGATGCATTTCATGCCATTCCTGGAATCCACTTCACATAAAGAATCATAAACTTATTCAGCCAAAATGAGCTAAATGCGAGTAACTTGGTGCGCTCTGGCAGAACAAATTCATGGTTTTGTTCGATCGTTACATTTTTTTAACTACATCATTATTGTCTCTTTCGAATCTTTGAATGCATGAGGGCTTTGATTCAACATATTTTCTGTTTAAATAGATAATCCGTTAAGAGAAAGACAGATAGAATACGTTTAGGAAGGCTTGTACCAATTCATTGTTCACATAGGCCCTCAACATTACATTGTGGCCAATTCAAGGGAAAATTACAGATCATTCCCATTCGTAGTGCATAAGCATTTGTGACATGAATTTCAACATATGATATTGCATTTAACATATAAGATGATATGAACCATTCGTCTTCTTTTTTTTCTTGAATTGCTGGAAATCATGAAACACGTTCAACCATACCGCACTGAAACCCATTTTCTTCAATTTTCTGAGTGCCCCTTAATCTGAAATCAAATCTAATTATTCGGAAAATATATGATGATTTTCTTGAATATTCTATCTTGATTTACTTATTGGACGCTGTTAGTCATTTGTGAGCGGTAAAATTTAAAAAAGAGGCATTCGCGATCTACTCGTAGACGAGTGGACTTTAAAGTTAAATATCTCGAAATAATGGTTTTGGCACTTGGTACGGTTTAGCAGAACCCCGACCACATAAACATTTTACAATATTTTCTTATTGTTAGTATTACAACTATAAATGAATCAACCAAAATTGTGTTCAAATCTGATTCAGTGTGCAACACCACCGAACAAAACAAGAGAGTGAGTGAGCTGTAGCTGGGAGCACGAGCGACTGCTCGCGCATGATCGCGATCAACCAAAACAGAGAAGGTAAATAAGAAGGACCACACCGCAAGAGAGTCCAACAAAGCAAACGCGGAAAAACGTAATCAAAACTTTTATGTAGCTCGACATAAACTACTCGACATCACAACACCTCTGTCGGAGAGAAACCGTTAGATTCGAGAAGCGAGGACTCAATTACAAGAGAGCGGTGATGTGTCTCGCGAGAGAGTGTGCGCGTGGCGAAATGTCATTCCAAAACTCAATCGTATGGAACCAGCATAACATGCAATACAGCACAAAAGCAACTGTGTATATTTTCGCTTCTTCCAGCCACAGACGGTTGGTGTAAATTGAAGCAATGAATTTTAATTTATTTTGATGAGGACGCCGCCATCATCGTCCCATCTCGGTCGGCTTTGCGGTGCTCCGTTGCCTCAATGGATGAGCTTAGCGGTCGTCGTTACAATCCCGTCATCCATTCTCACGACCATCGGAAGCCGGCGAACGCAACCGTCATCTAAAAGCGGGGGATAACACCCATATGTCACACACCACAACAAAACACAGATGGAGCCGACAATGTTTCAGCTGTGTGTTATCATAGTCAGTTGCTCACACCACCCACCAACTAGTGCAAGCACATAGATTTTGGGCGGCAGTGAGTGCCCCACCCAACGCGCAGCTGAACAAGAGTGCAAGAGCGGACGCTCGCCAGGCATTACATAAATCTGAAGGCTTTCCAAGTCCTTCGGCGTCGACCGCCACTTTTGTTGGCTCAAGTGTACATAAAAACAAAAGTCAGCTTTCGATCTTTCGAACGCCAGCCAAGCACAGCAAACACAAACATATTGTAGCATAATTTTGGAATCCAAATGTCAAGAATCGCTCGGGAAAATTTGAAAGGCAAACTATACACTCTAGAGCTGCCTTGGGTATTTTACTGCCTCCCACCACGCGCCGCAGGATTTACGTCGCCCTCCTTTCGGAAGGATAATGAACGACGTTTTTTTTCCTTTTTCTTTGCAATGCGAGAGAGCGCTGACAAACCACGTTACGTAAACTGCAGGAATTCGAGTGGAATACGAGGTGAGAAGGGTCCACGCTGTAATATGGGAACTAATTTTGATGATCATTATAGGATTTACAAAGGTTATGCTAGGGATGGAACATTGTCAACATGGTTCAAACAAGTACCATGTGGATTATACTTCTCCATACGTACTTTAACAAATATGTGTAATTGCTTTTTGGTTGAATTTTCCATAATCACTTAAAAAAGCTAATCAATTTATTTGATTGTTTAGCAATTGTATCACTTTTGAAACAAATAATTAAATTTAAAATGAATATAATATGCATATACGTAATTATTTTACATAATCATTTAACAACACTCATCTCACTCGGTTTGCCTCGAGTTCGTTTATGAGTGATCGTAATGAAGCTTGGCTACCCACCCTAGGATAAGTATTAGAGTGGTTCAAAAAATCGTTTTTGCTCCACACCGCTCATTCGATCCTAAATCAAATTCTGAGAGTCCTCCCAAAATTTGAGCTCATTCGGATGAAAACTGAGACTGCACAAGCCATTCGAAGTTTACATGGGAATTACTATGGGAAAAGCAATCAACTCATTCAATCGGTCATAGGGGGAGATCCCCCAGTACCGGACACTTAAGCCACTAAATTCATAATTCGAAAAATATTGGTTTTATGTGCTCGTGTTACCCATTTATGATAAATATTATCATTTTTATAGTGTACAAAAATAAATTTGAAAATATAAATATGAATTTTGACATTGCATTTGGATGATGTATTTTAGTATCAATTTGATCGATCTTGAAAGGTGGCACCCAATACCGGACACGATCTGAAAATGTGTCGAATTCTGTAAATTTGAACATCATTGAATGTGTTTACTATAGGAATAGTATACAATTGCCAATTCAATGCATTTGCAACATTTACAAGAATAATTTGAGTTTTTCTTAGTTTACAAGATGTCCATCAAAAACCTCTTTCTTATATGATGAAAAATAGCACATTTTACGATGTTGTTCTGAATGTTCATTTTTATTAATTTTATAGCATGTTTGATACCATGATCGACGGAATCTATGAAAAATGAATGTATTTTGAGACACTCGTGCAATAATTACAAAGATATCATATAACAAATCAGGCTGTCCGAAACTGGGGGACAGGAGGTGCTTAAACAAAATTGTAATGTTTCCATATTTAGTCCAATTATTGTACAAAATACATTCATACTATCAAATTAGGATTATATTCGAATATGCTTGCGTGATCCAAAGTATTTTTTCATATTTAAAATAATTACTAAATGGGCTCAAAATTAAGGCAATACGTCAATTTTTTTGAAATTTTCAATCTTTTGTACTTTTCTAAAAAGGCATGCATATTTCAAGGATGTGTTATTCTACGCCAACATTAGTCTCCAGAATAGCTTCCTTTATTACTAATACACCATCTTGATTGGACCATGATTTCTCAATGTTTCGACTTTGTCCGGTATTGGGTGCTGTCCGGTACTGGGGGATCTCCCCCTAGTGTTTGCCCATGTGCTCTTTGGGATTAGTGATCCTGTGAGATACATTCATCAGCTTCAACTTTGCCGAAGACCGTTTTCAAATCGGACATCTCAGTAATTAGTTATTGATTTATATCCAATCGCAAATTCTTCAACAGTGCTCTTTTATCTTCTTCTATTTAGGTAAGTCAATTTTCAGGTTCTAGGCTTCAAGATAGGTTAGATATGAAAAACAAATGTACGGTTAAAATTTTGCGAGTTCGAAGGACATTTGCCTTCTGTCATAAAACTCGAAAAACCGTGTTTGCTAAGGCCGCTCAACACATTTGGTCTAGCTTTACAAATAGGGTATCCGTCCTATTATGGAGGACTTAAGCACGGTGTTCAAATTAAAATCGTTTTGCAGTGTCCAAAATCTAAATATTATAGTATTTTGCAATGTTAAGTGTTAAAACTATCCTTTATCTGGATTATAGTGAAGTAAAAAAGTAATTTTTGGAATCATACATACATTTTTTGACATAAATCTGAAGCTCTTCCTATGTCCTATTATTGCGGTATTTTGTCCTATTATTGCGGTAGTGCCGTCCTATTATTGCGGTATACCATAAATCAAAGATTTCATTACATTCAATACTACACAATGTTCGATCATTGAAATTATGCTCCCTCCATGTTAATGACACTGCACGGTACTGTCAGTTTGTGTGACTTTGGATATATCTATGAGGAAAACTAATTCATTACTTTATGTCACGATTCGAAAACAAATCAACAGAATCGAATGATTTTCTGCTGGTTTCGTCTCCTCTTTCGTCGTAGGAGGACAATGTTAAAGTGAATAGACAAGGTTCTTCCATGTGAGACCACTAGTCGCTATAAGAAATGAATTTGTTGACTTAAGTATAACCTACAATTTTGATGCTTTTAAAAATATGTTCCACTACCAACACAATTTAAAAGAATTGCTTCCTTGCGATCATCTTGTCCCTAGTAGCACACATGTTATAATTGAGGCAGAATAACTCTTATATAACCAGATCTGGTCATATAAGAGATATTCTGCCTCAATTATAACTTGGGTGTTACTCGGGGTATCTTAGTTTTTCAACGTATTTTTGACATGTGTTCCGATTTTCAGTCAGTTTACGTGATTTTTTGGTAAAACATTGTGTTTATTTGCAAAATATTTGTAAATAGGTGGAACTACAGGTAAACATAAATCTTTTGTTTGACTAAATAAATGTATGAATAACTCAAAATTATGTCCCAAATTAGTATCCTAATAATAAAATTAATGTTTCTAGCAATTACATTTAAAATTACTATTGAAATATCGAATTTTTGAATGAGATTTACAGATACCGCAATAATAGGCAAAAAGCTTTTTCCATGGTCCTATTATTGCGGTATATGCTTTTTCTCAAAAATATAGAACTTTTATTCTAAATTCAATATCTATCATGTAACTACATCCATACTGAACTGATATACCCGCTACATATAATTGTTTTGGTTCTAAATTTAAAAATTCAAGCTTATGAAAACCCGCCCGTAGATAGGGAGACTGGTTAAAAATATAGGCTTTTCTTGTTGCATCATTTAAAACTGTTCTTCCAACGATCAAAATCGTTTAATTCTTAAAGCATTCATCTGGTACAGCTTGGGAATACTATAAGCTTTCATCATCATCAATAATATCCATAGAAAATAGAGTTTTCGATTAATAATGAAGGTTCAATTATATAATAGGGAATACCGCAATAATGGGCAAATTACCCTACTTGAAATCAGAAATGCGTTAAACTCACTGCCAGAGTTGCTCGCTGTCACTATCAAGGCTGAAAATTGGCTGTTTTCGACTGGCCGACTGCGATACAACTCAGATCATTCTGTATACCATCAACATCATGCTGGTTATGCCATCACCAGTGCAGTGATGGTGATAGAATATGGATATCACTGAAAGGTTAAGTTGGATCTTAAATTAAGGTCATTAAACGGCAACTTCTTCTTCTTCTTTCTGGCGTTACGTCCCAACTGGCCTGCTTCTCAGATTAGTGTTCTTATGAGCACTTCCACAGTTATTAACTGAGAGCTTTCTTTGCCGATTGATCATTTTTGCATGTGTATATCGTGTGGCAGGTACGAAGATACTCTATGCCCTGGGAATCGAGAAAATTTCCTTTACGAAAAGATCCTCGACCAGCGGGATTCGAACCCACGACCCTCAGCATGGTCATGCTGAATAGCTGCGCGTTTACCGCTACGACTATCTGGACCCCTTATCAGTACGATATTTTTGACAGTACTATAGATGAATGGTAACTATTTGTTGGTTACCAAAAAATATTAATAGCTTGTATAATTATCACGTGATCACTCATTCTGCAGTGATTATGATCTAGAGGGCGGTATCGCTTCACTGCTGTTGGTTGTCAAATCAAAATGATATTGATAGTTCAAGAGTGATATTGATAGTTTTAGTTCATCAGCCATCAGTTGATCTGACTGATATTGTGCAACTCTGTGAGTCACTGCTTAAGAATATAATATAACCATGTAGGAATGCTCAATTTGTTCATCTTGGTTACATAGATGTATACTTTCAAAGTTTGTACGGATAACATGCGGAAAACCTATAGTTATCATTCAATCTTTTAATTGCATTAATTTATTGTAAAAGTTGCTGAGGTACTTCGAAGTCACTAATTACCATTGATCAGGTTGTTTTTATGATGAACAATGAGGTGATCGGAAGAAGACGCACACAGAATTCCATCGATTGTAAAAATAACAGCCGAAAGGGTCAAATAACCATAATCGACTGTTCATTAGGGTGTCCCATTTTTCCGCGACCACCGTGACTCAAGACTCAAGACTGACTCCCTCATATTATGCAATGCATTTCTGCAAAAAATCAAGTCAATCCATCAAAATCTCGAATACCGCAATGAGATTTTCGAAATGTGAAATGTTTGATACATCGGACATTAAATTGTATTCGAGCAACTTGCATACAATAAAAAATCATTATAGTATGCGGTGAAATTTGAAAAGAAAGCAAACACCAACCTAATCTGACAGTAGAACTTCTTGGTATAAGGCACGGTGTACTACATTGAGAAGGTGATATATTCCGAAAACTGACAGCTACTTGACGACGTCATTCCTATCCACCTCGAACAAATTTGCGAAAAAAACAATCTAGTGGTCTGGAAGATATATGGTACGATAGGAGTGACGTCACATGTTTACAATCAAACTTGATATTTACATCAGTAAAGAGCCTGCCTTGTTAATTTTTATGCCGTGGGTATAAGGCATTCCTTATGGCATTCCATTTTTCGAACGGCAAATTATATTTATTATAATATCTAGTTTTTTATCTTCATATTCTTTATTTTTTCAGCAAATGTAGTCAAGACCAGGAGTTGGAACGTTAGGCTAGAAATCGATCAGGAGATTTGGATACTCCTTTACACAATGGACAATTTATTTCTACAACTTGCTGATTGGATGAAACCTGAGACGAGACTCGCGAAGACGGTCTTCTTTTTCTGTGATTGCTGAGTTTTTTCTTATTCCACTTTGTGTTTATACCAATTATGCGCATGCTGTTCAAATCCTCACATGAACCTCTCAACAAAACATGATTGAGTTTACATCACATCGAATCATAAATAGCCGTTTGAGTGAAATTTCATGCCAGCAAACGTAGCAGACATTAGAAATCATTAATTTTCTGCTTAGATTTATCAGCAACTTTGGAAAAAACTACTCCGCCGACTGAGGTTTTCAATAACAGTTTACTTTGAACACAATACTTTTCACTTTTTCAGCCATAAAAACGGTGGGCTGCATTTGACGTTTCGTGAGACGGAATCTGGGCTGAATATGACGTTGATATTTTTCCACTTCGCGAGTCTCTCTCAGGATGAAACATATTCACGATTGATTATTATCATGATCCAGACAAAACATATCGGAGGAATTAGTATTGGTTCACATTTAGATGCATTCTGACTGGAAGTTACAATTCACTTAAAAAAAACGTGTGTACTGTACCGTCAGTTAAGTTTTGAGCCATGTAATTAAGTCGATTCAAACATGACAATACGTGCATTATGATATTGCAACTTAATAAAACTCGTAGCTAAATCTGGAGTCATCGTCCATTAATCTTGTATGTGAGTTTTGTACCTTATGAGATTCGCAGTTATAAGCCATCCAATCAGTAGTTTTAATCGGTGTCTTATTAATTTTAGTTAGTAAATTAGTTTTGAATTGAGCATCAAATCATTTAACGTAAAATATATCAATCCACTTGTAGTTGATTTTAGCCGTTATCTGTGTTACTCTTATGTAAGAATCGATGCAAGATGTTCAAATGATGCGGACCATGCACATCAAGACACGTTTCCAAGCTTATGGAAAACGAACTACCTAGAACCTAATATAGCTTACTGCTGGTCTATGTAATTTCAATATTTTGAGCATATCATTGTCAATATTTTCAGCATATCATGTCCATCATTGCTTTGCGGTTATATATCAGGAAGCTGGAAAATGATAAATATATGTTATAATATTTGTAAATGAGGATACGTTGTCACAAGTAGGTTTGTTGTCACATACGATCGCTGTTTGTTTTCAATGAAAAAAAATAATCACCGCATACCGTGATGCATCATTACCCGGACACTTAAGCAATGCCGAAACTTTAAACATTGTTTTGAATATGTTTCTGCAACTTCTGGTATCACTGTTATTGTTATTCGGAGAGATGCACATTAAAACTTTGAATCTTGAACAAAAATTTTGGGGGGAAACGCAATTATAACATGTAAAATGTTAAATTGATGAAGCATATCGTGTTTTTAAATCCGGACACATGCATCAGAATGCCGGACGCTTTTGAATCGAAATCCTGACAGGTGCGTTTGGGTTGAAAATACAAATGAAAAACTAGTAAAAGGCACTTCACTTGAACTGAAAATCTTCAATATAATAAAATTAGATGCATGTATTGGCATACATGAATCAAAATATTGGGTAAAATTATTTTTGTTTTACCTTCACCCCTGTCAACATCCTGCACTTGAGGTTCACTGAAATGATCCTCAATATTAACGCTTTTCTTCCGTAAATCCATTCACAAGAGATTGATAACACTTTTTGTAATGTTATTATACAATTTTTCGTCAATGCACATTATGTTTGTTTCTCTAAACGCACTAATTATAAGTTTTCCATGAAACGTCCGGGTTAATAATCACTTGCCTATAAAGCCGGACAGCATTTGAGGCAGCCTTTCTACACACTAAAAATGCTTATTTTCACAGATTTTTCCACTCTTTTGTGCGCACACTTGAAAATTATTATACCATATACTTCTTAGAGACGTACAGTTCCAAAATTATGTAGTTTAGTAAATTAATCGTAAGTCAGAAGTGGCTGATTTTGATACCGAAATTTTTACTATAGAATTTGGTTCTTTGCAAGAATGACGCCGAACTGGTGCAACCAAATTGTTTTTATTTTTAATATTTTGTTGCAAAGGATTACTAGATGAAACAATGAATTAAAATGAACAGCAATATTAAAAGTTGAGAATATTAATTACAAACCAATATTTATTGTTCGATTTCATATTTAATTTATTAAATACAACCAGAGTGTCCGGATATTGGTACCGTCTGGATTTTGATTCACCACGGTACTATGAAAATTTTTCTTGCATGCAAATTGCTCGCATGCAAAATGTATCAATTATGCTCGAAATCGAAAAGTTCATTGCGATGCTCGAGATTTTGACGGATTGACTTGAAATGTTGCAGAAAGTCTTCGTATATTAGGAGCAATCCATCAATCTAGGGGGAGGCGAAATCCACGATGGTCGGTGAAAAATGGGACACCCTACTGTTCATTATGATGCACCTGATAATGATGGTTGTTGAACCAATTGCATCTGCGATATACACACATTGTAGCTACTTACTGGTTGGCTGTGATTTTCAAATGTTGTATTTATTGCACTAACCTGAAAAGAAAAAAATAAAGAATACTATTAGCAATTGGTTACAAAGAACATGATTCACTTTTGAAAATATGCGGATAAAAGCGAACAAACTTCAAGGTCAAGAATAAAAACTACCGTCGATGGGGGTGACAATGGGTCTGGGGGGTGAGATTGGGTCAAAACGGAAAAATATGATTTATGAAATATTTCAGCTAATAACGGTGATATTACTAAAATTAATAATTCATATGTTAGGGAACACATTATTACACATAATTCATCACAATATACATTTTTAGAAATAGTAGTTTTTGTTTACTATATCAATAAACTTGTATGTTGGAATTAGATAAAATTTACAACATTAAATTTCTCCTGTGCAAAGTATCACGCATGTACTTTAACCTCTACCGTTATATTAGTAGAAGGTTTAAAGTCTTTTCATTACACTTCACACGTATTTTTCGGAATCTATTTGATTTTTCAACAAAAATTTTATTTTTTTCGGTACGGTGTCTAAAACATCAAAAATGGGGGTGAGATTGGGTCAAACAAGAAAAACAGTAAATGAAATTGCAAGTCCACTTTTTTGACATTTTACGGTGCCGGTAGTTCTCTTTTTCATTAAGATGTGTTTATTCTTTCTAAATACAGCATCTCTGTAACATCAAACTAGTCTACTTGAGGATTCCGTACATTGAATAACAATGCAACGGATTTTGACAACTTCTCAATCCAGCAACTGTGTTTCGTGCGCAGCGTAAAATTCGTAAAATTTTATCAAATGGATTGTTTTTTTTTTAATTATTTATTAATCAGTGTTTTCATATTATAGAAACATCTCCTGGAAGTACAAATGAGTTGGAACACTGAAATATCGTGATTATGACGTCAACATCTGCCTGAAATGTATTGATCGTGGAATGTCGCTCCGAAATTTAACTATTTGCGAAGAATTAAAATAATCACTGTTTCAGTACACCTTTGGGAAAACTGAATAGGCTTCATGGCAATGGGGATGAGACTTTGAAGACAATTCGAGGGAAACAAAATAGAAAATTTATGTAAACATGACGATGAAAGTTGTGTTTACATATTTTTCTCATAGCTCTTCAATATTTTGGTATGATCGTTCTTTAAAGTGGGTTTATCATACTTGTGAAACATCTTAGATATTTTTTCATCTTGTTTCCATCGTATTTCATCAATATTCTTCAGCTGTGAATGGTTTTGCAACCATATTATCAAAAACAAGTTATTTAAATTACAGTGACCCAATGTCACCCCCTCTATGGGGTGAGATTGGGTCATTTTTCATTCACTTGTGGTGCCGCTGTGAATAAATATTTTTCTTTAATGTTTTGAACAGTTGTTAATGTACCATCAAAGTACATACACACCAAATTTTAAGTTTATTGGAGTTAAATTGCGATAGTTATTCAATAAATAATTCGTACACATCCCTTTTTGACCCATTGTCACCCCCAACGACAGTACCAAATGTTTAACCAAAATATTAGAAGAGAAGATAGAGCATTGTCAAATCAAAATGCAATGAAAAACGGCAGCTACAGACCGACTCTTTACAATGTAAATGAAGCATATATTAATAGCGATCCAATAAGACATTTCCCATTAAAGAGTCCTAGATTATGTTTCACGCCAATCATTGTCCATTATAAAAAAGACAAAGAAAAACGAAGAATAATATCCGTCAATTTTTCTGTGGAAAAATTTCATCAAAACGTTTCAAAAATTTTGCGCTGGGTTCTTGAAACATATTTGAGAATTTTCGCGCAAGAGTTTTTGAAAGAACAGTTGAACGTATTCCCTATTCCGGAATGTTTGAATTATTTAAAATTTGCTGCAGGTCTGCAGATAACTTCTCTGAAAAATCGCAAAGAATAATTCCCCAATTTAATCCTATTTAATTGCTTATGAAAATCATGTCCAAACAAATGCCTTGTGGAAGAAACATTTAATGTTTTTCCTGGATAGTTTTTGCTGCGAATTCTTCAAACAATCCTTGAACAATTACCGAGAGATGTTTTGAAAAATTTGTTGAAGGAATCAGAAAGAAAACTTTAATGAGAACCTCAAAGGCGAAATTAAAAAAAGAAACTGTTGGTGAACTGTCTGAATAATTTATGGTAATAATCTTTGCTTGGTGACGAAGCAAATTGTGGTGAGACTACTAGAATTTCTTGTACTTTTTCTCGGAAAAATCCTCAGTCATTCCAGGGAATCCAAAACAAATTAATGATGAACAAATGAATGATATTCTAAACTAGTAATTGGAATAATTGTAATAAGTACGTGGGGGATCTTTCAAGAGAAATGTTTAAAACAATTTCTTGAGCATTCGCTGGCGGAATTCTTCAAGAGGTTTTCAAGGCAGTTTTGCAATTTTTTGTTTTGGAAATCTCCGAGAAATTTTCTGGTATGATTAGAAAGCGGAAAAATTCTCTTGAATAATAACTACTCATCCCGGAAAGAGAACACCCCAAGATGAACTCAGTGAAATTGTGAAAGCACTGGGAAAAAATAATGAAGAAATCCCCGTGGGGATTCCCAACGCAATCTCTTGAAAGTACATGGATCAATATCTGAAGAGTTCGTGAACTACAAGGGATATTTTTTTACTTGATCAGAGAAAGAATGAATATTTTCCGTAGTGAAAACTAAATTAACAAATATCAAAGATGTGCAGTGATGTGAGACAAAATCATAAACAAATAAAATCAATACAAATCTATGCAAAATACAAAATTTGCGAAAATCGTAATCATTGCGACCGAAATTCCTTCTGCAAACCAAGAATTTGCTAAGCCCCCTCCGGAGAAAAATCCTAGCTACGCTAATGCCGCTAACAATATTAGACGATCTCTCACAAAATCTTGGACTAATTTTCCACAAATTTTAATCAGGATTCCACAGAAACGTAGCCGGAATTACCACCGTGTTCGAAACATAATTTTAAAAGAATCCTGGGCAAGTTTTTCGTATAACCTTAGAAGAAATTCGACAGAATTCAGAGCATATGACTTCCTGGAAGCAGTCTAACAAATTTCAGCTCAGGATTTAAACATCAATCTTAGGTGAGATTCTTTGAAATCTTCAATTCTCATACAATCCTATGTAGGATTCTCAATTTATCCAAGACAGGAATCTCATAAAATCTCGAGAATTAATCTTGAAACATCTTGGGCAGAATTTTTAAAGAACACTAAGTGGGATGTTGACAGGGTCCTATGAGAATTTTTAGTATAATTCTTAAAGAATCCTGAAAGTCTTCTCACAGATTTCAGGGCAGGATTTTGACGAACGTTGGGCTCGATTCTGTAGTAATCATTTTTAGTGGAAACCATCACCAAAGGGTAGTGTTGTGAAAAACTCAATTTCTCATAACTCACGCTTGAGATTTTTCATGCGTGAGTTGTCAATCACGCAACTCAGCGGTAAAAAACTCATGGATGAGTTGGCTCACTTTTTTAACTCATTGTCTCGTATTTCCACAGTTTACTCACACACGGCAATAATTTCTTGTTAGTCTGATAAAATTTCCTAACGTAAACAACAACATTAGAGTTTCACGAGTTTTTGACAGATTTGCGACTGAAACATTTTTTTACGGTTTGAGTTGATTGATTGATGTTGCATCAAAATCTCAAGCGTGATATTTGCGAAGCAGATCTCTAATGAGTTTGCTCTCACGGGTGTGCGTATTGATCAACACTGCCAGAGGGAATAATTTTCCATTGTTTAATTTTAGTTGAGGGCAGTGAATCAAATTGTCATCAAAGGAGACGAAAAACAAACAACAAAGCAAGTCGCTCACAACCCATTTGTCCATACTTATGCGGATTGGGATACAATCAGAAGCAAAATTGTCATGACAGTCACAGGGCACAATATTGTTGCAATCTTTTCAACTCGCGATTAATCAGTTATTTTGAACACAAAATCAAATTTGTTTTATGCATGTTGTTTGATAATGTGCCAATGTTTACCAACACAGATAAAGTTCTCGAAAATTGCAATGCGAAGCCCAGAAAATCGCTGCGCACGTGGTGATCGATCTTTGTCATATTCTGTTCAAGTGGTGATAAACTGATGTTGCGGAAATAAATTGTTGTAACAAGAATAGAAATAGACAATGTCTTTGTTGCTGCGTTTTGGGTGACAATTTATTCACTGGTCGAGGGCTAAAAATAAAACTGTACTTCATATTTAGATTACATTGTTTTGGAACATACTCGAATTTCTCAGCTGAACGGACACTCTTTATCAAAAATCATCTTAACATGGAATGCAATCGTTACAATAGTGATATGTGTTCCCAAAATGTTCAATTCATTTCAACTTGAATGTGAAAATTTTTGGTTCGAATTTGGTACCAAAGATCACACGGTGTTTTACAAACAATTTAGCCAAAAAAAAAAATGACTACAACAAAGTGAATAATGAGGCTATTCAATAAAAGCTTTATTTTATTTAGAAAAGTCTGTGAAACGAGTTTAGTTGATGTCGATAGCTTAGGAAGTGAATACAGTGAACTGTTTCATGGTTACTTTTGAATAGTCCATGCTAATCACATTCCATGCATTGCAAATTTTCTTTCCTTATAGCACAGTATGTCACAATCGATGCTTATGAATTAACTTCCATTTCAATTAGCATTCGACGAGAAATAACGTAAGGAACCGTAGTTGCAGTTTACAGAATATTGAAAATAAAAATGAAAATAAATTCTGATTCGATGTATCTGAATCTTCTAAAGAGCGCGTCCTTAGAGAATATTCAGACAACTTCATGTCAGCCGATCCTATCACTCATGCCTACAATCACATCGTGTACAAAATTTATATAAACTTAACTTATGGATTTTACACCACCACCCAGAAGTGTCCCACGAAGTGGTGGCATAAGCAAGGTGCAAGCGGAAGAGCAAGAAGCAAGCGAAAGCAAGGCCAAAAGGATATGACCCAATTTTGCTGGAGCAGTTCTTCCGCCTACACAAACCACTGCAACGTTACACGACAACAACGGGTAAGGATGCACAGCGAAGCGAATTGAAATAATTTTCATATTTTTAGCAATCCAATTGCACCCCCCTCCTTTTTGCTGAAGTATGAACTTCCCGAACGAATGTGACATGGGATTGGTACCGCAAAAAAGGCTCCTTTCTTCATTCGTACTTTACTTGTGTTGTGGCTCAGGAATGCTTTGAAAATGGAAAGTTTCAAATGTGTTCTAGATTCCGGCCTAACCGTTCTGAACCGTGCGCCCGATGGGGGGGAGCAATGGATACTCAAATGGTTGCAAGGGCCATTGAGCATAATAATGTGTGTTACAAAAACGACGTCAGCATGATGGAGAATAACACAAAGAAAGTGACTTAATCGTTTTCGCTTTCAAAAGGAATGGAACTGGAAAAGGTCTGAATAATCTACCGAAAGGTGATTTTCGGGCTAACAGCTTGCATAGAATAGGTTTACCGTGCAAGTACTTTATTCTGTTAGGAAAATCCTATTTGATTATGGTTGTGAACTACAAGGGTATTGGCTTTTCTTGTTGCTGTATCTGTCTAATATCTAAAAATCGCTTCAACGGTATAAATAACCTCATACGGATGAATTAGATACAAAGACAAAATATTAGGGAACAGCAGAACCAACCTGGTAATTCTTAAAAACGATACTTTTCCATTTAAAGAAAAGTAAAGAATTAGAGAAATGGACCCTAACTCGATGTTATTAACAAACAATGCATAAATTAAAAGGTGTGCCTCTGTCGGGAGCTACTCGGAAATAGAAGGTCGCGCCATGACTCTGAAGGGAAATGGAAGGATACGGCGGGTGTAATTGTAAATCCTTCACAAGAAACAAAAAGAAGGCCATCAAAACCCGTCAAAGGACAAAAAGGACTAACCTACTTGAAACAAGTACCTACCAGCATAGCAGCACTATCAAAAGCAGCACAGCACATTTTCATGGAAATAAGAAGCGATTTTATTACGTCTCCTACCCAGCAGTAGCCCCATCACAGCAAGTTCCGTTGTTGTACAGTACCCCCTCCGTCCATACACTTAAAACACCCCACGGTTGCCTACATTTAGGCAGCCGTGTTTCCCTGGAAAGTCTAAGCCCCATCACAGCTCGAGTGTACAGCCTGGTACCGATGCCGTGACACGACGAGTATGTGATGCTCTCTCTTCATATGCCGTCACCCAGCGCAAATGTGACTCGTCATGCACGAAGGAGAAGGTAGGTATTCTTCGCTGGAGGAGATGGTAGTTATTTGGTTTAAGGGGGTAAGCTTAAATCACGACGCCGACGTCACCGTCACCACAAAACCGGGATTCATTCGTTTGTTCACGTACGACATGCATCGTGCCACATTTTATTTCCCACCACCCCACCGTCAAGCCCGTACGGCCAATGATAATGATATTTTGTGGTGTCTACAAAACAATGTTTGGATACACATTGCGGCAGTTTAGAGGAGGAGAGCTGTATTGCACAATATCGAGTTGAATAATGATCTTTGTTGGTGATGGTGTCGGAATGTGATACGATCTTACGGGACCGAGGAATTTGTGACAGGTTGATTCTGGTTGAGGTGGCCAGAAAAATAATTGTCTAAATTCAGTTTCCTGTATGGTCCAGGATCTTGTATAACTTTTTTTTTAATTCCTTGAGCCAGAAGTGCCATTTGTTTACTAAAGACATAAAATTACCATATAAATCGTATGAAGCCTATATGCTGTTGTAGTGTTCTATTCAAAAGCTTTTTTAGAAGGTTATACTGCTTCAAAAAGGCTTTTGTAGATTCTTCATTTTCAAATAGCTGTTGTAGTGTTTCTTCTCACACAAGCGATTTTATATACTATAAAATGTTTGAAAAGACTATAGGTTTTACTTAGATGTTAGTTTAGCGAAATTGTTTGCTGCAGATGTAGAAAATTGTTTCAAATCTTAGTGTGAATTGGGTGCTAATCTGTCGTAGCATTCCATCGAATCATATCCAGGTATTTTAAAAGTCAAAATCGATTCTGACCAACGAGGATTCTATTCCAATCCCTTCATGATTCTGCTGCTATTGGTAACACCATAAAGGATACAGTCTACGCCTCACTCCCCCTCCTTTCGCCCCGAATGGATGTGCCGGATTGCTATCAAACAGCTTACTAAAGGCGGAGGCAACGTCCCTACAGCAGGACGAATGGGGCGTCGTGTTGATAAATAACTTCCAACCATTTCATCCATACAGTGAGCCATTATTGCTGACGGTTGATTGCTATCGCACCGAACCCATCTTGATTCTCAGCCGAAAACCTGCTGCCGCCGTCGTCGGTGTTACAACGGTTGCCGCCAGGTAAGGCCAACTTTGGCGCGTGAGACAGAAACTATAAACACGAACACTCCATATTTTCATTGTTTCCAGATGTATTTACGCTCTCACTTTCGCCGCCCTGATTTGAATATTTCTCGATTACTAATGTATCATGAATATTTCGACTTTTGTTCCATTTCGGAGGAAAGAAAATAAAAATTGAATATTTATTCAGGCATTCCCGGCACTTGCTGCAGCACTCGTTGTTGTTAGGCACCGTCGATTTGAGTGCAACTGTTCTTTGACGAAGCTAAAACAATATCCTCATATTGATTAGTCTGCAGCTGAAATACGGTGGATAGGGCCTACCCTGCCTACATAAGGCCGTAGCCGGTTGATATATCACACTGAGTGGTTGATGTGATCACACTGAGAATGGCGGTTTCAAATTCTGGTTCTACGAGGATATTTTCAGGTTGGAAATTTTATCGATTTGCACAACGGCCTTGTAGATCTACGGCTCTTTTATTTGCCTCCTTGACCTCATCTGTTATCGAAGCTTCAACTTGCACAGCCTGTCCTACGTCGTCTCTTCTGATTCTGCTCAAAGATCCATTATCTTTGTCTCCGTTCAACAGTCTCTCAAAGTGCTCTTTTCATCTGCCAACTACCGTTATTAAATTTTAATCTGTTAAGAAAATTTTTTTGCGGTCATTGCATGACGCGAGGCGGCGATGTTTTTCTCCAAACACCATTTAAGGTTTCGTAGAACCTTCGCATGTCATTCTATTTCAAAGCTTCTTCCTGTGCTTGGGAGATTCTTACGGGTACCGGACACTAACATCTGGCTTTTGATCATATTCTTAACATCCATCACCCTCTGCTACTCCTCGTCTAACCAACCGGTTATTGGTTTTCGTTGAGCAGCACCTATCTGCTGACCTCTCCATGAATAAACTCTGACAGGTTGTTAAGGGTGTCGTTCTCGTTGATTTCACTTATCCACTCGTCAAGCTTATGATGATGATTAGTTTCTAGAATTCGAAACAGTTAATAATTATAAATTCCTCCACGGGTTGTTTCGATATTGTATTAATGGATTGTTCTAGAGGAACTTTCAGGATTTCCGTCAGGAAAATCGATTCTAAGTAATCCAAAATTTGACCACATTTTTTCCAAAACTTATGATACTTATTCTGAAACCAAATAAATATGTCTACTAAAAACGCCATCAAAAGCTTTGTGATAAATTTCTTCCGGAATTCTATCCAAACACTCTCAAAAATTCTTCTAGTAATACCCGAATTCCAAAAGATGTCTGTGACGGTGTTACTTTGAGTTTATCCAGGAATTCCAACCGTAAATTAACTGATTTTTTTGTTTTCCAGTCATGTGATTAGATTTTGTAGCAATGGTAGCAAATGTAGTATGTTTGCAAGAATTTCACCGAATCGGAACAACCTAAAACATACTTCAAAATACAACTGAAAAACTTCAACAACTGTATCAAAAAATACCATACATCACATTTCTTGTGGATTTTAAACAAGTTTAAAAACTGTCAAAAAATCAGTAAAAAAAACTAAAACACATAATTATTTGAAACCGTTTTACGGTACCGCAAAGTTTTCAAGTGTTCGATTTCACTGAACTTCCACAACAATTTTTTTGTTCAATTCCATTCCAACGCTGGGTTCACGAGTTGGAGCATCGCTTGGAGCAGCAGCAATATCATTCCGGGGCCATGAACGAGTTCGAATTCGATTGGCTGCTGACTTTACTTTGTTATTTGACTGCTACCGCGTGGTGGCACCATCGTGTCGGGAGCAATAGGCTAAAAAGGGAAAACCTAGCGCCCCCGTTCGGTTCAAGTGGTGTTAATTTCAAGGCCAATTACATTTCCCTGGCCCTGTGGCATCGGTTCGGTATAAGTCTGAAAGGGAGAAAAAGGACGAACAACCACCACTTATTGAGGATTTCGGGATCTACTCCTGGCGGCGTTGGGAGTGATTCCCTATTTTATGAGCTTAATAAGTATGTTTATTGAATTGCGTACTTTTCTGTGCTAAAGTTTCGGCAATTAAGAGCATCGAGAAACTTGCTTTCTCAAGGCGATGTAGGTTAAAGCTGTTATCCTACATTTGTGGTTTATGGCCCCCACAGGGCACCAGCGAAGTGAGTTTAATCGAGTGTAATTCGATCGG
Organism: Aedes aegypti; assembly: GCF_002204515.2. Taxonomy (NCBI): domain Eukaryota; kingdom Metazoa; phylum Arthropoda; class Insecta; order Diptera; family Culicidae; genus Aedes; species Aedes aegypti. Next base: position 111,260,746 of record NC_035109.1, read on the forward strand.
TTGCATAATTCATGAGTCCAGCCGAGGTCGATGGTATAATTTTCTAAATAATTTATGATGAAACAGGATAATTTGTGTCATGTTCTAAGCAGTGGTATGTTAGACACTCAGGATATAATTAGAGGAAGGAGACGCGATGAATTCGAATTCAGATATGTTGGAATCTGTACTGAAAATAGCTACAATAACATGTCTCTTTTTTTAGTTAGTGTCATTCCATTCATGAACATGAACAGATTTGTTTTCTATACATTGTCGAAAGCATCCACCATCATCGATTCAAATGCACAAAGAGAGGCGCAGGGCTGGTAGCGACTGAGGTACCTAAAAAAGGAACTTTAGAAACCTAATGCTTGAAAGAGGAGATCAAAAATATACTAAACGAGTATCAAGGAAATATAAAGAAACTTAACAGGGGATTCCTAAGACTTTTTTTTATTGCTCGTATTACTGTATGTAATTTTTCTATTATCCGGAAAATTTATAACAAAAAAAAAATCAAGTATGCATCCAAAGTATTTTTACAAAAGGTTCACAAAACAGTTTCGTTCAAGATACCTTCAAGGATTCAACATAAAATGTTCTAAGGATAACCCCATAAATTACTAAAAAGATTCCACCAGAGTTGTTTCATGAATTCCTCTGAATATTGTTTCAGAAATTTTTCAAGTAAGTCCTATGTCCTTCTGGAATTCATCCAGTCATGCTTCCATCAATCGGAAAGATATACCATCGAAGATTTTCGTTAAGGGCATGTTCAAGAGTTCAAGCAGTAGTTTCTCCAGAGATGCCTCTACTGTTTGTTAGGATTACCTCCAACATTGTTGTTCAGGATACTTCCAGAGATCCCCCTATCCCAGAATTCCTCTAGAAATTCTATGGAAAATTACTTAAGGAAGTCCTCAACAATATATGCAGGTAGTCTTCTAGGGATGTCCCCAAGAAGGGATTTTTTTCCGGACATTGTTGGATTAATTTCTTGAAAAAAAAATTGGGAAGTACTTCAAAGAGAAATCCTAATATGATCTCTGATGAACTCCTGAAAGAATCTCTGAAAGAACACTTGATGAAATTTTGGAGTTTATAGATCACCTTGATGAAATTTTGAAGTTTATAGATCACCTATTATTGAAAAAATATTCATTCGAATACCTAGATAATATCCAGCTGTATTTTTTGTGGAACGCCTTGTAAACATGGGATAAAATCCACAAAAAATATATGGAAATGATCGCAGGAATCACTGGAATAATTTATGAAAGCGATGCGAAATCTTAAATGAAATTTTCAAATATTCATGAAGATCTCCTATAAATATCGCGGGACATCGGGGGGTAGGAATGGGTCAAAACAGCATATGTCCGAGCTGATTGTTGAATTAGTCTCGTAATTTGACGTGGAATATTTATTTCAATATGGCAATATGTTCATGACAGAGCTGGTAGCGACCAGACAGCAAAATAATAATGACTTCAGTGACTAAAATGATCAAATGATTTGTTTTTATACTAACGGATAATAACGCAATATATAAAATGTAGTAATTTGAAATAAATCTCAAAAAAAAATTATATTAAAACAGCGTCATCTTCGAAAAGTAAACGAACTTACATGATCGATCCATCGTATTGCGCAGACAAAATACTACAGGTTCCACTTTGAACCTGCTCGGTTTTTACCTTTGAAACATTTAATTTCTGGATTTACTGAACGACTTAAGTAGGATTTTCAAAACCTTACCACTATTTTCACCGATCTGTTATATGGAGAGAAAAGGCGACCTAACCACGAATCAAAACAAAATACTACTCGTGTCAAACTTACACTGGTACAAAAACGTCATAAGTAATTGAATGAAACGTCAAATGTGTCAAATTTGTCGTCAAATTTTTAACGCGAGTTGATTGCATGCAAAATTTAGGCGATGTATAAGGCGAAAAAAATGTTTGAAAGAGGTTTAATTTGAAAACAGCTCTAGAAGAAATGTTTTGATTCTGCTCAATTAATTTTTCGCAAACCATTATGAAAGTTACTTACGTCGATTTTAAAAAGTAGTCGAGATTTCTCCACAATCATTCGTCTGTGGCAAGACTTTATTGCTTGGAATAGTTCAGTTTTATAAATAGGGTAACCAAAAAACAAGAGACATGAATCAGCATCAATGATAAGTGTGTAACAAAAAAAAATAAACGGAAGCGTAGAAGTGCAAAATCAATTTCGCGAAAAATACCTTTTGGCATGTCGGGACACATTCTGGAAGGAGTAACATTCTGAATGAAAAAAATGTATAGATTTCATTTCAACTGAAGTCTAGAGATTCTATGATCGTTCACAAAAATTTGCAATAGTTGTAAAAATATTCCAAATTCATTAACTTTTTCCTGATCTAAAAGTAATTGAAAATTGGCCCATTCTCACCTCATAGAGGGGGTTACTGGAGGTTATTACTGGAAGTATTTCGTTGAAATCTCTACAGAGATCACTACAAGAGTTTCTGAGGCTTTTCCCTTAAAAATCTGAGAAGAAATTACTGAAGAACCTGTGAAATAGTCGAATAAGAGAAACTAACGTTTTCTTGGGGTCTTCTTGAATTTTCCACCAGGAGTTACTTGAACAAGGGACTTCAGAGATCATTTTGGTTGAAAAAAAAAGACTATGAAAACCTTTCATTAACATTAACAGAGAATTTTAAGAGTCTTGCATTCAAATAGTGACCAAGCTCTCACGCCGAGGACCTGGGATCGAATCCCATCCCCGAGATAGTCACTAAAAATTTCAGTGACGACTTCCTTCGAAAGGGAAGTAAAGCCGTTGGTCCCGAGATGAATTAGCCCAGGGCTAAAAATCTCGTTAACCTTCATCCAGTCCAGTTACCAAGTCTCAAAAAAGAGACCTTCTACCAGCCCTGGAAGCGGATACTACCATTTGATAGCCGTGCAACTGCATCAACAACACCACACCACTCTCAGGACAACCAAAGCAAACGAATATTTTTCAGTTTCATTCAATTAAACGTTTATTAAATGAAAATATAAAATGAACACTTTGTCGGTTGTTGCTGTTGCACCAGTAGCAACTTTAGCGTCAATAACGAGGCATAGCATCACTTCTCACCACTCACCAATCTGGTGAATGTGGTAGTAAAAGTTTTCCATTCAGCAGAGCGTACAGAAACCATGTACAATACACAGCCAGCCAGCTTCAGCTTTAGCTAGTTATGGCGGTTTAGCCTCAATTGCGGATAAATGGAAAACATGGAAGCAGATGGTGACAGTAATTGTCACAAATGCACCACACCCCAACAGCTACTGATAATTTGACGACGACGACTAGGATGCTGCTTTTGCCATAAAGAAAATATCGAGCATGCGACTCGGCTAGTTAAACTAGGTTCAACTCTTCTTCGAGCAGCAATATAAATCATATTTATCGATGCCACCGGAGGATGATGCTGCTGCTGATGATGACAATGATGATTGATGAAAAAGTTCAGATAAGCCATGTCGTAAATTACGTACCTTTATAAATGTGATGGGCTCATACGAATATTGCAAAAAATGTAGAAAAAAAAGTCGATTTTACTGTACGTAATTTGAGAATGAATCCAAAATTTATTGTACACTGAACGGATATTCCTGAATCTAATTGAATGATTTATTGTGTATTTCTTTCACTACTGGACTGCGAAGTGCGGCCTCATAAGTGCGAAAGTGTGAATAAAAGTGCGGGATTGCATTGAATCCTGTTGGTGTCCTCAGAACACTTATTTTTTGCTTTACGAAGAATAAGTCCCTGAAAGACACCTACCCGATTTGATGTAAATGCGCACTTTTATTAGCGTTTCCGCACTTGTAAAAACTTCTGCGATAGTCCAGTGGTGAAAGAAATGCGCAATATAATTCACTGGTTTGTAAATCATTACATTACATTACATCTACCATGTCCCAAATCGAAAATCATTCAATTATCGTCTTATTTTCATTTGTCGCGATTCGTAAACAGATGATTTCAAAGGTGGAAATCATCTTGAATGTGTCCGAGAATAGGAATGGGGCTCGGATGAGGCAAAAATCGTTCCATTCAAGGCGGGAGATTTCGTACAGTGTAGCGTTCTAGAACCTAACTTCGTCCCTCTACCCACCCTATAGCTTATAGTCCAGCTCCCAAACGTTCCTTAACGAAGCCAAAACGCCAACACTAGCACCACCAGCCAGCCAGCCACCCAACCGAAAGAATGCTCTCGGGTTACAAAATATTGCTTGCCGGGCATATTATGCGGCGATGCGATGGCTGCGACTACTGCTGGTAGAGCAATTGCAAATAGCTTTCGAAAATGAAACACTTAGACATTGCTTCGTCGCTCTTCCGCCACTTCGCCTGGGCTATGGGGAGAACTTGGTCGTCATCGGATGCTCGATGTTGTTCTTGTTGGTCCAATAGATACTTGATGTGGAGCGTTTGGTGCATTCCTTTCCTTCTTAGGGACTGTACATGAATTACCAGACCAAATGACAGTTTTCTCAGACTCCTTCCTTCATACTTCTGTTCATAGAAACATTTGAGTTTTCGAATTCATCGTAGACTTTGTTTAGAACCCCCCAGCCCTACCCGCAAAAAGACTACATAGTTCATGTACGGCCCCCTATTTCTGGTCGAATGGTTTACGGGTTCAAGTCGTTATTGTTGGTCTGACCATCGAAATGTCGATGAAACCATTCGAGCGAAAACATTCTTCTTGTTCTTTCAGCTTCTTTCCAGCTTCATTTTCAGACCTAGCTAAAATTCTCGGTGGAAATGATTGGGGAGACGTAGAACCGAATACATCCTCTACCTGTGAGAAATATATCCATACTCAATTTTATTAATACATGGGCAGCTGAATATGTACAGGGTTCGATTCAGGGAACGGAGTTTCGTTGTAACGACGGTTATGCATCAAAGTGCTTATTCTTTCGAATTCGACAGGTGGAACGTGTCGATGGGTGGACATTTATTTGGCTTAATGCGATATCGTTGGAATTATTTATCCCTTTCAGAGAAGCTATGATTTGAGAACGTCCATAAATTTCCTAACATATTTAGGTATAGGGGAATAAGGGTACTTCAAAATCTATATGTATTTTAACTCCCTCTAACGCTAACTTTTTTACCATGAACAATATTTGAACCGCTATAACTTTCAAAATTTTATTTGTTTTCTTATCACTTGATATTATACATAGGGTAACCAATATATTTTGGACCCCTATATATTTTGGACTCCCTGGGCCTTTTTCCAGCAAATTTCCCAGTTTAAGTCAAAAGACCAACTCAACTCGCATGCCATTTGGAAAGATAGGACTATTCCACACTTGCATCAATTTGTTTGTTCATGAAAAATATTTTTATTTTATCTGAAATGAATTTAATTTAATCGGTTCATCCATGCAACCGTTACAACACGTTACACACAGAAATTGAAGCCGTCAGAAATTTTTCAAATGTAAACAAAAACTTTTTTTAAATTTCTGAACTAAAAGCGTAGAATTTCTTCGGTTTACCATTGTCAATCGATTTATCAGACTATGGGCAAGCATATTATACAACCAGTGCTGTGGACTTTGTCGCCAAACGATAAAAAATGCCGGGGGTCCAAAATATATACTTTGAGGGTCCAAAATGTATCGGTGTGTCCAAAATAATGAAAAACAGTGCTTCACAATTCAATTATTTTCGACGTTTTCTGGATCCTACATGACCGTATGGGCATTTTTATCTCGTAGGGGAAGTTTTTCTCTACATTTTGGCATGTGCTTTGACTTGGTAACGTTGTGCAATAAATTAATTGGGGTAAAAAACTAAAATCACTTCCTTAAGGGGTCCAAAATACGACCGTTACCCTATTTAGATATACCTTGAGCAACCTTTTTTTTAGATGACCCTGGAGGGATCTATTCTGCTTTTACTCGGTAAATAGCAGATCGTTAATACCGTTGAACGCGTAATCGACTATTTTTACGCGAAACAATATTCTTCATTCTGTAAATCAAACATCCTTCCTCTTTTGAATGCCGGCATTCAAGAGATTAAATTGAAAACAATTAAACAACAAATGCTCTGGGTCCATCGCTAGCTTTTCAGGCGAATCCTGATGACCTAATACCCCTCCCAACCCTCAACTCCGTAGCACTTATGAGGGTGTCGTTGAGTCGGAGGCCTCTCGTTAATTAAGTGCTACATCAACATTTACTTCCCCAATCCCAAGTTACGGTAAAGATGGGCGTGGCCAGGAATAGCAATATTCAAGATTTTGGTATTCTTGTTTAAGATTGGATCAAGGTTTATTCCCTAGCCTTGCTTCTGAAGGCATTCTAGATGAGATTATCAAAAGAAAAAACATGAATATTGTTAGTATCCAATCTACGAAATATACCGTAACTACGCTAACGCTAACGCTAAAATTCCCAAGGAACTCTACCATGATTATTCATAAAATCCTGAAAAAAATCAGGCGAAGATTCCTAATTGAAATCCTAGAGGAATCTCTAATGAAACTCTTGGAGAAATAACACGTGGATGTCATCTGCTAGGATATCGTAAGAAACTTATGGATCTTTGGTTTCTCAAACAAGCTTTAAAACGTGAACTTTATTACAAGACTGTGGAAAGCCCTACCGAAAGATTTATCATATTACTGACTGTATCAATCTAAACAGATTGAGGCCCAGATAGCCGTAGCGGTAAACGCGCAGCTATTCAGCAAGACCAAGCTGAGGGTCGTGGGTTCGAATCCCACCGGTCGAGGATCTTTTCGGTTGGAAATTTTCTCGACTTCCCAGGGCATAGAGTATCTTCGTACCTGCCACACGATATACGCATGCAAAAATGGTCATTGGCAGAGTAAGCTCTCAGTTAATAACTGTGGAAGTGCTCATAAGAACACTATGCTCAGGAGCAGGCTCTGTCCCAGTGGGGACGTAATGCCAGAAAGAAGAAGAAGATCAATCTAAACATCTCTTGACAGCATCTGACATCTATTAGAAGGACCTCATCTAAATCAGTTGCAGTTTTAAATTATGCACCATTGAATAAACAATTTCAGTTTACTTCGGAACCGCCGCCGCCATTCTCCTAATCCTTGGAATCGATACACTGTTGCAAGTCCCAATGCGGGATTGTTACCCACAAATGCTACATAATGAATTCCAGCAATGAATAACTAAAAAGCTGCTCATCCAAACGCAAACCTGTCACTGTCACCGGCAGATAATAGTGGTTCGTGCAGTAAAGTGTGGATTCTATAGCTTACGTACATCAGCGCGCCCACCACGAGTAGCTTCATCAGCAGTAATATGTGCTGCTTGTATCTGCTATAACAAGTAGGATTCCTATTGCAAAATGCAAACGTAACCCGAAGGTTCTATTACGCTGGGTAGAAATTAATATCGAACCTAGATGAGTACGGGGAGCAACCACAAAAAAATAGCGGGCTCCGCTCTTCTCAACCTTAGGAAATTGATATCCCAGCAGAAGCATCGATATTCTTTTATAGCGCAGGGCTGGTTAGGGGCAGAGAGTATAATAATAGTGACGACTAAAATCTCAGAGTTTTCTGTCTGTCAGTACGCTTAGGAATGTTTCACCTAAATGTTTAATTGAGCACTACGACAAAAATGTTAGAGCACTACAACAGTTTATTTGAATGTTAGAATGACATGACAGTAGGGCCTTCCTTAGCCGAGTGGTTAGAGTCCGCGGCTACAAAGCAAAGCCATGCTGAAGGTGTCTTTTCGTAATGGAAATTTCCTTGGATTTCCTATGCATCGTACTTGCCATCGCTATACGAATGTGAAAAAGGCAACTTTGGCCAAGAGAGCTCTAAGTTAAAAACTGTAAAAGTGCTAATTGAACACTAAGCTGAGAAGCAGGCTCTGTCCCAGTAATGATGTAATGCCAAGAAGAAAAAGAAGACGGCGGATATTACAATGAATCATAGAACACTAGAAAAAATAAACAACAGAAAACTCGAGATTTTTTTTAACATTCTACTTTCTAATTCGAAAAGTTCAGGATCATTTAAAATGTTTGAGTTTGATCATAAGAAACACTATAACAGCACACCTTTTTTTTTTAGGCTTAAGATATTTAAGGCTTTAACCCTCTAATACCCAACCCCGCCTTTAGACGGGGTACACTTTGGAATTTTGTGTATTTTTTCGTAGCTCGGAAATCAAAATGATTTTATTTTTGGCTTATACCTTGACTCATAACACGCACATAAGAACACAATTTTATGACTTTTGAAACTTTTTTGTATTTTTAGAAATTGTTTGAAAAATTGCATTCTTATATAACCTACAAATGCCTGGGCTTCATTTAACGTGTACAATAAAAAATCGTACCTTTTATATTTTTCTACGATTAATCTATCACAAACGAAGAGCCTGGTGGTATTAAAATCATTTCAAACCTGTTTTTCCGTTAGTTACACGGAAAATAAAATACGCTCCGAAAAAAAATTAAAAATTTAATATTTTTAAAAATACCGTAACAATTTAAATTTTTATTATTGCCAAAAATCAACAACTAGAAAAGGCTTCAAGAAAAAATGTAAAAAGCTAGGGGTGTTCAAAAATAAAAATTATAAAAATCAAAAACCAAAATTTAAAAATTTGTGAATAAAAATAAATAAATGCCCAAATCGTGTTTAGAACGATTTTAGATACCGTCGTTGGGGGTGACAATGGGTCAAAAAGGGATATGTGCGAATTATTTTTTGAATAACTATCGCAATTTAACTCCAATAAACTTCAAATTTGGTGTGTATGTACTTTGATGGTACATTAACAACTGTTCAAAAAATTGAAGAAAAATATTTATTCACAGCGGCACCACAAGTGAATGAAAAATGACCCAATCTCACCCCATAGAGGGGGTGACATTGGGTTACTGTAATTAAAATAACTTGTTTTTGAGAATATGATTTCAAAACCATTCACAACTGAAAAATATTGATGAAAAACGATGCAAACAAGACAAACAAATATCTAAGATGTTTCACAAGTATGGTAAACCCACTTAAGAGAAAGATTATACAGAAAATTGAAGAGCTATGAGAAAAAATATGTAAACCCAACATCGTCAAGTTTATATAAATTTTCTTGGTTTTTCCCTCAAATTGTCTTCAAAGTCTCATCCCCATTGCTATAAAGCCCATTCAGTTTCCCCAAAGGTGTTCTGAAACAGTGATTATTTTAAACCTTCGCAAATAGTTAAATTTCGGTGCGACATTCCACGATCAATAAATTTCAGGCAGAAGTTGACGTCATAATCCCAGTATTTCAGCGATCCAACTCATTTGTACTTCCGTGAGATGTTTTTATAATATGAAAACACTGATAAATAATCAAATTTAGGAAAAAACACCCTTTTGATAAAAATTTACGATGTTGCTGCGCACGAAACACAGTTGCTGGTTTGAGAAGTTGTCAAAATGCGTTATATTGTTATTCAATGCACGGAATACTCAAGTAGACTTGTTTGATGTTTCAGAGATGCTGTATATAGAAAGAATAACACATCTTAATGAAAAAAGATAGCACCCGGCACCGTAAAATGTCAAAAAGTGGACTTGGAATTTCATTTGCTATCGTTCTTTCTTGACCCAATCTCACCCCCATTTTCAATGTTTTAGACATCGTACCGAAAAAAATGTTTTTTTTTGTGGGAAAATCAAACAGATTCCGGAAAATACCAATGATGTGTAATGAAAAGACTTTCAACATTCTACTTATACAACGATACAGGCTAGAGTACATGCGTGATACTTTGTACAGGAGAAATATTATGTTGTAAATTTTATCTAGTTTCAACATGCAAGTTTATTGATGTAGTAAACAAAAACTACTATTTCTAAAAATGTATATTGTTATTATTTATGGGCAATAATATGTTCCCTATCATATGAATTATTAATTTTAATGATATCAGCGTTATTAGCTGAAATATTTCACAAAACATATTTTTCCGTTTTGACCCAATCTCACCCCCTAGACCCATTGTCACCCCCATCGACGGTAACGAAAAATAATACTTGAATCGAAAATTGAAATTTGGGTATTAGATGGTTAATTATTAGAGATTAGAACATTACAACAACATTTTGGCACCTTTCTCGATTAGGTATTGTTAGAGCATAATTTGTGACTCGCAAAAGTGACTCGCTACCAGCCCTAATATTGGATACCACAGAACCAGCAGGAATTACAAACCCTTCCAACTCGTGTACCCGAGGAGTGCAATCATTATTGGCAGGTGAAGACCGCACACTGTTGGTTTGGCCCTAGGCAAGCTGTGTGTATTGGGAAAACGAATTGCTGTCATGTCCTGACTGACAGCTCTCATAACGGGAGACACATTGTGCTGCGTCAGGCTTTGATTGCGTACCCACCCATCTATCTAAATGGCTGAGGCAACGTGGGAGCTGGAGTGATTTAACAATCGCAATGAATTCTGCTCCAGTCATTTATCCCAAGCGCAATGCTGCACACGTTTTTTGAAAAGCTGGCAAAAACACAATTCACACAGTTTTAACATTCATCCTCAATATCAGGTAGCTGAGAAAAGATAATATAATTGAAAAAATAAAATGTTTTTCATCGTATTTGAACACTAAATAGCTGCACATATCCAAAAAACCCTAATTAATTAAGAAGAGACTGTTTACACCATACATTTAAGGCTCATTAATCGGATAGAAAAAAAATCTCTAGGCTAAACATTGAAAATAGCAATTTAGCTAGAATTTTGTTCCATGGACACCGACAAATGGTGACTACATTAAAATATAGGGGTCTTCAAACCTAAATTATGTTCCGAAAACACTTGTATTTACTAAAATACTAAAATATTGAGAATACGGAGTTTTTGCTATGATTTTTCAAAATCTGGGCCACTGTGTGCTGATGCGTTGCGTACATGTCATAAACCGGGCGTCGTAGGCACCTATCCGCCTAGAATGGTGGTAGCAACAAAATCACGGCACAAGCAATAAAAAGGATAATGTTGGCGGCGCATAGACACACAGCACACGGTTAAAATCAAAAGGACCTGAATGCACAGGAAAGGTAACTAACGTTGGATTGTCCCACCACCAGAGCTGTGTGTACTAGCCATAGAACGCTGCTTTATGGGTTTTGCGAAACGATTATCATAAACCACATCACACCGTAAGCGCAAACAGAGCGCGGGATCCAGAATCCACCCTTTTGGTAGTTGTACCATCATGCAGTAGTGCTTTAGAGAACTGCAAACCCGCATTGCACTGCACAGACCAGCAAATGAACAAAAATGGGAATTGTGCTCGCAGAAGCAGACAAAACACTTGAAACTGAAAACCACGTGAAAAGAAGCTGTTTGCAATGTTTGATAAAGGTGTCTTAGCAAACAATTAGGCCGTGGTGTGATGGAAAGAAACAAAATACCTACGATGTTCTTTTTGGGGCTGATCTAAAATGAGCATAAGCCTACCCAGAACGACATTTGGTGAGAGTTTCGGCGGAACTACGAGCGATTTTTAGAAAAAATCAAGAATTGAATCAAGGATTCTTTTAGAAAGTTAGACAGAAATGTCTTCAGATATTCTTCCGATATTATTTTCAGAATTACTAAATTCATCGGAATAAGTTACATAAACATGTTCCATGGTTCATCTACTAATAATTCCATAATAAATTCACTACACCCCAAACTATAGAAATTTTTGGAAATATTTGAAGGAAAAAGAAACACGAAGAAATTTCGTCTAAAATTCTTCTAAAAATTCCCGATAAAAAAATGCCTTTATAAGTTCTGTCAGTAATACGTCTAGGAATTTCTTACGAAAATACTATTCAAATTTATAGCTTTTCTTAGAGGGTTTTTATGGAATAATGTCAAGAATTGCATGGACCTTGAAAAATTCAAGGCCAGGGACAGATGAAAAAACTACCAGAACTTGGAACGCTCTCTCGCTCTCTCTCTCTCTCTCTCTGCAAACCTTAGTGTCATAAGACTTGCGCTACGACAAACTTAAAAATCGATTCGCAGGCCACACTAATCCTTCCTGAGGTTTGCATTTTGATAACTTCTGCGCTGGGTCGTAGATACGAGTTTTGATGATGATGATCATGAGGAAATCATGAAGGAAGTAAAAATGGAATGATCTGAGAAAAGGAACCACTTCTGATTACAGCGATTGATAGGCAAATGATTAACTGACAGTGTGTGAAAGTGGACAAGATATCGTAAATACATATTGCGCAACTACGGGTTTTGAATAGTCTACTTTCTAAAAACGAGGTTGGGTTTGAGAAAATGTTTTTCTTATTACTAAGCAGTAGCAGAGAAACGTCTAAAACTTTTGGTGGTTGTTATAAACCCGGTTAGCGACTCCTTTCATGTTGTAAGGTTTCGAAGTTTACATTTGCGAGCCGAACACTTGTCAAATATACAAATTGAAATTGAAACTGCGAAAAGAAACCAAGTGCTCCGGTGGTATTCGAACCCACGACTTCCTATTCGCTAGATGGGCGCTTCAATCTACATCAAGGGGCTCTGCAGTTTGTAGGTTGAAACGCCCATCTAGGGAATAGGGAGTCGTGGGTTCGATCATAATCGGAGCCATGGTTTCTTTTCGCAGTTTCATTTTCAATTTGGTCGATGTGCAGACAGACCGGACTAGATGATTTTTTAGAGTTCTAAAGATACGTTAAGAACTACATCAGTTCTTATTTTTCCGATGCTATTTTAATACAGATGTATCATCTAACAAATAAGTTCCATTACTACAGCGTATAAAGTAAATGTTTTGAAATTTCGAATGCCTGGGGTACATATTTCGGAAACTATAAAAAAACAGTTGGTCCAGTTTGTCTGAACACCGACCATTTGTACATTTGACACATGTTCGTTGTGTATATGTAAATTTTAAAACCTCACAATATTGTATAATTCCTTAGGCTGGAATAGCCTAGAACTGAACAATTCGAATGAGCAACTCCTTTCAGTTTGAAAATGATCATTATAGCAGTTGGAGATAAGCTATATGATGAAAATCATCGCATTCAGTTGTGTGTGCGATACGAATGTCAATTTACAATTCGTCCCCTTGATGCTACAACTATATAACTCGAAATTTGAAATTTTTGACTTCAATATGTCAAATAAATATTCTTAAGGCTAAGTAGCCCGTCATTCGTTTTGGCAACAATGATGACTTTTCAGCTTGGATTTCAAAGTGATAGAACTCAGCCTTGATAGCTGATATTGACTTGAAAAAGTATCACTTTACGCGCTAACATGCATTAAATATGCTGATACTTTCTCAGGTGTGTCAGTGCAAAACCAACTGATTTTCTCTGATTCGAAATCGTGAGATGAATTAGCAACAATCATCAACGACGCGTACAAATTTCAATGACGGCCTACTTCGCCTTAATTAGATCTTTAAAATATCCACGGCTTTATTATCTGCGATTAACCATCTCCTTGTAAAACGGTCATATTTTCAATGTTGTACATCACAAATTTTTGATTTTCGAGTTATCTAGTTGTAGCATTAAGGGGACGAATTGTTCACTCGTGCTAAACATTGAACCTATTAAGGATTGTAGTTGCATGTATATTTTGCTCAGGCGACAATCAATTTCGAGTTGTCGTTTGTGTTATTATGCCGTTGAGTTAAAATATTCGGACAGTTGGTTCGACAGATAAGTTACATACTATCAAGTTATCATGTATTTTCACGTGTTCTTTTGTATTGCATGGATTGCATGTGATATAGAGTACACCATATGCAATCTATGCAATGCAAAAGAACACGTGAAAATACATGATAACATGATAGTATCCTGATAGCCTTTCAATACGATACAAAATGTAGAATAAGGATCAATCAACTCGTCACTCTTTCGTTATAGGTATCTATTTTCCGTGCATATATTGAGATTGTCACGTGCCTCGTGGACCACCTCTAATCATAACATATATTCGATCGATAGAATCGTCAATTTATTGCTAGCCAACAGCGCCAGGAACCGGCAAAGTTGGCACACAAAAAAAGTGGATGATAAACTCGCCAAGTTTCAATATTGGGAACACTACCCAATCGAATGGAAGGGGCCGCAAGGATGAAAAACTTTCTTCCGGTTTACATGGTGCCGAAACACCGTCCTGAGATCCACTTGACCTGAAACTTGAATCCACCGCCGTTAGCCCGATGCTTTCTGCTTCCTACTGTCTCGTGATTGGCTCAATAGTTTGACTGGATATTGAGGGTGAAAGAGAAGCGCGATGACGGATGGACACTGAAGGAGAAAAAAAGGGTCAACTAACATGGGAGCTTGGGGCCATTGATTATCTCCTCCATCCAGATTGTTGATGCTGTCGTCCAGTCGAACACAAACCCCAATCAGCAGGAAGCGAATTGGCGGATAAAATTAATTAGTGCTCCGCGGTAACCGCCTTGCCGCCTGCTGTCAAATTTACGAAGCGTAAAATACCTTCCGTCCGCTTTTATTCACCATTCTCTGAAAGTTTTCGGTTCCTAAGACAGCATAGTGGAATAGGGTTGATGTACCGATAGAACAAATATTTGTATAAAATCGAATAATAAAGATAACGGTATATATTTTATGTCATCTAACAGATTGCAAAACATTTATTTTTTTCCTATGACGAACTGATCAAAAGCTGTTGAAAAAAAGTTCTTAATACTTCTTTTATTAAGTTTGTTAAAAAAAAGTTTCTTTTAGTAGTGCTACTATAGGCACAATAGTGCTATTTGTTGTGCAAGGGAGCTTAAATTTTCATTACAACTATTTATTTCGATCAATTTTTGGACAAAAACAAGCAGTGAATCAATGGTACTTAGAAAAATAACTACCGGTCCGAATGGCAAAAAATATTTTGTAATGATTCATAGCACAACGACCGTAAAAAGCTACAAGTACGATTATAGGGAACTGTCTACTAAAGGAACACCCACCCTACCTTTATTGCGAGCTACAGATTAGAAAGAAGGAATTAACAAAAGCCGAGCCACTATCAAAATTTAATTTCCACAAAAAAACGTAATCGATCCAAGATCAACAACGATTCGCTGGCTAATTATGCTGCGGACAAGCAGACGAGGATGGGTGTGCTAATTAGGGCAAACAAAAGTTGGGACGCCGATGAAAGACCGTTTATTTTGGCACATTGTCACCACCAGCAGCAACAGCACCGACAACTTCCGCTTCGGCACTTCCTACCATTTCAGCGGCAGGACGATGGTCATTGTTCAACACAACGAACAACGGGGCGATGTTGTCATAGATGGAAAAAGTTTTCAATCTGTTGCGCCTCGTTGTCAACGGACATGTACTTTTATAGGCTTTCGTTGTTTTCGATCATCGAGACACATCGGAGCGTGTGTTCAACTCGATGATATCGGCAGTTTATAGACGCGAAGAAAAATTGGGCTGTATTATTGGAAATGAGCCAAATTAAGCTGGGGTGATTTTTCATGTTTGTGCAAAAGGGACTGGGCAAAAAGCAACAGTCAGACACAGTGATACTAGAAGGGATAGAACAAAAATCTAATAAATATTGGCTATAGTGATCGTTTAGTGATTTATTTACAGGAATTTGAGGAAACCTTTGCATGACCATAAGCATTGATGACCGTACAATTCGTAGCTGCTACTCCGTGATTGCCAGAATAATCGAAATTGTAGCAATCTCAATGATAATGGTCGAAAATAGTGGCCAAGTCATCAAGAAAAGGTTCGCTACCAACTGTATAAAAGTGTATAAATAGTATTATAAGAACATAAAAAATTCCTTCACGCATTTTTTTTTGTATTTTAGGCAGTCTCTACAGCCAAATTGTTTAACAAGTTTAAAATACTTTATAAGTACAACATCAGAAGTTTACAATAATACACTGATTTACAAACTACATAACCCACATAATCAGGGGATGAAGCATAAGTCGTTTGTTTTCACCGCAATTGAGTTGCTTTTTTGTACAGACAGACTCAAATCAACGCTCCAAAAGCATCGAAACCCCCCTCAATTTGACTAACCTCAATTTCGTACAAAAATAGTCAAACAAATCCAAGCATAAGGCGGGTTATTACCATTGCTATTTGCGCGCCGAATTGATGGCTATGTGGAAGCAGGTGCCCAGTAGTTGTGCTGAATTGTATTTGCGCCAACATTGGCTCCTATGGTGGCGTGTTGCAGGTGGGATTGTAATGTTCGTTGATGGCTTAGAGACCAAGCTGCATTTACATATCGGCACTACCGGCATGATAGTGTAGTCTAGTTTTACCAAGCACACACGATGTCAGGCTGGAATTCATATCCCGAACACCACTAGTTAAGGAGGAGTCAGGATTTTGCATCGCCGCCACATCAAAAACATTACGCAGAGCGTGGGGGCGGGAATGTAATCCACTTCAAGTAGGCAAAAACTCGTACATATGTGGGTCGTCATGTGTGGGTATCGTAATGGGTAAACAACGGAATGTATTCAAGTTGGAAAAAGTCTTTTCTCCCTCGATGACACGACCGCAAGAAGACGAAGAAAAAGCAGCTTTGCATGAGTAACATTGACACGCAGGCATAATACAAGGATCAACTAGGAGAAGAGACAGTTGAAACAACAACTATCGTACTCAAACTCAAGTGCGAAGACAGTAAGCGCGGCCGGTGGTGGTCCTCAGAGAAAGCAAGCTGGGGGACAAAACCATTAAAATCACGCTTAGTCCATACGGTGAAGCCGCATGGTACTTTGTAGTTAGGTTCCTCGTCGAACAAACGACTGACGGCAATTCATTTTCCGAGGCGATTGCATCCATGCAATGTGGTGTTGTTGCGTTAGTAGCCCATCAAGCCTATCCTTCACTGGGGCTGGTAGGCGGGTAGGAACAAGATGGGATTGTTAATAGCGAAGGACACGCCCGAGTTGAGCAATAATCATTAGTCGTCGGTTGGACCGCCATATTTCACTGAACGCGACGGCAGAGTGAGGGATATCCGCAAAGGAGACACTCGACTGCGCCGCCGGTTGACTGATAGATGTTCCACATAGATACCAGAAGACCGGGTACCACCAATCATTCGGCCCTGTCAGACCGAGGCGGTAAACTATTATACCACTTCCAATAGTGGCGTCATTATCATTGCCATTATCATCCGGAGTTACACATTTGTTATTGTCGTCATCATCGTCGTCGGCACCGTCATTGTAATAATCATCGCGGTCGTTGATGAACTTACCCCACCTTCAACATTGCCACGATTTCTGACAATGATGTACGGAAGTCAAGAGGATGAGAGCTGATTACAGGGTACAGATTGTAGAGCAGTCGTAATGGCATATTCATAAATATATAGCGATAGATAACTTATTCTGGTCAGACTATGCATTATCTGCTGAAGAGCTTCCCGTATCTATTTCAAAGCGCAGTCAGTATTGGTAGTTGAAATAACGACTATTTATTTGTTCGGGTGAAAAATGTTGGGATCATAGTCAAAAGGAAAGAAGATTGATGATATGATAATTTCATTAGACAGAAAAGGTTATTTATGCAACACTTTGTACAAAGAAGATTGCACATTCTCAAAGTATTACCGATGGTGTCTAGATTCGAGTCTCGGTCCGGTCGTGAATCTTGTCAAGTTGAATTTTTTTCAACTTTTCTGGACATCAATTATTAGGGTTACTGAATTTGGCATAACGATGTTTGGCATTGTAAAGGTTTCCCTTTCAAAACAAATCACGAATATATTTCGGACATTTTTTTGTATTTAGGATTTACATGCAGTACTGGACATAATAAAGGATGCATTATCTGTTTTTTTATATAGAATGGTAAAGTTTAAAGGTTTGGATCTCGGCTTCTAGTGCTCTGCTTGACCTGTAATTATTACCGCAGCTTGAAAATACATTGGAATTACTTGACAGTTTGTGTTTGGAATACTGTGAGTTCTTTACTGAGTAATTCAACACAAACTGCAGTACAAATGTAGAATCAATCGGTGCTCTTGAAATCAAGATTCAGGCCTCCAAACTTGACCATTTTGTATGAAAACGGCCAAAACGTAGCGCTCTGTCCCGTACAAACTTTGTCTTCCTCTTTAATTCTCCATGGTCAATAAGTTATATTTAGTTAGTTGATCATTAAGGCAAAAAATCGTACGTCATGAAAGGGATATAATTCTCTTTATGCCAAACGTCCTTATGCGAAACGTCTTTATGAAAATGGGCCACCCCCTCAAGTATCATCATGACTGTCACACAATGCACGAAAGAAAAAACTAAAATTTTGATAACAGCTGGAAGAGGAAGTAAATAAGAGCATCAGTGTGGTTGCATGGGCACGTCAGGAGTTAACCATCAATAATGTTAACTCTTTTTTCCCGATCAGCCCAGTCAGCAGAAGTTGTTTCAATTGGGTAAGAATAAGCACTACGAACTGCCTGTTCCGGTGGTAAAAGTCCACCTCACAGGTGATCCTTAATTCATGCGGCTTCAACTACAAACAAAGCCTATGGAATACCAGGGCACCCTCCATGGTATTGTGCCCTTTCTGCGCTACCCGGAGCAATTGTGCAGGTGATCTTGTGCTACTCCGAAATAATCAACTGTTCTGCTGCAGTCTTAACCCTTAAGTGGCAGGACGGACCTTAGTGCACAAAAATGCTTCAATCTCAGTCAATACTCATCCAAATCCAATTCTTTAAAAAGTTATGGAAAGGGGATTAGTATACCTACATTTTGGGGGGTGACCCATCCCTCCATACCCCTCCCCGCTTTTGTTTGACTCGAAAAACCTTGGCTCTTTAGTGTTTTTCTATAGCAATTTTACTAAGCAAAGAGGACACCGGTGAATCCGGATTTATATAGGAGTGTTGATGTGAAAATGGCTGTATCTCAGTCATATACGAATCAAATCACATTCTGTAGCCAGCTTATGTTTTTGGTGGCGCTGGAAGTTGACGCATTCCCCCTAGCCTATCCCCCTCAATGTTTAGTTTGAAATTTTTATGATTTTTTATGCAAAACTATAGAAATTTTGCTTACTACCGCAAAGAGGCTGTTTTCAAAGCAGTTTATATCTTACACATATATCACAATGATGGCAGAATTCCTTCCTGGCTTACAATGACCTTTCTGGCCCTTCTGAAACTGATCTGGACAGCAGTGAGTACGAATTTTTTGGAAGGACTTTTATAGATGGCAAAATATTGGCCATACGTCAGTCCAAAAAGCATTCGATAGGTGCATCGTAAGTCTACTTTTTGAAGATCGCGATTCAATAGGAAGTATCACATCCGTTGGCGAATCTATGATTTCAAATTAGTTGAGTCCTGATATGTTGAAGAGATTACCAAGAATCCGGTAGAAGCTTTTATAGTTACTATACGAATTTCTGGAAATTCTTGGAATACGAAATCCTGGGATTTCAGTAGCAATATTTCTTGCATGCAAGAAATTCTGGTAAGAAATATTACAATCAAAAGGAATTTTGCACTTTCGATAGGAGTTTGTTTTAGTGGGAGTTAGGGATTCTAGTGGTTTATGGTTCATGTTCTATATTTTGGAATTTTGGATCCCAATTGGTGTTCAGAAATCTTGGAGGATGCTTCAAGACACCGGTATGAGTTTTGAGATTGCAATGGAAGTTCTAAGTTATCAAAACTTCTTTGTTCTGAGATTTCAGTTGAAATTGTTGGTATTCTAAGATTTAGGCTAGAATTCCGAAGATTTATAGAGTTTTCTGGGATTCCAATAAGAATTCTAAAATACCTATGGGAACTCTGAAATTCCAATGAACCCTAAGATATATTGAAGATAATCTACGATTCCGGAAGAAATTATGAGGGGCAGCATTGAGTTCCGATTGAAATCCATGATTTCAA
Organism: Aedes aegypti; assembly: GCF_002204515.2. Taxonomy (NCBI): domain Eukaryota; kingdom Metazoa; phylum Arthropoda; class Insecta; order Diptera; family Culicidae; genus Aedes; species Aedes aegypti. The sequence continues at coordinate 111,280,675 of NC_035109.1, forward strand.
TGACAATTCCCCTGAGATTTCATGTAAGGTTTTCTGGGACTCCAATGGGAATTCTGTGCTTCTGGTAGGAGTTCTTAGGCCCTGAAAGCAATTCTGAGATTTCTATGGGTGAGAATTTTTAAATTTTGCAAGGATTTCTGCAAATCCTGTGGGAACTCTCAGGATTCTTATATGAAATCTGGGTTTTCGATGAAAGTTATGGGTTTTTAGTAAGAAATCCGGGATTTATAGGAACCTACAGAAACCGTGCAGGTTTTATGGGAGGTTTTACAAATTTTTGGTGCGAATGCTGGATTTCAATGGGCGATCAGAAATTTCGGCGCGAGTTCTGGGCATCTAGTTGAAATCTTTGGATTCCTGTAAGAATTCTGAGATTTTGATGGGAGTTCTGGGATTTATGTAGAAATTGAGAGTTCTGATTTATTAAGATTTAGGAGGTTACTAGTTTTAGAAAATTCGTAGATTTCGGTAAGAAATCGGGTGTTTATGTGGTAATTCTAGAATTCCGAAGATCATCCTGGAACATTGGAGAGAATCTTGTGATTTCGAAGAGAATCCTGTCTGGAAATTTTGGAAGGAATAATGGAATTTGAAAACAAGTCTTTCGATTTGTGAAGTATTGGTATTTCGATGTAAATTTTTGGATTTCGGTAGGAAATTCCACGATTTCAGTATCATTTCTTACATTTCGGTATAATTTCTTGCAATTTATGGTGGAGCTCTTGGGAGTCTTTATTCACTACCAATGAAAGCTCTTAGATTCTGAAAGAAATTTTGAGATGTCAATAGAGATTCTGGGATTCCCGTATGACGTCAAGGGATTCAGTTGAACTACACTGAAATTTAGAGTTTTAGTGTAGGTTTTCAAGAATTTCGGTGAGAATACTATAATGTCTATAGAATGTTTAAAAATTTTAGAAGAATCCGAGGTTTTTAATACGAATTTTCAGATTCCGAAAGCGTTAATGTTAGTTTTATGGTATAGTTTCTGTAAAAATGGCAATCTGGATTTTTTTTAGGGTATTTTATTATCCTGATCAGCATCTAGGGATTATGGGGGGATTACTAAAATTACAAGGAGAATTCAGCTGTTTCAATAGGAATCCTGGTATTATGGGAGAAATCCTGGGTTTTCAATGTGTGATTTCAATCTTCAATTTCGGTGGAAATGAATGCAAGTTTTATAATGGGTATTGTGACATAAGCTGGAATACTGGAACTCTGATTATTACTGGAATTTGGAAATAATATATATGATGGAATTCAGATAAATAGTGAATATGATATAATATCTGGTGTTGTGGCAGGAATCCTAGGATTTTGATAGTGATAGATAGGGAGAACTATAGTTGTGAGATTTCGATGAGAAGGCGATTGAAACTGCGTTGGAAGTTCAGGTTTATATTGTGTGTACAAAAATTTCGGCTAAAGAGTAGTGTTTGATCCTTCGACCTTGACGCTTGCTCCTGCGGGGGCGAGCGATGAGGGCAGGATCAAACATGTCGCGCGTCGGTAGTGAAGCAGTGAAAAAGTGATCGGTTCGTTAGTAGTGTTTGATCCTTCGACCTTGACGCTTGCTCCTGCGGGGGTGAGTGATGAGGGCAGGATCAAACATGTCGCGCGTTGGTTGCTAGGAGTGAAAAAGTGCGCGGTCCGTTAGTAGTGTTTGATCCTTCGACCTTGACGCTTGCTCCTGCGGGGGCGAGCGATGAGGGCAGGATCAAACATGTCGCGCGTCGGTAGTGAAGCAGTGAAAAAGTGATCGGTTCGTTAGTAGTGTTTGATCCTTCGACCTTGACGCTTGCTCCTGCGGGGGTGAGTGATGAGGGCAGGATCAAACATGTCGCGCGTTGGTTGCTAGGAGTGAAAAAGTGATCGGTTCGTTAGTAGTGTTTGATCCTTCGACCTTGACGCTTGCTCCTGCGGGGGCGAGCGATGAGGGCAGGATCAAACATGTCGCGCGTCGGTAGTGAAGCAGTGAAAAAGTGATCGGTTCGTTAGTAGTGTTTGATCCTTCGACCTTGACGCTTGCTCCTGCGGGGGCGAGCGATGAGGGCAGGATCAAACATGTCGCGCGTTGGTTGCTAGGAGTGAAAAAGTGCGCGGTCCGTTAGTAGTGTTTGATCCTTCGACCTTGACGCTTGCTCCTGCGGGGGCGAGCGATGAGGGCAGGATCAAACATGTCGCGCGTCGGTAGTGAAGCAGTGAAAAAGTGATCGGTTCGTTAGTAGTGTTTGATCCTTCGACCTTGACGCTTGCTCCTGCGGGGGCGAGCGATGAGGGCAGGATCAAACATGTCGCGCGTTGGTTGCTAGGAGTGAAAAAGTGCGCGGTCCGTTAGTAGTGTTTGATCCTTCGACCTTGACGCTTGCTCCTGCGGGGGCGAGCGATGAGGGCAGGATCAAACATGTCGCGCGTCGGTAGTGAAGCAGTGAAAAAGTGATCGGTTCGTTAGTAGTGTTTGATCCTTCGACCTTGACGCTTGCTCCTGCGGGGGCGAGCGATGAGGGCAGGATCAAACATGTCGCGCGTTGGTTGCTAGGAGTGAAAAAGTGCGCGGTCCGTTAGTAGTGTTTGATCCTTCGACCTTGACGCTTGCTCCTGCGGGGGCGAGCGATGAGGGCAGGATCAAACATGTCGCGCGTCGGTAGTGAAGCAGTGAAAAAGTGATCGGTTCGTTAGTAGTGTTTGATCCTTCGACCTTGACGCTTGCTCCTGCGGGGGCGAGCGATGAGGGCAGGATCAAACATGTCGCGCGTTGGTTGCTAGGAGTGAAAAAGTGCGCGGTCCGTTAGTAGTGTTTGATCCTTCGACCTTGACGCTTGCTCCTGCGGGGGCGAGCGATGAGGGCAGGATCAAACATGTCGCGCGTCGGTAGTGAAGCAGTGAAAAAGTGATCGGTTCGTTAGTAGTGTTTGATCCTTCGACCTTGACGCTTGCTCCTGCGGGGGTGAGCAATGAGGGCAGGATCAAACATGTCGCGCGTCGGTTGCTAGGAGTGAAAAAGTGATTGGTTCGTTAGAAGTGTTTGATCCTTCGACCTTGACGCTTGCTCCTGCGGGGGCGAGCGATGAGGACAGGATCAAATATGTGGCGCGTCGGACGAGTAAAGTGAAAAAGTGCCGCGTTCGATTAGTCCTTATATGTATATATGATTTTTCAACAAACTATGAATGGTTCGTCACTGTGAGTGTCGACATAAACTCTGATTCATGAATTATTAATATTTAACTTTTTTTTTTTCAAAACACCCCTTTCTTTTTACCTTTATTTTTGTAATTAAAAAAAACTTTGAATGGTTCGACACTACAAGTGTAGACTTCCGAAAGGTTCACTTTATTCAACAAACTTTGGATGGTTCGTCACTGTAAGTGTCGGCATAAGAATAGGAGTGTTAGGAATGTAACATTTAGGTATTTGTTCAACAAACTTTGAATGGTTCGTCACCTCAAGTGTCGGCATAATCATGTTTATATCTCACAAATAATTATTTATCATGGTCTAATCGCTTATCAAAGTGAATCCTGTGACCCAACGACCCTCCCCATTAACAAATATCCCTCCCAGTAACCTTTGTGGAGATGCAGAGGCAAACACGGTCTCCAAATAGCAAAGGTTACACACTAACATTCCTTCCCTCAATCCCACCTGACTGCAAGGACGTGGCCGGCGCCGTTATTGACCCTGTATAAATAGAGGCACTGAATTATGCACACTGAAGAAGATTATGGCCAATCCCAGTCAAACTTCTAGTTGATTCTTTGTGCATTTTCACTGACTTCGGTCAATCACGGAATAGCAACCATTGATATGTGTAGTCAGTCTAAGCTAAGCTAAGCTAAGCTAAGCTGTGTACAAAAATTTCGGCTAAATTTTCTGAAGAAATTAAAAAAAAGATAATTGTTGTAGGATTTCAATACAGAAATTTAGAGATACATGGATTCAAGAAAAATCTCGTGGATTGGATTTTTGTATTCCGAACAATAACGGTTATTGGAGAATTCAAAGGCATCCGCTTGAGATTTTGGTGGAAATTCTTGGATTCCTGAAGATCTTTTCTAAATTCCAAAATTCCAATCGGAATTCCAGAATTTCAACCTACTTTCTCCTACTTTAGTCATAAGCCAAATTTCATATGCCATTCGACATCTAAAATATACCTGCCAATGCATTCAAAATTCAAATGAGTTTCAAGTGTTTCTTTCGGAATACTAGAACATTTGAGGTATTTCATATATTTTTCTTGACATTTTTTATATATCCAAGACTTCTCCATATTCCTATTTTATAAATTCGAGTTTTTCATCGGATACCTGCACCATATATTGGAATTCCTGAAATTACACAAAAAAAATCCCTGACAGAATCCAAGAATTTTATCTATATTCAAATATTACAATCGTGAATTTGGGAGTTCAGAATCCTCCCTTGAAAATCTCATTAAATCTATAGAGAACTCAGAGAATGTCTATCCAAATGAAATGATTTCATCCTCAATCACATAATGCTTATAGGATTTCCTCAAGAAGAATACCCACTATCTCATCAAAATCTCAGCATTACTTTCGAATTCCAAGAATTCTTCAGAACACTCATCATGTATCAAGAACTTCTATCAGGATTTCCATAAAAATATCACAACTACTTTCGGAATCAAAGATTCTCTGCCAAAATCCCAGTTGAACCAAAGTATTGGATAGATACATTTTTAAATATAGGTACCAAGCATGCAATCGATTTCTCCAAAATTCCACAATTCCCATTGAAATGCATAGACGTAATAAACAAAATCCAGAATGTCTATACCATTACCAGCACTTTCTTGGAATTCCAGAAGAATGTTCATAAAACCTAACTCCCACTGCAGTTCAACCAAACTCCAAAAATTTCTATCAAAAATCCAGATCCTCAAGATATTGATTCCTTTTTTTTAATTTCCCGAATTTTTGGCAAAAAAAAAACATTTGCCAAGGGTGCCTGTTTTTGATGTCTATTTTCTGATGACATTCCGATTCTTGGATTTTGTTAGAGGTTATGAGATTTCGGTTGGTGGCAATTTCAAGGTTGAGGAAAGTTTTCTGAGAATCGGGTAGAAGCTCTTAGCAGTCTCGTATGATTCCTGAGATTCCGAAACGAGTTCTGGAATTGCGATGTATGTTCTGGGATTGCAATAGGAATTCATAAACAAAGATTGACTGGACTTTGATGATGATAATTGGATTTCGGCTTTCAGTCACGAATTAAGCGTTGATTATTTTAAATCATTGCCAACGTTTCGATCCAACAACTGGATCGAAACGTTGGCAATGATTTAAAATAATCAACGCTTAATTCGTGACTGAAAGCCGAAATCCAATTATCGGAATTCATAAAGTTCTTCTGGTTTTATTATGGGTATTCTGAGATTTAGGTGAGAATGTTGGGATCTTGAAGTAAATTCGTGGATATTCACTCTGGGATATTGGAGCAATTCTTGAGTATTGGGATATTGGAGAAAATTCTGAAATTTCACAATTCTGGGTTTGTGGAAATAATTCTGGAATCTTGATGGGAATTCTTGGACAGGTTACTCAATATTCTTACTGTTGAAATTTTCTTAGGAATTTAGTTGTAACTGTTTGGACAGCAGTTGTTGTTCTGGGATTTTGGTAGAATTTTTGCTATTTCGGTGGAAGTAACTGAACCTGGAAGGAATTGTCGGTATTTCTTCTGAGATTCAATGAACAATTCAATTCAAATATTCATTTTGAGATTATGGAAAGAGTTCTTTGATTTTAGTAGGAGTTGTGAGATTTCAATAGGATTCCGATAGCACTCTGGTATTTTGAATGTAGGTTCTGATGAGAATTCTGCGATTTCAATCTGAATCCTGAGATTTTGTAGATCTGTAAAAAAAAATCTAGGAATTCGATGGAAAATTGGCTTGATATCAGTAGAAATTTTAAAATTTTCATAAGAGTTGTGAGAGATTGATCAATCTGGAATAAATTGCAGTCAAATCAGCTGAGTTTATTTCATTTGATAGTTGGTTTAAGTTCACTCCAGGCGTCATCCAAATATGACGTCTATGTTTTGGGGGAGCGGTGAGGCTTTGAAAGTGTGACAGTGCATGTATTAGGTATTGGAAAAAGCGCAACATCCCCCTCTGTCTAGGTATCCCGAAAAACGATGGACGTCATTTTTTAATATTCCCCAATTTATGCGAGTAGAACGAGATGGTTTACATGTTCATTTCGCGTTCAATACAAATAAGTTCAAGTGACTTACTCATAGCTTATCCCAAGTAAATCCCTCATTATGTGAGGATGCGGGAATTCCTGAGATTTTGGATTTCTGAGGTTCCGGTAGGTGGCCAAAAGGAATTTCCGTGGAAGTCGTTGGAGCCCACAAAAGAATTAAGATTTAGACGAGAGTTTTAGTTTCTTTTTTTTCGGGAATTTCAATACGAACCTTCCCGAATTTTCAATTGGAAATTCTGAAATTTCAGTTGAAATTCTTAGATTCAGGTAGGAAATCTGTGCTTCAAGTGGGTATTCTCCGAAACTGAAATTCTAAGATTCCGATAGGATGTTCTGGGAGTTTTGTGTGAATTCTTGAGGGAGTTTTGGTAAGGATGCTGTAATTCTAACAAGCATTTAATTATTTTCATGTTACCCAACATTTCAAGCAAAATTTCAAAACGTTTGTCGAAATTACAGCATTCGAAAAAAATCATGTAGTATAGAATGCCTGATTATACTTTTTAGAATCTGATTGTATTTTGATATTTCATTGCATAACATCGAATTCTGGTTGGGATTTCAGAAATTCGATGGAATATCTTAGATTGTGGTAGAAGTTCAGTAAGTTTGATTTGTTACATATAATATTTATTCAGTTCAATGTTATTCATTTCTTATGAATTGCATGCTTACAGTTAGCACACAAAATTATAGATTTTTCTATAGAACAATTACGGCAAACAAATAGACTGCAGAAACAACATTTTATGTTCGTTTTGAATACTCTCCGCTTCGAACACTTTTGGCATCTCCTGCTCACTTCTTGAGTATTTTCGAAATTCTGGACTTTATCCTTTTCCCCTCAACTACGACAACACACCATGTTGTGAATATCTATATCTCTTTCCCAGCTGAAATCCATGCATTGCACGCATCTGATGCCGGACATGTTGCCACAGGTATAACAGATACCCTCCGTATCGAATTTTCCAATAAATTCTTGTATTTCATTTCTCAAATCTTTGCTTAGGTGGCCTTTAGCGATCCTATCGTACATATTGTCGACGGCAAGCTGTTCGGAAAGAATTCTTAAAAATTCCGATCTACGAGTACTTTTTTTCGCCAACCAGTTTGGAAAATTTTTCAAAATTATATAATAAGAATTCAAGCAGGCTATATCGGGCTCTTCACAAAAAATCTTTTTCGATCATACTCGGCTCCTGCGAGACACCGTGGTACTTCTAGTCCGCTGGTCGCCAACATCTACGCCACCTTTTGTTTTATTGTAGTACTCTATCACGGCTGGCCTACCGGAGTCGTTTGCAATATGGAATTTCTTCGACGTTATGACGTTGGCACATTTTTTTTCCTTTTCTTTCATAATGAGAAGTCAGTATCAAATTTCCGTTATAACCAACAATGGATGATTTCGACTCTCGTCCTTTACCCTGCAGGAACTCAGGTGGTATTTGGGGTTTATTGGCTCGCATTGTACCTGTATACACCGTGCGATCCTGCCAAAGATCTTCAACCAGTTGGACGGAAGAGAAAAGGTTATCAGCAGTTATTTCCCTGCTCGATCCAATAAATGGAGCCACCAGGTCTTTGACTACCCGCATCGCCTGACCTTTCTCTGATGTATTGCTTTTTTTCCGGAATGTATCTGCAAATTACATATATACCCGTCAACCGCAAAACACACCCATCCCGTATTTGCCAGGCTTCCTTGGAATGTACACTTTGAAGGAACACCTCCCTGTTCATGGGAATAAAATACTGTCAATATTGTATAACTCATAACAACTATAATTACCTCTGAATAAGCAAAGCCTTTCGTCGACGGTGAAAATTTTGGGTGCGATATAATTTCTCAGGCAATTTGAAGTAAATTGGTTGGATATTGTTTTTATTGGTTCGAGCATTTTGTCAGCGGGATGAAATATAAAATACCTCAAATGTTCTACCAATCCGAAAGAAACACTTGAAACTCACTTGAAACTTTGGTGGGAATTTCGAATGCATTGGCAGGTATATTTTAGATGTCGAATGGCATATGAAATTTAGCTTATGACTAAAGAAGGAGAATCGGTTGAAATTCTGGAATTCCGATTGGAATTTTGGAATTTAGAAAAGATCTTCAGGAGTCCAAGAATTTCCACCAAAATCTCAAGCGGATGCCGTTTGAATTCTCCAATAACCGTTATTGTTCGGAATACAAAAATCCAATCCACGAGATTTTACTTGAATCCCTGTATCTCTAAATTTCTGTACTGAAATCCTACAACAATTATCTTTTTTTTTAATTTCTTCAGAAAATTTAGCCGAAATGTTTGTACACACTATATAAACCTGAACTTCCAATGCAGTTTCAATCGCCTTCTCATCGAAATCTCACAACTATAGTTCTCCCTATCTATCACTATCAAAATCCTAGGATTCCTGCCACAACACCAGATATTATATCATATTCACTATTTATCTGAATTCCATCATATATATTATTTCCAAATTCCAGTAATAATCGGAGTTCCAGTATTCCAGCTTATGTCACAATACCCATTATAAAACTTCCATTTATTTCCACCGAAATTGAATATTGAAATCACACATTGAAAACCTAGGATTTCTCCCATAATACCAGGATTCCTATTGAAACAGCTGAATTCTCCTTGTAATTTTAGTAATCCCCCCATAATCCCTAGATGCTGATCAGGATAATAAAATACCCTAAAAAAAATCCAGATTGCCATTTTTACAGAAACTATACCATAAAACTAACATTAACGCTTTCGGAATCTGAAAATTCGTATTGAAAACCTCGGATTCTTCTAAAATTTTTAAACATTCTATAGACATTATAGTATTCTCACCGAAATTCTTGAAAACCTACACTAAAACTCTAAATTTCAGTGTAGTTCAACTGAATCCCTTGACGTCATACGGGAATCCCAGAATCTCTATTGACATCTCAAAATTTCTTTCAGAATCTAAGAGCTTTCATTGGTAGTGAATAAAGACTCCCAAGAGCTCCACCATAAATTGCAAGAAATTATACCGAAATGTAAGAAATGATACTGAAATCGTGGAATTTCCTACCGAAATCCAAAAATTTACATCGAAATACCAATACTTCACAAATCGAAAGACTTGTTTTCAAATTCCATTATTCCTTCCAAAATTTCCAGACAGGATTCTCTTCGAAATCACAAGATTCTCTCCAATGTTCCAGGATGATCTTCGGAATTCTAGAATTACCACATAAACACCCGATTTCTTACCGAAATCTACGAATTTTCTAAAACTCTAGTAACCTCCTAAATCTTAATACATCAGAACTCTCAATTTCTACATAAATCCCAGAACTCCCATCAAAATCTCAGAATTCTTACAGGAATCCAAAGATTTCAACTAGATGCCCAGAACTCGCGCCGAAATTTCTGATCGCCCATTAAAATCCAGCATTCGCACCAAAAATTTGTAAAACCTCCCATAAAACCTGCACGGTTTCTGTAGGTTCCTATAAATCCCGGATTTCTTACTAAAAACCCATAACTTTAATCGAAAACCCAGATTTTATATAAGAATCCTGAGAGTTCCTACAGGATTTGCAGAAATCCTTGCAAAATTTAAAAATTCTCACCCATAGAAATCTCAGAATTGCTTTCAGGGCCTAAGAACTCCTACCAGAAGCACAGAATTCCAATTGGAGTCCCAGAAAACCTTACATGAAATCTCAGGGGAATTGTCATTGAAATCATGGATTTCAATCGGAACTCAATGCTGCCCCTCATAATTTCTTCCGGAATCGTAGATTATCTTCAATATATCTTAGGGTTCATTGGAATTTCAGAGTTCCCATAGGTATTTTAGAATTCTTATTGGAATCCCAGAAAACTCTATAAATCTTCGGAATTCTAGCCTAAATCTTAGAATACCAACAATTTCAACTGAAATCTCAGAACAAAGAAGTTTTGATAACTTAGAACTTCCATTGCAATCTCAAAACTCATACCGGTGTCTTGAAGCATCCTCCAAGATTTCTGAACATCAATTGGGATCCAAAATTCCAAAATATAGAACATGAACCATAAACCACTAGAATCCCTAACTCCCACTAAAACAAACTCCTATCGAAAGTGCAAAATTCCTTTTGATTGTAATATTTCTTACCAGAATTTCTTGCATGCAAGAAATATTGCTACTGAAATTTCAGGATTTCGTATTCCAAGAATTTCCAGAAATTCGTATAGTAACTATAAAAGCTTCTACCGGATTCTTGGTAATCTCTTCAACATATCAGGACTCAACTAATTTGAAATCATAGATTCGCCAACGGATGTGATACTTCCTATTGAATCGCGATCTTCAAAAAGTAGACTTACGATGCACCTATCGAATGCTTTTTGGACTGACGTATGGCCAATATTTTGCCATCTATAAAAGTCCTTCCAAAAAAAGACGGGGTTGGTGGTCTGATGGCTACCGCTTCTGCTTCATATGCAGAAGGTCATGGGTTCAATCCCAGGCCCGTCCCTTTCCTCGTACTTTGTAGTTGTATATCTCTCACTTGCTTCTATCTTCCATTCTAAATATATCACACTCAAACTATTCGTTCATAGCAACCGCTAGAACCAGAGACGGACAAGAAACCGTTTCCCTAACGCTTCCTACTTCCACGCGCACGCCTTTCTTACGCCTGATACATAGGCAGTCTGCTAACCACAAAAGCAAACCTCTCTGCCATGCCTTTCCTCCAATCCATACACTCCCGCATGAACTGACGTGGATGCAGTGGAATATACGGTCTACGTGGGAGTCAGTTCAATGCATCATCAATTCCTCCCCCTTCCCCTCATTGGTCTGCATTCTGACGTGGCAGGTGCCATTGTTGCCTAAAAATAGAAGACCACCAGCACTTATACACTGAGGATGCCTGTTAGTCCCAAGCAGTCATTCGGTTGGTTCCTTGTGTAAGTGCAGCTGATCTGGCGATACTGGAGTGCATCCACGGGCGGCCAATCAAGCTCAAGCTCAAGCTCAAGCTCTATAAAAGTCCTTCCAAAAAATTCGTACTTACTACTGTCCAGATCAGTTTCAGAAGGGCCAGAAAGGTCATTGTAAGCCAGGAAGGAATTCTGCCATCATTGTGATATATGTGTAAGATATAAACTGCTTTGAAAACAGCCTCTTTGCGGTAGTAAGCAAAATTTCTATAGTTTTGCATAAAAAATCATAAAAATTTCAAACTAAACATTGAGGGGGATGGGCTAGGGGGGATGCGTCAACTTCCAGCGCCACCAAAAACATAAGCTGGCTACAGAATGTGATTTGATTCGTATATGACTGAGATACAGCCATTTACACATCAACACTCCTATATAAATCCGGATTCACCGGTGTCCTCTTCCGAGAGGACCATAATGGTCCAAAATGCCAACGTTGGTCTGAATTCATCATTTTGACCAGTTTTGAGAACGAAAATCTGCATGGCATTTTTGTTTTCATGATGCTTAGTAAAATTGCTATAGAAAAACACTAAAGAGCCAAGGTTTTTCGAGTCAAACAAAAGCGGGGAGGGGTATGAAGGGATGGGTCACCCCCCAAAATGTAGGTATACTAATCCCCTTTCCATAACTTTTTAAAGAATTGGATTCGGATGACTATTGACTGAGATTGAAGCATTTTTGTGCACTAAGGTCCGTCCTGCCACTTTAAGGGTTAAGCCTGAGGCTAAATAAAGATGTTGTAATTTTGTTTGAATGTTCACCTTTATGATTTCGCATTATATGTTTCACACAGTGTAATCTGTGCTTTTCGCTTTTGGCGACTTTTAAGAGATACCGATCTAATTTATTTCGCTGTTGGTCTTTTTAGTGCTGAAATTGCAAAAAGCTGAATCCTGCTTAGTTTGAGTAGTGGCTACGGTTAGAATAGCTAAGATCATTTTTTAGCAAAAAAGAACAGCAATAATCAATCTTTGCACCAGTGTTGCATTTGAACGCGTTCAGTTTGCGTTCCAGTTCAAACTTTTGAACGGGGGATCAAGTAGGCTTGAACATTGAGCAGTTCAAAAATTTGAACCCATGCGAGCTGAAAATTGAACGCGGAATGAAAACTGTCGTCTTGGCAGACACACGACTTATTTCAATGTTGCAAAGTTTTGCAAAGATGTTGGGAAACATTTAAGGTGCCATATATTTGTAACGATTGGAATTCAATATGTTATGATGTAGTGTTTTTCGTGTTTTCAGCTTTATTGTGCATTTTGAAGTGAACGGGCCGTTCTTGAGCAGGTGCAGAATCTTGCACGAGAGTTCAATGCTTACTAGGTTCTCGTGAAAAATTAGAACGCGTTCAGTTCACTTTTGGCTTGCGTTCAGTTCAAAATGCATCACTGCTTTGCACACCCATGCAAAATGGTACAAGAACGTTACTTTCGTAAGGGGAACTTCTATCTCGGTAACCTTGTGGACCCAGTTTTTGCTACCTTCAGTTAACATTATATGGCAAACATGCGTGTCGTGCCTCATGCATGCGTGCTCGTAAATAGCGCGATTGTTGCTACACTCATTTCTAGTTAACTAACAGAGGAAATGTATGTACTGGCACAATTCATGTTTCTGTTGGTGACCTCAATGGGAAATACGTCTATCGTTCGGTGAATTCACCACATGATGAGCCATCCCCAACGGATAATTTCAAACGAGTTGTCGCACACTGCATACCGAAAGGTCTTCTGCTGATTGTGGGCAATGGTAATACTAATCACATCATCTGAAGCAGCTCAGATATTTTGAGAAACTCCAGTCTGATGGCTTACTTAAGTAGTACAGAACTTGGATAAGTTATTATAGGCAAATGCCCATGATATCTGCTAGAGAAGAAGTGTTGGACATAATGCTCTACTCAAACAGAATCAGTCACGAGTTTACGAATTGGCATGTATCAAATGATTAACCATTATCTAACCATCACTACTGCCCATACTCGCATAAGAGTCCCATACGAATTTTCACTACTTTTGAGTTAGCTTCATGAATGATGTTAATTTTTAGTGTACTTTATTAAATCATGATCAAATTTGTGTCTTTGTATGGACAAAATGCGAAAAAAATACCAAACCATGCGCGTCCCATATTGAAAGTACCCACATAACAGTCCCATTCGTTAATTACGGGAAAATTGAAGGGAATCTATTTCTATTATAATTTATGTTGTCTGTCACCGTGATTTTTAATTAACTAAAAAGACAGTAATACAAATTACAGTGTACAGTGTAACCATGTTTATTCAAGTAAAATTCTTATTCTTACTCGGCATGAAACTTTTCCCATCTGTTGCAATAAGTGGTAATCGTAGAACCACATATTGAAGTTTGTTCTTGTAAGCCTGTAAACTATAATTAGCAAAATAACTTACCCAGAATCAATGTTACGGCTATCATTAATATCGTGCTCTGGTCAATTGCCAACGAATTCTCCGACAGGCTCATATTTCAACAGCATGACGATTGAGGGTGCTCATAGCCGATAGGGTCGATAGGGTTTCCATTGTCAAAGTTAACCTTAGTATTTGCGAATCGCAAATTGCGACATCTAATGCAAAGAAATCAGATGATTCTGGGCATAGCAGGATCATACACATATAAAGAATCGCCAACAGCATTGCCGTCATCAGTCTAATCAACACTTGCTTCATTGTTACCTATAGTATGGTTCAAATCCAATATTTTCGTGCTGCATGAACTGTAAAATCAAATCCTGGGACGTATTCAAAACTATCACTTTCACCATTATATAGTTTGATAATTTCAAATGCCATTTGAATTCAAAAGATGTGAGTACTAACATTTACAAAAAGAAAAATGCCTTGGGAAATATTGTAAACCTAAACGTAAATGTGTCAAGGTACGCTATAACAAAGTAAGCGGATCCCAAGTAATGGGACTGGTATGCGGGTATATTTGTGTTTGGCAAGTGAAATACTCGGATACCGAGTCCCATTGGTTTGTATCTTATATTTTGACATGAAAAATAACCATCCCAATTGTATTTTCGTTGTTAAAGGTATTATAATTCTTCCAAGATATTGTGTTGAGTGATGCCACCACGATTTACTACTTTCAGAAGCGGCAAAACGAGAATATTTGAAAATATGTTTGGAAGCGTTTTTCTCGAAATGCTAAATTTCCTAATGGGACTGTTTTGCGAGTATGGGCAGACTACTTCTTTGAACATTTGAATGCAAATTCAAAGACTTTGCATTTTTCTTACCCCGCAAACTGGGTAGGGTGCCGGTACCAATGGTTGTAATGTAACAGTAGATTGGACTATGGAGTAAAACGAACATTTTTCGATAAAAACGATATGTGCTATTTTTGGTGGATAGATCGTCTCTAGTTTAGTCGATTTGCCAAATTTCAGCTTTTTATTTTATTAAAAAGTCATATAAATAATTAAATTTACGCAAAAAATTTGCTCCCTTGCACCAGTAGTTGCCGTCGTGTTCCAGTAGTGGATCAACGAATGGAAGCACTTTTTAAAATGGATGTATAAAAATGAAGAAAAGTCCTAGAGATGATCTTTATGCTTCATTCGAAAGATATTAGTTGCTGTTCCGAGGGAAAAATCTAAAACCTGTGTAAAAAATTACCATTTTGTTTAAAATTCCTCGTATCATTCCCGAACGTCTACTACTGGAGCACTAGCGCAACTACTGGAACACGTGTACCAATAGTGGCTCAAGCGATTTTATGTTAAAAAATTAGTTTTATCACTCTTTTTATATTTTTCCCATATAGTAGAGGGTGAAATCTTCCTGTTGACGCCAAAAGATCTCTGTTAAGGCTTTTCGTTATTTTGTTATGATTTTTTATAGCTTAGATAGTCCACTAATGGCACCGGCACCCTATCGGTTTTTATAATAATTAAAGAGTGATCAATGTTTGTTGTTTCACGTCAAAGAACACATTTTGGTGTAGTGTACCTTCAAGCTATATTTTAGCTGCGGTAGAATTCAGGACCAATCGACTTTAGAAGCCAAAATCTTGGAGGTCTTAACTATTTTGTATGGAAAACGGACAATGCGTACTTTATTCTGTCCAGTAGTGTGATATCTGAGGAGATTCATAATAGACTTCCTGAGAGACGCCGAGAATTGCTTTGGAATAGTAATCTACATACAGTCAGCTCTGATTAACTCGATATTGAAGGGACGGTCGAGGTAGGGAGATATCGAGTTACAGAAAACAAAACCAGTGCAACAGAGGTCCAAGGAATTGCCGAGTGAACCATGAAAACCAAGTTTTACTATATTTCTCTATCTCGACATTAAGATACGGAATATCAAGTAAGGGAGAGTTGTCTTATTATCTTTGCGGATGTATACGATTTTTTAACGCTATGATCAAAGTGCTCTTGCTATGTAGTAACGCTCCAGAATGAAAATGTATTCTTCGTGAGGTATTAGTGTCATGGCAAAGAGAATTGATGACGGCCAAAAAATATACCTTTTTCACTCCAAACGTGAATGAGTTGTTTATAAAATATGTCCAACACAAGGGTGCTGCTTCGTCCCGAAAGGGTTATCTTGAAACAGGTTTTGGTGTAATATTTTCTGGAACAACTAGCGAAACTCATAATGAAATAACCTATCAATTCAGCTTACCAATACATGTCCGAATAAAAAAAAATAACATATCTGGTAAAATTTCTGCGAGTTTTTGGAAAAATTTAGACTTTTTCGGAACGATGCACAGTGCGTTGCTCCATAGACAAAAACCAAATTTTAAGTTATTTTATCCGGCGATAATGAGTATCCACAAGTGTTTATAGATAGTATCTGTTAGTGAAACAAGTATTTATAAACTTTACAAAGCACTAAAACATCTACAACAAGCGTCGAAAGTGACAGTTGTCGGAGTAGCAGAAAAACTAAATTCTGTCGCATGTTTTCAGCAATCCTTTCAACTATCACGGAGAGCGTTAAAACCAATCTATTCAATCAAAATCTAAAAGAGAACATGACTGAAGGTTGTTAAAGTATATTTGATGTGATGAGAACACCAAATTTTTACTTTGAATATGAGAAATCGGCACGTTGAGGTGGCTACGAAATCAAACTTATGAAATACTAACTCGCAACTTTGATTATCGATTCAAAAAAAGTTCCACCGTGTTCCATCCTAAATCACGCACAGACATATTACTTAGAGTGTCCTCTAAAAGGTCTGAAAGATACAGCTGCAACTCCCAGCAACTCTTCGAGAATTTTGGCTATTGTTAAGTATACTCCTTAACCAGCACAATTATGAAAATTAGTTGTTTGTGATAGAAAATACAAACATTTTGCAACGCTATGTGGTCTCGGCTCAACCAGACATTACATCAAAGCAAACTAATACTTAAAAATATATTTTAAATGTGCTTTCCAAGATTTTATTTAAATTTTATATAAAAAACTGTCAAATAGAAAAAAAAAATCTATTTTTTTTTGCATGAAGGCGTATAAGTCACTTTTGCAGCTATGAGTGAGAAGAGATATATTTGCAAATAACTTCTTACATCATTATGAGCAATAAAAGTACAAATTGCAAGGTTTTACTTGGAAAATAATTAAATTGGCGCTTAGGACAGTTTAGTGATTATGCGTATGTTATGTGTCATTTATGCAACTTAAAGCTCTTTTGACCAGAAACAACTTTCCCTTCCATACCAAGGTGCTCAAATGGCTTGATCTTCCAGATTTGATTTTTGTCCCGCACCTCCATACATTCAACGCACTGTGCGATGCCTGAAGTAATGATATTTTAGTAGTTTCCACTTCCAGAGATCACTGCGGCTCCCGTAAGATTTGTGCGACTAGTTAATATTGAAAATATGTGTGATGTGTCGTTGGAATCATAGAACAGTTTCAAACATTGTTCCATGTTGATCCATCAATTGGCTATTAGGAAATCATCAGTTGCGTGCCATTATCGAGATATTGATGGCAGACGATAGCAAACTGTCTCATTTTCAAGTCACACAAAATCATTTGAAATGTTTAACAGAATTTTGACATGTTTCAAAGTTTTCAAGCAAAACAAACACAATTTAACATTTTTTCCAATATTATTTCAAACATAACTATAAACTAATCATTAGAACCATAATGATCAAGCCCTTCTTATAGAGCCATAAGAAAATAAGTCGATTTTGCGTCGTCAGATAGGTTTTGCTCACGGTTTCGCGCGTGTTTTCGTCGCCGGAGAATTTGTTTTTCCTGTTTTGGAGCGTCTTGCTGGGTAGGTATTTGGGAAGGCCCAAGCAAGACGGTTTGTTTTCGAGACGCCAAGAAGTTTTGCTGTCAGTGTCAGTTTTGTGTTCAGTCCAGGATGGACTACCAACTGGTGAGTTCGTTTCATGCTTATGATAACACATTTTTTCTTTAAAGCGTAACTTTTGTGTAATATTAAAACAAACTTTGTATGGTTCGTCACTATAAATGTCGGCATTATGCTTTTTTTATACAATTTCAATAAACATAAATTTTTCTCATTTTGACATTATTAAAAATTATCTTTTGAATTGTTCGACATTGTGAATGTTGACGTATTTTTTAAAACTTCTACCATATCGAGACAAAATGCACAGTAATACTCATATGTAATTTTCAAACAAACTATGTATGGTTCGTCACTACAAGTGTCGGCATTATTCCTGTTTCATATAATTTAAAATATGTACATGTAATTTTCAGTTTTCGCCATTAATAAAAACGTCTTTTGAATTGTTCGACATTATAGATGTTGACGTATTTTTTAAATCTTCTACCAAAAACTTCTCGAGACAAAAATACAAAACTAGCTTTAACTATAAGTCGTATATTACCCCCTTATCCTTGGATCGCATCACTGTCCAGAGGTGACTCCCAGATCTTTTCCGCCCTCACTAATAAACACCCTTCCCGTGGTGATTGTGGAGATGCAGAGGTATTCTCGGTCTCTAGAAGCAACAATCATTACACCCTAACATTTCTTCCCCATCCCAACTGACTGTAAGGACTTGGCCGGCGCCGTTATTGATCAATAATCTTAGATCTGCTAAAATTGCACTTCGAGAGTAAGCGGAAACTCCCATCCCTTATTCATTTGGATCGTAGCGCAATTCTTACCAGTTCCGATCAATCACGGAGTAGCAACCATTGAAATGTACAGTCAGTCTATGCTATGCTATGCTATTTTGTCTAAGGATGAAAAACCAGGTAAACATGTCGACACAGATTTTGTATCCGATATTTCCAGATGCGCGTTCTGATAAGTGATAAAATTGAGTCTAATTTGTAATGCACCTTGTATGAAACTTACAGTATTAAGAGTTACAGAGCTTGGAAACGATCCAATGCTTTCAAACGTGCCATAGCTTCAAAAGGAATCGTGGTTGCATTGCAAAGTGGTGCCATCTGCTTGTCAGACTCCATTCCTCCTGAAGAATCTGTCATGCGCAGTTCGAAGCCATCATCAACCATTTGTTTCCCAAGACACACATCCCAAAATCACAGATGCACGAATGACACACATCTCGTTTAGAACAAGATTCTTGCCTCTAGTCGTTATGGTTCGCTTTTATATTACAGATGTACGAAAAGGAAATTTCATTCTTAGTCCACTTACCTGTACATCGAAGTTATGAGGTTGCTGCAGCAAATTAGCGGGTGACTCAATCTGATTAGGACCCTGGCCGGGTTGACTAACCATTTGACTCTGAAAAGTGGAAACCGGATTTAACATTGTTTGACCATCCTTCCGATCGGTAGCAACTGTGTACTAACCTGTGTAATCTGCGGGATCCCGCCTACACCGTTCATCACGTGGCTCTGCATCTGGTTGAGCTGACTCATCTGGTTCATCTGGTTAAGCTGATTCATTTGATTCATCTGATTGATCATCTGAGGATGGTGGTAGGACCCCAGAGCGGCAGCGGCCGCCTGCTGGGCAATGTCATTTGCCCCGGCACCGGTCCCAACCCCAGCCGCAGCGGCAGCGGCGGCAGCAGCAGCAGCAGAACCAAGCATGTGGTGCAACGAGTGGTGGTGCTGTGGAAAGCCAGAATTATGGTGCGACGGAGCATCCAGCAGATTGGAAGCACGCGGTAATTGTTCCTCTGCCGGAGATGGCTGGCGAGAACCGGGCGTGCGACTGGAAGAAAATGGAAACCGGTTAAATAATTTCATATGCGTGTGTTTGAAAATGTGTCACTTACTTAAATCCTTTGTCGTCATCAATTCCATTTACGATCACTACTCCGTTGGTCGAGTTCACTTCCTCCTTTTTCAAACCGTTCGATTCGAATGGCGAGTTAGCTTTATCTTTATCGTCAGATGTCTGCAATGAAAGAATGTAGAGTTAGACATTGATTTGAACTCTTACTTGAAACTTTGATTCATTCCGAAAATCAAGTAAGCTTAAACCACCAAAGGACCCTAGCCCAAACTTATAAGAGTGCCATTCGGCACATCAAGATTGATGCCAGCAAGATCCTGATTATGGTCGCGATACAAACGGACAAGGCATGGAACTACGAGTAGGAGTGCTTCGAGCACATTGGGAGCAACGCCAGTACGGCCCCAATTATGTATACTGGCAGCGCACGACTAAGGGCAACTAACGGTATATGTACTGGATAATATGCTTTGAGGCAGACAGCGGCGACATTCTACTCCCTTAGTAGGGTCGGGTGACACTGGCCCGAAACGGCGAGTGGGTTAATGGTGCAGGCTGCCCCCGTTGCGAAAAACCGTGGCGGGCCTTAGAGTACGTTCCAAATCCGTCGCCTGGTTGGTCCAACTAGGCGGGAGTAGGCTCAGATGCCATTACCTGACTTGCGCCGATCCGGCTCTGAACATAGTAAATAGGACTATGTCAACCCTAGCATGGCCTCCCTGCTTGAATAGATAACCATGGGATCACAAAGGCGACTATTCTAGCGGAGATGGATAGCGGCTCTTAGGGGGGTCTACCCCGTTTGGCATAATGCCGTTTGGCATACAGTCGTTTGGCATTAAGTCGTTTGGCATAATAGTCGTTTGGCATAACATTCGTTTGGCATAATAGTCATTTGGCATAATGGTCGTTTGGCATAATTTGAAAAAGGAAGATACTGCAGTGGTACAGTAATATGCCGTACCATAAGATGCGTCATCAAATTTCATGTTCCTTTTTTTTCAAATGACATAGAATAACTTAGGCGTTGGATATATTTTTGTTAAGGTGAAGATGAATCAAAGCCAAACTTCAAATTTTTAAGAGCACGGATCTAGAGAACCGAACACTCATTTGAGCTGAAAACTTAATCAATTGGTCACCACCAGCTAGTGATCAATCGATTGAGTTTTCAGCCTGAACGGATGTTCGGTTCTTCAGATCCGTGCTCTTGAAAATTTGAGGTTTGGCTTCGATTCATCTTCACCTTAAAAATGCGCCATAATATCCCGGACTTAATGACCCCGGAAGTCATGTATGATGCAATTCCAAAAGAGCTTTATTGGATATTGGTTTCCTTGAAAAATGGTGATTACAAGTATGTCCTATCACTAACTGACAACGGAATTTACGATCGTGAGCAGTTTATACACACCCCTTTGCTTAATGGAAGGAATTTGATCAAATTAAGTGTTTTTCACAATTATGCCAAACGGCTATTATGCCAAATGGCGATTATGCCAAACGACCGTTATGCCATACGGCATTATGCCATACGGCATTATGCCAAACGGGGTAGACCCCTCTTAGGGGGACCCATAAGAGATGATCCATCAAAACAAACAATTAGCGGAATGTGAAGGAGAGGCTTCTGGACCTATCAGTAATCGGCTAAGGTTTCCGCCAAGGAAGGAGGCGACCAACATCAACTTTAGTGAAAACAGTGTGGGCAAAAGCCTAGATACTGTGACGACGGCAGGCACTGGCCGCTCCAGTGCAACATGTGAGGTGACCGATGGCCCGGGACTAATCGAGACCATGGATCGCAATAGGGAGTACCTCCCTAAAATGCAAATAGCTGCTGAGCAGCTTGATGTCATCATCAAGTTTGTTAATAGCTAAAGCAATATCAGCAAAGATTTGAAAAAAAGTCTACTGAAATTGCGACAATCAGTCCTAGCTGCAAAGCAGGCCTACGAGAAAGCCAAGGCACAACTTGGAAAGGTAGAAGGCAAAAAAGACACTAAGTCGTGTCAAACCGAAGTGTTTTCCTTCACAGGCAACGCGAATATATCTGATGATATTATTCGATACGCGATGCGAAAGAGGGGACCTTCCGAGGATGCATATGTGGCGAAAAGACGTATGGTTGCTAAGGCAAAAGTGACCTACGCGACCGTCCTCCAGAGCGGAAAAGCTGGCCAGGCCAACACCAAGCCTAAGCCCAAGAAAGCCAAGAGCCACGGGATAACCCGAACCAGGCAGTGCATCCACAGGAACCACGGGCACAAGGCAACAGTAACCCGTGGATACGAGTTGGAAATAAGAAAAAACAGAGGAAACTGAAAACAGAGCCCAAGGAGAGCGCTAAACCGAAAATAGCGAAATGTAGGAATTTAGGCGAAGCCCTCGTTATCAAAACGGAGGAAGCGAAATACGACGAGGTTCTGAAGGCGATGCAAAGCAGGGAGAAGCTATCGCCATTGGGCGCAGATGTGCGGAGCATAAGGCGGACTAAGAAGGATTGGTGAAATGATCCTTTTTTTTTTGTATGGTATTCAGTTGGAGCTGCCTGACAGCTTAACTTGTCAAGGCTGAACCCTCGGTCTGGCTCGGAGGGCTGAACCCTCGGACTAGGCAATGGCGCCCACATGAACACTGTTTTTATTAGTATTGTGACGTGGTAGTTTTTGAAAAGTACCCATATTCCCTTGCTTCTGAGAAAAGGAAGCATTATGAAAATCAGCAGCTCCATTAGAATTTGTTTGAAATAGTAGTGTAGAATTTGTTTGAAATAGTAGTGCATTACTAATACTGTCTAGTCGAAATGGTTTTGAATAATTTGTCATTCAAGTGCTATTCTGATTACTATTGTCTTTTACGTAAGATTAGAGTCTTAAATGTCAAGTGTCGTCAAGTCTTAACAAAATTAAGCTGTTTAGTAGTAGTTCTAGTTAATTTCATTTTTTGTTGTTAAAAGTATTTATTGGTCAATACGTTCATATATCCTTAAAGAAAAAAGTCGCTTTCCTTGTCTGTTCAACAATTTTTCGAAACTAGCAAGTGTACCCTAATGATCGATCTCAGCGTCTTACTTTCCATAGTCATTTTTATAGTGAATATTGAAGAGTAAAGTTTCCTTAGGCTTCTATTACAGTCTCCTACAAGATTCACTTTTCGGTGGCAAATGCAATGCTTCACAACGCCTACTTTCTACTTGTAAATTTTGCGAAAATGAAGCTGGAATTAGATTATTTATACCGCTGTTACAAAAGAGGTATTTCTTATTATGGCAATGTAAAAACCATATTAAAATAAGATTGTCGCCACTTATTTCTACTCAGTGAATCTACTAGTAATTTTCCTAAGAGTTCCTACGTCGTATATGATAACGATGTATCTAGCTAGCTAATAGTAAGAGTGGCTACGGATCATTCTGGTTAGCAAAAGGCAAACTGAACGTCACCAATAGTATTAATGTCCACTTCGAATAGATTAATTATTTGAAATGGGCATCAATTCTATCAATGACGCAGAATGTCCGTTGGATCACATCCGAGATATTATTGCGTCTATGCCATATGAATTATGACGCGGCTTTAAGCAAAAAATGCCAAAATGTGATACCACCACTACAGGTTACGCCTTTGGTTTCCATCATATGGGCTAATGGATTATGCCCTCCCATCGCGGCAAGGTCGCATAACCAAGGGGAGGGTGAGGATTGGTGAAATGATCCTAGTATTAAAAAAAAATGCCAAGCAAAAGGGTGCAGTCTATAAGAAACTGGCACAAGAAGTATTTGGCGACGAGGTTGATGTAAGATCTTTGACTGCAGAAGCGACTCTCCAGTGTAAAAATCTGGATGCGGTCACCGATGCAGCGGAGGTCTCGGCTGCCCTCAAAGAGCAGTGTGACATCGACGTAGCCAGTAAGCCCATCCACCTTAGAAAGGACCCGCAGAGCACCCAGGTGGCGGCGATCAGGCAACCGGTTGCAGAGGCCCTTCAAATAAGCCAACAACGGGAACTGGGTGGCGGATAGGTCTCAACAGCTAGCAGCTATAGGGGCGACCGGACGATGCCCAATCCAAGAAGTAGTCTCTAGCTCAAATGACGGTTTGCAATAGCAAAAATCAACGGCGTGTTCTATTGCAGCTGTTACGCGTGGTCGATTGAGAAATTTTCCCACATGGTCGACAAGATGATAGCCGAACTAGCTAATTGGCAGCCAGTAGTGATAGCTGGTGACTTTAATGCATGGGCAGTGAGTGGGGTAGCCGCTGCTCCCACCAAAGAGGCCAGCTATTGTTGGAATCCCTGGCCGCATTAAATGTAGAGCTGGCAAATGTGGGTACATTGAGTACCTTCCCCAGAAATGGTGCAGAATCGATTATCGACATGACGTTTTGTAGTTCTAACCTTTTAGGTATCATGAACTGACGCGTTGATGACGGTTATACTCCTACCGATCATCATCGATTGGCTATAGTATGATACCAGTCGGGCGAAGGGCAGTGCGATGTAACTCGACCCAAGCCCGAGGTTGGAAAACAACGCGCTTCGACGGCGAAGTATTCAGCCCTGAGGCGCGAACGGAACACTGGACCTAAACGGCGAGAAGCTAGTTGCTGTGATATCACGAGCATGTGATGCTTCCATGCCGAGAAAGGCCCCTCCTAGAGAGAACAAGCGAATCAATTGTAAATCTTCGAGCAATCTGCCTTCGGGCTAGCCGAGGATGGCAAGGTGCACGCAAAGAAGCACAGAGAGAAGAACGCAGTGAAGCATTCAGAGAGGCAAAGCTAGCTCTCAAAAAAGAAATCAGGAAATGGCGATGGTATCCCGAATGTTGCCTTAAAAACGGCAGTGAATGCGGATCCGGACTTGTTCAGAACCACGATGCAACGCTGCATAGATCAAGGACTTTGCCAGGATGTATGGAAGCGACAGAAATTGTTGCTACTACCAAAGGCGGGGAAACCACCAGGTAATCCGTCGGCGTATAGACCTATCTGTCTACTAGATAACACGGGCAAGTTATTGGAGCGGCTTATTCTCAACAGGCTAGTACCGTATACGGAAGGAGCGGACGGCCTGTCCAACAACCAGTTTAGATTCAGGAAAGGTAAATGGACGCCATCAAGTCGGTCGTTCAGATCATTGAGGTGACAACCGAGCGTAAAAGGAACGGCATCCGTTACTGCGCGGTTGTCACTCTGAATGTGAACAATGCGTTCAACAGCGCAAGCTGGGAAGCAATAGCACACGCAATTCACCGCCTCAAGGTACCGGTACAGTTGTGTAAGCTTCTAGAAAGTCATTTTGATGGTAGGATTCTACTGTATGACACAGAGGAGGTGCAGAAAAGCGTTCGAATTATTGCGGGAGTACCTCAAGGTTCAATCCAGGGTCCGATGTTATGGAATGCGATGTACAATGACGTGCTGAGGCTGCCCCTTCCGACGTGTGTTAAAATTGTTGGCTTTGCCGACGATATCACCCTAGTGGTCTATGGCGAATCGATGGAGGAAGTAGAGTTGACAGCAGCGCACTCTATTTCCATAGTTGAGGAATGGATGAAGTCTAGGAAACTAGGACTTGCCCGTCACAAGACTGAGGTGGTGGTGGCCAACAACCGCAAGTACGAGCAACGGGCACTCATCTCGGTAGGTGGTGGCACCACAGAGTCCACGCGATCCCTTAGCCATCTTGGGGTAATGATCGATGACAAGCTCAGCTTCGCTAGCCAAGTTGAATATGCCTGTTAAACGGCATCTACGGCTATAACGGTGCTATCGAGGATGATGTCTAAACAGCTCTGCTGTAATTGCCAGCAAATGCAAGCTCCTGGCAGACCTGGCGCTATCCATACTAAGATATGGAGGACCAATCTGGTGAAAAGCGCTTAGAACGAGCAGAAACCTAAAGCGATTGGAAAGCACTATAGGATCATGTGCTTAAGAGTAGCAAGCGCATACCGAACGGTATCTAAAGAGCCCGTGTGCATCATAGCCGGGATGACGCCCATCGGGCTCATCATCAAGGAAGATGTTCAATGCTTCAACCAAAGAGGCACCAGAGGAGTCCGCAACACGCGTAAGGAGGCAGCCAAATGTGTCAGATTGGTATAAAAGAAACCATGGGGAAGTGAACTTCCACCACAAATCTCCCAACTGGTGGGGAACGTGCCTTTGGAGCCGGCCTTCTGATACCACATTATGTTATAATTGCAGCGCCTATGGGGCGCCGACCAAGAGTTGGCTGCAGAGGATTAACCCTGCCGAGGCCAATCCCTTGTAACATTGTTTAAGTCGGCTATGAGAAGCAGTTTGCCTAGGCTACTTCTGCTGCATGTTTTGTGCTATATGCACAGGCCCCTCCCCGAAGAAATGCCGTAAGGAGGTTCCGGGGAGATGAGGTTCTGAGGCCAAGGGTAATGTCGGTGCACTCTGTACACAACTTGAGCAATTCAACACGAGTGCGACAACCCTACACTCCCTGAGTTACCGTCTCAGGCGTCTGTTTGCAGATTTCCCCTTGTAAAAAAGCTCCCTGATACCTTGGGGTCTGGTTTTAAATTCCACCCCTGTAAGAAGGAGGATTTGCGGGAACAGCGAGTGCTGGAATGCAGTAAGGCGCCGTCCACAAATTAAGTAGCTCTCGAAGGGGTTGGGGTCAAACGTTACGACTCGCACAAAATTTTGAAAATTTCCATACAAAGAGCGTTATTGAGGGCACAGTGGTTATAGAATTTTTTAATTTTAGCGTTAAGAGGCGAATGAACCATACGGTTTAAAACCTCCATAATAAAAAAAAAATAGCGTTACGTAATGAGTGCGTGCTGCCTGACTTCGGCTGTCACTGAGATTATGCTGGAATTACAGCGCATAGCGTACCTACTAAGATTCAGTTGAACGGGATTATCCTGCCCACACTGATCCCCAGTAGGGGTAGTCGGGGCGGTTTGGCCAATGGGGTGAAATGAGCACCCTTTGAAAATTGCATAAATTCTCGAAATTTCATCTGAAATAACATGCAACCCCAAAGCTGACAAGGAAATGAAGCAGTAGACATACTACAAGTCAGTGTTTTAAACTCAAAGAAAAATAAATAAGGTACCGTGGGGCAAGTGGGTAATGAATTTCGCATAGTTCTAGAGACCTTAAATTAAAACAAATGAGGTCGTGTATATTTTTTAGCTTGACTCCCACCAAATATAAGCAGTATACTGAAATTGATATTTATGTAAAATTGAAGAAAAAAGTACAGAAAAAGTTTTTGAAAAACGTCTCCTTTAAGTTTATCATTTAGAACAATAAATTCAAAAACTAACAGTTACATTCAAGATTTCTATTACCTTTAACATTTGGTTAGGCGTCCCAATGAACAATAACATAAGTAACATGTGAACAAAGAAAATTTTATTATTGTTACTTGGATTTTCTTCTGTTCAGTTATGTTTGTTGAAATGATTCGACAACATTAAACTGCAACATTTCCAATGTTAGTTCTTACATCATGGGACAGCAATTGCATTTCTGCTCTGTAAAATTTCTACCGCTCGTTATTTGTTTTTAAGAAAATCGGATAACTATTCAAAAGAAATCAAACAGAATCCCTCAATAAAGTATTTAGAAACTTTTTTATGTGGATACACCTATACCCCATTTTTTATGTTTTGAACTAGCTTTACATAGACATCCCACAAGATTTCCGTGCGTTCTCTTATATTGGAACTTTTCAATCAACGTCTTCTTTTTAATCGGCTGTCCGAAGTAAACATATTAATATCGTAATATTTGGTAACCTTTTTTTTAAAGAAGTTCCATGATTTGGCCGTGATAATAGCATTTAACGCTTTGAGTGTTTCTTGAATTATCAGCACGTTCTGATGTTCTAGGATACTTGTGAACCTTGTATAAGTATAGCTACCTAAATAGAAAACACAAATTTAATCTCTAATGAGAAACTTTTCACTTGCTCCACGTAATTAGAAAATTGACAGTGTTTCAATTTAATTATTTTTAGGTCTATGTAGAATTAATTCTAAAACTTTTTTTATAGCGGTTCAAAACTATCAGAGAGGACAACTTCGAAATGGTACAGACAATTATTTTCCTCAACTTTTTCCCACTGAAAATATTAAAATAAGATTGCACGCCGCCAACTTGTTACGGAGTGATAGTTGGCAGGTTAACTATATTTCGCTCTATTATGCAACAAAGGCTGAAAATTCTCAGAAATTTCTTAACTATCGTAATGG
This sequence comes from Aedes aegypti, assembly GCF_002204515.2. Classification (NCBI taxonomy): domain Eukaryota; kingdom Metazoa; phylum Arthropoda; class Insecta; order Diptera; family Culicidae; genus Aedes; species Aedes aegypti. The sequence goes on from NC_035109.1 coordinate 111,308,341, forward strand.
TCTCAATGGCCTCAAAGATTTACGCATGAATTTTAAACGTTAATTCACATATTCAGTAAAATATACTAATTATTTTCACTTACCCCACTTACCCACTTGCTCCGCGGTACCTTAAATGAAGTTAGAAAAACTTGCCCATATTGCCCCGAATGGCTCTTTCAAATTTCATTATTTTAGAGTGATAAAATTTGACTGTTAGAATGTTTTTTTAAAATTCATTTGTTTTGCACGGAGTGGTTATAAATACTAATAATTTTCAAGTGTAGTGAAAAAAATAATTTATTTTTTAGATTATATGATATAATTTTACAACCAAATCAAGCATGATTTTTCAAATAAACTGGTAAAATTATCGAATAAACCCTTTTGCTTTCTGCTGCTCACATACACCATGATGGTTCGTCGATATCATACCTTGATTGATACATACACCTTGTTTGTTGCAGTCGGTTTGACAGTTCGTTTTTCACATGCGTCACGTCATGTACACCAGTATTGTTTTGAAGTTGCACATACACCGGTTTGAAAATTCCCATCAAACTTGATAAAGTTAGTCAATTCGTCAGTTTTTACGTTCAACTACAACGAATATTAGTTTCCCAATGTTTCCAATTTCAACTTAACTAGCAGGAGCACCGGACGGAGCCGTGAGTACCAAAAGTAGATGGAGAATAGTTCTTGTGAGAAATTTGGTAGGAAATATTTTCTATAACCGAATACTGATCATGTTCCACATCCGTTTGCCAACGCGTCTCTAGCTGCAGCTGTGTAAATCCGAATTTTTCGATTTCCAACATGTTTAGTGATTCGGAAACAGTATGACGTATCTGCTGATTAAAATTTTGTCAGTTGAGTCGTTTACAAACGTAGGGTGTATGTAGCCAAATTAAAAACACTGAGTAAAGTGCACATAGGGCAGAATTGAAATTTATTTTAAAAAATCCAAAAATGGTTTCAGGAATATTTTTGTAGGCTCAATATGTAGATTACGCGTTTGTCAAGCCCATGCAAAGCAAATCTCGATTTGTTTATTTTTGCAGTTACGTCGGATTGAAGAATTATGATTGAAATATAGGGTGCTCATTTCACCCCATCGGTAAAAAAAATCAACTCCAAAAATTACAAATTTTGAAAAATCTCCCATTCATTCGAGAATTTTATAGGATAACGGAAATCATATAGATCTAGTGTATTGATCTAAGAATTGTTGGAAATCACGCAAAAATTTTAAGTTTCCAATATATTTTCAGCACTTTTATTGACTTTTTCTTAAGGTGGCCAAACTGCCCCACTTTCCCCTAACGATAATAACTGTAAACGGTCGCACACTGGGGCAGAATTGAAAAAACGCGGAAACAACCTGTAGTTCTTTGGAATTAAGAGATAGACGTTTGGTGTCTTTAACGAAAATGATCCTTTCAATGAGGCCGATGTTTCGAGATAAAGTCATATTTTTTAGTGTTATTCGCATAAATGACTGAAATGCCATTTCGGTCAAATGGCAGTTTAGGTGTATGGTCTCTTCAGCAAAGTTGATCATTATTTGATGCTGAAAATAATTGCTGAAGACGTCAAATTTCCAAGGCCTACTGTTTTTGAAATATAGACATTTCTTTAAAAAATGTGCTAAAACCGAAATATTTGAGTTTTGCTTGCAATTGTTCAATTAAAATTCCATATATCGCCTATGACTATGTCGTTAATTAACATAAAGCAGATCTGGTGAAAATTTGATGGTAAAAATAAAATTTTGTTCGATTTTTTGAGTAAAGTATAGGCCATTCTAGCGATCGGGCAAGTTTGAGCAGGTTTTTTCATCGCCATCCACTTACGAAAGGTCAGAGCATTCATATCTAATTTTTCCAAGGATATGATATTTAATATATTTTTTATATGTGATCTGAAAGTATGCTAAGCTTATAAAAAGGTTCAAAATTATTTTACATGACGATGTAGTAGTTTTACAATATAAACAAAAGTTCAACATAGTCATAAATATTGTTCTGGTTTATTGGTACCCAAATGCACTTAACTATTTGCTTGTTACATTGCTTGTATATTCCATATTCGCAAAAACGCCCTAAGCGCCAGACTTATTATGTCAAATGGCTTTGGAAATTTGTCATCATTAGCAATTGTTTTCAGCTTGAAATAACGATCGACTTTGCCGAAGGAATCATATACCTACATTTCCATTCGACCGAAATGGTTTGACATAATAAGTCTGGCGCTTAGGGCGTTTTAGCGAATAGCAAATATACAAGCGATGTAAAAAGCAAATAGTTAAGTGCATTTGGGTACCAATAAATCGTAAGAATATTTATGACTATGTTGATCTTTTGTTTATATTGTTAAACTATTACATCGTCATGTAAAATAATTTTGAACCTTTTTATAAGCTAAGCATACTTTCAGATCACAGGGTGTCCATTCAAAATCTGTTTTCCAATTCCCGGATTTTTCCCGGATGCCTACAATTTTTAAACCGGGCTATATCAAGATCCTTCGACTTGATATTTTCAAGACTCTTATCAGTAAATGCTGATATTTGAATTACTTAACTTTCAAAATATTCGTTTTCAAATTCAAAGGATTTTTACATCGTTAAAAATATTTATACTTTTTGATAACATTAGAACATAATTTATTTTTTATATTGAGATTGTCAAATATTGAAAAAAATATTAGCAATACCATTGCAGTTACATATAAGATTCAATAGAGTAGAGGATTTAATAGGTATTTAAATCTAATAACTGATTTTGTAAATTCCGCAACTGTTTGCTCTAGGATGATGAGTAGTACAGAATTAGACAAAGCATTTGCCACTTTTTCATTTTGTTTGTATACCATAAGCTATGTATGCTGTTCCGCTCATAGCAACTAGCACCATAGTTAAATCCTAATAGTTGAACAAAAGAGAAAAGTTTAATAGCTAATCCAAACTTTTCTAAGAACGCCTTACAAATTATTCGTGACATGGCCCATAGCCCCTGAAAAAAAATCTAGTAAAATTCTCAGTCAAATGGTTCCAAGGAAATATATTTTCAGCAGAAACGATATCTCGCCAAAAGAACATTTCGTCATAAATTTTTCATAAGGGCTTATCTGCATTTATCAATGTCTCTTCATCTTTGCTCAATTTGCACTGTTGAAGAAAACTGATTTTTTTTTTCGTAACATGTTTTCGTGCTACAGGAGAAACAATCACTTTATCTAGCTTCATGAACAAGGAGTATTACAGAATTGTTTAATTTGGCGAAGTTATTAGTGAAAGAGAGGATCGATGACGAGAGCCCTTATGAAGGAACAGTAAGTGGACACTTTTTTTCTCTTTGAAGCTTACCAAAAAATTGACATAAATCCATAACAGCATCTTTCAAATCGGTCCAGACTTTCAGCAGTAAAACCACCTAGATCTCCCTAGAAAATTGAACGAAAATATTTTTAGATTAACTTTCCACCAACCACTCAGAATCTGCTAAGAATAAAAAAATAGAAAGGATTCTTTTATAAACCCAACTTGAAGTTTTATTAGTTATCCACTACTTGACTTTCGGGTGATTTTCCAAAACCTTCAATTGGGTCCTAAAATGTTTAATGAATTCTTGTTTTTATTCAATAATACGAAAGAGCGTGTTCTGGCAAATACTTTAGCAATTTTCCCAACTCGAATAAAGGCTATAACATATTTAAACTTTAATTTTAAAAATGGTTCCAAATATGAACTTTGACACTTTTGATCATGTTCACTTCAATTTGTCGTCAGGGGTTTCAGTTTGAATACTGTAGTTGTTCCTATCTAAAATTTCGGAAGGGACACGGAAATTTAAGTTTAAACCAAGGGGTTTGACAAAATCTCAAAACCCGCAAAAAATGTTTTTTGGACTTAAAGCAACGAAAATCGTTTAAAAATTGAGTAAACATGTGTTTCTGGCCTTAACTTAAGCGTTTAGTACTGAAATCAGGACAGGGCTTTAGGATCTTATTGCCTAGTCAATTATCTACTGGATTCCCTTTACAATTACAGTAATAATCTCATCAAGAATTTGTTATCTTAATAGAAATCTGTCAAGCATCTCACCAAGAACCTTGCCGGAATCCTCAATTACGCTTCTAGAAATTTTTCAAAGATAACAATGATGTTTTATAAGATCCGCTTTGAATTGGTTCAATATCTTGCCGCCAGAAATCTTTAAGTCATCTCACAAGAAATCAGCATAATTTGCTACAAAAGTTTGCCAAAAATCTCTGCAAGAAACCAACGATTTTTACTAGAAACCGTTAACAATTTCTTCAGCATCTTACCAAAAGTTAATAATAATGCGAAGTTTGAGTTGTCAAACAATCGTGTATCTTGTGTCATTTTTTTTTCAGTTTTGTCCACAGTATCTACTTAAAATTTAAACAAATTGATACTCTTATATTCGGAATACGTATTTTTCCCGGTGTGTTCTACAATTTCCCGGGTATTTCCCGTATTTTTCCCGGCCAAATGGAATTCCCGTGTTTTTCCCGCTTTTCCCGGATTTCCCGGATGGATGGACACCCTGAGATCACATAGAAAAAATATATTAAATATCATATCCTTGGAAAAATTAGATATGAATGCTCTGACCTTTCGTAAGTGGATGGCGATGAAAACACCTGCCCGAACTTGCCCGATCGCAAGAATGGCCTATACGCAATATCCCTGTTTTTTGAAAATTTTACTTAAAAAATCAAAATTATAATTTTACCATCAAATTGTCACCAGACCTGCTTTATGTTAATTAACTAGGGAGACTTACGGCTTCGGCACCATTCGACTATTATCGGCAATCAAATTTCAAACCCCAAATATACACTATTTTTCTATCAAAACACTTCAGTGGAAACATTCAGATGATTCTTTGTTCTGCCCGCTTCCCGCTGACGAGATTTCCGAGACTAAACAAACGATATCGCCAGAGATGTCATCAATTCAAATGAGCACGCCTCAAAATGCGACTGATTTGGAGCTGCCGAAGTGATTCACCAGCAGTTGTTATGGGAAAGTTGCCGAAGAGATTGAGGCTGCCGACAATAGTCACACTGACAAGGGATGTTCGCAGCGTCGTAAAAACGTTTCCAAAAGCATTTTGACAAGTCTGTCGGTGTGAATCGATAGAGGATTGAAAACGCATAAATGTAAATAGACAAACACGGAATTTGTCTGCTGATGTCCGAGAAAATTACAAAAGAAGCACGGCATCGGCTTAAGCTGCCGAGAATACGTAAGATCCCCTACATAGTCATAGGCGATATATGGAATTTTAATTGAAAAATTGCAAGCAAAACTCAAATATTTCGGTTTTTAACACATTTTTTAAATAAATGCCTATATTTCAAAAATAGTAGGCCTTGGAAATTTGACGTCTTCAGCAATTATTTTCAGCATCAAATAATGATCAACTTTGCCGAAGAAACCATACACCTAAACTGCCATTTGACCGAAATGGCATTTCAGTCATTTATGCGATTAACACTAAAAAATATGACTTTATCTCGAAACATCGGCCTCATTGAAAGGATCATTTTCGCTGAAGGCACCAAACGTCTATCTCTTAATTTCAAAGAACTACAGGTTGTTTCCGCGTATTTTCAATTCTGCCCCAGTGTGGGTCGGTTAGAAGAAGCAGCTTGCTGAACCTAATTCTGTTCAAGTTCAAGTTCCCCGAATTAATACCGTGTTCGTGATTCCGGGGAGGAAAGGGTCTGAAGCCATGGGTAATGTCTATTCTCTGTACACCTCATTGGACAGATTTTGTGAGTCGGCGAAGGTGCGTCAACCCCACCACTTCGTATTTTTGCTGATGCCCCTTTTATAACAAAAACGTATTTTTGTAGTCAAAATTTACAAAAGTTTCCTATTAAAAGTTTTGTGTTAAGAAAGAATGCAATCAAAATAACAAAAAGATTGCTTTTGAATTGACTGAAGCCGTTATCTCTCAGTGATCCCCAATGTTCTTTTTTTTTGTCTCGTGAGAAATAAGTTTCTTAACCTCAATAGAACAATCAAAAGCTAAATTCAAATGCTATGTATGTTCTAATTTTGTGGTTATAAAATAACAGTCAAATATTTCCAATCTTTTCATAACGATTATATCAGAGTTACATAAAAATTCAATATTAGATTTGAACACAGTGAATCGCAATAAAATTTTCTAAAAATAAGTCAGTTGAATTGTTATGCAACTTACCTTGTCATTATCATCAAATTTCAATCCCTTAAATCGAGGTTCTAAACTAGCAAGCGGGCTTTCCTTGTTCGTCGGCGATCCACCGAGGACATATTCTACCATTTTTACACCGAGCCCTCCAGTGGAATCCCGTGGGCTAAAAAAAAACACAGAAAATATTATCCATTTTTCGAATTAACTCGGAAACCTCATGGAAGCCATACCTCAAAATTCCTGTCGATCCAGTCGGATTCGTGTCTGGCGCGTGGGGGAAGATGCGTCTCGAGGCCAGTATCGCATCGCCCTGAGATGACCAGGTGGAATCGCGCCACACCTGATGGTCAGTGGTGGCGTGCAGGTGAAGCGGAGCCAAGGAACCAGCCGCACCTCCGGTGGCCACCTTGACATCATTGCTGCCGCCCTTTTCCCAGAGTTTCTTCGTTGCCGATGTGGTGATCTGAAAGAATACAAACATAGCAATTATGAATAACTGTGTACCCATGGCTCGGGAAATTTTGCGTGCTGAACTCCTGAACTCGTTGAGGGGAAATTTCGCCAAAATGGTCTGACCTCATCTATCGGCGCGGTTGCAGAGATCTGTGTAATGAATAGCGTTCGAAAGTCAATTCCGGTAATGACCGTGTAACAGGGGCTCTAATTCGGCTGACGTCATTGAGATGTGCGTAGCCGTGGGGAGGAGTAGAAGCGAAAAAAAAATAACAACCACTAACCGGAAAAAAAGATGAATCGAAGAAAGACCAATTTTGCCACTCCTCACAGCGGCACACCGGAACATGCTTTCGATGACCCACAAAAATTATGCGGGATTCGACCTGTAGATCTGCCGCGGTAACAGACGTAGGTACGTTCATATATCAACGCAGAACTATGGAGAACCAAATTCGGATGATCCATGTCAATTTTGATCAATGAGTTCTTCTTGGATCATTCATAGAAAACGTGAACTTTTTGGTTCAATTATATAAATTTTGTATGGACGAAAGTTGAGGGGGCTGCAAATGGGAGTTTTCGTGGTTCAGATTAACCTCAATCGAAACGTTAGATATCGTGACACCGAGAGTTTATCCAAGATACCAGTAGACAGAAGTGATACAGCACAGTTTTTGTAATGATCCGGCAACCGTTTACCCTCTCGACTGAACGCACTTTCCACTCATAAATTTCTCATACAACAATTGAAACAAGGTAACATCATGCCGGCGAATTACCCGCCGCCATCGTCGTCGTAATCGCCGCCGCATTTAAGTGAGTGTACCAATCGCTGCCGTCTGCTGCGGGGCCAACGATGATTCAAGAGCTGTTCCGTGCTCGCAGTTCAAGTTCAATCATAATGGTGCGAACTGAAAAGCAGCGAATGGGGCGACCTGCCAGCCGGGGGAAGAAACCAAAACGAAAACTACACACACTGCGAGAGACGGAAAACAGAATTACTACAAACGATGAAAATAATCCCCTCCCACGGGGCAGACGCTAAGCAGACCCCCTTCCCACAGTGTGGGTTGTGCAGGGCTGGTAGCGACTAAGTGTCTTAAAAATAACTCTAGAGACCTCATTCCTGAGAAAATATATCAAACAGGAACAAAAAAAAACAAAACAGGAACCAAACTACCAAAACATAAATGAAACCAGGAGGATTTCGTAAGGATATATCAAATTAGGGAATCAGGCCAGGTATTTCACTAAAGATATAACCGACAGTTTTTTTTTTCTTGAATTCCTTGTCACATTACAAGAATCACTATATATTTTTATGATTTTCTTCAAGAATTCTAGTTGTTTGCCCAAAATTTTCTTGTAATTGTAATTGTAATTGTAATTGTATTGTAATTGCTCGATCCACACCCTGGCAGACATCCGTCCGCCTATCTAGACACGGGCTAGGTGAGGACCTACCAAGCCTCCCCCGTTAACATGTCCTATACCGTTTAGCACACCGGGATCTTCCACAAGCAGGCGCCGGTATTTAAAGCGGTCCCACAAGTTTCAGATACATTAAATAGATATAGTCCCTCTGGCACTAAACCGAATAGCGCCCTCCACATCATCACCAGCACTGCCCATCCCGCGCGCCATCAAAATGCCGGAAGTAGCGTGCCGTGTAGCACATCAGATGTTTTACACAGCACACCACCTCCGACACCATGCTCAACGTACAGCAAAGACAGCGCTGATAAAAAGCGGAATGCGTCATTCGATTCAGTACCAGAGGGACTATAAATGTAACGAAGAGGAAATGAAAAAGATAGTAGAGATGGTTTTTCTGTTGGATTGCTGAAACGAGAAGAAATAAATAAAGTTATTACGTTAAAACGTGGTTTTTATAGTTAAATAAATGTATCGATAGTTTCTCATCTGTTTCTTTTCCGTATCGTAGTTGCGTCGATTATATCCAACTCGAGTTTTATCGTCTCCGCTCGGGCAATGAGGACCGCGATGAAATGAAAATATAAAAATATGAGCATTAGTGTTTATCTATTATTTAATGTGGTTCTCATTTGCTTTCCAATACCTAAGTAACATGTGAACTCTGCCTCTATCAGAAAATTCTAATAAATTATAATTTATCCTCCTACACTTCCCTAACACAAAGTATCTCTATTAAATAAAACATTTACTAGTGCAAAAGCGCAAATAATAACCAAACAAATACCCCAAAATTCTTTCTCATTGTACGACAAACATTTCAAAACAATTACGAAATGCTAAAATTCAACAATAACTACCCTCAACAAAACTTTCATTCAATCACCCTTAAAATACCTACACAGTCATCAGTAGACCCTGCACTATAATAACCTCCTAATATAACGCAGAGCTAAAAATGCTCTCTTGCGTTACACAATCTAAACAAGAAGCCATTTTCAAATACTTCCCATAATTTGTGCGCGGCAAAACAGATTCCACTTTCTACATAATGTAACCCAGCATGAACAGCTGCCCAACTCTCCAGATCTGCGCCCTCCAAGTTCCAAGGTGCTGCTGCCTTACGTTGAAAACTTCTTTCCTCAAAGTCTGTCTATCAATTCCGAACTCTATTGCATTCTACCATACCAATCAGACCCTATTCTTGACTAGACACAAAGTCATAACCCCAATGTGATGGATTTACCCAGTAAATCCACAACCTTGTCATAGCCCCTTTTACGTTAAGCAATCCTCGAGAGTCATCCATATTGATGCTTGGCAAAACAAAAATATAGGTGTCAGTATTCAATCCACAAATTCCAAATTACACCACATTACGTTGGTCCGTTTGGCGTCGCCGGTGGATACCTGTTCTGGCATTCGTTTCTTTCAAATTTTACTTCTGTCCTCCCACTTTATCAATACGAATGTTGACGAATCACGATAATCTGAAGATCGTGACCAGAACGGAGGTAGGATTTATCACTAGGGACCAACCACCACCTAGTTGTTTGCCCAAAATTTTCTTCAGATATTATTCCGAAATTATTTTCAGTGGGTAATTCCTGTGGAAATTGCTGAAGGCGACAGCGTTAAAAAGCTCCAGAATTGCAGGGGAATTTTCGTACAAATTGGAGAAGGAATGTCTAGATGAATTTCTGGAGTGATTCCTGTAGAAGTTCCTAAAAACATTACAGAAGCTTTGCACCGAGGAACCTAAGAGAAATTCCGGAAGAACTTGTTGAAAAGTCGCGTAAGAGTCTCTGATGTTTTTCTCTTGCCTCTAGAATTTGCACAAAGATTCACTGCAAACAGAAAAAGCAAGAAAGTTTAGAGACTTGCCTTACAAAAAGGACCAAGTCTTCAAAAAGAGACCTGCTATCAGCCCTGGTTGTGCGACTACACATATCTGTCGAGCCCCGACTAGATCAGCGGTATGCCCTGCTCCGGTGGCACAAAAAGTACCAACACACAAACGTAACCCGAGCTTAGCCGCGTTAGTTTTGGAGTCGGAATTCGCACTAAAAGTAAAGCGCTGCAGACTAGTTAGCTCAGACTGACGAAGCTAGACGTTGTCAACACGCGGAAAGCTTAATGCGACAATGATTTAGGATCAATTCAGCCAATCGTAAAGTGGTGGACAGTGTCCACTGGACACAAAACGGTTAGAATTGTTGTCACGGAGCGTTCTACTGTAATTCACTTTACCAAAGCAACTTCCAACGCTGGGCTGGTGATGGATATCGTTAGGTTTCACGTTGATCTGCCTGCCGTCGGCGAGGCTGCATTTTCGCAAGTTCCTACCGCAAACGATCGTCTACTGGCAGCTTTTTTTTTTCAAATAAATTAATTTCGCATACCGGTGTAATTAACCAAGGTAAACACAGAAGATTGCAATGCAATTATCGTTCGTTGTGTATTGATGGGTTAAATGGACGAAACATTGGTATAAGCATGGTAGATTCAAATGGTAACTTGATGACATTGAAACATCGAATATTTGTTGAACGGAAAGAGTCAGTCAAAATGCGTCAGATGTGTTTGCTGGTTCCACAAATGTAAGTGTGATCACTCCATAGTGGTATTGTAGTTCAGTGTTGCGTCGAATCATGAGAAAAACTACCGGGGAGAGATTGAAAATTTAATTGCATCCTGATATTGGATGTGGCATTTTGGTTGATTCCTGGATAAATTATTGCCAAATTTTGTATGAGACTATTGTTAAACCTACAGAAAGGATATCTTTGTTGAACAAGTCAATAATTTCACATTATAAACATTATCCTTCAATGAAAATTTTGACGGCAATCTAATAAGCATGTTTCTATGAATCTATCAAAAACGTTGCCTAAAATTTCATGACGGTTTATCCAAAAATCCTCCCACTTGAAGCATGTATTTCCGTCAGAATAACGCTCATTAGAAAAATCACAAAGAATCTAGCAACAAATCCGAGAATGTCAGGAAGACCGCACTGTAAATCAACTCAGAATCACCCAAATATCAGTTAGTTTTTGGCGAATTTCGAGATACATGAACAGATTACTGATAAGGTCTTTGATTGATCTAGTAACCAACTATTTGCTGCGGAATGATTCGACCAACAAAGTTCATTCAAGAATCTGCCATAATTTTCCCCAGAAATCTGAAAACATATCGCCAGCAATTCACTTATGATTTTCACCGACATCTGCTTAGAGTTTTCTGAAGATCTACTAAGAATGTCACATATACATTGAATTTTTGTAAGGAATCTATTTTTTTTTTTTCAGATATTCCTGATAAAATTTTTAATCTGAAGAAACTCATGTTGGATCCAAGGAAAGATCTTTTTAACAGAAACTATGCGTCGGGTTCCTCGACGTCTGCGGTCCTTCCATTCTTCATAGTCCAAAATCTCTACAATTTGTCTACAACTCAAAAACGTTATTGTGCACGGAAAATCCAAAAAATCAACTCGACATCCCTCGAATCGATACCCACTTTCTAGTTATGCTGGTAATAATGAGTGCAGCTAGAGCGTCTTCGATCGTAACCGTTTTTAATTGAATCAAATTAATTCCATTGCCACTTTCCGGAGTCAATCTACGTGCACTCCTCTCCGCTCGTGCTCGTATTTTCCAAATCCCACCCCACCCACACCCGCCAGCTGGTGGAAGTAGCTGCAAAATTGGGACGCTATTCCTGGGCTCTTCTCGTTCCTCCCGTCGTTCAACCTAGCACATCGAACAATTTCACACACACAGCATGCATATTCTCTACTAACGTACAGTGTTGGGCAATGCGATTGTAACTTTTTTGGATTTCCGTACAAGATGATTGTCTTTGGTAGCCTACATCTCAGTAATTTAAACCAATTTGAATTAAATTTTCACAGCACGTCAGACATAAGTTGAATGTTACCATACATTTCTAATTATTCTTTAAAACGATTTGACAGAAGTGATTTTTTTTTGACGAAAATGTATAAACAGTTTGTCTGAAAATAGAAAACCCTTGCACAAAAACTGTCTTAGGCAAACTTATTCAAAATCACTCAAGAATGTATCATGAATTCATGTTATGTCTGAACTGCAAAAATTCCGTTCAAATCAATCAACGAATAGCTCAGATCATACCCTTGCACAATTAGCCATTTTGCATGGAAAATCGAAAAAGTTTCAAATGTATCGTCCAATACTGTACGGTTGCCGCTTCACAAAATTCGAACGTGCTTCGATCGAGATGCTAGAAGGAGCCACACACTACAATCCAAGTCAGTGGAGCACAACGAAAATTCGCACATAATTTGTTGCATTTGTCGGGCGTCGGGAGAGGTTTTCCCGCTTCGCTGTCGAGCGCGCCAAAGATTTACAGCTAGAGACGATTGGATGGTCTCTTGCATGTATAGTGTAGTGCCACTCATTTAGGAGGCTTACCGGATACGGGACTTTTTGGACTCAACCTCAAAATTTGATTTATGATTTCCTGGGATTTGTTATTGAATATGATTGAAATTTTTTTTTTTTTTTGTCGGTAGCGATAGGGGTAGTACTGGCACTCTTAATCTGCCCTAAGCTCCTTCCCAGCATTTGCTTTTATAAGCCTCTATTGCGTTCATCACACAGACGTTCCTAAGCAATGTTGCTCAAATGGTCACTGTGTACGCTAGCAGCAATCAGCCCTTGCCGTAGTTTTGCAGTCTAGTAGTTCAGACTACTATCGAACTATGATAAGGCCCGAAATGCTACTAGAGTGGTTAAAGTGAAGAACGAAATAGTTTTATTAAAAGGTCCTCATTCCCCATTTCATTTCATCACTCACTATTGACACTTTTATTTTCGACACTATCACGTATATCACCGATTATCACTCATCAACTTTTGTAATACACTTCAGATATACTTTCCATTATATCACTTTTCACAGCACACCATTTTCATATAAATTCATTGTTATTATTTACCATTTACCATCTGTTACTATCTGTTGCATTACTAACTGTTACTACTGATAATTAAAAGATAATCAATTGAAATTTTTCATTATTTTTGTTGCTGTTGAGTCATTACTATTCAAACTACGATTTAGCACTACGATCAAGAAAGTTACAGTAAAAAAAATCACTTCGATCCATTCTTCTGCACTCGCTGTCATTATTAACGTTTTTATCATGCACATTTGAAGAACTAGGCACAACTAGGCAATAAGTTTATATTCAGAGAAATGATTGCACAATGTATTATGGCCTTTATTAAATTAGTAGAGTTCACATCATTATTATTATATTTATACAAAACTATCAGAATCACTTCCACTTTCATTTTCAAATTTTCATCACCATAGATTTTATTATAAAATCACTATTAGCACCTTCACAATCACTAAATTTAATAACGACGAGTGTAACGCACAGTTCCATCAAATACCCATTCTTATGTTGCATTATAAAACGATTGATCACACGTTAGCTTCGAAACTTAACCACCATTGCTGATTAGTACAAAGGATGCTACAGCTCGTGTAAACGAATTGAAACATCAACAACCAGCACTGGTTTATAAGTAACTAATGAGCCCTGGCGGTCCCTCCGTTCGAAGAGGACCTGATAATATGCCGAAACGTATTAACAGATCCTCCGCCTGAATGCAGCCGTTTCATGATAAATCATGAACCGTTGGAGGTGTGCCAAAGTATTGGGAAGGTGATATGTTTCACAGACGGGTATTATTATGGTGCACCTTCTACTTTGGCACCGTCAAACCCTGTGATCGTGGCCAGGGTTATTGAATATGATTGAAAATGTTCGAAAAAGACAAAGGTGTTGTCTGATATGGATATTATGGAAGGCCAATTATCAAACTGCAAAAAAAATACAATCCCCATATTTGATCTGTGGCGAGCACCTTAACGAGCATGAAAGGCGTGGCCCGGAATAGTGATATTCATGCTTCTGGGTTTCTTGTTTATGATTGGATCATGGTTTACTCCTCAAACTTGTTCCTGGAAGTAATCTGGGTGAAAATGCCAAAAAGAAACATGAATATTGCCAGTATCCAAATTAACGAATTTACCGTAACTACACTATCGCTAACGCTATGAAAGGGTCAATAAAGGTCGATCGGTAAAAAATCGCATAAAAAATTAAGATCTCTTAAAACTTCTAAAAATAAATAAAAACTAATAAAAATAAATTTCAAATTTAACCGTATAGTTGTGTTCAGAAAACAGTAGTGAAGACCTTCGGTATACTATAATCTTATTGTATGAATAATCGGCATGACATTTTGGCAGAGAACTTCAAATATTCTCAATATATAATAGAGATAATATAATAGATATTTTATAGAGTAGAAGAGTATTCAACTGAATCTCAGCAGTAGCTGGTAGCGGCAGAGTGTCTTAAAATGAGAACTTTACTGTCGTTCTACGCATATTTGTCCCACTTTTCATACAGTTTACATAGAACATGGGACAAGTAGGCGTAGAAGAGCAGTTTAGATACTCCATGTCCCAAAAGAAATCTCCCAAAAAACAAAATGAAAACAGAAACCGGGAGATAAAAGTTCTCCATATAATCTGACCACACATTTCTCTAATGATATTTTTAACAGTTTTTGAGAATTTATTTTGACATAATGACAAGAGTTACTGCTTGTATCTGAATGCACGTTTACATTATTTTCTCCAAGAATTTCGTCAGAAATTAAATCTGATGTTTGTTACGCGCCAGGTATAAAGAGGAAATCTTTAAACCAGGAAGTGTGAATGTATTGCCATTATCCTTTTGATAAAGACAATATATACAGCACGTAGTATGAAAGTGACTTCTGAATGGACGTGTCTCTCCAGCCATTCTGAAATGGGTCATGGGATCTACAATAGAGCTATCGCCATCTAACTCCCGGACTAAAACTTTTTGCAAACAAAGAATGTTCTGAAGTGCAGAAAGTTTTCTATGTTCTACTGCCGGACAGTGGGGGTTAGAAGGATTACACACACACAAATTAAATCTGATGTTTGTTTGCAGTATCCTTCAGATTTTACTCTGGAGTTCATATAATGAATCTTTTGCGATCTTCCTAGGGAATTTCTTCAAGAAAATTGTTCAATATACATTTTAGAAGTCAACTTGAGTTTTTGCTAAGGATAATCCCAGAAAACCTTCGAAATTATTTAAGGAAATACACCAGGAAAGCCTTAAGGTGAAGATGAATCGAAGCCACACCTCTAATTTTCAAGAGCACAAATCTGTAGAACCGAACATCCGTTATAGCTGAAAACTTAATCGATTGGTCACATGGTGGTGATGACCAATCGATTAAGTTTTCAGCTCAAACGGATGTTCGGTTCTCCAGATTTGTGCTCTTGAAAATTAGAGGTGTGGCTTCGATTCATCTTCACCTTAAGGAATTTCTAGAAACAATCTTTCACAAATTTCTTAAGAAAATCATAAGCCCTCCAGGATTTCTGCATCGGATTCTGTCCGAGATTTCCGTTCAGGACATTTTCCTAAATTCCAATAGTAATTTCTGCAGAGATGCCTCCAAATATTGCTTGAACTCTGGAATTAACTCACGATCTTCTACTTAGTCTCTGATAAAAGTTCTGTAGATATGATGAACTCCTACTCGAATGTATTTATGAATTTTGTAGAATTGATAAGATAATAATTGAAAAAATAATCAATCCAATATAAAAAAAATATCCAATCGGGGGTGTCCGGCCATTTGGCCGAACGGGTCGCCGAATTACGCCATTTGGCCGAATTACGAACAAAAAATATCAAATTACTACAACACTTATGTATAAGATTCTTAGAAGTTACCCAATAATTAATCAGCTAATTAATTGACTTTAATTTTGTGATGGGCCGTCATGTTTGTCACTATATAAGTGCTCCAAGAGAATGATGAAATTGCCTCGTTAATTTAGGACTAAGTTGTGAACTCCACTCATTGAATTAAGACTCAAAGCTCATGGTTGTTTCATCCGGGGCTACCAACGATATGATAGGGTTCCAGTTTTTTAATTATTTCATTAGAAGTTTTTGCTTCTTTTAAGCATAGGCTATTCTTTCGAGTTATACTTATTTTGTAACTATTGGCAATATTTCAGCTTATATTTTAATTGGGAATTTTACCTTCTTTAAATCATCAGCAGTTCTTTGTTGTCATACTAATATAAAACTTGTTTGCATCGCAATTGGTTGAATTTTCATAAGAGATTTTTCCTTCTTTAGATCATAGGCTGTTCTTTCTGTTTCTCCTCCAATATTAGGATTGCAACGTGTGAACAGAGCTTGCGTATAGCAGTAAACCGATTGACTCGGTGAACAATTATGTGAAAAAAGCTCACAGTTTATCCGTTGTGAAAAGAAGAAGCCTACATTTGCGGTTACTAGAATCATGAAATAATTTACTTCATACGATTCGAGGGATCGAAGCAATCGAGTAATGCATCAGGACTAATAAGTCGTGAACCATTTTAGTTACTTTCAAAAGCTGACTAAAAAAAACAAGGCAAACACTTCTGCTGGCAGCTATTACCGCTAGCAGAAAAGTGAATATTTGCTTACATATAGGATTTTCTTCTTTCAGCACTGACTGTTTGTTGAACTAACATCAAAGAGCCAATTATGTGTATATCAATGATGATTAACCTTCCCTCTTTAAAAATAAGTTGCATAAGTTCTTTGAAATTCAGCTTCGAAACTCACAAAAATAACATGCTAACTGTAATTCACTATTGTTTCATATTTAGGCCAAACGGAATTCGGCCAAATGACCCTTTCTGCCAAATTGGTGTTCGGCCAAATGACCCGGAACACCAATCGGGTGATCCAAAAATTTTTTTTTACAAGAAATTGGCCGAAATCCCTGAATTTTTTTTTGTAGGAATGATCGAAGTTACTCGAGAAATGTTCGAACATTTCCCATTTTCCCAGATCCTAAATTCCATTTCCATGTTTATGGATGAAAATATTTTGTTATCCCATTTGATACCTAGATATTATACGACCCGCTCCACATTTTGCAAGTATAATGGTTACCCGCATGACCACTGTCATAGATGAATTCTTGAAGGAATCTATCATGGTAAAACATCAGCACGTTTTCGATTGAATGGATTGATCTCTTGACACAGTTTAAAACACCTATCAACATGGTTTGAAGAGTTCTAACTTTCGATTAGCACTGTCTCAAGCATTTAACGCTGAAGAAAAAAGTCGTTGATTTTGAACATCTCGTTGTAGAATGTCTTTGAGATTAAGTAAAGATTCTAAGGTGTCGAGGTAAGATACAAAACTTGCACTCAGAAGATTGAAGGTTTAACCCTCTCTTTCCCATGGTAGCTTCAGAACTCCACTGGTTTTCGACGAACTTGAGACAAGCCGAATTAAATGCATATTTAGCAATATTTACTAGAACATGATTATATACTCGGCAGATTAATCCAAAAGTCAACTTACTGTTTCAATAGTAAAACTATTGATAAACAATCAATTTACTATTGATAAACAATCAATTTACTACTGAAAAACAATCAAAAAAATTTAAAGAACGGAGCTATTGATATCATCGTGCTTATTTTTACCGTGATACCGGGTACCCCCGTTGGTTTGACCACATTTAATCTGAACACTTTTTAATCTGTACCTCGCTAATTTGCACATCGTTCAGATTAAAAATGGTTCAAACGTCATTTAGCTCATGGAACGGAGTAAAGTGAAACGGAACACTGTGGAACAGAACGCAGAATCAAAACAAAACAGCCAAAGGGGCAACCAGAAGTACGATTTTGTGTTGTTCGTAGGGTAACCAGATGTTCAAATTAAAAATGAACCTCGATGGTTTGCATGAGCTACCGTTCAAATTAGCGGGGGTGCACGGTATAAAAATTGCTTGAAGAATAGCTGGAAAAATAATCGGAGACATTTTTGGAGGGTGCGAATTTCTTCAAAAACTGGGGAATAACTTTTGGAAAATTTACTTGAGATGAATGTTTGAAAAATCTTTTAGAATTACTGCGGGATTAATCTGTGGAAGAATTAGTTGATTTGGAGGAAAACTTAGGGTAGTCTCGGAGAACATTTTTCAGAGGAATCCCTGTGAACATTCCTCGTTAAGGAATCTCCGAGAAATTACAAATTATTGAAGGGATTACACGTAACAATTGTGATGCGACTAATATGCAACGAAAACGACGTGATAACTTTAACCAATGCAAGGGAGGACATAACATACCTAAGAAACTGTCATTATACTTGGGGCTTAGAGTATATTGAATGTCAAATAAATTCAATATAATCTGTCAAGGTAATCGTGAAAAGAAAATTCACCATCCATATGACTCTCCGGAAGATTTACGCTGTCTTTGCCATGGCAGTTCTGGTAATGAAATTCCGGAAAATGTATATTTCTCCTGCCCCTGGAGCGAAGTATAAGGCTACGGCGCGGCATCACCTTTAAACGAGAGTCACATGGCCGTACCAGAAGCAGTAGCTTGAAAACAATCCAAAACTCAACACACAGTCAACTCCAACACAGAAAATAAGTGAAAAACAAATCTGATGGAAACGACGAAGCTCTCGGTCGGATATGTGAAAGTTACGACAACACCGGCGCGCGTTGCCGGACGATGGAGAACACATCTATCCCCGGTGTGTTGTTCTTGGTTTGCCATTCGCAAAATGAAACGAGAATAATTTGTTGCACGTTTGTTCGGCTTCTGGTGGTCGGCGGCCGGCTCCAACACGTACGATGAAGAGGCAATTCGTTCTGGGAGAGTTGACCGCGAATTAATTAGAATTGAAATTCAGCTCTCCATACACAGATTTTTTTTTGACCGGACTGGTAAAGGAAAGGGATTTTTTTGTATTGGGTCGTACGCACTGCAATGTCACCGGAGAGGTAAAGGACCGCTCGGGAATGATGGATTGGGAAATACATGACACCCAAATGTGATTAACATTCTGGAACAATCCGGAGGTGTAACTGCAATACAACCAGTAAGACTACAAATATCCATTTTCAGCAGACTACGATTCATACACGGGTTCTTGTGTGTCGAATGGTGTTAAACAATTACCACATAAGATAGTAACGAAAGCGAAAAAAAATGCAGCACTCGAATAAATCCCTGCAGCGCTGCGGTAGCATAACTCTAGAACACCTTCCTTGCGCGCATGTATTTGTGTAGTACATACTCTGCCGCATAAACTCCACCGAAACGAAACTGCTTCTCGGTTATCCACCACAGAACTCCCTCAGCATCTGATAAGTACAATAATATAGTCAGGTATACTCTCTTTCTCTATCCTCTGGTATTCTGTATGCTCCGTCGGATTCAGTCTACTATACAACTGAAGCCGGTCAATCCTGGCGAGCGCACTTCGGATCCACCATTAGACTTGTGCGCCGAAACAAATATTTGATTTGATTGGCGACGGCGTCATCTTTGGAGAAATCCTATGAGATATTCCAAAAGAAACTTTGTTAGATATCTGTAGCAACGCATGGTGAAAATCTTCGAAAATTCCTTCAGAAATTTCAAAAAAATTATAACAGAATATCTAAGGAGAATACAGTTAACTCTCCCTTACTCGATATTCCGTATCTCTATATCGAGTTAGAGAACCATAGTAAAAGATGGTTTTCATGGCTAACTCGATGGTCCCTTGGAACGCAGTTGCACTGCTTTTGTGTTCTGTAACTCGATACCTCGGGAAACTGGCTAGGTGTGAGTAAGCCCGCAGCCGTCTGCTCGGGAGAACATGTCAAAAGAAGTAGCGACAAGTTCGCGAGCGTTTACTCGCGAGTAACCGAGCAAGGTGTGATTTATTATGGTTTTGACAGACAAATTAATTGTATAACCATCATATCGATAGTAAACTACTAGTTTGTAATCAAAAGCCCTTGAAAACCATAAATCTCGGAGGGTAAGCAGCTTTTTTTCCCAAAAGCACAATATGACTCTGAGCAGCTCCGAACACGTTCGCGAATCACTTTTAGCTTCAGTTACTCGGGAGTCGACAGATGCGAGTAAGCCAGCGCTCTGACGCTCGGGAGCGTTTGGTTTTGTTTTTGTTCCAGTTCAGATGAAGCGTTCGCCACTTTCCATCACTGCTCGATAGTCCCTTCAATATCGAGTAAGGGAGAGATGATTGTATATCAATATAACTATTATAACAGAATATCTAAAAGAATTATAACAGAAAATCTCAAAAGAATTATAACAGAAAATCTCAAAAGAATTATAACAGAATCTCCGAAATCTCAAAAGAATTATAACAGAAAATCAGCGGCGTGGATTTGATCGGTATCGACGTGACGTAGAAATAATCAGCGTCGCGACACGGCGGCGCACAGGTCTACCACCATGTAGTGTACCACACCAAGAGACTGACCTACAGACTGGGCATCCAAGGGGCAGGGACAGGGGCAGCAAAAAGGGTGGCGGGTTCACCCGCTTCGAAAGAGCAGAAGCACAAAAAAGGAAGCGCCACAAAACGGAGAGGAAAAACGCTTTACTAGCACTGCCTAGCTAGGCAATGTGCTTTGACAAAAGGTGTTTGGCTTCTAGGCGATACAGTCAAGGCCGGACAAAAATCGCCACACCATCATCGTTGGGGCTGTAGCCTAGGCTGTAGGTTGTGGGGGTTGGTATCCAAGAGTCATCAAGCAGCCCAGTCAGTTAGCAAGCACGGGGCGCAGCGCGGTAGAGTGCAGACAACAGCCGGGGGAACTTGTTTGCTATATTGCGAGGCGATTCCCATACCTGTCACGATGCACTGTCTCTCTCTCTCGCGCATTCGGAAAGCGTCGTCGTCGTTGCTTCTTTTCGTAAATTATGTCACGGACACAAGAGACCGCAACCGGCTTCCCCGTGAGCGGCAAGAGTTCAATGGCTTTTGCAAACCGGGCGAGATGGTGGCGGGACGAGAGGGAGAGCGGTGATCTTCCACGCTGTTCAAGAAAACTAGAAGATGTGCAATTTTGCGCTGATCTAGGAACTACTACAGACTTCGTCACTCAACATGTTCCCACATGCGAACACTATTTACTCATTTTTCTGAAGTTTGATGGTGTGACCTGGGTGGTCATGGTGAAAAGGTCAATTTGAGATTTAACTCGTTAAATCCTAGTTTTCACAAGTAATTTTGTTTATTCCTATCGAAAGGGAAGAAATGTTCAAAAAAGCACAAGCATGCAATTTTAGCTTTTTTATACACACATTGTAAGGGACGTTTTATTTTAAGTGTTTGAGAATCTCCGGTCAATGAATTGAGAATTCTACATTGAGTTGATTGTGACCAAATTTTCGTCCAACGAAACTCCAAGTTACTTGGAAGATGCTATTATCCTTAATTATACAAACTGCTGAAGAAGCTTGTAATGTCCGGTATGTGTAGACAAAAGAGACCTCATGGCGTGATTCCGATCTCAGGAAACAATGTAGAAGGAGATTTAATATACGCCTTTCAACTGGATCAGAGTTGAATCGTAAAGCTTATTTTGTGTGATTCAATGGGAGCAAATACCTGTTCTACTCTAGAAAGGATTTTAGGATCTAGTATATCAGACATGTTTTGAAGACACTACTTGTAAATAATCAGTTTTGCTACTAAGTATATTCCCAGATACTGGCATGATATCACTGTGTAGCTGCCGAACGTGCATCGTATGAAGAAACAAAGAGTTTTAGATCATTCACTCCTTTTTTTATTATCTAGAACGCATTATCGATCACCACATCCTTCATGTCAATTTGGCAAACAAGTTTCTTCATTGAATCAATATGCTTATAAATTTAGAAAGCCTAATGTGAATTTTCTACAGCAGCAGACTCTGCCTACACTTACAGTCAGTGACAAAAGTTAGTAACCAACCAAACCCATATACAAT
The DNA here is from genome assembly GCF_002204515.2 of Aedes aegypti. NCBI lineage: Eukaryota > Metazoa > Arthropoda > Insecta > Diptera > Culicidae > Aedes > Aedes aegypti. The sequence continues at coordinate 111,330,353 of NC_035109.1, forward strand.
GCCCAACTCTGGGCTTTACATATCAGGTTTCTGGCAGTCCGAATTGGCAGAAATTTGAATAACGAACTACATATTACCTGAAATTTTGTCTGTAATGAGTTCATAACATTGCAGTCATTTTACAAAAAGTTTCAGATGGTTGCACAAAAACAAAAGTAAGTAAACGATAGATATTTTGAAATGTGATCTTCACGTCTTATTGGATATGGGACCTAATATACTCCAAATCAACGGCTTCTATCATTCATAAGGCTACAACTCATAAGGATATCAGTAGCCTGTGGATTACCATCACGAGTGGATATATGTACCATTGGTACCCATAAAATCATTAATAGGTGAGGCCCCTTTCATTATGAAAATATGCTATACTGGTATGGGACGAGTGACCCCCATATACTTGAGCATAAAACACTCCTTTGAAAGTTAGAAACTCCATGTCCACTCATATACACACAATAACCCTTCCGAGAGCACAAACTCCAATTCCAAAAACAATAGCGATTTCACACATAACTCTACTGAAACCAAGGTTCTGCACGATGCGGGTACCCATTTTCCGGGGATACACAACACATATCTCTCCAACTAGTGCCGGTCGCCGCATATTGTGCTTGTTCCAAGTCCAACTCGCAACGTTCGTTTGGAACCGACAACTAGAATATGCAAACTCAATCAAACATTAATCTTCCTATTGAAATTGGCAGGCTTTGTTGAAAGCCATGTGCTCGGGTGACATGTCCCCGTTGCGAGCAGGCTTGTTCCAACCAACCAAATTCCCGTTTGTTGACCTTCGCCCTGCTACCGAAGCTGCTGCTGCTGCATTGCGATTAGTGAACGGTTTAGAAAACTGTGCTGTGCAAATATCGATTGCACCTTTTTCAATAATTTGCACGCTGACCAAGGACCCGGAACACTAAGGCGAAAGCGACAGCACTTGAACAGCGTATTTTAACACAGGAATTCGCAAGTATTATCTCATTCGCAACAAAACTCTAACTATCGCGTCATAATTCACGTCGACTAAACCGAAACGTTTCTCACTTTCATAATTATTACTATTATAACGTCCAATTTCGGCATGCTTTTGTGGATGCGACTTGTGATTACGGCATCAATCCTCCGATTCCCCGCCATGAATTTCTCGCGCGAGAAGTGAGCGAAAGAAGCGCGCAAACACAAAGAAATAAAAACGCACAATGAAGGTAAAAGAAGAGGCGCCTCCAATTTAAAAGTGGACAAGGGTAGCCACCGAAACGCTCACGCATCAAACACAACCGGCATGTGTACCGAACAGACAGGTAAATCAACATTAGGGGCAGGCGGGGCAATATGGGCCACGTTTAAACAGATTTTAACCTTGATAAGCTGAGCACCTCATAAAAGACGTTTCAACTAACTTCTGATTTTATACTTTATATATTCACGAAAATATAAAAAAATGCCGTTGCTACGAAAATCTTGTATTAATGTATTATATCTGTATTAAGATTTTTTCACAGCAGTTCGTTTTTCCAATTATGCACGAAATTATAATGATTCTGGGGCCTTCCTTAGCCGAGTGGTGTGAGATTCCGGCTACAAAGCAAAGCCATGCTGAAGGCGTCTGGGTTCGATTCCCGGTCGGTCCAGGATCTTTTCGTAATGGAAATTTCCTTGACTTCTCTGGATATAGAGTATCATCATACTTGCCACACGATATACGAATGTGAAAATCGCAACTTTGGCAAAGACAGCTCTCAGTTAATAACTGTGGAAGTGCTCATTGAACACTAAGCTGAGAAGCAGATTCTGTCCCAGTGAGGACGTAATGCCAAGAAGAAGAAGAATGATTCTGAAATAAATTTTCTTTGAGAACATACCTTATATAAAACATCTAAAACAAAACAATATGATCATAGTTAGTCAAAGCTACCTTATCAGTTTAATTTCAATATCGTCGCCACGCATGATTCTGAGCGGAACTAGAATTTTAAAACGGGTCAGAGTCAATGTTTGAAAAGTGAAACTCTGGGAATCAACTGTTAGCAAATCATGAAATTTTAGGATTTAAATCGGACTTAACCCAGAGTGGCCACCAAACTACTTACAAATTACAACCGTACTATGAAAAAATACACCTCAAACTACAAATCAACCAAATCTTATCACACGATTCTTTCGTATTGCGAACAGAGGCAGATCGTAACCTCACTTCCTGTTCTGCGACACTAGAAATTGATATTTTGGCTAATTTACGGTCAAATGTAGAAGATAAATGAGTAAAATCAACTATTCATATAACAGGTAGATTTGAGGTTAGGGGAATCGCCACTGATTGTAAGCAAAAGTGTATACTTTTCAAGACCTTTTCCTTAGGTGGCCCATACTGCCCCTACCGACCCTATTTGAAGGGGAAAGCAAGAGACGGGAAAAGAAGGGACCGGTGGAATCATTCAGCATGAAATGAATGAATGAGACATGAAGTACTTCTTCGACGGGAATCACACACAATGCAAAAAGGTGATAATCACCTCGGATACGGTCGTTTGAACCCCTCATCCCACTAAGTGACAATGCAATGAAGTCAGACAACGTTTATGGAGTTTACTTAGGACTCAGCAAAATAAGCGATCGTCGAGGCATCATTTACTTACCGCTGCATTGTTCCGGGCAATATACTGGTTCTGTGGCGCTAGGACTCCATACTGTTGACCACCACCCAGAAAGACCAACTGCTCCTGGCCGGGCGGAGGCTTCGGTACCACTCCGTTGACGTTCACATTCGGCGGGTGCAAGTGATCGTACATGCCGGCACCCTGCATGGGCATCTGCATCGTCGGAAGGCCACTGGCAGCGGCAGCAGCGGCCGCCGCATTACCCATGGCCGTGTGGTTGAGCATTGTCTGGTTGAGATGGTTCTGGTGGTTCAAGTGGTTCGCCAGTTGCGACGGATGGTGATTGATCATGGGCAGTTGCTGTTGCTGTTGTTGCTGCTGTTGGTGCTGTTGCTGCTGGGCTTGTGGCTGTGCTTGATGGTGCTTGTTGACCGAGGCCATCGTCGGAGGCGGAAGCAGTCCGCCGGTGCTGTTATTCGTCAGCGTCGGGTTGTACTTCCATTTGTCTTGGTTCTGCAAGAAGGAGAAATGCTACCAATGAAACGAAGATTTTCAACAGTCAAGGCAATTGGCAAAGAAGAAAATCCGGAGATATTATGACTAACCCTCCATAATCTTGTCATCTTTTCAAAAAATAAGTATGTTTACCATAAATCAATGGAAATAGAAATTTGAGATTCCTAAAAAGCTGTAGCGGTAATAGCGCAGCCATTTAGTAAGACCAAGCCAAGCTAAGCTGAAGTTAAGAGACCACGTGCCTGAAAAAGGGACCAAAAAGAACTAAAAAATACCAAACAGAAACTAGGAAATACTAGTGATCCTTTATATGAGAGATAAGCGGAAGTAAAATGGAATGATTTGGCAACGGATCAGCAGTGCTGTCCAACAAACTAATAAACAGCAGAAAAAAATAACAACTAAATACCTCATTGACAAACATTCAAAAAAGAGAAATACTTCATACATTGTGCTCTGTGCAAAACAACTTTCACCGAAATGATTTCAAGCGGATTACATTAGGGTCAGTGTTCTCTTAGTGGACAGTCCCCTATAGTCGCACTAGTGGCTTTTTACGGCTGTTTTGCTGTAAATCTTTTCACAATATATTGTATGACATGAAGGTCAGGAGCTATTTATGTAAGTACCATTGATACACAGCTTGATTTTGTTCAAAAAATGATCGAAAAAATTAGTTTTGCTTAAAACTTGAGCTCCCTTGCGCCTATAGTAAACCTATTGTTCCTATAGTAGCACTACAGAGAGAAACTATTTTTTATTATACGAAATAATTGATGAATTAAGGACTTTTTTTTACATCAAACGAAAGCTTTTGATCCACACTTTGTAGGAAAAATAGAAAAGCTTTGTAAAAATACGGTTTTGATTAGTATTTTGCCAACGCTATGCTACTATAGGAACAGAAATTAGAAATAGTGCTACTATAGGCACATGTATTCCTATAGTGGCACAAGCGATAATAAATACAAACATATAAGTTTTCGTAGTTTTCATATTTTTACCACACAACCAAGATAAAAAGCTTTCAGATAATGTAAAAATAATGACGCTAGCGTTATTTTTCGATTTTATACGAATATTTGTTCTTAGCTATGCGGCTATTGGTACATCGACCCTACTCCTCAAGAAAAGTTCAAAACAAACATAACGCATGTTCGTTTGGCTCACGCTTTGACACCTCTCGCTGCTCGATTGACTCACACTTTGACAGAAATGTCAGCTTCCGCGTATCTCTCTTATAAAGGATCACTAGGAAATACCTACTCTTGGAGATTTGATAATGATTCCTCAAAGGATCCAATTAGACATGTCTCAAAGAGCGCTTCTAAAAACATTTTCGAAGATTCCCCGTGACAGTAAGCTGGATATTAAAATTGTGTTTAATGATTTACTCCAGAAATAATTCAGGCATTTGCTCCAAAGCTTCTGTCTCATATTACTACCAAAGTTTCTTTAGGAACTCATCCATTCTTATATGAATTTTCTAACACATTTCTCCGAGGTTCTCGTTTAGGATGCCGCCACAAATTCTAAGAATATCTCTAGAATAAACTACAAAGATTTCTTTAAAATTTCATTAGGAAATTGTTCAAGGAAGTTCTCAGTCCTCCAAGAATCTATCCAAAGATTCTACAATGACTTTCTCTAGGTTTTTCACTCTCTACATATCAGGCGTAAGGAATAGCGTGCTATAATGATGGAAGGATGGAAGCGTAGGGAAACGGCTTCTTGTCCATCTCTGTAAATATTATTAGTAAGTACAGTTGACTCTCCACAACTCGATGTTCTATAAGTCGATATATTCTATAACTCGATGGATTTTGCGGTCCCTTCAAATTCCCATACATCATGCTCTCCATAAGTCGATATTTCTATAACTCGATGTCTCCACTAGTCGATGCCACGTGGGAGGAAACTTTCCCTCTATAACTCGATATCCATCTAAAAACCATTTTTAATACAGAGAGACATGGACCATTTCTGGTTTGGCAGTGAATAAAGGACTTGCAAGATGTAATAAAAGTTAAAAACATAAAAATAAAAAAATAAATTTTTAGTAAAAACAAGGGATTTTGTGTCAAGTGTCCAAAGACATTTTTTCAAAATGCTATCAACAAAATGATTTTGTTTGCTTGCAGAAGTGATCATAAAAGTATTGGAAATATAGAAATTTGAACCTTTGATTATAAAATTTTTGGTATCCGTATGTTCTATAACTCGATAATTCTATAAGTCGATGGTCCCTTGAATATCGAGTTATGGAGAGTCGACTGTATATTAGAATTTCCTCCAAAACATTTCTTTAGAATTTCAACCAGGAATTTATCTGACGATACCCTAGGAGTTACTCCAGCAAGTTCTCCAAGGCTCTCTTTATGAAATACTTTCAGAAATGTTCCAAGTACCATCAGTGCACCAGTATCCGCTCATGCCCCTATTTCCGCTCACTAGTGTAAAAACTGATTTTTCGTGTCAAAATCAACATTTTTCGCACGGATAAATTCTAGCAATACAAACAACTTTCAAATGAAGTCGTCTGACATTATTTTCATTTGATAAAATAATTCTTTATATTGAAAACATAAGACCTCGTGAGCGGTTATTGGGCCACTAGGAATTTGTGTGTGTTCCAATAACCGCTCATGCGGAAAATTGAACAAAATTTTGAAGAAATGTCGATTTTAGTGTACAGCCTTCTTTATTACAGTAGTAGATATGGTTTGACCACAGAAAATATCAGGATAAATAACAAAATGTCAAAATTATGCATTTTTAGTAAGTTCGTCACGTAATCTGTTTACCGTGAGCGGAAATAGGAACACTTAGTTGCAATAACAAATGCAATTAAATAGTTTTTTATAAAAGTTTTTCAAATTCTTTTTATTTTGCCGCTGATTACCTATACTTGGAGCTACACTGTGACATAAAAATAGTATTGATCGACACAATAGTTATTTTAAAATAAACATTTGAACACATAACTTCCCTTAAATGAGCGGAATCTGGTGCACTGATGGTAATTTACCCGGAAATCTTTCCAATGAATTTTTAAAACATTTTTTCTAAAATTATTAGAGGGATTAATAAAAATCGGAGTGTTATGGAAAATTCTAAAGTAATCTCAAAAGTGTCATGCAAGCATCTCTGAAAAAATGTCTGAACCTCTTGGGAAGGTTCTGTAGATAAATTGATACAATTATTATTGGACAAATCTCGCGTAACAATTCGAAAGGGCCAATGATTATGAATTGATAACAAATCGGGTGTTGATACCATTCGATAGCATCTCCCAGCACCCGCAAACTATGCTAACATTGTCAACATAATCATAAAACTTAACGTTATATATTATAACGTTAAATAAACGGCCAATAATCGTTTTTTTTTTCATGACATGAAAAATCTTGAATTTGTATAGGGCTTTTCGGAGGAATATCTCCAGACAAATTTGGAAAAACTGTTCAATGAAATACTTCGGAAATTCCTAGAGACATTGCTGAAAGAGAACCTTGGATTTTCGAAACCCTGGAATAAACCTTGACGAGTTTTCCTGGAAGAATTCCCGAACGAACCTTTGGCAGGTCTTTTAGAGCCATCGGTGGCCGAGAATTACCAGAAAAATCTCTAGATAATAGTCTGGGAGAATCCCTGAATTAATTTTAATAGCAATTACTGGAGGAATCAGCGTTAGACATCAGAAAAATTTCCTTGAACAAATCCTTGAACCTTAGTAAGGACCTTGGGTCTTTTTCGACCTATTTCAAAATTGAAATCAATGTAACTTTTGAGTGAAATAAAAAAAAGTTACAAATTTTGATTTAGGGTCGTTTTCGACCCGAAAATTCAAACAGATCGTAAAAATCAGTGTGTTGACCGAATTTAGTTCTGATGGGCTTAAATGAAAAGCTCACATGTCTAGTTCCAGAAACCCTCCCGGAGATCCGGATTTGGTCACTGTGGACACCGGGAACCTGCTACATCTGAAAAACACAACTTACTTTGACAACCTGTAGTTTCGTAACTAAACAAGTAATCTGAACCAACCTCATATTGTTGAATAGGTATTGACATGGACTGTGAATAGAGTTTCTCAAATCACTTAGTTATTCATAAACGGTTCCGGAAACCCGGAACATCCAAAAAAAAAAAGTTTCACAGTTTTGTATATGTAATTCACATCGGTACAATTTGGTTGATGGATATTTTATCGTTGGTAGTACGACTATAGTTCTTTGTTGATGAAATATTTTGGCATAAAATTTATATGTAATAAGGAATCAATTACCGGCGCACATCCCCTAAAAAAATCGGTCCAGTATGGTTCATGCGGAACCGGTTCCTGGAGTCCCGGAAGGTGGCCAATTCGATGAATCTACTTGGATTTATGACCCAAAATCAAATGAATTCTGTCTAATTCTTTACGATTTTTCATGTTTAAATGTATATTGCCAAAAGGATGGATGGATGGTTATTCTGGTCCATTAGGAGCACCGGAATGGCCACAGGGAAACCCCTAATATGGGATCACTAAGTTTTAGCATCAAAAGTAGGCATGCGACGGCTCAATCTTTATGATTTTGAATCCCTGTGACTCTGCTAGTTTCATTATAGATGAATGATCACTTTGGTTCTTCTGAACCATCGAAATAACCCAAGAATGACCACCGGAGATACCCGTATTGCGGTACATTATAGTTTTTGTATCAAAACTAGGCATGCGACAGCTCAATTTTCATGATTTTGAATATCTAGATAATTTAACTAGAAGAGGCACAGGGATTCAAAATCATAAAGATTGAGCCGTCGCATGCCTAGTTTTGGTGCTAAAACTTAGTGGTCCCATATTACAGGTTTCCCGGTGGCCATTGCGGTGCTCCAAAAGGACCAGAATAACCAAACATTCATTTTTTTTGGCAAAATACACTCAAACATAAAATATTGTAAGGAATTGGACCCAATGCATTTGGTTTTGCGGCATAACTTTGAGTAATTTCATCGAATTGTCCAGAATGACCACCTTCCGAAACTCCAGGAACCGGTTCCGCATGGACTATACTGGATAGAATTTTTCAGGGAATGTGCTCCGGTAATTGGTTTCTTATAACATATAAATTTTATGCCAAAATATCCATCAACAGAATAGTACCGATGTGAAATACATATACAAAACTGCGATGCAAACTTATTTTTCGGATGTTCCGGGTTTCCGGAACCGGATATGAATAACTAAGTGATTTGAGAATCTCTATTCACAGTCCACGTGAATACCTATTCAACAATATGAGGACGGTTCAGATTACTTGTTTATTTACGAAACTACAGGCGGTCAAAGTAAGGGTCTCTAAAAGGCCTTTTTCAGATGTAGCAATTTCCCGGTGGCCACAGTGACCAAATCCGGATCTCTGGGAGGGTTTCTGAAACTAGACATTTGCGCCTAACAGAACTAAATGCGGTCAACACACTGATTTTTGCGAGCTGTTTGAATTTTCGGGTCGAAAATGACCCTAAATCACAATTTGTAACTTTTTGTTAGGAAGGTTAAAGGATTATTTTTAAACGCTAGAATCAAAGCTAGAGAACTTTTAAGAATAATTTCTGGAGGAGATTTTGAATGTATTGCCATAAAAATCTCTGAGAGAACTCCGGATGCCCTTTCTCGAGCAATATGGGTAGAAATTCCTGAAGAACCTGTAAAGGAGACGCGTAGAAATCTCTGGAACATCAGAAAGTCCATCTTGCTTACTCAAGGAATGGAATACTTGGCACAGAATGTTGAGCTGAACTTTTACACGATTCCACAACTTCCTAGCCAAGATTATCACCGAAGATGATAGTTATGAACTGAAATCTTGGATACTATTTTCAGAAAATCCAGTACATGATTTTAAAATGAATCTTGAATGCGGTCCTGTTGTAATGGTAAGCACAATTATCACATAATCCTAGGCAGGATTCTCGCAAAATCTACACTCTTATAAAAATTCAGGTAAATTTGCGTCTTCTTTGATGCACATAAAAGAAGCGAACCATTCGACATAAATTTACATCTGTTCTTAAAATTACATGACAACAAAAAACCAAAAAAAAAATTACACGCCGGGACGTAAAAGCCATAACAACTGACTTTTACATCACGACGTGTAATTCTGTGCTTATCTTTTTGTCGTTTCCTCAAGAATACGATGACCAATTCTCATGCACTAAGTCGGGAATTTTTTGAAAAAACTTCAAAACTCTTACCTTTTGCTACTATAAACTATGAATACACATAGGACTGGTAAAAACTTGGAAGAGCTAATGGTCGTTGCAACGCGTTGTCTGCTGCACACGTTTTCGTAGACTCCTTCATTCTCGCGGGAGTGAGAATTAGAAAACACTTTTTATTGCTTCTTTTTCGACAAACACACACTTTATTATGGGACGAACAATCTTCAACGTATAACAAGTAATGATGTTTTCATCAGATTACATTGCTCTGATAATCTAACGAAACACTACTGGAACCGGTGTAAATCTCTTCTTCCAAATTATCGGTCGCAATCAGCCGTCGCGAGCCAAATTTTCACACCTGCGGAGCGTCACGCTCAATAATGCACTAAGTATCGCTCAACCACACTTTCCCGATTGAAGATAACTATTAACAGATTCACTGCAAAATGATATTTGCATAAATCGAGTTCTAAATAATAAATTTTCAATTAATTCGCACATAAACACTCCAGAGAAAAGTCACGACGTGTTACACCGGCCATGTTGAAAACAAACTCAATGACTGATATGCTGCCGGCACAAAGTCGAAGATCATGTAAATTTAGGTTTTTTAAAACTGAAATTCCAGTCTCATAATTATATTCTACGGCATGCAACATGTGCGATTAGAAAATTGACGCAAACGTTACATGTGCTTGGAAAGTTAAATTAGTGAACGTGATTTTCAATCTAGTTTTATTGGAAATCTTATTTTGTTTTTCGGTTTTGAACTTTAAATCATAAGAAACATAAAATTGTGCTGTAAATGCATTTGCGTCACAAATTAAAACAGTGCAGATTGGATTAAGTCGCATGTAAATTTCATATTTTTTAAGAGTGTAGGGCAGCGTTCTTAAGTACTAGAAAAGGGTTATGACAGAATACTTTGCGAATTGGTGGCAGAACTCTGAAACTGTTTCTTAATGCATAAATATCAGTCTCATTAAATCCAGGGCTGTAGTTTTGTGGAAATCCAAAACTGATGTAATCCCGAGTTAAACTTACACGGAATGCAGGCAAGGATATTACAGAATGTTGGGATAGGTCTCACAAAACAACACAGCGATTTTTTTTTTTCAATTTCTTTAGAGGAAACTTTCGTCACTGACTAGCATTTGTGCGATTCCACGGAAATGTTGAAATTGTTTGAAGTGATGTATGGAATGCGCATTATGCAATGAAGTAAACATATTGTTTCATTGCACAATATTCCTTCTGAGATTTGGCCCGCCATCCAGAAGAGCTGGACAAACGTGATCTAGGCATTCTAATTCAAGAAAATAAATATCTTCCAGGTAATGGCAAAAGAAAAAACAACTCTTCACCCAAATGAAAAAAAAAAACTGAAGAAAAGGTCAACATACAAGTTCTTGCAGCCCCAAGTCCACCATTCACTAGAGCACACCTACTTATCTACGAAACGACCCAGTGATAATCCGAGCCCTTTCTGGTAAGATGAAAAAGTGACTCATCTTCTGTGTCGCCTGGTAAGCATCTAGTTACGGAGAATGTTTTTCCTATACATATACACACGCACGAGACAACCCACTCTCTCAGACGTCGTCAATCGGCTCGGTGTTGTTGGCCCTGTGAAACCAGTGTCTGCATGTTCAACTTTTCCACCAGAAAGCCAGCCAACAACAATGGCAGCGACAACCAACGCAAAGGAACGTTGCCCTATTTATGCTACGTATAAAAATACACTTTTCAGCCCTTTTCTCGCCCACTTTATGTTCGAACCGCATGGCACATGCAAAGCACCACCACCGGTCTTAACTATCCTTACCAACCGCGACATCGATGGTGGGATGGGATGTGGTACGGGTTTTCAAGGATATTTCGTGTCTAGCCTCGATGTCAGAGCATCAGCAGGCGAAGAGCAAGTGCTGGAAGCCGCAATCATGGACACACGTATACGTAGTTGAATCCTGATTGGTACATTCGGATGTAAGGCACGAGTAGTTGATGGAGAGACACAGCAAGGTTCTCAAACATTTTTTATGAGCCCATATGCAATCAAACACCTTTTTCAACTGTTGAAATAAATCTTATCGAAGTAATTTCAAAAAAATATTTCATTATACCATGTCAAATGTATGATGGCCCAAAAAGACATTTTTTTATTGCTAAATCGATTCGGTCCATTGTAGAATACTTTTATCTATAAAGGCCCAAATGCAACGATAGCGGAACGGCAAAGGAAGCATAACCGGTTCGGCCAGAATGGATCACACCATCTCGACTAAGCTGTCAACGAATGAAAATTAACCAACACTAAGTCAACGAGTATTTTATTGTTTATACTGGCGAACCGGTTCTGCTTTCCGTAGCCGTTCCGCTTTCATTGCGTTTGGGCCTTAAAAAAGAGGCTCTCTTAAGATATGCTCTCGTTTGGTCATTACTTGCTTGTTTCTATGATCTCAAACGTTTTTTTAGTATGAAGTAATAGTTATACCATCATATTTTTCGATTTGTATTGCCAGAAATGTTATTGTAAGAGAGTATTTCTTTTGCTGATAGGACCTTTTGACATATTCTCATTGACTTGTTGGGTCAAGTTTAGAACCCCTGGGACGAATAATTCGAATGGATTTTGCCTCCAGGCGAAAACTTCCATTCCAAAGCTGCAACAAAGGAAAAGAAACAAAAGCCCAATGCACATTCACCAGCATACTTACATCGATAATGGCATCATCCCCGGAAGCCCACCGGGACTGCTTCTGAGCGAACTGGTTGAATTCGGTCTCGTTGGGATGCCGCTGAAAGACGTAACCGACTGCGGCGTCGTCCTGTGACCGGATGGGCGCCCCTCGTCCACCACCATCGTCATGTCCACCGAGCAGTTTCATAGCGGCCGCCTCTGGCTCGAGTGGATGCTGCAGCTGTTCGTAGATTGTTGCAATTGTATGTAGTAGTGATGAGACGCAGGTGAGCGCAGCGTTATCAATGTCCACCACGAGAACGAAGGTACCCAGAAAGGAAGAAGAAACATAAGAGAAACATGAAATTTAATGGTGAGAAATATGCTACCTTTGGTAGCGCCCAGTACAGTTTGGCCCATAAAAAATGCGATGGCCGGTATAGTTGCTGTAGAATTTGCTGTTGGGAAATCTTAAGGGGGCAGGATCCGTCATTGATTTCGGAATTTTCAAAAGCAGATTTTTCGTTCAAAATACATAAAATGTCCAGAAAAATGTGTTCATTATATTGTATTCTCCAACCAAAACACAGTGAACACATTTTCATCGAATAATTTTTAGTTTTGAACAGAAAAACTGCTTTTGAAGTTTCGATGATGACGATGGTTACGATGACGGAGCGTGGAACGTTAAATGAAATGTTGAATAATCTACGGAGATCTTTCAAAATTTGAAGTTAAAAAAATAAAATAAAATAAAATAATCTATGGAGATGTTAAAAAAAATATACTTGGGAATTGTTTGGAAGAACTAAATGAATGATTTGTAGATGAAAAGGTTAAAATTAACAAGAAAAGAGACTTACTACCAGCCCTGAGAAGGTATGCTTTCAAATCCTCTCTCGTAAGAGGAAAGTTATTAAAGATTAGTAAAAATCATATTCAAAGCAAAAAACAGAGCCTAGATAGATGAAACAACTCGACTAATAAATGAAATGTATGTTTTTTTTTTTCATTTAAAAACTACTATAAAACATGAAAGAAGTTGTTTTCGTATTTTTCGTGGACCACACTGTATAAACTAGGATAGAGGTATTTTCCAAAGCAGACACGCACACGCCTTTCGCACGCAAAGCACAAGTTATATTCCCCGGATAAGTGCTTGCCGTCCTTCCTGGTTGTATTTGCGCCAGGGTCAAAAGTTTGCTTCGAGGGCACAAAATCGCACGAGAAAGGTCTCTCCTCCTGGATATTGTTATTCTCTTTTTTACGAGCATACAAACCGAGCTTTACGCTGTCTTTGCATATTTATATTATTACATACAACGACCGCAGCGTGCAAACGACAGCTGCTACCGGGGCCATGCATAAAACCATCAATTAAGAGCTACCACGTTCTCTTCGTTCAACCTGCCATGGTCGAGCATCTTTTTGAAATGGGATCTATGCAAGGATGCATAAAACTACCAATACCTGCCCGTTTGCAGCTTAACAGGCGGATATGAAATTAATATAACGTCGTTTAGTTGAGAATTCTCAGTTTATTAATTTATGCTAGTAAATTATGCTCTCTATTCTGAGACCCGGATGAAGCAGTGTGAAGGGAACTGGAATAGGGAACACAGTTAATGAACTTCGGTATTATTTACCGAATTTCTGCAGAATTTTACTGAACTATCACAAAAAAATAACGTAAATCAGTAGCACTTGATATAAATTCGGTAACATTTCATATACTTATACATCAGCTCCAGGCGAAGTAGCAGGAAGAGAGCTAATGAATTGTAAAATGCTACTAGCTAATAAATAATGTAGTACAGCTACTAGCTTAGCAAATAATGTGTTCTATGGTTATATCCCGTTAAATAAAACTTTAAAATCATCGTGAACATTAAAATCAATGGAATTATCTGATTTCAGACCAACAATGAAAAACTATCTGTCGTTGCTGAAGGTCCGAATAAATGTGCAAGCAATCATTTGAGATATAAACCAGAAAAGAATAGCCATAGTAGTCGGGTTCAAAATATGTACCACTTCTGGTACTGCATTTGGTCCTTCAGTACTGCGAAATGTTCCCAAGTGTGTCATATCGCAGTACACTTTTCACGGAATTCTAAATTTTTCTGTATTACCTTATGGCCTTATGGGCCATAAAATTTTGGCCGACTGTAGGGAATATAGAGGTCTTTTTTCGCTTTTGTATAAACTGTACGCCCAAATAATCCGATTTTCTATTAATATTCTGTTCAAATCCCGGGACGAGACTTGTGTGTTTGAAATGGCTCGTTCTCAGATACTAGTCAACCGAATTGCGAATGGCCCTTGACACAAAATTCAGCACATTGTGATTCCACGACCTAAGGTATTAAATTTCAGTTTAAAATGAGATGTTCGGTCTCAAAGAGAGGTCTTAATGCATTTAATGGGGTTTAAGTGACATTTTGGTTGATTATGAGCTATATATGTATGTACTAGAGATGGTCGGGTCTCGGGTTTTCAAACCCAAAACCCGACCCGAACCCATAATTTGAAATTTTTCGGGTTTGGGTTCGGGTCGGGTTTGAAGGCTACAAAATTATCGGGTACGGGTCGGGTTCGGGCTTACAAAAAATCGGGTTTGATGAAAATTGTGAACAGAGTAACAGCCTCAAAGCTTCTTTATGTATCAGAAACGATGAATTTACTATCTTTTCAAACTCGGGTTTTATTCGGGTTTTTCTTACAAAAAATTGACCGGTTTCGGGTCGGGTTCGGGTTCACACAGCGAAAAATTTTCGGATTCGGGTCGGGTCCGGGTTTGCTTTTCAATTATTGTCTCGAGCTCGGGTCGGGTCCGGGTTCGAAGAAATGAAATAAGTCGGATTCGGGTTCGAAAAATGTGAAACCCGACCATCTCTAATATGTACATTAAAAATTCTGTTGTTTTAAAGCTTTCCAAAGGTATTTTTAGGTGATTTTTGCGTCAGATGGGAAAAAATATAATAATTCGTGAAAGGTCAGTTCGTTTTTTGACTTCTATATAATTTGTATGGAATGAAGAATCGCTGAAAGGCTTCCAAGCCATTTTTCTCTAAAGCTTTCAAACCCCTCATAAAGAAAATTGCATCTTTCACTCTTCTAACTGTTCTCAATCTAGCCAAAAAGAAAAAAAGACACTAGTTGATGTGATGGCGAACATATTTTCTTAAATTGTCTATGGAATGGCTATTTTCATTGAAAATTTAAATTAGGAGAAAAAAAGTTGTATCAAGAATTCAACAATTTGGCCAGAGAATGCTACTTTTCCCTGAGTGCCCCTTCCAAAAAACGCCGTTTTCTTCTTCGGACAACCAATATCCAGGGAAGTGTCTGGAGTTTATCGTTATCGCATCATCAACCGCAAGATGCTAAACGAGTAGGGCTAGAGCCATTTGTCCCCTTGGCAGCCCCCTCCCCCCAAATCAGGCCCTGGCTGAAACATAATATGCCCGGGATGGTTGCTTGATCCTTCCTATTTTTCTGGGGCGGATGTAGCTGTGGCATAAGGCATAATTTCAACTAACCTTAATTATATTAACAGGGCAACAACAAAAGATAATAGTTTTCCAGAAGCAAATACTGGTAACGCTTTACTTATGTTTTCGAAATAAACATATTTTGGTCGTCCAGAGGCCCCAGAACAGATTCTGGAAAATTTGAACGATTCTCATACAGAATGTCCGCACATGATCCGTACAAACTTTGAAGGCATGCCTTTATGTAACTAAAATAAACAAATTGTTCGAATATTTTGCGGACACCCTGTGCAGCTGTACAAACCGAGGATGGTATGTTTCGCATAATGGACCTTTTGACATAATGAGAGTTCTTTTATTACACTGCTTTATGCGAAACGTCCTTATGCGAAATGGGTCACCCCCGTACAAGCCTATTGTGTGACACACATAGTTTTGTTTCATTTTTTCTGGCTAAAATTGGTGACATTGGCCACTTATTTCCATATTCCGGGGATGTAATGCCCAAAGGGAAAAGGTCACTCTTAGAATAATTCTGTAACCTTCCTTGCGACACACCAAATGTCAGGGTTTCGCAAAACAAGTTCAATAGAAGACATTTCAACTACTTCTGGCAACATTGACCACCTTCTGACATATTTCGGGGATGTGGTGCTCTCAGGGACGTGGCCAATTTCAAAATAATTCTCTGATACATTCTTTGCGACACAGTTTTGCAAAATAAGTTCAATAGAAGACATTTCAATGTCTTCTGGTGACATTGTCAACTAACTGCTATGTTTTCTTTGAAAAAAGGAAACAAATTTCTTCTCTTAGAAGAATATGTTCGCCGGAATTCGTCTACAGATCTGAAGATATTCTTAGGCTTGAACATGTTTTCTGTAGCTTGGGTACCGGTGCCATTAGTGGACTACCTAAGCTATAAAAAATCACTGTATGGGAAAAATATAAAATAAATCTACTATATGGGAAAAACATAAAAAGAGTGATAAAACTATTTTTCTTAACATAAAATAGCCACTATTGGTACACGTGTTCCAGTAGCTGCGCTAGTGCTCCAGTAGTAGACGTTCGGGAATGATACAAGGAATTTTAAACAAAATGGTAAATTTTTAAGGTAGGTTTAACATTTTTCCCTCAGAACAGCAACTACTATCTTTAAAGTGTTGTGAGTCATAAACAAATTATGTAATGTAAGATTAATTGTGTATATCTGAGATTCCAGCCGTACGTTTACGTGTTCAAGATACACGCGCTCCAGTTCAGGTAATTAAATCACTAATGATAATTACGTATTGCTCTTTGTGACAGTATAGGGAAAAACGTATGTCGAATTGATTAAAAAATAATATTTCAACGAGTTTGTATGATTTTCTTCTAAAGATATGCAAAAATATCATATAAAAACACAGGTGTCCGGATTTTGAACCAAAAATATCCGGATTCAAAAACATCATTTGATCAGGTGTCAAGATTTGAAGAAAAGACACGCTCCAATATTTTATTGATTTACTTGTAAAAATCATGAATAATATCGAAAATGTTGTCGCTTTCATGAAGATCTAAAGTGTAAAAATATGTTGAGTAATAACACTACAAGTATATCCAAATCAAACATACCTAAATCTAAGTTTGAGCATTTCTGTCGGCTTAAGCGTCCGGGTATTGCACGGTATGACTTTTTGATAAAATAAAAAGCTGAAATTTGGCAAATCGACTAAACTAGAGGCGATCTATCCACCAAAAATAACAACACATGTCGTTTTTATCGAAAAATGTACGTTATATTCCATAGTCCAATCTACTGGTACATTACAACCATTGATACCGGCACCCTACGTTCTACTGACAGATGAAACTCGTTTTACGCATAGCGTAAACAAGGGTAGGGAGCCAGATCCTATTATAGGCCCTTTAAATTCATTTCGGCAGTGGGGTTTTTTTGAAAGCTACAAAGCTCATATTTGGCCACAATATTCGCCAAACTGAAGTGCTTCTTATTGCAAAGTTTCAGAGAATTCGGTCGAAAACACCCCATGCCATAGTGAATCATGGAAGTGCCCAAGTAGTTCTGCACCCTACATGAAGGTTGTCCACGTACAAATTGCAATTCTCGTCATTATAACTTTTTTTAGTTTTCAGCGAATATGATTAAAATTTAGTGTTTAGATCCTACAAATTCCATTGAAAAGTATTGATAATTTTTTAAAATAAATTCAGAAAACTAGTACGCGAACGAAATTTTGTACATGGTTTTTAAAAATCTCTATCTTTCGTGATTTTTACTGTTTTTAGAGTACATTACGGGGTAAAGTGCTTACGCAAATTCTGACAAAAACATCCTGATGAATGATAAAACCTACACAAAGAAAGACAATTTACATCGTCTTCAGCCAAAGGCAGCACAGATGGAACGATCACAAGCATCAGGCAACGCCAAACACCCAGTAGCCCAAGGATGATTTTTTCATTTGACGAAAAGTTTCCACCGACTGGAGCGGAAATGAAACCCACATCGCGTGGCACAATATTCCTAAAAGACGGGCGCCGCACGTCTACGAAGCCCACCATGGAGCGGATTTTCAGCAAACCTTAATCCTCCTAAAAAATAAATCCTCCTAAATCCTAAAGTTGAGAACGTTCGAAAAAAAATTGAGTTATTTTAAAGCAGGAATTACGCAAACATCCCTAGATAGTCAAAACAGACCAACAATTGGAGAAGTCAGGCATCAATGGGCAACAAATTGTCGGTCCTAATGTTGTACAAAATCTCACGAAAAGAAAACTAAGAACATTTGAATTTGGAGTACAATTTGAATAAATTGAACACGCTAAAACTTAGCAACGAAGATTTGCTTGATACTCCGAATATTTGCAGACAATTGATTAAGAGGCGGATTTTTTGGCGATTCATTGTGTGTGTCGCAATTTTAACGTGGACAACCTTCATTTTACTGTTCTGCCCAGAACCCGGATTGCGGTCCGCTAAGCAAACCGACGTCATTCCACCGAGATGTGCATCAATCCAACGGCAACAATATTCATCAATTATGTGCTTCGCATACCAACACTCCAACCCACGACAGGCGAAGCGGACATTGCCGCCCGAGCAATTTGTTCCGGAACCGCCGCGCCACCCATAGCTCATGGTTAGTCAGTGGAGCTGCTCAGCAAACCGGAAATTGGAAGCAAAATCAATTATCTTCTCACCCGCAGTAAGTACCAACCAGTACGAACGAGAGCGGAACAAGCTTCCACTTGCTTTCCTTTGCCGGGTTCTAACCCTTTCGCTTATTATACCACCAATGCCGAAGAAGATCGCTGTGGATCAACGGCAGAACAAAACTTGTCTTGTCGTACTATCGGTTATAGCTTCAAAGTGGATCGATGGCGGCAAGTTTGGTCGTTCTATAGCTCTCGTCGAGTATGTAGAATGGGTTTTTCTGGAGCTTCTTCCGTTGGATGTTCGTGCACAGTGTCGTCTCCTGATTTCTGGCACGGAAGGTTTTTGACATGCAGAGTCCGAAACCATCAACGAGTAAAACAAAACAAACACCATAACAATCCGACAGACGGCGGAGCTGCTCTCAGTCTTTTTCTTGCTGTAGTTTGATCGCATTCAGTTCAGTCATTCAATACCAATGCCATTTGTGCACAAGAGCACTACGGCTGCGGTGAGAACCCACCAATACAGGCAAAGTAAATTGAGACCATGAAGCAGGAGTAAGAACACGGTCGAAATACAGTCAGGTCTCCTATTATACTTATGACACACTTGTGGTGTACGTACATGGTACAATTATCTTGAAATGAGTTCCATACTAATAATTGTCTTCATTCAAGATAGCTTTAGAATAATTTTCTTGACAACTTGTACATTGGTATATGTAGCAGGTCCAAGGTTCATGGTATTAGACGCTGTCGACCAATTTATGTCCACCGAAATTTAGTAGTCATCGTTCAATCAATTCGAACGAAAATTGAAAGGTAATAAGTTCATATCGAGCGTGTGCTTGAAAAAGGGCGTAAGTTGCATGATCGATTTCTCTTCATCGATCCTCTCTTCTATGAATAAAGGCGACAAGATGCAAGTTCGTAAATATTTTTCCACTTCAAACCACTTAACAGCGATGCAATCTTGCGTCCAGAGAAGAAAAACTGCGGACAAACTTCCAGCTTGTCACCTTTATTCACAGAAGAGAGGATCGACGAAGAGAAATCGATCATGCGACTCACGCTCTTATTATAGCACACGCTTGATATTATGTTTCAGTCACAAAGAAAAAAACAGTTTCATCCTTTCAAAAATTGCTTAAAAAATGAGGTGAGGGGAAAGTAAGTGGCAGCGTCATATAGGAGACCCGAGTGTACAAATATTTTTTAGTAAAAAATGATTAATACCTTACCTAATCAACATCATCCTCATAATCATCATCATGGGAAAAGTTATTCCTATACAGAGCACAAGAAAATTGCTACCGAATACCAAGCTAGGGTATTCCATTTTTTATACTTAAAATCTGAATAGGATATGAAAGAACCCGGCATAAGAAATAAAATACCTCAAATAACATAATAGATAACTGGATCAGGTATAGCAATACCTACATAATATATTCAAAACTGAATCTAAGAGTCTATATAAGAACTACAAACTTGTTCATGTCGAAATCTACAACTTTACTCAAGATACCATAAAGCTATTCCGTCAATGTGTTTAGTTAGCATTAGCATTAAGCGATTCGCACAAATTCGTAGGTGGTACAGTCCTAGACCAATGTGTGAGGATTGCCTTCTTCCCGTCCGTTACCAAAGTCAAAGATTTGGGACTAGCCATTGACTCGTTAGACAAGATTGACGGATTCTCCAACAGTTGAGAGCAGTCCTGACCACGTCTTTGAGAATGCTGAGGAATAGGAAGGATTGATTATTTGAATACCTACTTAAGATGCAGGGAACTCTACGACCTTTCATAGGTGTTACGGGATATTGTGGAATTTCCCCTAGATTGATTTGGATTTGATTAACCAAAACAAATTGTATTGGTCAGGTTTGCTTTAAGTGAATATCTACTCAAAAGTCTGATTTAGAAATGGTTTTTTTACTGATCTAAAATTGTAATGGTGAATGATCATGAAATACGCAAAAGAAACATTGATTCTTGTACAACTTTTCAAACCATTGGTAATTCTGGGAACACTGCAAGAATTGAGTGTGGGTTCCCTACACATCGCATGCTGAGCTAATCGGAAAGGTTCTCACCGAGAGGGTGCAGGCACGTTGACGAAAGAGAATCAGACTGAACCCACCACAACGCACACCATACAACAAGCCGAATCCAGAAGCAACCCACATAAACAACCATGGGAAGCTACAATACAATACGAAAACAACATTCTCGTTTCTTGAGCTAGATTGACAGCTACGGTGGCGGCGGGCGAGAATGGATGGTAATGCGTGGAGGTTGTTTGGGTGGTTCAAAAATCGTTTTTGCTCCACATAGCTCATTTTATTTTATTTAAGATTCTACGCGCCCGCTCAAAATTTAAGCTCCTTATAGGGACATTTAATATTAAAACGATCTTCAACAAAGTTGTAACTGATAAATGAATCTAACAATATCAGCACTGTACTAACCTAGAAGGGCACATAATTTGATTTCTCATAGTGATTCTTTATTCTTATTATACAAACATTGAGAGATTTGTGTAGGCTCAGTGCTTATCCAAACAAGCTAAAATTTTGGGAGGATACTCAAAATCTGACCTACAATCGAATGCGATTTTGCAAAGTAAAACGATGTTTTGAACCACCCCAATGGATATGGGAAGATGGGAAAATTGAAACGAACTGTGAGAGACACACGTTCGAACTGCACAACAACGATGAAGTTATAGGATTTCCTCCTAGACGACAAACAACACAGAAAAGGCATCTTAATTTACGCGTACAGAACCCTATATGATCTGCATGGCGGCATAGCATAGTTTTAAATATACAATTACTGGAAAAAAGTAGCTGCACTTTTCCCCTATCGAATGAATGCTTTCTGAACAGTGCGCATGATGGATGTAATGTATTGTTGTGATAGGATCAATTGATTGTGGACAACAATTGTCGTAATATTCGAAAATGTTTTGTTGATTGATGAACACAATCGAACTAGCAGATCAAGTCCAATTCCAAAGAAATAATCTTCCTTACGGCCAAATAGTCCGTATACGATACAGATTCGATACAGTTTGTCAAAATTTACTTAGAGGATTATAAAATGTACATCCTCAGGGGGTTTCAGGCTTTTTGGCTTGCGGAGCACTTTTCAGAATTAAATTGTTGCGCGGAGCACCTTCCTGTTATTGCGACTTCTTTTGAAATCTGATATTTTAGTACGCATAAATCGATGCTGATTCTATAAAAAGGTGTGGTGTTTCTATGTCACGAAATAGCTTGAGAACGGATGAACGGATTGACGTAAGTTTTTCACAGTGGCACTTGACAAGAGTTGCGACGTGATAGTAAGGAAAAAGTTTGGGAAAGTATACGCAATAACCAGGAAAACGGAAGAATTGTATGACATTTTACAACAGCATACTTGATGGCAAGACAAAGTTGACTGGGGCTACTAGTTCCCAATTAAAACACGAAGAAGTTGATTAAATTTAAGATTTCTGATCGATGCTAATCGGGAGGTGCGTAAAGCTTTATTTGATTCAACGATCTGCTTTATATCAGATACAAATTGTGGTAATTTGGCATTGACATGGAATTATACTTGGATTTCCACCAAATAATTTAAAATGAATAGTTGTAAACGGCAAAATATATTAGGGGTATTCACTTAAAGTTGCGTAAAATAAGAAATTACTGATGAAACGTTTCAAATGAAATATTCCTAGTCTTGTTTAGAACAACAATCTAGTTACCCAATAACAAAGGTTGACAATAGCATTTTTGTCGCGGTACCCAGAGTTTTCTCCACTACATAACCAAGGGTCGAAATTTTGTTCTGAAGCTAAAAGAGCTGCTAAATCTGCATGGTGGAGTTAATTGGAAGTGTCTGTGCGCCTCGTGTTTGTTGGCGGCGACCGAAAGATTTTCAGATTAAGGTGTTTTACTCGTTTAGTATATGAATGGAAAAAGTGCGGTCGTGAACACTCAAATGGCCAAATGACTGACTAAACCAAATTCGATAGCATTCAATCGGTTTCGAAGTTTATTGCATTTAATCTGATCATGGATAAATACACTTTATTTGCACACATATGTACAGATATTTAGACGAATAATTTTGTCACCAAATGGATTCTTTCTTTCCTCACTGTCAGTTGAATAGGACCATCAATATCCGGAATGTACAGTACATCTTGTCTGTAAGAAAATAAACTGGATGAGGATTCCAAACTTCTCGTTCTTGAAGAACTACCACTTTCTATAATGTTGTAAAAGTTACCATTCTGATGCCGCTTTCCACAACGCACTTTCGAATCTGTGAAAAATCCTACTTTCATGATCGCTTTTAGGTTGATAATAAGATAATAAGATCACAACTTTGAAATCCTTGTAACGAGGTTTCTAATAAGTTTTCGTTTTCTAAGTTGGAAGTTTGTTTATTTATAATGTTTTTATAACAGTTGCTACAACGACCAAAGGGATCATGGATTGATCGACTGTCATATCTCAACAATTTGAAATCTTTCCTTCGAAGCTTACGCAATTTTATGAAATATTTTAAATAATCAGTTTACCGCGATATACACGATGAGTTACGCCGGTTAGTGAATACCCCTATTGTAATTTCGAAATTTTCTAACTCTTGTTCTCAGGTATTACAACTGAGCGAGTGATGCATTCCAAATTTGTTTGTTTCTTATCATCAATCAATTGAAATCCACCCTCAAATTTTGAAGAGATTATCATTATTATAAGCTTTATTTACGAGATTTTCAGCCCGTGGCTGGTTCGTCTCGGATTTTGAAGAGTACAAAACAGTGCTCCGTTGGAAATTTGATCGGTTGATCACAGCCAACGAGGAAACAATTGAAAAAAAAAAATCAGCGGAGACGATTATTTTATTCTCTTGAAAATTTGGTTTAGTGCCCATTATTGGCATAATGTGTAGTGTGTTTTGAAAAAGAGTAGATATTTAAGCATCGGTAGATATGTTAGAAGTGAGCCAGGTGAGCACCTGGGAATGCTTCTGAAGCACGATTTGAAAACCGCTGTCTATATCATATTTGTGAAATTATGTATCTGGGCTTTCTTTTGGACTCCGATAAATGGATATTGTTAACTAGCAACATAATCATATTGTGAATTTTCTCCGAGTCTAGGTTCCCCGGATATCACTTCTTGGAATACGCCGTTTCCCCGAAAAGCCAAATTTCCGAAAAGTAGTGCAGACAACTTTATAGGTAATTTACTTATAGATTTATAGATTCAGGGTGGTCACCAAATATCCATTTTGAAATTCCCGCTTTCCCGGTAATTTTCCCGTTTTGTAATTGAGGGGCCCAAAACGTAAAGAAGTGACATTTTGGTCGAACACTGAGTTGATTATACTGAAAATTTTACTGTTTTCAAGCTTTGCAACGGTATTTTTAAGTAATTTTTCCGTCGAATAAAAAAAATGATATAGTTCGTATAAAATTGACTTGTTTTTCGGCTCCTATAAAATTTGTATGGAATGAGAATTTTCTGAAAAAATATAATAATAAATGATAAATGAATAAATGTCGGATTGCTCAAAACTAGGTATTTGTCACTTAAGTTTGCTTCTAACCCCCTCATTGTTCTACTAGGACGGTTCATATTCTTGACACTTTTGATTCACTTTCACAAGGTTTTGTTTCAAAAGCTACCAATAGGCTTACAAATCCTATGCCTTTTTGGGCATTTTACAATCCCAATTAAAAGTAATTCAATTAAATAAAAATCTTTCGAATTTTTTCTTCTTAAAAAATGATGTTTTGCTTGAGCAAATAAGATTAAGGTAAGGACGAATCAAAGCCGCAAAGTTTAAGCTTGTATCTCATCTTTCTTATCCAACTCTAAGTCGATTAGATAGTAGCATAGTAGACTTTTTTAAAAGAAATTGAATCATTGATGTTTGAATGTTATTTTTCCAAAATTACAGTTGCTTAATGGCAATATATGGTAATATCATCAACCATAACAACTTTCTACAACTTATGTTTGATGGTTTGTAGATTTAGAGCTTGAAGATGTTTGTTTAAAATTATTTTCCCGGTGAGCATCTCAAATTCCTGTTTTTCTCGTCTTTTTCCCGATGGGTTCGAATTCCCGTCTTTTTCCGGTTCGATGGCCACCCTGTAGATTATTTATAGATTTTAACCAAATCTGATATGCACCCTTTTTATTCGATTAGCGTTTATTTCACGTTAGAGTAGCTGGTCCAGCGATAATGTGTATACAGTAAAATTGGTAATACACTTTTAGCGTATTTTAACCAATTTTCATTTATGTGTGTATTTCATAGCATGGCCGTTGTCAACATGTAATGAATGTGTAAAAACCATGGTAAAGCCTCAGACAACAGATGTTTATGTTAGAACAAAAATCTTCTGAAAACTTGTGTAAATATTCAAACTAAAACACG
Source organism: Aedes aegypti (assembly GCF_002204515.2). Lineage (NCBI taxonomy): Eukaryota > Metazoa > Arthropoda > Insecta > Diptera > Culicidae > Aedes > Aedes aegypti. The sequence goes on from NC_035109.1 coordinate 111,355,469, forward strand.
TTGAAAACACTAGCGCCGCCACACAACGTATTGCTGCAATCAGTGGTGAATATAAATATCTTGAAATGTTTCATATTCACCACAGACATTACCATGGAAAATTAGCGATAACAGCGCCACCACGATGTTGCTACTTGTGTTGCCACTTAAAATCACCATTTATTGTCTTACACAGTTTTACAATCGGACATAAACATCTGTTATCTGTGGTAAAGCATAGCATGACATAGAAAAGCATAGACATGTTAAAGGTTGCTACTCCGTACTGGTAAGAATTGCACTTCGACCCAAGTGAATAAGGGATGGGACTTTCCGCTTATTCTCGAAGGAAGTGCACATTTTAGCAAATATCATATTATTGAACAATAACGGCGCCGGCCAAGTTTTTACAGTCAGTTGGGATGGGGAAGGAATGTTAGACAGATTGTTGCATCTAGAGACCGAAAAAAACCGACCTCTGCATATCCACAATCATCACGGGAAGGTTTTTGATTAATGAGGGAGGGAACAGATCCTTACTTAAAACTAGTTTTGCATTTTTGTCTCTCGGTGAAGTACGTCGACATTCAAAATGTCGAACTGAAGACTGGGAAAACCAGAGCAACATTTCTACTTAAACTCTTTGATAAATTTGTTAAGAAGTTCATGTAGAAGATCGTGGACAATTCTCTTCTAGTAATTCAGACTACTATCAAACTATGATAAGGCCTGAAATGCTACTAGAGTGGTTAAAGTGAAGCACGAAATAGTTTTATTAAAATGTCCTCATTCCCCATTTAATTTCATCACTCACTATCGACACTATCATGTATATCACCGATTATCACTCATCAACTTTCGTAATATACTTCAGATATACTTTCCATTATATCAATTTTCACATCACAGCTACAAATTTTCATCAAAAATACATCACACCATTTTCATATAAATTCACTGTTATTAACATTTACCAGCTGTTAGCATTACTAAGTAATTAAAAGATATTCAACTTAAGTAGATGAAAAAACCGAATTTTATATTTCATCTACTTATAGGTATTCTACTAAACAGCTCGAAGATTTATTATATTCAACTTAAATTTTTCATTATTTTGTTGCTGTAGAGTCGTTACTATTCAAACTACGATTTAGCACTATGATCACGAAAGTTACAATAAAAAAATCACTTCGATCCATTCCTCTGCACTGTGCATGTGTGAAGAACTAGGCAATAGTGTTTATCTTCAGAGAAATTATTGCAAAATGTATTGTGTACGATAATACTCTATGCCCAGGGAAGTCAAGGAAATTTCCATTACGAAAAGATCCTGGTCCGACCGGGAATCGAACCAAGACACCATCAGCATGGCTTTGCTTTGTAGTAAGTAAGGCTCTAATTAAGAAGAAGAGTAAGAAAAAGAAGAAGAAGATAGTCGGTTGTATTTAGAAGACATGATTATCGGATTAGTCAAGATTATGACCACTAATTACCGTAACAATCCGTCACTGTTTGAACCAAAATGCACGTATTCCAAGCACGCCGCATCACTCACACAATTCACCTAGCAGTATAAACAAGAATCCCGGAGTTAAACGTTCGCACGCAATCACAAACACACACACCCACAAGACCTCAATCTGGTAAGCATAAAAAGAGAAAGAACACTTTGCCATACATTCCCCTTGTCAGTCTAGATAGCCGTACCGCGGGAGAGTAATTCGTCCGACTGACAATCGACTACCGCTGCTGACTGATCGGTCGATGGACTAATACCGACCAACACATTCAAGTAAGACACTCTTGTCGGAACCAACAGAAGCTAAGAACACAGCTCAGAACGACTGGCTCTGGGCCCTGGACTGGGAAGTTGTTATTGCCGATGACGATGATGATGGAACCGTGTGTGAACCGTCAAAAATATACACAGGGTAGGTGTGCCAATTATGGATGCAATGAGGGAACATTTTGGTGAAAAATCAGATTTGAAGTTGAAATGAATCGGAGCCAAACCTTAAACAATCAGGAGCACAAACTTTGTAGTTATAACTTTCACTTGCTTCTATCTTCTTTTGTTAATCTATCACATATGATCTATTCGTTCATATCATTTGCTAGAACTAGAGACGGACAAATAACCGTTTCCTTACACTTCCATTCTTCCCACATTATAGCACGCCTTTCTTTACGCCTGATACATATGCAATCTGCTAACTAAAAGAGCAAACCTTCTTCATATTGGCATTGCGTCCCTCACAATGACAAAGCCTGCTTCTCAGCTTAGTGTTCGATGAGCACTTCCACAGTTATTAACTCAGAGCATTCTTTGCCAAAGTTGCCATTTTTGCATTCGTATATCGTGTGACAGGTACGAAGATACTTTATGCCCAGGAAAGTCAAGGAAATTCCCATTGCGAAAAGATCCAGGGACCGACCGGGAATCGAACCAAGACATCTTCAGCATGGCTTTGCTTTATAGCGGCGGACTCTAACCACTCTACTAAGGAAGGCCCCAAGCAAACCTATCTGCCGTAAAATTACCTACCCGTAATGGTAGGCCCATTAACGTGGTAGGCGCCATTGTTGCCTAAAAATAGAAGATCACCAGCACTTGTACACTGAGAACGTCTGTTAGACCCAAGCAGTCATCTGGTTTGTTCCTTGTATAGATGTACCTAGCTGATCTGGCGATACTGGAGTAGCAACCACGGGCGGCCAACCAAGCTTAACTATTGTTTGATCATACTACTAGTTGATGTCATATTCTTCCTGTTATGTGCTATTAGCATTTATTTTTTCCTAAAACTGCTAAATTTCAAAGCACAAACCACAGCTCTGCCAAAAACAAATAGTTTTATAATTTTAGCCATTAGATTCTAGTTGAACAATAAATCAAAAGCCTTTTTGTCCCCACTATTACTACTATAAATGTAATTGGTACATCTACCCTACAACAGACTGATTCCAGAGAACGAATCCAAAGCGAACGACCGCTCGGCTGAAGGAACGTTGTTCGTTTTGGTGCTTCTGCTGCTTCTCGATACGCCAGCTCGTTCTCGCTCCTCATTTTTGCTGTGTGTGGTACAAGAGCAGAGCGCATTACACATAGTTTCACCCTTTACTTTGGGGTTTTCATCGTAAACGACAAAACGAAAGACGCATAGCAAAGCAAAGGCCGCACGGTGTTACGAGTCTTCAAACCAATCCCCGAGACGACTTGCGATAATGGCGCATATATTAACCTTGCTGCGTTTTTAGTCGAACCGTCAAGTGCACGAAACCAGAGGAAGAATAAGACCCTGATCAAGTACGTTCCGCGAACTGTGAGTGAGCGTGTCTGCTTCGCATTTAAAACAAAATAAGCAATGCTTAGAGCTCACCATTCTGGTTCGATACGATACTCACCACTTCCAAATGAATTTTGGGAGCTTTTCAAACAGGAACAATATTTCAGATGCAATGGGCAAGCCCACGCCTTGGTAGGTCTTCTTCCGGGCCGGAAAAACTACCTCCACTACTGAGGGCACAACAATCGACTCTTCGTTTCAAATATTCACTTGCGCGCACTAAAACACTTGCGTTGGCCGGAATTTCGATGATCCTGTGTCGTGATGGGTGAAAACTTTATTGGTTACATGGTTTGGATACCGTTTTTAAAGTAGATTTACTGATGTTTTTATAACTTCCATTATTATAGAAGTTTGGAGTTCATGATGGAATTTATTTGTAAAATTATAAGTTGTTGTACCTTTTCAGCAGATGCAAAATTATACCTATAATAGCCATGAAGTCAATTCTTCTACGAACAATCATATAACCTTTCAAAATTGGATGTCTTAGAAGATTTTTTCGAAATGAAAATTTCCTTGACTTCCCTGGGCATAGAGTACCATCGTACATGCCATACCATACACTTATGCAAAGAAAGGTCTTGGTTGCGAAAGTTCTCATAAGAAACATTAAACTGAGAAACAGACACTGTCCCAGTGGGGACGTAATGCCAATACTTTAGAGACCACATGCCTGTAACATTCTTAGCCGAATAATAAAATTCAATGCAAAGCCATGCTGAAATTTACCAAGAAAGTCCTAATATCTATAAGATTTTATCCGGTTAATCTTACACCGATTTCCCCTGGACTTTTCTTCAAAGCATCTTCATTAGAATGTCTTAAAAAATCAACCTTCTTTAGAAATTACAAAATTGTTGTTCAAGATCAAGAATATAACAAGCAAATTCTCTTACGATAGGATAACTTCAGGAACAACTCTCTAACTAGAGCTGTCAGAGTGTGAATCAAACGAATATGCGTGATGTTAACTTTAAACTATTTCTTGTGGAGTAATCAATGTACTCAGGGTCGGATTTTCAAATATGGATACGACTCTTAAAATGACTATTTCGAAAAATTTAGATTATGAATCAAAAAGTTAACTATTGAAATCGTCCTTTCTAACAAATCTCTACTCATTACATGCAAATTTGTTGCTGAAGTTCAAGAATTTCTATTCATGGAACAGGTAGATTTGAGGTTAGGGAATCGCCACTGGTTCTGAGCAAGATTCTAATTACCATAAGTTTGTTTGTTTGTTTCGAACTGCTTTGAAATGAATAAAATTTAAAACCTTGCGAATGATCAGTGGTTCAAAGTTTCAGAAACTATTGTTTTTGCTATTTTATATATTTTTGTAAATTTTATATGTTTTACACGTTATTTTCGTGTATTTTTTGGGCCCATACAACATTGATTCGGGCGATGGTTTTGTTTTTAATTTAAGTTGTAGTATAATTATTCCACCAAAACTGAACAAGCTCAAAAATCGTTTAGATTAGTACAAATAGTTTTTGAACCTTTTTAAACCTTTTTAAATGCCTAGTCTATGCTATGCTATGCTTTTTAAACCTTTTTAAATGCCTAAATTGATGACTGGACTATTATAACAGAAAAATGCTCGCAAGGCCGCGGTCTGGAGTATGAAGGTAAATAGGTACTTGTAATCATTGTTGATTACAGCAAAATCTACACTGTAAATGGATATTTACATTTTTTTCCACTTCACCTACGACTCTTTATTAACGTATTCTAAAGTGGAGTCCAATAAATCCCATCTATGATTTTTTTTTTTATATTTTGCTGTAAATTTGTTTTGTATAAAGCTTACCAAGCAAGTTCTCTTCGAATCGTTACGATTTTTTTATTGAATGTTTGGAATCACCTTGAATCATCAAAACTTTTTAATGTGATCTCAGAGTCCTAAGTACGTTTTTCATAAGCTAGATTTTGACTTAATCCTTAGCAAATAATCCTCACATAGTACTGAGTAAGATCTTTGTAGTATTGTGTGAGAGATTATAGCATATTTCTTAGCTGGGGATGATCATTTCTCAGGACCAATCATATTTGTTTTCAATTTCACCATAAGGCAAGCCAGACTTTATTTTATGCAGCTCGCAAAGAATTGAAAGATTCTTCTAAATAGTGGCCCGTTGGCTGTTGTACTAACTTAAAGTTATAATATACTAAAGCGGGTGTTATTTCATTTTTTGAATCAATCTAAGGCTTTATGTGAGGTTGATAAATTTCGGCATTGTTCATTCATTTTTTCAAATTTATTTCATCTAAATAATTATTTAAACATAGAAATTTAATAATACGCGAATAACGAGAGATGATTATTTTGAGATTCATAATTTATAAACATGTTGTACAACGGCCAAACTGATCAAACATAATCCCACTGAAACATTCTCATACAACATAACAATAGGCTGAATTTTTACTAAAAAGACTCACACATTCTTAGGACAGAGTGCTCACAAAGTGCTGAGATTAACTTCAACAAAACTCTCTCTGGATATTTTTTAGATTTAACAGTGAAACCTCCATGAGTCGATGTTCCGTGACTCGATATTGACCCATGGAACCATACTAAAAACAAAACTTAATGGTTAATATGATGGTCCCCTCAAATAGCTTTCCAAGACATTAGTTACCATAACTCGATTTGTCCATGAGTCGATGTTCCCCCTTCAGATATCGACTCATATAGGTTTATAGAGATGTATAACCAGACATACTGCTGAATTCGGGACAATATTCTCACAAAGACTGATTTTTACATAACCCTACCTAGGATGTTGACAGAATCCAAATGGAATTTCCAACTGATTTTTCAGGAGTCTTTGCAAATCATGGATAACATTCTCACACTATCCCTGACGAAGTCTTACTCAGACGAAATTCTAGGCACAATTCTCTGATAGAATTCTAGATAGGATTCTGACCATTCTGGCACAATGATATGAAAACATTGACAGAATTCGGAGCAGAACTCTTATGAAATAATGGACACCTTTCTCACAGAGTCCACAGCAGGATTATTTTAAAGGAATTCACGTTTCAATTGCTGATCACAACATACACATAATCTTAGACAAGATTTGTTACAAAAGAATAAAGGACAAATCACAAAAATGAACAGATAAAGTAATCCCAAACAAATATCGACATTTGTAACGCTCCCTCTGTCTCTGGTGTATGGAACGTCACTGTTTGTAGCGAGGTTTTGTCAAATGTTATAGGCCAGGGGAATTGGTTCACCTAGAGTGAATTTTTAGCAGAGAAAAAATAGATTTTGTATGAAAAGTGACAGGAGAATGAATACAGGGTGTCCATTCGAAATCAGTTTTCGAATTTCCGGATTCTTCCCGGATGCCTGAAAGTTTAGAACCGGGTGACATCATGGTTCTGCGACTTCATAGAGTTCAAATATTTTTAATAGAAAGTTTTCCTATCATATACAGTATTGGACAAAACATATGCAACTTTTTCAATTTTCCATACAAAATGACCAACTTTGGTAAGCTATATCTCAGTTATTTATGGACCGATTTGAATGAAATTTTGGCAGAACATCAGACATAACTTGAATTTTAACATATATTTTTGAGTGATTTTTCCAATCACAAGTTCAAAAGCAGTAACGGTTTAACTAAAGTGTATTTTTTGACGAGTTTTTTTATAAATGTCATAACTAAACATATTGAAGGAATAGCTTCGTGATGTCTTCATCAAAGTTGGAGATTTTAACGAGATGAACAAGTTTGCTGAAGACAGTTTTTGTGTAGGGCTATCAGATTTTGAGATAAATAGTATTGAATTTTTCGTCGAAAATTACACTTTAGTTAAACCATTATAACTTATAAACTCGTGGTTGGAAAAATTATTCAAAAACATATGTTAAAATTCAAGTTATATCTGTTGTTTTGTGAAAATTTCATTCAAATCTAAAAGGTATATTTTAAAATGATAAAACACATAAAAATCTCAAAAAAGTTTTAGGTAGTTTTGGCCGCCTCTTTATATGGAGCCCGACCATTGTGCATTGACTACTTATCTAACAAAATGTCTAGCCGTGCATCCATTGGAAAAAAATTATGATGCTTTTCCCGGTGAGTTCTGCAATTTCCCGGATTTTTCCCTTTTTTTCCCGGCCATTCATAATTGCCGGGTTTTTCCCGCTTATCCCGGATTTCCCAGATGGATGGACACCCTGTGAATGACAAGTTCATCTACTTCTCCTGCCAGGATCCATCCATCCAAGTCAATCCCGTAAATATTTCTGGACAAACACTTGAAAAGCGCCCAAGAGGTCTATGCTACCACATGAAAAATTACCCAAAAACGACATTATGCATTAGGAGGATTAAAGTTCTGCAGGGGAACACCCTGGACGGACGCTCTCACAGTATTCTTTTCATGTGCCTTCATTTTGAACTTTACATTCATTAATGTCAAACAATTAATTCAAAGCAATTTATATTTTGTGTCCATTAGTGGACCAGCCTTTTGATTTAAAAAAAAGCTTTACTAATAAGAAACACGAGCTGTATTATGATACTTCAAGGTTGATAACTACCCGAGCAAAGTTGAATAGCATAATGAAAACACGTTGAGTTATCAGATAACTAGCATTTGATAACTTCCATTTTCATTGAATAATCAAGCATTATACAAACATGATCATAAGAATATCTCATTGCAATATCATTTGATTTATAGGTTGATAACAAATTATGTTATAGAGTGTTTTATGTATTTTGGACAGAACATTACGCGTATATCATTTGGCCAACTCCATTTGTTTTTGCCGTAAATGGTAAAATTATATAAGCTTAACAGTCTGTCCAAAATACTTTGATCACCCTACATTCAATTTCTCCCATTGATAACTCATTATGTTCCCAAGGTCGAAAAATAATCATTTATCACGTTATCGATGGCATCCTCGATCTGACAGCTCCGAATTCGATAGTCTGATCGAGCAATGATAATACAATATAGCAAAATAAGCTCATGATAACAAAACTCATTGCTACGTTGCAATTGCCATTCGATTTTACTCGGGTGATTCGAATTCGAATTATGATCTTAATTTGGCAAATATTATTGTTAGTAATATATTTATAAAACTTCTGCTAAATATAGGAATTGGCAAAGAATAATATTACACATAGAAGGGCTTTAAATAAAAGCGGAGCTAATGTCAAAATTGGAACACCGGCAAATTGTCTGTTCCATATTGTATGTTCGCCCAATCATTACAAAATGCAATTCACCGAAAATGTTTTTTCTCGGGACCCATGCGAAATATCTTACTTCGGAAGCATGACGCAATAGAGCGCATCAGGAAGCGAGTCAAATGCACTACTTCCGAACCGAATATAGGTATCTCGCAAAGATTTTTAAAAATAATACAACTTTAGTGAGAACCGTTTCTAACATTTTACCGCACTGAAACTACAAATCCGTGTTCTAATAGTCCATTTTAGGAACGGCAACACTGATGATATTGCTGTTAGTTTCACTCGTCACGACACCGCCTTCTGTCAAAATTTAATTCATAAAATAAGCGAACAGCTGTACAAAAACGTCTCGTCGTCTCACTCTTGTTTATAGGCACCGTATAATTAAACTGTGTTAATATATTCTGATACTTTTTCCTTTCTGTGTTTCTGTTAAGCTGCTCACGAGCGCTGTTTTTGAAAATTTGAAAAGCCTAGGGATGGTGTTTGTCTTATTATGGCCAAATATTTGCTCTTTCGTTTAAAAAAAAACTCCACTACCGAATTGAACCATAGCTGCCAAGAAAAAAAATCCGGCTCCGAACATGACGTATCAGAACCTTCGAAGAAAAAAAAAAGGATAGAAAAAGCCATATTCATTCTTTCCCGGTACGCTGAAGAGATGGTATTTCCAATGAAAAGTTATTTGTTTCACAACAATTCCATAATCCCAATCCAAAACGACATAGGCCATCTCGTCGAGAAATGTGTCGAATAGAGACAGGAACATTCAACGGTTCCAGAGCGCCGCTTTAGTAATAGTTTGGAAAGGTATTTGCAAGCGCGATAAGGTAATTTATCTATCGAAAAAGGTTTTGAACTCAATGCCATGTATTATAAAACGGAAGTTTTGGAAAAAGTTGTGAAACCAAATATTCAACAAATGTTTGAGAGAGACCATTATGTCAACAGAATGGAGCACCCTCTCACACAGCAAATCTCGTTCAGAGTTGGGGCAGAGAAAATTTAACTTTCTGACGAAATATGAATGGCCTCTCAATCCAGTTCACCAGATCTTAATCCTGTTGATCACTTTCTTGCATTTCAGCATGTTTCTTTTAGAAATTTTTAAATACCTTAATAGGTCAAAATGGACATTTTTTTTAATTAACTCCACAATATTCTTAATGTTTAGCTTACATGAAGACATCAGTCATAACAAAATGTGAAGTAACTACGACGAGATGAGCCAGCCTCGGGCTGCAAGACACTCACATGTAGGCTTTCCAGATGATATCATTTGGGAGAACATGTTCTCGTTTTTGATCATATGTTCTACCGTCCTGCTTTGGTCGGAAAATGTCCTCCTTTTCCAAAATAAACAAATAGTCAATTTCATTTCCTGTTTTTAGAAAGGAGCTGTAAAAATAGGAGTCTCTACGCAATATTAGGTTTGGCGAGATTCACCACTTTTTGCTACACGTTTGTGATTTTTTTAGATATTTGAAAGGGTGCAAAGCTACTTGGGCACTTCCATGATTCACTTTGGCATGGAGGGTTTTTCTCGACAGAATTGTCTCAAACTTTACAATAAATAAGAAGCAGTTCAATATGGCGCATATTGTGGCTAAATATGAGCCCAGCACCTTTCAAAAGAACCCACTGCCGAAGTGAATCAAAAGTGTCAAGAATAGGATCCGGCTTCCTATGTTCATTTATTAAGATTTCCGTATCGAACATGATACAGTATTACTGATTTCCTTTATAGACAATGTTTGATTTGCCTTAAAAATACTCTCGTGAACTTGTAAAAAAAAATACCGGCGTTAATGTATTTTTCCGGTGTGATGTGTCGTTATTACTCTAAAAATGTACAAAAAAAACCGTTGTCGCCTTGCTGAGCACTTGCAGGCAATTGCACTTCTAAGAGCAACAATAAATTACGTTGACCTCAAGCATCTAAGGTCACTCTGAATTTAAGTTGTATGCCAAAAATAGTAGAAAATTTAGATTTTTTGTTTATTTTCATTAATATCTTTATTGAAAAGGCTTTTCGCTCTTAGTAAATTCATTCTTAGGGTTTGTTTCGTGCAGTAACCCTTTTTTTGCTTTTCGAAACTTTTCAATTGACTCAATAATAAAAAGCGTTTTTTTTGTTTAATCAAAAATTCAAATTTGTTCTATTATGGCAAAACTTTGAAATGTCCTTCTTTTTCAAAACCAGTAATGTACTCGAAACGCCTACTCAAATGGAAGTATAGCTTCCTAAATTCAAGTAAATCCCATCATTACAACTCCAGACTGTACTCAATTATGGTACAAAATTTAGTCCAATTGTAATTCGTTTTTGAGAAGTCGTTAATCAAGATCACAAACCAAAAAAATCAGAATAACTCCAATATCCCGATCCTAATAGGTAATCCAAACCACTCACCTTGCCGTACAAGAAACAAACTCCTCCTCAATGATTCAGTAAGCACGCACCACTGCGAATCAGCAATGTAGGCTAGGTAGTAGGTAGCTTGCCGGCTTCTTCTCTCCTCTGAGGGGGAACCGATAACAACTGTATTGCGTTCGGCTTTTGTTGTGATTACTGCCAAGTGAATGTTTGAAAACAAATCCACACACAAATTGTTGTCGCCTCTTGGGGGGTTTCCCTTCTCCTCGCACTCCTTACTTTTCCGGCCACCGTCACAACCGGGTTAGATCTATTTTCTTCTTCTACGACTTCTTATCTACAACAATCATGCACTTAACCGAGAATCGACACCCAAGAGGGTCACTATCTTCTGGCTCTTTTCGTTCAGCGTAACACCACACTCTTTCTTGCCCAAACCTGGGTGCCCTCTTCTCCTTAGCCCGGGACTTGCCGTATTTTCCCCGGATGCTTCTTCAACCGCACACTATCATAAACTGCTTCCGTGCTTCCTCTCCAAAACGGATAATCTTCTCTCTAGCTCCGAAAATTCTTCCAAAATCACTGTACTTCCCCCTAATGCTTGATTGCCACCCAACCCAATTCGGATCGCTTCCGTCACGCCCGTCTACGATGGATGTCCTTCGGATTGCCTCGTCAAAGGGATCCGGAAGCGCCAACAAAAAACCAGGTCTCACACTGTACACTTCTGGACTTGCTTGCTTGGTGCTTGCGGAGAACCAACCAACAGGCACGCACACACTTCTGCCAACTACAGGGGGCTAAGACCGGGGAGTCTCGCGCTTATTGCCTTCACCAGCACCACAAAATCTTCTTCGCCCTCTCTGCGGCAGAGGGTTTTTTCTTCTTCGCACGCCGCGGAATCGGACAAACTGGATATTCCAGAAGCAGCTTGGATCGGTTTACACACACGCACGCACCCCAAAAACTGTGTTCTCCTCCGCGGATCTCGTATGGATATGGGTATGGAATCGCGAAAATGCCGAAATAAAAAAGAACTGTGTGTCTATCACTAACTGTACAGAACTGCTGGGAACTGGGAGTTTTTCCTCCCGGAGAAAATGCCGTAGAACTGAACTGCAAAATTGGATGGAGATTCTTTAGAGCGGATCGTCACACACTCCGGAAGCAAGAATATTTACAGTCACCAGAAAAATTACTTTTTGCCGAACGAACCTTTTTCTGCTTGCTGGGCTGCTGGATGTCCGCTACGGATGTTCCACCGAAAAATTCTACACTTTCAGGAGCTTCTTTACACACTGAAGAGTGCTGTGCTCTTCTAGCCTTTTTACAAACACGCCGGAGGATATACACAACTAGGTATTATACTAAAAAGTGAGTAGTCTAAAACTTTTTACACGAAACTGGGGTTGAATGGCGGCTACTTTCCGCTTCCGGATTCTAATTGTTACTGTTAGAAGAGAGTAAGATAGAATGCACTAAAACTTTCTGCTGATGTGAAGCTTCCAAAGAGCTCGTCTCGTCCCGTTTCGAATAATAATGTAAGGTAAGTGATGTTACGCCATTTGTTTTTTCTCGACTTCTCTGTCCTGATGTCTGTCTGCTCTGCTCAGCTCTGAACGACTCGGAACAAGCTGCTGAAGTGAGTTCTCGCTGCTTGTGCCGATAGTAGTTGCTCACTCTCCGGATTATTCTACTGCTGGTTCACCGTTGGTGGTCATTGAACGGGCAGTGTTGGCAACATTAGGCCAACACTCGGAAAGATTATTTCAGAACATACAATATTTTTTGGAAAAATATTAATTACATTTGGTCGGTGTTCAAACAGACCGGACTATAGAGCGCTGCATATGACGAGCCTAACCTCACTTATTTGACAGCTGCTGGTCCTGTTGTTTACGTTTCGGACTTAGTCGTTTTTTCCATCATTTTTTCATCTTCGCATTTCTATCACCAGCATGCTGATGGTGACGATTTTCCACGGTAGGAAGATAGAATAATACGATCCGTGGGTATCTGCAGTGGATTTGACCTCTCCTCGCAGCAAACTTTCACGAAATTAAGAATGATTCGAAAAAAGTACTAAGTCCAAACTGTAAACAACAGGACCAGTACCTGTCAAAATTGATGCGTGACGTCACAGTGCAGTGGAGTATACATATTTTTTGTGCGTTATAAGTAAGTATGAAGGACTCCAATTCTAAGACTATAGTGTTGTGCATAAATATTTAGAAAATGATTCCACACGGGAAAAAATCTGATCCCCAAATCATGATTTACAAATCATGAAATTCATTAATTGGTTAGGTCATAATATCAGGATCACAAATCATGATTCCTGGAGTCATAATCATGATTCGCCATAAGCGTAACATCCAGGGCGAAAACACTAAGCGGTGCGTTTTGCTTCAACTCATTCGCATCGATTACCCATTTTTTAAGATGACGAAGTGGCTGAGTGGTAGAGTGCGTGGCTTACAATCGGAACGTTCTTGGTTCGAATCTGAGTGAAGTGTTTTTTTTTATTTTGTCGATCATAAACGGATGCGCGACTCAGCATTTTTGGTATTCAAATCATGGTTCCGAGCAATTAGCTACAAAAACGTAACGCGTGTGTTGCGGTACGGCCATCTGACTCATGATATCATGAGTCCAAATCATGGTGTATTTTCATTAGATGAAAACACACTAGAATCATGATATCATGAGTCATAATCTTCTTTTTGGATTCGGCCATTGTGCCGGCCATCTTCGGATTCCGAGATGTTTCACCTTAAAGAAACGTGATTTTGTATTTAAATAGTTGACCAAAGTCGTGTAAAAAACAGTGTCAAGAGTTAATGAATGGAAAAATGTAGGTATAGTTTATTTGTTGGAATTACAAATTACAATAATTTGTGGGATGATTTGTAGCAAAATTAGTACTCGCTTTTGAAGTCTTGGACGAACTTCTGGCAAACTCTTTGAACTTTTTTTGGTTGTTATTCCTAAACGTCTCTGATTTATCTTCCGGAGGAGCTTTGATGATGTTTTTTTTTTCAGAAGGCAGGTTTAGGATTCCTTCTGAAGCCGTAGATTACTGCAGAAAGTTCACTAGTAATTTATTTAGAAGGTCTGGTCCTGTTTTATTTTCCAAAATTTATATCTTTTTTATTTTCATTTTGCAGCGTTTGGTGGGGCAATAAAAGCGCAAGTCAATCCAAAGCCGATGATATGAGGGGTAATGGCACAATAATGCTAATAATGCTGCAAAATGTAGGCCAAACAATTCTATTGATTATTTTGGAGCCTACGAGCAAAGTGATTCAATATTGAAAAAATATTTTTAACATATAAAAATATATATGTAAGGAAAAATAATTTGGAATAAAAATATATGAAAACTACTGATCAAATCTAATAAATTTGAAAAATAAACTTAGAACAGCAACATGAGAGATGTTAAATTAAAAACATCAACTTATGTAGCGAAACAAGAACTAAAGCAGTCAATCAATCATTGCGTAACTATTCATCGAAACTAAGTGTATAGAAGTTTTGTTGAATGTCGTTGTACTTTGTCATGTCATTTGTATGATAATCCCACATTAAAAATTTATTTGTCAGATTATGTATATCTTATTTGTTATTTGTCGTTACAGAAATTAGAATCCTCAATGTCTTCCAAATGCCTAAAAAATCAAGTAAACTATCTGTATAACTATTATTGAACCCCAGAAATGATTTGTGTCTCCCAAGGTCTTTGAAGTCAATTTAAGGTGAAGATGAACCGAGGTAAAATCTCAATCCTACAAGAGCACAACCTAAAAAACCAAACAACCACTCACGTTGAAATCCTGATGGACTGTTATAGTCTATAGTCTGAGTGACTGTTCGACTCTCCCGATCTGTGCTACCACAGAACTGAAACCCGGCCTCGGTTTATCTTGACCTTAATGTCCCCATTGTCAAACGCGAACAATGAATGTAACGCAGAGCCCAACCACACCCACTCTTGCGTTACGTTTGTGACATAACGGTACTAATGAGTATTTCCTAAGTAATGGTAGCTGAGCCTTTCGATTAATAAGACCGATGTATAGAAATAATTTGTTTCAAAACTGTCCGCGTGGTCTTGTAATACCCCCATTATATAAGAATCAACTATTACCATATATACCAAAAGTTCGCCATGACCCCATGCCTAACATTTGTATAACTATGTATGAAATTTTTACATTTTCGTTTGGAAATCTCGCGAAACATTACTAAAGGACCTATGTACAAATGAGAGATTCTCTCCTCTCTCGCTCTCTCTCGATTATAACAGTGGAATAGTAAAGCTTTTGGGAAGTACAGATCGAAAGGCAATTTCCTTGACTAGCGTTTCATACAAAAACGCAACAGATGAGGTTAATGTGACTCAGTTATTGATCAAAGAGAAAGTAAACAAAGAGAGCCTCATTTGTACATAGGTCCTTCAGTAATGTTTCGCGAGAAATGTAACTCTCGTGACATGTGACACTTTGATTTGAAAATCACGCTATGGACCAAAATCACGCTAAGAACTCGTGCATTGGTCCATAGTTGTCTTTATAATCACAAATATCGATTTTTTTCTGCTTGTGTTTGGAAAGCTAACCCAGCCTTAAATTTCGTTTTCCTCAGATCACGAAAAAAGTGACTAGTGACCATTTTTCTGAGAAACAAAAATGTCTTTAATGACTTTTTGTTGGAAATAGTGACTTTTTAGTGACCAGGTCGAAAACAGTAACCAAGTCACTAAAAAAGGGCTGGCCCTGTATTGTAAATTCATGCATTGAAACTATCGAGTACGGTGTTAGTTCCGGATTGAGTTCCAAATTTGTTGGGGTATCTAGGGATTTTCAAATTGAAAATTATATGAAAAATGAAACCTTATCAAACAAAATAAATTAGTTCCAGTTTAGAGACTATTGCGGTCGTTCCGGGAACATCGTCATCGAAAATTGGTTCCGGCAGGTACCGTAAAGGGACATTTCCAGAACACCATACACTGATTCCTTTCGACAGTTCAAAATCCATAGTAATCTATCCAGAAGTGAATTAATGCCATATCATAAATAATAGAGTGATTCTACACTCGATGACATTACGATGCTCTATTAGAGTGGTTCAAAAAATCGTTTTTGCTCCACACCGCTCATTCGATTCTGGATCAAATTCTGAGTGTCCTCCCAAAATTTGAGCTCATTTGGATGAAAACTAAGACTGCACAAGCCCTTCAAAGTTTATATGGGAATTACTATGAGAAAAGCAACCAATTCATTCAATCGGTCATAGTGTTTGCCCATGTGCTCTTGGAGGATAGAGCTTCGTTGATACTGTGACATACGTTCATCAGCTACAACTTTGCCGAAGACCGTTTTCAAATCGGACGCCTCAGTTATAAATTATTGATTTATATCTAGTCACAAATTCTTCAGCAGTGCTCATTTAACTTCTGAACAGGCAACATTGCTGCACTTGGCGCGAAAGATAGCACGCACGAATCATGGCTACTATGTTTTACTGCATATATCCAGTGATGCCTGCAAATCAGCCGAATTATTATAGCCAAAGTTTTACAAGTCACACAAAAATCAATAACTAATTACTGAGGCGTCCGATTTGAAAACGGTCTTCGGCAAAGTTGTAGCTGATGAATGTATCTTACATTATCAACGAAGCTCTAATCCCAAAGAGCACATGGGCAAACACTATGACCGATTGAACGATTTTCTTGCTTTTCCCATAGTAATTCCCATATAAACTTTGAAGGGCTTGTGCAGTCTCAATTTTCATCCGAATGAGCTCAAATTTTGGGAGGACAGTCAAAATTTGATCTTGAATCTAATGAGCGGTGTGGAGCAAAAACGATTTTTTGAACCACTCTAATGCTCTATATTTGCAACTGGCTTTTCATTGACATGCCATACATTTTCTTAGATTGAAATTTTAGAATTCACGTCTTACTTTAAATCAGCTGCTGTTTGCAGTAAACTCCTATAAGTAAACCTCAAAAGATGTCATTAGGTTACAGTGTTGGTCAACGTATAGGGAAACGCGTAACTTGTTCGATTAGTGCTAGTTTACTCTTGGTAATTATGACTATTCGGTGGTTTTATTCCATTGATCGATAAGGAGCACCAGTAATAAGCTTTCCCCAGCAACATTATGTTCTCAAGATCTCATAGGTTGATTACTTTTTTTTTGCAATTTCTCATCGTAATAGGCTGTTTTTCATCACGCCAATCTGTCATGAAACGGCCTACTTTCCTGCACTGAAGTATGCAGTGCGGGAATAGTCATTACGCAACTGAAACCAGTGCTGTAATGTTTCATTAAGCAACGCTTTTTCATTACGTAAATGTTGAGTTGCGTAATGAATCATAACACAACATTTTTTCAGAAATTTTAAAATAATGGTGAATGCATTCCGATATAATTTCTGATACCCTCAAGTGGTCTTCTACGAAATTGCAAAAAAATGTACGTAACTCGTTGCAAAACTTGATTTTTACAGCACTCGTCGAAATTATCTTACTCAGCAAGCCTCGTAGGATAAATTTACGACTCGTGCTGTAAAAATGATCATTCTGCCACTTGTTCCGTAAACTACTATTTTTAAATCAACATTCAACACAACGGTTTTTTTTTTCATTTCCCCGTAATAAAAAAAAACACAATGTGACATAAGACGCACACGTTTCTTTTTTTTTTGCGGTTTCTGCAATATCGAAGCTTTTTTATACGACGTAGTTAAGGTTATCGTAAAAAAGAGGCTGAAGTATACGCACCTCTTCATTTAATGAGAAAAAGTAATTTGCTACAAATACCTATGTTTGAAATAAGGATTTTTGTTAAAATATCAATTTAGATTTCACTCTTGGATGACACTTTTTGGGTACCGTCGTCGGGGTGAGAATGGGTCAAAAGCGCATACAGTTCCAACATCCATGACTCGATATTTGAAGCCATCGACTCATGGAAATATCAGGTCATGTAACATAAATGCCATGAAATTTTGTTTTTAGTATGGACCAATGCACGAGTTCACTACTTGACGTTTTAGCGGTGCCGTGTTATTTATGTGGCCATGGTAACGAATGAATTCGGCACCGCTCAGATGTCAAGTTAGTGAACTCGTGCATCGGTCTCTAATTCCATGAGTCGATATCGAGTCATGGAGGTTTCACTGTATGTCAGTGTTGATTGTTAGATGACTCTCGTAATCTGACTTGAAATATTCTTTCCAGTTTGGGAATACGTTCACGGGTAATAGATTTGCATTTGTTGAAAATATATTCGAAATTCGTTTATTTTTCACTGTATTTAGCCCTACTAAAAGTTTTATGACATTTAAAAATGAGCGTTATTCTAAACATTTTTTGGTAATTTCCTAAAAATGAATTATTTTTCCCAGAGATCTAAGTTTTTGACAGTAGCTTTTAAAATCCAGAAAGAAAAATACATACTTAAAATTGTACAATATTTCAAATAGTTGCTTTAAGATGGAATCAACTTCTAAGATTGCACTAAAACTTCAAAGGCACAAAATAAGAAGATCAGGAACGTTTGCAACTATTTCTCCAGTTTTGTGCCTATGAAAACGTGAGTGGGTGGAAAAGTCGGCCATTGTGCCGGCCATCTTCGGATTTCGAGATGTTTCACCTTAAGGGGACACGGGAGACCGTGTTATTTTCCCTATCTTTCGTCTCACTCTAACAATAATCATCAAAACTTTGTGGAAGCAAATCTCGAGTTTTAGTGAACCGATGAAGCTGAAAATTTATCGGGTTGTGCACTACATATATAGAATCATAGTGATACATTTTCGCATCGATATATGGAGTGGTTCTTGAGATTTGCTTCTTGAAATGGATAGGGTGATTATGATGACGTCCCGTGCGGCCTTAAAATTATGTGTTGACCCATTCTAACACCCTAGTAACACAGTAGACGTATAAATGGGGCTCTTCACTGTTTTGATTTTGCATAGGATTTTGACGTTTACTGGCCTTGTTGTTTACTTATTTCAAGGGGGAGTGAAAGAGAGAGAATGATTGTGGTGCAGAGCCCCATATATGGAACATTTGCAAACAGTCATCAATTTGTTTCAACCAAGATTTATGACACTACCTTTTATTCCTGAAAGAAGTGCAAAGCTGTATGGCAACCAGGACGTTAAAATTATATTGTTATCAGTTGTTTATCTGCATAAAAAATTAAATTCCTCTAATTTATCGCATAAATTTTTAGGATGATATGTCCATTTTTTAAGAAATGTTCCAAATAGATCGATGTGACTTTCACCGTCCTCCATTTGTCCTAAAGAATCCTTGCTCTTAGTTTTAAGGGAACTTATACAACGTTATAAACTAGTAGGTTATCAACACAAAACGATGTTTCCTTTACCTTCGCTGTAAGATCAACAATGCGTACTAGCAGGATATCGCAATTTATATATATATATATATATATATATATATATATATATATATATATATATATATATATATATATATATATATATATATATATATATATCTTAATTAAAGATATAGTAGTGTTTACACTTCTATTTTAAGACTTGCAATTGTGCAAAATTCAAATAACCGATTTAAGGGTCCAATGTTCTCTCAATCATGAGACGTTGCCTCACCTTAATCTCACGCAAAATCAGCGTTATTTTTTCGTATGAATAATTCTTATCGTGCACTAAACGCTGCAACCAAATTCACCCGCACTCATTTTACCCGACACTCACCGCGGCGGCATCAGACAGACCACTCACTCTCTCAGAACGCAACAAAAAAAAAAGGTCGTCCGGCAAAATCGTGTTTTCTGGGGGCCCCCATAAGAGCAGACAAAGCAATTTCACAGAATTTGTAGTCCACTTTTGTTTCACCTCCCCGATCGATTCCGAACGGATTCACTTACATTTGGGCTATTTTCACTATGTACAACACTTTCAAGCGATAATTTACGGATATCCGAGCAATAATGAACGCTAATTACACCAATCAATTTACATTTTCCGTGTCTTCTGCTTGCCAAGAGCTAGAAGCCAGAGTTGCTTGAGAAAACTGCTGCTTGCTTGCTTCGCGCACGAACACACACTAACGAAACTGTTCAGTGACTTGCTTTCCATGGCTTGCTTTGCTTCAGCAACTAAAAAAGAGCACCCCAGCCAAAGAGAAGAGAACCTTCCTGTCTGAGTCAGTGTTGCCGAGTTTTATTCTGAAAACTCATTCAAATCCTTCAGGTTTAAAATAAGGTTCATTTAAACATTTGAAGGTATACATTGAAAATTTGAAGGTATACATGAAAATTGCTCAACTAAATGTATGAAGACAGAAGTAAGAATAATAGGGTGCCGGTGCCATTAGTGGACTACCTAAGCTATAAAAAATCATAACAAAATAACGAAAAGCCTTAGCAGAGATCTTTTGGCGTCAACAGAAAGATTTCAACCTCTACTATATGGGAAAAATATAAAAAGAGTGATAAAACAAATTTTTTAACATAAAATCGCTTGAGCCACTATTGGTACACGTGTTCCAGTAGTTGCGCTAGTGCTCCAGTAGTAGACGTTTGGGAATTATACAAGGAATTTTAAACAAAAAGGCAAATTTTTACACAGGTTTAACATTTTTCCCTTCGAACAGCAGCTAATATCTTTCGAATGAAGCATTAAGAACATCTCTGGGACATTTCTTCATTTTTATACATCCATTTTAAAATCTGCTTCCATCCGTTGATCCACTACTGGAACACGACGGCAACTATTGGTGCAAGGGAGCCAATTTTTTGGGTAAACTTAATTATTTATATGACTTTTTGATGAAATAAAAAGCTGAAATTTGGCAAATCGACTAAACTAGAGGCGATCTATCCACCAAAAATAGCACATGTCGTTTTTATCGAAAAATGTACGTTTTATTCCATAGTCCAATCTACTGGTACATTACAACCATTGGTACCGACACCCTAAATAATAATCCGGACAAAATTATCACAGGCTTCATTCACAACTTTCATAACGCTGAACATGGCCATTTTTGTTACCCACCCACCCCCTCGTAACGCTTTTTGTATAAATATTCAACAAGATTTTGTATGAGCCGTAACACCAGCAGGACATCCTCCCACCCCCTAAGCGTTATAATATTTTTGAATAAGCCCACACGTCAGTTCTCTGCGATGTCCATTGAGAGAACATACGTGTGAAGGTTTTGTTCAGATTATTATTTTACAACATTGAGGAACCGAAAGACAAAACTTTATGCCAGTCGAAAAGAAAAAGTCACCACACACAGCACTGAACAGTTTCACATAAACAGACAAAAATATCCTTAAAAGAATGATATCATGTTACATGATAAAAGGTATAATTAATATAACAATGAGCAGATACTTGCTTTGAAACCTAGATAATCAAACTAGTAGCAAACTATATACAGTAGTCAATTTCTAACTGTAGAAGTAAATGCTTCAATAAAACAAGTTGAAGTTAGACTGAAATATTTTGATGAGCAATATACAAATAATAATTGTTAATATGTTTTTTTACAAACGTTTATGTTATTCGGAATCTTCGGAATTGTTATACAGTGCTGAAAATGTTGCCGAAGCATTATTCTAAACGCTAATTTGTGCAAGGGGCAACACTGTTTTCTGTCCTGTCTCCTGTCCAGACCTGACCGGTTAAGTTTTGATGAGTGGTTCATTTAGTTCATCGCACTCTAAGACCACTCACTCTCCCATTTTTCACGAAAGAGAGAACAGCATGGCTTCCCGCACCCAGAGTTGCCGATCTGTCATTGAAAATGCACAGGGGTCTGAATAAGGTGACAGATAAAACGTCAAAACGAGGGGTCGTTCCGGAATGGTTTATTAAGGTGAAACCAGGCTATAGTGGTTTTCACGCCCGATGGTATGGGTGCCCTAGTGTAGATGTAGTTGTGAACCTTAGAGGAAAACAATATGCACTCTGTCTCGAAAAACACCCAGAATCCGTGTATAAATTTTTCAAATTGGGTAATATTCCCATATGCATTTTGATGAGTCTGGAAAGCGTGTGCAAGTTTCTTTGAGGAAAACATAAACAAACTGTGTACACTGAGCTGAATCTCCAGCTAGATTATATGTGCAGCGCACATATATTTTTGCAATCAAGCTTCGCATTTGAACTGTATTAATTCTGCACATAAAAGTAAATGTTACGTAACCGTTAGCTCTTAATTGCATCACTTTTATAAATTAAATGCGATTGCATGTGATTTCAATAAATCACGCCAATATATTTAACTTGCGACAAAATGTTTATTTTCCCTCATTTCTCCAAATAAAAAATAATTTGAAAACTAAATAGACACTTTATATAGTTTATTAAACTCAAACGCATGTTTATTTACACTCCAAGGAAAACATTTGGGTGGATTTCAAAGGTTTTCAGCAGCAAGTTCGTGGCCTGTGAGTAAAATGAGCAGCTTTAGCAAAGACGAAATTTGTCTCTGGCTGTAAAGTTGATGGGATAGCCTTAATTTCTGCCGGAGTACGGGTAGCGCTACATAATGCTAGAACTTGCGCTAGCATTCATTCGGAATCGGCTCAAACTTCCTTTAAGCGTGGCACTGATTTCACTGTAATCCATGTCGTCCACCGTCTCAGAATTTGGATCTGGTGCAGTCAGATTCAGAATCTCTGGAATAAAAGAAATGGCTAATTCGTCAATGAGTTTTTTTTTTAACATTTTCACTTATAGAAACATACCTTACAGTCTAACCACAGACAAATTTTAACGAAGGTCCACAATCCGTCGCGTCAATCGTTTGAAGAGAACATTTGAGAAACTTTCGCAAATCATGGTAAGATGATGCAGAAGACGACATGTTTTCTTCCCGTGACTCTACGAGTTTGTTTTCTAGAATTCAATTTGCACCCTACTAGGTTGTAACAATCTCGCCTTTAAAAAGTATTAGAACACAAGTGAAGAATATGTGCATTGACATTTTATTTTATTGTTATCTAGTAAGATATATATGCGGCACATAAAATCAAATTCGAAGCAAAAAATCAGCATCTATCTGGTTTCTGCACATAAAATATAATGGAGATTTGATTTCAGTGTATGACGAGCTTATGCTAGTCTACGTGTGTTCAAATGTCACTAAGCTCTATCGACATGATGGAGACACCATCTTCTATGGTGACAGAGGGCTCGATTGGCTTGTCAGATAGATCGGGCCCGGGACATCCTGTCTACTGCAAATCACTGCAGTTGATATAGGGCATGTCCATTGCCTGGGTGAAACGGTTCTGCACAGCAAACAGAGTTGTTGAATATTACATCGAAACCGCTGCAACTTTCCTTACGCCAACGAAGAGTTGCGACGATTCTTTGCTGATGAAGGTATAAAGGCACAGTATACGACTGCGTATACGCCTAAGCAAAATGAAGTGGCGAAAAGGAAGAACAGATCGCTTCAGGAGATGGCTACAACGATGCTGTTCGATGCTGGTTTGAACAAGCGTTACTGGGGAGAAGCTTGCGTTGCTGCTGCATACTTGTAGAACAGGCTTCCGTCCCGGTCAGTAGATACAACACCGTACGAGAAGTGGTGTGGTCGAAAGCCTGAGCTGGGGCATCTGAAGGCATACGGATGTCCGGCATATGTTCTTGTTCCAGGAGTGCAACGTGGCAAGTTTGAGAGCAAAGCGAAGAAGTTGACGTTCATCGGTTATTCGGAGGAGCATAAGGGCTAGGGCCAAGGGGTGGATCACTCCTGATGCATAGAAATATTTGCATGCATTCAAATGCATTTAAATGCACACTCGATAGATTTACAATTCATGGCTTGCTCAAACGTTTGATTGTTGTTTTTGTCGAAGTGTCAAACTCAGTTTTTGCATAAACTTTCGAAGAGTTGCGCTACCTCACCTAAAAACGGTCAACCCGGTACCAAAAGGGACTGGAAACATTCTTCATTGAAGTGCCGGGTATCGATATTTAAATAACGGCTTAACAAAAAAGCGTTAAATCTATACGTGGTCGTTAAACTGATAACAAGATGCATATGGAGATGCTACGGAAAAGCGTGAAATTAGTGACATTGTAAATGTTGGCATATTCAAAGAATAAAATCTATCCGATATGATTAATGATTGTTTTGTCTGTCATAGCTGCTATTTCACTGACATCAGGTCTAGGAAGGAGTATATCTGGAAGTAGATATGCGTTTTATGACCTAAAGATTCTATAAAGTTGTCTCTCACGGATCTGATGATAGGCTGTCCAATTGCTGTCATTTATGAACAGTTTCAGCAACATATTAGGGTTCATTCACAAATTTCATAACGCCGAAAATGGCCATTTTTGATACCCACCCACCCCCTCATAACGCTTTTTGTATGAACATCTTACAAATTTTGTATGAGCTGTAACATCTTAAGGACACCCACCCACTCCCTTCAGCGTTATGAAATTTGTGAATAAGCCCTTAAATACCTACGTGAACATTTTCGTATGAATAATCCAAAGGAATATTTGTGGTATGTCCAAGACAAAACATCCGGAAGCAATTTGGAAATAGGAAAGACCAAACGTCGATGTATCAAGTATTGAGTTAATTGTATTGTACCTGTCCGTAAGGGACATTGAACGAAATAAATAAGTAATTTAGACCAATAATTTTCAAGGGTTTTGTTGTTCCTTCCGCCTAGATTTGTATTTAAGAATGGGAAGCGCCTGTAAGTTACAGAATGTGGGATTCCTGGGGAGAAGGTTCCTACTATTCCTGATTACAAACATCACTGAATCTGCAGGGGCATGGGACGATGGATTTTTGTTAAGAAATCAAACCTAGATGATTTTTGCCTCAAGGATCCATAAGCAGCATTTCAAATGAAATTTAATATATTTCTGCTCTAAAGCAACAGCTTGGTAATCTGAAACGTATAAAATATGTTGTTAATTTTAGAATATCAGCCAATATAAACTACGAAAAGTTTAGTTGAACTCTCAGCGTTGCGCCTTTCACAATAAACAATGACACGTTGCTATAGCACGGCACGATAGTACGGGCCAGTGCTAAGCTGATGTAAATGTAGAAAAAAATGCATTTGATGCAAATCGATGTACATTCGATGCACATTGAAGAAGTGATCCACCCCTTGGCTAGGGCCCATTCACAAATTTCATAACGCTGAAGGGGGTGGGTGGGTGTCCTCGTTATGTTACGGCTCATACAAAATTTGGATAATATTCATACAAAACGCGTTACGAGGGGGTGGGTGGGTGTCATTAGTGATCCTTTATACAGAGATCAAAAACTAAATATCGCATTGACAAAAATTGAAAAAAGTAAAATATTTCATTTTTTTGCTTCATGCAAAATTACTTTTACCGAAATAATTTCAAGCGGATTACATTACTCCTCAAGAAAAGTGCAAAACAAACATAACGCATGTTCGTTTGGCTCACACATTGACAGCTCTCGCTGCTCGATTGGCTCACACTTTGACAGAAATGTCAGCTTCCGCGAATCTCTCTTATAAAGGATTTCTAGGTGTCATAATTGGCCATTTTTGGCGTTATGAAATTTGTGAACAAACCCCTACCGTTTCGTGGATAGGGGAAAGGATATGGTGACGATAAGGGTTTATTCACAAATTTCATAACGCCAAAAATGACTATTTTGGACACCCACCCACCCCCTCGTAACGCTTTTTATATGAGTTTTTAACAAATTTTGTATGAGCTGTAACACGCCAAGGACACCCACCTACCCCCTTCAGCGTTATGAAATTTGTGAATGGGCCCTAAGCCGAGATGCGAAGTTCTTGGAAAAGCAGGATCTGAAGTGTTCATCACGAGAGAAAGTGAATGAAGGTAGTGAAGTTGAGTGGTGTTCGGGGCAGAGACAATTTCGATGGATCTGAGTTGGACAGAAGTGAACAAGAAGCCTATTTTGATTTAGACGATACGGGAGAAGAACAAGATCCGTTGCAAGTGAAGGAAGAGGTTAAAGCGTCTACTAAAAACGAAAATCAGGAGGAGTAATCGGGGTGTCCCACCCGGTCATCTGTCGGAATACGTTGTTGGCATAGCAAGAGCCGACGGCAGGAGTGCAAGAAGGCAGAAGAGCAAGAAATCAGGAGGAGATATTCCGAGGAATGCAGCGAGGAGTGATGGAATATGCAATGCTGTTTTTCCTCTCCGTACAGTATTCGGTGAGTGGTAACCAAGGTGGCAACCATGAATGCTACCCACTGCACCGTCGAGCGAGCGCGCCAAAAGCGCATCAATGAGAAAGAGAAGACGAGGCAACCAGATAGCCGTAGCGGTAAACGCGCAGCTATTCAGCATGACCATGCTGAGGGTCGTGGGTTCGAATCCCGCTGGTCGAGGATCTTTTCGTAAAGGAACTATCTGACTATCTATCAGTCCGATCGTAGTTTGACGTTTGGACATTTTCAGACGTCAAACGTCTGAACGTGTCCGTTCGATGTGCAGCGGTGACTGGCGTTAGGTCGTATCGATTAGGTCGAATGAATAAAAAACAATCTCAGATACACTCAAAAATAAAAATAGTCACAGAATTACTAAAGTTTATGCATTAATGACTATTTTCTATCTGCCTCTCTTTCATTCCGCTGTGAATTTCTACACTAAATGTTATTTCACCTGGGTTGAAGCTTAGCGATGCTTTGACCCAGGCGAATTGACAAATAGGAATAGAATTCCCTGCAGAATGAAAGAGAGGCGGATAGAAAATAGCCATAAATTACTGAAATTTAGTCTTTCTGTGACTAGCCGTGTTTCTGAGTGTAGACGGAAAACTTGTTTATGCCCGTAAAGCGAAGTATGCACTTCAACAGAAAAGTAATCGCCTATCTCAATGGTTGCATTAATTCTTGCAAGAAATGGTCAAGAAAAGCTTTTTTCTTTGATCGCAGTACGCAGTTGAAAAGAAATTATTATTATTATTTATTAAGGAGGTTTTAACTTCAAAGTCATTTCAAATGGAGCTCACTGTAGGAAATTTCTTGACCATTACTTGGGCAGAAATGTTTACTTTTCTTGAGCTGAACAGCATAGGGTTCATTCACATATTTCATAACGCCAAAAATGACCATTTTCGACACCCACCCACCCCCTAGTAACGCTTTTTGTATGGATGTTCTACAAATTTTGTATGAGCCATAACATCATGGGGACACCCACCCACCCCTTTCAGCGTTAGGGTTCATTCAAATATTACGTAACGCAAAATTTGCCAATTTTGGACCCCCTCCCTCCCCCACGTAACAGCTTTTGTATGGGGAATTTTAAATTTTTGTATGGATCGTAACACTAGGTAAGACCCCCTCCCTCCCCCTGTTGCGTTACGTAATATTTGAACAATCCCTTATGAAATTTGTGAATGAGCCCATACCTAGCTTAAAAAAAAAATTGAGTGTATTCTTATGCTCTCGTTCAAAGGTTTACTGAGAAGGATTTCGTTTTGTGTCTTTATATGTATTGCGCAGTTCCCACCTTATTGGACCCCGCACTTCAGAAGTGCGGGCGGGTTCATAAGTGCGGAAACGTCAAACCCTTTGTTTTCGCCGTTGGCGGGCAAGAAAAGGCAGTGAAGTGGTTTCGCGCCAACGAAAATTGTTTACGTTTTATCAAAAGCATGTGCTCTCAGCAGGGTTGCTAGTTTGTTTGTTTCATTTGTTTCACGAAAACTTGCTTGTAAAACATTTGTAAAAGTATGTCAGCCATTTGAAATAGGCTTGTTCGATTATAATTAATTGTGACAATGATGCAGTCAAGTGCAAATCTGAATTTGGATAGAAAAACCAGTGTAATTTGTCGCGTAAATGTATATTTGAAGAACTTTCCATTTGCTTAGAAACATATTGGAACCACTGCTTGGTGACCTTCGAAGTGCGATACACAACTTTCCCAATAATCCATTTATCAAAGCAAAGCCCAATATATTGAGTGCTATTTAGCTGTTTGCTTGAATTAGGAATTGAATTTCGTTTGAGAAACTTCAAGGAGAGTCAGTCAAAAATGTCACATTCGACCTTTTTATATCGAGCTCCAGAAATGTTAAATGGGGTTGTCTCGAATACGGCCCTGGAAAATACTATGACAGTTTGCGTGTTATTTGTCAAACACATGTTCGCTTTTGATGTGATGAAGCTGTCAAACGATGAAACGGGGAGAGAGAGAAAAGAGTGGAAAAGGAGCAAAATTCACACAAAATTTGTCCAAAGAACCGTGAAAAACGGATTTAAATGCTGATTCCATTGGAAACTGACGTAAATTTCTAGCTAAAACGTACACAAAAGTTTCACGAATAATAGTAGTGTTTGCACAAACGGAAATTACATAATGTGTTGTTGAGAATTTTGTCATTAGTTTGCGTTGGAAATCCGGATTGTGTTTGCCAGTGATAAATCAATCAGATACATACTGAAGGGACATTACTGGTTCGGTAAGGTGGAAAATACGTGCCAGCGTAAATTGGACAGTATCTTGGTCGGATGGAAGTGAAGACGGAGGAAAATGTTGCTCCGCAGGCGAATGGACTCGAAGCAGTTGTTGGGAAAAGTGGAAAGAAGAAAGCCAAAAGGAAAAATCGGTCTAAAAATATCGCCACAAATGCATGTCAGGAAGAGCATCATACCCCGCAGGAGGAGGAGGAGGGGGATAATGGAATTACGTCCGGGAAGCAAAACGGAATCACCCAGGATGAACAGGAACGCTCAGTTGAAAATGTGTGTCAGAAGCTAGAACAGAGCTTGAAGCTGGGCAAAAATGGATTGACCAATGGTACCCTTTCGGAAGCAGAACACCATCATCAAGTGGCCAAACCGGAACCAACGGCGACCACCGGGAAGAAGAAACACAAGCGACACAAGAACAAGAGTCAGTCGTCGACTGCTATTAGTGGGAGTGAACCGGTAAACTGCGAACCTCCTTCAAAGAGTGAAAACAGCAAACCTGAAAACCCGCCCAAGAAAGAAGATACAACCGTCGTACTTCCGGCTAACGAATCACCGCCAGCAGCGCCAGAAGAGCCACCAAAGCCCACGATTACGTACCAGGTGTACGAATCGGAACTGCAGATGCCCTGCATAATGTCACTCATCCAGAAGGACCTATCGGAACCGTACTCAATCTACACGTATCGATATTTCATCCACAACTGGCCGCGGCTTTGTTTCCTGGCGTGGCACGAAGAGCGCTGCGTGGGGGCCATCGTTTGCAAGCTGGACATTCACCGGCAGAACGTGCGCCGGGGCTACATTGCGATGCTGGCCGTCGACAAGGACTACCGGAAGCTCAAAATCGGAACGACGCTGGTGCAGAAAGCGATTCAGGTTTGTTTTGGGATACAGCTGGGAAATAAATTGATAATTTCAATCCAATTAGTTGATATTTACCAATCCAAATCAATTTCCAGGACAAGTTAAATCCAAATTAAATATAATCTAATCCAAGCTGAAATCAGAACTTCTAGGGTGTTTTATGTATTTTGGACAGAGCGTTACGTGTATATAATTTGGCCACCTCAATTTGATTTTGCCGTAAATGGCCAAGTCATATACACGTAACGGTCTGTCCAAATTAATTTGATCACCCTATCCAAAACAAATTAAAATCCAATACGGGTTAAATTCAAATCCGCAAAAATAAGTGTAGAACTAGCCCTCGTGCGTTAAAATACACTCAAATAAAGATTTAAAAAAAAAAAAAAAAATCCGCAAAAAATAGCTAATTCAATCTTAAATCCAATTCAACTCAAATTCGATTCAATTCAAATCTATGTTTATCCAATACAAATACATGCCAATTTAAATAATCAAATACAATTTATCGAAAATTCGATACTCCAATCCAAACCAAATCTACATACAATCAAAATCCAATATAAATAATATTTAACTCCAATGGATCATTCAAATAACCAAAACGGCCACCATGAAAAGCATAGATAGCGTCACTGTAGTCTTACGTGTTTGATAGAACAGCGACGCTGTCATATTTATTAAATCACATACATATACGATGGTATTGAGTCGAATGACTCTGCAGTTAAAATCTCTCTAATAAATAATAATAACATATGATGGTGCCTTCAAATTCAATCCAAATCCAGTCCCATAAAAATTAAATCCATATCCATATGGATTACAATTCAATAATATAAATACAATTCAAATCGAATCCAAATTCAATTCAAATCTAATCCAAATCCAAATTTAATCCATTTCAAAGTCAATCGACAACCAATCCAATCAAAATCCAGTACAATCCAAACGCAATCTAGCCTAAATCCATTCCAAATAATAGAAAATTCACCAAAATAATAAATTTCACACAAATTAAGCAACGTTTAGCACGATTGAAAGAGGGTTTGTTCTTAAAGGTAACACGGAAGACCGTGTTATTTTCCCTATCATTTGTCTCGCTCTAATAATTTTCATCAGCACTTTGCAGAAGCAAATCTCGAGTTTTAGTAAACCGATGAAGCTGAAAATTTGATGGGTTGTGCACTACATATATAGAATTATATAATAAATTTATTACATCGTCATAAGGAGTGGTAGTTTAAATTTACTTCTTCAAATGAATAGGGTGATTATATTGACGTCCAGTGAGGCTCTTATAGCTTAATCAATAAGAAGCATTACAAAAATCAAGTTTCTATTGAAGCAACAATTTTCTTGATATCATAAAAACAACTTTCACCATTTTTTTTAGAGAAAAATATTTAAAATTTAAAAGAAACTGAAATTAGTAGAATTTTTAGGTTTAAAGTACATCCAGGCGGAAATACTTAAATAGTCTTTAATTGGCATCACTGCTGTAACGAAATGAAATTTATTATCCATGTATTATCTTCGTTAGGGTAAAAATCTAGTCTTCGCCCCCAAGAAATTGGCACTAATCTTCACCCTTCATACAAAAACGTTTGAATTTGTATGAAGGGGGCGAAAACTAAAGCAGGGCGAAGACTAATACATCTATATAATATTTGGAGAAAACGTTTACAAATTGCTGCACATTTACCTATAATGTGCGTAAATGTTTTTAAAATTATGAGATTTTTCTATAAAACAACAATACAGAGTAAAATTTATTCTTTAGAATGTTTTTAAACTTACGATTTAGCTCTGTATTATACAAATATAGTTTCTTTAGTGATCTAAATCAATTTTGAACATGCTTCTTACTTCACATTTTTGCTGGGAGTAAATGGATGGTATCTCAGCAAAATTGGGCATAAATGGATAAATCTCTAGAGTGAACTAGTGTCAGATATTGGTGGAATATTTTCGGCTATTTTAAAGCTCTGCCTTCAGTAGAATAATAAAGGATACCAACAGACAGTTTATTCATTAAAATTAAGATTTTTGTTATTCGAAAATGTTTGATTTTGATGAACAGATTTTCTTATAAGTTATTGGAAAAAAAAAACTATTTGATTCTTCATCCAAAAGCATCTTAGATCGAATATTTTTATTACATCTTAGAATAGCAGTTAAGCAGAATGCTGCACAGGAAACTGATTAGGATTTCATTAATAAATAAAAAGGTTACATGTAGCACAACCAAGCTGTCCATTTACAGTGTGTCCATCCATCCGGAAGGTCCGGAAAAGATGGAAAATCCGGGAATTATAAATGATCGTGAAAAATACGAAAAATACAAGGGAATTTGTAGAACAACAACAAGCGATCGAACAGCAAGATAATAATAACTTTAGTGACTAAAATTATAAAAAAAAAAAAAATGATTGAATAATGACTAAAATTTACTTCAAACCTACACACATTATGAACAACAATATTAACAAGCCAACAGCCAACATTGTATTTTGAATCGTTATCTTGTACGGGGCGCTAAAAGCTAGGCTTACACTACAACTTCAAATCTCGAATTCCAGTCAGTAGAGAGCATATCGATATTACTCAGAACTCTAAGTATCCAAGAGTATTATAGACTAACCATTAACACTTATTTTCAACTGATTTCGAAACATTTAGCCAATTCGCCCATGTGTGTTTAATCGATATTCATTGAAACGCGTATTTGGAATTGAACAAGTTGATCGAAATTGTAGGTTGAGAGGGGTTTGGCGTAATCTGTGAATGAATTTCTAAAACATGTTGAAATTTTTAGTAAACTCCTTGAATCCATTTCCTAATAAATTTCTGAGCTAATAATGGTGAACTACTATATGCATAAATCCTAAACAAGTTTATTTCTGAGTTTCATGGTGAACTACTATATGCATAATTCCTAAACAAGTTTATGACAAATTCAATTGATATTTTTCTGGTTAAAATATAAGAGAAGCTTTAGGCTTTTTTTTTCTTGATTGTTGAGCTTTCTTCAAAAGGTAGATCAATGATCCTTTCAGGCACTCAGCAGGTGTGTCAGAAATTATTTCGACATTTAAATTTCAAAACTGTACCAGAACTTTTATTAAAACCCAGGGTATCAGTTATTCTGTCACAAATGTCTGTGCAATATTCACGTGAATTCTTCCAGAAAGTTAGCAAACAATAACTTGCTTTCAAACACTTTGATTTTTTTTATATCGATAAAATTATATTCTCATTAGAATAATAAAAGCCAGTAAAACATTCCTGTCCTGATATTTGAGTTAAAGAAGCTGATCAAGATTATCGTTGATTTATCATCGGATTACGAAGTGGCTTTAGTGGCCTTTTTTTAAATAGTGAATTTTTGTTGCAAATAGCGAGTGACGTGAGACGACTAATGTTAATCAAATGGGAGCGAGTCGACATTCCTCATTTGACTCGTGTCACCTCACACGCCGCGCAAAATAAGCACAAGTAACTTTTTAGTGATCAGGTCGAAAAAAGTGACCCAGTAACTAAAAAGTGACTCGCTACCAGGCCTAGAGCACCCGGGAAATATATATTTCAATCAAAGGCTAGTCACTTAAAATTAAGATTTTTGAAACATTTCTAGAAGAGTACTTAGGGATTCTTGGCAAAATTCCAGGAATATCTCCCTATCTCAATGTGATTTTCATTCCTCCGTATGTCGATTCGATATACCTACCCATTATTAAAGGTTCTAGGCTAGGTTTAAAACCATTTGCAAACATGAAGTGACGTTTGTTTTTGATTTTCCTGATAGCTGAGTTTCAATCTAATATGATTTAAACATTTGTTTCTTGTCTCGATCTCTCCCTAACTTGATGGTCCCTTTCGATATCGATATGTGGAGAGTCGACTGTAATATTTATCATAAATAGGTAACAAGATCGCATAAAACTAATAGTCTTTGAATTATAAATTTAACAGTTTAGGTGTTCTGTACTGGAGTGGGGGAACTTTAGAATAAGAATTCGTAAAAAGAGACTAAACAGAGAACGAACAAGAACCAGGAAATGGCTTAGTTTTGAAAAAGATTCTTCTGAGAATCTTGTCAAAAATCCCTCAGAGGGTATTTCAAGGAAAGTACGCAAAGTATTAGTGATCTTACTGTGTGTAATTTTTCACGATTATCTCTACAGATTTCTACAAAACATGTTTAAGGTAGCTTGAAGCTTCAATGTATTACTTCATAGAGTTCTTTAAAAGTTTCTCCAGAAATTCTTTCACGGACTCCCTGAAAACATCTCGTAGATTTTTCGTTTGCTATCAAGAAGTACGTACTTGCAGAAACCATTTCTTCAGAGATTCATTCAGGAATATCTCGTAGATATTTCATAAGTCTTCAACATTTCTGAATTCATTTGTTGATTCTTCAATTCCAAGATTTTTGTTTATCAAATTTTTAAGAATTCAATCAGTAATTTCTCTAAAGATATCCCCAGAAATTAATCCAGAAATTCCTCCTGTTAGTTTTTTCAGGGTTGCCTCTACAATTTTCATTTGGAATTTTCAAAGATTTCAACTAAAAATATCGAATATTTAAGTAACCACTGTTTTTTTTTACGTATTGCAATGCTAAGAATTTTTGATTTCCTTGAGTCCTTAACAATTCCCTGGACAACATCCTGAATTTCCGAAAACATCTCCGAAGAAATCTCAAGAGTCTTCCTTAGATAATGTTGGATCAATTTCTTTAAAAAAAATCTGAAAGAAATATCTAGAGCTAGAGCTTCTTGGAAAATCAAAGATACTGATTGCAATCTTAAACGACAATCTTGGTGGAAAATCGAAGGAAAATTATTAGATAAACTCCTGAATGGCCGATGATTTTCTTGATAATTTTCATGAAGCATCTATGGAGGAATCTTTAGAAAATTTCATAGTTGAATTGTTGAAGGGATCTTGAACGATAATTTCATAGAAACTTCTGGCGAAACCCGTGAAGGAATCACTGAAGGAATAAATCATGAAAAAATACTTAATACTAGTTGGCGTAACGTCACGAGAAATTCCCAAAGTGCTCTCAAAGTAATGTTCGGTTCTGTTTGGTCTCTTCGTAGTTCTTGTCTTGACTCTTTTTTCATACATGTGGTATCTAATTTGCACTACGTTTTGTAGCTTTTTGTTTCATATCAAGCCGATTTTCTCTAATCGACATCGTCCTTTCTCTTTCCAACAGGCTATGCTCGAGGACAACGCCGATGAAGTGGTCCTGGAGACGGAAATCACCAACCGGCCAGCCCTGAGACTGTACGAAAACCTCGGTTTCGTGCGGGACAAACGCCTGTTCCATTACTATCTGAACGGGGTGGACGCATTGCGGCTGAAGCTATGGTTCCGATGAATAGCGCCATAAACTGTAGGCTAATGAGTGAACAGGCATTTTTTTGTATAATGGCGGTGTTGTAGAATATATTGTGTGTGGTGTTTTCGGTTCAATGGCAGTAGAAGATTGTGGTTTGGCGCAACGGTATTGTCCAATCTTCACTCAATTCGAAGTCGATGAGAAAAAAAAATCAACTTGGACATTCGCTTGGGAAGCAATTTCATGTTTAGGAACCTAGGGCCCAATCCGAGCTCGTGGCGAGGTTTTAGGCTAAAATCTAGGCAGTCGTTTTTAGCGCAGGTGATACTGTAGTAAGGTTTGTAATTTATATAACCGAATCTTTCATAGCAGCAAGTATAAATATTAATTGATATGTGTCAACCCGGAATGGATGGTAGATTCAAAGTAATAAATTAACAATTTTACACTTATTTAAAATCAACTTATATATTAATAAAAATGCGCAATTCTGAGTCCAACACGTACAGCCCAAGGACCGCGAGGGCGAAATAATCGCAGGTGTAAGTGAGTCTGACTTACGACTAGTAAACCACAGAAAAACCAATCAGCAAACTATTAATTTATAACATAACACACGCGTATATCATTCTGTAAATAAAGTTGATCGTCGAGAAAGACTGACGTTCTTCTAATTTATTTGATTTTTTTTTTTGGGATGCTCCTCTGTCGGGTGTTTGAGATCGTAAAAACACAAACACGTTTATTTAGGGAACGTCTATGAAAATTTCATAATGAAATGCGTGAAACAAAAATTCACCTCTCTCACTTGTTAAGGTACACCGGGGAAAGTTGAAATGGAAAAATATAGTGAAATGTAAAGTAAACAAAACTACTTCCGAAACATTAAGTTAACAAAGCAAAAAAATAAGCATAAGCATTGATGACCGTACTCGTGCGTTAAAATACACTCTAATAAAGATTTAAAAAAAAAAAATATATTGATGACCGTAAAATCCGTAGTTGCTACTTCGTGATCGACCAGAACTATCGAAGTTGCACAAGGAACCAAGAGATGTAACTTGGGAGTAGTTTTTCTTCTTCGAAAAGTCAATAACGGCGGGGAAAGGGAAGGAATGTTAGTGTGACATCCATTGTTACTAGATATCGAGATCACCTTTGCATCTCCATGGTTGTCATTAAGTTAACAAAGCAAATATAATGAAATTAAACTAGCTAACATTGATTGACAACACATTTAAAATTTTGCATTTCTTCTTCCTCTTCCATGTAACGTGAATCGTTACTCTTGAAGATCGCTTACGAGACCATTCAAAACGTTTTAAAAATTGTGAATTTAGAGTAAAGTTACCAGACGTCCCTGTCACTGGACAGCTATTAACCGACCCCACTGATTAGCTAAAACACTGGTTTGAGCACTTCGAGAAACTTTTTCAGTATTAAAAATGGAATCTAACTTTTTTAATTCCTTTATTAGTATCATTCAAACATTACATTCATTTATTATATCTAGGCGTTCTGTGTTAGAAAACACTATCATCCTAATTTGGTATAACAACATAAAGCTTTTATTAACATTTTGTTAACAACATATTACATTTCATTTGCCCTAGCAATGCAGATTTTTTTACAGGTGATTTGATTTTACCTGCTCATAAGACAAAAAAAAACGCTTTCACTTTACTTAACCTAACGTATTAATCGTGGCAATAGAAGATTGTAACGAATTTTGCCTGAAATTATATTTTTTTTTTATTTGACATTTGTTCCAGTGTTTCAACATTGGATATTATATGTAACTCATAGGTACTATACCAGGGAGGAAGCTTCAGAATCATTTTCAAAATTTTATTTTGAATCCACTGCAGAGCTTTCTTCCTGCTATTATAATGGCTAGTCCATATTGGTACAGCATACAACATGGCTGGCCTGAAATTTGGTTGAATATCAAAAGCTTGTTCTTAAGACAAAGTTTTGGTTTTCTATTAATAAGGGGATGGAGACATTTTACATATTTGTTTCATTTGGCTTGAATGCCCTCGATGTGATTTTTTAAAGCTAAATTCTTACCTAGCATGAACCCTAGATACTTAACTTCATCTGACCAATTTATTGGAACCCCTCTCATCGTGACAACATGTCTACTCGAAGGTTTCAAATATAGAGCATTTGATTTATGTGGGAATATTATTAGTTGAATTTTGGAAGCATTAGGAGAAATCTTCCATTTTTGCAGGTATAAAGAAAAATATCCAAACTCTTTTGCAATCTATTACAGATGACACGCAGGCATGACCGCCTAACATCTCGCAATCCACATCATAGCAAACCACTTTCCGGAGAAATCTCGCGTAACTTTTAAAAAGACTATCTAACATTGAGAGGCTCTCAATGTTTATTTAACAATAACTGAACCACATTAGTCCCATCTGTTACGTTTTTTTTGTATGAAATGCTATGCAAGGACATTGTCTTTCGATCTATAGTGAAAAACTTTAAAAGCTTTAGTATTGCACTGTTATAATCGAAGGAGAGAATCTCTTATTACTACATAGGTCCTTTTGAAAAATTGCGCTTGAAATCTTCAATCATATTTAATGATTTTAATAAAAACATTACGAAAACTTCTCTATGAAAATCCCTGGCCACGATCACAGGGTTTGACGGTGCCAAAGTAGAAGGTGCACCATAATAATACCCGTCTGTGAAACATATCACCTTCCCAATACTTTGGCACACCTCCAACGGTTCATGATTTATCATGAAACGGCTGCATTCAGGCGGAGGATCTGTTAATATGTTTCGGCATATTATCAGGTCCTCTTCGAACGGAGGGACCGCCAGGGCTCATTAGTTACTTATAAACCAGTGCTGGTTGTTTGATGTTTCAATTCGTTTACACGAGCTGTAGCATCCTTTGTACTAATCAGCAATGGTGGTTAAGTTTCGAAGCCAACGTGTGATCAATCGTTTTATAATGCAACATAAGAATGGGTGTTTGGTAGAACTGTGCGTTACACTCGTCGTTATTAAATTTAGTGATTGTGAAGGTGCTAATAGTGATTTTATAATTAAATCTATAGTGATGAAAATTTGAAAATTAAGGTGAAGTGATTCTGATAGTTTTGTTAAAAATATAATAATAATGATGTGAACTCTACTAATTTAATAATGGCCATAATACATTGTGCAATCATTTTTCTGAATATAAACTTAATTGCCTAGTTCTTCAAACGTACATGATAAAAGTATTAATACATAATGACAGCGAGTGCAGAAGAATGGATCGAATTGATTTTTTTTTAATGTAACTTTCTTGATCATAGTGCTAAATCGTTGTTTGAATAGTAATGACTCTACAGCAACAAAAATAATGATACATTTAAATTGAATATTTTTAAATTACTTAGTAATGCTAACAGATGGTAATGCTAACAGATGGTAATGCTAACAGATTTATATGAAAATGGTGTGATGTGAAAAGTGATATAATAGAAAGTATATCTGAAGTGTATTACGAAAGTTGATGAGTGATATACGTGATAGTGTCGAAAATAAAAGTGACGATAGTGAGTGATGAAATGAAATGAGGAATGAGGACCTTTTAATAAAACTATTTCGTTCTTCACTTTAACCACTCTAGTAGCATTTCAGGCCTTATCATAGTTTGATAGTATTTTGAACTACTAGACTGCAAAACTACGGCAAGGGCTGATTGCTGCTAGCGTACACAGTGACCATTTGAGCAACATTGCTTAGGAACGTCTGTGTGATGAACTCAATAGAGGCTTATAAAAGCAAATGCTGGGAAGGAGCTTAGGGCAGATTAAGAGTGCCAGTACTACCCCTATCGCTACCGACAAAAAAAAAAAAAAAAACTTCTCTATGAAAATCTTAAAAAGAATTATTGCAGATTATATGATGATGCCATGATTCTAAACAATCCTTAGATAGAATTCTTAAAGTTTATGTATTGGTGGATTCCTGCCGAGATGTTTGATGAAATGTTAAGCGACAATTTAGCAAACAGGATTCCTATTGTGGTTTTTAGCAAATGGGCAAATTTCTTGTTAGAAACCCAGCAAAACCATTGATGAACTTCTGGCGTGCGTCTTCGAAAGTGATAGATTATTGTATTAACAAAAGGCTAGTTATACTTAAGTATCTAACATATACTCGCTAATTAGAAGTTCCTCGAGATCTTCCGAGAAGCACGACAAATAACTTAAATATTTAGAATGGCATAGGATGGTTTATAGAATCCACTAAAAATTTGATTAGCAATTCACAAATCAAGCAATTTGAAAAGCTATTAAGCATCTCACAAAGAACCTTGACGGAATCCTAAGGTACACTTCTATTTTTTTTTCAAGGATCTCAATGGTATTTTATAAGATCTCCCTTGAATCGACAAGATATTGACGTTGAAAGAAATCTACATAGCAATTCACAATAAATCATTGTAAATTGTAAGACCATCAGAAATCTCTCAAAGAAATCAACGATATGTTTGAAAGATAAAAAAAAACTAAAACCCGATAACTATCACTCAAGAAACTCACCGAAACTTGTTCAAAAGGCGCAATTTTCTAGTTTCGTCCATAATAACTTAATATTGAAACAAACCGGTATTATCGTAAATGAATTTTTTTCATATTTTACCGGTGTCTTCTA
This sequence comes from Aedes aegypti, assembly GCF_002204515.2. Lineage (NCBI taxonomy): Eukaryota > Metazoa > Arthropoda > Insecta > Diptera > Culicidae > Aedes > Aedes aegypti. The sequence goes on from NC_035109.1 coordinate 111,394,808, forward strand.
AAATTTCCCGGTTGTTTCCCGTATTTTTCACGAACATTTGAAATTCCCGTGTTATTCCCGCTTTTTTTGGAACGATAGATACTGTTAACAAATCTCGAAAACTTATTCAGACAGACTCAAGTCAGAAAAGTAAACAAACTTATTTTACCAATTCTACGTGTTTCGCAAGCAATTCTATACGATCCGCTCTGAATCAACTCGATTTTTCACGTTTAGAACGTTTTTTTCACACTTAATTTGTATCGCCGAGGCCGGCAAAAATAATTGCCGAGAACCCAACAGCTGAGATTTCGGCAAAAATCTCGGTAAAAGTTCGAAGTGCCGATTGTGCCGTAAAATGCTTAATCAACCCAACTGTCAAAATTTAACGAAAAGATCGGTAATCTATTGCCGAAAATCTCGGCACAGTATTACCGAAATCCGGCAAATGATTATTTTTTCTTGATTGGAAGAAGAATAAGAAGAAAACACTACACATAAATTTTAATAACATAAACAAATGTATTTGAAGTTAATGTATTATTGCATCACAAATATATGAGCCATCATTACATTTCACTTTTCGCTCACTTTAGGGAATGTTGCGCTTTTCCGTTAGAAGTAAATATGTAATAGCCGCACGACCATTTTCGCTGCAATTCCATTTCGAGGGTGAGACGTCCCAAGGAAAATTCCTAGAAATGTAATAAAAAAAAAGGCTTCAACTATTGCTGACTTTACTGAACGATTAATTTATAGGCACAATTATGAAATAAATTATGTGAATACTTACATACGCTGTTCACAAGAACGTTTCAAAACATTCCGAACACATGTTGGCTTCTGCAGCTCTGATTTTAAGATTTTGACAGATTCGTTTTGCCGAAATTCAGTAAAAGTATTTGTTTGCTGATTGTTGTGGCAAAATCGATTACCGAGTCTCAGTTATTTATGTAAACTACCGATTTTCGTCAATTTTCATCTGTCAATATCGCTCATCTGTCAAAGTTGAACGATATATTAGTAAAAATATGTTTTACCGACTCATTTCGTCATTTAAGTTTACCGAAATGAAATTCTACGATTAAGTGTGTTTAGGATTTAAAAAACGGCGTAAGATTTTTAACTTTCGCAACCTAACCATTACTTTCACCGCTCCGCTGTATCGAGAGATAAAGTGACTTAAAGTGAAGATTAATCGAAGCCAAATCTCAAATTTTCAAGAGCACAAATCTACTAAACCAGGCAACCATTCAAGCTGAATATTTGATCAATTGGTCACTCTAGAAAATTTTAGATTTGGCTTCGATTCATCTTCACCTTAACCACGAATCAAAACAAAACACTACTTAAGTCGATTTTACACTGGTACAAAAACGTCGTAAGTAATTAAATGAAACGGCTTATCATTTTGTCATACAATTATTGTGGGAAACGATAGAAACTATATAGTATTTTGACGCGAGTACATCGGCGAAAATATGTTATGAAGGAGATTCATTTTAAAACAGTTTTAGAAGACATGTTGTGATTCTACGAAATGTAAGAAAAAGTGTCGCTCAAGACCGATATAATAACCTATTTTCCCGGAAAACTCTAGATGAATTTTCACTATTTTCCTATATAAGGTACCGCGGGGTAAGTGAAAATAATTGGTATATTTAACTTAATATGTGAATTAACGCTTCAAACTTATGTGTAAACCTTTGAGGCCATTGAGAACATTACGATAGGTAAGAGATTTCTGAAAATTTTCGGCCATTATCGCATACTAGAGTGAAAAATCGTTATCCTGTCAACTATCACTCCGTAACAAGTTGGCGGCGTGCAATCTTATTTTAATATTTTCAGCGGAAAAAAATTGCGGAAAATAATTTTCGGTACCACTTTTAAGTTCTCCTTTCTGACAGTTTTAAACTGCAATACAAAAAGTTTTAGAATTCATTCGACGTAGAACTAAAAATAACTAAATTGAAACACCGTCAATTTTCCAATCACGTGGGGCAAGTGAAAAGTTTCTCTTTAGAGATTGAATTTGTGTTTTCTCTTTAGGTAGCTTTAAGTATACAAGGTTCGCAATTATCATAGAACAACAGAACGTGCTGATAATTCAAGAAACGCTATACTCAAAGCGTTAAAATCTATTATCATGGCCAAATCTTGGAACTTCTCTAAAAAAAGGTTGCCAAATATTACGATAGTAATATGTTTACTTCGGACAGTCGATTTAAACGAAGACGTTGATTGAAAAGTTTTAATATAAAAGAACGCATGGAAATCTCATGGAATGTCTATGTAAAGCTAGTTCAAAACATAAAAAATGGGGTATAGGTGTATCCACATAAAAAAGTTTCTAAACATTTTATTGAAGCATTCCGTTTTAATTCTCCCGATGAGTTATCCGACGTCATATCCGATTTTCTTAACAAATAACGAGCGGTGTAAATTCTATAGAGTAGAAATGCAATTGCTGTCCCATGAACTAACATTGGAAATGTTGCAGTTATAATGTTGTCGAATTATTTCAACAAACATAACTGAGCAGAAGAAAATTCAAGTAACAAGAATAAAATTTTCTTTGTTTACATGTTACTGATGTTATTTTCATTGGGACGCCTTAACAAATGTCAAAGGTAATGAAAATCGTGAGTATAACTGTTAGTTTTTGAATTTATTGTTTAAACGATAACCCACAAGTGGGGCAAGTGAAAAGTTAGGAGATGTTTTTCAAAAACTTTTTCTGAACTTTTTTCTTTTATTCTACATAAAAATAAGTTTCAGCATACTGCTTATATTTGGTGAGAGTCAAACTAAAAAATATACACGACCCCATTTGTTTTAATTTAAAGTCTCTAGGATTTGAAGAATACCAACTATGCGAAATCCATTACCCACTTGCCCCACGGTACCTTACCTCAAACTTTGAAAATTCATATCTCCTGAACTATGCATCGTAGAAGAAGAAGAAGAAAGTTTTTTAGTGAAATCGAAAGGAAATTTTCTCAGAAATCTAATAAAAACATAAAAAAAAAACATTTCTCGGAAAACTTTTTACCATGGAGAAAATTGTCGGAAAAATAGCGAAAAACTATCGTCTGTATCATGAAAAATTTTCAAAAAATTATTTATTGTTTCATCAATCCATACTCTAACTTTCGTCCATAGACGCCAAAGTGGTATCTTTTACCGTTTAGGCGACAGAACTGAAGAACCGATGACCACCCGCACGCTTCCCATAGAAAAAATGTGTTCTATTGTGGTCCTCATGACCGTGCGCTAACGGCGGCAGTAATTTACACGAATTGTAAGTGTAACGCAGTAAACCATCCTTTCCTTTCTAGTCAGAAGAAGCTTTTTGTCAATCGGAGCACTTTTCTTTGGTCTGTTGGGTGTTTTGTATGTCCTTTATTCGTAACCTTTACTATTGAGACCAACAGTCTGTAATTGAAAACGATCCTAACATTTAATAATATAGGTAATAGGAACTGACCCTCAGCAAGCATGGGAAAATTCACTCACTCACCCGGACGCCACTGATGAAAAATAGCAAAAAATCTGCTGCTATCGAACATTCAGTGATAGCTGAACCGTCCTAGGTGGAGTGTAGCATGAAAGCGTCGAAACCGATTGTGTAAAAGCGACAATCGGAAGGAACGCGAAGAGAAGTGAATACTAGAAATCCTTTATAAGAGAGATTCGCGGAAGCTGACATTTCTGTCAAAGTGTGAGCCAATCGAGCAGCGAGAGCTGTCAAAGTGTGAGCCAAACGAACATGCGTTATGTTTGTTTTGAACTTTTCTTGAGGAGTAATGTAATCCGCTTGAAATTATTTCAGTAAACGTAATTTTGCATGAAGCAAAAAAAATGGAATATTTCACTTTTTTGAATTTTTGTCAATGCGACTTTTAGTTTTTGATTTTTTTGGCTGTTTATTAGTTTTGATATGTAGCTCAAAGATCTATAACGAAACAAAATACACTTTATAGCAATGAGGAAGTCATGTCCGTGTTACAATATTATTCTCGACGCCGAGCAAAATCAGCACTGCTGGTCTGTTGCCAAATCATTCCATTTTACTTCCGCCCATCTCTCTATAAAGGATCACTAGTGAATACCAATACACTTGTATCTGCGTGGCACGAGTTAATGCACTTAGCATCCATTCGCTGAATGCATTGAACTGACTGAGAGGATTCCTACTCACTGAATCATTCCGTGATGTGCACTGCCAGTCAGTAAACGCTCATTAGCACTCAAACCCGAATGCCATTCGAACGGAATCAGAATGTAAACAATCATTCCTGGACAAACATTTCAAAAGGGCACATCGACATTGGTAAACATTGGCTTTGCAAGCCGCTGTTGAACCCAATTCAACACGATCACGCTCACCAATACCACTATCAGGAAGAGCTAACACCAATCTTTCTGATAGTGGGGTTAGTTTGCGTGGGCGGGCTAAAAAGGGCTCAACAGCAACGTTTCTAAAAATGGCTCAAGACTTCTTGGGCCCTTTTGAATTGCTGTCCTTTGTGCGAATTTTGGTATTGCATTCGACTGATCAGATGCCGTTTTTTGTTTCGCTTAGTGCTTGCCGAAGAAGCAGAATAAGCACTGAAAATTGAAATGTTCGGCTTGATTAAAAAAACGGCTTTCTCGCTCCCAACTGCGTGATAGCGAGTGAGGGAAACACAATAACTGAGTGAGTGTTTCCTATGCTTGACCCTCAGTATCATATAGTTGCCAAGCAAAAAGGATATTTATGCATACATAAAGTGCTATTTGTAATTTTCTTGCTTTTTTCAAATTTTGTTCAATTTATCACATAATTAGATAATTAACTAAAAGCGCGCGAATAAATTTTCAGTTTTGTTTTCTATACAAAGTGATATATTTGATATAAATTCTGATTGTTCCTTGGAAGAATATAGTATAGTATTTGCATGTATATAATATCAATCAACTGCATAACACTCAGGGACGCTATCTATTGTTCCATTGATGGCTGCTGTGGAATATTCCACTGCCAGTCAGCGTGCAGCCTCTACAGTTGGCGCCAACCCAACAGCGCGCCAAACTGTATTGAGAAGCGTACGCGCGTAATAAATAACTATTGTATGTTTTGTCTGGCCGTATCGTGCGCCTATATAAGGCGCAACCATTGAATTTGTAAGAATGTAGTTTCTTTCGTTTCTCCACCGAGTAGGCATGCTGCCTCTCAGTGATAATAAATCTGTTAAAGTGAAGCCGTTTGCTTGATTTGCCGTCCGTTGTATCGTAAAAGACACAACGTAGGAAAAACGTCCTGGCCGAAACAACATATTAACAATATATTCATAAGTTTTCAAAGAAAGTGGATCTTGAGATTTGATCCTTCAAACGTTACCATAATGATTGATTGTAACAAGAACTTCCCGTGCGGCTTTCATAGAGGCTGTTAGTTTTAATACTAAATAACGTTGCTGATGAAGGGCACACAAAACACCCAACTGACCACTGGAGAGTGGTCCGATTGACGAAAATCTTCTTCTGACTGGAAAGGAAAGGATGGTTTACTGTGTTACACTTACAATGCGTGTAAATTACTGCCACCGTTAGCGCACGGTTATGAGGCCCACAATAGAACACATTTTCCTATGGGAAGCGTGCGGGTGGTCATCGGTTTTTCAGTTCTGTCGCCTAAACGGTAAAAGATACCACTTTGGCGTCTATGGACGAAAGTTAGAGTATGGATTGATGAAACAAAAAATATTTTTTTGAAAATTTGTCATGATACAGACAATAGTTTTTTCGCTATTTTTCCGACAATTTCCTCCATGATAAAAAGTTTTCCGTAAAATGTTTTTCTTGTTATATTTTTAATAGATTGCTGAGAAAATTTCCTTTCGATTTCACTAAAAAACTTTTGTTCTACGATGCATAGTTCAGGAGATATGAATTTTCAAAGTTTGACGTATATAGAGAAATCGTGAAAATTCATCTAAAGTTTTCCGGGAAAATAGGCCACTATATTTTTTTTGAATTTCACTTTTGGTCATGTATCCACGAGCTCTACCTCTGGTGAAAATTTCATGCAAATCGGAGAACCTCCGGCCCAAACCTGTCCGATAATTAAAAAAAATACCCTTTATGCACCCAATATTGCCAGTATAGACGTGTTTAGTCTAATAAAAATAAATATAAATTTTAGGCTGACAAAATCGGGAACAAAGGGTGCTAAAATCTGGGGTGGACAAAATCAGGGGCTGACAAAATCGGGTCATTACTGTAATATAGAAACTTGGGGTCTAGAGTAAAGTTGTTCTAGAGATGAAGCGCTATCTGATGGTACCTCATTTAATTCGGAAATTGACCGCTAGGTGACACTAGTGGGCATGGAAGTTTTACTTTTGTTTTGCAAATATTTCAGGATCCTGACCATTTAGAAGGATGTCGTCTTCGACAAAGTTGTTTAGTAAGTTAAGGACTATCATTGTTAGAGCTTGTTGATTCAAAATTTTGCCACGAGGCGGCGCTAGTGAGTATGTAAGTTTTGTTTGCTGATATCTCACGAGTCAGACCACTTAGAAAGATAGTGTCTTCGGCAAAGTAGTTCAGTAGCTCAAGGACTATCATTGTTTGAGCCAAGAAATAGGATATTTTGCCACTAGGCGGCGCTAGTAAGCACGAATTTTTTGTTCTGCGGATGCTGCACAATCTTGACTTTTTAGACAGACACCTTCGGCAAAGTTGTTCAGAAGCTCAGGGACTATTATTATTTTTCAAAATCTCGAACTTTAAGGATTAGACAAAGAAATAATGTTAGCTACTGAACAACTCTGCCGAAGACGCCATCTTTCTAAGTGATCAGGCTCCTGAGATATTTGCGAAACAAATGTTTTATGCTCACTAGCGCCGCCTGGTGGCAAAATGTCGAATCAACTAGCTCGAACAATGATAGTCCATGAGTTACCGAACAACTTTGCCGAAGACGCCATCTTTCTAAGTGGTCAGGATCCTGAGATCTGCGAAACAAAAGTTTTATGCTCACTAGCACCGCCTAGTGACCTGGGTTGGGAAAAAATCTGAAATTCATTGGGCCCATTCACAAATTTCATAACGCTTAAGGGGGTGGGTGGGTGTCCAAAATGGCCAATTTAAGCGTTATGAAATATATGAACCAACCAAGGGGTGGATCACTTTATCGATGCACATTTGATGTGCATCAAATGCAAGAAATGCATTTTTTATCATCAAAACATCAACTTAGCACTGATAAATGAGATCACAATCAAATTGTCAAGCTAAGCGAGTTGTTGATTGTTATTGGTTTAATTTTCTCTGCAATCCTGAATAATATATTTTTTTCTTCCAGGTTTTTTTAGTTAACCGGAGTAGGTAAACGGCGGAAAGTATTACAAACCTATTTAGAACAGTAGAAGACATCACAAAGGGAACTCTTGGCCATTCTAATGGAATGAAGTAGAATAAAAGCTAGGAATAAATGTATGAATAAACATGTTAAACTAGTGAAAGGGAGTTGCTTTGAAGAAACTTTTCAACCACCCGAGTTCCAACAAAACACATTGCAAGCGTTAAAAGAATACAAATTTGCTACTTAATTACGGATTAGAGCACGAAACGCAAAAGTAATAGTTTTACTGGTGCGTCCATGACACGTTGGTTTTCGAGCAACAAGCGCATCGAATATTGACTAGTAGTTGGACATTAATATTTCCTCCAACATATCCATTGTATCTAACACATTTTTAAAATCCCGTCCCCAAATCTCAGATACAGTATTGTGTCGCGGGTCATATTTTTTCAATACAGAAATGGTATAAGTTAGTAGAACAGCGAAAGGGCCAGATATGGGAAGGGTCTTCGAGCTCTCCACGAATCGCACAAAACGAGGCCGCAAACCGTACATTGGGCAGACCTGATTTTAGCTTTAGGTTAACTATACAGTAAATCAATAGTACACGATTATTTTATTTATATATTTGGGATGCCAGTTTGAAATTTTTGTTTGCTTTTGTATGAAGAACCAGTATCCACAGTCCCTTCTTTCCTCTTATATTGTATTTCGTCTTCTCGCACGGAAGTTGCACTGAAGCCAAGATATATGGTCTCTCAGTTCCAAAGTATGCTTGTCTTTTTCTCTGAGGTTTTGTCAGCTAACAGCAATAGGATTTTGCTCCTCCGAAACTGCGACGAAACTATTGGCATCTACTGAGATTGAATCCTGAGAATAATCCTTACATAATTTCTTCTGGCTAGTGAAAACAGGACGTACCGGAAATCAGACGTCGCGGTAAGCGGATGCCGTTATCCTTTCTTGACCCTTAACGACTGTGGTCACTTTATCGAAGGATTCTATGGGTCGTAATATCCGAGCATGAATTTAAAAATAACTTCCGCAAAATGGACAACGTCTTTGAAAATGTTTTATCTACCTCAATAGTTATGTTCAGTAGCTGAAAAAAAAACGTTTTGGATTATTGCTGTCATTAGAATAGTGATTACCCTTCTATTTCCGGAAATCCGTGAGAAGAGTCACAACAAATTATATCGAACTATGTATTTTTTTGTATTTTAGATTTTCAATTTCTCGATACATAGTCAAATTTGACATATTTTGTTTTCGCTAGAGAAACGATCTAAAGTAAGCCATGAGCTTCGTACGAAAAAAATGCATTTGAATGCAGATAATTTTTCCGATGCATCGAATGCATCAAGAGTGATCCACCCCTTGGAACCAACCCATTCTACAGTAGCCAAACAAAGCCAATCGCAGTGAAACTCACGCCTATCTTTGCTGTAGGCAAAGAGCCTTGAAAATTGCAAAAAACCCGTTGCTAAGGGCAATCGAAAATTACTATAGAAAAATGTTCTATTTCCCGCTGCATTTCCTGCATTTAGAGCCTTCAATGACACTAACGATTTAGAAAATTCATGTACCCAACATAGGCTACTTGATGCGATTCACGTTTTCGAACTGCTGTACTGGGAAAGCCACGTGATTTTCGCGAAATTCAAGCCTACTACTATTACCATTCCCAGCACTGCTAGTGACAAAATCTCGAATTTCTTGGCTAAAATAGTTATAGCCCTTGAGCTACTGAACCATTTTGCCGAAGACGTCATCTTTCTAAGTGGTCAGACTCCTGGGATATTCGCAAAACCAAGGGTGTTGTACAAAGTACAACGCGCGACTACTCGCGTTACAAAAATTCGCGCGACGACCGAAAGGATAAAAACATCTATCCGTGTAGCGAAACAAGTAGTAAAGAAGTTGTTGAATGTCGTTTTTTTTCTATTGGCATTAACGTCCTCACTGGGATAGAGCCTGCATCTCAGCTTAGTGTTCTTATGAGCACTTCCACAGTTATTAGCTGAGAGCTTTCTTTGCCAAAGTTGCCATTTTTGCATTCGTATATCGTGTGGCAGGTTCGATTATACTCTATGCCCAGGGAAGTCAAGGGAATTTCCATTACGAAAAGATACTGGACCGATCGGGAATCGAATCCAGACACCTTCAGCATGGCTTTGCTTTGTAGCCGCGGACTCTAACCACTCGGCTAAGGAAGGCCCCTTCCTTCCTTAGCCCCTTGAATGTCGTTGTTGAACTCTATAATGTCGTTTGTGTGATATTCCTAAAACAAAATTTTACTTGTCAGATTGATTTTTTTTATATCCTAATTGTTATTTGTCGCTACACAAATCGAAATCGACCCTATCGTCCAAATGCCTACAAAAAAAAAAATCAAGTAAACTACCTGTGTACCGTCAAACGGGGTGACTTGCAACACTTTTCAACTTCATTCAACCAAAACCATGATCTAAACGTAATCTAAAAATCTAAATTCCTTGTAGAATTTTGAAAGGCCGGCTCGCCTACAGAATGAGACAATAGAAAATTGAATCGAATTATTTTGTCATATCAAAAGTCATCAAAAAGGTGAAATTTTTTAAATGTCCTTGTGCGGGGTGACTTGCAACACTCACTGCTAATTTAGTTTTTCCCAACAAAATGTTGATATTTTTTATTAGTCACACTTGTTAAGTATTGTTATTCATGTATTCAAAGCATTCGAACCAGTACAAGAACATTTAGAATACATTTTTGTAAGAAAATAATTGAGCTATTTTTGTATGGGAAAAAAGGCGTTAAATCATCAAGGTCCAATATCTTAACTGAACAATATTTTTAACGAGTGTTTGTAGTTGATTGATGAATTATTACTCTTTTGATTATAAAGTAGACCTAAGTAGAGTTTTCAACTTTTATAAAACTCTAAATTGCTTAGAAATAAAGTGTTGCAAGTCACCCCGCATAGGTACATGTGTATAAAAAATATGTTTATTAAAAAGTTGTTGCTACAATTTCGTAAAATAAAGTTCGTCATATTATCACTTATTAGTTATAGAAACAACATGTAGAGTATTACTTTTGTACATTAAATCTATCTCATGTTTTCAGGTCACGATTTTGAACCTCCATCAAGTATCAGTTTTCTAGACATTTAAAAGAATTATGTTTATTGTATGAACATATTTATAATAATCGTGGCCCCTACTTGAATTATGAGTCATACGTATTGAAGCACCGATTTAAAACGAATTTTCTATTGAAAATTGTGTTTTAAGGTACCGTGGGGCAAGTGGGTAATGGATTTTGCATAGCTGGCATTCTTCAAATTCTAGAGACCTTAAATTAAAACATATGAGGTCGTGTATATTTTTTAGCTTGACTCCCACCAAATATAAGCAGTATACTGAAATTGACCCCACAAGTGGGGCAAGTGAAAAGTTTATCGTTCTGAACAATAAATCCAAAAACTAACAGTTACATTCACGATTTCTATTACCTTTAACATTTGTTAAGGCGTCTCAATGAACAATAACATAAGTAACATATATACAAAGAAAATTTTATTCTTGTTACTTGAATTTTCTTCTGTTCAGTTATGTTTGTTGAAATGATTCGACAACATTATAACTGCAACATTCCCAATGTTAGTTTTTACATCATGGGACAGCAATTGCATTTCTGCTCTGTAGATTTTCCACCGCTCGTTATTTGTTTTTAAGAAAGTCGGATATGACGTCGGATAACTGTTCAAAAGAAATCAAACGGAATCCTTCAATAAAGTATTTAGAAACTTTTTTATGTGGATACACCTATACCCCATTTTTATGTTTTGAACTAGCTTTACATAGACATTCCACGAGATTTCCGTGCGTTGTCTTATATTGGAACTTTCCAATCAACGTCTTCCTTTTAATCGGCTGTCCGAAGTAAACATATTAATATCGTAATATTTGGCAACCTTTTTTCAGAGAAGTTCAATGAGTTAACCAAATTAATAGCTTTTAACGCTTTGAGTAAAGTGTTTCTTGAAATGTCAGCACGTTCTGTTGTTCTATGATAACTGCGAACCTTGTGTACTTATAGCTACCTAGAGAGAACACACAAATTCAATCTCTAATGAGAAACTTTTCACTTGCCCCACGTGTTTGGAAAATTGACGGTGTTTCAATTTAGTTATTTTTAGGTCTATGTCGAATTAATTCTAAAACTTTTTTTATTGCAGTTTTAAACTGTCAGAGGGGACAACTTAGAAGTGGTACAGAATATTTTTTTCCGCAACTTTTTTCTACTGAAAATATTAAAATAAGATTGCACGCCGCCAACTTGTTACGAAGTACCAGTTAACAGGTTAACAATCTTTTGCTCTATTATGCAATAATGATTGAAAAATCTCAGGAATCTCTTACCTACCGTAATGTTCTGAATGGCTTCAACGGTTTACGCATGATTTTGAAACGTTAATTCACATATTCAGTAAAATATACACATTATTTTCACTTACCCCATTTACCCACTTGCCCCGCGGTACCTTATAGTGAAATTTAGTTGTAAATTACAATGTGTTGCAAGTCACCCCGTTTGACGGTAACTAATTATTGAACCCCAGAAATGATTTGTTGTCTCCCAAGGTATTTGAAGTCAATTGAAGGTGATAATGAACCGAAGCCAAATCTCAACCCTTCATGAGCACAAACCCAAAGAACCAACCAACCACTCACGTCGAAACCCTGACGGATTGGTCATCAGCGAAAGACAAATCGATCAGATGTCCAGCTCTCCAGATCTGTGCTACCATAGAACTGAAGCACGGCATCAATTCATCTTCTCTTCAATACCCCCATGGTCAAATGCAAAAAACAACTAGTGTAACGCAGAGCCCAACCACACCAACTATTGCGTAACATTTGTTACATGATAATACTAATGCGTATTTGCTAAGAAATGGTTTTACAGCATAGCTGAGCCTTTCGGTTAATAAAACCGAAATATAGAAATAATTTGTTTCGACATTGTCTACGTGGTCTTGTAATACCCCCATTAGATAAGAATCAACTATTACCATACATACCAAATGCTCACCATGACCCTATGACGTAACTTTTGTATATGTATAGACTTAGTTGATGTGGGTCAAGTAGTTCTTTCACTCATTGATTTTCTTCAAAACCTTGTCAAATATAGAAAATTGATGGTATCAGATTTATTATTGCAGTGAAGGTGCTTTCTGTTTATTGAGTATGATTATTTCATTCTATTTATTAAGTGAAAAATTAATATCAAGGCCAGAGTTCCCAGAGAGTGAAATACTTTGTAGTACTACAACACCATAGGACATCACATAACATCACCTAGTCAAAGAACGGCTTTTTGTCTTATTATTTAAGTGGATGCTACTGATCGCCTTTTGCTCCTATCCGCAACCCGGTACACGCGCCCTGTTGGGTCTCGAAAACCTCTTAGAAGATTACAAACCGTCAATGGCATTTCCCATATACTAAACCACATTGCACATTCAAGGGTCTGATTGTGCCCCTAACCCACCCTCAGTTTGTAATCTCGTCACCAGCTTGAAATTATATTTTCCTGGAGTATAAATGATTTCGATGAATCATAACCATATTATGCAGTAGTTTGAATAAGATCACTAAATCAGAATACAAAAAAAAAAATGATTGCAACAAAAACATTGCCATTGTTTAAATATTCATGAAGCCTTTAATCAACACTACAAAATATACAACGGTCAAATATCTAAAAATATCGCTCCCTGGAAAACATAATTCTATGCCCAGAGAGGTTTGTTCTAGAGGATAATAATGTTAGTCATTTAGTACTAATTAAAAACTTAAAAAAGCTCAGAAAAAATAATTGTCGGTTTTTATCCGCTTTCGGTGTCGTAGGAGGAAATAATGGAATTGTTTCACAGATAAAGGAAAATCAAGGAAGGTCATCACGGCCAAATCCAGTGAACCAAACAGCGCAGAAGGTAGATTTTTACGAAATAATTTACTTGATAATGGTTTGAAGGTCCTTGCTAAATCATGTTGCAGCGAATTACACTTCCTGGTGGTCTTAGTTAGGAGTGTGGAGTTTCATATTTCCTATTGATTTTCCCCTTAATCATCTTCTTAGTTTCTTCCTATATTTTTTTGTTTGTTTGCAGACAGCGTAAATTGTAGATTAATAGTTTAACGCTATAAGTATCATAGTTTCCGGTCTATACTCAAAGTCTTAGTCATTAGAGTTGCATTCAAGTTGTTTAGTGGTTGTGGCGAATATTGTTGATTATTACGTTACGTTCCAGTTGTGTGATTTATCAAACAGTTTCTGCAGCTAATGGACTTGTTTTTTTTTGCTATATCTTTTCGAAAATGAACCAACCAACGATAACGGTAAATAGAGACGACAAAATGATTGACAAATTGAATAGTTCTTTTCATACGAATCAAAAAACAAAAAGCCTAAATAGAAGGGAACCTACAGCCCCGCGTCCCGCAGGAGTACTTACGTCAATTTCTTCGCCTTTTGGTACAATGTGTCTACCACCTTACCCATGTGCTGTATCGTCTCCAGAGCCGTCTCGTAAGTCTTATCTACCGGAGCTTCCTCGAACACGATCAACACGCCCACTCCCTGGTCGAGAATTCCGCTGAACTTCTTGTCCAGGATCATTTGCGACAGTTTCTTCTCGACTTGGGCGATGGGCAGGGCGATTTGCTCAGCGATGAAACTGACCTCGACGCGGGCATACGGCTCGATTATGCGGCACAGATTCTGCTCCAGCATCGTATCGTACAGCGTTCCCAAGTGAGCCTTTACGATGACGTCATCCTCCAGCTCGTGCTTGTACTGTTTGAGCCCGTCCTGGAAGTCGGCTAACGAACGTTTGTGCGAGGCCTGCGCAACGGATTTCATCGCGTCGATGTCCCTGCCGGAGTAGGTGATTGCCTACGAAAAAGAACAACCCAATAGTTAAAGGATGTGAAGTGATGGCGAAATCAAAACAATTCTGATAAATAATTATAAAACGTATAGGTACAGGTACCGAAACTTTTAAAATCAAAAATTATTTCCAGTGGGATGTTTGTTGCAGTGTTGTTCAGACTCATTTCCCCGAAAATAACATTTTCCGAACTACGAAGCCACGAACTACTACAACCATGCTCTATCCCCCTAAGATAGAAAAGCAGATGGTTAAGCTTGAGTACTGCACACAACATCGATCAATTTTGTTCCCAGAGAGCCACAATTCAAGTTTCGGTGAAATGAAATGAGTGAGTGCGAATCATTTCACCGAAACTTGAATTGCGGCCCACCGAGATCGAAACTATCGGATCCCATGTGCAACACTCAAGCCCAACCACCTCCCTCTCCATCTCAGGAATACAACGCACAGTTATAACAGTTCATGGCTTCACAATTCGAATTTCGGGGAAATGAGTCTGGTCAACACTGGTTTGTTGTTGCAAGTGTTACAAAATTATTTGATTGCTCAATTGCTTCGGAACTATTTTTGGATTCTAGGGTCGAAATGTCAAGAAAAGTCAGAATCAATATTTCGAAATTGGAGGCTACATGCTACCACACCAGGGAACTTCCTGTGAAGGTCCTAACGAGGATTAAAATTGTATCAATTTATCATACTCACCAATTTGCCGCTGACAATCTGGTTCACGTCATCGCTCTGGCCCAACATGATCTTACACAGCAGCATATATTTGAGGGCGGTCAGCGCCTTCGGGCTCTGGACACTGTCGAAGCCCTCGAACGCCTCGTAGAAGTACGAGAACGCGGTCTTAAAATCTCTCTCGTCGGCAGCATGCAGGATTCCGGACTGTAAATCGAGCGTGGCCTGCACCTTTGGGGCACAGTAGATCGCATTGGCCGTCGTACGGGCCGAGGTCAAAGCGGCACGGGCCTGAGGGAGAAAGAATCGAAAGTTGCATATATCACATATACATATATGAAACCATAATAGAGAACGTAATCAAAATCGTCCTTACCTTGGGTAAATTGCTCAACGCGTGGTAGGTCTTGCTTTCTAACAGTTGCACTTCCACCAGCAGATTCTTATCGTCCAGCTTCTTCAGCTCCCGCAGCAGCTGACTGCCGAGGGCCAGAGCTTCCGTGTACATGGCCGTGTCGAAATACAACGCAATCAGTCGGGCCTCCAGGGACTGCCGCAAAAAGGTACGCTTTTCCTGCTTGGCCCATTCGATGCACTCTTTGCACAGCTGAACTTCGATGCCAGTTTCCGCCTCCAAATCGAGGAACAAGTCCACCAGCGAGCGAACCAACTTGGCGGCCTTGGCCTTACTCAGGAAGCTCAGGAACGGTCGGGTCACCTTGATCAAATCGGCTAGTTCCTTGGCCTTGCCTTCCTTTTTGTACGCTTCGCCCAGCTCAAGGATTTTCTGCTCCTTTTGGCGAATCTGTTCCTCATCGTTTTCGTCCACCTCGAGATCCGCCGCAATCGTGGACAAGTCCTGGCGATTCAGCTGAAGCGACTGTGCGCGATCAAACATCATTGCACCAGCCATTGTGTGCGGGATTTAAAACCTGGTTCTGCTGCTCACGAAATGCTCAGCTAGTTTCTTTGTTCGACACAAACCTAGAATGGAACAATAGCAAACTCTTTATTTTGCTGTATGATTAAGCAAACTTGAGGCACTTTTATGAACAGGGGAAGGAACTGACAGCTGAGTGCAGTGGGGTGGAGAAACGGGATGTCGCGGAAAGATACTGAAGGATGGCATACAGGGCTGGTAGCGGTCAGAGCAAAAAAGAGTAATGGCTTCCATTGGCTAAAATGATGGCCAACATAGGAACTTCAAAACTACAACAATAATTCAAAAATAGGTATAAAAATAAGTTCCTTACTAAAAAAGAGGGACGAATGACCTTCGGGTTAAAGTCCCTCTCAAATACAACAACAACAACTAAAGGATGATAAATTATAAGCAAAATATATAAAATGTTATAAACTGTAGTGATTTGAAATATACATCCATTCCCACAGGGTGTCCATTTCAAATCTTTCCAATTCCTAGACTTTTCCCGGATACCTCACAATCTTAAAACAGATGGAACATCATGGTTGTTCAACTTTTTCCGGGCATTTTTTAATTTGATTTGACTTTCAAAATTTATTTCCTAACTATTGGTTTTTGGTTTCCATCACAAAATTATCTTAGATCTACGAAAATATTACATAGTCAATCTGGAATTTGGACACAATATTTTCTAGATATTTCAACATCACTTTTTCGGTATTTTGAACTTTCAGATTTTCTTCTTTGTTTGTTACCTATATAGTTCCTATTGGAACCATTTTGCTGAAATAAGAAACTTCTGTGGCTTTTTGTTGCAAATGTGACCAAGATATTTAAAAAGTGCCTCTCGCTACCAGCCCTGTGGTGACCCAGCTCTGAAGGCGAGTTTCGAATCACACAAGTCATCGAAACGCTACCAAATTTCCCCCTGATGCGGGATGTCAACAAGCGCACAATTTCGCTTAATTCCCGTGCAAAATCGATTCCCATTCCGTTGCACTTAATCGAAATCTGTTCCCAACTGTGAAAACTTACTTTTGGTGGTAATTTCAGCTACTTTGAATGTTTTTCACTAGCCGAATTTTACGTTTTATTGCGGCTTTAAATTTGCTTGCACAACTCCCGTGTCTTTATGCTTCTTTTGAATGATGACGGGCAGACGTCGTCTTCGTGACAGCTCCAAGCGGGTTGCCTGGTTAGGTTGGCAGCATTGAAATTTGGTAACCGCCAGCAGTGTTGGCAGAGCTTTGGTATCCGAACAGGTGTTAGGCCTTTTCATGTGACAGGTCCGTTTATGCATTTGTTTACATCGGTAGAGGACCGGTGCATACACGAAGCTGTCATTTTCATAGAAGAACTGTCAAAGAGCTTCCCAATTAGCTGTTTTGGAACGTCATGTGAATAGGTCTATTGGCCTTTTCATGTGACAGGTCCGTCTATTTGTTTACATCGGTGGAGAAACTTAGAAACAAGGAGCTACACACTCGGTTACGAATGGCTTTTAGGGCGAGATCACAAGTTATGCGAGATTTTGTTATTTATGCAACAAGATGCAAAATGAAAATTTTATCACACGGGATTTCCGGTTGAACCAATACGAAGAGTGTTGAAAAAAAAAACAAGCTCTCGCGTTGGTGGCGTATCTGCAGAATTCGATTTCTCGACTAGCAGTTTTGTTTCAGTAGAAAGTAGTCGTTCGTCATGCAGCATCGTAAAATCAATTTCATTTCGTATACTAATCCAAAAAGAAAATCGACGAAGAGAGATTGGTCACTGCAGATAGGCGTAGTATGATACTAAACCCGAGAGTTTTGCAAAAAGCTGCACACAAATTTTTTTTTAATTACGAAAAATGCAAACACTGTTATTTCTGGATGTATCTATTTTCACTTAGAATCTCTCACCGGAGTCAAATTAGGATCGTACATCATATACAATTATGAAGAAATAAAAATCATTTTCAGGCAATTTTAAGATACCTACCGGAACAAAATAAAATTGTGACCCAGACGCAAAGAGAAGTTACATGTTGATCAGTTGTGAGTTAAGGATATTTATCCAAAAAAATCTACTGTTCCCAAGCTTCCCAACAGTTTATTAGGTGATTTTTGCGAAAAAAAATATTGTGTGTTTCACGGGCATCAAAACGCGCTGCCAACTTTCAAATACGCCAACCAAATCGTCGCCAGCAAACAAATCAAAGCAGGTGATGTGCCGTTATGTTGGTAAGACTGGTGAAACGTCAAATTCGCATCGGCTGGTTGGCTGGCGACGATTTTGGCGACGGTTTCATCAGCGACGATTACAAATCGTCGCGTTCGATAAGGTGCAAAATTTACAATATATGATTCGTAAAAATTGGCTTATTTTATTGGCCCTTGTACGGAAAGAGAAATATTCGCCATTATTCTAACTCTGTATTGAAGTCTATTCGGTTGTTCTTGCTACACCCTTTTCATATGTTATGCTAGAAATAAAAAGGACGTCATTTATTGGTAACCAAATCGTCAAATCAAAAAATCACGCAAAGGCCGCAAAGGGAGCTGAAAATTTTATATTCTTCTAAAATTTGTCCTAAAACTGTTTTATTAGTGCACAAAAAAGCAAAAAAAGTGATATTGAAGTCACTGTGATCCATCATCTATAGACGGTAAACCTGTAAGTAGAATCAATCATTTTTGTAGAATTTGAAATTCACGTTGGAGTAGACATTGAAAAAGTTAAAACTAATACCGTTTTGACTCAAAATCCGGACTGTTGAGCAGCGGATAAACTAAGTTTTCTAACATTATTTTGATAAGAAATATGACGGACTGTCTCATCTTTTTGTTGAAAATTCTAAAATATATCTGAAAGAATAACGTTGTTTTTAAATGATGTTCTATAGTTTTTATAACTGTATATTCCTTGTTCTTGACGTGTAATCCTGAGTACATTAAAGAATTATTGTGGCGCCAGCACTAAATTGAAGTCTAATTTAAACAAATAATTTTATTCCGCTGTTGTTACTATGCGTTAATCATATTGTCGGAAGTAGTGCGCTGCACCAGATGAACGTTCAACGCACTACATACTTCCGATGTTATGTTTAACGTATAAAAACAGCAGCGGTAGTAGTCAACGAACGGAAATCGGAATGCAATTTAGTGCAAGATCCACAATATAATACCAAACGCAGTTATCACGCTTTTTACTAATCCAATCAAAATTTTAAAATATGCACAGAAACTTTGAAAAATAAGCTTGTTTTGAGCTTTTACAAAATCATCCAAAAACGAATTTAGTACTCAAACCTACATTTCTTCTTCTTGGTATTATTAACAATTACAATTATTAACTTAATGAGCTTTTATTGGCTTTTATCGGTGAAAGCGATACTACTCAAAGTGGAAGGGAGTAATGAAAGAATATGATGGATAGAATCGCAAGCAAGCGACGAGAGATCACTTGGGCAAATTAGGGGCATATGAGACGAGGGGCGAAAAAATCCAATGAGTAACGCAACTTTCATATGAAACCCCGAAAATATGCCACCGATCGATAGAACTGAAACATCCGCCGAACAATATACAGTCGTCTCTCCATAAGGGGCCGTCCATAAATGACGTAGCATTTTTTCACTGATTTTTTACACCCCCTCCCCCCTCGTAGCATTTCGTCACAAATGCTGGTACTCCCCCCCTGGAAAATACGTAGCATATCAAGCATCCCCCCCCCCCTATATATTTTTTATTTGTTTTCCTTAGTGACTGGGTTGAAACAAAAAATTGGAATTGAGAAGTTCAATACAAAGTTTGATATTAATTACTGACTGAAATGTTAGGATAATCTTATCTAACAGTTTGATATACAGTAGCGCTCAAAAGTAATTTGAAAAAGTTTTAATAAACATTTTCCTTGGTTTTGGTTTCCAGTTTCATATAGGCTAAATTATATTACTTTTGCTGTTCTTACTATGAAAAACAAGTTTACTATAAAAAATGTGAAAAAAGCTCGTTACTGTTGAGTTAGGGTCCAATATATTTTATTATATATTGAACAAAAATTTCGTTATATTAGAGGATTGTTTTTTTAATTATTCGTTGTTAGGAAATAGATTTTAATGAAGATGATCAAGAAAATATATTAATTTGAACAGAATCATCGTTAATATTATCCAATTTCAAATCATTTTAGCAAACAGTGGCCAGATACATAAAAGATTACACTTGAAATATTTGGAATGTTTAGAAAATTTTGTCGATTATTATACAAAAACAATAATCTCTATTTATACTTCAGTTGAATTTCATTATCGTTTCCATACTGAAATAATCTTACACAAACTATAATTAAACAGTTAAATAATAAAAATTCTTCAAATTACCGAGTTATTAAGAATATTTAATGATAGGGCAATTTTGATAACATTCGAATCTATTATCCTCATCAATATTCAGGCTATAACATCAAGAGCATTGATATATCTAAACAAATGATGAGTTGATTTGGTAGAGATCTCCTGCAACAATGAAGGCATAATTCACGGAATAAATATCTTTGTAATATTTGCCAAGAATAGCATGTGTTTTTTTCTTGAAGAAATAAAGCCCCAACAGAAAATATGAATAATACTAAAACGGCTGACTTTATGTCATGTTAACAAATGGCAAAAAAAATGTACTCCAAGTAGTTAGAGCATTGATTTTTAATCAATTTAATTAACTTTTATTTTGTTAATTTATAAATTTATTAATCATAATTTTATAACCTACACTCAAAAAAATCCAAACGTCATTGGTACGTGAAAAATCACGTAGATCATTCCAAATTCATTTTACCTCCACTTCACCTGACTAAGATAAAGATCACTAAACCATTCATAATCACCAAATAGTGACTCGGTAATGTTTACTGAGGTTACCTATCGCGCTTACATGGAATTCACGTAGGTGCCTGGATTCATTTTGACATCTGCATAGTGTACGTACATTCGGTGTTGAGCTCAAATCCTAAGATGGCGCCCGCTTGATTTTTGAAGAACTTCAGAAGCTGCTGCTGCTTTAAACACTGTGTAGGATTGATTTCAAGGTAAATATGCTTTGAATACCGAAGAATCCCTGCATTACTTCATATTTTATACGTGATTTATAACCTCTATCAATTATAGCACGCGAAGGCTACAACAAGACAGACCAAACTCACAAAATTGGGGAAACAGGATTCAAAATGCTCAGATTGACAATAAAAATATCACAATCTTTTAAGTTTGTTTACATTTTCTAATTGGGAATTAGTTTTCTTCCAAAGCCTATTAGAAATAAGATTGGTCTTTATTACAGTTAAATTTAATGCAAAACCATCTAGGTCCTATTGAAACGCTTCGTAAAGGCTACCGGAAAATCCACGTAGCTCTTACGTTGAGCGACGATGGAATGGACGAACTTCCAAAGTTCATGCGTTCATTCTGGGCTACCTATGATTTGCGTAGGAGCTACGTGAAAAGTGCGATGGAAAAAAATCACGTATGTTTTCACGTAACAATGACGTTTGGATTATTTTGAGTGTAAGTTTATAAGTAAAAAAAAGAAGTTTTATAAAAAATAATTGTTTGCATTTTTTTTCAGCGCCTTTCTTTTTACGGACTTGATTCAAAATGCTACGTCCACTAGCTAGGACCTCTCCCTCCCCCTTAAAAAGCTACGTCATTTATGGACGACCCCTAACTCGAAATTCTATAAATTCTATAACTCAAAGGATCTTTCGGGCCCTTCAAATTTTTATACATCGTGCTCTCCATAAGTCGATATTTCTATAACTCGATATCTCCACTAGTCGATGTCACGCGAGAGGAAAATTTCTCTCCATAACTCGATATCTATTTTAAAATCCTTCTTATTTAGATAAAGCGGTGTAATTCTTGTTTGGAGGTGACTAAATACTTGCAAGTTGTAATAAAAGTTGAAAAAATATCAAAGTAAAAAACATATTGTCAGTAAAAATAACGTAATTTTTCGAGTATTCCGATAAATGTTTTCAAATAATAGTTTGTAAAACACTATCAACAAAATAATTTTGCTTTATTACTGAAGTGATCATATACAGTGCTGTTCTGAATAATAGCAGCGCATGTCGATTTTCATACAAAATGCTCAACTTTGAGAAGCTGTAGTTTTGTTCCCTTTCAAGCAATCGAGCTGAAATTTTCTCCACAGAACTACAAATATGATCAATTTTGTAACTACACTAGGTGAAATTTTTCAAAAAAATAGCAGTTTTTCATTTTAAAATTTTTCTTCTACAAAGATTTTAAACATTTTCGTTATAGGTGTAGGTTTGATAAGTAGGAGGAGATTGTTCCAATGGTAAGTGATATACAATTTAAAACTATAATGTCAAGCAGAAATTCAAATTTTTAAAACTGCTATTTTTTCGAACAATTTCACCTAGTATCTCACTTTCCGGCAGGGGCTTAGAAAATTTTGAAATATTGTGTTTACAAAATTGGGCATATTTGTAGTTCTGTGGAGAAAATTTCAACTCGATTGCTTGAAAGGGAACCAAACTACAGCATGTCAAAGTTGAGCTTTTTGTATGAAAATCGACATGCGCTGCTATTATTCAGAACAGCACTGTATGTACTGGAAACAAAGAAATTCGTTCCTTCGAATGTATGTTTTTTGTGGGTCTGGGTCATTTGGCATAAAGCCATTTGGCATAAGGTCATTTGGCATAACGCCATTTGGCATAAAGGACATTTGGCATAACAGCCATTTGGCATAACGGTCATTTGGCATAATTTTGAACATTGTGAAAATAAAGGGTCATTTGGCATAATATCAAGCCATATGTAAAGTAAGAATCAATTGGCATAATATCAAACCATATGGGAAGTAAAGGTCATTTGGCATGTCGGACATTTGGCATAACATCAAACCATCTGAAAAGTAAGGGTTATTTAGTATTTATGATTTATTGGTATTTTATATTTTATTCAGATACTCCTTCTTCTATGTGAAAAAACTGTTGTAATAAATATTACGCAAAAGAAAAAGTCATGTTAGAAAGAAGGGCAAATTCCTATATAATAAAATAACGCGTCGAATCGCTATAGCAAAAACCCTCGAAAGAATACCTTATGTTTAAAAGAAGGGTAAATCTCTAGATAAATATCATGACTAAACAGGATAACAGAAGATGAACTAGGGTGTCAATCAGTGACGCAATATTTCTTAATTTGAAATTAAAAACGAACCCGATCAAGCACTGCACACTGGTTCAGGAAGCTAGTTTAGGCGGACATGAGGTTTTCGTCTCGATTTATTGATTTTACAGCCATAGTTGCTTCTGATAATATGTTCAGCATTTTCGGTTCCGGGTCATTTGGCCGAATGCCGTTCGGCCGAAATTGAACTACTGTTAGCATGGATTTATAATGAATTTCAATGAACTTATTCAGCTTATTCATGAAGAAAGTTACACCATCATTGATATACACATAATTAGCTTTTGAGTAGTAGCTCAAGAAACAGTTCGTGCTGAAAAAAGTACATCCTAAATGTAAGCACTTATTCACTTCTCTGCTAGCGGTGATAGCCACCTACAGATGTTTGTAGTTAGATTTTGACAGTAACCAAAAAGGTTTAACACTTTTTCGTCCTTCTGCTAGATCGGGTTGCTTTGATCCCTCGGATCGTACTAAGTAATATATGTCATAGCTCTTGGTTTCTTTGACTTAAATATTCCCCGAGTAGTTTATTGCTATACGCAAGCAACGATGCAGAGTTCAGTTCACAAGTTGCAATCTTAAACTTGGAGGAGAATGACATCTCACCCAAGTTAAGGAAAAAAAAATTGAATAAGACGTAAGGCATTCTGGGGTAATATGCACTCTTGAGGCAAAACAACCCCACGGTGCCTTTTATGAGTATTTGTAAAACAATTGGAAAAGATTCGTCAAGGGCGGATAGGAGTGACCCACAACCAGTGCCGTAGCGTGCGGTTGGCCAGGTTGGCACCCGCCAAGGGCGCCAGCCTTAAGGGGGCGCCAACACGCGTGACACAAATGATAAAGTTTGAAAATACATATTGAATTCAAACACAATCTCTATGAATCACAATATGGATCCTGAAAGAAATTTTCATGAAATACTGAGCATGAATCTAACATAGTATTTGACTGGATTCAACCAAAAAATTGTCGAGATTCTCAAATAATCATGGTCTTCTATATAAACTATGTGTGGTTATGATAGAACGCTTTGCGGTTCACCGACACTTTTGAACTTTTTAAACCATCTTGATGACATATTCAATCCAGGGTGTGGTTTTCTAAGAATTTAACTCCGGCCAAATCCGCACAGCATTCTGCGAATTATTCTTCCCAAATCAGTGGTACATTTTTAATAACACTTAAAAATATTGTACGCTAGCTGATAGCCATTTGATTTTACAAAAAAATGGAATCAGTAGGATTGATATACTCATTTTTGGTTTTCAGAAAGCTATAGATGACGTATCCCATTCCTTGAAAATTCATTTAAAATTACTTTTTTAAATGATACTTTATGAAAATGTCTTGGCCAAGACAACGTGAATTGAAAAAAAATTTTTTTAGCACTAATTTTTTTTTTATGAAAAATGATTTTTTTTATTTACGTTTTTAACACTTCAGTAGTCGTGCTGTTGTATTTTGTACAACACTGTTAAGAAAAGCTCGCAAGCCTTATACGGCAGCAGTGTGGTGAAAAGTGTAACACATAAGCGTATGGCTTTGGTTTTTTTTCAAGGTTGTACTATTAGTGTCATATGATATAAATATCGGATAAAGAAGCTTTTATTTTTTTTAATCAATATTTTTAAAATGTTTAGAAGAATTTTTCTTCAAATAAACATTTTACTAAAATTGGCACCAAAAAATTGTTAGAACACCGATTTTTCATATTTGTTTTTTATTATATAAATTGTAATATTCTTGGGAATTTTTCAAATAACATTTAGGATAAATAGCAAAATATAGCATAGACTAAAAACACTCCAATTATTGCACATCCATAAGGAATACACGGGTTGTTCAATAATTGGCACGTTTTTAGTCTGTGCAATAGTTGGCAATCTGCCCTAATAGATAAAAGAATTTGCGTTTTGTCCTGCAGGAATTAACTCAATAATCAAATATGTTCTAAATTTCTAGCATCCTACGATTCTTTTCTAATGAATTCTAATGATATAGTTCACGTTAACTCTCACCATGTTAAATGGATGTGTACAGTTTTGATTGAGAGGCGCTTAAATGGAAGTTCGCCAAGGGCGCCATGAACCCACGCTACGGCTCTGCCCACAACATGCGATTTTACAAATTCAACTTTCAGGAAAATGTCTAAATTTTTCTAAAATATTCATAGAATCCCCAAAAAGTAGTTTTACTCCTGGGGTGCATATTACCCCTGATGCCCTTATTATAAGCTTTAACATCAATAACTATGAGAAATACTTCACTCTTGAAAGAACAGCCTATGATCAAAAGAAGGAAAAATCTCTTATGAAAATTTAGGCAAGTTTAATGCATATAATAGTTTTATCAGGACAACTACAAAGAACTTCCGATTATTTAAAGAAGGTAAAATTCCCAATTAAAATATAAGCTGAACTATTTTCAATAGTAATGAAACCAGTATAACTCGAATGAATAGTCTATGTGCAAAAGAAGGAAAAAATCTGATGAGATCAATAAAACACTTGAAACCTTATTATACCTTTGGTAATCCAGAGGCGAATTAACCGTCACCTCAGAGTCTTGACGCGATGTAAAGAGTTCACAACTTCGTCCTGAATTAACGGGTTGATTTTATCATTCTCTTAGAGCTCTTACAGAGCATATAAAATCAAATATAAAACGTGTATTTATATAGAAAGAAAAAGTGCATCGTTTTTTAGTTGTTTTTGATTAACTTGGAAGCTTCTGAAAGAAATTCACCATCTTTTTCTTTATCGGTATTTCGTCTATTAGTAAGCGATATCACCGGATTGGAAGTCAACATAAGTCGTATAAAATACATCTACAAAGTTTACAGTCCGATTGAATTCGGTGGTATGATTTAACCGGATTCTTCTGATGGATTCATATCGCACTTATTGTCTTCTTCGGCGGCTTGCCAGAGAAGAGAATAAATAAATTATTATAGAACAGATTCAGCTGTTACTAAAATAAAACAGTAATAAAATGCTAAAATCTTCAATTTAAGTATGTACAGAAAATATATTGAAATTATGCCAAATGTCCGTTATGCCAAATGACCCTCATCTTTCACTTAGTTAAAAATTATGCCAAATGTCCGTTATGCCAAATGACCGTTATGCCAAATGTCCTTTATGCCAAATGGCGTTATGCCAAATGACCTTATGCCAAATGGCTTTATGCCAAATGGCCCGCTCCCGTTTTTTGTGTCGGTATATTCTATAACTCGATAATTCTATAAGTCGATGGTCCCTTGGATATCGAGTTATGGAGAGTTGACTGTAGTTAGCTGGTCGAGGCGACAAATTTTTGCCTGTCTAGTGTTAGTAGTGACCAACGCTACAACATCTAGCCGTTCAAGATCAGGACGTTAGGCAACGATTTGTCGCTTCGATGGTGTTGTTCATATATGGCCCTCTGTTAGTTTTCAACTTCTATTCATTTCTCTCGTCGCTCGCTTGCGATTCTATCCATCATATTCTTTCATTACTTTCCTTGCTCCCTTCCATTTTGAGTAGTATCGCTTTCACCGATAAAAGCCAATAAAAGCGCATTCTGATAAAGTCATGCGGTGATTAAACTTTGCAAAAAAAAGGAAATACAATTATTAACTGAAAGCTTTCTTTGCCAAAGTTGCCATTTTTGCATTCGTATATCTCTTGGCAGGTTCGATGATACTCTATGCCCAGGGAAGTCAAGGAAATTTCCAATGGACCGACCGGCAATGAAACCCTTCAGCATGGCTTTGCTTTGTAGCCGTGAACTCTAACCACTCGTGAGTGAACAGGTGAAAGTGTTTAACATTGTCTTTAAATAATATGCTAGCCAATTTGGAAATAGAATCATTCGAACAAATGGAACTGTGTGAAGATGACTGCAAATGCTCGGATTTTTGGTAATGAAAATCACTTTCAAAATCATATTTGTATCAAGAAATAATTTCTGACTGGTATGTAAAATCTATTGATGATTGCAGAAGACTGAAGACTTTTGAGATTTTTAAAAAACTTTGAGATTACCTCTGAATAAATGATGGACTCCGCTATTCACAAATTTTTACAATTCCTTTTAAAAAATCAGATATTTTTCTGAGGTTGGCATAACAAGGAAAATTCTAAAATTATTAGAGGGTATTTGTGAATTCTAAGGACTTCTGAAAACATTTAGATAAAATTAAGATTGTTGAGGGAATATGGGATCTTCAAGATCATCTATCAATTCATTATGTTTGGTCAGGATTTATTGAAGAAAATTTGAACAAAAAGGTCAGGTGACGGATCAGAGCTCATGAATACTCAACCCATAACACTGCAAAAATAACACTTTCTTGAATCCGATAAAACCACGTGGTTGACCTTGCTAAGCGTGGCTTTTCTTGGTCATTTGGCAGGCACCGCCTTTTCTCCCTCAGTGATCACTACATGGTTTATGGATGCTCTCCCATACATCAAAATATTAATATTAGATCATGTATTTCAATGTCTATTTAAATAATACATGGTTAAGTTTCATACAAAAGTTAAATTTGTTAATAGTAGTTCAAAGCTTTTTGATTATTTTAAACAATAATTCCAATACCACAATATTACCAAATTCAGGTATAGACAATACCTGGATTACTGTACTGAACAATACCTAATTATGTTGTAATACCGAAATGTGCTATACATTGGTTGGTGTCAATAGGGTAACGACTGTTTATTTCGTTCTTAAACGCTAACAGTTGGCGCCGGCGGCAAAAGTTACAGACAACAACCTTTCGAACATTCATTTTCTCTTACTGGCCGCCGAGCGGCGACACTGATGTTTGTATTCCACTCACTGATCTCGCTACGCTGGATTCTCAAATTTCTCAAACTTCCAACTCAAGCGCATGGAAGAATGGTAGTCGAAAGCTGTCAAAACGTATGGAAAATAATGAAAATCGTTAAATATTCGCAATTTGGAAACTGGATCGAAAAAGTGGTGATTAGAAATCATGCGTAAATTTTTGTGTTTAGTTCATCTTCCGTGGTGCGATCTTTGCTTCATAATTTCGTTTTTACTACAACTGAAAAAGAGCCACATATATCCTTTTCAGTTTTGAATATCGCCCTATTATGCGTTCCTGCTCGGATAAATACCTCTATTATTTTCTTTCTTTCTTCAATATTGAGATTTTCAACCCTAAGCTTTTTTTTTATTTTTTATTAGTACCATTCCAAACATTACATTAATTTCTTATAACTATGTGTTCTGTGTTAGAAAACTTGCAACTTGGCAAAACTAAATTATGCATTTATTAACATTTTGTTAACAACATATTACATTTCGTTTGTTTTGTACCGTGGAAATACCCCGATGGTCGTTCTCTATACTCGTCCCTACATCAGGGAATTAAACGCGCACGTAACTAATAAAACATAATTTATTGCGACACGTTAAAAGTACAAAACGATATACGGGACGTAAACAAACTAACTGAAGTACACAGATACAATACGATGACAACCACATTAAAATCATTCATTGATGCGCTTCTCCAGCATCACACATTAGCAGTTATGCTGCCGAGTGCGAGCCCAGCGGCGTGCGTAGTACTTCATAGTACACCGCGATAGGGTTGTACTCAACATCTCCCCTCTTAATATAGGTGGTAGGGGTCGAACCTGATTGGCGGTCTTCGAGTCCGTGAAGATCGCCTAGGAAGATCTACCACCGGTTCAACTTCGATTGCGGATTCGAATTCGGGTGATGTTGATGTCGTTGATGATGAAGAGGTGGACGCGACAGCCGGAACCTCGTGTCGTGGCGTAGACGATGCACGGGCCGGCGTGGAACCTAGCAAGGTAGGCTCGGGACTGGAGACAGGCGCTAACGTAGGTGACGATAACGAGGCGCTCGGAACAAGCGAAGGAGTTGGCGTGCCGGCCGGTTGGCTGGGAAGATTCCAGGCACTCAACAGGATGTCCAGCGGCAACAAATGCTGGTTAGAGGTGGCTTGACCGATGGAAGGCTTCGGTGTCGTGTCAGCAGCATGACGACTCCGGAGCTGGTTGATGTGAGAGCGCAACATTCGGCGATCGTCGATCCACACATTATACATCACGTCTCCGATCTTTTCGACGACTGTACCGGGAACCCATTTCCAACCGTTACGACTGTGGAGCTTGGCGTAAACAGGGTCGTTTCGGCTGAAGGATCTCGATTTCTTGAGGTCGTCGGACGTTGGCACTGGTGTACGTATCGGCGGAGGACGCAGAAGCTCGAGACACGTGCGGATTTTGCGCCCGAACATGATCTCTGATGGCGACTTCTGGTCTGGCAAAGCCCGGTTGGGTGTGCTGCGGTACGTGAGCAGGAAAATGTCCAGTGCGTGCTGTATCGATCCTCTCCCCTCTCGAATCTTCTTCACGGCCCTCTTGAAAGTGTCCACGAATCGTTCTGCTTGGCCATTCGATTGTGGATGGAATGGGGCTGTCGTGAGGTGTTCGATGCCGTTGGAGGCGCAGAAATCGGCAAATTCGGCGCTTGTGAACTGGGTACCGTTGTCGCTGACCAGTGTAACGGGCATACCCAGCCGAGCAAACAAACCACGGAGAATGGAAATGGTCACCGCCGAGGTGATACGATTTGTTTGGACGATCTCCGGCCATTTGGAGAAGGAATCGACGGCGATGAGGTAATAGTCGCCTTCGATTGGACCGGCGTAGTCGACGTGGACGCGCTGCCATGGAGCGGCTGGTTTGGGCCACGGCACCGGTGGAGAGTGAGGAGGCGATCTGGCTACGGACGCACATTGTCGACATGCCTTGACGAAGTCGACGATATCGGCATCCAAACTGGGCCAATACACGTAGCTTCTGGCGAGGGCCTTCATACGCTGCATGCCGGGGTGGCCACGATGAAGCTGTTCGAGGCACTGCTTGCGGAGCAGCGACGGGATGACGAGCCGTTCGGCAAACATGACGCACCCATCTACCACGGAGAGCGATTCCTGCCTGACTTGGAACCGTTGAATGTCGGACCCCGAAAGCTTTGACTGGGGCCAGCCATGTTGAACGTGGTGGTAGACTTGGCGGAGCAGTGGGTCTCCTTGGGTGCTTTGCGCGACGGCTCTGAAATTGAGAGGTAAAACCTTTACCGTATTAGAAACAACTGACCTGAGATCCTCTTCCAGGTTGAGGCTCGCGATGACATAGTCCTCTTCGGGCCTGACGTGCTGGTTGATCAACCGGGAAAGCAGGTCTGCGTTGCCAAACTTGTGGGTGGGCACGTACTCGATGTCGAAATCGTAGAGCAGCAGATGGAGAGCGAAACGTTGGAGCCGGTTGGCAGTGTAGACCGGTATTCCTTTTTTCGAGCCGAAGATACGGAGCAGAGGCTGGTGGTCGGTTTGCAACCGAAAGTGCCGTCTGAAGAGCATTTTGTGGAATTTCGTGACGGCAAATATGATGGCCAAACCTTCACGGTCCGGTTGGCTGTAGCCTTGCTCGGCCTTCGTGAGTGCCCTGGAAGCGTGCTGGACGATCTTGATGCTACCGTCGGGGAACTTGTGGCTGATTGTTGCCCCAAGCCCAACGGAAGAAGCGTCGGCAGAAACGATGATCTCCCGCTTCGGATCGTAATGTGTGAGTAGCAGATCCGAGGAGAGAATTGCCTTGAACTGCTCGAACGCTTTCTGGCACTCTGGAGTCCACTGGAATTTTGCATCGTCTTTCAGGAGATTGTCGAGCGGGTATCGGAGCTTACGCATGTTGGGAACAAACTTGCCGTAGTAGTTGATGGCCCCCAGGAAGGATCGTAGTCCGGACACATCTGTAGGCGGCGGCAGCTTCGTAATCGCCTCGATTTTGGCCGGATCCGGACGTAACCCGCGACTGTCGACGATGTGACCCACGTATTGCACCTGCTGCTTGCGAAACGTGCACTTTTCGGGTCGGATGGTGAAGCCGAAATCCTGTATTCGCTTCAAAACAGCCCGTAAATTGCGGTCGTGCTCCTCTTCAGTTCGGCCGCCAACGATAACATCATCGAGATAGCCGGAAGTGCATTCCAGACCGGCTAACATTGTATCGGTGATCTGCTGAAACGCACCAGGCGCAACTTTCACACCCGGCGGGAGGCGGTTGTAGGAGTAAAGACCACGATGAGTGTTGATGGTTAGCAACTTACGGCACTGCTCGTCAACTTCCACCTGCAAGAAGGCGTCGGACAAATCGATCTGGCTGAAGACCTTGCAGTTAGCCAGCTTGGCGAAGATGTCGTCGGGCAGGGGAAGTGGATACTGGTTTGGTTGGAGCGCAGCGTTCAAACCCGTGGAATAGTCTCCGCAAATTCGAATGGAACCATTGGCTTTGCGGACGACGACGATCGGAGCGGCCCATTCCGAATATTCGACCGGGGTGATGATATTTAGCTTTTCCAGCCGATCGAGTTCCTGGTCGACGGCATCGTACATCGCGTACGCAACCGGACGCTTCGGACAGAAAACGGGTCGAACACTTTCTTTCAACTCCAATTTAACTTTCGTTTTGCTGCACAAGCCGAGCTGCTCGCTGAAAACGTTGGGGAAAGACGACTTGAGTGCAGCGGGTGACGCAGGAGAGCCTGACACGTGGCAACAGAAACTGTCCATGGGCACGGACCAGAGATTAAAGCTGTCCACCAAGTCGGAACCGAGTAGCTGAAGTTGTTTCCCGGTGACACGGATGAGCTCTCGCCGTGTGCTTTCTCCGATGGTGACGTCGCACTCGAATTCCCCATCGAGCGACAAGATGTTGCCGGATGCTGTCTTCGCTTTCACCGTTGCAGGCAATAATGCAGGGCTGCCGAGTTTCTGCCAACTTTCCCTGCTGATGACGGTGATATCTGAGGCGGTGTCGAGCTGCAGTCTGATATTCGTTCCAGAAAGGCCGACGGAAACGAATCTGCGTCGCTGCTGCACGCTGCACACGTCGACAACCACCACCTTCGTCGAGACTACTCGCTTCTTGCGTTTGCTTCCCGGTTTCCGGGATTTGGCACTTTCGCAGTAACCTTCACGGTGTCCGAATTGGCCGCAATCGGAGCACTTATGGTTCTTGTAGCTGCAATCACGGGCGTAGTGTAATGCACCGCAGAGCCAACACGGGTAGGTTGGCTTCTTGACGGCGTCACTGGAAAAATGTGTTTGTGCCTCGCGATCACGCTTGTCGAACCTCTTCCCACCAAACTTCCTCACCACTTGCACTTGGTTGTACGGAGATGGAGCTTCGATCATCGCACTGTCATGCTTGAGATTGAACAGGCGTTGACACTCCTCGGAGAGCTGCTCCAACGTGACGTCGTTGTTGTCCTCAATTTTCGTGAGGAGACGAGTGCGGATCTCGACGTCATTCTCCGATTTCAGGCCACAAACGTACACCAAGCACTTGAACTGCTCTTCTGTGAGCTTTCCTAGTTCAAATTCTACGCAAGCCTTATTTACCCTGCATGCGAACGCCACATGATCCTCCGTGGGATTTTTCGCAATCTGCAGGGATCGGTATCGGCGGCTAATCACCGATTCTTTCGCTCCAAACAGGCTTTTGAGTTTGGCAACTGTCTGTGCGAAGCTATTGTGCTCTGCAAGAGAAATCCACGTAATGCGATTATCTGAAAATGTCGATATACGGTCGCAGTAGTAATGAAAATCACCAAATGTTTTAGATTTAGCAAATTTGAAACATTTGTGTCCTTGAACGACGAAAAAATCCAAGCCTACTTGAATTTTGACGTTGCGTTTGAATTGCGCGCATATATTCTGCGCGTTACCGCCGCCGCTGGATGTGGATTTAATATAAGCGCCGCAATAAACTCCTTCGGAAATTTAGGCAAGATATAGCTAACATACCTCTCATGCTCAGATAAACCCAATTTGCGCATAAGTAGGCGAACTTTCGCCTCATCGTCCGTTCGAAGAGGTCATCGTAGCGAGAGTACCACGCCGCGAAAGTGGCATTACTTTCGGCCTCGTACCGGAATTTCTTGATATTACTGGCCAAGGAGTCAAGGATTTGTTCCGGATTGGGTGGCACTTGAACATTTATTGACGACGCGACGCTACTTAGGAACTGCTGCTGCTGCGCAATAATTTGCCCCATAAGATGTTGGTGCTGCTGCTGACTCTGGGTCATCGATTGCTGCATCATATGCATAATTTGCATGAGCATATCGGCACTTACTTGGGCTTGCGGTGTTTGGTGGGATTGGAAGGTTGAGAACTGCTGTTGTGGAGCTGAAGAAACCGGAACGAATGGCTGCTGCTGCTGGTGTGTAGTCACAACGGGGACGAAAATTTGCTGCTGCTGCTGCTGCTGGTGAGCCGCCGGCGCGGGGATAATCGGCTGGTTTAATTGCTGCCGATTTATCACTCCCGGGGGGTCAACACCATTTTGCCCGTTTCGATCACTATCACCGTCAGCCATCGCACTCCACTTTCTTTTCTTCCGCGCGGGTGACGAAATGTTGGGTGAGTTTTTATCGACGGAAAAACTACCCTCACTCGCGAATTCTCGTCGCCACTTTTGTACCGTGGAAATACCCCGATGGTCGTTCTCTATACTCGTCCCTACATCAGGGAATTAAACGCGCACGTAACTAATAAAACATAATTTATTGCGACACGCTAAAAGTACAAAACGATATACGGGACGTAAACAAACTAACTGAAGTACACAGATACAATACGATGACAACCACATTAAAATCATTCATTGATGCGCTTCTCCAGCATCACACATTAGCAGTTATGCTGCCGAGTGCGAGCCCAGCGGCGTGCGTAGTACTTCATAGTACACCGCGATAGGGTTGTCCTCAACAGTTTGCCGTAGCAGTTCAGTATTTTTACAGGTGAGTTGATTTCACTTGCTTTAAGAGAACACAAATTGAATTAAACGCTTTCAATCAACTTAGCCTAGATCAGTGGTCCTCAGATTATATGCTTATGCGGGCCACTTAGGTGTTTTCAAAACATAGCGCGGGCCACAACGTGTTTGAGATTTTTTTTAAATTTTCAATGAGAATGTAAAAAATATGAATCTTTTTCTATTAACACGGAGATGATTTTTGTGGTCCTTCGGTTATCTGTTGTTGAAGAAGGTCTTGACCGAAACAATACCGAAAATATCGTCCCATAAAAACAAAATCAGACTGCTAATTAATACGGGTTGGAGCTGAGCTCCCTGAAATCCTTCCTTAAATTTGGATGCTGATAAATCTTGAAGATTACACTGCTTCAAAGGAATTATAATTTTATCAATAAACCGATGCGAAGATTTTTCGTGAAGCGAAGAAATTTATAGGCACTCGAAGCTAATTGTAAACCCTTGTCTTATTTAGGATTTTTGATTCAAGATATATTCAAGAGATACAGTCTCAGACAGAATTCCAGTTATCCCCAGGCTTCATAACACTCCGCAGCATCACCAGAGTTCGAAATCTTGCTGTCTTTGCCTTTTTGTAAGGTAGCGAAAATATACTGAGCAGAGAGGCAATAAAAAATGAGCGAGGAAGACGCGACATAAAACACTACGGAGGAAAATTCCATCAAAAAAGAGTGCAATCACAACTCCGCGAGGCTTTGTTTGGACGAGTCACTAAAGAGTTATTTTAAAGTGCCAGTAAGAGTCAGCATAGAAGCAAGAGAGAAAAAGTATCAGTAAAAATCCTTACATTTCGATACACTCTCATCATTTGAGGATTCGTGTTGTGAATTTTCGCACAAAAAAATTTTCATATAATAATGATCTACTTTCGAAAACATAGTTTCAAAGACAAAAGAATATAAGCCTCGTTATTTCTTTTATGTAACACGCGAGCCACTTCACATTAACATTCAAAATGTGTTCGCGGGCCGCACAAAACCTTTACGAGGGCCGCATGCGGCCCGCGGGCCGCAGTTTGGTGACCACTGGCCTAGATATGTAACGCATTTATCATGGCAATAGAAGATCGCAACGATTTTTGTCTAAAATTATTAGTTATTTTATTTGACATTCGTTCCAATGTTTCAACATTGAATATTCTATGTAACTCATTAGAACTATACCAGGGAGGGAGCTTAAGAATGATTTTAAAATTTTTATTTAATTCTCTGCAGAGCTTTGTTCCTGGTATTACAACAGCTAGTCTATATTGGAACAGCACACAACAAGGCTGGTCCGAAATTTTTTGACGTTGGATAACGTCTTACGGCAACATATGGGGGTACAATTCAGAAAAACGAAAAATTGAGCATGTAACGAAAAATGGTCAGGTTTTGACCGCTAATAACTCAGTCATTTATCGATAGATTTTCAATATTTATCCATGAATCGATTGGAAATTTATCTACGCGTTGATTCAAATGGAGGACACTATTGATTATTAGCAACAAACTATTGAAAAATCGTAAAACGTTGACCCCTTTCTTATCTAACCAATCACGTTCAAGCACATTTTTCGGTTCCGCTTCCCACTATAAAAGCGCACCGCACCCTGCTTCTTTACTCATTCTTCTTTTTGCGGTCGGACTGTGAACACGGTCGGGCGAGTCATTTTCGCTTTGCCTTTGCACCCGCCTCACAGTTCAATTTGTTTCGTCGGAAGAGGAAGATGCAAGATTGATTTGCGGCGGCGATGACGATCGCTTTGGAACTTCTCCGAGCGGCAAACTACTGCCGCTCGGAAAAGCGCTCAAGCCATCGTCATTGCCACCGCAAATTTATCCGCGCTTGCAGATTTCGACTCGTGATAAATTCAGCTTCGGTGGTCAAGAAGTAAGCCCGCTAGGAACGAAATACCGCAGGCCCTCTGAGTTGCTGATCCAAGGAGCTGCTGCTAATCGAGCGTCGGATTGGTGAAATCGCACAAGATTTCAAGAGTGAGCATCGTTTCCAGATTTCGACTTATGCCCGGTGATCCACAACCCGCTGGTCTTGTGCGCCATCCACGTCTTGAAACATTTAGCTGATTCGTCGTATAAGCAAATCGGCGCTTTTCAGGGCCATCAAATGTGTTGAAAAGAGTTAAAAGGATAATATTCCCGACCTTATTACATCTTATATTTCTCAATCAATCTCACAGCTTCAAACTTTAATTTGTCATGAATAATTGATGGCACGACAATTTGATACTGTATTCGCGGATGCAGCTGCAGTGCCGTCGGGGTGAGTGCTCTACATTTAACAACGATTGTAAAATAGAGTGTCATTTCCAACAGCTTCTTAGACTTGCCATATTTTATGAGAACATATGTAACAAAATTGCGACATATTTAGAATGCTTCTGAAAAGAAATTCTCATAGAACAATTTTCATCATTTTGGCACCAGAAATTTTCCTACATACTAAATAAACTATTGATTATCAATAGCTAACCATTGAATATTGGAAATCTTTCTACGAATCGGCTCCTATAATTAAAACTATTGATTTTCATAAATAAACTTTTGAAAAATTGATAAATATCAAGGCATGTCTTATTTTCCATAGAAAAGCACATTTTTCTTGTGTAGTCCTAGCACAGACATCATTGCTCGATATCTTAGCCACTTTCGTCATGCAAAGGGAAACGCCCCTTTCGGTCTTCTTCTTACTCCTCTTTATTCTATCGTTTTCAGTCAAAGCCAACCAAGCTTCAATGAGCCCCGCGCACATCAGTCAATCGTCGACCAGCAATTGGAGAAGGACTCCTATCGGAATAAATTTTACACATTCGTCGCTTCCGCTGCTTCTGCTCTTGTTTATTCCCAATCAAGCTAAATGCTGCGGGTTCCGCGAAATCGCTCATCATGGCCATGGGCATCCAGCTAGACCATTAAATTCGTGGAGAACGCGTCTAGAAACCTTGAAAATTGCCGTCGGAGGAGTGAGAAAACCAACGAAAACAAGGAAGCACAAAATTACCGACCGCATTTCGATTTAATCGTCTTTGGTAATCTTTTGGTGTGTTTCTGTCTAACAATGGATTGACAACCCAGTTTGATCGACGGTGACTAGCCCCAACCGTCCTTTTCAGGACGACCATTTCATTTTGAAAGAGTAGTGAGAATTTTCCACCGTGAAGAGCGACATTACTGGTGACTGGATGTGATTGATTCAGATTTTGGTCAGTAATTTGCATGCAATCATTTATCACGGCTAAATAATGCTTCGCGAGAATCACAGTGTTAAGAAATAATATTCCCATTGTGCGCGCGCTGACAATCGTCGACAGTGTGTGCATGAGTCGGATAAATCACGAACGGCACTTGAATGAAGAATCCATTACCTCGCATTTAGTGATGACTGTCGTCGCATGCTAGAGCGATCAGTATCAACTTGGCGAACAAAGAGCTAAAACCTATCAGCAACAGCTTTGTTGACGTTTTGATTTGGTAAGAAATTGTCGAATCGAAATACACACACAGAGAAGACTGCAAAAATGCTAC
Source organism: Aedes aegypti (assembly GCF_002204515.2). Lineage (NCBI taxonomy): Eukaryota > Metazoa > Arthropoda > Insecta > Diptera > Culicidae > Aedes > Aedes aegypti. Next base: position 111,432,319 of record NC_035109.1, read on the forward strand.
CGCCGCCCGACCTGTGCGACGGGAACCTAGATAAAACTTTGTTTGCCATTTATCTCCGTTGAAAACTTATCATTCGAAATTACAATTGATAACTAAATTATTTAATTAATCAATTGTGGCCCTGTAAAGGGTTGTTGTTTGAAATTGTGCTTCAATGCAATTTAAGCGCGTTCGCCACGGATACGACGAGCCAGCTGGATGTACTTCGGCACGATGGTGACATGCTTGGCGTGGATCGCGTACAGGTTGGTGTCCTCAAACAAACCGACCAGTTAGGCCACGCTCGCTTTCTGCAGGGCCATGATGGCCGAGCTCTGGAATCGCAGATCGGTCTTGATCAAGAAGTCCTGCGCGATTTCACGGCCAGATGCTGGAATGGCAACTTGCGGATCAGCTGTGCCGCACACGATCCGCAAACTCTGCACCAGTTATAATGTAGAGCTGGGCTTGTCAGATGATTATGGTGACATCTACGCTGCCGAGATCACTACAATGAATTGTCGGGCACTACTGGTTTATCTTTACATTTCCCCGGATAGAACGAAGAAGCAGAAGAAGTTCTTCATGGCGCGGAATTTGTTCAAATACCTAAAGGAGACCATGCCAATCATCGTGACAGGAAACTTCAACATCGATTTGAGCAAAGAGGAGAACATGGAGTTAGCGGACTTCATGGACAAGTACTTAAACCTCAAACTGGCTTCGGAACGCACTAAAGCAACCAATCTTAATGGATCATGCGTGGAACTAACGTTCAACCGGAATATTTGTCTGGAGAGCAAAAGTTACCGCTCATGCTTCTTCTTCCATCGACCGGTTCACACAATGTCCATAATAGGTCAGATTTGACATGCAACAAATAGTGTGAAAAATGATTAGATGTTTATCAGTATCAGCACTAATTTTGACCTACAAGAATTCTGTGACCATTTTCGGATTTTGATACAAAGTAGGCCAAAATCGTATGAAAAGGTCGAAAAGCAGTGTTGGGTCGAAAATTGGTGCTCTTCCCCTAGAAATCTTTCATAAGTTCGTGACGGTCTCAAGCCACGAATTAGAAGAAGCTAACGTTATCCAACGTCAACTTGGCGGTCGTATCTTGGAAACAACCTCTTACTTTTTTTTTGAAGATCAAATGCTTGTTCTTAAGACAATGTTTAGATTTTATGTTAATAAGTGGATACAGACATTTTATATATTTGTTACATTTGGCCTGAATGCCCTCAATGTGATTTTTGAAAGTTAAATTTGTGTCTAGCATGAGCCCTAGATACTTAACTTCATCTGACCAATTTATTGGGACTCCTGTCATCGTAAAAATATGTCTACTTGAAGGTTTCAAATAAAGAGCTTTTGGTTTATATGGGAATACTATAGTATGTAGTTAAGTTTTGGAAGCATTAGGAGGATTTAATCTTCCATTTTTGCAAGTATGAAGAAAAATATCTAAACTTCGTTGCAATCTACTACAGATGACACACAGGCTTCGTTCTTCCTTTGGCGGAGAGGCCTGTGTTATTCACAAAAAAAAAGATTTTTGACATCCCTGAGGTAACTCAGGTAAGTCAGTTGTAAAAATATTGTATAATATTGGCCTTAGAATGCGCCTTGAGGAACACCCCTGTCCTTTGGTTCAGAACGGGGTATGGCGTATGGGCGCGTTCTGCTAACTCGATCGAGGCAGATTTCTTGTGTGAACAAGTTACAACATGGACGTTCTAAAGTGCCAGAATGAAGTGTTGTGCTTGTGGGAGCACTGGGATGGAAGGTCATTACTTCGCGTTCGTGCTTTACTTCTGCTTATCTAAAAAGTTATATACAATAACCAACCCTTAACTTGGCTTAACTATCTAAATTAACAGTTGCAAATACAATAATCGTTTTGAGCTTACTAACATGTCGGCGCCGTCGAACCATTATGAATGGCCGTTGTGAGAATATCATCAAGAACTTTTCACATGCAATAAAGCTGAATTGAAACCTCAATGTTTTTTTGCTCTTTTGGATTCATTTTTTTATGTTCGTCATCAGTATTGTTGAGATGTCCTGAATGCTGCACATGGCGTACAGTGATCATTGCCATGGAGTTTCTCGGAAGCTGCATGGGAATTGTTGCCGTTGGAATCCGAAGAGCGAATTTTGTATGATTTCATTGTAGGCCAATACAGCAATAAAGCATGTAACAATCACTAACATTTCTTCTCTTTGTATCCTTGTTTTCATACCCAAGTAACCACTAGCACGCTAATTCGCCTTTTTGGGCTTATAGGGTTGTTATGCGGCTAATTCAGGGCTTGTCAGCTCTATAATAGCTCTATATTAGCATGGAGGGCGAAATAAAGTGCCAATTGGTTACTTGGGTATCTAACCCGCCATTACAACGAGGAAAAATTCATCGGAGAGGAAAGACATGGCAGCGTATTGGCCGAGTAAAGATAAATACCATCAGTGTACCAGTATCCGCTCATGCCCCTATTTCCGCTTACTAGTTTAAAAATTGATTTTTCGTGTCAAAAACCAACATTTTTCGCACGGTTATATTCTAGCAATACTAACAACTTTTAAATGAAGTCGTCTGACATTATTTTCATTTGATAATATATTTCTTTATATTGAAAACACAAGACCTCGTGAGCGGTTATTGGACCACTAGGTATTTTTGAGTGTTCCAATAACCGCTCATGCAAAAAATTAAACAAAATTTTAAAGAAATGTCGATTTTAGTATACAGCCTTCTTTATTGCAGTAGTAGCTATGGTTTGATCATAAAAAATATCAGGATAAATAATGAAATTCGAAGTAATGCATTTTTTAGTAAGTTCGTCCCGAAATCTGTTTAACGTGAGCGGAAATAGGAACACTTAGATGCAGTAACAAATGCAATTCAATATTTTTTATGAAAGTTTTTCAAATTCTTTTTATTTTGCCGCTGATTACCTATACTTGGAGCTACATTGTGACATGAAAATAGTTTTGATTGATACAATAGTTATTTTATAATAAACATTTGGACACATAGCGGAATCTCGTGCACTGATGGTATTATGTTTCTGTAAATATTCTTATTACAGATTGCAAGGTGAATCAGATTAACTAAATTTTTAACTAATAACAAACTTGTTCCACAGAGCTATTTACAAAACACCATACAAAATCCTTCCTTTCCAATATCATTAGGCAAAACACTTCACTACCGCTATATGTATGACTGATTCATTTCTTTTGGCCTTGCACCATTCATACGTGTATTGGAAGCCAAGAGAAGAAGCAAAACTTAAAGAACCTTCTGATCAAAGATGTTGCGTTGCCTACTTCCCAAACTCCAAAACCCCCTCGGTGTATTATGGACGGTGTGAGTTTTCAAACTTATGCTGAAGACTTGGCCCCTAATCCCCGTGTACATCACTAAAAAAAAAAAAATAAAAAAAATGCGCCTTGAGGAACACCAGTTTTTACAGGAAGTCTTTCAGACTTGGAGCTCTGATAATTAATCTGAATAATTGTACGATTTGATAGAAACTTGGATTATTCTAACAATGTATGTTGGAAAATTTAAGTTTTTTTTTAAATTTTACAATCAAGCCTTCATGCCAAACACTGTCGAATGCTTTTTCTTGGTCTAGAAGAGCAAAACCAGTAGAATAGCCTTCAGATTCGTTGGAACGAATCAAATTTGTTACACGTAAAAGTTGATGAATGTCCATGTCGGAATCCGAACTGTTCATTGTCAGCGCTAGCTTATCATCTCAAACTTCTATCACTGGTACAGACACCCTACCCACTGTGTGAGCAAAATATGCACCTTTATTGCAAGTGAGTTGCTTGTGTTGGTGTGTATTTTAAGCATTTTCAGGGTTTGTTGTTGTTTATCATTAATCAAGTGTTGAGTAGAAGCATTTAAAGAATATAAGTTAGTAACTTAAATCTATTCAAGTACCATCATTTAAGTATAACTTCAAGATTTGCTTAGAAATTTTTTACCTCTGTAAGTGTACCTACTCTACCGATAGAAGCCAATCGAATACTGACACAGTTTTATGCTAATCTAACGGTACATCCGGCACCGTAGCGGATATCGCATTTGGAACTTACTTCTTCAACCGGAAATATTTTAGAACCAACCAAGTCCCCCAACCATGGAGTTCATTGTTGAGGCCCTCCAGGAATCACAATCAGGCCTAGAGGATGACATGGAGTTCGAAGAAGAAAAGATACAAGCCACGTTCAATGGCGAATCGGATTTCGATATAGTGAATCAAACAGTGGGACCGGAGAACGGAGCCATTCAGCTACTCATCAAAGTGGCGAAGCGTGAGTTTGTTGGACAACGTATCCTTTTGGAAGGATTAAACAATTGGTTGATCAGAGCTCACAGCATCGAAGCATTTCGATACTCTTTATGGCAGCTGGCCGAACCACACATAAAAAGAGCCATAGATGTCCAAACGAATAAAGAAGGATTGGTGGTGAATGTTGGTTGGAACAGTTCAGAAAGGCCTACAATAGAGGAAGCAGATAAATTCATAACATTCGTGGATAAGAAAAATCGAAGGGTGAGTTTTTATATTGGTTGACTTGTATACTATCTCATATGAAAAAAATCCCTTGTAGATGTATCCATGGAATCATCTAAACAACGCAGCCGTTGAAAGATGGAAGAAATCTTCTACGACTGTTGTTTGCATTTATATGTACTCGACGGCAGTATCTTCCAGACCGATTTTTGAACTGGTTTCAGAGAAGCTGCTCAAAGCGAAAACGCCCAAACCCAAACCGAAGGTTAAGCCGGTGTTACCTCCGGCAGCCGATGGCTACAGTTTTCGAGATGAGGTGAGGGCCATTCGAGAGACGTTTCTGCAAATGCGAGATTTGATGCACATTCTGGACAATCGGATTGCCCTGTTGGAGACAAAGTGTGACCAAACGTTCCAACCGGAACCAATGATACCGGTGAGATTCGAACAGCAGGGAGTGGGAGCAGTTGGAAAGTCATCTAGCGCAGATCCATTGCAATACGCGGAAATAAAGGAAGAAGACGATGACGAAGGCGAGGAATTTGATTAACATACTTGCCAAATAAAGGTTTTAATTAAAATGTAAAAGTATTTTATTATAATTCAAAATTTAATTTCAAAATGAGATCATACAAATTTTTAGTTCACCTGGTATCTATAATTTGATTCAATTATTCATTTCTTCGGACAACTTTCAATGTTCTCCACCATCACGCGATAGGTTTGGACAATCCCATCTATCTGACTGCAGACACTTCCGCCACCTCGTGCTTTCTGATGCTCCTGTCGATTGATGTCCCCAACACAGATGAAGTCTCGGTCTCCTGGCACTGAAACCGCCCACTTCGAGTGATCCTTCAGGGTGGTAAATTGATACTTTTCGGTCACCTTGACTCCCTTCACATTCATCACCTTCCACTGTGAGGTCGTACAGTCGCTTGGCAGATTTCCGGCCCCATGCTGCCAAGTTTCGACCAGCAAATCTACTTGCAACGATGGCGCTATAAAGTCCGAGTACAGCTCTTTCTTGAACTGACGACTTTTGGCGAAGGAATGGAAGTTTATTCCACCAACGGATTTCAAATTGACTGCACTCCAGTATGGCGGCTTCTTGATTGGTTTCATTTCCGTTGCCTGGACTAATTTGGGGAATCGTTCCTTCAAAGCTTCCGGAACATGGAACGAATAAACGTGCGGTTCGTTCATGATCAACTGTTGTCCAACGGTTTCCATCTGGTCTGCTCGAACACTCACGCATAGAAAGCTTTGGCCGTAGATTTTACCTGTATCAGGATAATGATACGACTCATTCAACATTGGTGGGAATTTTGGAACGGAATGAATCAACCAAAATCCAGTGCTTCCATCGGTAGCAACGACTCCTTTGGTGTGCCCCCTGAAACCATCCGTTTCGCCTCTCGGAGGTTCATCGTTGTAAAGAATTTTCAACAAATCTTCGTCACCATTCAGCAAGGGCTTCAAAGTTCTCCCAGGAATGCTCTCGGTTTGGTTAACATTTTTTTCGGACACTCGCCAACCATATGGACCGTGCGATGTAATAAACGCGTAATGTAATCCTGATGTTACGTCCTTCGGCGAATGCTGATCTGCAGCTGCTTCTGGCAATTTATATAGATAGTACCTATACGAACATGGCGAATAAGGGAACGTTAGAAACGATCGTTGATATGGCTGCTGCAAAGAATGTGACTTACCAATCCACTAACTGGTTGTTCTCATCGCGACATCCAATTTCGGAGAAACAGGTTTGAAACGTACAAATTAGTACAGAAAACACTATCAGAATAAACATTTTTTGTGTAGTTACCATAAAATAGTTATCACTTGAAGAACCTTCTACTTAAAACATCCTGCAAGCAACTATGGTTTTCTATCAACAAGCTGCAGTATAAAACGACTCGTTGTGATCGCGTCGATTTTGAATGCTCAAAAGTGCACTGGTGTATAGGTAGATACAGTACGATCCATAAAAATGCGAAAATGACACGAACTTGAATCAAAGATATTTTTTGTTATCTTTGCTTGAATTTAACACCTACAAGCATGATTTTTTATTGTTTTCATAGGTAAATGTAATTTCTGATTACTGTAGTATATTTTGTTCGAAATTATTTTTTTCTAAGAATTAGGAAAGGCGTTTGACCGTTACTTATTCTGACGATAAACTTGTTTGTTTGGTCTCAGAGCATGGAGGAGGTCTTAGAAGAGAACGTGTTTTTCAATGTCACAATAACATATTTTACCGGGTTCGTTGTTTTGGGAGCGTTTGCGTATTACGGTTTAATGTACGATTCTATAACATTCCCCAGAAAACCATTCCCCCGAAAACCATTCCCCAGAATTCCGTTCCCCAGAATGAACCATTCCCCAGAAAATCGTTCCCCAGAATGTAACATTCCCAAGAATTCCATTCCCCAGAATGCACCATTCCCCAGAAAGCTATATGAATATCCATTTTTTTCTTTTTTTTTAATTATTGCTTTGCGTGAGTCACTTATGGCTATTCAGCAAGACCAAGATGAGGGTCGTGGGTTCGAATCCCACCGGTCGAGGATCTTTTCGGGTTGGAAATTTTCTCGACTTCCCAGGGCATAGAGTATCTTCGTACCTGCCCCACGATATACGCATGCAAAAATGGTCATTAGCATAGTAAGCTCTCAGTTAATAACTGTGGAAGTGCTCATAAGAACACTAAGCTGAGAAGCAGGCTCTGTCCCAGTAGGGACGTAATGCCAGAAAAGAGGAAGAAGAGTCACTTATGTGACAGGCTAAGGTCTGATGTGACAAAACAAATATGTAGGTAGGAGGGTTAGGGACATAATGAACACACGGGGCGAAATGGACACCCCCTTACTCTCTGGGAATATGCATATTTCAGCAAAACTTTATAAACTGTACGAAATCTGTATTGTATATGAACGTTTTGACGGTATAAAAGTTTACGCTTTGCTTCATTTGTCCTCTGAAATTCTACTATATTTTTTTTTCTCAGTTTCAAATTAGTTTATAAGCAAAGCGGAGGAAGCGGTGGATTTAATTTTAGAGCAAAGAAACATATTTCGATTCTATGTAAAATAAGCATTTACCTAATGTGTCCAATATGCCCCTAATCCCCCTATTCATGAGTATTTTGCATATTATAATAATACACCCTTCTTTTAATACATTCCCATAAAATATACAGACTATATGTATATTTTTGCATATATAGTGATGCACCCTTCTTTCAGTATTATCTCATTAATGATATAGACAAAATATATCGATGGAGAGCCCATATAGCATAAGGTCACTTGGCATAAAATGATTTGGTATAAAGCCATTTGCGATCCAACCATACTTAAGCTCCTTCTTTTCAAAAAGGATGTTCTTCATGTCATGCCAAATGGTCATTGGCCAAATGACCATTATATCAAATATTCCTTGATCATTTAATCAATCATGCCAAATGCCTTCTTGCCATTTGGTATCCTTACGGAAAAATTTGTCTATATCGTCAACAGGATAAGACTGAAAGAAGGGTGTATCACTATTTTGTGCAAAATTAAACAAGTCATTTGTAATTTAGACTTGACGCAAAGAAGGGCGTATCATTTTGATGTGCAGAATAGTAAGTTTTTGTTCTGCCGAGTTTACGTCATCATTATATCGGAAACGTATAATATGATACTACGAACATCTTTGGAAACTACTATACCGAAAGAAGGGTGTAGCTCTATTTTGTGCAGAGTAGTGATGAGTTGTATATTCTTTTAAATAAATATTGGATATTGTGTTTCCCCATAGACTGATCTATCAGTCTTCATAAGTGCCAATAAAAGTGAAACTACTGTGATAGTTCATTTGCAAATGAAATTTGAATTATGCGTAAAGTGTTCATAATTAGCAGCACCAATGAAGATTAGCATTGGTGCTGCTAATCATGTACTTGTAAACAACTTTGTATAGCGAAGTATGCACTTCAACAGAAAAGAAACGGCTTATCTCGATGCGTGGGAAATTTTTTGCAAGAAATGCTCAAAAAAAGCATTATTCTTTGATCGCAGTACGCAGTTGAAAAGAAATGTCAATTTGAATGGAGCTCACTGTAGGAAATTTCTTGACCATTTCTTGGGGAGAAATTTTTACTTTTCTTGGGCGGAACAGCATACTTAGCTTATGGAGTTTAATTTTCAAGTTTTTTAAATAGATTATTTCAAAACTTTAAAGTAGGTATATAATTTTCTGGGGAATGGTCCATTCTGGGGATTGGTTTTCTGGGGAATGGTTCATTCTGGGGAGTGAAATTCTGGGGAATGGTACATTCTGGGGAATGAGATTCTGGGGAATGGAATTCTGGGGAATGGGTTTCGGGGGAATGGTTTTCTGGGGAATGTTATAGAATCTAATGTACCTTTATTGTTTGTCAAAGTTTACTCAAAAGTAAATATTAGGTTCTAGGGAAAGTGTACCAGTTATGGCCATAGTGGTTCCCTATTTGGCTATATGTGAAATTTCTATAATTATCACATTTTTAATCTGTTTTAATGTTTTAACATCAAGATATATCCTTTATCTTACTGCTAAAAGACACAAAAACTTTTAAAATTCGGAGTGATTCAAATTATCGCGTATGGCGTAATAGGTTACCACTATGTCCATAACTGGTACGCCTACTCTACATGAACATTTTGAAGAAAAAAATATGTTCCTCATAAAGACAGAGCCGCATATCACACTATTACGGTCCATTCAGCCAAAATATGTTTAAGACTTTAGCGCCCGAGATTTACATCCCTTCTGGCCGAATGATCGAGACGAGATCTGTGAAGAATTTTAACGCGTGGTTCACATTTCGAAAGCTTTCCTCACTAAGATATTGAACTCAATGACTGTAAGATACATTTAGAAAAACACCTTCTAAATCCTTTATTGCAAGGGATAAAAATCATGTCTAAAAAACGAAGTCTCAATAGATTGAACAAATCAATTTATGTATAAAATTATCATTTCATTACGCACTTTTTATGGGTCATACAGAATTTCTAACTCAAAACTGCTTCATATATTCACTATAGTGTGCATCGTTGAAGATGAATAAAAAGGAATTCCTACCTGCAGTGTTTGCTCAACAGAATAACAGTTGGCTCTCGACTATGCAAAGTGATAGCAGACAGCTTCTTCTTCTTTCTGGCGTTACGTCCCAACTGGAACAAAGCCTACTTCTCAGATAGTGCAAGTGATAGCAGGCCGCTGTTCGTTTGAAATGATGCATTGCTCAGACGGTTTGTTAAAAATGACAAAGTAGGTACAGGGCCTTCCTTAGCCGAGTGGTTAGAGTCCGCAGCTACAAAGCAAAGCCATGATGAAGGTGTCTGGGTTCGATTCTCGGTCGGTTCAGGATCTTTTCTTAAAGGAAATTTCCTTGACTTCCCTGGGCTGGGCATAGAGTATCATCGTACCTGCCACACGATATACGAATGCGAAAATGGCAACTTTGGCAAAGAAAGCTCTCAGTTAATAACTGTGGAAGTGCTCATAAGAACACTAATCTGAGAAGCAGGCTCTGTCCCAGTGGGGACGTTAATGCCAAGAAGAAGAAGAAGAAGAAGTGGTTTCATTGAGATGAGTAAACCTTAGAAACAAATGTTTAACAGAAAAAGACTGAAAAATTTGACTTATTCTGCTATATCTTCCAATTTTCCATAAGTTTAATACAAATAATTAAATAAACAAACAACCTGAATATAAATTATATAATAAACAGCTAGATTTCTTTCTGTTTTTTAATGTGAATAAAGAATTAGTTAACAGGGTGCAGAGCTACTTGAGAACTTCCATGACTCACTTTGGCATGAGGGGTTTTTTTTCGGCCGACTTATTTATTTGAAACTTGGCAATAAGAATAAAGTGCTTATTTACGTCTTATTCAAACGTTATAAACTTACTGCAACGATCTTGTATTTGAATTATGACAGCGTTAATGTCAAATGTGCCTCTCACCTTTCTTGAATCTTCTCTCTGTTTACGTTTTATATTCGGAACATTCTCACGCATTTACTCTTTTATTGATGCAAAAATGTAAATACACTGATGAATGATGAACAGCGAGAGATCTCTCTCTATGTGGCTTCAATGCCTCCGATTTGCAATCAGTTGATTCGGTGCTATTCGCCACTCTGCTTTGTAGACGGTGAAACTCCAAGAACATCATCAACTCATCATCACCAACCACAGCAGAAGAAGCTCTTAAGCCACAAGTAACGAATGTTTAGTTTTGTTTGTAATCATTGAAGGACGCATTTGAGATTTTTTTTTGCGTTTGGAATTCGAAGTGAAAGTGCTAATAAATCGAGAAGTTCCCATTGATATGTTACTGTTTGTTGTGTTCGGCAGCAGGTTCATTTCACTACGAAGGCAATGACCCACATTAGGGTGCCTTCAAGCACAACAAAGCGAAACTGCGGGAAGTAGGACTTATCAATACGTCACAAAAGCAAGAAATATTTTATCGATATTGAGTCAGACGTGACAACGAAGTGAAAAAACCGATGGGACATGAGTGATGCTGCCCTGTCTGGATTGTCGATTAGCTGGGCTGGAAAACGTCAGCCTTTAAGGCTGAGAAAAAACAACATAAATTTGCATCACGTATTTCAAACATTAGGTGCTCGCTGACAATGGGTACCGTGGCAGAGGAATTAATCGCACTTACTAATGACACCGTGATGAACTCAACTATCTTCAGCTACATAGGTGGGTATTATCCCACGTTCGTGATAAGGGTCATACCATGCCCACACAGTTACGGATCACCCACAGTGACGGATCACTTTGGCGTTCAACATCGGATAACTCGCTCAAAACATAAACGTTGACGTAAAACATATTTTTCCCATGTTATACTATTTGTCTTCTACCATTTGTAATGTTAAGCACAACATTCAACCGCTAAATAACGGTGTATTTGACAAATGTTTAGTTGGTAGCACACAGCTATCATTATATGGTCGTTTCCTGTAAGAAGTGCCGTCAGCATTCATAAGCTCCCACAGGTGGTAAAATTCAAATGTTATAGCATGTTTTATGCTCGTTCGCTTCGATTTAGTATGAATTCATCTTTGGAATACATTTTACTTGAATTTTTATTCTAAATACCGAATATTAGCACTTCTAACTAGTGATCCATAATATGGACCAGGTAATGATTGTATACCACGGTTATGGATCACTTCCAAAGAATGTAGATTTCTGCTATTTTATGCACTGAATTCGACATTTTCAGATAATAGCACTAAGGATTAAACTAATAAAACATCAAGGTTTGTAAATTTCATATTTTAGCAGACAAAAATGGGTGGAAAACTTGGTGTGGAGCGCAAACAGTTCATGTCTCAGTTACTACAATGCAGTATCGCAATAAAAAGGGCATTTTACCCTTGTTTCCAGCTCTTACACTACTATTTTTGGCAGTAATATATGACACATTGTTAACATTCGCCATACCATGCAATACAGATGCATTGAGTTGAAAATCTCTTGATTTTGCGCACTGATCCGTAATATGTGACAATTTGATCCATAATATGAAAATTGATCCATAATATGGTTTTCAGGAACCGATACAATGTTTACTTTTTATGCAATCCTATGTAAATATTACACTCAAAACACTTTACTAACCGAAGTTCCAATTTGAAACGATTCGATTCGTGCTTTTAAATTACAATTTAACGTTTTCCATGTGGTTTTATTGAATTTTATAGGTTGGACTCCACACTATTTGATCCATAACTGTGGGGTCATGGTATGTCAACGATTGTGTTGCTGTAGATTTCAATTGCAGTGTCGGTCATTTGGTTTGCTAAATATCTCAGAGTTTCTTTCATTTCAGGTCAATACGTAGATCTGGATTACTCGATATGGCTCTACCGGTTACTGACCCCTTTGATGTTGACCTTTGTGTTGCCCACATTATTTGTATTGCTGATATACTTATCAATTTCGTTTCTCTACGTTTACAAACTACACAGGTTAGTTATTAGTTTTAATAGATATATACTGGCAGAAAATGTATGGAATCAAAAAACAAAACCTTGCACCTTTTGCAAATGAGTATTGAATTGCATGCTTTGTTTCAATTGGAATGTAATGTTATGCAAAAGCAAGAACTAACAGAAAGTCCTCAATGTACTGAACAACTTTGCTAAATACATCTTCATAACGGAGATGATTGTGAGATATTAACATAAATCCCACAGCGAATCAACTATGCGTTTATACGTATCTGAGTATATCTAAATATAATCAATTGTGTCGTTTGCACTCTGCAATCGATCACCTCTAAGATTCTCAATCTTGACTGAGGCATTTCTGAGCCTCAATTTTTCATTGTTTTCTTTCAATTTTTTACATATAGATTCTTTTTTTCACGAATGAGACAAATTCATCAACTACAGTGCCACTTAGAGGTAAAAACATGAATCCGGTGATTTCCCTCTCACATAGAAACTGCTAGCAATTTGCAAAGACATATGTACTCAAGTAGATGAAATTTCAATGGAGTAATATTAGATACCAAACTGTCCATTAAAGGTGTAAGGTTTGAAATTTCAGAATTGCACAAATTTCAATGTAAAATTGAGTCATTTCATTTAAAGAATTTTCTAATATGAATTTCAGTCGTTTTATCTTACAAGTGTACAATGACGGTGATTTCGATTTTTGGGACGTAGCACGCACTTTAGTCGCAGTTGTATGGGATGCCCATGGTTGGATTTTTCATGGTAAGTAAGAGCAGAATTATCTGATCGATAGCCATCATTTTTTAAATTTTCTATTGCAGGCTACGAAGTGTGTGGTTTAGACAATTTGCCGGAAACTGGACCTGCGTTGATCATATACTACCATGGTGCTATTCCTATCGATATGTACTATCTTGTGGCCCGTGTGTATTTGAAGAAATCCCGTTTGGTCTATACCGTTGGCGATCGATTCCTAGAAATGTTACCCGGTTGGTCGTGTCTGGCTCGGGTAATGAAAGTAAGCCCTGGCACGGTACAATCCTGCTCTAACGTGTTGAAGGAAGGCAATATGTTATCAATTGCACCGGGTGGAGTTTATGAAGCTCAGTTCGGTGATAGCAACTATGAGTTGCTGTGGAGACGGCGGGTCGGATTCGCCAAAGTGGCCATTGAATCCAAAGCACCTATTATTCCAATGTTCACCGAAAACCTGCGGGAAGGGTTCCGTTCGATTGGCTTTGCCAAGCGATTATTTATTCGATTGTACAATGCCGTAAGGTTTCCGGTGAGACCGGTATATGGAGGGTTTCCGGTTAAATTTAGGACCCATTTGGGAAAACCGATCGAGTACGATCCATCGTTAACGCCGGAGCAACTGCAGGAAAAAGTGGCGTTTGCTATCGAGGAACTGATCAATAAGAACCAACGAATACCTGGCAGTATTCTGCACGGGTTGATAGATAGATTTGTGGCGAAAAAGAAGAATGAATGAAATGACTGTTTTGTACAGGGACTGATGTAAAGCGAACAACCTTATCCGTACTACTGTATCCGTACTTATGCATGTGGCTTGCAAATATAGTTATACTGGTCAAAGTGTTCATCTTGCGTTTCATTTGACTTGTGACTACCGGAACGAGGATTTTGGTCTTTTGAGTCTAATAAGACTAAGATAATAATCTGCATAGGTATCGTTATGACTTCCAAGATTAGATAATTTTAGGCGTTCTTCAGCTATTACCCAGTTGGACAAGCTCCAGTCAAGAAGTTCCGATTGGTGAGCTCTTTCCATGCTATTATTTTGAATATGTAAAATATGATAGTATAATTACGGTAAGAAATTTGAATTTCTGTTAATCACTTCATGTGATTGATGTTTTTATCCATAAAATCGGGGATATGCTGAATTTTCATTGCCTTTTCTGTTCTACACACTTAGAATAAAACACAGAATTCGGTGAAATAATCCACGGAGTCTGAACTGTAAAATACGCTTTTACGGATTTTTCTGTGAAACACTAATGTTTTGAACAGAACTGTCAAATATTTACAGAATATTCTGTAAAGGCAGAAAAAGTACAAAATTCTGTAAAATTTGCACATGCTGTTCGGTGAAAATGACATATTTCATTGTTTGCACCGAAAATCTGTGAAATCAATTGTCAATTGCCAACCGCGGCTTGAACCAAAATTGGTGCTGTTTTAAGTGAAAAAGTTAAATAGAATAAGAACCAAGTGACTATTTTAAAATAGAAAATGGGCATCCAAAATAAGTGAGGCTAATTAATATTTGTATAATAATTGTGAGGAATGTTTAAGAATCCCAATAATATTGAAGTGCGTGTAAAAAAGGGAATAAAAATGTTTTATTTCGCAATCATCGTTAAGTGTTTTGTTTCGTTCGCGCCATTCATTGTGTAGGTATATTTAGAGTGCAGCAAGCGCTTCGAAATTATTGCAATAATAGCATGTCATCAAAAATCCGAAAGGAAACTTTTTCCCTTTTCACAGAAGTTCTGTAAAATTACACAGATTCAATCGGTAAAATGCCAATAGAATAACAAAAAAAAATCACAGTAGATCTGTAAAAAATCACCGAACTGCTCAGTAGAACCTCCAAAAGCAATCAACAATTCCACAGAAAATTTGTACAAAATCACCGAACTATTCGGTGCTTTTGACAGATGAAATTTTTCAAGATTTACAGATCGTTCGGTGAAGTAAAAAATCACCGAACGGATTTCACAGATATCTGTGATTAATTCTAAGTGTGTAATGTTTGAAGCAAATTCTCGATTACTTTTTCAAACCGACGTAAGTAACTTCCATACGGTTTTGAGAAAATTAATTCAGAAGAATCACAACCTGTCTTCTAAAACCGTTTTAAAATGAATCATCTTTTAGACATTTTTTCGCCGTGTACATTGCTTAAATTTTGCATACAATAAGCTCGCATTCAAAAACTAGGGAGATCCTGTTATTTCCCACAAAAATTTTATTACAAAATGATAAGCCGATTTATTCGATTACTTTCGACGTTTTTCTACCAGTGTAAAATCGACTCAAGTAATGTTTTGTTTTGATTCGTGGTTAAGTCACTTTGTCTCTCCATACAGCGGAGCGGCGAAAGTAGTGGTTAGGTAGCAAAAGTTGAAAATCTTACTTTCGTCGTTTTGTAAATCCGGAAAGTAAACGTTCTAAAAGTGAAAAATCGAGTTGGTTTAGAGCAAAATGTGTAGAATTTCGTCTGCGAAACACGTAGAATCGATAAAGCAATTTTATATACTTTTTTGACTTGAGTCTGTTTGAATAAGTTTTCGAGAATTGCTTTAAAATTATGACCTAAGTTTTTATCATACTTCCATTCATAAGTTGTTGCGTTGCTGAGTAACCACTCAAGCAAATTAAAACTCTTCAAAAAACATTATTTTGTAGTTTCTTGGAGACAAATCAACCGATTCATATGATCCAGAAGAGCCTGGCATTATATAGCCTATGTTATTTCTCGATAAACTGACTAAAAATAAAATGATGGCCGAAGAAATTTTATACAATACCGACTTAGATTCCAAAAATGGAAGAATTTTTTGAGAACTTGTGAAAAAATGGCGTAAAATATCGGAAAATACAAAAAGTTATCGCGATTGGAATACTGTATGTAGTAAAAAATGATGTTGACGGTAGAGGGATTAAAAATATTCCTAGCAAAATTCTCCCGGAGGAATCTCAAGAAAGGTATTTTTAATATAATCTCTGGAGAATTTGCCAAAAAAAAACAAAGTAGAAACTTTGGAGTAATTCTTTGCGAAATGCATGATTTTCATTCGAATTCCTACTTATAAAATTCCAAGACTAGCATGATGCATTAGGGTGGGGCTTATTTCCAAAAATCTTCCGTAGTCAGGATTTACAAAGTGGAAAATGATCATCGGTCCCAAAATAACATCCTGTGAAAAAATGAGAATTTTCGGTGAAGGTTTAGAGGTGGCGCAAAGGGCGTAAGTGCAATTTCCCCATTTTAATGAACTCTGAAAAAATTAGGTATGCTTTTCAGCTTGTTTTGGTGATTTTAGGACCCTTAAGGGCAAAAAATCACCTCAAAATTGCGATATCTCTACTCCTTTAGATGATATTTGACGAAATATATTTATGCATGCGATTTTTGGCCCTTGTATAGGTTACGCTGACTGATTACTATGAACCCGAATAAGCACATTAATAGCTGGGGAAGATTCCTATGCTTGTAGAATGAAACAAAGTGCAAAGAAGAATGAGAGAAAGAACAAAGAGCACAGAAGAATGTAAGGTGGGGTAGGTTAAACAGGTGGGAGGGTGTTACTGATGATATTATATTAGACCAGTGGTCACCAAACTGCGGCCCGCGGGCCGCATGCGGCCCTCGTAAAGGTTTTGTGCGGCCCGCGAACACATTTTGAATGTTAATGTGAAGTGGCTCGCGTGTTACATAAAAGAAATAACGAGGCTTATATTCTTTTGTCTTTGAAACTATGTTTTCGAAAGTAGATCATTATTATATGAAAATTTTTTTGTGCGAAAATTCACAACACGAATCCTCAAATGATGAGAGTGTATCGAAATGTAAGGATTTTTACTGATACTTTTTCTCTCTTGCTTCTATGCTGACTCTTACTGGCACTTTAAAATAACTCTTTAGTGACTCGTCCAAACAAAGCCTCGCGGAGTTGTGATTGCACTCTTTTTTGATGGAATTTTCCTCCGTAGTGTTTTATGTCGCGTCTTCCTCGCTCATTTTTTATTGCCTCTCTGCTCAGTATATTTTCGCTACCTTACAAAAAGGCAAAGACAGCAAGATTTCGAACTCTGGTGATGCTGCGGAGTGTTATGAAGCCTGGGGATAACTGGAATTCTGTCTGAGACTGTATCTCTTGAATATATCTTGAATCAAAAATCCTAAATAAGACAAGGGTTTACAATTAGCTTCGAGTGCCTATAAATTTCTTCGCTTCACGAAAAATCTTCGCATCGGTTTATTGATAAAATTATAATTCCTTTGAAGCAGTGTAATCTTCAAGATTTATCAGCATCCAAATTTAAGGAAGGATTTCAGGGAGCTCAGCTCCAACCCGTATTAATTAGCAGTCTGATTTTGTTTTTATGGGACGATATTTTCGGTATTGTTTCGGTCAAGACCTTCTTCAACAACAGATAACCGAAGGACCACAAAAATCATCTCCGTGTTAATAGAAAAAGATTCATATTTTTTACATTCTCATTGAAAATTTAAAAAAAATCTCAAACACGTTGTGGCCCGCGCTATGTTTTGAAAACACCTAAGTGGCCCGCATAAGCATATAATCTGAGGACCACTGTATTAGACTCAACTACGGAACCGAGAAAATATCTCGGTTGGATGTATGAGATGTGATTATATGCAAGTTTAACACTAATTTAGTATTTTAATAAGTCCGTGTGATATAACTCCAGCAATTGCTTTTATAATCTGAAAGAAATAACAGAGGGGGCCTAAATCCATAAGGTTCAAAATCCGTACACTTCATACAAATAGAAGGAGTTTTTTTTATGAAGTGGAAGGGTTTAGACTCATTTCTTAGGTGTTCGGATTTTGATCCCGCACAATATATCCTTATTAGGTAAATCCATAAACGATTTCTGCTTTCTAGCAATAACACTTCTTCTTAGATTTTCCACACAGGAATATCTGAATTAGGATGCCATTTCAGCAATTAATTGCGTTTGGGCTTCCAATACTTCACTTTTGCCGCAACACCTTCAACACAACTTCGGACAAACGAAAATGCAGTTGAAGTTGAATACATCGTTCTATTTGAAATCGATGTATATAAACAACAGCAGAAGGAAAAAATCGGTAGTCAAAATTCAAATTAGTGCACGAACTTCTATAAGGTACAAGAGATAAAGCACTTCAGTTTGAAATCCTCTCGAATAAAACAAAAAATAAATCTTCACAGTTCTGAAACATATTTTTTTTAGGAATTGCGACAGAGCTACATTAAGAAATTTTTACAATTTGTCCAATGTATATATTGATAATTATATAAATTGATTTTGAACTTAATAGATACTACGTGAGGCTGAATTTCCAGGATGTATATTTCTCAACGGTCCCTTTCGATAAATTGCCATCATCATTCAGGAAAATAAACACAACCAAACGATCATTGAACTAAAGCAGTAACGTGGACATGGATTAATCTATATCTACCAAGAGAATAATGATGAAACTTCGCATGGAGTTGAGGACATTTTAGCCGTTACTGCAATTTTTCCATAAGGAGTAATCTAAAATCGTATGCATGGGTCGAATACTAGAGATTGTTCAAAAATTGGAGCTCTTCCCCTACTTGAAGAAATATTGTTCGAAATATTTCTGAACTAGATAATATTAAATAGAAGTCAATATAATCATCGTTTTCTACTGGAACTTTTCTCCATTGCGTAAAACTGAGATTTTTCAAGATTCCTCAGTTACACTCAAGATATCTTCTTGACCTTACATTCTTCTGTGTTCTTTGTTCTTTCTCTCATTCTTCTTTGCTCTTTATTCCATTCTACTAGCATAGGAATTCTCCTCAGCTATTCATATGCTTATTCGGGCTCATAGTAATCAGTCAGCGTAACCCATTTAAGGGCCAAAAATCGCATGCATAAAATATATTTCGTCAAATATCATCTAAAGGAGTGGAGATATCGCAATTTTGAGGTGATTTTTTGCCCTTAAGGGTCCTAAAATCACCAAAACAAGCTGAAAAGCATACCAAAATTTTTCAGAGTTCACTAAAATAGGAAAACTGCACATACGCCCTTTGCGCCACCTCTAAACCTTCACAAAAATTCTCATTTTTTCACAGGATGTTATTTTGGGACCGATGATCATTTTCCACTTTGTAAATCCTGACTACGGAAGATTTTTGGAAATAAGCCCCACCCTAATGATGCATTAGACAGAGATTACCCAAAAAAATTCTCCCGAGATTCTTCAAAGTAATTTGCCCAAGAAATATCTTTGTTAAGAACTATTAATTAACATTTGTTTGGGAAAATCCCGTGTATATTTTTTTTTGATTCATTGGAGAAAATATTTTTACAGTCATCTCTCCCTTGACTCGATGTTGTTTGACTTGATATCGACTCATCGAAGCACTCTAAAATCAAAATTTCATTATTACTGTGATGGTCCCTTGGAACAACTTTGCTAAGAATTTGGTGCATGACTCGGTATTTGGAGGTTTGAGTATAGATGCCTGGAGGTATTCGCGAGTTATTCCTGGAAGATATACTATCTTAAGGAATTCTTTGAAGAGCTGTGTGAAATTTTTATATCCCGTTCAAATATCTGACTAGGCTGAAATATCCGGTCAATAGGAACTCTTCCGATCGAATGTTCAAAATTTCACGAATTTTCAAAGGCGTTAAATGGATGCGTTGCTCAGCCAACAAATTAAATTAACCCCTCTATCGGCAGCTTTTTTTATTACCGCAATAAAAATATTCAAACCTTGATAACATTTATGTTTCTCGATATTTTGGCATCATTTTTTCGAAAGTTCTAGTTTAAGAATCAATGTCGATATCTGTCATTAGTGATCTAGTTTTAAAGATATTTAAATGTCCCTTAGAGGACCGACATTCTCCATATAAAATGTCTTTGGTGGCCATTTTGTTTTACGTTAATTTATCAAAAAGATAAAATGTGGGCTATACAAAGCTAGGTAATAAGCTATTTTTTTTACTCTGAAAATAAATCATACAAATCGGTGAAGTATTTTAGGAGATATCTGAAAATTACGATATAACGCATTTCGAAGTTTTAAGATCTTTGTTTGGCCAGCGTGGTACCTGACACATGAATGCTCATTACTCAAAGACGGCTGCACCAAATTGCTTCATTTTTCACATCTTACACTCACGAATGTATTGTTTCGAAGAGTGAATATCCGAATACGATAAAAAGATCTGTAGCCTGAGATATTTACGGTCACTTTTGTCATTGGTTGGCAATCTTTCGAAACATTTATTATTTTTTTCTCTAACTATCAGGACTTGAATTTTTCTCTAACTTTCAGACTCAAAATTTTAAATCAGAGTTACAAAATTTCTTGCAGAAGGTTTAATCACTCAAACATATTGAATTCATTTTTTTTTTAGTGATGAACAATAAATCAATAAACCCAAATATTCTTGATAACAATGCTTTATTGCTTATGAGAGCTTCTAGTGTATCATTAACTATCTAATCGCCTAGAAATATAATAAGTAAGATGAGATACATGCTTTAACATGTGTGGCTTTGTTTCATTCATACCTTAAACTTATTTGGTTTTGTGAACTCTTCCTTTTTATGTAGAAAAAAAACGAAAGTTTAGGAATTGAAATACTTTTGAATAGGACAGTGAGATGAGATGCGCAAAAGGGACATATCTACTGTATTGGACACAACTTTTTCGATTTTCCATACAAAATGATCAACAGAGGATTCGATCTGAGTAATTTATGGACCGATTTGAATGAAATATTCAAAATTCTTCAGAAATAACTTGAATTTTAACATATATTTTAAGTGATTTTTCCAACCACAAGTTTAAGAGCAGTAATGGTTTATCTAAAGTGAATTTTTTGACGATTTTTTATAATTTACATAACAAAACAAATTGAAGGAACAGCTTTATGGAATCTTCAGCGAAGTTGTAGTTTTTGACGAAACAAACAGTTTCTCTGAAAACAGTGTTTCTATGGGGGCATTAGATTTTCAGATACCGTAATTTCGGGTGAAATTGATCATTTTTCACTGTTTTCTTGGTATGCTTTCTAAAATGTTATCAATATCATACAACTAAATGCAGAAAAACAAGTACGACGGTGAACCTCATTGGCTCATGCACCGAAATTTTTTAACAAATGTGATGTTAGTGCCAAAAATCTGGTCTAAAATTAAAAAATCGGGGAATCCCATTTCGGGGTGAAATTGATCACTTATCATTTTTATTATTGTTAGTTTCGAAATCAACTTTACATACTTAATTTGGGCCTCCTGAATCCAAATATGCTTGCCAAATTCTTAACGAGACAATATTTATGGAAATAATCAATAATTAAATTTCAAGAATACCGCGAAAAACGCCTAAATGTAGGCAATTTCCAAAGGATTTCCCTACTTTGTTGCAGAAAATTTAATTTTTCAACAAAACGAGCAAATCGGTAAAAGTTTTGATAGTAAAATCTGTTTTGGAGATATATTGTTAGCATCCTCACAAAATTTCAGGTTTACACTATGTCCAAATCCTTGTTTAGAACTAGAAGTTTATAGATGATGATCAATTGCACACTAAACTTGATTCTAGAATTCTCGAAGACTTATTCAAACAGACTCAAGTCGGAAAAGTTAAAAAAACTTACTTTATCATTCCTACGTGTTTCGCAGATGAAATTCTACACGTTCCGCTCTAAACCAACTCGATTTTTCACTTTTGAAACGTTTAATTTCCGGATTTACAAAACGACGAAAGTAAGATTCTCCACTTTCGTAACCTAACCGCTACTTTCGCCGCTCTGGTGTATGGGAGACAAAGTGACTTAACCACGAATCAAAACAAAACACTACTTGAGCCTATTTTACACTGGTAGAAAAACGTCGAAAGTAACTGAATGAAACGGCTTATCATTTTGTTATAATTTTGTTTGTGGGAAATAATAAAAACTACCTAGTTTTTGAACGCGAGCTGATTGTATGCTAAATTTAAGTGATGTACACGGCAAAAAAAATGTTAAAAAGGTGGTTCATTTTAAAACAGTTTTAGAAGACAGGTTGTGATTCTTGTTAATTAATTTTCTTAAAACCGTATGAAAGTTACTTACGTCGATTTGAAAAAGTAATCGAGAATTTTACATTATTTTCATAGAAATAAACAGTCTGTGGCACAAAAAACTTCACTATACACAAATAGTCATTATTTAAGACAAACAACGTTCTTTTACTATAAGTGGCAATGAGCTTGGTGCACTATTAGTAAGAAATAAAATCGCGTGACACAATGATCAATTTCACACTACTGATCAATTACACCCGAATTTACGGTAAATAGTTTTGAATTTTTCGAAGAAAATTATAATTTAATGACATCGTTGTCAGAAGTAACTCCTGATTGGAAAAATCATTCGAAAATATATGTTAAAATTCAAGTTATGTCTTATGTTCTGTGAAAATCTAGCTTACCAAAGTTGACCATTTTGTATGGAAAATTGAAAAAGTTGCAATTGTTCTGTCCAATACTGTATATAAATGAAAATGGAATGGTGTTTGTATGTCACGAGTTGACTTGACAACAGTTCAACCGATTTGAACAATTCTTTTAATTTAGTTTTCATCATGGGCTCCGAAATTTTTGTATGGATAAATATTTTTGAAAATCTTCCGAAAAAGTTGAGAAAACGGGAAATGCAAATTGGACATAGACCTGTATATTTTTTTTCGAAGCCTCCACGGCCTACTGGGCAATACAGCGTTTGCCGGGACAGCTAGTTGTTGATAAATATGGGTTTGAAGTTTTAAAACAAATCCCTGTCGAAGTGAATCAAAATTATCATGAATAGAAACCGTCGTTTTGCCTTAATTAAGGGGGGTTAAAAGTTAAAACCAAAGGGATGTAAATGACTAAAACCTAGTTTTGAAATAATCATTTTTCAAGTTTCTTTTTCAGTAATTCTTCATTCCACTTTTATTGTATGGTAGTCATAAAACTAGCCAATCTTCTACGAATAATATTAAAAATCCTATATTTTCATGCAGGTATGTTTTTCAGAGAGAACACTCCCAAACAATAGTGATTTTCAAGAACTTTGAAGCACAAACCTTATCCAAACTATGTCAAAACTTGCTCCAATAATAAAATTGTGTTCGACAAAACTTCGTAGAAATAAATCAAATACTATGTAGCGGTATTTCCGACAATTTTTGGCATTCCGTCCAATAGCTATGAATTGTTAAAGCTCGATATTAGCCTAAAAACACATAATTGATTTTTTTCTGTTCGGGATGAACAACTGCGATAAGTTTCCTTTGTTATTTTGTGGTATACCCGGGCCCTTTGTTTAATCCATGTCGTTCTACTACACTACTATTGAGAAATAATGCCCAAGTAACCACAAGCATTATACTATTGCATTAATTTGGTCGAAAGTGAACATTTTTTGCATTAATAATGTTATTGTCGCACCACCACCAAACCGGATCGCGCCAGTGAGACTTGCGACGCGCCTCAACTCGCGCGATTTTGAAATCAGTTTTTTAGTGTGGCGCTGCATTCTTACGATTTTTATGAACACAGCGCACTATTCACATATTAGCTGCGACCCACGGGGCCCGAGAAAACAATAATTATAAATAAATGTTGGTCTTGATTTCTACCCGATACATAATATCATGCATTTATTCAAAAACTGTCAAGCAATGATGCATTTGATTAACATTGTAAATGCTTTGTAGCATTATTTTAATATAGCATTATGCTAAGCGTTTAGAGTGAATATACAGTTATGCTATCATACAAGATTACATAACCTCATTACACGCACTCGAATCTGTAAAAAATATGTAAGACAAACGAGCACGTTCGCACTCGCTCATTACGTTTTGTGGGATATGGAAGAATAATGAAATGACTTTCTTTCATCTCGAACCCCCATTTCATTATCTAGGGATATATGTATTCATTCAAAATTGTTGTATTTTATCTATGAGACTCTTTTATTCATAAGGAGCGAGAGGAAATGTCGATCAATTTCTCTCCCCTGAAATCTGTTTAATGCGCTAGGGCTTTGTTTTGTGGGTTATGTTCTGTTATTTCCTCTACGAGAAAGAATGGTGATTATATTCTTTCTATTGATGTTTCATTTGGTGAGGAAAGGAAATCAATCTCCGAAGAGAATTCTTTCTATTCGTAATAACTGGGCGAATAGTAATGTTAACACACACAGTGGCTTCGTTAATAAGGAAATTTTATTGTGTATTTCTTTCACTACTGGACTGCGAAGTGAGACCAAGGGCGAAAGTGCGAATAAAAGTGCGGGATTGCAATGAATCTTGTTGGTGTCTTCAGAGCACTTATTCTTTGATTTACGAAGAATAAGTCCCCTGAAAGACACCTACCTGATTTGACGCAATAACGCACTTTTATTAGTGTTTCCGCACTTGTAAAAACTTCTGCGATTTTTTTTTTTTTTTTCTGTTCGGAACATAAACCACTGCGACCAATATTTGATCTATTGTAGTATATCCCGTGTCCTTTGTATAGTGCATGTCGTGTTACTTTGTCACTATCGAGAAGTGATAAAGTATTCGGCTTTTTTACAGTTGTCATTCCTAACTTGATCACAGGAAAGGATTCTAATTGAACGGTTCCGCTTTTTAAACCCTTCGAAGGGTGTGGTGGGTACACTCTCCGCAGGCGCGCCCCTTTATCAGTCAAAATCGGATCCCTTGATAAAGTCGGGAAGTGACACCGATATTGTCCATGCATCAGAATCCTAGTCCTTACTTCTTCAAACTAGAGAACAATAAATAAAAGATTAGAAAACAACTTGTTGATTTCGACTCATTTTTATCCTTGTCTCAAGGTCATTCTCGGCTACTGGAAAACCGAGACTTGTCACTTTTAACAAGGTTTAAAATGTAACAAGGACTAATAGTGTTCCTTTGATTACTATAGCA
Source organism: Aedes aegypti (assembly GCF_002204515.2). Lineage (NCBI taxonomy): Eukaryota > Metazoa > Arthropoda > Insecta > Diptera > Culicidae > Aedes > Aedes aegypti. The sequence goes on from NC_035109.1 coordinate 111,457,584, forward strand.
TCCTGTTCTCTTCGTTTGAAGCAGTCAGGACTAGGGTTCATTGGTAGATCTTTACCCCATAACGCACCACGAAAAGGTGATCTACCCGCGTTATGGGTAAACTTCTGCGATAGTCCAGTGGTGAAAGAAATGCGCAATATCTTACCTTATCACTAGGGACAATGAAAATTCGCGATTTCGCGGAAGCCGCGAAAATGGGTAATTTATTATCAATTCGAGGTTCCATCAGAAATCTTCTAATCGTTTGGTTTCAAGTTGGATGGTTCTCTTGTTGTGTTTGAAATTTTACATTGGCTATATAATGTTAAACTTATAATCTAAATTTGAAAAATGAAAAAAACATGTAATGAAGTTCCGGTAAATTTACACATATAAAATAGTAGTTTACGGAACAAGTTGCAGAATGATGATTTTTACAGCACGAGTCGCATGAGGAAATCAAGAGTCGGAAACGGGCATGCTTTGAAAGCCTATGCGAGAGTGCCAATTCTAGTCCATGGGGTGACGCCTACAGAGTGGTAATGGCTAAGACCAAAGGAGCCATAGCGCCCCAAGAGAAATCGCCCGAGTTGCTGCGATCGATAATCGATGTACTTTTCCCGCACCATCCCATAAGCCCATGGCCCCCAGCGCCGTACGCGGCAGATGAAGAAGAAGAAGTGGCGAGAGTGACGAACGAAGAGCTGGCAGAAGTCGTGAAATCATTCGCGTCAAACAAGGCACCGGGACCCGATGGTATCCCGAATGTTGCCTTAAAAGCGGCAGTGAACACGGATCCGGACATGTTCAGAACCACGATGCAACGCTGCATTGATCAAGGAATCTTCCCGGATGTATGGAAGCGACAGAAATTGGTGCTACTACCAAAGGCGGGGAAACCACCAGGTGACCCGTCGGCGTATAGACCTATCTGTCTACTAGATACGACGGGCAAGTTATTGGAGAGGTTGATTCTCAACAGACTAGTACCGTATACGGAGAGTGCGGACGGCCTGTCCAACAACCAGTTTGGATTCAGAAAAGGTAAATCTACTCTGGACGCCATCCAGTCGGTCGTTCAAACAGCTGAGGTGGCAATCGAGCATAAAAGGAGCGGCATCCGTTACTGCGCGGTTGTCACTCTGGATGTGAAGAATGCGTTCAACAGCGCAAGCTGGGAAGCAATAGCACACGCGCTTCACCGCCTCAAGGTACCGGTGCAGTTGTGTAAGCTTCTAGAAAGCTATTTTGATGGTAGGATTCTACTGTATGAAACAGAGGAGGGGCAGAAAAGCGTTCGAATTACCGCGGGAGTACCTCAAGGTTCAATCCTGGGCCCGCTGTTATGGAATGCGATGTACGATGACGTACTGAGGCTGCCCCTTCCGACGGGTGTTAAGATTGTTGGCTTCGCCGACGATATCACCCTAGTGGTTTATGGTGAATCGATGGAGGAAGTAGAGTTGACAGCAGCGCACTCTATTTCCCTGGTTGAGGAATGGATGAAGTCTAGGAAACTAGGACTGGCCCGTCACAAGACTGAGGTGGTGGTGGTCAACAACCGCAAGTCCGAGCAACGGGCGCTTATCTCGGTAGGTGATTGCACCATAGAGTCCAAACGATCCCTTAGGCATCTTGGGGTAATGATTGATGACAAGCTGAGCTTCGCTAGCCACGTTGAATATGCCTGTAAAAGGGCATCTACGGCTATAGCGGCGCTTTCGAAGATGATGTCTAACAGCTCTGCTGTAATTGCCAGCAAACGCAAGCTGCTGGCAAGCGTGGCGCTATCCATACTAAGGTATGGAGGACCAATCTGGTCAAAAGCGCTTATAACGAGAAGAAACCTAAAGCGGTTGGAAAGCACGTACAGGATAATGTGCTTAAGAGTAGCAAGTGCATACCGGACGGTATCTAAAGAGGCCGTGTGCATCATAGCCGGGATGACGCCCATCGGGCTCATCATCAAGGAAGATGCTCAATGCTTCAACCAAAGGGGTACCAGAGGAGTCCGCGACACGTGTAAAGAGGAAACGCTTAGAAGCTGGCAGCAGGAATGGGATAACTCCACTAAGGGTAGATGGACCCATCGGCTAATACCAAATGTGTCAGATTGGTATGGTAGAAGCCATGGGGAAGTGAACTTCCACCTGACGCAGTTTCTGTCAGGACATGGTTGCTATAGACAGTACCTGCATAGGTTCGGGCACTCAGAATCTCCTGCGTGCCCCAATTGTGCTGGTGTAGAGGAAACAGCGGAGCATGTCGTGTTCGATTGCCCCCGTTTCATTGTTGTGAGAGGTCGCATGCTCACTACATGCGGAGGGGACACGTCCCCCGACAATATTATAGAGAGAATGTGTGCGGATGCCGAGTGCTGGAATGCAGTAACTACGGCTGTCACTCACATTATGTTAGAATTGCAGCGTCTATGGCGCGCCGACCAAGAGTTGGCTGCAGAGGATTAGCCCTGCCGAGGCTGGTCCCTTGTAACATTGTTTAAGTCGGCTAGGAGAAGCAGTTTGCCTAGGCTATTTCTGCTACACGTGTTGTGCTATATGCACTGGTCCCTTCCCGAAGAAATACCGTAAGGTGGTTCCGGGGAGATGAGGGTCTGAGTCCAAGGGTCATGTCGATGCACTGTTCACCACTTGAGCAATTCTAAATGAATTGCTCAAGCACAGTGCATAGGCTGGTTTTAGCGGGTCGTCGTTGGTGCGTCATCCCCGCATTCCCTGAGTTATCTTCTCAGGGGATCTTATCGTGGTTTTGCCTAATGGTGGAGAAGGACTACGAATGGATACCGGTGATGCATCACTTTGTAATTATAACACTTTGCTTTAGTTCTAAAGATGGTCACGGAAGGTGAACCTTCTTCATCAATGTCCGAAGTTGGAATCGTCTTTATTCAATCATATACTTCAAACGTAAACATAACAATCAAGAAAAGACCGAAAGTTCCTGGTTCATAGTTTACCAAAACTAGGTTAAACAACATCGGCACCAAATTCCAATGTGTCAAATATTTATTAACTTTCGCGTGGTGTTGTTCCACACATGCTACGTTTGAGTAACATGTTATTGAACAAAACGCACTTCAGCGACTTCCTATGAATTTGATCAATTCATCTACTAATATTGAATACATTACTCAACACCTTCCCCTTTTAGGAGAATGATGTTATATCATTCTATGACCAAGTACTTTTTGTCTTAAATTTTTATTAGTCGATTTTTGTGTACAATTTGGTTTTGATTTGTAAGCATATTTTCTATAGTAACATTTGGGTCTATAATATTTTTAACAATGTATGGTCCTGAATATAAAGCATCTAATTTTTTTCTATTTTCGACTGTCAACCCTACTTTATCTCCTACTATTATTTCAATCGGTTTTACATTTTTTTGATTTTGTATCGTTTTCAATTTTGTTTGTTCCAAATAGTCTTTAGCTCTGTTGTAAGCAATTTTTCATCTGTGTTGAAATTCTTGATTGTAATCATCTACGTTATAAATTGGATTTATTTTTGTTGATAATAGTTCCTTATTATTTTTTTCTGATCTGCCAAATACTAGTTCAAAAGGTGTATAATTTGTTGAGAAATTTGGCGTTGTATTATAAGAGAAACAATAATAATTTGTCCATTCATCCCAATCATTTCTGTGTTCATTGGAAAAGATTCTTAAATATTCGTTTAAACATTTATGATTCCTTTCCAGTGAGCCAATTGTTTGGGGATGATATGCTGTTGAGGTGATATGATTAATTTCAAAAAATTTGTTTATTTTTGTAAATAATTCGTTTTTATATTCTGTCCCTAAATCTGTTCTTATTGCCTTTATTGTAGTTCCATATATCAACATAAAATGTTCAACTATTGCTTTTGCGATTGTATGTGCTTCTTTATTTGGTGTTGGAATAATGACTATGTATTTACTAAGATCACATTGTATTGTGACTGCGTATCTATTGTTGTTTATTGTTTTGACAAATGGTCCAACGGTATCTATACTTATAATTTCAAATGGTTTAAGTGGTGTAGTTGTTTTAACAAATTTTTCACAAGTTTTTTGCTGGTTTTTATTCATTTTACACGCGTTACATTTTCTTACGAACTCTGCGATTGTTCGTTTCATTTGCTTCCATTCATATTCTTTCCTAAGTTTTTTATATAATTTGTTCTGTCCTATATGACCTCCGGTTGGTGTGTTATGGTTTTTCTCGAGAATCTCGGATATCATATGGGAATCAATAATTATTTTTGGTCGTTCAAATAGTACGATGTTTAGTTTTTTGAGTATTTTGCTTTCTTCAATATATCGACGTCTAATAATTTCATAAACGTTGTGTTAACATCAAGACCTATTTTGTGCATGCTTTTATTTTCAGCAGCTATTTCAATATCTCGAACCATGTACTCTAATGCGACAGGTTCTTGGAGACAAATTCTGTACTCTCCTACTAATAGAAGAGACTTCTTGTAGTTTTTATTCATAATATATACTACACATTGTACGACTTTCTTGTTTCTTTTTATAACTTCGATTTCAAGCTTTGGAATACCTCTAACCTCCTCATTTGACAACGAGTCATACATCTTGAGTTGATCAGGCTGCAAGGTGACTGTTTGATTTGGGTTTGGGTTGTCTTGTTCTTTGACCATGCTTCTAGTTAAAACGAACATGGATTTTAAATCATCTGAATTCAACTTTATTCGTGATAAAGCATCAGTGACTATGTTTTCTTTTCCTGCCATATATTCAATTGTAAAATCGAATTCTTCAAGATCCAATCGGATTCTGGTTAGTTTAGAAGTTGGATTTTTCATTCCAAACAAATAAACGAATGGTCTGTGGTCTGTTCTAATTTTGAATTTACGTCCATATAAATATGATTTAAAGTAATTTATAGACCAGTGTATAGCAGCTAATTCTTTTTCAATTACAGCTTTGTTCTCTTCACCTTTTGTAAAAGTTCTACTAGCAAATGCTATAGGTAGATCTTTTCCATTGTGGTTTTGAGACAAAACTGCACCACATGCGAAGGATGAAGCATCAGTGGTTAAAGTAAAATCTTTCGAAAAGTCGGGAAATTGTAAAATTTGAGTTTTTTCTTCAAATTTTCAAATGACTCCTGGCATTCTGATGTCCATAAAAATTTTACATCTTTTCGTAATAATTTATTTAACGGTCGTGCTATTAAAGCAAAATTTTGAATGAATTTCCTATAATAGTTACAAAACGCGACGAATCTTCTAACTTCATCAGCATTTTGTGGTGCTGGATATTTTTCGATGATTGAAAATTATGCGTCATCAGGTGTTATACCTTTATCTGAAATTTTGTGACCTAAATATGTGACTTCACTTTTGAAAAAATCACATTTTTCAGGATTTAATTTTAAATTGTACATTCTTAAACGTTCGAAGACATTTTCTAGATTTCTAAGATGATGATTTTCTGAACAGCCTATCACAACAATATCATCTACGTAAATAAATGCACATTCCGGTGATAGTCCAGCCATTGCGATAGTCATCATCCTTTGAAAACTATTAGGAGAAATATTTAGTCCAAAGGGTAATCTTGTATATTGATAATGACCATCGCTAGTGGAAAAAGCAGTATACTTTTTTGAATTATTTTCCAAAGGTATCTGGTGAAATCCAGACATTAAATCTAATGTAGTAAAATAGCGTGCTCTACCCAGTTGATCAAGAATGGTTTCAATCCTTGGCAGTGGAAATTTATCGGGTAAGATTTTTCTATTCAATTGACGAAAATCTATAACTAGACGCCATTTTTTACCAGAGTCAGATTTCTTTGGTACTAATAATATGGGTGAGTTAAAATGCGAAACAGATGGTTCAATGATACCATCATCGAGCATTTTCTTAACTTGGCTATTTATTTCAGTTTGTTGGGAATGAATCTGTTTGTAGTTAGGAATGTAAACGGAGGTATTGTCAATTAATTCTATTGATTGTTCGTAAAAATTATTTGCTGTTAGCCTATCCTCTGATATATGAAATACATCATTATAGTTCATCATCAATTTGTAAAGATTTTTCTGAGTTTTGTGTGAAATATTCCCAATTTTCACTTTAGTAATTAATTCTTCAATCCTATTACTATGCTAAATGTTCGAATTTGAGACGTTCATTATTTTATAACAACTTAGTTGTTCTAAAGTAGGTTTGAAGGGTTTTACTACTACATGCTCATTTAATGTATTAATAAATTTTACGTAAGGATTTTTCTTATTTATAATGGAGTTTCCTATAAAAATCAGTTCATCTTCTTCATTATCTGGAACGTCAATTCTTTTCACCATTTCACATCTTCCAGGTATAATAAATTTTCCATCTACGTTATCTTCTATGGGAATGGTAAAAACTTCGTTACTTATACTGATATTAAGCAACCATAAATCATAATCTATTGTACAACGATTATTTACAAAAAAATCTCTTCCTATTATACCATCTGTCGGTATTGGAAAGTCGTTTTCGACTATGTGAAAAATTTGATCTATCATATGTTCACTAATATTTATTGTACTTTTGGTACTACCTAGAGAGGCTATTGTACCTTCACCTATACCTACTATATTACAATTTTGGTTTGGGAAGTATGTTTTGGTGGGCTTAACACATTTCGCTTTGATCACTGATATATCAGAACCACAGTCTACAATAAATGTACACTGAGTGTCTGACAGATCAGTTTTGAGCAAGACAAAATTTGATGCTGAAACTCTTATTGAGTACGCCCGTACTGTACCTCTAAAAAAGGATTGTTTGTCACTTGTTGTTGGTTTGATTGGTTTGTTGATTGTTGTTGACTAGAATTTTCCTGTGCAACATACACACGAGAATTCGTACCTCTTCTACCTCGGTTATTTGATTGATGACTGTGGTTTCTATCAGGGAAACTGTTTGTTTGCGGTCGTGGCTGATACTGGAAACGATTTGCAGTATTTGTGTTTCGTCCCCTATAAGTTGATCTTCTACCTCGATAAGTAGAAGTTATCATCCTAGGCTGGTGATTTGAAAAGGTTGGACGTGGTTGATAACGTGGTTGGTGGCCATTGGTCCAGAAAACTTGTTTCTGTTGACTTTGATCAGCCTCCAATTCAGTTACCTTGGTGATTGCAGAAGTAAGGTTTTCAAATTGTCCGGCTTTAAGTATTAGTTGGATTTCGGAGTTCTTTACTCCATTGGTCAACGCTTTTACGGCAGCTTTAGATGCTAACCTGGTTGCGGATGCTAATGGAACGTTTTCTGTTAAATAAGTTTTTTCCAACTCCAAAGCGAGTTTTTCAATTTTGTCAGTAAAATCTACGATAGTGGAAGTCTGTCTAGTTGCGTTCAATTTTGCAACTACAGCTTCAGGAGACTGCGTAATTCTGCATCTCTGTTCCAAACTTGTAATGATTTCGTTGACAGTTGCAGGAGCAGCATTAACAGCTGATCGTGCTTTGCCTTCCAATCTTGAGAGTATCACCTGAATGGCGATAGCTCTATTATTATCGTTTACCATCGTATCAATAGCTCTCAAGGCGGCGGTCGTACCTTCAAGCTTATCTGCATTGCCATTGAATTGAGGCAAAAGCGTAGCAATAAGCTTCACAATTTCCATATTATTTGCCATGGTAACTTTTCGACTCCCTTTTTTAAGAATTTCAATTGCAAGTACTACTTGTGCTACTTGTTTGAACTTCAACAGATGAATACCTGTATCAAGCCTGGTATCAATAAAAATTTTAATCTGGCTGTAAATATCACGTACAGCTTTGGTTAAAAATCTTTGTCTTGTTTCATCAATTAATTGAAATAATTCTATAAGATTGTCATAAATTTGTCGACTTTCACTTGCTTTAGCTTGCAAAGTACTCTTTAGATATTTTCGGTTTGGACACTTTTTTAGATTTCTCAAAATATTGGAAAGTTTTTTAATTAATGGATCGATATCTTCATCCATTGAATTTTAAAACACGAAAAACCATTACACACTTTGTTCAAAGATTACCGGTTTTACACATTTACAATTTAACACCTTTAACACAATGATTTATACTACGTCAAACGCATTTTACAAATTTACAACATATTACTTAACACTATCTATTTCTACTAACCTTTGATTATAATTATCCACTCCATTACTTTGTATGTGTAGTTTGATGCGCTCAATCCTGGATCAACAACAGCCGTATCAGCAACAGTAGCGGGTTTACAGTTAATCATTCTACCACTCAACGGCTCTACCGTGGGTTGTGCGGGGGACTCTGCTTTGTTGATGCCGTTGGTTCGCAATGATGTGACGCTATCCATAAGCGCAGTGTGGTAGAATTTGACGATATTGTTAACTTTCGCGCACTTCGCGATGACATTACGATTTTCACACTCTACCACATTCGCTATAGCGATTGCAACAGCTAATTTAAATGATTCAGTTCAATGTTCAAACGTTTTGCACTTTATTTGCGGTGCTTAATGCTTTAAGAGTTTGCTTCTTACAGCATTTCCACATCATTCTCACTAATTTTAATGTTAATAAGGCACTCGTTATAAATAAAATTATCCACAGTTTTATATCGTGCTGGTTATGAAGCTGTGTGCTAATTTGCTGATTTTCAATAATAGTGACTTGCTGGTCACCTAACTGTTTAACGTGTGTGTTTTGGTCGTTACTTTCCGTATTTCCCATTTCGTTCGTTTAGGTGGCACTTTTTTCGAACGAGGCCGGGCAATGGAATCGCACTTTAACTGTGTCGGTTACAGGTTGTGGAAGGTAATGTTTTCTCTGGCAATGTTCTTCGCTTCACTTTCTTACGCGAACGTAATTCTTCTTGCTTACCAATGAGCAAACAGATGGGCGAATTTAGCCTTATCGGTCACTTCTTTCTGCTCGATTATTAATTGCATTACTATTTTACACATTAATGCCATTAGTACAAGTCCAATAATCAGTACCACACACGGCACTTTGCCTGAAGGCCGCCAATTATCGGTCATGACGAATATATTTTTTGGTTACCGATTAATGGCACATTTTTGCTCACTGTTACACCAACTTCACTTTTTCGATAACTACGAAGACTGTAGGCTTAGGGCACGTGTCGCCATATCGTGGTTTTGCCTAATGGTGGAGAAGGACTACGAATGGATACCGGTGATGCATCACTTTGTAATTATAACACTTTGCTTTAGTTCTAAAGATGGTCACGGAAGGTGAACCTTCTTCATCAATGTCCGAAGTTGGAATCGTCTTTATTCAATCATATACTTCAAACGTAAACATAACAATCAAGAAAAGACCGAAAGTTCCTGGTTCATAGTTTACCAAAACTAGGTTAAACAACATCGGCACCAAATTCCAATGTGTCAAATATTTATAAACTTTCGCGTGGTGTTGTTCCACACATGCTACGTTTGAGTAACATGTTATTGAACAAAACGCACTTCAGCGACTTCCTATGAATTTGATCAATTCATCTACTAATATTGAATACATTACTCAACAATCTGTTTGCAGATTTCCCCCTTGTAAAAAACAAAAAAAAAACAAAAAAACAGCACGAGTCGTAAATTTTTCTTACGAGGCTTTGCCGAATAAAATAATTACGACGAGTGCTGTAAAAATCGAGTTCACCTTCATTTTGCAATTTCTGAAAAATTGTTGTGAAATGATTCATTACGCAACTCGAAACAGTTGCGTAATGAGAAAGCGTTGCGTAATGAATCAGTACAGCACTGGTTTCAGTTGCGTAATGACTATTGCCGCACTGTATACTTCAGTGTAGAAAAGTTCATGACATGATTCATGGCCGTTTCATGACAGATTGGCGTGATGAAAAACAGCCTATTACAATGAGAAATGGCAAAAGTATTTTAACTGTAAACATGCGTTTTAAATATTAAATATGATCATATTGATGGAACCGCGACAAAGCCGCGAAATATTGGTTTTATCGCCTGGGTCACCCGCGAAATTTCAAAAATTTTGCCGCGAATTTCCATTGTCTCTACTTATCACATCAGCAGTTTTAGCACAGGACATCAACGCGCCAGGCATCCAGTACACCATCATCCTAGTTGTGGATTCGAATCCTGATTCCAACATAAAACATCATTGATATGGTAAAGAAATCCAAACGTAGCCAATGGATTCATTGTTTTGTTTATTTTTAACGCAAGCCCTAAACATACATTATTTTAAGCTAATATACATCATGAACCCTAAATATACAAACATAAATGCTTTAGTATGGACTTGTGCATTAAAACTGCTATTGCACTAATTTGGTTGTTGTGGGGCACTTTCCCACTTTAATTATGCTTTATAAAGCTCTTAAAGGTTATGTCACTTTAAAACAAAATCTGATAGCACACTATAGAGCAAACATAAAGTATTCATATACAGCTTCGTGGTTACTTGGGTTATTATTATGTATCCGGTAGAAATCAAGACCAACATTTATTTATAATTATTGTTTTCTCGGGTCCCGTGCGTCGCAACTAATATATGAATAGTGCGCTGTGCATAAAAATCGTAAGAATGCAGCGCCACACTAAAAAACTGATTTCAAAATCGCGCGAGTTGAGGCGCGTCGCGAGTCTCACTGGCGCGATCCGGTTTGGTGGCGGTGCGACAATACTCCACTGCACTGTGACGTCACGCATCAATTTTGACAGGTACTGGTCCTGTTGTTTACAGTTTGGACTTAGTACTTTTTTCGAATCATTCTTAATTTCGTGAAAGTTTGCTGCGAGAAGAGGTCAAATCCACTGCAGATACCCACGGATCGTATTATTCTATCTTCCTACCGTGGAAAATCGTCACCATCAGCATGCTGGTGATAGAAATGCGAAGATGAAAAAATGATGGAAAAAACGACTAAGTCCGAAACGTAAACAACAGGACCAGCAGCTGTCAAATAAGTGAGGTTAGGCTCGTCATATGCAGCGCTCTATACTTTGAAATTGCGAACTGCAATGTCAACATGGCTGCCAAAACGAATGATGGGCTAACAATTAAAATTGTGACCATTTTCGAACAACATTTTGTTACTATGAGCCTCTGTACGTGCCATAAATTATTTTGTTCTCCTGACTTTTACTGTGCGCCGTGTGTAGGTGCTGTCTCGCTCTCTCTCACGGGCAAATTGAAAACAGGGCGCACAGTAAAAGTCAAACGTTTTATAGCATGCATAGGCTTATTCAAACCATAGCCTTTTTCATCGATAACATGTGCTTTTGACATTCACGCTTCGAGCAGATGAGAAACCAAATAAAAACAAACAGTCCAACAGTGTTGTTTCTTTCGTTCGCTAGCGTGGTCCAACGATCTGAATTACATCGCCAAGATATGGAAGCCCTTCGGGAAATAACGCAGTTCCTGAGTAAATCCGCCCGGCTGGATTTGAAAGCAGTTTCACTCACACATGTGCTCGGCCTTACTGGTTCAAAGGATGGAATTTCATTGATCAGCCAGTGCCCGGAGCTGTTGGCAAATGTTGTTGATTTGTGCGCCGATGAAGCCGACACCATACGGAAAGATGCCGTTCTTTCGTTGGTCAATCTTTCCGCAGAACAGGACGGCGCAGAGGCTTTGGTCAAACAGGTAGGTCTAGATAGAAGATTGCTTTACTATATAAGTTATTTTATTTCAGGTTCCACAATTCCGTTGGACAAACACATCACTCAAAGGGATTTTTCCTTCTTTCAAAATTCCAAGTTATGTATTTTGGACTCTTGTCGCAAAATTGTACTCACGACGATTCGAGACTTGTTTCTAAGTTTTGACTTGAAACATAGAAACTCCATTTAAATACAAAACAAAAAATAGTGCCCAAACATACTTTAAAATTTAGAGATATGTAGTACATAAAATACTTTTGAATTGCAGTTCGCATCTAAACTAGTACCCATGGCGTATGATGCCATTATGGACGAGAACTGCAAACTTGCCGATCCGTGGAGTATGGTTTTGTGCAACATTAGCCGCCCGGAAGCTCTGGTGGAAGCAGTTTTAGACGAGCTCTTCAAAATCGAACATGCCATGGAACGGTTGACTACTTGCTTCACCCGCGTCAACTACAACAAGCAAAAAGGCCATCTGAACTACTTGGGACCCCTGTTCAGTAATCTGTCGCAGAGCAAACGGGGCCGTGAAATTATCTGCAACGAAAATACGGATCTACTCTCACGGATTCTTCCATTTGTCCATCACGATGGGAGCATAGTTCGTCGAGGTGGAGCCGTAGGCCTGCTCAAAAATATTTGTTTCGACTCTTCGGTGCATGACTGGTTGCTTGGTGGGGCGGTGGACGTGTTGCCTTTCATTCTGTTACCTGTGGCGGGACCGGAAGAGTTCGACGACGACACGAATGACAAACTGCCGGTTGAGCTGCAATACTTGGGACCAGATAAGAAACGCGAAGAGGATCCGGACATAAGAAAGATGTTGCTGGAATCTTTGGCCCAACTATGCGCTACCCGTAAAGGGCGCGAGTACTTGAGGCAACGGGGAACGTACGAAGTGCTGAGAGAGCTGCACAAGTTCGAATGCAGTCCGGAAGGGGAAAAGCGAGTGCTGGTTACTTGCGAAAATGTGGTGGACATTTTGATCAGGTAAATTAGGGTGGATTGAAAGTAAATGAATTTGTATTGAGACAAGCTTATTTTATTTGCAGGACGGAAGATGAAATTGGGGAAGACAATCTGAAAGCCTTGGATATTCCCGAGGACGTGATATCAAAAATCGAGAAGATGGATGGAGAAAATGAACAATAAAGTTATCAAAACGCCAACTCTTGTTTTTTTTTTTTTTTGTGAACGAAGCCACAACTCAAATTTTCAAGAGCACAAGACTTGAGAACCAAACAGCGCTCCGCGTTAAAGATCTATCCCATTAGTCACCGCCAGCAAGAGCAAGCAATTTGATTGATTTTCAACGCGAACTGTTGTCAGATACTCTCGTCTTGTGCACTTGAGAATTCAAAGTTTGGCTTTGTTTTATAATCCCCTTATCTCAATGTTTGATGTCCTCTGTTTTCTTAAATACAGCGCAAGTTTGATTTATATGCAAAATTACTTTATTTTAGAGATGTTTAAAACAGTTCAAAACGAACTGCATATTTAATGTAGGTCATTAATATCAAATACTCTTAAGTAAATTGGGTTTATTCTACCAGTGGCGTGATGTGAGAATTGTCGGTCTCCTATAGGTGGCAATACTCGACTCGAGTGAAGTGACTCTCCATTTAACTTACACGGCGAGTCACTTTACTCGAGTCGAGAGACTCCTATACGAGACCGACAGTTCTCACCTCACACCACTCGGTTTTTTTTCGGTTTCTAGATTTCAACCGTTTCAGCTATGACAGACTAGCCTTGTTATGCGATCTGTCATCGTCAATTTCGCTTGTCACTATATCTAGGGAGACCTACGGCTTCAGAACCATTTGACTCTTATCGGCAACCAGATTTCAAACGCCAAATTCACAGTATTACAGTCAACTTTCGTTCGTTGCACTAAACCAGTAGCCCACTTAGTGAAAGACTTTCACTAATCGGGCTGAGTTTCGAGCTGTCAAATAACATAGAACAAAAGAAAAACAGAGCTACCAACATTGATAAATTGCTTCTTATGTTAGAAAATGAGGTTTGTCTTCGTTTTAGGTGGGCTATATCCCAACTAACGAGAGCCCAATTAAAACGTAGACAATTTAAAGATAGTGCAACGAACAAAATTCGACTGTATTCTATTAAAACACGTCAATGAAAACATTCAGATGATTCTTTGTTCTGTCCGCTTCCCACTGACGAGAATTCCTAGACTGTTTGAACAATAACGCTAGAGATGTCATCAATTCAAATGAACACGCCTCAAAATGCGACTGACTTAAAGCTGCCGAAGAGATTCACCAGCAGTTCTTATGGGAAAATTGCCGAACAGAATGAGGCTGCCGACAATAGTCACACTGACAAGAGATGTTCGCAGCGTTGTAAAAACGTTTCCAAAAGCATTTTGACTTGTCTGTCGGTGTGAATCGATAGAGGATTGAGCAACGCATACCGTGCACCCCCACTAATTTGAACGGTACCTTATGCAAACCATCGGGATTCATTTTTAATTTGAACATCTAGGGCAGGTGTACCAGTTATGGCCATAGTGGTTCCCTATTTCGCCATACGTGATATCTTGAATGCCTTCACATTTTGAAAAATCTTTTGTGTTTTAGCAGTCAGGATAAATCTTGATGTTAAAACATTCAGAAAGATTAAAAATGTAAAAGTTATCCATATTTTGCATATGGCCAAATAGGGAACCACTATGGCCATAACTGGTACACTTTCCCTTGTCACCCTAGAAACGTGCTTCTGGTTACCTCTTTCGCTGTTTTGTTTTGATTCTGCATTCCGTTCCTCAGCGTTCCATCTCACTTCACTGTGTTCCATGAGCTAAATGACGTTTGAGCCATTTTTAATCTGAACGATGTGCAAATTAGCGGGGTACAGATTGAAAAGTGTTCAGATTAAATGTGGTCAAACCAACGGGGGTACCCGGTAAATGTAAACAGACAAATACGGAATTTATCTGCTGATTTCCAAGAATATTAGTAAAGAAGCACGGCATCGGCTGCCAAGAATACGTAAGTTCCCATATATCATACTTCACAAAACACGTCAAAACTTGAATTCCTGATATTTAGTTTCTTGAATTTTTAAATGGCCTTGTAAGTGTTAAAATATATTAAAAATTAAATATGAATAGTTTACAATGTCACACTTATCTACTTGTTACACGAAGACGAATTGTAAACGAAGAAAACTAGTTAATGTAAGTAACCTAAACATATGAATCCATGAACTAAAAACTAAACAAATAATGAAATATACAGCTTAAAGCTTACTTCGAACTAAAAACACGAGTTTGACTTTGAGTGGTCCGAACGACTTCGCCGTCTCCTTAACATATATGGAAAGTTCAAACATGTTTATTGTTATGTATCGAACTTATTAAAAATACGTCTGGTTCGTTTGATGGGAAAATACAGAATGAATGTTTTATTACATCAATAAGGTGAGTAACTAATCAATGGTCGTTGCTATATGGCCGCTAAGACTGCCTGGATCAAACGTGCTACAGCACATTTATAAAAATTGTTTAATTGATTTTTCGATTTTGCTGAAATGAGGTAATATTGATCAACCATGTATAAAGAATGGGATTATATTACTTTCGCTTGATGACAGGACACTTTCACTTAATCTTTCACCATGACAGGACACAGGATTTCTTTGAAAATCCGGAAATCTGGCATACTCATGTTTACCTGAACAGAGTTTTCAAGTATCTCATAAGTTGTTCTGATTGAACAGGGCGATATTCAAAACTGGAAAGGCAATAGATGACTCTTTTTAAGTGGTAGTAAAAACGAAATTATGAAGCAAAGAACCACGGAAGATGAACTAAACACAAAAAGTTATATATTAACATTACGCACGATTTCCAATCACTACTTTTTCGATCCAGTTTCCAAATTGCGAATAATTTACGTTTTTCATTATGTTCCATACGCTTTGACAGTTCTCGACTACCATTCTTCCATGTGCTTGTGTTGGAAGTTTGAGAAATTTGAGAACCGTGTGTAGGCCTATTCGTAAGACGTTTCAAATCAGCTGATCGTGAAGCTCTTTGACAGTTCTTCTATGGAAACGACAGCCTCGTGTTTGCACTGGTCCTCCACCGATGTAAACAAATGCATAGACGGAGCTGTCATATGAAAAAGCCTCTAGCGCGATCAGGAATACAAACATCAGTGTCACCGCTCAGCGGCTAGTGAAAGAAACTCAATGTTTGAAAGGTTGTTGCCTGTACTTTTTGTCGCTGGCGCCAACTGTTAGCATTTAAGAACGAAGTATACAGTCGTTACCCTATTGACTGTTTAACGAGAAACTTGCGACGATCGACTCGCCACCATAATTCATAAAACGGAGAGTATTAGAACTAACTTGGAGGTGATGATTTCGCAATTTGGAGGGTAAAATCACCTCCAAACACTAGCGATTTTGTGGTGGGATGTTGACGTTTGATAACAAATTCTCGATTGTACAATTATGATATGGTTTCTTTCGGAAACCTGAGAAGGAATCTCAAAGAATTTTAGAACAGTTTTTGCCTTTTATTTCTTCAAAATTATGTTTTGCACAGAATGACAATCATTTGACTTGGCGATAATTATAGAATAGGGTAGAAGCACCGGTTTTGGCCAGCCTAAGAGAAAATATTTTTTAAAGATATATGGAAAGTCCTACATGTACTACATACATTAAATGAAAGCTTACAATTCATATTATGTATGAAAAATATCGGAACTGAACATAAAACTTATTTTCGCATTGAAAATCGCGTTGATCAATATAGGCCACCAGAACCTGTTCGGGTCACATTCTGAACTTCGGTTCCTAAATTGGCCAATCACATTAATTTCTTATGAGAGTAGCCAAATTAGGAATACACTGGCCATATGAGGTATTTAGATGCTGAAATTGGAGGGATACATCACAGACAAACAGACGTCACACTCTCAATGCTGTCCATCGACCAACTTTTTAACGATCGATTCGAATACATTGTAGGTGGTCAATCGACCACCCGCAGCGCTCGCGTCGTTTTTGTTCGTGTTTGACGTTTACGCACTACCGCCACCTGTTGGTCCATCGGCTACCTACTGTGTTTTAAACATTGGGCGTACATGTTTTCGCGACTATGATTTTGATCGCGATTTGTTCTAAGTGTTACGTCTGTTTCTCTGTGGATACATGCTTTCTTCACTTGAGTTTTCTACTAAACACGAAATGTTTCATGGCCATTTTCTGTGTTGAACGGTGTATAATCCGCTATGGCTACTATTGGCGATACTGTTGGCGCTATGATCAAAACCGTTGCTTCTATCCTACTAATGAGTGAAAAGCAATAACAAAATTAAGTTTTATTTTGAAAATCTTTTTTGTCCGTGGTAATTTATTTCTAAATGTATAGAACAATTTGTTTAGGAATATCTGGAATAGTTGCTGAACGTTTGAACAAACGTTTATTTTATATTTGTACAATGCGCTGAACTGAAATTTGTAACAACATATTTTACCAGTTTCTTAAGATCTGTTTCTACCTGAAGTCGTTCGACATGGGCGCCATGGCTACTGCTCTAATATAATATTGAATAATATAAATAATAATTAAGCAATAATCATATTTGGATGATAGTGTTGTCTAATACAGAAAACCTAAATAAAATAATTTACAATTAGGGGAAATCAGGGTAAAACCGAGACTGTGGGTAAGCTCGACACCCTTTGATTTTTCATGTTTTGAGCAGATTTTCATGTGATTTTCCATATGCTCTATCTTAACTTGTGTAATGTTGTGTTTTGAATGACATTACAACTACCAATAAACTGCCAAAATAAACAACAAAATCATATTGGATAACATAAAAGCAGTTGCAGTATTTCGCTGTTATTCTTTAAATTTTTCGCATGTGAAATTTTTAAAATGTCATTATTTGTTCTGCGTCTACATCATCATTTACTATTATTACGTTCATACAACATGAAGGAGAATTTAATTTTTGGTTTTTCGACAGCTGAGAACGCTATTGAAAAATAAATGTCCACTTGGGGTGAGATCGACACTTTCATTTGGGGTAAAATCGACACCTTTCTTTGCTTCATAATCTAACTTCAGAAAATCTTTCTAATCGGAAGACTATTTCTGTAGTTCATATGAGTCTTTATTTTCGAATTCCAGTAAAGTTTACGAATGGCGAACTTTTTAAGATGTAAAATATGACACTATATGACTTGCCACAAGCTATCATTAAGTATTAAAAACATTATTTCTATGTTATCACGTTTCAACTTATTTGATGAAACTTGAAGAAATTGTTCTCATTTAAAATTGAAGAATTTATAGAACTTGAAATTTTTTCACATAAATTTATCTTATTGTTTATTTACAAACCATGAGGTTCGACAGTTTTTATTATCTGAAAATAATTACACTTTTCTGTTTTGTTAAAATAAAACACTATTTATTTTCACAACCAATCATTCGCTACAACTTCATCTCGTAAGCCTTCTATAAACACAAATAAATAATATCCATGTGTTTTCACCCCAACTTCATAATCTTACCATGGGACATTTGAAATTTTCACATATATTTAGTGGATCTTTGGCCTCTCCTCAATAATTTACGTAATATGTGAATAATCCTTTAGAGGAAGGGGTCATGAATGTGTAAAGTTATGTTTAAAGCATTCTTTTAAATATGCAATGTGATGGTGATATTCACAACGTATACATTCTACTCAAAGTAGATGTGTCGGTTTTACCCCAAAAGGGTGTCGATTTTACCCGCACTCTCAATTGTCTCACCTAAAAATGATGGAATATCTATTTGATTTAAATCACTATGAGCAATTCTCGCTGAAACCAGGTCGCCAAAGGTTGAAAACTTGTTTCTTTGTTGTACGAAAAATGATGTTTGTATTGATTGCACTCGTCATGAACGTCAAAATCGTATAACATGATTTAGAAAATCGTTCATTTGATATGGTAAATACCATTGCTCACCTTTTTTCTGTAGCCTATCTTACGCAATTTTTCCTCAGCTTCCTGATGGTGATATCAGAATTCAAAACTAGCGGTGCGCTAATGGTGAAAAAACGATTTTTCTAACAAAATTCAATATGGCCGCCAAAATTTTTTCAAGTTTAAATGAAAGCTATATCCTTTCTCTATACGATGCCACTAAGTTTGCTATGTGTTCCAAGCGAAATATGAGACTTATTTCGTGAAGAAATACCCTATATTTATCAAAAAATGGGCTTTTTCGCAAACTGCTTAACTAGCTGGCGTACGAGGGGTCCACCAATTTGAGAAAACAGAAAGGACCACCCTTAAGTTTTATCGAAAACTAGCGATCAGTGACATAAAATTGGAATTCTAACGATGGGTGCTGATGGCGGCCTGGTTTCAGCGAGAATTGCTCTATATAACCTGAATATATCATCAGGCGATCACAAGGATTGATGGATTTATAACCAATATATGATTCTACAACAATTTTAGGTTCGTTTAACAAGCGAAAGTACACAAATTTTATCAATAAGCTTAGGGTGTCGGTTTTACCCCGAATTCCCCTAAATGTTTCAAATATGGTGATCACGAAATAAAAAATAGGTACATTACTTTCGCCTATCACTTAGCGTAATCATATGTTTGTTCTCGACCTTCAAAGTCATAGCCACTTTTAAACGAATGTCTTCCATCCGCAAAGGCGTTCGCAATTCAAAATTATACAAAATAGCTGTCAACATCACCTTCATCGACAGCCATGCATATCGCGTCCCGATGCAATTCCTGGGTCCGGCACTGAACCCCAAGAACGCATACGGATACTGCTCACGATCGAAAAATCTCTCCGGAACGAAACGATTCGCGTCAGCACCCCAATATCTGGCGTTCCGATGAATACTGTAGACGTCTATTACCAAATTAACCTCAGCCGGTATTAGGAATTCGTCCAGACGCACCTCGGTGCTGGTCGTTCGTCCGAGGATTGTTGTGATGGGCCACAGCCGCATAACTTCCTTCAAAACGGCTTCCATGTAGACTAACCGTTGTAGATTTGCGACGGTCATGTTTTCCAAGTTGCCTTCAAAAACCACATTGAACTCTTCCAGTAACTTGAGTTGAACATCGGGATGCATTGCAATCAGCAGTAAAGCGTTGGACATTGTAACGGCGGTAGTTTCGTTTCCACCGAAAATCATTGTGTTCAGTTCTTTCTCGATAGTTTCTTTGGTGAAATGAGGATCTTTGACGGCGATACGGTAAAGTTGATCGATGAAGATTTGCGGTTGGGTAAGGTCGTCGGATTCCGTTGCGTTGGATACGAGGATCGGTTTTTGCCGGAGCACTTGCTGGGCTGGAGATTGGAAAATCTTCCTGGCTTTGCATTCTCGTCGATAGTAGCTTGTCCATCGATAGATCCAATCGTAGTGGAGCAGAACGTTCGTTACACGATTTGTCACCAATTCGAATAATTCTTCGAGTATCTCCAGATACTCACAAGATGATTGTTGCTGGATGTTCATTTCTATGCCGAGGGTGGTAGCTTTCAAATGGAAGATGAAGTTGTTTTAGAGATCAATATGAACGCATCATACAGATTATGTTTAGCTTACCATACACCATATCCAATGTGCAAGCTGCTACGAATCCATAGACATCGAAGGGTTCATGACCCGAGGTTCGCTGCTTTAGCTTACGTATCAGTAAATCTACTTTACTTTTAAAAATTGGTAGGAAGCTCTTCAAAATCGACCAATTGAAGCTTGGCTGGATTGCTTTCCTGTGGATTCGCCATTTCTGTGTTGGTAGTGAAAATATTCCCTCGAGTGGCGTGTACTGATAGATCCATGGTTTGTCCAGGCAGCTCGTAGAATTTAGAATCGTTTGAGCATGATCGGGGTGATTTATGATTATGAAAGGCTTCGTGCCGAGGAAGAACCGTACAGGGTTTCCGTTGCGTCCATAGGTAGAAGAAATCCGATGAAAAGCGTCCAATATTTCGGAATAAGATTTGCCCAAAAAGATGTAGCTTGATCCTAGTAACGGCAAGCTGAATGGTCCTGGAAGGCATCCCAATTGCTGGTGAATTAGACGGTTGTGCCACCAGTACGTAAGAGAAATAATGAAACAGATAAGAACGATTTGAGTGATCATGTTATAAATCTCTGACTGGTATTATCAAAGCTTAGCAACATTGTTTTATTCATTCCTTTTGAAAGCACATGGGAATTGATACTTCTAAAATTTGAAAGTCATTCGTATACATGAATAATAATGGGTTACCATGTTGATATGCATGGCGTATGCATCTAGTATCTTTTGTCAAGTCTTACAGTACTCAAACAACATTACTCTCGGCTACCTACTCAGTAGCAGTTAGGTACGCCAGAATCACGCGATGATGTTGGGAGGTAGGTACGATAATAATGGAAATTAGTTCATTAAATACTGTTGCATCACTATTTGGGGTATTCATCCTATTATGGTGGACCTCTGCACAGTGTTGAAATTTAAATCGTATTTATCTTGAGTGAAGTAAAAATAGTAGATTACGCAACAAGTTGCAGAATGATTATTACTAGTAGTGCTGTAATAATTGAGTTATGCAACGTGTTGCACTCAACATTTTTTCATTTCGTAGAAGACCGCTTGAGAAATGATATCGGGATGTATTTAACACAGTTTTACATTTTCTGAAAAAAATGATTCATTACGCAACTCAAAACAGCTGCGTAATGAAAAAGCGTAGCGTAGTAGTCATCACGCAACTGAATCCAGTTACGTAATGACTATTATTGACAGTGCAAGGAAGTAGACCGTTTCATAACAGATTGTCGTGATGAAAAAACAGCCTATTACGATAAGAAATTGCAAAAAGAAAATTTTCAAATCAAAGTTACATTTTTTTTTACGAACGGACTGAAGATGAGCAGATATTTTGAGACGGCTTACTATGTATAAATTACACCTTTATCTGTTTAGTATGCTGATTAATTATGATGTGAATTTAGCGCACAATCGAAACTTGTAAATCAGTTCAAAGTTGGCTTGTCGGCAGATTCATCAATTTCAAAGGAACAATTAAGAGTCATTAATAAACATGTCAATTTAGCAAGCATCTTGTACACAAAAGCGCTGACAATCGAGCAAACGTGTATTGTGTATACCCAGGAATGATTCATCAGTGTTGAGATACTAATTGCTCAGGAAACAAATTGTTTACCTCTCTAGCTACGGTGATAATGTCTCGTTAGCGTCTTGGTTCATTAATGCAATTTTATTTGTGGATATCATTGAAACAATTATTGCTAGGCTACCCATGTTTGCATAGGCGACGTAATCACAAGCACGATAATCGCTGGGAAAATGCTGTTTCTTTTTTTCGGTCATGCTGTTGAATCTGTTTACTGTTTAAATTCTTCATCGAAATTTTGGGCAACGTGAAAACAAGAAAAAAGGTGTTCTGATTATATCCGATTCGCTCGGATTTGATTCAGTAAATTTCTAACCAACATCTTAGAAACACCCACAATTTTGGGATTGAGGTATCGAGATTTCGTACCTGAAATTCTGAACTCTCCAGAATATTAAATACGAAGTCCTATAGAAACGCTGTCAAAGAATTCCGAAAAACTTCTTCTAAGTGTAGCTAAAATAAATGTTTATGAATTTTTAGTATTCGAAAAGAATGTATTTACAAATTAATTTAGGAATTTCATTTGAAATATAGCTTTTTCAATTATTGTTGAAGTTTTCTTCATGTACTTCACGGTTCATAATTTTTAAAGTACAAATATTTCAGGGATTATAAAAAACGCCAGTTTTGCGTTTAGTTAAATTTTGCCGTTTTTATAAATTTTGAAAGCTACTTCAAATTTGCTAAGCTAGACATTTAGAGCTTTCCATTAACACATTTTGAAGTCATTAAAAATCTACAATTTCGACAAAAAATATAAAATTGAAAAATAAAAATAATTTTAAAATTGATATACTGAGAGCAATATGAACTTTTGCAAAAATATTTAATTGGATAAGACAGACAGGTTTATAGAGTAATATTCTTCAGCAAAACAGATTGCATTAAAAATAATTCCAAAATTTATGTCGTTTTCCGCAAAATGGAAAACATTTCATAACTCAAAAGTTTGTAGTTCAAATATTATTATTCTTCACTGGAATGATATTCGTACTATTTCTGAGCTGCGGTCAAAATTTAAAGTCAATCGAAGCACTAGAAGCCGAGATCCAGACCTTCAAACTTGACCATTTTGTATAAAAAATGGCTAATGCGTACTTTATTCTGTCCAGTTTTGTTTTGTCAGACAAGTTAGTGACTTCAGCGAAGTGATATTCTTCTACATGAGCATAGATGTCCGTACAATTCGCAATTGTTACTCTGCGATTGACCAGCACAATCAAAATTGCACAAGAAACCAACAGACGGAGCTTGGGAGTAGCTTACTATCTTCAGTGCAGAATTTAGAAAATTCCAAACATTACAGAGTCAATAACGGCTCTGACCATGTCCTTACGGTCATCGATGAAGGGAAGGAATGTTAGTGTGACATCTATTGTTACTAAGAGCAACTTCACCGGTGGTCCATTTTTTGGTCCAAATTTTTACCAAAAATGGACCTATCAAAAATAAATAGACTAGTAAAAATAAACCAAAGCGCACGCGCATGCACCGGTTTTTGTATTTTTTCTATCCATTTCGAAAGTGATCAACAAAAACAAACAAATAGTGAATGGGGTACGACTGTTTATACCGTTCTAAAATGCTAAAAGTTGGCACCAGCGGTAAAAAGTACAAACATCAACCTTTCGAACTTGCAGTTTCACTCACTGAACGCCAAGTGGCGACACTGATGTTTGCATTCCACTCGCTGATGTAGCGCGATCAGCTTGTTTCTCAAATTTCTCAAACTTCCATCAAAGCGCATTGGAGAATGGTAGTCGAGAACTGTCAAAACGTATGGAAAATAATGGAAAACGTAAATTACTTCCAAGAAACTGGATCGAAAAAGTAGTGATTGGAAATCAAGCGTAATGTGAATAGGGTGACGACTGTTTATTTCGTTCTTAAACGCTAACAGTTGGCGCTAGCGGCAAAAAGTACAGACAATAACCTTTCGAATATTCAGTTTCTTCCACTGGCCGCCGAGCAACGACACTGTTGTTTGTATTCCACTCACTGATCGTGCTACGCTGGATTCTCAAATTTCTCAAACTTTCAACACAAGCGCATGGAAGAATGGTAGTCGGAGAACTGTCAAAACGTATGGAAAATAATGAAAAACGTAAATTACTTGCAATTAGGAAACTGGATCAAAAAAGTAGTGATTAGACATCAAGCGTAACGTGAATACATAACTTTTTGTATTTAGTTCACCTTCCATGGTGCTTTCTTTGCTTCAAGATTTCGTTTTGACTACCACTGAATATCGCCCTATTGATAACTATTTGTGTTTAGTTCATCTTCCGTTTCAATTCTTCAATTTTTTGCTTCAGGAGTTCGTTCTTACTACCACCGAAAAAGAGTCATCTACCACCTTTTCAGTTTTGAATATCGCCCTATGGACCAGTGCAAGAGTTCATTATTTGGCGTTTGAGCGGTGCCGTGTTATTTATGTGGCCATGGCAACGAGTGAATTCGGCACCGCGCAAACGTCAAATTAGTGAACTCGTGCATTGGTCCATTGAACCAGCAGAATAAGGCAATCCATGAGACAGCTGCGATCAGCTGGTTTTCTGTTTACCATGAGCTTGTGACGTTTCGCGATCGGAGTGACCGTTCGATTTCAAAGGAAAATGTGAAGCTCCGATAACACTAGCATGACTTGTTTACCCTGCCGTTTCAGTTGCATGCACACTTTTAGCTGTCAGTCCTATCACGGAAAGTCCTCATGGATAGCCTTATTGATTGAACCAGCATAATTTTTTGAACCAGCAGAACCCCAAAGGGACTCCGAAGGAGTACTTGGATGAACTTCAAAGCAATTCCCGGAGGAATTCCAATAGAATTTACGGTGGAGCTCCGAAGGAATTCCCCGGTGGAGCTTCAGAGGAGCTTTGGAGGAATAGTTAGAGGTTCTCCAAAGGAATGTATAGATACATTTCTGGATGAAGTCTGAAGGAATTCTCAGAGAAGATCCAGGGATTGTCTGGGGGAACCATAAAGAAATCTGAGGGAATTACCGCTGGAGCTCCGAAGGAACTTTGAAGTAATTCCTGGAAGATATCTGAAAAAAAATATCCTAGAGAAACTCCGGAGGCGTTCCTGTAAGAACTTCAAGGTAATTGCTTAAGTACCCAAGTAACATTGGTAACTGAGGCTGAAATGTACATGAGAGAAATTTGTTCAACTTTCATTCAGTAAAAATGCTTGTTGGGGAACTCCGGTGAAATTCCTGGAAAAACTATGGAGGGAAAGAACAACCGTGAAATTGCTGGATCAAATCCATAGGAATTTCTGAAGGATCCATGAAGGAATTGTCGGCAAAAATATTAAAAGAATTTTTAGTGAAATTTCTAGAGAAACTACGAAGGAATTCCTTGAAAAAACTTCAAAAGAATTCCTGGAGAAACTCGGAAGCTAATTCTGGAGGAGCTCTGAAGAAATTTTTGGAGGAACGTACGGAAAACGAAGTTACTCTGATGGAATTCCCGGCGGAGCTCTGGAGGATTTCCTGGAGCAAGTCTGGAGGAATGCCCGAAGCAATTCTGAAGGAATTTCTGGAGGAACTCTGAAATAATTCTTGGAGGAACTCTTAAATAATGGATTATTAAAATAACCAAAACGGCCACTATGGAAAGCATAGATAGCGCCACCGTAGCCTTGTGGGGCCCAGATAGCCGTAGCGGAAAACGCGCAGCTATTCAGCATGACCATGCTGAGGGTCGTGGGTTCGAATCCCGCTGGTCGAGGATCTTTTCGTAAAGGAAATTTTCTCGATTCCCAGGGCATAGAGTATCTTCGTACCTGCCACACGATATACACATGCAAAAATGATTAATCGGCAAAGAAAGCTCTCAGTTAATAACTGTGGAAGTGCTCATAAGAACATCTGAGAAGCAGGCTTTGTCCCAGTTGGGACGTAACGCCAGAAAGAAGAAGAAGAAGCATTGTGTGTTTGACAGAACAGCAATGCTGTCGCAATGTTAAATCCCATATACGCCTATGTTTTGATGCGGTGAGCACTTGCTACCTATAAACTACTATAGGAGGAATCCTTGAAATCTCCGGCAGAATACCCAGTGGAATTCCTGAACAATTTTGGATGTAATTTCTGGAGGAAATTCTCTGACAAAATCCTCGAAAATTGAGAAAATCTTCAGAGGAATTTCTTAATGAATTTTTAAATGAAATCCCAAGAAGAATCCCTAGACGAAATCCCTGTAAGAAGTGCTATTGGAAATTCTCGTGGGATTTCCTGGAGAAAATTACCCCAGGGATGTTCTTGGTCAACATCCCTGGAGGAATTCTTTAAAAAAAATTCAAGCAAATCTTTAGCAAAATTCCTGGAGGAGATCCCCGGATAAATTCACCTAAAAAATCCTCGAAGGAATTCCTGTTTGAAATCCATTTAGGAATTCCTAGAGGAAATCCCCGGAGAATTTCCTGGAGCATATTTTTAAAAATTCTCCTCTTACCTTAGGAAATCCAAACTGCTTTACTTCGTTTCTTTCTTTCGGCATTCTTTGCTTTCCCTCCTTCCTTCTTAAATCACTTCAACTTTTGCACCTTCAACTGTTTCAGAGAGAAAAATCCGAATTGGTAAACAAACATGTGTCAAACCAGATTTGGAACAGCTGAAATCTTGGTCCAAATCCGACCAAAAATGGACCAGGCAATTAGCCTGTTGAAAAAAATAGTATAAAATAAAATTGGAACATCATTTGCAACACCTGTGCAAGCTAAAATTTTTAATATAGTCCAAAAATTTGGACCAAAGCTGTGATTTGGACCACCGGTGAAGTAGCCCTAAAAATCGTGTATACCTCTGCATTTTCACGGTTGTCACGGGAAGGAATTTTTGTTTGTTGGAAAAAATCACTGTACAAAAGTCACTGCACAAAAATCATACTCTCTCTTTTACTTTCACATAAAATTTGTAAACAACAAGGCCAGTAAACGTCATAATCTCATACAAAATCAAAACAGTGCAGAGCCCCATGGGGGTTTTGATTTTGTATTGGCTTTTGACGTTTACTGGCCTTGCTGTTTACTAATTTCATGAAAGAGCGAAAGAGAGATCATGATTTTTGTGCAGAGCCCCTTACGTCTTCACTGGGACAAAGCCTGCTAGGGTAGAAGCACCGGTTTTGGCCATTCGCCAGTTGTAGCCATAGTGGGTTATACACCGTTTTACATAACCAATCAGCATGAAACCTTTTGTATTCAGTAGATCACATTCATATGATAGAGCTACATTCAAATTGATTCAAAACATAAGAAAAACACTTCATTTTCCTTATAATGTGAACTCACATACACCTAATTTGGCTAAGGCACTCCTAATTTGGCCACTCTAATGAGAAATCAATGCAATTGGCCAATTTAGGAACCGAAGTTAAATCTCTGGCCGAAACTTGTTCCGTTGGCCTATATTGACCAACGGGAAACTTGCATTCGACATATTTGTAGTATATACGGCTTCCCATTTATTTTTTGTTGACATTTTCTCTTAGGCTGGCCAAAACCGGTGCTTTTACCCTACTCAGTTATTAACTGATGGTGGTAAGCTCCATCGAAGTTACGACGCCAATCGCGTATCACGTGATACGCTTCTTCTTCTTTCTGGCGTTACGTCCCCACTGGGACAGAGCCTGCTTCTCAGCTTAGTGTTCTTATGAGCACTTCCACAGTTATTAACTGAGAGCTTACTATGCCAATGACCATTTAGCATGTGTATATCGTGTGGCAGATACGAAGATACTCTATGCCCTGGGAAGTCGAGAAAATTTCCAACCCGAAAAGATCCTTGACCGGTGGGATTCGAACCCACGACCCTCAGCTTGGTCTTGCTGAATAGCTGCGCTTTTACCGCTACGGCTATCTGGGCCCCCATGGATGATACGCGATTGGCGTATTAACTTCGATAGAGCTTACCACTATGAGAGTTTTCTTTGCCAAAGTTGCCATTTTAGCATTCGTATTGACAATTCGATTGACAATTAGAAGTTCGGCAGTCAACACTTCGGCGTCGGCATTCTGGTTCTTTGCCGACGCATAAGGATTGCCTTTGTCGGCGTAGCACTTCGGTAGAATGCCGACGCCGAACTTCGGCGAACTTTTTGTCGGTGATATTTCATTTTTCTTATGAACTTCGGTCTAAAGCTAATCTGAATGCACAATAAATATCGTGTGGCAGGTACGATGATACTTTATGCCCAGGGACTCAAGGAAATTTCCATTACCAAAAGATCCTGGACTGACCGGGAATCGATCCCGCTCACCTTCAGCATGGCTTTTCTTTTTAGCCACTCGACCCTGTTACATGTATTCCAACAGAATGAAAAAAAAACACACACACACTACTCTGGACCTGGACTATGCAACAAGCAGCTGCCCAGCAAAACTCGGAAACCGAAAAAAAAATCAGTTACCGGTGAAAAAACGAAACTGTTTGCTTATGCTTCGGAAGCATATTTTGCGAAGTGCTCTTCTTGTACAATAATAAAAACTACAACAAGTTAACTTTTATTGAAACATCGATTCTTAGAGATTTCTTATTTTATACGACTAATATCTACTATTGTACTATCGTTTTTCAAGCGTCAGCAAGCAACCATTGGCTATGTTCAATATTATACCGTACTTGATCCTAATTTGATCCATTGTGAGGGAAGTGCTGAGCCGATACTTTCTCAACATGTGGACGACTAAAACTTTAAGCGAAAGCCACGCATACCGCATACCAACGCAATTTCGTGGACCTCCACTGAACGGGAGGAACGAATACGGATGGCGCTTTTCGGCTCTCTCCGGAAGGAAGTTGTTCGGATCGAACTCGTCCGCTTTGGGACCCCATATTTTCGGATCCCGGTGGATTTGATAGATCCCCATTATGATGGTGCTGTCT
Source organism: Aedes aegypti (assembly GCF_002204515.2). Classification (NCBI taxonomy): domain Eukaryota; kingdom Metazoa; phylum Arthropoda; class Insecta; order Diptera; family Culicidae; genus Aedes; species Aedes aegypti. The sequence continues at coordinate 111,486,301 of NC_035109.1, forward strand.
GCGGGAATGGTATGTTCATCTGTAAAATTTAAGATTACTAGAACGTTCCTTGAAATATGTTATGAATTGCTTACCATTCAGTTTTATATCCGCAGTCGTTACTCTGGCCAGTACGGAACCAACGGGGAAGAGTCTCATCGTCTCCTTGCATGCCATCTCCAGATATATCAACTCTGCGGCATCTTCGGCAGTTACGATTTGATTTTCTCCCGGGCAAACTGCCATAATTTCCTGATAGCAACGTTCCTGCACTTCCGGGTGCATGGCCAGCATAAGTAAAATGAAACTCGTTGTTTTCGCCGTTGTGTCATTGCCAGCAAATAAGATCATATCGATTTGTTGGAAAATGTCTTCCTTCGCGATTTCATCTCCATCGCGCATAAGTTTCAATAGACGATCGATGAAAATATTGGGTTTTTTAGAGCCAGTGTCTTCGTTCATAGCTTCATTGTTGTTCTCGTCCGATAGCTTTAATTTTTCTTCGAAATCAATCGCTCGCAACAGTTTTGAAATTATCGTTTCATGATAGGTTTTAAGGATTTCCTGCTCTCGTTTGTACCCACTAGTCATACGGTAGATAAATTCCGGATATTTCCACACAGTGAAGATTCTGGCTACCATAACTTTTATGTACGATTCAATCAAATCCAGAGAACGCTCTCCATCCGGTGATCGCTGCATATCGAAGTCACATCCCAACGCGGTAGCTGCAAAGAACGAATGGTTTTCGATACAGTGCATCTTACTTAATTCATCAAACAATACCGTAGATTTGATCCAGCGTAAACTTGCAAAGATCGCGAGTGTAGTTACGCTCCGGTTGTCCCACGTATTTTCCCAACAGTCCTGTCAGGATGGCGCATTTCTCGTTGAATATCGGTACAAAGTTGTTCAGAATAGCAGGAGCAAACGATGGATTCAGAGCTTTCCGTTGATTTTTCCAGAGATGTGCTGATTTTTGAAAAAAATATCGTTATTGGAACAATTTTGCTGCTCAAACGGATTATGTATATAGCTTACTGGGTGCACTTATCATCGTGCGGGAAACCCGCAGGAATGAGTACTGTATGGATTTGTCTAGGCAGTTCTGCGAATTCAGAATCACCTGAAGCTGCTCCGGATCGAAAATGGCAACGTGTGGCAAGGGTCCCATGTATATGCACACCGGGGAAGGGAAGCTACCGAAGTATTTGAGGGTGTTGGCAATTTTTCCTGGAAGTGAAATTTACGAATTATTAGCTGATTTCTAAATATGGAATACGACTAAAAATATGACATAGATGCATACAGGCAGGGCCCAGATAGCCGTAGCGGTAAACGCGCAGCTATTCAGCAAGACCAAGCTGAGGGTCGTGGGTTCGAATCCCACCGGTCGAGGATCTTTTCGGGTTGGGAATTTTCTCGACTTCCCAGGGCATAGAGTATCTTCGTACCTGCCACACGATATACACATGCAAAAATGGTCATTGGCATAGTAAGCTCTCAGTTAATAACTGTGGAAGTGCTCATAAGAACACTAAGCTGAGAAGCAGGCTCTGTCCCAGTGGGGACGTTAATGCCAGGAAGAAGAAGAAGAAGAAGCATACAGGCATTATGATAGCACTACAAACGCTTACACGTCTAAGAACAGCACCGCATAGAAACCCTCTTACCGCATCATGAATGCTTCTAAGGCTAATGCATATAGGCGTTAAGAAAGCATTATATTGGCTCTACATTTACACATATGGCATGCTTCAATGCTATCCAGTGTTTTGACAGATATTACATACTAATTAGTTGGGAAGCACGATAATGCGCATGTAGAGCAGTTATTTGATGTCTGACAGCTTTATGTACGTATCAACTGTGCAACTGTTCCACTGGGCGTTGCATATTAGTCCGTAGTCTAGTGTGGTGCTTTCTTCAAAGGAAATAACCGTCCACTGGAAGCATTGACGTGTAGGTGTCCTTGAATGAAGCTATATAAACTTAAAAATTCTCATAATATAGTCGGAGATAATGCGGGATTTTTGCTAAAAATTCCTCCATAATTTCTCCGATCAACACGATATTGTAAACAAATGCAAAGAATCAGGTTACAAATGAAGGATTAATAGTTAGAAAATGACTCCCAAACTCGAGTTTTAAAGCATCCCTGTTAGCAGTAGACACGCTTGAAAATGAATCTTCTTTCCAACAATTTGGGGCATTATTATCTCCAAGGTTATACCAAGGATGTCATCAGAAAACACTAGTAGAGTAAGGTGGGATTAAAGTTCAACTTTTGTGGAATATTTAACATTTCCAAAATTACAACTTAGTCATTTCCGAAATTTTACTAGAATTTTAAGCATAACGTTTTCTAATAAATTCGAAAATAGTTTTCAGACAATCCACCCAATACTCACTTGAAAGATACTAGCAGTTATAGTAAAAATTCGTTCCTTTTTTACGCTTTGAATTTAAAGATCAAAACTAATGTGCGTCTTTAAAATTAAAAAACCATCTACAAAATAACAATCTCTTGCTGTTTTAGGTAAAATCCAGATTGTCGTTTTTTATCATCAGTTCCCGAAAATAAAAAACATTAACGAACATTTCCGTGAAAAAGTGACTTCAGTGACTTTTTGTTGCAAAAAGTGACTATTTAGTGACCAAGTCGCTACCAGCCCTGCCTTCCTCGATGGTCCCTTGGATCACATTTATAATGGTTTTATGTTCTACAACTCGATACCTCTCTAACGCGGTGATCAATATCGAGTTAAGGATGGTTAACTATATCTAGTTAATTCTGACTGAACAATTTCTTGGATAGTATGGATAATTCAACTAGACCCAAATTTGAGAAACTCAAAAAAAAAAACAAACCAAGCATCAATGTTTTTGTAGGAAAACTCCTTATCACATTTTTGTATATATTTTTCAAAAAAACTTGTAGGAATAACTTTATATAGATGATCTCTCGTATAATTTTTGGACACATAATTGAAAATTTGTTTGGATGAAAAAGGAAAAGTAGGGACGAAAGCACGAAAGGAAGACATCTTCCTTCTAGCTTATCCGAATCTCGAGATATAGAATGTTCGAGAAAATTTGATATTATCCCCACCTAGGGGATGAATTTTTAATAAGATTGGCAAACTGCCCAAAAATCTTTGATCTGCTGAACAACTTCGTCGAAGACACCAACCCTCTAGCTTATCATTATCTCGTGATATAGGAGATTGAAGACAATTTGTTACTAGCGCAAGCTAGCGAATATTTTCCCAATCATTACCAGATAGCTCTTGGTCTACTAAACATCTTTGCCCAAGACGCCAAACTTCTAGCTCATCAGGTCATCTTTTTTTTTTTTTTTTATTAACGAGATTTTTAGCCCTGGGCTAGTTCAACTCGGACATAAGGATCTTGAGCAATAGAAGATTGAAGAAAATTTGTAACTGGCGCCACCTAGCGAACAAATTCCCAATCAGGTTTGTTACTGCCGGATAGCTCTTGGTCTGCTGAACAACTTTGCCAAAGACACCAACCCTCTAGCTCATCAGGATCTTGAGATATATAAGATTGAAGAAGATTTGTAACTGGCGCCACCTTGCGGATAAATTCCCAGTTAAAATTTTTACTGCCAGATAGCTCTGGGTCTGCTTAACAACTTTGCTGAAGACACCAACCTTCTAGCTCATCAGGATCTTGAGATATAGAAGATTGAAGTAAAATGCTACTAGCGCCACCTAGCGGATAAATTCCCAACTAAGATTGTTACTGTCGGATAGCTCTTGGTCTGCTGAACAACTTTGCCGAAGACACCAACCTTCTAGCTCTTCAGGATCTTGAGATATAGTAGATTGAAGAAAAATGTTACTAGCGCCACCTAGCGGATAAATTCCCAATTAAGATTGTTACTGACAGATAGCTCTTGGTCTGCTGAACAACTTTGCCGAAGACACCAACTTTCTAGCTCATCAGGATCTTGAGCTATAGAAGATTGAAGAAAAATTGTAACTAGCGCCACCTAGCGGATAAATTCCCAATTAAAATTTTTACTGCCAGATAGTTCTGGGTCTGCTGAACAACTTTGCTGAAGACACCAACCTTCTAGCTCATCAGGATCTTGAGATATAGAACATTGAAGTAAAATGCTACTAGCGCCACCTAGCGGATAAATTCCCAACTAAGATTGTTACTGACGGATAGCTCTTGGTCTGCTGAACAACTTTGCCGAAGACACCAACCTTCTAGCTCATCTGGGTTTTGAGATATCCGTTGAATGGACGATGTGGCCAATTTTGGTACCCCAAGACAATCCGGAATAACTCCGGAACCACGTGGACCATATTCCCAAGTTTCCTGGGCCATAAACTAGAAGAGTTTTTCGGGAAGTTCTGAAAATTTCAGCAAAATCCATCGAGAAACAAAAAAGTTATGCACATTTTAGTGTGTTTTTTTCATGTGAAAAGTATGTTGGCTGGATGAAGGTTAAATCACGGAACTAATTTTCACAGCAGACACAAATCCGTTTTCTGTCGATCAGCTTAAATTTAAAATTATTTTATATATCTTATGTGTGTGTGTGATACAATCCACCTCCCACTGGCCGGCAGTGCTTTTATGGAAGAAAATTGTATGCATGTATTTAATGATACCCTTCGATATCTTTATATCTGCAGACAATTTTAGCCCAGGAGAATTATTTTATATATCTTATGTCTACTTAAATAATATCATAATTACTCACAATTTACTTCCGCAATAATTTTTAGACTTCAAGCTCTTACAAGAAGCTAAATCTGTCCTAATTCGCGGACAGAATATTTTTGGATTTTCAAATTATGATTGTTTAGCTCAAATGCTTTTCCCAAAATATCCGGGGTGCATTGAAGATCGATAAAAATTCAGATTTTAGCACCACAGATTCTTGGTAGAATCTCTCGTGTGTTTTCGAGCAGGATTCTAAACCAAGGTTTTCTCTATTCACCTATAGAGTAGAACTAGTATAATAATGCTTCTACATCATATTTTTCCCGGACGAAGCTATTGATCTTCCAACATTTCTTCTAAGGACAACTGTTTAAATTGCCGATACTTTTTTGGACATTTTTAACGGAAGAATGTTTGAAGGAATCTGTAAATGCTTTCATAAAAAAAAACACTGGAGAAATTCTTGGCAGAGTCTAGGGTGTCCATTCATCCGGAGAAACCAGGAAAGCGAGAAAACCCCGGTAAATTTGAAATGCCCGGGAAAAATTACGGAAAATACCCGGCAATTATAGAGTACACCGGGAAAACATGCATTTCAAGAATAAGAATACTGGTTTGTTTCAATTCAAGCATTAAGGGCGAAACTAGAGAATCTTTTCAGGAGGTGAACGACTGTCTGTCAACTTGTACTTTGCATCATCCCTAACTTTCGGTAAGTTGGTAGAGAGATAGTTTAAGATTAAGGGCTTTGCAACATTTTTAGAAGAGTACTTTGTGATCCCTGGTAAGATTTTCAATAAGCTCTTTGTTGGAATTCTCACAAGAATCGAGCATTGACCAGTTTCTTGACTATTCTTTCTCAAGATCACTGAAAAGTTATAAGTAGATTTCTAATAAGGTTTTTATTAAATTCTATAAAGATCCTTTCCGATTTTAATTGAAATTCTTAGGAGGTAGTACAGGTTGGCGGAAAACTGGGCTTAAAATATATTTGATAAATTTCTTTGTCTCTTCTACTGAAATCAGACAGATTAGTTAAGAATTCCGTTTGGCAGATTTCTGAAATTATTGTTGATATTGATTCTTGATCTATGACAAAGAATGAGCTCCCTGACAAGTTTCTGTATGGATTTGTGCAGATTTACAGCGAATTCGTCCAATCATTCTCATCAAATTTCTTATAACGGGAATCATAAATTCATGATACGATCATTGCTGAATGAATAAATAGCAAGGTCCTTGACAATACTTGGCTAGCTTTAAGTTCTTGACGAGATTCTTGGCCAAAATTATGATAGATTGCTAGAAAGAAGCAATTTTGGATTTATATCATAAAATTTAGCCAATTTTTGAAAAGATCAAGAGTTTCTCCAGCCATGAATTATATCTGCTGCTTCCTGGCGTTACGTCCCAACTGGGACAGAGCCTGCTTCTCAGCTTAGTGTTGTTATGAGCACTTCCACAGTTATTAACAGTTTGCCAATTGATATATTTTTTGCATGCGTATATCGTGTGGCAGGTACGAAGATACTCTTTGCCCTGGGAATCGAAAAAAATTCCTTTCACCAAAAGATCTTCGACCGGTGGGATTCGAACCCACGACCCTCAGCATGGTCATGCTGAATAGCTGCGCGTTTACCGCTACGGCTATCTGGGCCCCATGAATTATATATTAGAATATAGTTGATTGGCTTTTAAACCTTCCATGTTTGTAAAAAATAGTCTAAATTTAGAGGCACAGAGTAAAAATGTGTTCATATAATTTCAAAATCTCTCTGAACTTTGGATCTTTTTGTCCAAAACTCTTTAGAAATTTAAACCGTTTGTAGCTCACAGTATTATTGAAAAAATTGCTACTGCTAGGTACTCGCCAGAACGTGGAATGCTATAGACAGAAGTGAAACCAGCAAACTCGTCTATTCAAAGAGAAAAAGCGTCGTCTGGAGGAAATGCTGTAGGAAGAAATGTAGCTGTTATGTCGGATGGACGTAAGGTGATCGATAGATGGAAGCAGCACTACGATCAACAGCTGAATGGAGCTGAGGGTTTAGGCACGGAGTATCAAGACAGCGCGAGACAGGACTCCTTCGGATTGTTGGGCAAGATCAACTAACCAACTTTCTCTACGAAGGAAATTAAGGATGCCATTCATCAGCTCAAGAATAACAAGGTAGCTGGAAAGGATGGTGTTGGAGCGGAACTTATCAAAATGGGACAGAAGAAGTTGGTCACTTGCCTGTATCGGCTGTTAAAATCTGGAAGACAAAATTGCTACCGGAGGAGGAGTAAGATGTTTTATGCCCAATCTATAAAAATGTGAGAACTATCAAGCAGTCACGACGCGGTCTGTGATGAGCCTCGACTGGGCAATGTCTGGTAAATACGATGATAACGACGATGGCGACTTACAGTTGAGGTTGGCACACGCGTATCTGTCGAAGAATACAAATCTCAATTGTAAATTAATGGTATAATTCTGAACTATTTTTTTTTTTCATTTACTTGTTTGACCCAAATTAACCCAGAATCTTGAACTTTTCACAGGTCACTTTGTATGGAATGTCCCACATTCAACATGCTTCCGTTTTATGGATGTGGTTTGTGCTAAAATCGCCCTAATAAGAAAGGTCTACATAAGTATGCTTAATGAAAAATGTGTCATCATCGAAAATACTGCTATACTCGGTCCTTACTCTATCTATACAAGTAGTTTGGTTTCAATTAACTTGATACGCGTAGTTCCTCCGAGGATTGTTCGTTTACCTGGCGTAGCTCTGAAAAATTTATGAGCATGTCCTATCAGCGGCAGCCTCCGAGGGCCTGACATTTTGGCAAATTTGGCATTCGTTTTTCGACGGGACCATTGCAGAAAAATCATCACCATGCAGACACTTGCGCACAGATACGTCAACCAGGAATACCACCACATCGCGCTTCTAATTATCTTGCGTTGATATCGCTTGAACAGAAGAAATTCCAACGGAACCGATCACCTTCACTTTTCCACTTGAATTAAAACTAAGAACTAGCTCAGAACGGAAGCACAGCCCAAACGAGAGTAATGCGATCAAACGGTATAATAGTGCTCCACCAGGTGTGGTGCGTTCAATGTTTGTTAATCAGTTAGGAATTTGGATTGATTTTTCGCCCATGAAGGGGCTCGTCTTTTGACCCTTTCAATACCCCACGCTGGAAAATTCACTTTTGCATAGCAAATCAACACTCAGCAATGTCTCAATTCTCTCTTTATTAATATTTTATTATTCTATATAATTAAAAATGGAATAGTGTTTGTATGTCACGAAATGGCTTGAGAACTAGTCAACAGATTTACCTGATTATTTCACATTTAGGTTCTTGAAGTGTTCCGACGTATTTGTGTGTACAAAATGTCGAAGAACTAGATGGAAAAAAGTAAGGAAAACAAGGGGAGCACTCTGACACTTTTTTATTTGAAATTTGTTTCGCATTATCATACAGCCTACTGCGTGTCAAGACGAAGTTTGTCGGGTCAACTAGTAAATAATATTTTGTAATGTTTTTGAAAAGATAAGGAGGTTTAGTGCCTTTTTGAGAACCATTTCGATAGGAAATTACTCAAAGGGACTTTTCCCTCTTTCTAAATTTGGAATTGAAAAAAAAAAAAACAATGTATCAATTCCTGGCGATCTCTAGATTGTGATAAGCTTATTCTTCTTGGCATTGCGTCCCAAGTAGGCCAGAGCCTGATTCTTGCAGCTTAGTGATCTAAGGGCACTTCCATGGTTATTAACTGTGAGCTTTCATTACCGAAGTTGCCATTTTCGCATCCAAATATTAAGTGGCAGGTATGATGGTATTCTATGTTTAGGGATACCAAGTAAATTTCCATTACAAAAAGATCAGATAGGGTGCAGAGCTACTTAGGCACTTCCATGATTAACTTTGGCATGGGGTGTTTTTCTCCGCCGAATTGTCTGAAACTTTGTAGTAAGAAGCACTTCAATACGACGCATATTGTGGCCGAGTATGAGCTCAGTAGCTTTCAAAAAACCCCACTGCCGAAATGAATCAAAAGTGACAAGAATAGGATCCGGCTCCCTACCGTCCGGGTATCGAACCCGGACACCTTAAGCATGTCTTTACTTTGAATCCGTGGAATTTTTCACTGGGCTAAGGAAGGCTCTTGTGGTTTGCAGTTTTATTAATCAAACTCCAAGAGATTCAGCAATTGTGCTTACCTAGGCATGAAAGGGTCTATTTCTGCACGCGCCTAGATTAGTAAGTTGGATGCACCACTGTTTAACAGCATTGGTTAATGAAGAAGCGTGTGTAATTATTACCTTGTCCTCCATATCGATTGGTCGAGTCAGCCCAGTCAGCCGATGAGCTGTGCTTTCATCGAAAGTAAGTTTGAACAAAGCAAACAAAATCGCTGAAGAGGAAAGTGGATCAAAATGCCATGCTAGGCTTTTGATCGTTCACTTTTTTATTACAGTCATCTCTCCCTTACTCGATATTGAAGGGACCATCGAGTTAGGGAGGTATCGAGTTACAGAACAAAAAAGCAGTGCAACTGCGTTCCAAGGGACCATCGAGTTAGCCATGAAAACCAACTTTTACTATGGTTCTCTAACTCGATATCGACATACGGAATATTGAGTAAGGGAGAGTTAACTGTATATTGGATTAAAACTGTTTGAATGTGTTACAATATTTATTTGAAACGACTATATTCTAACTTGTTCAAACATTCTCAAGTAACCATGCTAATCAGCTGCAATTTATGTATATAAACTGTGTACATAAAGCTAGCACTACTATATACAGTTGACTCTCCACTCTTTTTTAACTCGATGGATTTGTTGGTCTTCTTAAATTTACATACCACGTGCTCTCCATAAGTTTTTTTTTCTATACCCCTACACAGTTAAGAATAATGAAGATTACACGTCAAGTAAACTTCATTTATGCGATGTAAACATTACGTCATGTAAATTTAAGTCTGGAATCATGTAAATTTGTGTTATATGTCATGTAATCAAACAGAATCCTGCTGGATTACATGACATATAATTGAAGTTTACATGACGTGTCATGTAAATATCCATTATATCCACGCTCCAATGATGTGCATTATATGTTATCTGAAATTTACACGTTTCGTTCGAACTGTGTATGTGTCGTCTAATCGATGTCGCGTGTAAGGTAAAACTCTATCCATAGCTGGATATTCTTTTCAAATTTCAACTTATTCATCGATTTTTTGTGTGGATATGTTCTACAGTCGACTCTCCACATCTCGATGTTCTATATCTCGATATCTCTCCCTATGTCGATGATTTCTTGGGTCCCTTCATGCTGCATACAATTTATCTCTCCACATCTCGATATCCTCCTTATCTTGATATCTCCGTATCTCGATGTATTCCAGTTAATTTTTCGTTCCCAATTTTCTCTCTGTATGTCGATATGACCAATATCAAAGGTTACTAGACCAAATTTTTGGGGTTCAAAACAAATTAGGAACGTGCAATGACATCTGATAGTTTATTATTTTCTTGGTAACGGAGTGTTTTCCAATCTAGTATTCACTAAAATTTGTTCTTAGTCTCGATCTCTCGATAGTCCCTTCGATATCAAGATGTGGAGAGGCAACTGTATTTGTAGTGGTGGAGCTAGCAGATTACCGTACCTTAAGCAGTGAACGTTGTGTATATGATACCTGAAAATATAAAGAGACTTTGCAAGAGAAAGTGGGATTATTATCGGAGCGACGAAGAGTGACGGTTGACATCGGGACACTACAATTGGCGAGAGGATTGGCGGAAAAAAAACTAATTGGAGGTAGGAAACATAATCTTATTCTAATTTCTTTTTTAGCTTACTCGGACAAAATAACTATTAAAAAGGTGACTGATGTTAATTTCGAAGAAAATTAAAACGTGATTCAGTTGTGGAACATGAAAAAGAAAAAAAAAAGTTCTCTGACGTGAAGAGTGGTGAAACGATTTTGAGGTTAAAAAAAAAACCGCAACCGGGAGGTTGGAATTTAGAAAACAGTCCACAACCGGGAGGTTAAGTTCCACAATCGGGAGATTGAAATCCGCGACCGGGAGGTTGGTTCGATTAGATTGATTTATATAAGCTGAAGTCCACAACCGGGAGGTTGAGATCCACAATCGGGAGATTGAAATCCGCGACCGGGAGGTTGGTATTTTGATCTGATAGCAAACGTAAACAAAAGCAATGGTTTGAAACTGCATCCGGGAGGATGAGATTTTCAATGTATGAGCCATTTTACGAAGCAGGTCAAATGACAGGAGACCTGGGATTTTTCAATCATCGTCGTCAGTTATGGCGATGATGATGGTTGATGACTGTGCGCATTTCAAGCGTAGCTTTTCATACAGGCAAAAACTTAAATGGAGAAAAAATATTAAAATATTTCTGATCACAAAAATGCTTTTTTATGTGAAATATAGGTGAAAAAGAGGTAGCTGATACAATAACTAGGTGTAAAGTTGCAGTAACAAACATTTTTTGATCTCTTTTTTTCATTTTCTTCATGTCCTCGTTTGGTAAGATGAGGCGTTGTTAAAAAATCACGCTGGATTTAATCCCAGGTCTCCTGTCAATTGACGCCGTTTCGGCGATCAGCTGTTCCGAAACGTCTCGTAAAATGGCTTATACAGCGCATGCTGAGGTGGAATAAGGGTGTGTATCATTCGGTGAAGTTTCCACGCAGTGAGATTTTTTTTTACTTTTCGAAAAAAAAAAAGCCAATCTGGCTAACCGGATTGAGTTTGTACATGGTTTAATTGGAAGCAAGCGAGTTCTGAAAAGAGTTGTTGAAAAGGAAAAATTTCTGCATACACACTTATATGTGTACTATTTTCTGTTCTGTTACAGATGGAAATGAACGGACGACCGATTCCGCAGTTTTGTTGCGAATAGATAGAACGCACGAAATTGGCTCTGGAATGGAAGTCGTGGAAAACCTCGCTCGAATTTTATTTCGAGGCGCATGAAATCCATGACCAGAAGATGAAGAGAGCGAAGATGTTATATCTTGGAGGTACTCAGCTGCAGCGTGTTTTCACAAACCTACCGGACACAGATAAAGTTCCATTGGTGGCATGGGAGAAAAGATGGTACGACACAGCAATCGAAAAGTTGGACGAATTCTTTCAACCTGTTCGCCAGGATACGCTTGAACGACATCGGTTAAGAGAGATGAAGCAGAAACACGATGAACGGTTTGCGCAATTTATTTTGAGGCTGAGGCAACAAGTTGCAGATTGCGGTTTTGAGAAGCATCCACCGGAAATTGCTAAGGTGTTGACAGAAATAACACTAATTGATGTGATCGTCGAAGGTTGCTCCTCATCCGAACTGCGACGTCGAATCCTGAAGGAAGATCAAACTTTGGAACAAATTGAGGCTCTTGGTGCCATGCTTGAAGGGGTTGAAGAGCAAGTCAAAGGATTCAGTGCTGATCAAAAGATGGATGACAAGGTATTCAAAGTGACGGACAACAGACCTTGGAATGCACGCCCTATTCGTCAAGATAGAGGAGCTTGTTTCAATTGTGAGAACATGGGACATTGGTCAAAGTCGGCACAATGTCCAGCTACGAACCAGATATGCCGAAATTGCAAACAAAAAGGCCACTTCAAATCAGTTTGTCGGGCTAAAAAGCGTATGCCACCAAAAGTATTCAACGACCACCCAGATAAGCGAGTTCGTTTAATTCAGACGAACGAGAATACTGTACCCGATTCAACCAACGATGTACAGGAGAAACAGTATTATGCGTTCTATTCAGGAAATCAGTCCAACATGATCGACTGCAAAATCGGAGGCGTAAAATGGGAAATTCTCATTGATTCTGGGGCCGACTGCAACCTGATATCATCGCGTGCCTGGGCAATGTTGAAAGATGCAAAGATCCAAGTACACTCATCGACGAAAGGCTGTGTTAGAACATTGCGGGCTTACGGAAGTCAGAACCCTTTGAGCGTATTGGGAAGTTTCGTTGCCGATATCGAGATTGGTCAGAAGCGCACTACCGCGGAATTTTTCGTGGTAGATGGAGGTCAACAATGCCTGTTAGGAGACACCACTTCTAAAGAACTTGGTGTGCTTAAAGTTGGACTGAATATTCAAAATGTGAATGAGCACCCTAAACCGTTTGCGAAAATCTCTGGTATTCAAGTCCATATTCATATGGATCCAGAAGTGAAGCCGGTATTCCAACCACTACGGAAGGTGCCTATTCCTTTAGAAGCAGCTGTGAACCGGAAATTGGATGAACTTCTTGTGCGAGATATCATCGAAGTTAAGGTCGGACCAACTACATGGGTATCGCCACTTGTGGTGGTCGGTAAATCTAACGGCGATCCGAGACTGTGTCTGGACTTTCGCCGTGTCAATGAAGCAGTCCTTCGAGAACGTTACCCGATGCCCGTGGTAGATGAATATCTTGCTCGCTTGGGGAAAAATATGATTCGGAGCAAGTTGGACATCAGAGAAGCATTCCTACAGGTGGAACTTGCGCCGGAATCAAGGGATTGCACAACGTTTATAACAAGTAAAGGACTTTATCGATTCAAACGCCTTCCGTTCGGCCTTGTCACAGCACCTGAAGCGTTCCAGAGGACGATGGACGAAATACTGACCGGCTGCGAAGGTACTCACTGGTACTTGGACGACGTGGTTATCGAGGGAGCTACTATCGAGGAGCACGATCATCGATTGCAAAAGGTAGCATGACTCGATTGATTTGAAGCTTGTTTTTTTGTTATGCGGACAATAAATCAAATTGAAATAAATGTTTTTTTTTATTTCATCTAAAAAACAATCATCATAGGTGCTAAAACGATTCGAAGACCGTGGAGTGGAGCTAAATTGGCAGAAATGTGTATTCAAAGCGACAGAGCTTGATTTCTTGGGACATAACATCACGTCGGATGGTATATTTCCAATGCAAACAAAATCGGATGCCATAATATCGTTCCGTAGACCCACGAATGAAACGGAAGTGAAGAGTTTCTTAGGCTTGGCGAATTATATGAATAAGTTCATACCTAATTTAGCCACGATCGACGAACCATTAAGACAATTAACACAGAAGGGTGTGCGATTCCTGTGGACTGAGCGACACACCAATGCATTCGAGGCGATAAAACAAGCGATGAGTCAGGCAGTTAGACTAGGATATTTCGATGTTAATGACCGTACCCTTGTACTAGCAGACGCGAGTCCAGTCGGACTGGGTGCTATTCTAGCGCAAACGGATGAGAATAATGAAACACGTATTGTAAGCTACGCTTCGAAATCTCTCACGGATACAGAAGCTAGGTATTGTCAAACGGAGAAGGAGGCGCTTTCTCTAGTTTGGGCCGTGGAACGTTTTCAAGTGTACTTGATTGGTAGGGCATTTGATCTCGTTACGGATTGCAAGGCCTTACACTTTTTGTTTGCCCCTCGTTCAAGGCCTTGCGCACGCATTGAACGTTGGGTATTACGTATTCAAGCATTCGATTATAACGTAATCCACATTCCTGGGGAGAAGAATGCAGCAGATGCCCTATCTCGGTTGGCAACGATGAGATCACGACCTTTCGACGCCTCTGAAGAGTTGATTATCCGAGAAGTTGCTTCTTTAGCTGCTGGAGCCGTAGCATTGTCGTGGGTAGAAATCCAGAACGCGTACAAAGAGGATGAAGAGTTGAAGGAGGTCATCAACTTTATAGAAGCGGATCGCGCACTCGAGTTGCCTTTATCTTATCGTTTAGTAGCTAATGAGTTATGCGTAGTTGATGGAGTTCTGATACGAATAGACAGAGTTGTGATTCCGAGCAAACTGCGAAATACAGTACTTCGCTTGGCACACGATGGGCACCCGGGCAGTAATATGATGAAATCTTTTTTGCGATCTAGTGTATGGTGGCCCAAAATGGACCGTAACGTAGAAGAGTTCGTTAGAGAATGTCGTGGGTGTAATTTGGTTTCAGCTCCTGAGGCTCCAGAACCACTTGTGAGACGCGAAATGCCAAACGGTCCCTGGCAAGACGTGGCTGTGGATTTTTTAGGTCCTCTACCAGATGGACAACATTTGCTGGTTGTCGTTGACTACTACAGTCGCTATGTAGAGATTCGTGAAATGGCATCTACGAGCGCAACTGCTACCGTACATGAGTTGAGTGCTATCTTTGCGCTATTCGGCCTACCTATTACGTTGAGAGCAGACAACGGACCACAGTTTAGCAGAGAATGCGAGGAATTTAGTTCTTTTTGTCAAGAAAATGGCGTTAGATTAATCAACACGGTTCCATATTGGCCGCAGCACAACGGCGAGGTCGAAAGACAAAATAGGTCGATCCTAAAGCGTCTTAGGATTGCTCAACAACTGGGGAAGGATTGGAAGATGGAACTCACAAAATACTTGTTGGTGTACCATTCTACCAACCATCCAACGACAGGAAAATCACCAGCAGAATTAATGTTTGGCCGACGTATTCGTACCAAATTACCACAGGTCCCATTATTTAAGACTGATGATGAAGAGGTTCGCGATAAAGATCGAGAGCAAAAGCAAAAAGGGAAGGAATATACAGATGTGAAACGGAAAGCTCGTTTTAGTGAAATATCGGTGGGAGATTGTGTGCTTATGAAACGTATGAAGAAGTCTAACAAATTAGACTCGGAGTATTTAAATGAAGAATTTATTGTAACACGAAAAGTGGGAATGGACTGTACGATCAAGTCAAAGTTGTCGGGAAGAGAGTTCCGTCGAAGTGTTGCTCATTTGAAACGATTGGAGCCAACAAATGATGGCAACGATAAACGCAGCGATAGTACTTCTACCTCCTACTCAGATACATCTCCATTGCCGAAGGCTGATAAACCCTCTATGTCTAATGTGGGTGCCGAACCGTTTCGAAAGAGAGTCTGCCGAGAACCTCGTCGTTTTCAGGATTACGTATCGCATTAAATATTAAAGTTAAGGTGGATTGTAGTGGTGGAGCTAGCAGATTACCGTACCTTAAGCAGTGAACGTTGTGTATATGATACCTGAAAATATAAAGAGACTTTGCAAGAGAAAGTGGGATTATTATCGGAGCGACGAAGAGTGACGGTTGACATCGGGACACTACAGTATTACTCAATATTCTATAAGTCAATGGTCTCTTGAATATCGAGTTATGGAGTGTAGACTTTATAGGTATAGAGTAGTTTGCAGAAATCGAGTTCAGCTCATTGCAAATATTAAGCGTGTACATGATTTAGAGCTGATTTTAGGCCGTTTCAAGCCTTTTGAAGCCGTTTTAAGCTCTTTAAGGCTATTTTAAGCCATTTTAAGCCGTTTAAAGCCATATTAATTCATTTTAAGGTATTTTAAGCAATGTTTAGCAATTTTCGGCCGTTTTAAGCTGTTTTAGCTCTTTATCGTTTTACGTTTTTTTAAAGCCATTTTAAGTCGTTTTAAACCGTTTTAAGCTATTTTAAGCCATTTTATGCCACTTTAAACCATTTCAAACCGTTTGAAGCCGTTTTATGCTGTTCTAAGCGTTTTTTTTTAAGATTTTATGCTGTTTGAGGGGGCAGGATTCATCATTGATTTCTAAATTTTCAAAAGCAGTTTTTTCGTTCAAAATCGAGGAAATTTACAAGAAAATGTGTTCAATGTATTCTATTCTCCAACCGAAACGCAGTGAACACATTTTCATCGAATTCTTTTCAGTTTTGAACAGAAAAACTGCTTTTGCAGATTCGATGATGACGATGATCACGATGACGGAGCGTTGAACGTTAAGTCTTTTGAAACTGTTTAAGCCATTTTAAGCCGTTTTAGCCGTTGGAGCCGTTAAGCTGCTTTGAGCGTTTTTGGACCGGTTAAGCCTTTTAAAGCCGTTTTAAGCTCGATTAGGCTCTTTTAAGCCTTTTAGGCCTTTTAAAGCCATTTTAGGCCATTTGAGCCATTTTTATGCCGTTTTAAGCCGTTTAATCCTGAGTGAAAGCAAAAATACTAAACCCCTCACCGCTTATCGAATTCTTAACGGATTCAAATGATATTTTTTTAGTATACTGGCACACATATCTTGTTCCTAGAAGTGGACGGAGGAATTCGCGAATATTTTTGTGGCCGGAGTTATTCCGGTGGGTTACTGGGTCAAGTCAGGTGAAAAACGGCTATTTTTTGGGACATGCCAAGTTATCTTTATACATTTGCATTGGCATCCATTAAAATTTGCATAAATTATTAAAATCTGCTATTCAACATTATAAATGAAGAGTTTTGGAACGTTTAGAATGTACCGGATGCGGACATTTGGACTTTGTTGAATACTAAACCGCTTCAATTCTCGAAAAGTAGAAATCAAACATAATTGTTCACTAAAATGGATTTCCATAAGCTTGGCACAGATGTTTCGATACAAGCGTCCCGGGGACCCGTAAATGTTCATTTGTAGATCAATCAAATGCAAGACTCATAGTTATCCAATTCAATAGTTTCTCAAAAGTTTTACACTGATGCAATTTTCTTAAAATTCCTTGATATAGTGGCCACATTATAGCCAACTCCGGAAATTATCTGTGACTTGAAATTTGCCTACCTCCAGGGGAACACACACAACACTCTTCTCACCCGACCTGACCCAGTGACCCACCGGAATAACTCCGGCCACAGGAATATTTCCGCGTTCCTCTGGTCACTTCTAGAAACTAGATATGTTGGCCAGTATACTGACAATACAAAAAAACATTTGAATCCATTAAGATGTTCGCCGAGCGGTGAGGGTTTAAGTATTTTTGCTTTCACTCAGGCCTATACGCGTTAAACAATTTTAAGCCAATTTTGTCCGTTTCAATTCTTTTAAAGCCTATTTAAGTCGTTTTAAGCCATTTTAGGCCGATTTAAGCCATTTCGAACCATTTTAAGCCATTTGAAGCCATCTTAAACCATTTGTATCCAGTTTTAAACCATTTTAGCATAGCTTTAAATTACAATTATGTGCTTCGTTTAGAATAGATTACGAGAAATTTTCAGGATAATATGTTGATGGGAATTCTGGAGAATTTGAAATGTATATGTACAGGGCATTGTACACTTTGACATTCAAGTTGTCTTGAAGTGCTGGGAAATGCTCGTTGAAATCAATCCATAAATAATTGAAAGCAACCCTTTCAGTTTTGACCATTTTGTATTGAAAATCAAAAAAGTTGTAAATGTATTGTCCAATTTTGTACGATATAAAGATAGAAATTCCTGTTCCAGATTTTTTTAAGCGATATCAAAAACAATTGCTTGAGCTGTCTATTAGGGTACGTTTTGAGCAACTTTCCCCTGTTTGTCGTCTGGGCCGTGATTGGGGGCAGCTCACAAAATTCCGATCAAAGCAGCGTCTCGTCGCAACTTCCTAAATTGCACCGGCTAGATACATAAGGAAGGTACATAGGATACGTTTATGAATTATGAAAAGAATTGAAAAGACGATAAAAGTGATTAGAGTGCTCTACTTTGCATTGATCGAGTAGGTGAGTTGACGCGGAGCGTTATGTTGCATGCATATAATGTTGGAAAAAATGAATCGTCCGTATCATAATAAACATGTTATTTATGAGTTACAACAGTAGAGTCGTTCTAAATAAATCAATTACAGATTTTATCATTTGGTTAATGAAGCTTCAGTTCAGTACAACTTTTTCTCTTCTTCTTGGAATTAACGTCTTCACTGGGACAGAGCCTGCTTCGCCGCTTAGTGTTGTTATGAGCATTTCCACACCCAAATAATCACAAGCATTATATCAATGCATTAATTTGGTCGAAAGTCAACATTTTTTGCATCAATAATGTTATTATGCATTTATTCAATAACTGTCAAGCAATAATTCAATTGATTAACATTCCAAATGCTTTGTAGCATTATTTTAATATAGCATTATGCTAAGCGTTCAGAGTGAATATACAGTTATAGGGGGAGATCCCCCAGTGCCGGACAGCACCCAATACCGGACAAAGTTGAAACATTGAGAAATCATGGTCCAATTAAGATGGTGTATTAGTAGAAAAGAAAGCTATTATGGAGACTAATGTTTGCGTAGAATAACACATCCTTGAAATATGCATCCCTTTTTAAAAAAGTAGAAAAGTTTGAAAATCTTTAAAAAATTGACGTATCTTCTTAATTTTGAGCCTATTTAGTAATTATTTTGAATATGAAAAAATACTTTGGATCCCGCAAGCATGATCGAACATAATCCTAATTTGATAGTATGAATGTATTTTGTACCGTAATTGAAGTAAATATGGACAAATCACAATTTTGGTCAAGCACCTCCTGTCCCTCAGTTTCGGACAGCTTGATTTGTTATATGATATCTTTGTAATTATTGCATCAGTGTCTCATAATACTTTCATTTTTCATGGGTTCCGTCGACCATGGTATCAAACATGCAATAAAATTAAGAAGAATGAACATTCATAACAACATCGTAAAATGTGCTATTTTTCATCATATATGAAAGAGGTTTTTGATAGGCATCTTGCAAACTAAGAAAAACTCAAATTATTTTTGTAAATGTTGCAATTGCATTGAATTGGTAATTATAAACTATTTCTAAAGTGTACACATTCAATGATGTTCAAATTTACAGAATTCGAGGCATTTCCAGATCGTGTCCGGTATTGGGTGCCACCTTTCAAGATCGATCAATTTGGTACTAAAAAACATCATCAGAACACCATGTCAAAACTCATATTTATATTTTCAAATTTATTTTTGTACACTATAAAAATGATAATATTTATCATAAATGGGTAACACGAGCCCATAAAATCAATATTTTTCGAATTATGAATTTAGTGGCTTAAGTGTCCGGTACTGGGGGATCTCCCCCTACTGTCCATCGAGATCACATAAGACGATCGAGCACGTTCGAGCTCGCTCATTACGTTTTGTGGGATATGGAAGAAGAATGAAATTTCTTTCTTTTATTTCGATCCCCCATTTAATGATCTAAGGATATATGTATTCATTCAGAATTGTTGTATTTTATCTATGAGACTCTTTTATTCATAAGGAGCGAGAAGAAATGTCGATCAAAATCTCTCTCCTGAAATCGTTTTATTGCGCTAGGGCTTTGTTTTGTGGGTTAAGTTATGTTATTTCCTCTACAAGAAAGAATGGTGATCAAATTCTTTCTACCGTTGTTTCATTTGGTGAGGAAAGGGAATCACTGTTGTTCAATCGCCGAAGAGATTTTTTTCTATTCGTAATAACTGGGCGAATAGTACACAGTGGCTTCGTTTATAAGGAACTTTTATCCTACCTTATTACATCAGCAGCTTTAGCACAGGACACCAACGCGCCAGGCATCCAGCACACCATCATCCTAGTTGTGGGTTCGAACCTTGATTCCAACAAAAATAAAATCATTGAGCTGGTAAAGAAAACCATTGAAATGTAGTCAATGGATTCATTGTTTTGTTTATTTTTAACGCAAACCCTAAGTATACATTATGTTAAGCTAATATACATCATGAACCCTAAAACAAACATAAATGCTTTAGTAGGGCTTGTGCATTAAAACTGTTTTACCAAGTATTGCATTAATTTGGTTAAGGTGGGGCCCTTTCCAACTTTAATTATGCTTTATATTGCTCTTAAAGGTTACCGTAAGGCGGGGTGACATTGGTCCATAAGGGTAACTTTGGGCCAATATTTTTACAGCAAGCTAATGCCAGAACAATAAAAACAATGTGTCAAATTAAAAGAATACTTTATAAATAGCCAATAGATGGCCATAGATTAGTTTTTTGACGTTCCTACTAATCATGAGATGCATCGAAAGAGGCGGTCAATGTTACCCCCTAGGTCCAATGTCACTCCGCACGGCGGTATGTCACTCTAAAACACAATCTGATAGCACACTGTTGAGGATTGAACGCTTCACAGTTAATAAATGTATTTATAACCCCAAACACACTATCTCTATGTACCGGACACTTAAGCCATTAAATTCATAATTCGAAAAATATTGGTTTTATGTGTTCCTGTTACTCATTTATGATAAATATTATCATTTTTATAGTGTACAAAAATAAATTTGAAAATATAAATATTAAATTCGACATTGCATTTTGATGATGTATTTTAGTACCAAATTGATCAATCTTGAAAGGTGGCACCCAATACCGGACACAATCTGGGAAGGCCTCGAATTCTGTAAATTTGAACATTATTGAATGTTTTTACTATTGACTGTTTAACAAGAAACTTGCAATGATCGACGCGCCACCATAATTCTTATAGCGGAGGGTATTAGAACTAACTTGGAGGTGATGATTTCACAATTTGGAGGTTAAAATCACCTCCAAACACTAGCGATTTTGCGGTGGGATGTTGACGTTTGATGACGAATAGGAATAGTATATAATTACCAATTCAATGCATTTTAAACATTTACAAGAACAATTTGAGTTTTCCTTATTTTGCAAGATGCCCTTCAAAAACCTCTTTCATATATGATGAAAAATAGCACATTTTACGATGTTGTTCTGAATGTTCATTCTTCTTAATTTTGTTGTATGTTTAATACCATGATCGACGGAATCCATGAAAAATGAAAGTATTTTGAGACACTGGTGCAATAATTACAAAGATATCATATAAAAAATCAAGCTGTCCGAAACTGGGGGACAGGAGACGCTTAACCAAAATTGTAATTTGTCCACGTTTATTTCAATTATGGTACAAAACACATTCATACTATCAAATTAGGATTTTGTTCGATCATGCTCGTGTGATCCAAAGTATTTTATCATATTCAAAATAACTACTAAATAGGCTCAGAATCAAGGCGATACGTCAATTTTTTCAAGATTTTCAAACATTTCTACTTTTTTAAAAAGGCATGCTTATTTCAAGGATGTGTTATTCTACGCAAATATTAGTCTCCATAATAGCTTTCTTTTCTACTAATACACCATCTTAATTGGACCATGATTTCTCAATTTTTCGACTTTGTCCGGTACTGGGGGATCTCCCCCTATACTACTCTTATTAGCCATGGTCAGATCAATATTGCAGAACAGCATAAACACACTCGCGACAGTGGCACTCTATGTACAATGATTCTACCATCAAACACAAGCCAGGTAATGTGATCTAGTAGGTGGGGATAATTCAAATCTTATCTTCACTCTCAGTAAATCTTAATGGTATCAAATATTCGGTGACATTGAACTGAAAATACGGAAATAGAGTAAAAAGAAACAAGACACATTTCTAGCGAGAATCTTTTATTATATTTCAACTACTTTCTTAACAGATCATGGATACTGACGAAAATCCGCAGGTAATTGAAGCCAAGGAGCGTGAGGAGGAGATTCCTCAGGATAAACCAGTATATGCCATATTACAGTCAGATCTTGATAGGGCAGTAGTTCAGCGAAATTATGCAGTCACGCGCATCTCTCAGATCATTGAGACAGCTGCAGTGTTTGAAAAGGAAGCTTCCCTTTTGGAAATCAGAAAAGACATGCTTAAAGATTGCTACAAAACATACGACCAGATGCAGAGTACTCTTAAGCAATGGATTCCAGATGAAGCCGAAAATCGAACAGAAGTCGAGGTGAAGTATTTAACGGGCTTGACGGTGTTTGAAAAAATGCATTTTTAGTATACTCTTCCAACCATCCAGAAATTCGAATACCTCAAACCGTCTTTACGAGGAGTAGCTCTCGGACTCATCGACTCATTGCCAACCACTGAAACAAACTACGCGATTCGTCATCAAACGTCAACATCTCACCGCAAAATCGCTAGTGTTTGGAGGGGATTTTAACCTCCAAATTGCCAAATAACCTCCAAATCATCACCTCCAAGTTAGTTCTAATACCCTCCGTTATATGAAATATGGTGGCGCGTCGATCGTCGCAAGTTTATCGTTATACAGTCAATACAGAAGCACACCCGCGAACTATTTGAGCTGAAGGCAGTTGAGATGGAGTCAGCAACAGCCTTGCGAGATTTATTCGATTCGGCTCGCAAACATCTACGGTGCCTGCAAATTTTGGAGCAGCCTGTGGAATCTTGGGACGCCATTAGGTGTATAACGGCAAATAAACTGGATTCAGAAACTCGTAAAAACTCGAATGGGAGTCATCAGCCTCAGGAACAACGCAACCAAGTTACAAGCAACTGGAGAAATTCGTGAACGAGAGATGCCATGTTTTGGACGCAATACCATCAAAATCCAGACAAGTTTTTGAAGGATTCAAATGGTTCACCCATTTCTTGTCGAGCATTATTGGACCCAGGGTCGCAGTCCAATTTTATTACAAAAGCTTTTGTAACAAGGTTGGGAGGTCATATTGGTTCAGTCCATGTAAATGTAGTCGGGTTTGGCTAATAAGTGCAACCAGTAATGGGTAAGACGTCCATCTTCTTCAAAGCCAGAACCTCATCCTACTGCAAAACTATATTATATTTGGTACCTAACCGAGACAATAACTGGGCCAATACCCGAACAAGATTTGAACTTAAATGGTTGGGACTTGAGTGACATAACATTGGCTGATCCGGAATTTCACTTGAGTCGTCCTGTGGATATGCTTCTGGGAGTATCGGTAATGTTTGACATACTGCGAAATGGAAACATGGATATCGGTAATTATAAAAATAATGCTCATATATTTTGTGCAATAACGAAATTATATCTACCTACCGGTTGGGTGACAAAACGTCGAAAGACAAAATGTCGAATGCCAAAACGTCGAATGCCAAAACGTCGAAAGGACAAAACGTCGAAGGGACGAAATGTCGAAAGGACAAAACGTCGAAAGACAAAATGTCGAATGCCAAAACGTCGAATGCCAAAATGTCGAAAAGATAAAACGTCGGAAGGAAGAAACTTCTAAAACAAAAATAATTACGAATGTTAGCGAAAATAGGTAAAAATGTAAAGTAGAATTCATATACTTAACCAGATATTGAATAGTAAAGGCAGTAAAAATATATTTTTTCCAATGTTATTACCGTGATAACGTAATATTTAGCTGGTTTTGGAAAGGATTGTAAAAGGATCAAATTAAACTAGCCAAAACTTGCATAAAATGTTGAAGATTATTTTTAATCATCAGGTTATAAGATATTTGTTTTAGTCTCTCAGTAAAGTGCTTATTCTAGTTAAACATTGAAAGGACTCGTATCGTTTTTGTTCGAGTTTGACGTTTGCGCAGTATCGCCACCTAGTCGCTGGTTAGCCAAACCAAGTGTTTTAAGCTTTGAGTGTTAATGTTTGGTTAGGGCTCATGCACAATTTATGATACGCTCCAAGAGGGGGGGAGAAGATCAAGCCAATCGTGACAAGCCTTACACAAATTTTTGATGCCTCGTTCAAAAAGCGTGACAAAATCCCCCCTTGGTTTAAAAAAATTAAATTGAGCGTGACATAATTTGTGTACCATCCCATTGACTATGTTTTAAATTGATAGTTCTCTAGTTGTTATGTCAATTTGTCTGTGAAAATAATCTACAGAAACAATAAATCAATGTATAGAAGTTAATTCAATAGTTAACATTGAATACTTGCTGGATTTCCTGATTTCTATACATGTGATCGTGAATATCTGTTTCCGAAAAGACGATCAATCAATCCATTCATTTTGTCAATTCCATTGACAAAAGAATGAGCACATTTTTGAAGAATAAGGAATTCACTAATAGGGTAATGACTAATGACTTTTTACATCGCTCTGAAATTCTAGCAGTTGGCGCTAGCAATGAAAAATACAGAAAACAACCTTTTGAACAGTCAATTCCTAGCACCAACCATCGACGACACAGTTGTTTGTATTCCTCTCATTCAACATGCTAATCCGGTTCTCAAGATTCTTTAACTCAGGTTTTAATTTCGATTTGCTTCAAGTGATGCACTACGTTCTTCTTTTCTCGACAGAAATGAATGGTTGATTGACTTTTTTCTGGGAAATCCGTTCCATGCTTACTGTGATGAAAATTGTAAATTTTTCTGTTTCCAACGCTATCCGCATCGCAACCATTTTTTCCTTAGCAACGCCAGTTATCCAAGAACCTTCGATAGAAAAACTAATGCTTTCGACGTTTTGTCTCTTCGACGTTTTGTCCCTTTCGACGTTTTGGGATTCGACGTTTTGGCATTCGACGTTTTGGGTTTCGACGTTTTGTCTTTCGACATTTTGTCCCTAAACCCTACCTACCAACCAGGTGAACAATTAACTCTTGTACAGAATACGGCGTTGGGATGGATTGTTGGAGGTAACATAACCAGAATGGACTTAGGTGATAGTCTGAACCATTTTATGCATGAAAGAACTGTCAACCTGACAGTAAAAGAATGGTCAGAGGAAGAAACCATCTGTGAACAACTGTTTGTGGATACGACCAGACGAAATGGAGATGGTAGATTTGTGGTGAGACTACCCATAAAAATATGTGTTGGACAGCTGGGGGAATCCAACACTCAGGCAAATGGACAATCGATAAACATAGGAACCCCTTATGAAAATTCGTCACAAGAATTCGGATTGAAATTCATAAATTTGCCTTATGAAAACAGAATTTGAAAACAAAAAACGTTTTCGCGGCAACCTGGAATCGAACTAAGAACCTTGCGATTGATAGGCCGGAGCATACACCACGCGCCTATCGACGCCTTGATGTGGAGTGATGCTAAAACGATACATAAAGCGTTCGTATTGCAATAATTGTTTCACCTTTCATAAGGCAAAATGTATGAAATTCGATAGTCCAATAGGCGAATTCCGGTGCGTTTTTTCTTCGAAGAAAAGAAAATTTTCTTGCTGGTGTGTAATGGAAGAAAATTTCTTCTCTTCGAAGAAATTGTTAGCCGGAATTCACCTACAGTTCGCTGCGTGTAGCTCAGACTCTCTTTGTCTGCAAATGTGCGTCTGCACCCCCGCTAATTTGAACGGTACCTCATGCAAACCATCGGGGTTCATTTTTAATTTGAACATCTAGCCACCCTAGAAACGTGTTTCTGGTTACCTCTTTCACTGTTTTGTTTTGATTCTGCGTTCCGTTCCACAGCAGTCCATCTTACTTCACTCCGTTCCATGAACTAAATGACGTTTGAACCATTTTTAATCTGAACGATGTGCAAATTAGCGGGGTACAGATTAAAAAGTGTTCAGATTAAAAGTGGTCAAACCAACGGGGGTACCCGGTATAAATATTAGTAGTAGAACGCTAGTGGCGCTGTTGTCACAAAACTGATTTCAATTATTATTACCTTAAATTATGGTTTTTCATTGTTTGTTCAATACTATGTTGTTGTTTTGGTTTTCATAATTAATTTGATACTTTGATGCCCGGTACTCAAGCTGTCAGTTCGTGACAAACTAGATGTTGGTAACACGAACAGCAGCGACATTAGCATTCTTAGGTTAATGCTTCTACTGTTCGGGGACGATTAGAAGCTTATGTTGGTTCAGTGCGGAGGGGTGACGGGAAGAGGGACGAAAAATATTACTCGTGGACTTTTTGCGGCTTTGTTTCGTCGTGGTCTTCTTGTCAGTCATTGAAGACAAAGAATATGACGATCTTTTACGCACTGAATATTTTTTTCAATTTTTCGTCATTGGTCAATGACGGAACCGATGGTTACCAACAATAGAAATAATAAACCATAGAAGAATAATGTCGCTGGTGTTCCCTTTGTTCTCGCTCAGAAACATGTTGGGTACATAAGTGTCAAACTGCATACATTTTCGCGTTGCATTTATAGCCCCGCCTATCTCCACCAGCAAAAGATGTTCCTACTGCGACGCAAGCGACATTCTTCTTCTATGGTTTATTACTTCTATTTTACCAACCATGCTTGGGACGATCCAACTTGGAGTCAAATCGACAATATTTACCACTGACAACGAAATAGCGCTGCTTGAAGTTGCACAATTTTCCCGGCCAAGACATGCATCATTCATGGTCCGACGAGTCATCGAAAACATCTCTCAATTAATTTAGGTTCGAATCCCGGCGAAGGAATTAAGCAAAATACACAGATGAATCATAATCAGAACAAAGACAAACAAAAGCAATGCAGACACCCGTTTGGGCCGTTTAAGCCACTTTAAGCCATTTAAGCCATTTTGAGCCTTTTCAAGCCGTTTGAAGCCATTCAAGTCATTTTAGGCCATTTTTAACCGTGTTAAGCTGTTTTAAGACGTTTTAAACCGTTTCAAGCCGTTTAAGCTGTTTTTGGCCCTCTTATGTCGTTTAAGCCTATTCAAGTTATTTTGAGCGTTTTAAGTCGTTTTAAGCCATTTTAATCCACATAAGTAGTCGAAATTTAGTGACAAACTCAACTATTTTAAGCAACCAAATTTTACCAACACTACCTACGTTGGTAAAATTCGGTTTGGTTCCGAACAAGAGGCAAATTCATCTGCATCATTAAGTTTGCTTCTTGTATGCAAACCAAACAAATAATAATGATTTTGTCACACTTTTTTCGAATACTTCCACTGAGATATGAGCATACCGTAGATGTTTATTCTCACGAAAAATGCTTAATTAGGGACATGTCCATGTCGATTGGGTTTTTATTTGTATTGATTTTTGAAGAAAAAAAAAAACAGAATTCTGAGGAGCAAAGCGTGAAGCATGAGAAACAGGAAAGCCAGTCAAAATGATCAACATTTTTACTGACAAAGTCAGAAATTTCCATCAATCAAAACATATTTTGGTTTACTGGTTTTTTCGGTAATCGTAAAAATTACCGAAAAATCCGTAGTTTCAAAATCCAGTAAAATTTTACTGGGGTCGGTAATCTGAATTGGGTTTGTAGTGCTGAAAGAATTACAGCTTCTTGTAGCTAGAGAGCTAGAGCACATATTTATAAATATAACACGATTTTATTGCGCTTCAAAATCATAATTTTGATATAGTAAATGATTAAAACAGATTTCAATCCGTCGACTCAATGACATTTCAATTTACTTAATAACAGTTCATCCGAAGTAAAATTAGCCGAGGGGTGATTCAAACGCGATATTCATACTAAATTCAAATGTGTTTTAAAAATAGTTTCAGTGCATGGAAAATTATGAAAATTTAGATTCTGGCTTATTTTTTAACGTAGAATCAGAATACACTAAGGTTTTTTACACGGTTCCCCGTGCCATGCAAAAAAAATCCGCGCAAAGAAAAAAGTGTGTTAATTTCTGAATTTGTGAAAAAATAAACCGTGTTCATTCTGGAATCCGTGAAAAAAGTACCGCGTTAATTCTGAAATCCGTGTAAATAAGAAAAAAATGTCGTGTTAATTCCGAAATCCTTGTAAATAAGTAAAAAAACCGAGTTAATTCCGAATTCCGTGCAAAAAAGTACCATGTAAATTCCGAAAGGCGTGTAAAATAAGCCGTGTAAAAAAAAACTTTAGTGTATGTGAAAAACAGGATACCCCTAAACAAGCCAATTGGCTGTGTTCCAAATAGGCTGACAAAATCGGGTCAAAAAAGCTGACAAAAAAAAAAAAAAAATCAGTGCGCATCGTACCTTCGTGCTGTGCGTACACGAATTCTCTCTGCTCTTGGAAGTTTTCTTAAAAACTACCTAAAGCAATAAAACAGTACTTTTCAGTGCTACAAAAACAGTACTTTTCAGTGCTAGAATTAAAAACGGTACTTTTCAGTGCTACTAAAACAGTACTTTTCAGTACTATTTTTTCTACTATTGATCCCTTTACGATCCTTGTTTGGACCCGTGCCTTCGATTTTTCGTTGGACCCGTTGGCGAAAGCTAGCGGTGGTAATCCTTCTTGGACACCGTCTAGGGAAAAAACCTCTCGAAGGTCACGTCTTCTTTCGTTTATTAACTAAACATGGTATCAACTACAAACAAAAGGAAGGGTGAATCTCTGAATTCACTACTTCCTTCCAAAAAAGTGGGTTTTAAAACTGTCACTACACGTGGCAAGAATGGAAGAAAGGACGCTTCCCCGGAATGCGAAGTTTCTTCCAAGGGTGAAATGAATAATTGTATCGAAATGAGCAATCAGTTCGATGCTCTAGACAAATTTTCCGAACACCAAATCGAAGCAGCCACTAGCCCAGGCTGTTTGATTCAAGTAAGGAAGCAAAGAGTGCCGCCTATCGTGGTCAGTTGTTCCGAATTTGCGGGATTTAGGCAGGAGATCTTGAACTCCATTAGGGGAATCAAGGTTTCCTTCCAAATCGCAAAGAAAGGAGACTGTCGCGTTTTGCCGGAAACTCTTAAAGATCGTGAACTTCTTCTCAAACATCTTGAAGAGAAGAAGCACAAATTTTTTACTTATGACGACAAAACTGAACGTTTGTTCAAAGTTGTCTTGAAAGGTCTCTCAAGTGACTATAAATCACCTGAAGAGATCAAAAATGGAATAAATTATTTACTTGGATTTTCCCCAGTCCAAGTAATCATTATGAAAAAGAGAGCCCAATCTGGCATTGTTCGGAAAGGGCTTTCTCAAGAATTTTATTTAGTTCACTTTAACAAAAAAGAACTAAATAATATTAAAGCTTTAGAAAAAGCAAAACTTTTGTTTGATGTCCGTGTAACATGGGAACATTTCCAGAAACCTGGAGGAAATTACCAGAACCCCACTCAGTGCCGTCGGTGCCAAAAGTGGGGTCATGGTACAAAAAATTGTCGCATGGATGCTAAATGCATGATTTGCGGAGGTTCTTCTCACGCCAAAGACGTCTGTCCAGTGAAGGAAGATACCACCAAGTTCATATGCTGTAATTGCGGGGCTAACCATAAGTCCAATTTTTGGAATTGTCCTTCACGCAAAAGGGTCATTGAGGCTCGTGCCAGGCAGATGAAAGATAATATCCGTTACGATAACGGTCATTTCCGGAATTTGCCTGGTAGAGTATCGAACAATGCTCATTTTTCAGTTAACGATCGCTTGATCATGAATCATACCCATCAGGAAGATCATAATCATGCTCATTCACAAACAAATTTTAATCCATCGGGTAGCCGTTCGAATCTTTCAATTTCGAATGTATCTACCCACGGTAAATCCTTTGCCGATATCGTAGCAGGTAATTTGAACTCTTCCCCTATTCGTTCCATGAGTACCCAATCTACTTGTTTCAAATCAAATGGAAAAAACCCTACCGCCACAGGTAACTCCTACCCCGCTTCTTCGTCTACCGAAAATTCCAATAGGAAATCATCAGATGATATGTCTGCCTCAGATTTTAATTTTCTAACTGAACAATTGAATCTAATGATTGATGCAATGTTCAAAGCCACCACTATGACTGAAGCAGTCCAAGTAGGTGTAAAATTTACAAATCAAATTGTTATTGGATTACGTTTTTCTAATGGATCCAAATAATAATTTAAATATTTTAAATTGGAATGCTCGTTCTCTGAATGGTAAAGAGGACGAGCTGTTTAATTTTCTTACGGTTAATGACGTGCATATAGCAGTTATTACCGAAACGTATTTAAAACCTGGATCTAAACTCAAAAGAGATCCTAACTTTTTTGTTTATCGTAATGATCGACTTGATGGGGCATGTGGGGGTGTTGCAATCATCATTCATAGGCGTATAAAACATCAACTGTTTTCATCATTTGAAACTAAAGTTTTTGAAACTTTAGGTGTTTCTGTTGAAACACAGTTTGGTAAATATACTTTCATAGCTGCCTATTTGCCTTTTCAATGCTCTGGGCAGCAAGTTAATTTGCTCCAAACTGACTTGCGTAAATTGACTCGCAATAAGTCAAAATTTTTTGTCATTGGTGACTTTAATGCCAAACATCGGTCATGGAATAATTCTCAAAGTAATTCCAACGGCAGAATTTTATTTGATGAGTGCTCTTCAGGATATTTCTCAATTCAATACCCTGATAGCCCCACATGTTTTTCCTCTTCTAGAAATCCATCTACGATTGATTTGGTCTTAACCGACTCTAGTCATCTTTGTAGCCAACTGATTACTCATGCTGATTTTGATTCTGATCATGTCCCTGTTACATTTCAAATATCCCAAGAAGCGATTCTCAATCCTATCAGCTCCACTTTCAATTATTTACGAGCTGACTGGAATATATATACAACGTATGTTGACTCTAATCTTGATGTAAACATTTCTTTAGAAACTAAACTTGATATTGACAATGCTCTTGAAATTTTAACAAATTCCATTGTTGAAGCCCGGAGCATTGCGATTCCAAAATGTGAAGTAAAATTTGAATCCGTGATTATAGACGATGATCTTAAACTTTTGATCCGTCTTAAAAACGTGAGGAGAAGGCAATTTCAACGCACTCGCGATCCTGCTATGAAAATTATATGGCAGGATTTGCAGAAAAAAAAAAAAAAAAAAAAAAAAAAAAAAAAAAAAAAAAAAAAAAAAAAAAAAAAAAAAAAAAAAAAAAAGCTGACAAAATCGGGGGTAGACAAAATCGTTGGCAGACAAAATCGGGGGCTGACAAAATCGGGTCAGCGCTGTAAATTTTTTTTAATTTTTATATACTATTGTAAAGCAAAGTTAAAAAACATTTCAGATGACTTAAAATATCTTATAACGCTGGCTTTATTATTCAATTTTATACACATATTTGTTCTTAGCTTATCGGCTATTGCTACACAGACACTGATCGGGGAAAGTATTCAAAAATTAGGAAATTCTCGTAGTTCAGTCAGTGTTTCCTGCAGTTGACATGAGGAAGTTCTTGAGTTTCTACAGAAGTTTTAAGGAAGTCTTCAATCAAAATCAAACAAACAAAGTTTCAACTGAATTTATAATAAAACAACAAACAATCCAGTGCTACCGATGTTCGATCGCCATTTGGCACCCGTTGGAAATGTGCAGCAACAAACCGCACGAGATTCTCAGTTTGTCCATGGTGAGCGACGTTTTCAGGCGGTACTTCCTCAATATGCTGCCGACCATGATTTTCGACGAAAGGTACGCGTACCGTGTGCCGATGCAGTTTCGGGGACCTGCACTGAATGGAATGTAGGAATAGGGATGACGTTTGGCCACGTTGTCCGGCAGGAAGTTGTCCGGATCGAAGTTATCCGCATTGGGGCCCCATATCCGCGGGTCACGATGGATTTGAAAGATGCCCATAATTATTGTGCAGTTGGCGGGAATGGTGTGTTGATCTAAGAATAAATTTTATATGATTAAGTTCTGCAAAATTTTGGTTGAAAAGAAATCCTTACCATTAAGTACGATGTCTCCAGATGTTATCCGTGCCATGAAGGGCACGGCTGGTAGCAATCTCATAGTTTCCTTGCACACCATTTCCAAGTACGTGAGGTTAGCTGCATCTTTGTAGGATATATGTTGATCCTTTTCCGGGCAAACTTCCATCAGTTCTTGATAGCAACGTTCTTGCACTTCTGGGTGCATCGCCAACATGAGCAGTATGGAACAAATGGTTTTCGCCGATGTGTCATTCCCAGCGAAGACAGTCATATCGATGTGCGGATAAACAGCGTCCTTCGACGTTTCGCCTTCCGCACGCAAGTACTTCACCAAGCACTCGATGAAGTTTTCCGGAATTCTTTTTCCCGTTTCTTCGGTTTTGAAGTCCATATCTTCCTTTGTGTGAAGTTTCTCCTCAACGCTCACCTGTTGGACAACTTTGCACGTAATCGTTTCGTGATAGATTCGTCGTAGCTCCAGCTCTTTCTTATAGCCTGCGGTCCATCGGTAGATGAACTCAGGATATTTCCAAACCGAGAAAAATCTGCTTGCCATGACTTTCATGTACGCTTCTTGCAGATCTAGGGAGCGTTCGCCGTCCAGCGAGGTCTGCATGTTGAAATCGCAGCCGAAGGCCGTTGCTGTAAATATATGAGCAGTATATATGAAAAACCTACCTATATGATAGTAAAATATCTAGTATAGGGATTCCAAAATTCCAAAAAAAGCTTTACAGTAAATCAGCAAAAAATTGAAACATTTCATAGAGGTAATTAGAAAACTAAAAATAATGGATGGTGAAGCTTTATTTTCCTTTGATAGGGACAAATCCTCCAGTATCGGGCACTTAAACCGCAGAAATTTATACATATGAAATTATTCGTTCTATTATGATTTTGTTACTCATTTATTTTAAATACAGTCAACTCTGCTTTACTCGTTATTTAGTATTTCGTTATCGAGTTAGTAAGGGGCGGTCCATTAATTACGTAAGACAATTTTGGCGGTTTTTCGACCCCCCTCCCCCCATGGTAAGATTTTTTGTATGAAAATTACAAATAATTTGTATGGCGCGTAAGAAATCTCAACCCCCCCCTCCCCCCATAATCCCTTACGTAATTAATGGACCGCCCCTTAGAGAACCATGGTAAAAATTGGTTTTCATGGCTACGGCGATTTTTCCTTGCATTACATTTGCACTGATTTTGTGTTCTATAACTCGATACCTCCCTAACTCGATGGTCCCTTCAATATCGAGTTATGTTTGTTTGTGTAATTACGACACTTTACACCAGAAGGGTGCATTATTGTCGCCGTTGGTTTAAAATTTACTATTCAACTGTATCATTCAATTCTTGTTACAATTGCTTGTATAACTTAGTGTCATGCAAGAATTTTAAAAGATTTTTATCTTTTTCTTAATTGTTTGCGAATGCACTTCGTAGACTTGTAGTGTCGATGCCGTTTTCTTGTCGTTCTTTATCAAGTTTTCGACATTCTAGAATGACATGACGCACACCTACGAGTTATGAAGAGTTGACTGTATTCTAAATAAGTCCCGGTCGACCTACCATAGATTTGATCCAGAGTGCACTTGGAAATGTCCCGATAAAAGTTACGCTCCGGCTTCCCCGCGTACTCCTCCAGTCGTTTCGTCAGAATGGCACATTTGTTGTTGAAGATGTCGGCAAAAGTTGTTAGAATGGCCGGACCAAACGAAGGATTCAATGCCTTGCGTTGCCCTTTCCAAAGGTGACCTGGAGACGGATGCTAGTTGATTATCCGTAATCGTTGGAGTTAACTTCTGTCCTTACCTGGCGCACTAATTAAAGTTTCCGAAACCCGAAGGAATGAGTACTGGACGGACTTGTCAAGGCAGTTCTGCGAATGCAGAACCACCTGGAGCTGTTCGGGATCGAAGATGGCAACATGCGGTAGAGGTCCCATGTGTATGCACACTGGCGATGGAAATTCACTGAAGTATTTGAGCGTGCCAGCGATAGCCTCTGAAAAGATTTAAATTTGAAATGATTGTCATTTGTAGTTCTAGAACACATAATCTTTAAAAGAAGAATTTTAGCCCTTGCTTAATTGTTCTTTTCATAGTAATTGATTATAGACACTTCCTAATCAACTCAAACACTTTTCCTTCTCATTTCATTATCACATCCGTACTTGGTGTCGATTTGTAAAAGTTTTGAGCATGTCCCAGCAATGGCAGCCTTCGTGGACCGGACATGGAAGCCAATTTGCAATCCATCTTCCTTCGGGTGCTTCGTAAGCAGAAAACCGCCAAAATAACACTAGCACAGATATACGTCAGCATCGTAACCCAACACAACATTCTTCACAGTTTCCTGGTTTCAAGAATGCACTGCAAACTGAAAACTGTCCTTACTGCGGAAAAACCCAAACTAAACCAGTTCGCATCGAAAGCGCGACTCAAATGAAAGTGATGCAATCAATGATGGCAAATATTAAACTCCAGCATCGAAGAACAAGTTACGAGGTGAACCAACCGAAGTTGTGGGCCCCAAGTTCCCGCTTTGCAGCGCAGTGAGCCATAAAAGAAATTATGCTATTTTGTTATCATTTGCGTGAAATTTGTCATGTCGCATGAGGTTGGAACGATTTACATACTACTGGAGTATACCAAGCCCAATGTAAAGACTTCCTACTATGATACATTACTCTATTGATCGTTGATAAAATCAAGCATATTCTAGATAACGTGAGATAGTCCACAAATGTGACACGATGCTCCCCATAACGTTATTTTCAGAAAAATCTCCTCCAATTCTGTGTTTACCAGTCAATTTCTCTTGTTTTACTGCATGGTTGGGCAAAATTTTAAAATAGTCGTAGCACCCGCTTTGAATTTAAATCCTTTGTTTGATATTTATAGGAAAACACAGTGGTATGTAAGTTTTTAACAAACTAGAATGCATACTGGCAAGGAAAGCTAGGTTCGGAGAGAACCTAAATTTATAATATGTGGGGACCCTTACTGCATCCAGTACATTGATAAAGGAAGCGTTTATTTCGACATTATAGAAGAATTGGGGCCTTTCTTAGCCGAGCGGTTAGAGTCCACGGCTACAAAGCAAAGCCTTGCTGAAGGTGTCTGGGTTCGATTCCCGGTCGGTTCAAGATCTTTTTGTAATGGAAATTTCCTTGACTTTCCTGGGCATAGAGTATCATCGTACCTGCCACACGATATACGAATGCGAAAATGGCAATTTAGACAAAGAAATCTCTCAGTTAATAACTGTAGAAGTGCTCATAAGAACACTACGCTGAGTAGCCGGCTCTGTCCCAGTAGGGACGTTAATGCCAAGAAGAAGAAGAAGAGTAGGAGTCTTTCAAAAATGTTTGTATATATTTCTTTAGTTGTTACCCTAAGATTCCTTGCAATTGATTGATATTTCTACATAATTTGTTCCAGCAAAATTAACAAAGATTTTTTCTAGGATAGAAGCTCTTATGGCAATTCATGTATCCTTATAGTCGTGCCAATCCTTCAACAATTTCAATTACAATTAATTTTTGTTTGGCCTCGTTTACGTGCGGTTAGTTACCAGGCATTCAAGCGCATCGTATCATGGAGTGTGGGTTCGATTCCCGCTTCAGCCATTGAAACTTTACGTCAGGAATGCTTCTCGGTTGTGCCACTGGAACATGCTTGTCCATTATCTAGTTTTAAGTTACAGTCTGTGCAGCTAAATGACTGAAAACGATCTTTTTTACAATTATTCCACAGATGGGAACTATCAAAACTAAACAAAGTATTTGCATGCAACACCCAGTGGCATGGTCGAAAAAATACTTAAGAAGAAAAATGTTCCAGTATGGAGCGAAAATCTAACGCTAACTATATAACACGTTAAGTGCCCGACGAGGCCGCGAAGTTTCTCAAAAAGAGCTCAGAAAGGACAGAGTCTATGTACAGAGAGTTACGCAAAGAGGCTTCTTTGAATGATTGTTCTCCTTCGTCTTCGAAAAAAGCCTCTATTTGTTTTGATGATCTGCTGGAGCTGGACAGTTTGAAAGCTCGATAGATTTGGTTTAACTCTTCGCGCAACTTTTCATTTATAGACACTGAGAAATGACAAAATATTATTATTGTTTATCACTTCATAGGATTACCACTAAAAGAAACAACGGCTGCAAAACTATCTTGCATTTAAAAATAAAAGAATCATTCTAACTTCCCAAACATTTTACCAGTATGTTCGAACAAGTTTTTGAAATAATATCTAGAAAAATCCTTTGTTTACTTTAATACGTTGTTAACAAGATTTTCCAACCAGTTTAACCAATTTTTGAGATAAGACATTTTTGGAGATATTCAGTAACAAACAAAAAAAAGTCCCTAACTTTTACAATGCAGTTCTACCTCACGGAGTAAGGCAAAAGTATATTGGAATATATTACAGTATAAATCGAATGAGTTTAGTTACTTGTAAAAAGTAGAAAAGATAATCCCTTAACACCCCACGTATTTTCAAAAACAGACTTTTTCCATAAAAAAATATTGAAAGTCGAAATCTAGATAAAATTTTCAAAATATGTTGCCTGCATTGTGATCTCAATTGAAAATACTTATCTTCTAAGTTACTCACATATTTTTCTTAATATTGTTTTATAGTTTTGTAGTTAAATGTATTTAGCCCATAAAATTTGAACAAACAATTCTTGAATTCTTTTCAATATCTAGACTCCACAATATTTTATTTCATTAGACATTCCCTATCACATACTGCAGTTCACAATCCTCCGAACAAATCAAACATTTCAAATGACTGATATATTGGCTTTCGACGTTTTTGTGACTTGTCAAACTTGATGGAGAAGTTCAATCCCTTAAAACCCCACGAGTCCTTAACACCCCATTTTACGGTAGATTCTCCATGGATTCTTTTATATGAAAATTTATTTTAGATTAAAAACCACAAAATTCTGCCGAAATTATTCCTGTCATTTCTCCAAGAGTTCCACTTGAGGTTTTCCATGGATTTCTTCTAGAAAATCTTGTGGGAAGTTTTGCAGGGTTCCGTTTTGTAAATTTTCCAATAATTATTTTAATAGATCCATAAATCTTTGAAAATCTTACCCATGTCGACACAAGCGCCAATATGACCAAAATTTTTTTTCGTTGATATGCATGCATGCGAACAGAAATTATTTACTCAGAAATATTTTAATTATAAGAGAAAAACGGATTGACAAGATCACATACACTAACTTATCCGTTTATTGTTCATCACAGACAATTCCAAATGGAAAATAAGTGTGGAAGCCCAAACTAGAGATAAAACTAAATCCAAAATAACCACGATAGTATAATGTAGAATGCTTATTTATAGAATCTCGAACAATTTACTTTTAACAAGTATGAAATATGCCAAACATACCGCTTCTATGGATTGTGAGCTAAACTAGCAAGCTTTTGATAGTTAAGACAGACATATATAATTAATCGTTTCAAATGCTACTGGTTTAAGTATCATGTAGCAAAATAAAAGCGATTATTATTTACTTTTCATAACAGTCTTCTAGCTGCTACTGATTTATTTCTTTTGATTTTTCGTTTATTCACCTCACTTATCAAGAATATCAATTATTACAAAATGTGAAATAGAGCAAAACAAGACCAAAAAGATTGAAACCGGACTGAAAATTTCATCGGAGATGTACAAATGGCAATATTTTCTACCACGCTTTTTGAAACAGAGAAATATATTTTGTCACATATAAAAGCATGATGCAATTGGCTCCGTTATGCTTCGTAGTGCGTGAGCCGTACAAAAATTCGTGAACTAAAATAAAGATTTTTGGTTTGTAATTGTGATTTGTCATTGACTACATTGAATCTTCAGCTTAAGGTGCAGGAAAAAATGGCACAAAAGTCAGAACTGAAAAAGCAGTTTTTGCAATTCCGTTGCAAATCAGCCTACTTTTTATCAAGAGAATTGACAACATAACGGCCTACTTTTCCTACCAAAAAAACAGTGCTGAAAAGTGCTACTTTTCAGCACTAATATCAGTATCGAAAAGTAGCACTTTTCAGTATTGTTTTGGGAGTAATCTAAATGACGTCAAATTGCATCCATACGTCATTTATTCAATTGTTCTCAATGATGAACTGAATTGAGTCGGATTCGAATTGTAGATTTGGATTTATAATCAGAAGCTAGTTTATTGTGGGGGATTCTGAGTTGAAATAGGATGTACCTATAGGAGCTAGTAGAATGTGTAGATTCACAACAAAACAGACGGGAGCTTTATGGGGCGATTTGTCTAATGAAAGTAGTGCAGTAGTTGAATTGGTCCCAAAATGATCAGCACGTTCCTACACGGTTTGTGTAGGAAGATTGGCACATGAGAAATAACTGTACAACACAGAATAATATTTCATGCGGCATCATACCTTGTCCGTTCACGAATTTAAAATCTACGTAGATCAGTTTAATTTCGAGTGATGCGTGAAAATTTGGGACTGTCATATCTTTGGTCATACTACTGCATCACAGCCTACCTGATTGAAAAATATCGAGTCGCTGTAATTCATGGTGCCATGTGGATTCTCTTGTGTTCTTTAAAATGATCTAACTCAAACGGTATTTTTCGTAATTGCAAAAAATGTTGTATGCAACGCGTTCCAAAACTCGATTTTTTCAGCACTCGTCGTATTTATCCAACTCGGCAAGCCTCGTCGGATAAATGTACGACTCGTGCTGAAAAAATCATCATTTTGGAACTTGTTGCATAAATAACTATTTCTCCATTTATTGCTGTTTGCCTTTGAGGTGCAAATCTTCACTAAACGTCCTCCAAATGCGGTAACACAAAACAATCAAAGGACCCCTAGCAACGATCATACAAATCACCGCCGACCTAGCAAGAAAAATGTATCTTTGACATCGCATTTCTTGTGGAAAATCTTATCGCGTTTGGTGTTCCCGCATTTGATATTTGCATTTCAAACGCACACAGCAATAAAACTACAAAATGATTAAAAGAAAAACACAAAGCCTTTTTATTTGGCAAATAAAAGAGCTGTGTGTTTTTATTTCCTTCGATTTGTCTATTTAAAAAGAGAAAACTGCTTTTTCAGTTCTGACTTTTGTGCCATTTTTTCTTGCACCTTAATTGGGTAACCCCTCCACCAGCAGTATAGGCCTAAATAGCCATATGATTCGAGGGGGGCCTCGGCTCCATCTCATGAGAGGTAGAATTCGTAAAGGATTTACGTAATTTAACAAAGCTTGTTACGATAATATTTGTGGATCAATTATAGTGGCGCACTTTCATACAGAGGTACCGTAAAACGGGGTAACTTTGATAGTTTTTTCGAAGAAAACTTGAATATTTATGTCTGCTGTTTCAAAGAATTATTTTTTTTGTCTTTATTAGAGTGTTTTTTTAACTGACGCTAGTTCAACACTTTGTCGGATTAGAGAACACCAGAATGGTGCCTCGAAAAGGGTTGTGCCAGAGGGGCAACACTAAAAAGGTAGAAGCGACCCAGAAGGGATCACTACTCGAGCCCAACCAGAAGGGTCTCGCCGAACAACAGCTTCCAAGGTTTGCCAGTACCGTAATTTCGGGTGAAATTGATCATTTTTCACGGTTTTTCTTGTCCGTTTTCTATAATGTTGACAATGCCAAACAATTGAATGCAGGAAAACAAGTACGAAGGTGAGTCTCGTTGACTCATGTACCGACATTTTCTTACAAATGTCATTTTAGTGCTAAGAAATATCTCTAAAATAAAAAATCGGGGAATCTCATTTCGGGGTGAAATTGATCACTTGTCAATGCGATTATTGTTAGTTTTCAAACCAACTCTATATCATAAATTTGAGGTCCCTGAATCCGAATATGCTTGCTAAAATCTTAACAAAACAATAATTATAGAAGTAATGAATAGTTAAATTTCAAGTATTACGCGAAAAACGCCTAAATGTATGCAATTTCCTAGGGAATTTCTCGATATCTAACAGAAATTCAATTATTTTCACCAAATGACCAAATTGGTACGAGTTTTGAATATGAAATCTGGTTTAGGGATATATCTCAAGCATCCTCACAAACTTTCAGGTTTATACCATGTTCATATCATTGTTTAGAACTAGAAGTTTATGAATGTTTGTCAATATTGCACCGCACATGATTTTGGAATTTTACATTATTTTCATAGAAATAAATATTTTTTAACGCAAAAAACTTAACAACACACAATTCAACAATAGTTACGACAAACAACGTTCATTCACTGCAGGTAAAATTGATATTTGTGCTCCATTAGGAAGAAATAAAATCGAGTGACACGGTGATCAATTTCACCCTACTGATCAATTTCACCCGAATTTACGGTATGTCAAGTCCTGCGTCAAAACATTGAATTATAGTTTATATTTTTAAAACAAGTACTGGTATCCTAACAATCGATTACAGTTGATGAATTTCCAAAAGATTGGTTCTGAATGGATATATAATTTTTCATATAATCGAAAGTCGGTTTTCTGTTTTGGGGTAACTTTGATAATGGAGTACCATGACCCCACAGTTATGGATCAAATAGTGTGGAGTCCAACCTATAAAATTCAATAAAACCACATGGAAAACGTTAAATTGTAATTTAAAAGCACGAATCGAATCGTTTCAAATTGGAACTTCGGTTAGTAAAGTGTTTTGAGTGTAATATTTACATAGGATTGCATAAAAAGTAAACATTGTATCGGTTCCTGAAAACCATATTATGGATCAATTTTCATATTATGGATCAAATTGTCACATATTACGGATCAGTGCGCAAAATCAAGAGATTTTCAACTCAATGCATCTGTATTGCATGGTATGGCGAATGTTAACAATGTGTCATATATTACTGCCAAAAATAGTAGTGTAAGAGCTGGAAACAAGGGTAAAATGCCCTTTTTATTGCGATACTGCATTGTAGTAACTGAGACATGAACTGTTTGCGCTCCACACCAAGTTTTCCACCCATTTTTGTCTGCTAAAATATGAAATTTACAAACCTTGATGTTTTATTAGTTTAATCCTTAGTGCTATTATCTGAAAATGTCGAATTCAGTGCATAAAATAGCAGAAATCTACATTCTTTGGAAGTGATCCATAACCGTGGTATACAATCATTACCTGGTCCATATTATGGATCACTAGTTAGAAGTGCTAATATTCGGTATTTAGAATAAAAATTCAAGTAAAATGTATTCCAAAGATGAATTCATACTAAATCGAAGCGAACGAGCATAAAACATGCTATAACATTTGAATTTTACCACCTGTGGGAGCTTATGAATGCTGACGGCACTTCTTACAGGAAACGACCATATAATGATAGCTGTGTGCTACCAACTAAACATTTGTCAAATACACCGTTATTTAGCGGTTGAATGTTGTGCTTAACATTACAAATGGTAGAAGACAAATAGTATAACATGGGAAAAATATGTTTTACGTCAACGTTTATGTTTTGAGCGAGTTATCCGATGTTGAACGCCAAAGTGATCCGTCACTGTGGGTGATCCGTAACTGTGTGGGCATGGTATAAATCAAACAAAATTGAATCAATTACGGAACATTTATAGGGTGTTGCATACCTCTAGGCGTTTAACGCTTTATGGAAATTTCTGATTTAGATTACAAAAATGGTCCCAGTTTGTAAAAATAGTTTTCGCTAAGAGATTTGAGACCTAATTCATGTTCTACTATAACTAGGCTGTCAAGGATAAGCGACGAACTCATTATGACTCCATCAATTAGTGATCGTAGAACAGATTGTTTGTGAGCATTTCAAAAATGCTAAAATCTTATAAATTTTTAATATTTGCGTATAAATTCTAAAATGTACTTGATTCCAACGAAAATAGCTTTGACATGAAGTGCATTACTAATTAGAGCTACTGTGCACGTACTGTAGCCTTAGGTGCAGGAGCCTCATTGCTTACAAGCGCACGGGCGCGCTGTACATTGTGAGACCTTTTTTGGTGCGCCTCATTTTTCTTGAGATGAGTCTCACTGCGGTCTCATGCGCTCCATCACATGTGCTGTTTAAAATTCAGTGCAATAATTGAAGTGATTACAAAAGTTTTCAACGAGGATCGAAGTTGTAACTCTTGGATCGCGAATCTTCGACCATATCATGTAGGCCATCTAGACACCTGCATAATGAGGCGAAAATAGTTTTAGAGGCTATTCGTTACTAAGCAGTTGTTTCACAACTTATATACCGTAAATTCGGGTGAAATTGATCAGTAGGGTGAAATTGATCACCGTGTCACTCGATTTTATTTCTTCCTAATGGAGCACAAATATCAATTTTACCTGCAGTGAATGAACGTTGTTTGTCGTAACTATTGTTGAATTGTGTGTTGTTAAGTTTTTTGCGTTAAAAAATATTTATTTCTATGAAAATAATGTAAAATTCCAAAATCATGTGCGGTGCAATATTGACAAACATTCATAAACTTCTAGTTCTAAACAATGATATGAACATGGTATAAAACCTGAAAGTTTGTGAGGATGCTTGAGATATATCCCTAAACCAGATTTCATATTCAAAACTCGTACCAATTTGGTCATTTGGTGAAAATAATTGAATTTCTGTTAGATATCGAGAAATTCCCTAGGAAATTGCATACATTTAGGCGTTTTTCGCGTAATACTTGAAATTTAACTATTCATTACTTCTATAATTATTGTTTTGTTAAGATTTTAGCAAGCATATTCGGATTCAGGGACCTCAAATTTATGATATAGAGTTGGTTTGAAAACTAACAATAATCGCATTGACAAGTGATCAATTTCACCCCGAAATGAGATTCCCCGATTTTTTATTTTAGAGATATTTCTTAGCACTAAAATGACATTTGTAAGAAAATGTCGGTACATGAGTCAACGAGACTCACCTTCGTACTTGTTTTCCTGCATTCAATTGTTTGGCATTGTCAACATTATAGAAAACGGACAAGAAAAACCGTGAAAAATGATCAATTTCACCCGAAATTACGGTACCGATGGCGAGCCGTAGCGCCGAGCAGCGCATGAGACGAGTCTCCCCGGGAGCACATCGCCTTGCGCGCGCTTTTAGAATTTTTGTGAGCCTCCGTCTAACGCAGCACACTAGGATTCCGATGAGCTGAGAGACGGTTTGGTGGGAGGCTCGTCAGTACATTTATGTGCTCCTGAGAAATATGTAACTCTATTACTAATACTCTTTACTTTTGCATTCGTTTCGCTTAACTGATTAACAGAAACTTTGTGATTTCGTTTGATATGTTGTGGGTCTCGCACTATCAAAGCTACCCGCATTATCAAAGTTACCCCGTTTTACGGTAGATCAAAACCTGAAAATTGTCCAAAATCGATTGATCAACTTTCTTCGATACCGAATTTCACTTTTATAAGAAAAGAGTGCACGACTCTAACCACTCGGTTAAGGAAGGTCCTAATCGCATAGATCTCGAATGAAATACATAGATTTAAAAGGAGACCTAAATCAGAAAACAAATTTACCTTTCCAATTCGGTTGGAATTAGAATTTAAGCAGAGTTATAAAACACGATGAAGTGTAAGATCAATGTGAAATTCTAACCTCTCGAAGCCAGTGCTGTTAAACGTCAATATTTTTGGAAAATTAAAATGCATCTGGCACCGTTCCATGCAAAGTATTAGGTACCAGGTATCAGAAGGCCGGCTCCAAAGGCACGTTCCTCGCCATTTGGGAAATTTGTGCCATCGCCATATTTGAGCCTATTTCATCATCTACCCGATGGGAGAGGAAAGGGAAGGTGAAGATGGGAGAAAATAGGGGGGAGAGGTCCCTTTGAAGAGGGAATAGCCCTAAAAAGGGCACTGCAAAACGCATGAGCGTAAAGAGAGCTTATAGCTTATTACCACAGCGTTAAGAATAACAGAATATCCTGAAGTTTCAGGTTTCTGAATTCAGTTTCACTTAATAAGTGTTTATCAAGTAATTGGAATCGCATTTGCGTAAAAACTGGACAGTTACATATCAGATGATACGAAGTTCCATAATCGGAGTCACAACTATCACACACAAATGAATCAGCACGCTGAATATTTGTCATGTGATAGTTGAGTCGGCAGTGGCCTGTCAACGCTCTGACCAAGTGACTGCAATTCTGCTTTGACAGATTTGTTTAAGGCCCAAGTAAAAATGGTGCAAAAGTCAAAACTGAAAAAGCAGTTTTCTCTTTTTAAATAGACAAATCGAAGAAAATAAAAACACACAGCTCTTTTATTTGCCATTTATTATCAATTTATTGTTTTAAAAGGAGAAAACTGCTTTTTCAGTTATGACTTTTGAGCAATTTTTTCTTGCACCTTAATACTGCGCCACCCTTGGAGATGCCGCCCAAGAATTTATCTGAAGCTTCACCCCTGAATGACACATGATGTAAGTGTGCCGATGTGCCGATTGCACTCCACACATAAAAGCAAATATTTCCGCCTGAAAAACGGTGCAGTTTCTACCAAGTGAGTAAAACTGATTCAGCCTTAGCTCAC
This sequence comes from Aedes aegypti, assembly GCF_002204515.2. Classification (NCBI taxonomy): domain Eukaryota; kingdom Metazoa; phylum Arthropoda; class Insecta; order Diptera; family Culicidae; genus Aedes; species Aedes aegypti. Next base: position 111,530,747 of record NC_035109.1, read on the forward strand.
GAGAAAATACTCCTGCACCAGCTCTACCTTCAAGAAGGAAGCCATCAGTGTAACATACTATATTGTTTGATATACTTCTTTCCAAATAGCCAGACGTCCATATGCCAATATTGGTCGAACAACTGTTGTGTAAATATATTTGATACACTTGGGTTTGAGGCCCCCAGTTTTATCAAAGGTACGACGGCATGCAAGCTTTTTTGACTCTGAAATCAATGTGACGTGTCCATGGAAGTTTAGAATCTAGAACGACTCCGACATACTTTACCTGATCGATTACATTAATATCAGTGCCAAAAAGACTTAAAGGTCGAATTCCATCGCGGTTTCGTCTTTCCCTAAAAAAAACAATAGATGTTTTATTCGGGTTAACCGAAAGGCCATATTGGCGACACCAACTCTCGACTACCTGAAGAGCACTTTGCATCAGGTCGAATAGGGTTCTTATGCACATACCAACTACCAAAGCTAGATAGTCGTCGGCAAATCCATAAGTTGGAAAACCGCGATTATTGAGTTGCTTCAATAGCGTATCTGCTACGAGATTCCACAAAAGTGGTGACAAGACTCCCCTTTGGGGGCATCCGCAAACACTCAATTTTCGAATCGCTGCTTGACGCAATGTCGAGAAGAGATGTCGGTTTTTGAGCATTTGATGAATCCAAACACGTTATCAAAGGCACCCTCAATATCCAAGAAAATTGCATAGCAGGATTGCTTCTGAGCGAATGCTTTCTCGATATCGTATACAACTTTGTGTAAAAGAGTCACAGTGGACTTTCCAGATTGGTAAGCATGTTGATTCACATGATGAGGCATGTTTGCCAAATAAACATCACGGATGTGATGATCGATTCCAGACATTTCAGAAGAAAAGAGGTCAGATTGATTGGTCTGAAATTCTCCGCTTCTTCATACGACGCACGTCCTCCTTTCGGGATAAACCTTACAGTAATATCACGCCAGGATCTAGGAATATACCTGGTAGCAAAACTGCTTACAAGTAGCTTTTTCAAAACATGTTTGATACATTCAAATCCCTTTTGGAGCAGAACAGGATAAATCCCATCCGCTCCTGGAGATTTGAAAGGAGTAAAACTATTTTGATACCCATTGAATCGATTCAGTAGTTAAGATACTGCGAACCGAGGCTAGAGACTCGTAACTACACGAAAAGACATTTGGTTCATGCGTAGATGCTATGTCCACACATCCGGGGAAGTGTGTATTGAATAAACATTCTAAAACTTCTTCATCAGAAGAAGTAAAGTCACCATTAGGTAAGCGAATTTCGTTCACTTGGAAATCCTTAGATTTTGTTCAGCCGACTGACCTCACTCAATCTGGAAACATTTGTACAAAGGTTTTTTTCCAGCCGGATCGTTCAGCAGAACGAAGAGTCTTCTTGTAAGCATTGCGAGCCGACTTGAACGACTTCAGCTGGATGAATGGCGTCTGTTCCAACTCCTTCTACATTGTTTCCTGAGTCTAGTCAGATCGGAATTCCACCATGGGGTTCTTCTTCTTCTTCTTTCTGGCGTTACGTCCCAACTGGGACAAAGCCTGCTTCTCAGATTAGTGTTCTTATGAGCACTTCCACAGTTATTAAGTGAGAGCTTTCTTTGCCGATTGACCATTTTTGCATGTGTGTATCGTGTGGGCAGGTACGAAGATACTCTCTATGCCCTGGGAATCGAGAAAATTTCCTTTACGAAAAGATCCTCGACCAGCAGGATTCGAACCCACGACCCTCAGCATGGTCATGCTGAATAGCTGCGCGTTTACCGCTACGGCTATCTGGGCCCCAAGGGGTCCCTCTTGTAGTTTTCACAGATCGCAGAGGGCATGCTTCTTCAAAAGCTTCCATAATGTAGGATGTTGTAGTATTAACGGCATCATCCAAATCACTTCGTTTTCAATGGACGGAGAATATCCATGAAATTTGGTCGCAACCAATTCAGTATAGAGCTCCCAGTTTGTTGACCGGGGAATCCTAAAACGCAAAGTCTGTGCAGTTACATTTGAATGTTCAAAGAAGATGTAGCGATGATCAGATAATGATTCCTCATCTGATACATGGCCATTCGTCAACTCGTAACTGATTATATTCGAGCAGAGCGTTATGTCTAACACTTCTTCTTTATTAGAAACCATGAAGGTTGGGCGATTGCCTATGTTAAGTAATCCAAGGTCTGTACTACTTAAGTATTCCATCAGACTGGAGCCTCTCAAATTGATATCAGAGCTGCCCCAGATGATGTGATGAGCATTGGCATCACTGCCCACAATCAGCGGAAGGCCTTTTGTTACGCAGTGTACGACAGCTCGTTTGAAGTCATCCGTTGGGGATGGTTCATCATGTGGTAAATATACCGAACAATAGACGTATTTCCTGTCGAGGTCACCAACAGAAACATCGATTGTGACAGCACATACATCTCTAGTAGTTAACTCAGAAATGAGTTTAGCAACGATTGCTTTATTAACGAGCACGCATGCGCGGGGCATGGAGCGCGAGTTTGCCATTTCAATTTTGCTGAAAGTAGCAAAAACTGAGTCCACAAGGTTACCTAGATAGAAGTTTCCTCTACGAAAGTAGGGTTCTTGAACTAGAGCCACTTGGGCTGTACCATTTTGCATGGGTCTGCAAAGATTAATCGTTGCTGTTCTTTTATGCTGAAGATTGATCTGAGCTAACCTAACGGTAGCCACTACCCAAACTAGGCAGGATTAAGCTTTTTGCAATCTCAGCACGAAAAAACCAGCAACGAAAAAAACAGATTGGTATCTATTGAAAGTCGCCAAAGGCACAGAATACACTGTGTAAAACGCATAATGCGAAACCATATAGGTGAAAATTTAAATTAAATAACAACATATTCATAATCCCACCCTTATTTTGCCTCAGGCTAGAGACTGAAGAAGAGCAGCCGATTATCTCGGAGAAACACAAGGTCACCTGCACCATTGCTCCGGGTAGCACAGGAAGAGCACAATACTGCAGGTTAGGTTTTATTTAGACCCCCTAACCATTCATTCCTAGGCACGGTACGCATTACACCATAAATTAGGGGTCACCTGTGAGGTGGACTTTTACCACCGGAACAGGCAGTCCGTAGTGTTAATTCTTAGCCAGTTGAAACAACCGCTACCGACACTGCGCTATCTAGGCTGCTCGGGAAAATGAGGTTAATATTGATGATTAACTCCTGACGTGCCCAAGCAGCCCTGCAAAGTATAGCATCAGTAAATATAACCAACCTTGAATAATAGCTTTTAGATAGACTTTACATGCTAAAGCTACTTGGTTATCATCGAATTGAAGGATTGATAGTTTTTACAAATAAAGCAGTCGACATCAAATTCGTACGAAACAGCTGTTTGAAGTAATGGACGGTATTTTGTTCATGGATTTAATAATATCCAATTGTAGTTCAATTTTGGGCTACTGAAAATCGAGAAAAAAAACCCGGCCGGTCGTATAAATTATTAAGTTACGAACGAGAAAAACATATTTTGTGAAAAATAAATGAATTAATTCTTGGAAAACCATCAGTTTTTGACAAAGATGAAAATGAAGGTCGCATAACAAACGGCTGTTTTATTGAACTTTATAAAAAAATGAATCTGAGTCAAAAGAAATTGAGTACATTTTGTAATTTTAATCTTTCAAGATATTTTCAAACTTGCAATAAAAAAATATAAAAAGCAACGCAGTACATCATCGATATCTTACAAGTAAAGTAACGTCTTCTAATTACAGACATTTTACATGAATGCAGATATATTTAAAACGAAAAAAAAAACATCTCTAAACAAAATTGATGTAATATCCATATAACCCAAGTAACACGCTAAAAATATTGCGTAATAAAATTAATTAAAAGGTCGTATTGAAGAATTATGGGCGTGTCTAAAAAAAATCTTAAGTATGAACAAAAGGTTTTAAGTTAACATAGTCTTATTAACTTTTCAATCGGAAAAATTCGAAGAATTAATGTCAATATAGCATTAAAAAATCGTTGCGACATCAACGACCTTACTCGGTTCGGATGGATGTTGTTGATGATGTTCCACAGAATTGAAGAACCCACAAACGCATGTATTTTTATCAAATTGATACTTACATTAGCTAGGGTAGCTGTACCAATTAAGGATGGAATAAGTCAACAGTATGAATGAAAATCAGATTATAACCGTGTTTCTTAGGCGTATGCCTAAATAACTAATGTGAAGCCTTGTGAAACAGATGAATTAATCAGCTTTGATACTAATTAAACTAAAGCTTCTAAAAATTGGCTTTAAGGCAAAGTAGGCTATCATTGACATTTTTACGCGTCATCGATGATTGTGGCTAATTCATACCACAATTGCAAATTGATGAAAACCAGTTGGTTTCGCACTGACACAGCTGAAGAAGTATCAACATACTTTCTGCATGCAATAACATATACCTAGTAATACTTTTCTGAATCAATATTAGATATGACAACTGAGTTTTATTACATTGAAATACTAGCTGCCAGGGCCCAGATAGCCGTAGCGGTAAACGCGCAGCTATTCAGCAAGACCAAGCTGAGGGTCATGGGTTCAAATCCCACCGGTCGAGGATCTTTTCAGGTTGGAAATTTTCTCGGCTTCCAAGGGCATAACGTATTATCGTATCTGCCACACGATATACGCATGCAAAAATGGTCATTGGCATAGTATGCTCTCAGTTAATAACTGTGGAAGTGCTCATAAGAACACTAAGCTGAGAAGCAGGCTTTATCCCAGTTAGAACGTGACGCCAGAAAGAAGAAGAACGAGCTGCAAAATCAACATGGCTGTTAAAACGAATGACGGGCTGCTTAGCCTTAAAAGCGTTGTTCTTGTAACAATCATGACAATAGTGTTGCTAGCATTTGTATTAAAAGTGTGCTAATTATGGACTATCTATTATTTGCACGAATTAAAATCAACGCTAGTAAGTAATGAAGTGATTGCTTATAAAACTCTTCTGAGAAAGTTGTGTAAAATTTATATTAAATCAATTTATGGCAATTGAATCAAGGGAGCAAACAAACTTTCAAAATGGAGTCGAAATTTTGAGAACATTTAAAGTATGAACCAAAACAGCATTGATGAACGCAAATTGGCTTTACTATGAAGTCTGCAACTGCCGCTTGCGTTCGTTATCGAACGTGTGATTGGAGAATCCTAGGAATTGAGCACAAAACTTGAAGATATTGCGTTATGGAACCGTCATGTAAGTCACTCATAAAATAGTTTTACTTCTTTTATTTCGCTGGACAAAAATTAAAAAAAAAAACAGCTTTTAGACGTTCCAATAATATTGTCATAGATATATGGACAAAACACATATGTATGTTCCCAGGGGGTGAATCCAAACTTTTGCACGGGAGTGTACTAATCGTTTTCAAAATATCACTTCACTTCAATTGTAAATCTTATGTATGTATTCTCTTATTTTTCCAATAGCATCACTTTATATCACCGTTAAAATTTCCGCCTTACTTGGTGTCGCTCGGTAGAATTTGTGGGCATGTCCGAGCAGCGGGAGTCGTCGTGGGCCGGACATGGTGGCCAGCTTGGCATTCATCTTCCTTCGGGTCCATCGAAAGTAGAAAACCGCCATGATGACACTCGCGCAAACATACGTTAGCAATGTATCCCACCACCACATGCTTCTTCTCTATATTGTATCCCGATTCCACCTTGGGCACTGAAAACACGAATTGACTGTTCGCACGTTGCCACGGATAAAAATTCAACCTCGTTCACATCGGAAGCACGGCTCAAACGAAAGTGGTGCGATAATCAAACCTAAAACAATATTTATTCCGATAACGGTAGATTTTGCATTGTTTCAAGTTGATTTGATCAAATTGGCAGTACAAGCCATGAGTCGGAATTTGGATTTCGTCTACAAGTATGGTGCATGACTGACGATAGAGCCCCTAGCTGGAACGCTTCGTAGCCCTTGCCACCCCAAGTGTAAATATATGTAGTCGAGCATATTGTTAACATGTGGAACCGGACTTTATTGCTCATGAAACAACAATGAAAAAAACAGCGCAAGTGAGAGCATTTAGAGCGAACGGGTTTATCTTTGTCCGAAAGAACCGTGTTCTTCTGCCGGCCGCTATCTACGTGATGCACCAGAAATGCAATTGGTCAATATCAGAAGGGTGTGTAATAACTGCGATGTTCTGGGGCTGTCCATTAATTACGTAAGACAATTTTAGCGGTTTTTCAACCCCCCCTCCCCCCATGGTAAGATTTTTTGTATGAAAACCAAAAATAATTTGTATGACGCGTAAGAAATCTTCAACCCCCCCTCCCCCCATAAACCCTTACGTAATTAATGGACCACCCCTCTATAGTGTAGGTATTGATTAGTAATGCTTAGCGTGTGCTTGATATGCATATGGGCTGGCAGACGCCAATGTGGCTTTCACTCACAATGAGAGCAGTTACCTTAAGCATGGTCTGCACACTATCTAGAACACACGCTTTGTTTATTTATGCACTGCATATAATATAGATTCTTCATTGCATAAATGATTCTCCTTTCTCATTCCACCTCAATATACAGTTTTTTTTATGTGTATCGTTAGTTTTTTCGTTCTAGCCTACTTCTAACTCTTTTTGCTTTTTTATGCAACACAAAGAAATTATATTTCATACGCAACTTAAGAAATTTGCTTGAAACTCAAATCGCACGCACAGAATAGGTTACTATGAATATGTCAATACATAAGGAAACGGACAAGTTTCCGTGGTTGGGTTTGTGCATTTATCGTTTTCTATTGCATTCTTTGTCCATTTTCAGATGTTCTACATGTGAATCATATGTTAATGCATTACGCCCAGTAATATTGACATATTGTGACTAAAAGGTGTCCTACATCAAATTGCATCAAGGAGAAAAAAACGCAGTAAAAATGATCTACCGTTTTGTCTCAAATCACGAACAGACTCATATTCTGAATACTCGGTTTTTATATGGCGATGTTGTCGAAATATTTCGATAAAATATATCACCAACTATTTAGAAAATGGCTGTTAATTGCAATTCCATTTTAATGTCTTTTAATTTTTTTTTACTTTGGGAGCTGTAATAATTCTCTAGTTCGAGATCAGTAAACTAGCTCAGATAAATTTATTAACAAAGTTACTTATTTGAACATAGTTCGTATTCAAGTCCCAGAGCGTATAGGCGTGCAAGCAGAAATTAAGTTCTATGTCAGTGCTCAGCTGCCTATTGTAGTTTCGACCTTCAGTCAGTGTATAGTTCTCGACACAAAGAAGTACAATGGAAGCCCGCAATGTTCACGCCAACTGTGTCAATGTCCAGCTTGGGCTAAAATCGAGAATGTCAACGAACAAGAAGATGGATCGTATTTGTAAAAATAGCAAAAGGATGTGCTAGCTGATCATTTTTTTATCAAAAAAATGTTCAACAAGAAACTTTTTTTTCTTATCTTCTTTTATGCATTTTATTAATCTTAATGGCATTACATCCCAACTGAAGAAACGTTCCTTTTTGTTGTAATCGTGTTCTTATAAAGACTTCCGTAGATAGCAACCAAGAGCTTTTTCGCCAAAGCAAATTTATTTTGCATTTATAGCCACGCCCGATTAGCAATTAAATGGAAGGTTATGTTGTGATAGTTTTACAAATTCTTATAAATATTTACAGCTGAATGTGCTTTGAAATGCCAAAATCTTATCATTAAAATGATTGTGATGATTTTTCTCCAATGGGTATCAACACGTTTACGGTGATGTTCATAGTCAATTGGGCTCTTGAAAAAATAAAACTATTTTTCCACCGAGATTTCTTTTAAACTCTTGACCAGAAACTAGTAGTTTACTGTCGATTTGATGGGTATACAATTGATTTGTCTGTTAAATCCATAAAAAAACAAACCTTGTTTTGATTCTCGCGAGTAAACTTTCGCGAACTTTCTACTATTTCTATTGGTATGTTCTACCGAGCAGGCAGATGCTAATCTACTTATACTAAGCCTGTTTGCGAGTTTGTCATATTTGTTCGTAAGTTGCTTCGTGATATGAACATTCCACCACTGCTAACCCAACCTTATTTAATGGTTTATTACTTGACGCCTACCATGCATCGTAGGTGCTCAACACTAAAATAATGTCGAAAATACAACCCTAAGGCTATTGAAAAAATATTTGAATCGCTTAAAATTAAGTCTTTGGTTAATATTCAAAGCATCTAAAACAATAAAACTCGGAACGTGACAAAATCGGAGCGTGGCAAAACCGGAACGTGACAAAAACGGAACAAAGCTGTATTAAAATATATCATAAACACATAATACACCTTGGACATAAATTTATCAACAGCAAAGTCGTTGTACATAGGTTATAAATGAGAAATTGACGCTCAACCCTTAAACTTTGCCTTCTTATACAAATGTTGAATTTTTTTTGTACATTTCTGCATACCAACCTAAATAATTCGTTTTACTTTTATTGATCAGCAAAAGATATGGACTTGAACACAATTCACGTTTTGCAGTTGCTATTTGAATTAAAACTTCATATAGAGACTGTTATACGTTTATTGTTCAATATAGTAAACTTTAATAATTATTATGATACAATTTGATTTTTACATTTTTTCTTTTCTCTCACTAATCTCTAATTTTGACAAAACAGCAAAATTTTTAATAAGCAAAGATTTTTAAATGGGCCTATAAAGAGCAAAATATTCCTTGCAGAAGATTCAATTCGGTAGGGACAACATGTTTGTAGAATAATATTTTTCATTACTATATACGATAACTAAAAAGTTTGTACTTCAATTGTTGTGAATATCTCGTTGGGTTAAATTCAGGTTATCAGACTCGGGCGTAGCCAGAGGTGGGCAGGAAGAAGCTGTTGCCCCCTCCCCTTCTGGCTGACAGAAATGAATAAAACAATATTGACTGGTTTACTACCGAAATGAATATTTTGTTCCAATTTTTAAAAACTCCCATGTTTATGTTCAATTGCGTCACGATAATCTTTTTAAATAGATTTTAGAGTTCAAACATTCTGCTATAAGATCTTTAGCAGAAGTCAGATTTTATTGACGTAGGACAGGATATACAGGAGTGAAATTGGAATTTCAAATCCTAGAGCGTCACGTTGGCATGAAATATTTTAAACGTTTATAACTTTTTGCTGGCTTAACGAAATTCATTGATTAGCACCTCAAACGATAGACAAGGCATCAAAGGTTCAAATCGTTTACTTACTGAATCCCACATACTTGTTCAAATAGTTTAATAACTGTTTTAAATAAAACATATTGTGTTCCAATGACCAATAAGAATCTACATGGAAAACAAACATTTTTCAGATGTTAACATTCTTAGGTTTGTTAGGTACACTGAGGAAGAGTTGAAGTTTGAAAGTTTTGTTTAGATTTCCACACTTCTTCCTTATCTTTTTTCTAAACCACGGTTTTTTTTTTTCATTTCACTAAAATGTAGAATACATCCTCTGTCTAACTAAATTGTAAAAGGCAATTTTTACACGCATTCTATAGTATAAAGATACTTTTCTATTTATGGAAAAGTTTTTGTTATCTGGTACCGTTTTTTTTCTCAATCTTCGACCATGGCTTAAATTCCGGATGGTGGCGATTTCAAAGGTAAGAATTGAAAAATCACTGTAAAAAGTCAAGTGTTTGGAATATTATTCATGTCCGGAATATGAAACAAAACGGTATAATTTTCCACTTTAAGTGAAATAATTCGCGGATTTTGCTATTTGTTTTTTTTTTTTTTATTTTGGATCACTTTCACTTTTTTATAAGTGCATAGAACATGCTGCCTGCCTGTCTGAGTTGATTTTGAATAAAGTCTACCTATAGATAATATTGCTGTTTGCATTTGAAGTGCAAATCTTCACTAAATGTCCTTCAAATGCGGAAAGACAAAACAATCAAAGGACACCTAGCAACGATTACACACATCACTGCCAACCTAGCATAGAAAAGCTTACTTTGACATCGGATTGCCTGTGGAAAATCTTACCGCGTTTGGTGTTCCCGCATTTGATATTTGCGTTTCAAATGCACACAGCAATACAACAATAATCTCCGCTACAGTTGAGCATCAATTATACTGTATTAATTATACCAGATCTGATCACTGCACTTGCTTCGTCATCTGTAAAATGCCACGAAAATTCATTTTTTCCTGCCTCAACAGTCACCCTTTGTGTATTCACTAAATGTCGGTTGAGAAAAAAGAAAAGAACTGTAATTAGTCTGTCACGCTTTGCGTCGTCTTTACTCTTATCTTTTCCCACATAGTTTGTAGTTATAAGCTTACGCTACGCTGCAAACATTTTAAATTTTAAGTTTTGGGTGGACCTATGGATGGTTAGCCAAATTTAATCCAAGATGATAAATATCTGAGCTGTCCTTATCAGTGTTCAAAAAACATTTTTTGTTCAAAACAAAACAGTTCACATGTACCGGATATTAAAATGTACACTTGAGGAATGATGAAAATTCAGGGAAAACAATATTTCTCAATAGCAACGAGGATATACAAAAATATACATAGGATTTTCATAAATGTTTGTAACTAGGGCCCCAGTAGATGTAAACAGTATTTTCTGCAATTACCCAGCTCGAAAATTTTTGCATTATTCCAGTGAAACCATTAGTGTGCAACGAAGAGCAAATTAATTAGATAAATTATGGGAGAGATATCAATCATACAGCGTATGAACTGCTGAGCAACCAGGTATTTAAAACGTGGAAACGCAAAATTAGCTGTCTGGTGACGTACTTTGGTAGACTCTATCGAACGAATCATTATAGTGTGACCTGTAGGGAGATAACAGTTCGATGAACTGCGCCGATTAATGAACTAAGATAAGTGAGAATTATAATTTAGGCTGAAAATGAAGTATTAAAATAAAGAAATGGTCAATAGAAGTCGACAAGGCAGGCCAAGTTCCAGTTGAAGTGTAAGTATGGCTTAAAAATGAAAAAAATGATGAAGAATAATGGAAGAATAGTATAAAATATTTTAGAAAATTATCCATTGATTAACAGCTCGAAAGCTTTAGCTTAGAGCTTAAAAATAAATAAAATGGGAGAACGCAACAGATAAAAAAAATAAACTTTTGTTTTTCAATTATCTAAGAACCATGTGTACTACTTGACAACTAAAAAGTTGAAAAATAAGACTCAATTCAAAATCGTTCATTTTTTTACGTTTAAATAACCAACTCATACCTTCGTTTTACTTGATTTGAACTACTTTTTCAGTTATGATAATTTCCGGAATCTCAATTGAACCTTAAGCTAGATATCATTGTCTGTAGCCGGTTAAGCGAAGATCCTGTATAAACTCAACTGAACTTCGTCAATTACCTTAATGACGAGCCGATTAGACAGAAAAGTGGCATTTTATCTATTCTACAACAATCACATAATTGATAATTTTCAAGAGAAACTGGAATAATAAACGAAATGAAACCGAACGGAGAAGCTAAAACCGGTTGTGTGGTTTTATCAATGCCCTTTATTGCTATAAGTAGCTTGCTGCTCGCGTTCCATTCATGCTGCATGCTTTGCAAGCAATTACATACTATTTAAACTTGAAATTGTTAATGAATGAGCAAGTGCGTTGGTTTGAGCGCCGGCGCATAGTGGGGGCAAGTGGTAGTAAAACTCTGCCCATAACTATGGAATTTGCATTTTTACTACTGAGTTACTATCGCTGAGGTGGTCTACCCAATCATGAGTACCTTCGACCAGTGTTGCCACATTTTTTCCAACTCTCATCTGTGTTTTCGGCTGAAAAAATCTTTTTTATCTTAAGTCAACCTTCAAAAATCTTAGTAAAAAATCTGTGTCGCATAAAATCCAAAATTTTATTTATGTTTTGATCAAAAAGTACCTTTACGAACGTATTATGGCTGTTCTTGGCATGTTAAAGATTTTTAATTTGAACTGATTGTTCAAAAAGTAACTTATAGATGTATAATTGATTCTTTAAATTTGAAATTCATAAGCTTTTGAGAAAAACTAAACAGAGTAATGGCATTTTTGATTTGTAGCTTCCAAAACCATGTCCTAAGCCCGTGAAATATCTTAAAATCTTTTTCATCTAAAAAATCTGTGATCTGTGATCACAGATATCTGTAGGCAAGAACAGAAAAAAATCTGTGTAATTAGAGATAAATCTGTGTATGTGGCATCACTGCCTTCGACTGACTCCATATAATTTACAATTTTGTTCTAGAAATTTAGAAACACTGTCGTTATGTCACTTTATGAAATATACTGTAAAGCAGTCACAATATTAATTATCTAGTTTTATAACGCAATTGCAGCCAATTGCGTTCGACATACGCGACATTCGTTTCGCTTCCATGGTCAGTAGACATTTTTTTATTCCTTTATTAGTATCATTTCAAACTTTACATTTATATCTTATATCTAGGTGTTCTGTATTAGACAACACTATCATCCTAATATGGTAATATTAAACTAAGCTTTTATTAACATTTTGTTAACAACATATTACATTTCATTTGCCATAGCAGATCAGAATTTTGACAGGTGAGATGATTTCACCTGACAAAAAACGCAATTTGGCTCGAATGCCCTCAATGTGTTTCTTGCAAGTTGATTTTTTATCTAGCACTAGTGGTCCCGGCAAACTTCGTCTTGCCATCAAGTCATCAAGTAGGCTGTTGAAAAATGTCATGGTATCTCCTATACAAAATCACATATTAGTACTCCCCCGTTTTACCAAATTTTCCGATAACTTCTCTAAACTTTTTCTTCGCATGAACACGTCGGAGCCCTTCAAAAAGACAACAGTGAAAGAATTGTGCAAATCGGATTTCCTGTTCTCAAGTTATTTCGTGACATACAAACACCACTCCATTTTTATTTATATAGATGAGCCCTAGGTACTTAACTTCATCTGGCCAATTTATTGGAACTTCTCTCATCGCGTCATGTCTACTTGAAATTTTTAAATAAATAGCTTTCAGTTTATGTGAGAGTATTATAAATTGAGTTTAACAATCAAAGATATTTGACATCCCTGAGGTAACTCAGGTGATAATATTTTGTAATATTGGTCCCAAAATGAGTTTTAGAAAACTATAATTGATTTTTGGTTTTTAATATTAGATTATTTTCACACTGATGATATACATTCGTTTCAAGTGTCGTTTCCTTAATGTAGTAATAAAATAAAAAAAATTAATAAGTATATTTTAAGCTCATTTTTGAGTTTATTGTTTTCTTAGTAATTCTATGGCATCATTATGATAGTACAGAATAATCCTTTTTCGTGTGAATCTCACTTTATTTTGCATATTTTTGGTTAAGTATGTAGGAATCACTTTTGTCCGAATTACACCACATTGGTGCACTGTGCGAGTACTCTAATAAATATGCGTTATAAGTTTATATCTATTGAAAGGTGTGTGTAACCCGGTAACCGACGAAATCAGCTGGCCTGGCCAAACGTCATTAGGTCAGCCCTAGTTCTTGGCAGAATGCGATCTACATTTAACATCTAGCATTAGGAGATAAAATGTTGCGTAGCGTGTGAAGAGCTGGTCATTTGAGTTCGATAGCTGCAGCGGATTTGGTGTTGCTCCTGTTTCGTCGATCACAGTGCCAAAGAAGACAGTGTTAAGATCAAACGGAATCATGTGGTGGTACTTGCTTGTTCCGTACATCTGCGCGGGTGTGATTATTGTGGTTTCATACGTTCACTGGACGCGGAGGAAAATGTACAAAACATTAGCTACCATGTCCTGTCCCAAGACGTTGCCGTTGATCGGGCATGCTCATAAGTTCTTCAACGCGACGGCAGGTAAAAAAGGCCTTTATTTGAGCTTTTATTGCACATTGAACGATTTCTTTCTGTTTAACGTTATTTTTAATTGGGATATTGAATGGATTGTGGTTGCAGTTTTATAGTGAGTTTGAAAAGTTGTAAAAATGTCAATGTTGTGTAAAATTGAAGAAAAAATTGGGGATACTCAGGAGAAAACAATCTACATTCCCAGTGTATGAAAGAAGAACTACCATGTTGGATTTTTGTTATAAGAACGTCTAATTGAGACTGGAATAAGTCAGTGATAAGTGATGAGTGAGTGATCAGTATGTGACGAAGAACATGGGAATAGTTTGGAAGATTGCTTCTAATGAATAAAATTTGGAAGATTCATACAAAATAGACTGAACATAAGACTTATGTGTCAAAGCTTATGATAAACTAGCTATAAGATAACTTGCCTTGGTGTTCTTGGACATACAAGGACACTGTTGGATATAGAGCATGAGCGTACAATTCGTAGTTGCTACTCCGTGATTGACCTGTACAATAGAAGTTGCACAGAGATTAAATTAATCTTGGGCATGGCTTGGGATTAGCTTACCATTCTCAGTGTGCACAAATCGAGAGCTCAAGTTTTAAAAGTCAAAAACGGTGCCGGCCACGTCCTCACGGTCATCGGAAAAGGAAAGGAATGTTAGTTAGGCAACCGTTGTTACTAGGGACCGAGTATACCTCTGCATCCCCACAGTTGTCATGGAAAGGATGTTGGGTTAGTGGTATAAGCCTTTTTTCCACTTTTACTTGACCGACGCGCGACATGTTTGATCCTGCCCTTATCGCCCGCCCCCGCAGGAGCAAGAGTCAAGGTCGAAGGATCAAACACAACTCCTAAGGCCACCGTTGGAAATAGATCATCAAAATTACAAGTGTAACCAGTGATCTCTTTAAGGTTGCCGAACAACAGTTATACCTATATAGGCCCATGAAAATAAATTCTGTCAAGTTTTGAGTTCAATTACTCTCTACGCTTATACAAGAACTCCTTTGAATGTAGGCCTTCAGATCTACAAGCGTAACCAGTGATGTTGGAATACATGTCATCAGATTTACAAGCGTAACGAGAGACATTTCAGATAATGGAAAACAAGGATAATATCATTGCAGGCTTAGTTAGGTTTTACAAAGTTTTCAATTCAACGACTGCTTAAGTTTATGTAAGAACTTGTTTGAGTATAGGCATTCAGATATTCCATTGAAACCAATGAATCTTTCGAAGAATTGAAGGATTTTTAGAACCTATGCGGGATTATTCAATTATATTCTTCCCCGATTTTAGTGCAACGATTAAATGGTTGATTATCGAAGACATACTTGGAATACAGGTCTTCAGATCTACAATAATAACGAGTGACCTTTCAGAACATTGCGAACGAATATAAAATTCATATAACATCATATAGTTAAGCTCCAGTAAGTTTTCAGTTCAACCTCTGTTTAAGGTTATCTAATAACTGGTTGTGCTTGTCGATAAGAAGATTTGTACCCAGGAGCTTTTGAATCCATTAGCATTGGTTTGGCTCAATACTTGATAGATTATGTTGGTTTGAGACTGCGTGAGTATGATCCTTGTACAATAGCCTTTGAGAGTTCGCTGGTTATAGTTGTAGATCCGAAGTCCTATTATATATTGAGATTATTAGATAAACTTACACAGCCTATGGACTCAAATATGAGTAGAACATATTCTATTGTTTGCCGTGTAAGTATGACCCTTACTCAATAACCTTCAAAAAGACTACCAACATGTAGGTCTGAAGGCCTTCACTTATTACAGTTTCATGGTGACTTGAAAGCGTATTCAGAAGTAAGTTGATCCAATGTCCTGTATTCGACGGAATTCTTGGATAACCCAAGCACTGCATGAGTATGAAACACGCATGTATATTAGAAGACCTTGACCAAAGGAGGTTTTGAATAACCGCAAACAATTTTTGAACACTCTCATCTTCTTCAGTAACGTCAAGAAGTTCATTGGTTACGCGTATAGATCCGAAGTCCTCTATTCGAACGAGTACTTTGATAACCTTAGATAGGCGTTGACCTCTAAACATAATAGATTATGTTTGTACGTGAGCATGTATTGCAATGCTTAAGTTCCCTTTACTCACCGGTTACTTTTACTTCCTGTACTCAATATAGTTTATGAATATCTTAGATCATTAAGAAGGATTATTTGGTTTCTCATGGAGGTTTTTGTCTTTATTAACGAAAATGTTCCAGAGACAAATCCAATACTGGCATAAATTTCCAGAGAAATTCCGGAAGTAACCTCTGGAAGAAATATTGCATTACATTTTAAGGAATGCTTGCAGCAATTCTTTAAGGAATCAATGAAACTATTCTTCGAAAAAGGCTTAGGGATTTTTTGGTAAACTATCACAATAATCTCAATAATGATCTACAATAAAAAAATTCTGTAATTAATTCCTGGAAGAAGCTAGAGAAATTCTTGCAGGAATATATTCTAGGCAGAATATTAAGAAATATGCGCATTGGAACCCATGAAGCGATTCGAGTAGAGTTTGGAAAAAGTCTAGCAGGACCTTATGGAGAAGTCCCCGCAAGAGTTCCTGGAAGAACTTTTGAATCAATTCTTTGATGAAATCTAATCTAGTATTAATCCTTCCGTTAACAACTTCCTAAACGGGAGTTAAATAAAAAACGCTGTAACTTTTTTGTTTTTCGATATTTTTGAACCAAACTTTGACACAAGAAGCGAATATCCTTCTTATTTGAGGGCTTGGCCAGCAATTTAGGATTGGCTACCCGGTTCGGGAGTTATTCAAAAATCAAAAAAGGTGTTTCAAAAATTTAGAAAAAAGTGGATTTGCGATGTGAAATCAGGTAAGCATTTACAATTATTAGCTGTACAACAATGAAGACAGATGTCTAGAAGTCCATCATGGTCACTACATGGAGCGGATCAAAATTTCCGGATGTTCCGGGGAACCGGATCCGGGGCCATTTTTTTTGGAAGCGAGTAAATACTAGAGACGATTATCTACTTTGGAATCAGTATCCGGGTTTCCGAGAAACCGGTTCCGGGATTAATTATTGAAATTCGGTAAACATTGTCATGGGAAACATTGAACTTCGTAATTTCGAAAGAAATTACCTTCTATGGATGATCTGCAATGCCTGGGACCTATTTGGTCAATTTGGAATCGTTATTCGGGTTTCTGAGGAATCTGTTCCGGGGTCGGACTTCGAAGGAGAGTAAATACTGTCATGTGACTCATCAAACTTCGTGAGTTTGCAAATTATTGCATTCTATGACTGAGCTGCACAGTACAGGACCACTTTGGAAGCGGTATAAGGTTTTCCGAGGAACGGACTCCGGGGCCAATTATTGAAAATCAGTAAATATTGCTATGCGATGCATAAAACTTCATGATTTTTAGAGATCTCAGATTCTATGGGTGAACAATTTTGCACAATGTAGAACTCATTTAATTACTTTGAAACCATAATGGGATTTTCAACGAACTATTGCTTGGTCCAGGCGTTCAAGAACTTTATTATCACACATCAAGGTTAAAAAGCACTGAACCGATACGTATAATAGTTTTAACATTGCATACCACCACGAACTTGTGTAGTGATTACTTCTAGAGTTCTATTTTTAATTTTCTTCACTAGAAGTATTCTTGAGGATTCGTTGAAGATAATTTTGCAAACATCTTTTGCAAACCTGGATTTTTTTGGAGGAATTCTTTTTTCAGGAGAACTTTTCGATGAGATTGTTTCTAGGGAATCCTGGAAAATATTCAAAGGATACTCTTTTAAAATTTCTGGATGAGTCAATTCTAGGAATTGTATGACAAATTTGTACACGAAGTTGTTCAAAAATTCATAAAGGAATTGCTTCAGGAACTCCAACAAATAATAAAAAAAACATTCTATTTTCAATTAACACTAAAGAATTCCTTGAGAAATTTCTTCACAAGAGAAGATTTTCCTAGAAGTATTTCTGAAGGAATTCTTAACCTTTCGGTTGTCGCGCGTTGTACTTTGTACAACACCCTTGGTTTTGCGAATATCCCAGGAGCCTGACTACTTAGAAAGATGGCGTCTTTGGCAAATTTGTTCAGTAGATCAAGGGCTATCATATCTGGACCACTTAGAAAGATGGTATCTTCGACAAAGTTGTTCAGTAGCTCAAATGCTTTCTTTGCTTAATTCTTCGAGGTTCGAGATTAGCTAAGATAATGATAGCCCTTGAGCTACGCATCAACTTTGTCGAAGATGCCATTTTTTCAAAAGATCAGGATCCTGAAGTATACGCAAAACAAAAGTTTCATGCTCACTTGTGCCGCCTGGTGGCAAAATTTTGAATCAACTAGTTCAAACAATGATATTCCTTAACTTACTGAACAACTTTGCCGAAGACGTCATCCTTCTAAATGGTCAGTATCCTGAAATATCTGCAGAACAAATGTAAAAGTGCCATGCCCTCTAGTGCCACCTAGCGGACAAATTCCGGATTAAATGAGGTATCATCTGATAGCGTTCCACCTCCAGAACAACTTTACCAAAGATACCATGTTTCGAAATTATCTGGATTTTGAGATACAGTTAACTCTCCCTTACTCGATATTCCATATCTCGATATCGAGTTAGGGAACGATAGTAAAAGTTGGTTTTCAAGGCTACCTCGATGGTCCCTTGGATCGCAGTTGCACTGGTTTTGTGTTCTGTAACTCGATACCTCCCTAACTCGATGGTCCCTTCAATATCGAGTAAGGGAGAGTTAACTGTATACCGATTTCAAATTGTGGTCTACTCGAACCGTATATAGTGCGTTAATTATTATGCGACTTTTATGTACATTTGTTGATCATAAAGCATTATAAAGAGTCATTCTGTAAACAAAAACTGTCGAGTATTGTTCTTAAGAAGATTCCTGACGAATACATTTTGGTTTAGTGTAGATAAAGATCTTTGTTTCAAAATCATAACATATAAATCAAAACTGCTGTACAAAGTACAACAGCGCAACAGCCCGAAGGTTAAAAGACTCCTTTGAAAAATTATGATAGTTGTCCCAAATAATTTCATAATGAGGTTTATCAGAAGAAATTTGTATAAAAATGGAATCGAAAAATCTCAGGAGAAATTTTTGAAGGGAATCCTGAATATACTTTTATAGAATTACTAAGTTTTCGAATTAATTCAAGAAATTTTTTTTATATATAAGCAATTTCTGAATAAAGCATAAGTAAAATTGTTTTCGGTGTATTTTACGCTTCCCTGGAGAAATGTTTGAATACTTGTATGGGAAAGATTGAAATCTAAATATGTTATAAATATAGAATCTATGAGATAATTCTTTGTGGAACTTCTGGAGGAATCTTAATAGCTTTTCCTGGAGGACTTCTTGAGTACTCTTGTTGGCATCCATATAGAAATTTATATAAACTTGTTTGAAGAAGTCAATAAAGCAATTCCAGCAATTCCTTGTGAAATCATTGAAACAGATTGTTGGTACTTTTGGAAAACTTTCCTAGAGGAATATCTGAAACAAACAAAAAACAATAGTGATATTAACTTCTCAAGAGATTTTCTGAAACCATCCCTGGTAAAATTTATGGAGGAACTGTCTGAGGAATTCCTATGAGAAATGGCACGGTAAATGGCTAGTACCTGCAGGAATAAAATAGACCCCTTTGTGTGCCTAGCAACTCTTATCTCTACCTCCTCGCGGTACTGGCCGGGACACGAGTAACCCTAGGGAAGATCGGGTAACCAACCCCGGTGGGAACTCTGGTCGTATGCTGAGAGGGAAGGAGGGGGGGTTGCTTTTGCTTTTTCTCTGGTGGTGAATGCGTCGAAAACAAAGTACATGTTGGTGGGCGGACCCGAACGCGACATGACTCGCCTAGGAACCAGCGCTACGATTGACGGGGATACCTCCGAGGTGGTAGATGAATTCATTTACCTCGGATCCTTGCTGACGGCGGACAACAATGTTAGTCATGAAATACGGAGTCGCATAATCTGTGGAAGTTGTACCTTAGGGAGATTCAAATTTCAAAAATGTTTGAAAATCCAATCTCCCATATGCTCCTTACCATCCTTATCATAAAAATAATGTTCAGTGAAATTTTCAGCTTTCTAGGTGGTGATTTAAGGGTGGCCCAAAGACAATGTAGGTTTGTATGGTAATTACTATGGAGAAATTTTGAGAAATGTTCCAAACACGCTTGTACTGAAATGTAAGTAGAAAATTATCATCCTATATAAAAAAACATATTCTTTATACCTAAATAAAGGATGTTGCTGAAGAAACAAATCTGTTTTGAGCTAATTTTGTACGGGATTTTTGTACATGTTTGCAGGGCTTTAATCCTATATTAAGCTAAATAATAGCAAACAAACTCATGAATATCTCTTCTGCTATCCGTCGGATTGAATTTCTCTCTTCAGCAAATTTCTTTATTATGGTTTGAAGAATGAGTTATTACTATGGGATAATAAGTTTGTATTTACATTGCAAAACTAGCGTGTTTGGAACATATCTCAAAATTTCTCCATAGTAATTTCCATATAAACCTACATTTTCTTTGGGCCACCTTTAAATCACCACCTAGAAAGCTGAAAATTTCATAGAACACTATTTTTATGGTAAGGATGGTAAGAAACATATGGGTGATTGGATTCTCAAACATTTTTAAATATTGAACCGCCCTATTGTACCTACCTGGGCTTCAGAAGAACCTGCGGTCAAAAAAGATTAGTCCCCGCACCAAATGTACCGTGTAGAAAACGCTGATTAGACCGGTGGTCCTTTATGGGCATAAAACGTGGATGATGCTCGAGGAAGACCTGTAAGTACTCGTAGTCTTCGAACGTCGGGTGCTTAAAACGATCTTTGGCGATGTGCAGGAGAACGGTGTGTGGCGGCGAAGAATGAACCACGAGCTAGTTGCATTCTTCGGCGAACTCATGAAGGTAGCAGAAGCAGGAAGAATGCGTTGGGCGGGGCATGTTGTAAGAATGCTGGACAACAACCCTGCAAAAATGGTGTTCGCTTCAGATCCAGCAGGTACAAGAAGCGGGAACAGCAAACCCGCCTATTCCGGGACAAAAAGCGTCGCCTGGAAGAGGTGGAATGCCAAGAGATGGAGTTGCTGTACCGTTCTCAAGAAAAATGACCGTCAAATGTCTTACACAGTTTTACACTCTTACGGATCAAACGTCTGTTTTCTGTGACCCGAATAACGGTTCCAAAGTGGTCAAATAGGACCTGTAATGATCAAATGGGAACCGTACTATGTAGCTCAGTCAAAAAAGCAATAATTTTCAAAATCATGAAGTTTGATGTGCCACATGTGAAAACCCGAAAACCGGTTCTAGAGTGACCAATAGGTCCCAGGCGACGCGGCTCACTTGTAGAAGGTAATAACTTTCAAAATCTCGAAGTTTGATGTATTGTGCAGATCAGTCATAGAATGCAATCATTTGAAAAATCATGAAATTTGATGTGGCAAATCCACTTTTTCTAAATTGACCATCTAGAAACACCCATTTTTCTTCCTGAATAACTCCGGAACCAGATGGCCAATCCTAAAATTTTGACCAAGCCCTCAAACCGCTTTTTGAGAAAAAAGTTACAGCCAGAAACGCGTTTTTTTTTTAACTAACTTTCCCCCAAACGGTTGGTAACAGAAGGGTTAATGCATGAATCCTTAGATGAGTTATTTATCCTCATAGGATTCCGGGAATCAATTTCTTTATAAAATTCTTGAAAAAAGCTCAAGTAGGAACTGCAAAATCTAGAATGATTGTTCAGAGAAATCCCCTCAGTGCCGTAGTATTTCGTGGATCTCCAGGAGAAAATTTTGAAGGAATCACTTGAGAAAATTGTAGGATAATTTTTTTTAGATTGAGAGATCATAGATTCATGATGGAATTTTGGGTGTAATCTTGATTAGATATTTTTTCAGAAAATTCTTTTGAGAGAGGCATTGAGACGTCTATGGAGGAACTCAAAAACCTGATTTAATAAAAAAAATCCTAAGAGGAATCCATATTAATATTCCTTAAGGGCTAAAATATTAACGTCCCATAAAAAAATATAAAATTTCCATAAAAAATGCAAAATTTGCCAGTAAAGAAACAAGGGTAAAATCAACAGAAAAGTTAAAAATTTCCATAAATAAATAAAGAAGTGCATAGAAAAAACAAAATTTTCCATAAATAAAAAAATTTTGAGCAATAAATAGATTCAAAAGTGCAGTAGAATCGACAATAATCTCACTAAAAAATGTCGAATTTTCCATTTCAAAACCTCAAAATGTCCCTATTTTCTTCACAAAAAGCAAGAAATAATTATAAATTTTCCACAAAAAAAGCCAAAATTTGCAATAAATTAATAATAATTCGCCCACAATAAATCAAAAATTTCCATTCAAAAAATCAAAGATAGCAATAGCAGTAAATGCAAAGTTGCAATAAACAAACCCAACTGAACAATTCAAAATGACAATCAATACATGAAAATGTTGTAGAAAATTCCAATATTTAAGTAAAACTTTCCATAAAAATAACGTAATTTTCCAATAATGAGTAATAATGTGTGTAATGGATTTCATAAATTTTCAGTCAAACTGAAGCATTGTTTTCACAATTGGAGCTAATTAGTCGTCGTATGTAGATGTAGTAATTGCATTTTAGAGTTCGATAATTAATTACGTAAGAATTTAGGGGAGGGGAGAGTGGGGAGATTGGCCGGGTTTGAAAAAAAAATTTCTTGCCATATAGAAAAAAATAATGTTTCATACAAAAAATCATACATGGAGGGGAGGCGAGGTTTCGAAAAATCTCAAAAAAATGTTTTTTAATACACCCCATCGTTAGGCGCTACAATTTTAATTATTTCGGCAAAGTTGTATGATTTTTTGTATGAAACATTGATTTTATCTATATGGCAAGAAATATTTTTTCAAACCCGGCCAATCTCCCCGCTCTCCCCTCCCCTAAATTCTTACGTAATTAATTATCGAACTCTAAAATGCAATTTCTACATCTACATAATTGTCGACGACTAACTAGCTCCAAATGTGAAAACAATGCTTCAGTTTGACTGAAAATTTATGAAATCCATTAAACACATTATTACTCATTATTGGAAAATTACGTTATTTTTATGGAAAGTTTTACTTAAATATTGGAATTTTCTACAACATTTTCATGTATTGATTGTCATTTTGAATTGCTCAGTTGGATTTGTTTATTGCAACTTTGCATTTACTGCTATTGCTATCTTTGATTTTTTGAATGGAAATTTTTGATTTATTGTGGGCGAATTATTATTTATTTATTGCAAATTTTGGCTTTTTTTGTGGAAAATTTATAATTATTTCTAGCTTTTTGTGAAGAAAATAGGGACATTTTGAGGTTTTTAAATGGAAAATTCGATATTTTTTAGTGAGATTATTGTCGATTCTACTGCACTTTTGAATCTATTTATTGTTCAAAATTTTTTTATTTATGAAAAATTTTGTTTTTTCTATGCACTTCTTTATATTTTTATGGAAATTTTTAACTTTTCTTTTGAATTTACCCTTGTTTCTTTACTGGCAAATTTTGCATTTTTTATGGAAATTTTATATTTTTTTATGGAACGATTAATTGTCTGCCATTCCTTAAGAAATTCCCTGGATAAGTTCAAGGAAAAATCCTAGAAGAAATACTGGGAACAAATTGTTGAGGAATATGAAAAGGTGCATCTGGAGGAAATTTGATTCTTAGGGGGATTATTTAGAGAATTCCATCAGAAATGCTTGAATAAATTTCTGGAATATTTTTAGGTTTTTTGAAGAATTCCTTCAATAGCACTGCGAAACACGTTTTTGTCTCCAGCATCAAAATACCTCTATTTACTTGATTAAGGGCTGAATCCATTGCCGTTTACAGAAATATCATAGCACGTCTAGTTTTTGAGATATTGGTTGTTGAAAATGCAAAAATTGACTATTTCAGCCAACTTATTTGCTTAATTTGCCATAGAATTCAAAGTTTCTGTATATAACAATACTTATCATCAAAGTTTATAATATGTTTGAAGCGGAAAAGATTTTTTTTAATGGTTTAGAAAAGTATTGTATTTTGCCATATAAGAGACACGAAGAATTTTGTATGGAGACTGCAAGCATGTTGAAAAAGATCCGCTCAATCTAAATTTAATCGTGAAATTTCAACCAAAATGTATTTAAAACGAAAGTTTCAGTCCTATTTTGCATGTTTGGTGGATAAGATCACAAAAAAGTTTGACAAAATATACTTCAAATTTTAGGTAAACATCAAGGAAACCAATGTTTCATACAACTTTGGCGACCTGTAGCTAAAAATTGTGACGTCCTGGGAAATTTCTGAGCACGGCTTCAGATTCAGCAACCCCAAAT
The DNA here is from genome assembly GCF_002204515.2 of Aedes aegypti. NCBI lineage: Eukaryota > Metazoa > Arthropoda > Insecta > Diptera > Culicidae > Aedes > Aedes aegypti. The sequence continues at coordinate 111,555,063 of NC_035109.1, forward strand.
CTACTAGAGACACATAATTTGATCCTTGAGACACGCAAAAATGTCATTTTTGTTGCGCTGTGTAGTTCTTGAAGAAATCGCTGGAGAAATTCCAAGAAAAAATGTTGCTATTTCTTAAAAACAAACTGAACTGGCTGGGGGAATGAAAAGGAAAACGCTGGAGTAATTCATAAAAGGATGAGAAATTTCTAAAAAATCTTCGAGTTAGTTATTGGAGGATACCTTAGATAAAATTCTAGAAGAACTTATACAGAATCAGGACCTTGCTGTACGTGTCTGAGTACGATTCCCGGCCCGTCTTCTTAATGGAAATTTTCTTGACTTCCCTACACAGTCAAAAATAATGAAGATTACACGTCATGTAAACTTCATTTATGCGATGTAAACATGACGTCATGTAAATTTATGTCTGGAATCATGTAAATTTGTGTTATATGTCACGTAATCACACAGGATCCTCTTGGATTACATGACATATAATTGAAGCTTACATGACATATCATGAAAATATTCATTATATACCACGCCCCAATTATGTGCATTATACTGCTCATACTTGCATAACAGTCCCATTTATATAGAAAATCTCATAGAATATGACACTGTTATGCGAGTATGGGCAGTATATGTCTCAGAAATTCACACGTTTTGTTCGAACTATGTTGGCATAGTGTATAATTGTAAATGCCACACGCTATACCAATTCAAAAATGGCAACTCAGACAAAGAAAGCTCTCAGCTAAGATCTGTAGAAAAAAAACACTAAGTTGTGAGAAGCAGGTTCTGAATAGCTGGTGGAATTTCTGGAGAAATCCTTGGCAAGAAGTTTTTTTCCTACACTACAAATCTGATCCCCAAACCATGAAATTCATAAATTGGTTAGGTCATAATATCAGGATCACAAATCACGGTTCCTGGAGTCAAAATCATGATTCTTCATAAGCGTAATATCCCGGGGGAAAACACTAAGCGGTGCGCTTTGTTTCAATTCATTCGTATTGATCACCCATAACTCCAGTTGGCGAAGCGGTTGAGTGTTAAATTACGTGGCTTTCAATCTGAAGGTTCTAGATTCGAATATAGAGTAGTGTTTTTTTATTCTTTGTTTTTGTTGATCATAAACGGATGCGCGACTCAGCATTTTTGGCATTTGAATCATGATTCCGAGCAATCAGCAACAAAAACGTAACGCGTGTGTTGATATAATGAGGCATAATCTTGTTTATGGATTCTAATTTCTACCCGTGTAGCCGAATACTTAGATACATTACTGGAAGTATCCCTGGAAAGATCGATAGAGGAATGCATAAAGGAATTAGAAGAAATCTCTGAAGAAACTCTTACACAAAATTTTGGATAAGCTTATACAAAAATCCTTGCTATTCAAGTGACGCGTTACTTAGGTTCTAATATTCACGGCATTTTTGGAGGATTCACCGTACAGTGATGATTTGGTCTATCGTCGAGCGGCTGTTGATGAAACTAGCTTGACAGATTCCTCATTTAAAGGGTGTACGGAATCAAATTACGACACGCACAATAATTTGGGCGAAATTCACACGTTCAACCAACAGTCTTCAAACATTCAGGGAGTAAAATAAAGCATGTTGGGAATATTTTCCCATGTTTATTTTACGTCCGCAGGGACATCGAATTTATAATGAGCAGTGAAAAACTGGAGCCCCGGAAGCTGCCGGACGTCTACTTTTACATGTACGTCTCATCATCCATCACGAGGCAATGTTGCTTTGTCAACATCTGGGTGTAGAGCGTCCGTGCACGTGTTTTATCTACCCTATTCTGCCGTTCATCACGATTAGACGCCTTTTAAACTTTGAAGGGGTTCTTGGGCTAATATGCACTGTCAGGGCAAAAAACACCTTATCAGATTTTCTGAAATAAACGAGTTTTGAGAGAAAAACCCTATGCGTATTGATGAAACGTTGCACATTGTTGACACCCTGAGAATTTCATAAATTTTGAAAAACTTAACAGATAGATAGCACAATAAATTCGAAAAGCACGATTCTGATGTAACTTTCCCGATCATTTCACTTGTAGTTTCAAAAGCGATGGGTTGAGATTTTTACAACATTTAACCATAAAGTAGTTGATTAGAGACTGGGTTATAGTTGTATAGTTGTATAGATGAGATGATATGAATAACACAATGATTTCTATTTTCCATAACATTTTCTGTTATGCACCTGGCTGGGGCAACATGCACTCCATTGGTCGGGGCAGAACGATCCATTCCTTAAAAATCTATACAATCATAAAAGTTAGATCATTTGAAGTCTTCATTAACGTATTTATGCACAATTGTATCATCTTGTAGACGAAAATCATCCAAAACTCGTGTTTTTACGATAAATAAAAATTACGTTTAAAACACGATGGTGCATCTTGCCTCTTTGTTGTGGTGCATCATGTCCCTTTGTTTAGGTGTGTCTTGCCTCAATGTAGCGGTGCATCGTGCCCCGCATTAATCTGAATTCACACAAAAGTAGTGTTTAAAAAAAGTAAAAATTTTACAACAATCTACTGTAATTATGATGAAAATTCTCTCAACACCATGTAGGGTGAACCCAAACCAACTAGATTCGTGTATTTAAACACTACATACATGTTGTTCAGTGTTCATTTCGGCATATCTTCCTTAAGTGGTGCATATTACCCCAGGAACCCCTACGTATGTAGTCCTTCACGTATTTTTCGCATCTTGCACGAAAGTTTTGGATGAATTCAGTTTCTTCGCTACATCTGGGATTTTTCTTGAAAGCCTGAACTACCCGTTTGTTCTCCTTAACACTATACGGAGATTCATTTTTGCCACTTTTTTTTCTTTCCGGTCGATGGCCAAATATTCGTGGTACCGTAATCCGGGGTAACATTGATCATTTTTTTGAACATTTCTTAAATATTTCGTTCGAAAATGCAAATGTTGAAAATTTTATATTTTTAAAACAAGTACTGCCACCCATAGCTCGTGGTTATATACTGTATTTTGTTTTAAGAAAGATTTAAGCATGTTTAAAAAAATGTTTTAAGTGATTTTTTGATTAAGCTGATATGGGGTAACATTGATCACTCATGTAAACAACATTCGGTAATATTGAAAATGTCGTTACTTACTTAAATCATGACCCCTGAAGCCGAATATGAAAGCCAAACGCTTACAAGTCATTTACTTTTTGAGTTATTTTAAAATTAAAAACACCTCGAACGCCGGAATACGCCTAAAAGTAGGCAATTTCCTAAGGGAATTTTACATTAGTAACAGTAATTCGACAATGTTGCCTAATTTAACATACTTTTGAAAGTTTTGACTACGGAATCGTTTTCGGCAATGCCATTTTTAGTAAGAACCGCATTTTCCTTGCTCATATCGTTTGCAGAACTTATGTGAGACATGAATCTTCGGTAGTGTCATCCTTAACCATTAAAATCATTGTTTCGAAAAGTTGCCAAATTTACGCATAAGGTAAACGCAATCTTCTCAAAAATCTTCACTTTTATTATCTCATGAATATAAGAAAGAGAATCACCATTCATTATTTGGAAATGTTTCATCAATAAATGATAATATGAACTTTTTACGAGATGAGTCATTCCGATCAATTTTACCCCGCTGATCAATGATACCCCGGATTACGGTACCGATTTAAAACACTACACAGTAGAATGTACCATTCCCAGCTTTCTGATTATGGTACGATGAGATAGATCCGGATTTTCGAGGTTCGTACGCAAAATTTGTTTGTGCCGCTGCTGTTCTTCCAACAACGATTGCACATCTGCTAGTGAAACTTACACGGAGAAATCAGACTACCCAAAAAATAAGTTCTTTTTACTCAAATTTGGGTAAACTGCATTTAGTTTTAGTTTTGGGTTATCCCACGGAAGAGCCGAATTGCGTCAAAAGAAGTCAAAGTTGGGTTAATTTGTGGCTCCGTGTACACAGCGTAAACAAATACACATTGAACAAATTACACCCAAAATTTTAATAGAAAATACCCAACGGGTAAAAAGTTATAGTGCAATTTGATTCCGTACATCCTTTACCATTGATGATAGACGATGAAAGATAATCTGAGAAGCACTTTATAGGCGGCATTTAGGATAGGGATTGAACGATAGTTTTCGCAATCCAGTTGTGGCCGTTATTGTATATAAACCATTTGCTTCCACTCCTCCGGTAGCTGTACCGTTTCTCAGATTCTGATAATCAGTCGGTGCAGACAGATGGGCAAACTCTGAGTTTATCTCAAAACCAATCACATCATTAACTTCTCTCAATGTGGGAGAAGGTCGGTTTGCTTCATCGATTCTGATGTGTGAATATTGTCATTTCATCCACTGTCGTGAGCACCTGAGCATGTATCTCTTGTGTCAAATCAGAAGTTTGACGAAGAGCTGCTTCCACCTTTCAATAACCTCATATTCGTTCGGAAAAATGCTTCCATCCCTGCTCATACATATTTGCTCGATAATATTAAATTCAAGCATTTTCAATCGAAATTAAATTGTATAGTCTTTTAAATCTACATGTGTATAACAATCTGTCCTTTTTACAGAATCAATTGCCGACGGGCTCAAGTTTTTTGCCGAGTTTCCTTCGCCGGTTGTCATCCACCTGGGACCATCCCCACAGGTGGCAATTTTCGATCCCGAACAGGCCCGAATCGTTCTAAACTCTCAAAATTGTCTCGACAAAGCGTTCTTTTACTCATTTTTACGTGTTCCAGGAACGTTGATAAGTTCACCTGGTAAGTGATAAGCATTTTCAATGGTTGTGACTGAAATGCTAAAAAGTTCCGCTTGTTTGTATTTACAGGTCCTTTGTGGAGAAGCCAGCGCAAAGCTCTGAACTCATCTTTAGGACCCGCCATCCTGGGAAGTTTTATTCCGATCTTTAACAACAAAAGCGCCATACTGGTGGACTTGCTCGAAAAATACGCCGGAGAACCGGAACGTGATTTCAGTGTTGACATTGCTAAGTGTTTTCTGGATCAGATCTATGGTAAATTAAAGGAAGCATTGTAGAAATGTAAGTTTGATGACCCTTATCTTTTTTTCTTCTCTATTTTAGAAACAGCATTCGGATGTAATTTCTCCATGCAAACATCCCCCGAGGGAGATAAAACCGTTGATATGATGGGTGACTACATGCATATCGTATCGAAAAGGTTTTTTACTATTTGGCAATATCCAGAAGTCTTGTATCGCATGACAGATGCCTACAAGACGGAACAAGCGTTGCTTAAAGCTCACCATGAAATAACTGAGAATATTGTGCGCCAAGTTAAGTTTCACGAACAAATCAACATGACAGACGAAAAGTTCGCAGCATTAGATGGTTCAAGTAAAACGCATAATTTCATCGAGTGCCTCGTGAAATACATGCGAACATCTATACATACGTCACAGGCTGATATATTTTCCCATATTGATATGACACTGTTTGCCGGTAACGATACAACGGCAAAGTCGCTAAGTTACGTCCTTTTACTCATGGCAATGCATCCTGAAGTACAGGAACGCTGCTATCAAGAGGTTATGGAAGTTTGTCCGGGTGAGGAGCGATTTATTTCAGCAGAAGATACCGCAAACCTAACGTACCTGGACATGGTTTGCAAAGAGGGTATGAGACTGTTTCCTGTAGTTCCTATTATGGCTCGTGTAACAAATAACGATGTTAAACTTGATGGTAAATATGGTCAACAATGTACCATTTGGTTAAATTAGCTACAATAAGCAATTTCTTCTTTTTTTTAGAACATCACACAATTCCAGCTAACTGCAATATTATTTTGGGAGTCTACCAGATGCACAGGGACCCGAACATATGGGGTCCAAATGCTGAGCAGTTTAATCCGGATAATTTCCTACCAGAAAATGCAGCGAAACGGCACCCATACGCCTATCTTCCATTCAGTGCAGGTCCACGAAACTGTATGGGACTGCGATACGCTCGGATAGCCATGAAAGTTACGGCGGCACACATATTGAAAAAATATCGACTAAGGACATCGCTCACTCTCGAGGAACTGCGGGTCTCGTACGGGGTGATGCTGAATATCGCCAACGGTGTGCTAATGAGTTTAGAAAAACGATAATTTAGTTTTATAAGTATTTATGAACGATAGAATAGAGTTTTTTGTAAGGTCTGTCTATGAATCACGTGGAAGGATAAAAATGTGTGTTCGTTTTTGAGGGAATGTATCATCAAAAAGTACACAGGAAAAGGCATACTTTATCATGTTTTATGTGTTTCTACTAATATTTCAATTCGGTTTTGTGTGAGAAACCATTGAATAAATTTGTATATTCTATGAATTAAAATAGAATAAAAAATATCAGTTCAATAACAAAAAAAAAAAAATCAATATCAAATTTGACGCCATCGTAAAACATACATAGGTACGTTTAACACTGGTAAAAATATTTAACATCTACCAGTGTATATAAATCAGTTGGTTTGTTTTATTCCAACCGGCGTATTTTAAACCTTGTTCTCTTCCACGTAATAGAGTTTTGTATGAACTTGTTTGTGTCAAAACTTAAATGATTCCTTGTAGAGTATTGTATGTTATAATGAGATACCTTCGAAACATGCTGCCCTTCTTCGCCTACTTGTCCTATATTTTATGTAACCTTATGGACCCCGGGACAAATATGCGTAGAACGGCAGCATGAAAGTTGAGTATAACATCATTTGTATACTCTTATCACATAGATAGTCCTTATTGCTAGTTTCAATCAATTTTAGTTTTACTATAGCAAAAATTTTAATGTAATAGATTCCTTTTACATATTTAAAAAACATACAGAGTACCAAATTTTACTTACAGAACTGTAGATCAATTGTGTTGTTTTTATTTTGTACCAAATATAATAATTTATTTAGAAATTTCTTATCCTGTTTTCACTTAAATACAGTTTTGACTCACATTCCGAACACTTAAGGCTTACAGTAGCTTCAAATGCATCTGATATGAGAAAATCAGCTGATATTTCTAAAATATTAAATTTATTTGCAAAAAATAATTATAAACAGTTGAGTTTAAAGATAAAAATAATGTTTTATCACCTCTTACTACAGCTATCAGTGCACACTTTGCCATATGTGCTAATATTTGCCAAATTTTGACAAATTTAGTTGTCATGTGTGTACTAATCGTTGTTGCAAACATCATTGTACAAATGTTTGCTTAACTTTGTAAAACCCAATACTTGTAGATACGGCAAAACATGTACTTCGAAAGTATGCCGACAAAAATTTTATTTGGTCAAGTTTGCAACTCCGTTCAGTTTTCGATTGGCAAACATGGAGAAATATAAGTTTGTTAAATGTTCGTCCACCGAGTACTGACCTTTGGTAAACGACAGACATTAGGAAAACGTCTGGAACGTCAAAAGCCAAATATTTGCAACTTGGCAAAGTGTGTACTGATGGCATAATAACATTAGGCATAAGTACGATAGGCATAATTACGATAGGCATAATGGACGTTTGAATGCTATGTTATGCGTCCATTATGCCTAACGTATTTTATGCCTAACGTCCATTATGCCTAATATTTTTATGCCTAATGGCAGTCCGGATTAACGCTTCGGAGGGCCCGGAACAAATCTCATCCCCTTAATAGAAAATTGGACACGTATGGGTACCACATTGAATTGTTTTGAATTTGAGTTCTGAATTAGGTTTTCGGTTCAAAGATATGAAGAGCCAAAATTCACTCCTTTGAATTTGGGCCCTAATATCTTTGAACCGAACATCTAATAAAATATTGAAATTCAATACGTTTGTTTATGGAATCACAAAATGTGTCCAATTTTGTAGTGACATTTTGGTCGCTTGCTAGCTATAAACATTGAAAAATTCGACTGTTTGCAAGCTTTCCAATAGTAATTTCAGGTTGTTATGTAATAATTATAAGAAGATTTTTTTGGTTTCTAAATCAATTGTATAATGTGAATAATGTCTGAAAATTTTCAAAGTTGTTTTTCTTCAAAGCTTGCAACCATTTCATATGAAAAATAGCATCTTTACACTCTTCAAATTGCTCTCAATTAAGCCAGAAAAAAAAACAAAGACACTAATTGACATAATGGCATACACGATTTTTAAAATTGTATATGGAATGATCCTATTCTCATTGAAATTTTAAACAACGAGAGAAAAGTTGTATCAAGAATTCAACAACTTTGCCTCAGACAGGGTAAATCTACTATTTTTTGAGTGTCACTTCCAACACCCTTTTCTTCTCCGGACATCACATATCCATGATATTTTCAGACATTCATCATTATCGCAAGATCAAAAATTTCAAGATACTATTCGAACCGAATATTAGTTATTCTGTGCTCGGCATTATTAGCATCAATATTTTAGATTCATTTGATAAAATTTCTCTCTTCTTCTTAGTTTTAAATCCTTTTACTGGAACGTGTTTGATCAATAATAATTAAAAAATATATGAAATTATCTTTTGTAATCGATTGATTCAATTGAGTAGAAGTTCCCAGTTTTTCTCTCTCTGAGTCCACATTTTTTCGAAAAAAAAAAAATCATTATATTTATATTCCTTGTATTATACTCAAAGTTAACTTTAAGCCAAAAACTTGAGGTGCATTTTTAATTCCAATATTTTTTTTAAGCTAACTTGAGAAGAGTTTTGGCTCAACATCAATGATTTTTTGTAATATATTGAAGGATAAAGATGAACCAAACCATACTGTTTTCCTAATTTTAGCTCCTCGGGGGCCCCTTGGGCAGACTGTTCGGAATTTTAGTGTGTCTGGAATTTGAGACAAAAAGACACATAGCCTATAATTGTCATTCAGTAGTTATCCTCCGATCTAATCAGAGCTGTATCAGTATACGATGTACATTCTATCATGATGTGATACAATTCATGATTGTAACAGAGACCGATAAGTGAGAGATTCACTCATTTTTTTTAAAGTTTGAAATTTTTCTCTTCAAACTTTAAGCTCGTTAAGGCTTCCATATAAATCATGGATTCCTGAGACACAGAAGTCTGGAGGTCCAAATGAACAATTTTGATGTCACTTGAGCCTTTGACAGTTTAATAATTATGGGCTTCCGTAATGCACACTGTTCAACGTTCATTGTACTTAGTTTTTCCTTTTTGTTCGTTTGAAGCTTCTTTATTTGGATCAAACGCTCTATCAAATAAAATGATATTAAGTTTCATTTCTTGTTGTAAAGTTTGCGTAGGTACGATGCCTTTTTTTTTCTTTCTGTATTGACGAGATTTTTAGCCCTGGGCTAGTTCATCTCGGGACCAACGGCTTTACTTCCCTTCCGAAGGAAGTCGTCTCTGAAATTTTTAGTGACTATCTCGGGATGGGATTCGATCCCAGGTCCTCGGCGTGAGAGGCGTGTGTTCTAACCACTACACCAGGTCCGTCCCCAGCCTAACTTAAAAAAAAAGCTGAACAATGACTGAATGACTGTTTTTCTGTTTACCATCTACCCCCACGATAATTGATTTATGACGTACGTCGCGATCATTAGCTTCTTATCAAAACATTTTTCCAAGATTTTTAACATTTTTTGTGTTTTCTACAAAGTTGTTTGATTAGATTAGAGAGAATTTGTATAAGCAAAACTCGAGTGTGCGATGTGTGACAATGAAACTTGCATGTAAGCTGCAATACAAAGTCTGCCCATAGCATTTATTCGATCACTTTTGTCTGTACCACCGTAGTACTCTCACCGCGCACATTAATCGGCTCTAACAATTAATTGGTTATTATCATGGAAAGGCATAAATATATCTAACGGCACTAGAACAACTTTATACTCCAGATAATCTCACTGTTTATCAGTTACGCCGCGTAACTTACGCGTGAATATTAACGGCGGTTTACACTATCAAACAACCAAAAACTGACGTAATGGATAGAGTCGTAGGGGAAATAGGGGTAAAATGAACACCCTAAGCAACTTCCGAGTTTTCTTGCTCATAGAACTATGAGATTCTTTGGCGCCGTCCACAAATTACGTAACGCTCTAGGGGGAGGGGGGAGTAGGCTCAAGCGTCACGGCTCATACAAATATTTTTAATTTTTCATACAAAAAGCGTTACGGAGGGGGGGCGGGGGTCAACAATTTTCAATTTTATCGTTACGTAATAAATGGATGCCGCCTTTCTGAAATGCTCAAAATTGAAGAAAGATGTTTACATCATGTAACACGTTGAAATATTGTGAATGTTAGCATTATTTTTGTAATTTTGATAATTTCTTTCCACCGAGCCAGTGATTCAAACATGTGGGTAAAATGAATATGTAATGGGTAATATGAACATATTGGGTAACGGTCGTATTTTGGACCCCATAAAGATGTGATTTTAGTTTTTTGTCCCAATTAACTAAATGCACAGCGTAACCAAGTCAAAGAACATGCTAAAATATAGAGGAAAACTTCCTCTACGAGATAATACTGGCCATACGGTCATGTAGGATCCAAGAAACGTCGAAAATAATTGGATTGTTTTTCATTATTTTGGACACCCGGTATTTTTTATCGTTTGGCGACAAAGTCCACGAAACTGGTTGTATGATATGCTTGCCCATAATCTAATCGATCGATTAACAATGGAAAACCGAAGAAATTCTACGCTTTTAGTTCAGAAATTTGAAAAAAGTTTTTGTTTACATTCGAAAAATTTCTGACGGCTTGAAATTCTGTGTGTAACGTGTGTAACGATTGAATTAAAATAATTTCAGATAAAATAAACACATTTTCTATGTACAAACGGTTGATGCAGGATGCAAGATAGGACTATCCCATCTTTTTTTTTGCAGAAAAAAGGCCCAGGGGGTCCAAAATATATTGGTTACCCTAATGCGAGTAATGTGAACAGATGCTGGTGGTAAAATGAAAATGCAATTTTTTTATGTCTGAGTAATGGTTCCATGAAGGCCCCAAAAATTCCGGAATGGGAAATGCCTTTAAATTCGATTGGTGAAAGTCCCATTGAACGGCAATAAAGCCTCGGGATATGAGGAATTCATAAGGTTTGTCTAAGAATTTCTTAAAAATAGATTTTACATGAATTTCTTTCAGAAATGACTCCCAAATTTCTCCAGGTATCTCGCAAGTATTCTTCCTAGGCATCAGACAGAAGTTTCCCTGGAAATGGTCTACGGATTCATGTAAAGATTTTTCCAGGATTTGGTTTTGCTTTTCCCTTTAGGTAATATGTAGTCTTCATAATGTTTTTCCAGAAACACCTCAAGGTAATTTATCGAAATGATTGCTTTAAAAACAGAAGGTGTGAGTTCATAATCGTCATATAAAAATTTATTAAAACATTCTTCCGTAAATTTTTACAATGATTTTTTTACTGAATTGCACCTGAATTTTTTTTTGAGATTTCAATTTTTCTTGGCATATACTAAAGATTCTTCCTCAAACATTTCTCTTGGTAACTTTGCTTGGGCTCTGCCAAACATTTTCCCTGAATTCTATAAAAAAACAAATTTTTCCGATTTCTACCCTGAGAATTTCTCTTGAGATTCTTATTGAAACTCATACATGAAATTTATCATTTTTTTCATAAATATATTTGCGAAAAACTTTGTTTTTTTTTCCAAATTGACAATATTTCTACATATATTTCTCAAGCATTTCTTCACGGATTTCTATAGAAACTTTCCTGAAATAATAAGAATAAATTTCTTAGGTGTTTCTCTTAAAACTTTATGAAAGAATATTTAAAAGAATTCCCTCCGAATTTCATGTATAAATTTTTAAGTTAATGTTCCCAAGAATGCTTTCAAAAATTAATCTAAAAGATTTTTATGGCATTACTCCTAAAAGTGCTCCAGAAATTATTTCAGAAGCCCTTCCAATGATTCATTAAGATTTTTTTTCTAAGAATATTCCTAGAAAATTTTGTGTTCTAAAAGGTTTTCATAGATAAACGATAGTAAACCCTGAAGGAAGCATAAGATACACTCCGGAAAACCCTCTGAGACAATTTTTGATGTATCTGTGGAATGATTCCTATTTGAATATTGAGAGAATTCCTTAGAAAAATCATTGGAATTTTTCTAGGAAAGCTACAGGATGAATTCTTGGGCGAATCAATTCTTAAATTAGTTTGCGAAAGGACTCTTAAAAAAAAAACTGCCAATAGAACATTCTGCGTTTTTTTAATGCCCGAACATATAAACAGCAAAACTTCTTCATAAATTCCAATTGTAAGAGGTACTCTACAGACTCCTTCAAGCTCAAAAGATGTTTCTGGTGAATTCTCTACGATTGTATCCAAACTAATGTATCCAAACTAATGAAAATAAACTACTTTGAAGAATGCTTTCACCAATTCGCTGACTAAGGCAATATAGTGTTTGGAGATGTTCCTAGTAAAATTCCTGATCGAATCTTTGAGAAATCCTAGGAATAATCCCTACAGCAATTTTTCGATAATTTGCAGATTCTGGTTAAATGGCTCAGAATGATCAAAAAATTTGCTTGGTGTGAATTCTGAACAGAAAATCCAGAAGAAACTTAGTGGAATTTCCTAGAACCTTTGAAAGAGGTATTGAAGAAGTTCTAAGAGGTATTCCTAAAAAAAATTTGAGTCTAAGGTTGAATTTCACCAAGAACATAAAAAATGAAGAATTGGAACTTTTTAAGATATTGTTGAAGGAGTTCTTGATGTTATTCATAAATCTCGAGCATTTTTGAAAGGAATATCTTGAATTTACTAAGGAATAACAATATGCGGAAGTTATTCCTAAAAAATATACAATTTGTAAACGGAAGCCGAATTTGAAATTCGAGGTTTTTCGAGAATCGGTTTCTGGGACACACCTTGAAGAGATTATTTATGAAATCTTTGATGAATCGAAAAAAAACATCTAGAAAAATCTGAGGAGGAGTTCAAAAGGAAAATGTGGAGCTACAGTCAACCCTCCATGAGTCGATATCGCGATATCGATATCGATCGACTCATGGAAATATCGAGTCATGGATCAGCAACGCTATGGAAAGCCGTTTGAGGGAACCATCGTAGTAACCATGAAATTTGATTTTTAATATGGTTCCATAAGTCGATATCGAGAAATGGAACATCGACTCATGGAGGTTCAACTGTATCTCCTATTCACTTTTTTGACACATTATTTGATGAATTTCTGGAACAATTTTAAAGGCCTCGGGACAAAAGGGGCTATTTCTGTTCTCAATTTTTCTTGAAAGTTCAGAAAATTTTACGTTTACTGTCAAATTTTCAGCAATGTATGTTTTGTAAGTTTTTGAGATATGTTTTTTTGAAAATTAAAAATCAGTAATTTTTCATCGGTACACACTGTAGGTCTCAGCGCATTAGATTTTTGATTAAAAAAATCATAACTTTTGAACAGGTCAACCGATTTCCAATCTTTTTTAATGGAAAAAGCTTAAGATTTAAAAAAAATTGAACTATGAAATATAAAAAAAAAATTTCATGAAAAATTGTAAAAAAGTTCTAGTTTTTTAAGAAATTTTTATATTTTTTCATGTATTTTTTTAGAGTTCTATATTTTTTATGAAAACTTGAAATCCTAAGCTTTCATTCCATAGAAAAAGATTAGAAATCGGTTGACCTGTTCAAAAGTTATGAGTTAAAAAAAATAAAAAATCTAATGCGCTGAGGCCTACAGTGTGTGCAGATGAAAAATGACTGACTTTGAATTAAAAAAAATATATATCTCAAAAACTAAAAAACATACATCGTAAACGTAAAATTTTCTGAACTTTCAAGAAACAATTAGTACAGAAATGGCCCCTTTTCTCTCGAGCCTTTCAAAACACGAAAAAACGGAAATTTGTGATTCTTTTTCATATAAAAAAACAATTTATGTGAAATTTTATATTTTTCTTGAAAAGTCAAAATCTTTAGCTTTCATTTCGCCCGAGAAAATTAAAAATCGGTCAAGCGGTTCAAAGGTTATAATTTTTTTAAAAATAAAATTTTGGCAAAATCGCGATTTTTCTGGTCGCCCTTTTTCGGAAATGGTCACTAGGTCGTCCCTTATTTTTCGAAAATGCGAAAAGTTATAAGTTCGTCATTGTAAAGTGCTTGTTTTGGTTAGAAACAAATCAGGTAAAAATTTGAAGTCCGTACGTGGACGCTAAGTGGTCCTTTAACGACCCTATAGGTATTAGGTGTAGATGACCCCGTGTGCCAAAACGAGCTCGCTGCTCTAGTGTACGCATCATGAGTACGAAAAGCCACCAGTAACAAATTGATAATCAGCATAGAATTGTAAGTAAAATAATATTTTATACTGTGGATATCTTCATAACACTGCACGCTGTCGTATTCATAACTTCAAAGGGATCGTTTGAATATTACGTAACGCAACAGGGGGAGGGAGGGGGCTCCGTAGTGTTACGGTCCATACAAAAATATTCATACAAAAGCTGTTACGTGGGGGAGAGAGGGGGTCTTAAATTGGCAAATTTTGTGTTACGTAATATTTTAATCATCCCAAACAAAACAAACTTTTATGCTGATTATCAACGCGCGCAGGACAATTTGTTACTGGTGGCTTTTCGTACTCATGCTGCGTGCACTAGAGCAGCGAGCTCGATTTTGCCTACGAGGTCATCTACGACTAATACCTTCAGGGCCTTTGGGGGACCACTTAGCGTCCACGTACAGACTTAAATTTTTTACCTGATTTTTTTCTTATCAAAACTAGCACTTTACAATGACGAACTTATAACATTTCGAATTTTTTGAAAATAAGTGACGGCCTAATGGTCACCCTTATCAAAAAATCCAAAAATAAACACGTGTATTCTTATTTCGGATAAGGAACAAAATAGCAAATTTTCACGGGATTCGGTGACCCACTAGATCGGTTTTTCATGGAATGGCTGATTACACTTATGTTGTACTGGTTCAGTAGAACATAATTTTGGGTAATTTTGTTTTAAATAGTAGTTGAAAAGTTTCTTCAAGCTGGAGCATCAATTGAACGCTCGTACCAAAATACCTTAAAATGGTATCTTTGATAATGCGAATAACTTTGATGTATCCAGACCATACTAAACAAATTAACATAATTTAGAAGTAAATAAAAAACTGAATTTAGTACTTTATCAATTAATTCTACTAGAGTTGAAAAAAATAAACTATAAAAG
Organism: Aedes aegypti; assembly: GCF_002204515.2. Taxonomy (NCBI): domain Eukaryota; kingdom Metazoa; phylum Arthropoda; class Insecta; order Diptera; family Culicidae; genus Aedes; species Aedes aegypti. Next base: position 111,570,244 of record NC_035109.1, read on the forward strand.
TTACCCCGTTTTACGGTATCTATAATCGGTAGTGGAGTAATATTATTAAAAAATACAAGTTTTCCCTGCGTACGCGAAGGATCGATTGATCGTTGCCATATTTTAAAACACATCCTACGAGGGATACACGTGTGCAGTGTGCCACTGACTTAATTGATAGCTAGCGTCTGTGGAAACATCCGGAGACACGAAGTCATCGCAAATTGCTACCTTCGCGTTCCAGGATCAACAGGTTTACAAATTCATACAAACCGTTGATTGTTCTCCAACTTTTACCGACTTCCCTAGCTAGGCATGCGGCGTATACAGAAAATGTTCCCGCTACACATCCAGTTCTACCGAACGCGCCGCTAGGTAATCAATGATCGTACCGGAATTCTAATCTAATATGCAATAGCACCTTTGCCACCTCAAACCACCCTAATTTGAGAGACAATTAAACCTACGGCTGGTGATCAACCATAGTCAACGAACTAAGTGCTCGGCCGTGGATGAAGCCTGAGCTAGACAATGTGCGGTTTCTTAGAAGATATCACTTGCAGTAAGCTTTAGTAATAGCGAATGGCAATTTTGATTTTCCAACTGCATCAAGTCAATTTGCACGAGATTTTTTTTATTATATGTATTTAAAATTAAATTATACAGAATAAAATCAATCGATTGAATTGCCATGTCTAAACTCTGCATCGATGACGAACGACATACCGACGTGTTGACACTGCACTATGGGCCAGAAACCAAAATTTTCTCGACATGAATCCAAAATTGTTTTTAATTAAATGAGATTAATGTATAAATTGCATTAATTGAAAACATGTATATCAATGATTTTATTCAACTAAAATTTTAAATTAGTGTGTCATTAGAACCATAATCTTATACATATTTTTTACATTCTATACACCTTAGTATGGTGTATCGCGCAACAGTTTGGGTGCACTAGAACTCACTTGAAACATGAAAATTCTATGAAATTTCATATCAATAATGCCCCATTATTCTCGTTTAACATGAACGATTTGCATGCATCATAGGTAAACCCAAACTTTGGGACAATGACTTGAATGGCTATTTTATTAATATTTAATAGTTCAAAAATTTTCCTCCAAATTTTCGCATATGCTCTTCAAAGAATATAAGATCACGGTTCTAATGACGCATTGATTAAACAATATGTTTGATCCAATACTGAGAGAGTTATCCTATAAACTAAAGTTTTTGAGTGTATTTTTTGTAATCAAAATACAAAATTCTGAAAATGTTTGTGTCAAAATACCTAAGTAAGATTGACTCATTGCTTTCCGAAAGTGCCATATAGAGAGTTTCAATTGGACGTGTAATCACAGAGATATATGGACAAAACACTTTTGCATGTTTTTAAGGGGTTGATTTTTATTTCACTTAGACGTTGTATCACAAGTTTGTATTACTTTAACGACCAATAACCGTTATGAGAGTGCTCGGATTTTTTTTCGCAAAAAATCAACCATCTGTCCCATAGTACTTCGATGAATGAAGGAAACAATAGCTATTTAGGAACTACTGTTAAACCGGCGTTGATTACTATTTTATCGCTAGTCTTGTCCCCGGCTTCCACCAGGAATATACGCAGAGAGATGCTGGTGTCTGAATAAATCTCGGTCACCATGATCATCCATCGCCATTCACTTTCAATTCACGGTGCCGGTTCGATCAAAAACGTGCTCGGTCGCGAAACGTTGTCGGTTAACAGTATCTGCATAGTTTGGAAATTTTTACGGTTATAATGTGGAGTGTTGTAATCGGTTACAGTTTAAGTGTTCTAGTCTTCCTTGCTGTCTACTATCGATGGTCTCGACGAAAAACGAATGCTGCGTTGGCAAACATGAATGGACCGCCAAAGTATCCACTTATAGGACATCTCTACTTGCTGAAATACACGTCGCAAGGTGCTCATACTTTAGTTAATTAAGACTAAAAAAAATGTGAAAAAAGTGATAGACTTTGTGATTTGATTGTGAAAAATGAAATGAAAAATGTGATCAAAAATCGACGAAGGACTCTTAAAATACCGTACCGTATTTTGTGTGTATTTTCCTCATTGAACTTTCATAAAAATTTCAAATCAAAATCTTACGATATAAATTATTTTGCATAATTTTTGAAGAATTTTTTTCAGAAGCGATATTTAACTGTGAAGTAAATTTGTGAAATTTCAGAAATCAATAAGGACATTTGCCGCTGAATAAATTTTCTTATTTTTTGTGGATATTTTTGATCAAGTTTTTTAGGGTAATTTCTGACGTAGTTGGAAAGATAATAGAGTTATTTCAGCTTGAATTTTTCAGCTACTTGTGGATTTATTGGATGGATTTTAAGAAGAATCTTAAGAGCACCTAGTATTATACAAAACTCTTCCAAATCATTCTGCCAAGAATCGTCGAAAACCTTCTCTTAATTTATAATGCTTTCGAAATCTCGAATAACTTGGTTGGCAATTGGACTAATGATCCCTAAATAAAAATTGTGCACGTTCATATTGCATAGCAAGTACGTTGAAATTGCATTAGTTTAACGTTTTTAAGATGGAGAGTTTAATATCGTTGTCTAAAATCAACAATTAGAATTTCACTTCACATTTTGGTATTGCAATGGTTTTTGTTAACGATCAACGCTCCGTCATCGTAATCATCGTCATCATCGAAACTTCAAAAGCAGTTTTTCTGTTCATAACTAAGAATTTTTCGATGAAAATATGTTCCCTGGGTTTCAGTTGGAGAATGGAATGCAGTGAACACATTTTCCTATAAGTTTTCTTGATTTTGAACGAAAAAACTGCTTTTGAAAATTCAGAAAATAATGGCGGATCCTGCCCCCTAAATAGTACGCATTGGCTGTTTTCCATACAAAATGGTTAAGCTAGGAGGTTTAGTTCGCGGCTTTTTATCTAGTACTCCGTTTGTCCTTAAATTTTAATCTTCTCTTTCCTTCGGTAGTTCCAAAGTACCATTGATTATCGATGATCTTGCGACAAATCGAATCAAATAAATTCGAAGAAATACTTACTAGAACATGATTCCATACGCATCGGAATTATTGAAAAGTCAACCATTTGTTTCAATAGTTGAGCTATTGATAAACAATCTATTTACTACTGAAAAACAAGTCAAACAAGAGTGGTTAGAGTCCGCGGCTACAAAGCAAAGCCATGCTGAAGGCGTCTGGGTTCGAATCCCGGTTGGTCCAGGATCTTTTCGTAATGGAAATTTCCTTCACTTCCCTGGGCATAGAGTATCATCGTACCTGCCACACGAGATACGAATGCGAAAATGGCAACTTTGGCAAAGAAAGCTCTCAGTTAATAACTGTGGAAGTGCTCATAAAAAAAAAAACTAAGCTGAGAAGCAGGCTCTGTTCCAGTGGGGACGTTAATGCCAAGAAGAAGAATATGTTTTTGAAAACTTTAACCTGTTTGCACCATTGTTTGTCTAAGCACTTTTTTATAGGTTTTTTTCGTGAAGAATAGTCGATATAAGACGTGGGAAAGAGAATTCTTCATTAAATTGTATTTTTTTTTTTTTACAAAAAAGTACAATTAGGTTTCTGAAATAGAAGGATGCATAAACAGAAAAAAAATCGTGTTTTTGACTGCTAAAGGGCTGGGGGCAAGAAAGTCACCTTAAGATATATCGGATAATCGGAGTACAGATAACAAATACGGTATAGAAGTTTACTTTATAGTAAAACCGCAATTTTACAAAAATAGTTTAGTTTTCATTCTATTTGGCTATCGAAATAACAAATAAGTAAAACTATTTAGAATCATGTTTGAATGTCCTAGATGAGTTATTTTGATTTCAATTAGTATAAAACATTGATATTATGCAAAATTAGACTACATAAATAAAAACTTCATCTGGTTTTATATGAGGGAATTGTGGTGTCACTCTTGTTGTCTTGTGTTGATATATGTAAAACTAAATGCCAAACGAACTTTTTCGAAAAAAAATCTTCACTACTGCTTTGAACAAACGTCAATCGTTAATACTGCGTGAAAAAAAAATATGTTTGGGATCGTATAAAGTCATTCCTTATTTCCCAGTTTAACATTCTTATAATATTATGAAATTTTTAAGTCGTAGAGTCAAAGAATTTTTTTTTCGTAGTATTTTTTTCTTGTCGTAATATTTATACAAACGTCAATGAAAACCTAATTTATACTTTCCCTGGGTTAGACATTATTTTGCATAATTTTGGGTTCACCCCCGCATTTGGGTTCAGCCGCATTAGAAAGGGAGTTATTCTTTCAAAATTTTTTTTGAAAAAATTCATATGAATTAAAAATAACTCTTTGCCTTTCGAATGCGGCTTAGAGATTTTCAACTGGACGTGTAATCACAGAGATATGTACAGAACACTTTTGTATGTTTTTGAGGGGGTGAACCCAAACTTTTGCACGGGAGTGTAATTCCTGTTATGACCATGAAGTGGATTTCAATTTTATTTTTAATTTTACTCAAAGATGACTTGTTTTGTTTGATTGAGTGAGCTTTTCTAGTTCAAGCTTAAACTGAAAACAAAAAAAAAATGTTTTTGATTTTCCTGAGGATGTAAAATTTTTTTCCCGCAACTTTTTTCTGAGCACATCACTATTTGTACAGATTTTTCGCACATCTAAACCGCTAGACCGCAAAAATAAAATTTCGATCTTCGGAAGACGGATAACATTGTTTTTTATAATAAAAAGTGGTTTTGGTTTATCGTGTACACTTTGTTTACACATTGTAAAGGAGGCCATGCTACTATGAATAGACACTAAACACTTCGAGCTGTTTAGGATGAACTTTTCAATCCAATGGATCAATGCCTTTGTTCACTAATATGACGTTTGAGCGGTGCCGTGTTATTTACGTAGCCATGGAAACGAGTGAATTCTGAACCGCTAAAACGTCATATTAGAGCGGTTCCACGCGAAATCGTCCATAAAATGCTAAATTCTGACATGTACCATTCCGATTTGGATGAAACTGCGCAGATGTATTAAGTATATGAGACGAAAATTATCTCATATAATTGGGGATCGTTTAGAATCGAGAATAACTTCTGATAAGGGCGTATGTATTTTTGGCACCACCATTTAAAAAAAAATTGTACCTCGGAAACCGTTTGTTATAGAGAAATAGTGTCTGAGGAGGAATGGTAGACAATCAAAAAGGCTTTGTAAAAAAATATACACTGAAATAAAATACTTTTATTTTCATGAAAAAAAAATCGAAATTAAACCTTAAAACACAAATTGCAAAAAATAGGTATCTTTGATTTTTTTCAAATTTTTTCTGTAAAATTTCAATGTAAAACCAGATGTTTTAAGCACAGTTTCAACATGGTGCAATCTAAAATAAAAAAGTTTTTTTAAGAGCAACTTTTGGTGCACTTCTGAAAATTCAATTTCTGGCCGTAGAAAAGACGTTTTGATGCTGTAATATGATTCTTCATCCAAAAACAATTCAAAATGCTAATAACAATGATCTTCCCAAAACTAGCCGTTTTCTAGATATTTAGGATTCAATTATATTAATATCATAAAACTTAAGAAAATACGCCCGTTTCATAAGTTACTCCAGATGCTCCAAATTTTTTTTTCTAAGGCCAACTTTTGGTGTATTTCTGAAAATTCAATTTCTGGTTATAGAAAAGGCGTTTTGATGCTGCAATATGATTTTTTATCCAAAAACAATTCAAAATTCTAATATCAATGACCTTCCTATAAGTTACCGCTTCAAGATATTTGGGATTGAATTATATTAATATCATAAAACTTAAGAAAATACGCCCGTTTCTTACATTATTCCAGATGCTCCATCAACAATGTTACGTTAATCTCTTCCCACATTAATATCCCATCTACTTTTTCTTTGACATTTAGACGGTTGGATGAACTGTTCGAAAGATACAGGATGATTGTTGGAATATTGTTGAGAATTAATATAAGTATTACCACAGACAAACAGACGTAACACTGGATAAATTTCCATCGCCCACGAATTTAACGATCAGTTCAAAATACAACAATTGTCAAGTTCACAACCAGAGGCGTGCGCGTCGCTTTCCTTCGTGTTTGACATTTCACACTACCGCCACCTGTTGGACATGTGGCACAAAAAGTTATTTCGTTCAATAAGCTCACTAGATGGTGGTAGTATTTGTGGTCGAGAGAATTTTGTGAAAAATGTTCTAGGTGTTACTTCAGGCTCTGGGCATTCTTGTGTAGATTGTGGTCGAGATGTGACGTACGGTCACGACACCTAGATAGGAAACGCATATAAAAAATTAGTTCAAGCACTGATAGAACAAAGAATTCGTTGAAGTATGTATGTATCGTTATGTACCCGCTAGTGTTTCGAGCGAAACAGAGAATGTGCCCCGAGCGAGCCGAGCGCTTGATCAACTATTGTTTTCATTGCCTCCGTATTTGTCTTGGTTTGTTTGACGGATCATTTTGGAGGGATTGGTGGCGGCTAATAATATTGTTACATATTGTTATTGTTATTTCTCAACAATTCGTTTATTTGTGTAAGTGTTAAAGATAAAGTTGATGGGATATTATTGCGCATTTCATTCACCACTGGACTCCGCAGTTAATTTTTATAAATGAGGGAAGGAAAATAAAAGTGCGATTCTGCATCCAATCTTGTTGATGTCTTCAGCGCACTCATTCATTATAAATCGTAGAATAAATGCGCTGAAGACACCAACAAGATTTGATGCAGGATCGCACTTTTATTTACATTCTCGCACTTATGAAAACTGACTGCGCAGTCCAGTGGTGAACGAAATACCCAATAATGTGGGAAGAGATTAACGTAACATTGTTGATGGAGCATCTGGAATAATGCAAGAAACGGGCGTATTTTCTTATGTTTTATGATATTAATATAATTCAATCCCAAATATCTTGAAGCGGTTACTTATAGGAACATCATTGATATTAGAATTTTGAATTGTTTTTGGATAAAGAATATTGCAGCATCAAAACGCCTTTTCTATAACCAGAAATTGAATTTTCAGAAATACACCAAAAGTTGCCCTTAGAAAAAAAAAATTATTTTAAATTGCACCATGTTGAAACTGCCCTTAAAACATGGGATATTAATTTGGAAAGAGATAAACGTAACATTGTTGGTGGAGCATCTGAAGTAACTTATGAAACGGGCGTATTTTCTTAAGTTTCATGATATTAATATAATTGAATCCTAAATATCTAGAAAACGGATAGTTTTAGGAAGATCATTGTTATTAGCATTTTGAATTGTTTTTGGATGAAGAATCATATTACAGCATCAAAACGTCTTTTCTACGGTCAGAAATTGAATTTTCAGAAATGCACCAAAAGTTGCTCTTAGAAAAACTTTTTTATTTTAGATTGCACCATGTTGAAACTGTGCTTAAAACATCTGGTTTTACATTGAAATTTTACAGAAAAAATTTGAAAAAAATCGAAGATATCTTTTTTTTTGCAATTTGTGTTTAAGGTTTAATTTTGATTTTTTCATGAAAATAAAAGTATTTTATTTCAGTGTATATTTTTTTTACAAAGCCTATTTGATTGTCTACCATCCCTCCTCAGACACTTTATCTCTATTACAAACGGTTTCTCCGAGGTACATTTTTTTAAAATGGTGATGCTAAAAATACTTACGCCCTTATCAGAAGTTACTCTTGATTTTAAATGGTCTCTACACCAGTGGAAAAAACTAATTCTACACGGTAAAAAATAAGCACCATGCTATCAATAGTTCTGCACTTGGATTTGCACTACTGTTGAATCTTGACAAAATCAAGGTAACAGCACTTGAATACAACGTTGCATGTTTTGATTTGAAATAAAAAAAAAGTTAAAACAAACATTTCCGCCTGACCCAGATTTGAACCATCAACCTTCGGAGTGCAAGTCTAGTGTCTTACCTCGACACCAACTCACATCTGTTGAAAGGGATTGAATTGACCTCAATCAATTTCTACAACGAGCTGTCAATGATTGCTCCCATACAAAAGACATGATGTTCAAAATCAACGACTTTTCACTTCAGAGTCAAGTTCTAGAGACAGTAGAGCAAATCCAAAGTTGAAACTCTTCAAATCATGGTGATTGGTGTTTTGAATTGAGTCAAGTGATCAATCTATTCAATCGAACGTGCTGATTTTTTACCGTGTATTATATCGAAACTATGTGCAAAATTCCATTTGAATCCAAGGTAGTCGAGTTTCATCGTTTACCGATTTGGCGTGGAACCGCTCATTGGTGAACTCGTGCATTGGTCCAAAGTCCATTTTACGAAACGGCAACACTGATGATATTGCTGTTACTTTCACACGTTACGACACCGCCTACTGTCAAAATGTCATTCATAAAATAATCGATCAGCTGTTCAAAAACGTCTCGTAAAATGGACTATTGGCAGTTCCACAATACTATAGAATTGTCCTGGGAGGGAGGCACAGATACTACACACGAAATATGACACAAAGTTATTTCAAACTGCAAGAAAACTCCTGCTTGCCAACGACAATCAAGGCAGACTTGATGAAAATCGCTAGTTTTCTTTTGTGGTTTACCTTCGATCGTTCTGGACAAACATGGAAAAAGAGCCAAAGTTTTCTATGCATTTTATTTTTATTTTTATTGGAAAAAGTAAAATGCAAAAATATGTTTTCATCAATTACGCGCTTTGTCCATTGTTTAAGATCTGGGCTCACAGTGAGAGTTCGTGACTCTCTAAAAATTTGAGAGTTCGTAACCCTAAAAATTTGGTTTTAAATTCAGTTTTGTCAGTTTTGTTGCTGCTCTTGAACGCTCTCGTGCCACGTAGCAAACGAGAGAGTGAATGTTTACATTCATAGGACTCTCCGAATGCGATGTGCCACGAACTGTTAGGGTTTATTCACAAATTTCATAACGCTAAAAATGGTTATTTTCGACACCCGGTTTTTGTATGAATATTTTACAAATTTTGTATGAGCCGTAACGTCACGATGATACCCACCCACCCCCTTCAGCGTTATGAAATTTGTGAATGGGCCCTTATGGTTCGCGAACTGTTACACTCTCCGAATATGGTTCGATCGGCTTATTCGGATCAAAATCCATACATTGGACACCAACTCGTATGTGTTAGGAGAGGTTGAATTGATGGCAATATGTTTCTGCAACAAGTTGTCAATTCTTGTTTTCACACAAGAGACCTGATGTTCACTATCAAAGACTTTTCACTTCGAAGGTTATTGTTAATGACAGTAGAGGTAATCCAAAGCAGGAAATCTTCGAATAATGGTGATTTGTGTGAACCAATCCAAGAGTTAAATCCATTCAGTTGAACGTGTTGGGTTTTTCACGTGAAAGTCGAACTAGTACTGATAAATTAAAAATGGTTCTTTCGTTCGTCTGTAGTAAGTAACGGTTTTGGTACGCACTTTGACTTTGCTTGGTAACTTTAGTGTGAAACAAAATGAGAATATATCGATGGTCATCGAGGATACATTCCATGTGGGAATGTTCTGCAAAAGCAGTCAAGCATATTATTGCAGCTAATGTTTTTTCTTCAATTTTCGCTATATTCAGACTCCTTTTCGAATTTTGTTTTGCCCCCCCCCACGAACGCATTGCGGAAAATTGATTAACCCCTCTACTGGCAGCTTCAATTTTTCACCACAAAAAATATTAAAATCGCGATAACTTTCATGTTTCTCAATATATTTACGCCATATTTTCACAAGTTCTCGAACAACTCTTACTTTTTCAGAATCTTTTTTTTTTTTTTTTGTGTGGTATTCAGTTGGAGCTGCCTGACAGCTTAACTTGTCAAGGCTGAACCCTCGGTCTGGCTTTTGCCAAGTTTCCCCTCTACCAGGACCAATACTCAGACGGACTAGGCAATGGCGCCCACATGAACACTGTTTTTTATTAGTATTGTGACGTGGTAGTTTTTGAAAAGTACCCATATTCCCTTGCTTCTGAGAAAAGGAAGCATTATGAAAATCAGCAGCTCCATTAGAATTTGTTTGAAATAGTAGTGCATTACTAATACTGTCTAGTCGAAATGGTTTTGAATAATTTGTCATACAAGTGCTATTCTGATTACTATTGTCTTTTACGTAAGATTAGAGTCTTAAATGTCAAGTGTCGTCAAGTCTTAACAAAATTAGGCTGTTTAGTAGTAGTTCTAGTTAATTTCATTTTTGTTGTTAAAAGTATTTATTGGTCATTACGTTCATATATCCTTAAAGAAAAAAGTCGCTTTCCTTGTCTGTTCAACAATTTTTCGAAACTAGCAAGTGTACCCTAATGATCGATCTCAGCGTCTTAGTTTCCATAGTCATTTTTATAGTGAATATTGAAGAGTAAAGTTACCTTAGGCTTCTATTACAGTCTCCTACAAGATTCACTTTTCGGTGGCAAACGCAATGCTTCACAACGCCTACTTTCTACTTGTAAATTTTGCGAAAATGAAGCTGGAATTAGATTATTTATACCGCTGTTAAAAAAGAGGTATTTCTTATTATGGCAATGTAAAAACCATATTAAAATAAGATTGTCGCCACTTATTTCTACTCAGTGAATCTACTAGTCATTTTCCTAAGAGTTCCTATGTATTCCCTACGTCGTATATGATAACGATGTATCTAACTAGCTAATAGTAAGAGTGGCTACGGATCATTCTGGTTAGCAAAAGGCAAACTGAACGTCACCAATAGTATTAATGTCCACTTCGAATAGATTAATTATTTGAAATGGGCATCAATGCTATCAACGACGCAGAACGTCCGTTGGATCACATCCGAGATATTATTGCGTCTATGCCATATAAATTATGACGCGGCTTTAAGCAAAAAAAGCCAAAATGTGATACCACCACTACAGGTTACGCCTTTGGTTTCCATCATATGGGCTAATGGATTATGCCCTCCCATCGCGGCAAGGTCGCATAACCAAGGGGAGGGAACTCTTACTTTTTCAGAATCTGTGCCGATATTCACCATTAGTCATCTGGCTTCGAAAATATTCCGATATTGCTTGTGGACCAACACTTCCCACACAAAATTTCTGAGGTCGCTATTTTGTTATTAGCTCATTTATCAAAAAATAAAATGTGGGCTCTGCAATGTCAGATAATAAGGAGCTTTTCTGAAAAAATCATATATATATATATATCGGTTGGGGTCTCTTCAAGATATCTGAAAATTACGATTTGCTGTTTCATGAAATAAGCAGACTATTGTCAAAGCATTGTTTCGAAAATCGACTAGCCGAACGTGAAAAAAATTCTGTAGCCTGAGATACTCACGTGAGTTATAGCTACGTGTTGGTCCTCAAGAGAATTTCGGAACAACCCCGACACTGACACAGATTCGAAACGTAGAAGAGTTTTTTTTTAAACTTGTGAAAAAATTAGGCAAAAATATTGAAAAACAAAAAAAAAATATTGCGATTTGAATAATGTGTTGTGATGATAAAATGGTGCTGCTAGGGTTAATATGTACATAACACAACATTTTTTTCAGTAATGCAGTCTTAGGAGCAATTTAAAGGACAAAATATGTTCTATGGGCATAAAACATATATTGCCGTTTTAATTTTCCAAGGTAAAAAATCCCCCAGTGAGTTCATATCGTGCAAATAATCGATAGTCCATAATTTGTATACTTTTACGGCAAATGCTAGGACACTATTAATTGCCATAATTGGTATAAAGACAACGCTTTTTGAAAACCAATTTTTAGAAGCTTTCAGTCAATTTAGTACTAAAATTGTTGTTTTCTAAAGCTTCACTAGTAATTAACATCAACAAGTCATGCTTCTTCTTCTTCTTTATGGCGTTACATCCCCACTGGGACAGAGCCTGCTTCTCAGCTTAGTGTTCTTATGAGCACTTCCACAGTTATTAACTGAGAGCTTACTATGCCAATGACCATTTTTGCATGCGTATATCGTGTGGCAGGTAGAGTATCTCTATACCCTGGGATGTCGAGAAAATTTCCAACCCGAAAAGATCCTCGACTGGTGGGATTCGAACCCACGACCCTCAGCTTGGTCTTGCTGAATAGCTGCGCGTTTACCGCTACGGCTATCTGGGCCCCGCCACAAGTCATGCTTACGTTTTAGAAATGCGATTAAATTCAGATTGTCATCCATACTGTAGACTTATTGCATCAATATATAGTACACATACCCTATATTATATGCAGTGAGAAGTTGGAAATAAGCCTGCATTTCTCTAGAACCGGAGTTTCATGTTTCCTAGCACGAAGCAAGAATTTAGAATTTATTACGGGCATTTCACGTTTGATGCGGGTAATTAACCCCTCTACCGGCAGCTTCATTTTTTACCGCAAAAAAATATTCAAATCGCGATGAGTTTTTTATTTCTTGGTATTTTTGCACCATTTTTTCACAAGCTGGAACCGGAGATGTTCAAAAATTTGACGCGTAGCCATAACCCACGTGAATATCTAAGGCTATAGAATTTTTATCGCATTCGGATTTCTACAAAAATACTAAACCGATTTACATGATTTTTCAGAGTAGCTCCTTATTACCTTGCATTGTATAGCCCGCATTTTATTTTTTTGATAAATTGACATACAACAAAATGGCCGCCAAAGACATTTTGTATGGCAAATGTCGGTCCCCAAGGAACATTGGAATATCTTGAAAACCGGATCATCATTGATTAATATCGACATGGATTCTTAAACTAGAAGAGTTTTTTGAGAACTTGTGAAAAAATGGTGCGAAAATACCAAGATATAAAAAAGTTATCGTAGTTTCAAATTTCTTTTGCAATAAAAAATGGAGCTGCCGGTAGAGGGGTTAACCTGCTGAGTTCATAATCTGGAGGATGGTAAAATTTATGGATAAAAACTGCATGGTTTTTCGTAAATAATTTCAAACCAATATAACAAAAAACTGAATTTCTTTTCTATAATGAAAACGACTAATTTCCCGCAAATTAGATCGATTTATGTTTTTAAGGCGTTAGACCCTTATACTGTTTTCATCAAGATGACCAATTAATAATATGTATTGTTTCTATCCCTAGAGAAAATCTTCGAAACCTTTGTGGAGCTTGGCAGTACCTATTCGTCGCCCATGGGTATCGAATTGGGACCAATTACCCTGGTTGTAGTTTATCAACCGGAACATCTTCAAGCGGTCCTGAGTTCACCGCACTGCATAAGTCGACCATTTTGGTACGACTTTTTCCGTGTTAGCCGAGGAATTTTCTCCTCGCCAGGTAAAACGACAAACGACGTTTTTTTAAGAATCTTAAAAAGTTTTAAAGTTCTATTATGTGATTCCAGCGCATATTTGGAGAGGTCAGAGAAAAGTGCTGAATCATTCATTCGGGCCGGGTATCCTGAACAGCTTCGTATCAATTTTTAATGAAAAGAGTGAAATTCTGACTAAGTTGATGACCTCCCATGTAGGAAGAGGTGAACGTGATTTTGGTCACGAAATAGCTCGAGCTGCTCTGGACACAATATATTGTAAGTAGAGAATGATTTATATACGAATTTTGACTAATCATTTATATTTCAGCAACGGCTTTTGGACTGAACTTTGGTATGCAGGAGGCTCCTGAGGGGAGCAAGTATCTTGAAGCACAAGAGGAATTCATCGGATTAGTGTTGAAACGAATATTTTCGGTGATTAATTACAGTGAAAGAATCTATCGACTGACAAAAGATTACAAAAGAGAACAAGAGCTGTTAAGCTATGCACGAACTTTAACAAATAGAATAATGCAAGCAAGGAATGCTGAACAGATTCTGTCCGGAGCAATCGGATTGCCTTCAGTTGCGACGGAAAATACCGATGGCAAAAAGCCACAAATCTTCCTGGATAAACTGTTTGAGCTAGCTGTGGAGAATAAACAGCAACTTTCGAAGGAAGATATTCCAGAACATTTGGACACAATTATATTCGCTGGTAATGATACAACCGCAACTACTATGAGTAACCTTCTACTCATGTTGGCAATGCATCCAGACGTTCAAGAACGTGTTTATCAAGAGATAATGGAAGCATGCCCGGACCTAGAACAACACGTATCCATGGAAGACACTGCCAAACTAACCTATACAGAAATGGTATGCAAGGAAACGATGCGCTTGTTTCCTGTGGGACCACTTATTGGACGGATAGCAGAAGTAGACATCAAAATAAGTGGTATTACAATCTGCATAGATGATAAAAAATTCAAACTTTAATAATATTCTACTCTTCTAGATGAACACGTGATCCCAGCGGGGTCAGAAGTGGGCTGTGGAATTTATATGGTCCACAGGGATCGGAAAATATGGGGCCCAAGAGCGGAGGAATTCAATCCGGACCATTTCCTTCCGGAGAACATTAGCAAGATACACCCTTACGCTTACCTGCCATTCAGTGGTGGAATTCGGAACTGCATCGGAGTACGGTACGCGTGGATTTCTATGAAAATCATGATTGTTCATATATTGCGGAGGTATCGCTTGAAGACATCACTCACCATGGATAAAATTACGCTCCAGTATTGTATATTGCTTAAAATAGGTAATGGTTGTCGAATAAGTTTGGAGGAGAGAAATATATAAGAATGATTATGTTAATAAAGTGGCGAAAGAAACAATAGAATAATCGAAAGTTGGAAATCTTCAACTTTTTTCGAACACATTTCATCTCAAACTTTTACACGATCTTGCATGAGCACACTTGCGAAGCTGAACGAGAAAAATACCCTTAATTTATAACTTTTCGATTGGTTCCACTCGAATACGTCTGAGTTAGTTTTTGAACATTAGGAAGTTTCACCCCTATTTGGGACTGGTTCCCTTGGAGGTCCGATGAAGAACCGGAATAGTACCATAGCGGGTTTCATAGTTCTTTTTTTGCTTACATAACATTCTAAGTCAAAATAGTAAAAACAAATTGAGGGGCTAGTAGTTCAATGTTTATGTGCCTTATTTTTGTTTACGCCGGATTCAACTTTCGATCGAATCCTGTTCGTTCGAATCCAAAGCCCACTTGTTTTTGCTGGCGTAAACGGGAATGCAAAACGGTTTTCGATCGAAAGAACATTCAAACGTAAACAAGAATAAAGGTGTAGGTATATGAGATTTACTATGGTAAAACATACTTATGCAAAAAAAGTCAGAGATCACCCATCGACATCGACTATAAAAAGTCCAATCACAGACATTGATAGAAAATTCTATGCTGAAGTACCAATGAGCATATATACCGAGGTGAGGAAGAAGACATTTAGTGTGCGTGACATCCGTGTACGGTGCAAAATGTTTCACAACTACAAGCGAGCGAGTTCCCATAAGAAGCCGTGTAAATTAGTGACGTAGTTATTTTTGTTTACGTTATTTCTCTTTACCAATACATAGTCATTGCTGAAGAACATTGCCGAAGACTGCGAAGCAACCCGATGCATGTGAAAAAAATATTCAATGAAATCAGTTTACTAAGGTGACGATCTGGGAGGGAGAAACCGATACAAAATTTATGTACGTCATAGTGAGCCGAGATTCTGCTGTCACGAACTGTCACTGTGAGCCCAGATCTTAAAGAATGGACAAACATGAGAAAAGCGCGTAATTGATCAAAACATATTTTTGCATTTCAACAAAGTTGACAACAATCGGTTGAAAATCAATTCCTGCACACTCAAAAGCAATGCCACGATAGCATCTTTTAATTTGATCGAATATAAAGTATTGAATCACGCATCTTTTTACGCTTTTCCAATCAAAATTAAAATTGGATGCACATAAAACAATGCCCCTTTTCCCAAGTTTGTCCAGAAAGATCGAAGATACACAACAAAAGAAAACTAGCGATTCTTCGCAAGCCTGCCTTGATTGTCGTTGGTGAGCGGAAATTATCTTGCAATTTGGAAAAGTGTTGTGTCATGTTTCGTGTGTAGTATCTGTGCCTCCCTCCCAGGTGACGATGATTAACACGAAAAGGAATAAAAATAATAATGAAATTGCGGATAGTTTACACTTAATAACTTATTTTTTTACAAGCATCGGATTGCTTTGCAGTCTTCAGCAATGTTATTTATCTTTTTTTTTCTATTTCATTTATTTGAGGCTCAATCGCGTTTAACGCTTTACGGAGTCGAAATTCATTTTTTGTATTGTTTACAAATCATTCACTTTTTTGTACTAAGATTAGTATGGGATGGAGCCAGGTTACTCGTGGCAACTCGAGGTTAATGGTCACAATTTTTGGAAGGACGGACATGGTGAGGATTGGGTTTAGGGTTTTCTGCAGCACATCCGGGAGGTATATCGTGGTATCGCGATGAACGTGTAGTGGCGTTGGTACCAATTTCTTGCCGGTATTCGTCTGCCGGATGGCCAGGATCTTCAATCCAACATACAGGGGACAAAACACAGAAAAAAACTGGAGAAGAGAACACAGGAGAATTAAACTTTTATACTGGACAAGCGAAGAAAATCGTAAATTGCGACCATATAAATGAGATCGCGGGTGCCCAACTCATCAGGAACATAGGGTTGTCTATTATGTTATTTATCTTAAAACTACCTATCCGGGTTTGCGCATACATATATATTTTTTTTATAGATGTCAATGTATGAGCTCTGGTGATTTTTTTTTTCGTGAAAGTAAGTTTTCCCATAGTAAATCCCAAATAAATTATGAATGACTTTCACTAAACTATAGTTTCACCTTTTGGGACCCAAATGGGACCAGAAAAGTGGCCTGGAGCGAGAATTTAAATTTTCATATAATTGTGTACCACGCTAGTGCGCAATCGTCGAGCTTCATACAAAGAGGCGGCCAGTTTCAGTTATGAGAATTTTATATTTGTTATTATTTTGAAACATAGGAAGGTGTCTAATTTATTATATTCTTGATTATTCTTTGATTAACATTGCATAGATAAAAAATCTGGAATTTACACCTCACGTTAATATGAGAACGTAGGGAGCCGGACTCAATTCTTGGCACTTTTGATTCACTTCGGCAGTGGGGTTTTTTGACAGCTACAGAGTTCATATTTGGCCACAATATGCGTCATACTAAAGTGCTTCGTATTGCAAAGTTTCAGGCAATTTGTCCTAGAAAAACCCCCCATGCCAAAGTGAATCATGGAAGTGCCCAAGTAGATTTGCACCCTATAAAGTTATATTACATTTCACTTACTTTTACACAACCGAATTTCTTGCATGCAATATTCTGTTGGGCGGTAGGGTTTGTTTGATTTCGTAAATTTATTGTTCAGAAGAATTACAAAATTCCTGCGGGATAAAATAGTATTAGAATCCATTCGCATTTTTATAATGTAGATCTTACTGTAGTGTACGCTACCACTCAACGGAGATTTCCAATTTTTCGCATAACATTTACAATTTTTGCTGACGAATCTGCATAAGGATAAATTATAGTAGGATTGCTAAGAATCTGAGGATGACATTAGGTCTCTTACCCTAGGTAGCCTTGTTCGTAACTAAACAGATCTTAACAGATATTATACTTTCCAATTCATGGATTTAGGCTACAAATTTGTGAATGCACAATTAGTCAATGAAAAGCAATTCATTCAAGATCTCACCATTCAGTCGGCACTACTTGATAGGATTTGAACTTCGACCAATTGTTAACCCTTTCTAAGGACAATGCGCTATCTAGGCTGTAACAATAGGTATATGTAATTTTAAGGTGAAACAGTTTGGAATTAACTTCTAAGACTTCACAGACAAACGTTTAAGTTAGACTCAGCAACTTGTGTAAAAAACATGGCTGTCAAAAAATCGTTACGTGGCATTAAACTAACAGATGGCGTTATTGCTGTTTGCTCAAAGCTAAAAATGTTGCGCTGGGTGAGTGATGGTTTCTAATGAAACTTTTTTTTTATGCAAAAGCTTATGAAAATTAATTGTATTTTTATTGCACGTTGCCATTTAATTTACACACATATACATGGTAGTATAAATGCTCTTGAGTGATCGTTACTAATGCAACTAAATCGGGGTGAAAGTATCACAATTATGTGAATCATTTATAGAGTGATTGTTTCAAAATGGCTGTACAGTGAATGGAGGACTGGGTGGTAAGCGTGCAGTCGAAGCAACGTGGTTTTGCGAACTGTCACTGCACTGTAGCACTTTGATCCTTAGATAGCACCATGCTAGAATTAACACAAGAAATTTGAATAAATATGTGCCTGCTTAACCGTCTGTCTGCGATTGTACTAAAACTACAAAGGCACAAATCTTGCGAAGAAAGCATTCATCAACAGTGCACTTTTTAGTTTGGCTTTGTACACTTGCAGTAAGACTGAATTTGGGGGGCGAAAGTGCTGGTATGGGAGAAATTGGATACAATGTTATAAGTCATTGTAGGAGACACACATTCTAATGGAATTCAAGAAAATTGAAATAAAATTGAGAAAAATTTGATTTGAAAACCAAAATATTTGGGTAAGACATTCAGTTGTTTGTACCTTACGTGAATTTTAACACATGAGCTGAGAGTTTCCTACGTAGATCTGAATAAACTGTTGTCACAGATATGTTTTGAAAGTGAAAACTATATGTGAAACAAAAAACAAATATTTTAAAATCGAAAATAATTGACGACTTCCTTGTTTAAAAAATTTAGGATTATTCAGTTAATGGTTTTATTGTATGTAGTGGGTTTGTCACGAACAATTTTATCGACACTACTTATTTTAAAATTTCAAAAATAAAGAAAAAACCTGGGTTTTTGAAAAAAAAATATCACGTTTTTTACACTATGTTGCAGTGAAATAGAAGTGGTAAATATCAATTTTTTCAAAGCACGAAATTCAGCCATTCCATGAAAAACGTTTACTGTAAAATTTTCAGCGGTGTATCTTTTTTTATTTTTTGAGAAATATATTTTTGATAATGAAAAATCAGTCATTTTTCTTCGGCGCACACTGTAGATCTCAGCGGAATAGATTTTTTATTTAAAAAAAAATCATAACTTTTGAACAGCTCAACCGATTTCCAATCTTTTTTTTTAATGGAATAAAAGCTTAAGATTTCAACTTTTCAGGAAAAAATCGCTCCGAAAAAAAGATTTTTATATGAAGAAAAAGACTAGAATTTAATCTTTTTTCATGTAATTTTTTTTTGGAGTTTTATATTTTTTGAAAAGTTGAAATTTTAAGCTTTCATTCCATAAAAAAAGATTGGAAATCGGTTGAGCTGTTCAAAAGTTATGTTTTTTTAAATAAAAAATCTATTCCGCTGAGACCTACAGTGTGTGCCGATGAACACGATGGTCCCTTTTATACCAAATAAAGGACAGCTGACTGTGATATCGAGGCTCACCTGTACAGGGTACGCAACTTTATGAGTAAAAGTTTCATGGCTTCTCCCATGTATAGATCCTATCTGCGAACTGGTGATGTTATAGATTAGGAACTAATTATTTATTCAGATATAATTTGCTCGTTTATATTTACTATCTATTGAGTAAAAGTATAACATGTTCTGATGTGGAATATGCTCAACCCAGTGATCGTCAAATTTTGATTCTCAACAAGGTTTTGTCTGATTCATGAGTAACTAGTGAAGCTAAGAGTAAACTGACATTAATTTAAAAGTCTTATGGGATGTATATTTTTATGCTGAGTGTGCTTTTGTTTATTTATTTTATTTCTTTTTTTTATTTCGTTCATTAGTATCATTTCAAACATTACATTATTTTCTTACGACTTACGTGTTTGACAACTGTATCATCCTAATTTGGTAAAACTATATTAAGCTTTCATCAATATATTGTTAAGGTGAAACATCTAGGAATCCTAAGTTGGCCGTAACAACGGCTGACTTGTGACCATATTCGCGTTTTCAAAGGCACTAAACTGGAAATAGTAGGCAAACGTTCCAGCTCTTCTTAATATAAGCTTTCTGCTAGTACACAAAGCCAAAATAAAAAGTGATTTGTTGTTGAATACTTCCTTCGCGAGATGGATGCATTTGAAGTTTTAGTACAACCTTAGAAGTTAGTTTACCGTAGCAGTTTACATATTTTACAGGTGAGTTGTTTTCACTTGCTTATAAGAGAAAAAAAAACATTTTCAATAAACTTAACCTAACATAGCCTAGATGTATAACGTACTTATCATTGAAATAGAAGGTTGCAATGATTTTGGTCTAAAATTATTATTATTTTTTTTACAGTTTTTGTTCTAATGTTCTAACATTGGATATTCTATGTAACTCATTAGTACTATACCAAGGAAAGCAGCTTCAGAATCATTTTTCAATATTTTATTTTGAATCCTCTGCATAGCTTGTTTCCTAGTATTATTTGTTTTTGTCAATCAATGTAATTTTTGGAAATTAATTTTTTATCTGTAATAAGCCCTAGACACTTAACTTCTACTGTCCAATTTATTGGAACCCCTCTCATCGTGACAAATAAAGAGCTTTTGGTTTATGTGGGAATATTGTAAGTTGAGAGCAATTAAGAAGAAAAAATATCCAAACCTTTTTGCAATCGACTACAGATGACAAGTAATCTTTGTCCTTTGGCGGAGAGGCCGGTGTCATTCACAAACAAGGATTTTTGACATCCGTAAGTTAACTCTGGTAAGTCAGATGTGAAAATATTGTGCAATATTGGTCTTAAAACGCTGCCTTGAGAAACACCAGCTCTTACAGGAACAGTTTCAGCCTTTGTTCAAGAGTTCTGATAATTAACCTGTTTAATTTAAGTGTACGATTTGACAGATAACTTAGGATTGTTCTATATGTTGGAAAATTAAAGTTTTTGAATTTTATAATGAAGTTTTAATAAAGACTTGATATGAATGTTCAAAATCCCATCATCGCCAGGGGGTTTTATATTTTTGATTTTATTAATAATCGTCCTTACTTCTTCCAAACCAGGTATTTCCGAAAACGTTCTCTTGATTGAGAATGTTTCGGAAATCCTGAGTAACTTGATTTTCCATTTGGACTAGTAAGTCCTTATTCAAAATTGTGCCCGCTTCCAGACTGCATAGCAAGTTTTTGAGCTTTTTCGCAATTAATTAGTTGTACAGACGAAGCTTTTTATAACGACAACGTTTATAGTGACAAAAGCTATTTATTTTATTTCGATCCCTTGAAAAATATTTTAATGTTATTACTATTCTCTATGATGACTTTTCTCTATTACGACGGTCTCTTGCGATGTCGTTAGAACAAGCTTCGACTGTAATTTGTTTTCCTCTTTTAATGTCAGAATTGGCTTCTGAGTTTATTTCTAAAGGTAAGAAAATTTCCGACCAGGGCTTAGAGCACAAGTCCAATCGAGAAATTTTGTATTCATATTTTTTGTTTTTTAGTTGAGTGAAACTTTATTTTTAATTTCTTTTCGCAGATTCTGCCATGCAATTTTCAAAGCAGGATGGCGAGTGCGTTGAAAATTCATTTGGATCGCGATTTTAAGACAGATCAAGGGTTGATTCGAGTTTGACTTCACATTTTAGTATTGTAATGCACGTTGCTTTAACAATGGAATTAGTTAATGATCTTGAATGATCAGAATCAAAATCAGCGTGAGTAATTGGTTGACTACAAAGGTGACTAGAGCTTGAGCTTGAGCTTGATTGGCCGCCCGTGGTTGCTACTCCAGTAGCGCCAGATCAGCTGCACTTACACAAGGAACCAACCGAATGACTGCTTGGGATTAACAGACACTTTCAGTGTATAAGTGCTGGTGATCTTCTATTTTTAGGCAACAATGGCGCCTGCCATGTCAGAATGCAGACCAATGAGGGGAAGGGGGAGGAATTGATGATGCGTAAAACTGGCTCCCACGTAGACCGTATATACCACTGCGTCCACGCCAGTTCATGCGGGAGTGTATGGGTTGGGGGAAAGGCAGAGAGGTTTGCTCTTTGGTTAGCAGACTGCCTATGTATCAGGCGTAAGGAAAGGCATGCTATAATGATGATGGAGTGAAGCGTAGGGAAACGGTTTCTTGTCCGTTTCTGGTTCTAGCGTTTGCTATGAACGAGTAGGGTTTGAGTGTGATATATTGAGAGTGGAAGATAGAAGCAATTGAAAGATACAAGTACAAAGTATGAGGGAAAGGGACGGGCCTGGGATTGTACCCATGACCTTCTGCAAATGAAGCAGAAGCGGTAGCCATTAGACCACCAACCCCGCCAGTGGATGACTACAAAGGTAGCTAGAGTCGGTTAAGACCAAATTAATCGTAGAAGGGTTACTAGAAGAGGAAAAATAAATAGGGCTATCAGGGTATTGAATTGAGAAATATTTTGAAGAACACTCGTCAATAAAATTCTGCCGTTGGAATTGCTTTGCGGATCATTTTGTGAGCGATGTTTGTCATTAAAGTCACAAATCACAAAAGTTTTACCGTTTTACGAGTCAATTTCCGTTTGTCAGTTTGAAGCAAAAAGCTTGCTGCCCATTGCATTGAAAAGGCAAATAGGCAGCTATGAAAGTATATTTACCAAGCTGTGTTTCAACTGAAACAACCAAAATTTCAAAAACTTTAGTTTCAAATTACAAAAAGTGATTTCAAATGACTGACAATGTTGATAGGCCTATGAATGATCACAGCAACTCCATCACATGCACCATCCAGGTGACCATTACGATAAATATACTTTGTGATCCTTATAATCATATTTGACCCAAAATTTGACAGAGGGTCCGATTGGCTTGTCAGATGAATCGAGCCCTGGACATCCTGTCTACTGCAAATCGCTGCAGTTAATATAGGGCATGTCCATAGTCTGGTCAAACAGATGCCATTTTTTTTGTTAGGGAGGTTGAAACACTGTATCCCCTGGATTGAACTTTTGTGGTATGTCGCCTTTTACTTTTCGCTGAAATTGATGCCTTTTAATAAACAGTCCACTATGAACCTAGAGAACAATTTAAGCTCTTTGTTGCGTGTTTTCCCAGTCTGGCAAAATAGAGTTATTAGAAACCCACAACCTTTCTCTCGTTCCATGATGCCATAATTTAGCGGTAGCATCAATGTTGCATTTAAAACAGTATGAACTATATAATACCCAATAAATTTATAACGGCTAAACGACACTAATTTTCTCACAACGACGAACCGGGGTATCGTTGAATCGGGTGAAATTGATCGCCATTGCACACGATTTTATTATTTACAAGCAGAGCATGAATACCATTGTAACATGTCAAGCGTGTGCTAGAATAAGGGCGTAAGTCGCATGATCGATTTCTCTTCATCGATCCTCTCTTCTGTTAATAAAGGTGACAAACCCGCATTTGTTAGCATTTTTTCACCTCAGGACGCAAGATTGCATCGCAGTGACGTGTACTAAACTCGACTTCACCTATAAAATAAAAAAATCTGCATCTTTTCCTATCTTCTGATTCAGATAGAATAGAAAATTGGTGTCTGGCATATCCAATGATTTAAACTCGAATCATTAGGAAATGAAGTGAATCTGGACTGAATCACTGGAATATAAAGTCAATCAGACCTGAAACTCTTAAAAATGATGTCATACCTAAATCACTTATATATGATATTAATCTGTCATGATTTGTTAAAGATGAAGTGGATCATTCCAGAATCTCTTGAAAATGAAGTGAATCAGTATTAAATTATTTGAACGTGGAGCGAATCAGACCTGAACATTAGAAAATGAAGTGTATCAGTCCTAAACTGCTTGGAAGACATGAATCACTAGTTAAAAAAATGAATAACTCAAACTCGAAATGTATCAGACCTGAATTACTTGAATATGAAGAAATTCAGATCAGAATCAAGTGAATATTAAGTAATTCAGACCTTGAAAGTGAATCAGATCCGATGCACTTGAATACCCAATGAATCCGACACGAATCACTTGGTTATGGAGCGAATCTAGAATGAATCACTTGTAAATGAATGAATCAGACCTGAATCATTCAAAGATTAAGTGAATCAGTAATGATGCCCTCAAATATGGAGTAAATCAGCCCGAAATCTATGAAAAACGAAGTCAATCGTACCAGAAACACTTGAATATAAAGTGAACCAGACATGATTCACTTGAAATGAAGTGAATCAGCCCTAAGCTACTTGAACGTGAAGTGAATCATACCTGTGCAACTGGAAAATGCAGTGAAACAAAACTGAATGACCTAAATTCTAGTTGAAGCGAACCTGAACAACTTAAATATCAAGTATTTTATACTTGAAACAGGTGAATATGAAGTAATTCAGACCTACCTTGAGTATCAAGTGAAGTAGACCTAATAACTTGAATACGCAGTGAATCCGACATGAACCACTTAAATATGGAGTGAATCTTGAACCACTGGAATGAAGTGAATTTATCCTAATGAAGTGAATCAGTCCTGAATTATTCGAATATGAAGTGAATCAGACCTGAATCACTTGAACATAAAGTGAATTTAACTTGAAACACTTGAAGTAATACAGACATGAATCACTTGAAATAATTTGAATATTAAGTGAATCAAACCTTTTGAATGTGCAGTTAATCAGATATGAATCACTTGGAAATGAACCATTTGCATATGAAATATGAATATGAAAACCTGAATCGTTGAAAATAAAGTGAATCTGACGTGAATCACTTGGATATGGAGCGAACCAAACCTGAATTACTTGAATATGAAGTGAATCAGTCTTGAGGCACTTGAACATGGAGTGAATCTGATATGAATTTTTTAATAAGGAGAGATCAAACCTGCATTATTTTAATTTGAGGTGAATCAAACCTGAAATGCATGAATATAGAGATCGTAATAAAGAATTAAGATCAGACATTATTCATTTGAGTATGAAGTGAATTAACATGAATCACTTGAATATAAAGCCAATCAATCCTAAATTTCTTATGAAGTATGAAGAGGATCTGACCTGAATAATTTGAACATGATATGCGTCAGGCATGAATCACTCGCACATGAAATGAAACATAACTGAATATTTAAAAAATGCATCAGGTCTGAAACACTTGAATATGCAGTGGATCAGACCTGTATCACTTGAATATGATATGATTCAGACCTTAATCGCTTCCAAATTTCAAATGCTTTTTGAACAACATTCTGGACATTCTACCTCATTAAATCATGAGATTTCATAACAATCAACCTTCCATAGCTTGATGTTTCATATCTCAATTAAGAGTTGAATCAGAGTGAAAGTTTTTTTTCGTGGCAACCTCGGACCTCAGTAACACTGATTATGTGTTTTGTAACGGGATCATCCCTTTACATTCAAGTTCAATATTCTCAATTTCACATGGTCGCCGAAGACTTGAGCTTTCTACCTCATATGGATCATGAGATAGAACTCAATTTTACATTCATACTAGCGCACCACAGCGGCAAAATTTTTGAACCAATTAGTATACCTTCCGGATGTACTTGACTTTCTAAACAAATTTGCAAAAGATTCAAACTTTTTATCTAGAACTTCCTATCTCAAGTGGGTCACAAGATAAAACATGCTTTAAATCTTCAAAATTTTACATGCTCACTAGCGACACCTAGTGGCGAAATTGCGAACCAAACCATTTTCTTTCCGAATGTTCTTGATTTACCTAAGAACTTTGCTGCAGACCGCACCATTATAGATAATCAGCATTACGAGATATAGCCTCATGAATGTTCTTGTTTTGAGATGATGCTAAAATTTTCAGGCTGATTCAATATTCAGCTGAGTGTTGCAATGCTTTTTCAAGCGAGTCCGTATTTATGACGGGTAGTGTATCTTTTTAACAAATATTAATTTTGGTTACTAAGCTACATTGAGACTTAAACTTTGTGGACATTACATTGGTGTTACATTGTGCCGCATATGCAACTTAGCCTAGAGCTGTCAAAATGAATGAGTTATATTGAAGTTGAATATTTGGTTGCATGGAAACGAATAAAAATTAGGTTACATGTAGGTTGCTAAATCACATGTGTGTGACGGCATGACATTTATGTTTGGTCACCATGCGTCATATTGAGAGCCCAACACGCCTTTTGACGGGGTACCTTTTGGAATTTTGTGTATTTTTTCTTAGCTCAGAAATCAAATAATTTTATTTTTGGTTTAAGCCTTGAGCGTTTATTTTTGGTTTAAACAAGCGTGTTAGTGTTAGGAAAGCTTGATGCAACTTTTGATATATTTTTGTATTTTTAAAATATGTTTGGAAAGTCGTATTAGTTTATAACCTACAAATGCCTAAGTCTAATTAAAAAATAAAACATGTTCCAGAAAAAAAACAAAAGTTCTGCAAAAACTTAATTTTTTATTATTGTCGAAAATCGGTACCCAGAAGAGGCAGTACCCAGATGTAGTAACACATATATTGAGCTTTTTCGGTAATCCAATCCGCATTGTTATTAAATTAATTAACTCATTACGCGTGGTAAAGATGGTTAAATTATTAATGGATTATGAAAAAAAATCCACATGCTCGGCTGGGATATGAACCCAGGACTCTTGTATGCTAGACGAGCGATTTACCAACTATGCTACTGAGCCACTTGGTGACCCAATAACTCAGTTGGTTACAAGTTTTGAATTCAAATACCCACAGTTCACGCGGACGCTTTTCAAAACCCACATCCATCCATCTCTATACTACACACGCGAGCAGAGCGAGTGTGATTTATTTTGTGTTGAAACTGTTTGCCTATCTTACCCACTCGCTTCCACAATAACTGCATTGAGGATAGGAATGTTTAAAAACAAAAATTATAAAAAATCATAAACCAAAATTCATAAATTTGCGAATAAAAATGAATCATTGTCCAAAATGTGTTTTAGATTTTAGATAACGAAAAATGATACTTAGATCGAAAATAAAAACTTGGGTATTAGTGGGTTAATTGAATATCAGTTTCAGTATAGTTACACATCACTTACAAAATACGTAAGACTACTGGGTAACAGATGTGTAACAAACGAGTCTCCCATTTTATGATCTGTTGTCATTTTTGTATATATTTTCTCCAGTGATGAATTGAATTGTTCAATTCACAATATGCAGCCTCTCAAACAACTTTTCAGTAGTTGTCGTCATTGTCTTCATACAGTCATTTGAAAGTGTAAATCATTGCAAATTAAATCAAATAACGATTTATGATAGCCAATCAAGAAAAAAAAAACAATTGCGGGATACAAAACCCGTGATTTCAAAATCACAATCTTCACAAATAATAAAATACGAATATAAAACAATGCTAATTTGAATAACAGTGTCATCATCATTCTTTAATATAGTTGTGATGGAATATTACCTAAACATTGCAGGTATCATTTGTCATTCAATTAATAAATAATCGATATTTCAACAGCGCGTTAATTTGGAGCATTTCTCCACAAATTCAAATCTGCATGTGTACTTGTGAAAAATTACACATTCAAAGATAGAGCTGTGCATAACTTTTGCTGATACTCAATTCTAAAATGGTTTCCTGGTTTCAAAACTGTCAGAATGAAACAGTTCAACTTCTTTTCTATCATTTTGTCGCAGAAAAATACATGCGTAACCGGGAACAATCACTTAAAAACTCATACAAACAATTGATTTTGATTCTTTTCATCCGGCCATGCCCTCCCCCTGTCTCCTCCTGGTTAAGCCCCTGAATATAAGATAAAGAAGCATAATTCTACATTTCAAATTTGAAAATTTGAAAAGTTGATTCGGACCTTATTTGATGCAGGTTATGTCGATCAAAGTTACCCCGCTGATCAATAATACCCCGTTTTACGGTAGTGAGCTGTAAATGATTAAAATACGCTTAACCATTAATTGCAGCTTCCCTACACCCGCTTAATAGATGCATCAATTCCTGAATAGCAAATTTATTTAAATTGAACCTTTAAAGCGTTCAACCACTTCACTTGCGGTCCATACTCCTGACGATAATGGTTCTATCTGTGATCGTTCTACTAGCTCTTCCAATCATCGCTTACCTCGTGCTACGATGGAAACAACGCCGATTCTATCAAATATCTGCCGAGCTTCCGGGACCCGTAAGTTACCCTTTGATCGGAAGTGCACATCTGTTCATCGGAAAGACCAACGAAGAGCTGTTTGCCATTTTGAACGGTTTCGTGAAAACGTATTCATCTCCGTGTCGAGGATGGCTCGGTCCTAAGTTATTCGTTTTCATCGACAACCCGGAAGACATACAGGTGGTCTTGAATTCGCCAAACTGCTTGGAGAAAGCCGAAATTTACCGTTTCATTAGAAGTCTCAATGGACTGTTCACTTCACCGGTTAGCATTTGGAAGGTTCATAGGAAATTATTGTCCCCGTGTTTTAGTCCAGTAGTTTTGTCTAGTTTTATTTCAAAGTTCAACTTGAAAAGTGCAACTTTGGTGCAACATGTAGGGAAGAATATAGGACGAGCGGAATACGATTCATATGGCGATATTTCAAGATGCACGTTGGATATGATTTGTGGTGGGTGATCAGCTGTATTGTATCCGATGTTTCTTATATCTAAAATGTGCATATTTATTAGCAACTTTTTTGGGAACCGATATGAACTTACAAAGCAAGGAAGGTACAGAATTTATCAAAAATGTTGAGGAGTAAGAAAGTTTGGAAAGGTTGTTAAATTATTAATGGTCATTGAAGTTTCTTGGTTTTAGTGGCTGTGAGCTGATCAATTATCGTCTCCATAGATTTTGGTTGCACCCAGAATGGATTTACCGACTAACCAAATACTATCGGACAGAAAGAAAATGCTTTGAAAATGTTTTCAACATGTTGAACAAAATATGGAAGAAAAGACAAAAGGTGCTATCCGAATCTAGGGCAGCTCCACTTGACGAAAGCATCAGCACGAAGAAGCCCCTGATATTCATCGATCAAATCCAGAGATTAGCAGAAGAAACACAAGTATTCGACGAAATTGACATCCGAGATGAACTTAGTACAATCATAGTGGCAGGAAACGAGACTTCAGCGTTGAGCCTGTCAAATACGATACTGATGCTTGCCATTCATCAGGACATACAAGAAGAGGTTTACAACGAAATAGTGAACGTATTAGAAAGTGGTGATCCTTCGGTTCCAGTCAACAACGAACACCTATCTAAACTTTGCTACACAGAAATGGTGATAAAAGAAACGATGAGATTGTTTCCAGTCGGGCCCATGTTGGGCAGGAAATGTACGGCGCCAACTCGTATTTGTATGCCGATTAACTCATTTTGTGGAAAACGTTCCTTTTTCTCACTCCATTCGTACAATTTCAGCCAAATCTACGATCCCTGAGGGCACCAACATCATCCTGGGAGTTAATAACGTTCACCGGAATCCGGCATATTGGGGACCGGATGCGAATCGTTTCGATCCCAATCACTTCCTGCCAGACCGGATAGCAGAGCGCCATCCATACGCGTTTCTTCCCTTCAGTGGAGGACCTCGCAACTGCATTGGCTACAAATACGCTCTGATGTCGATGAAGATAATTCTATGCTATTTGCTGCGCGCATATCGATTTCGATCGCCATTGAAATTAGACCAGCTGCAACTGACAATGAGTCTCACTTTGAAAATTGCAAACAGGAACGTGATGACGGTGGAACGAAGGGACAATTAGTAGCTGCCATGGAATATGTCGAAGCAATCCAATGGGCTTGTTGGAACTGATATTGGGTCATAAGGGCGAGAATAAATCAAAAGTTAATTTGTTATGTCAATTAAAATATAGATGAAAAAATCAACTGGTGTTTTTTTCTGTAGTGTTTCAATAGCTCCCAGATAATAATGTAGTTAGATCTCACTTGCTTATGCCTTGGAACACATAACAATATGTAATAGGACGACTAGCCCTATGAAGGCTTCTGGTAGCGCTCATCCCAACAAACGATCACTCATTTAACAAACAGCATCATACAAGTTTAATTCAGCATCATGTTTAACAACACTTTAATTATTTTCATGCGCAACCGTTGTTCAAGCGTACAAATATGGAGAAACTTTAAAGCATGTCGTTGAACAACAACTTAATATTTTTGCTTGATCATTTTAAAAGCATAAAATACAGCTTTTATTCAACTATCGTTAAAATAATAAAAAAAAAAGACAAAAACTCGTTTCAGTTCTAATGTAGTGTACACAGTAATCAAGAAATATTAATTACATTTACAAATTACCTGAATACTGGATTCGAACTCGAACTACGCTATCCTTGAATTGATATATCAACGTTCCAGTGCCGAACATAAACTCCTTGTAGCTGAATATTGATCATGCTGGAGCTCCTAATCATCAAAAACTATTCAATACATGGTATGCTTATCAACAACTGAACAACATTGGCATAGCTAGGATTTTTTCCTGGAGGGGGCCAAAGGGGGGCCTAGAAAATTCTTGATTCACCGATTTTCGCAAATTTCGTAGTTTGCGAAAATTTGCGTTGGTTTTATCTGTTTGTGTTTTGTCTCATATCAGCTATTATCTCTGAATATCAGTAATGCTTGTAAATTACAATTTTCATTGCGGAAAATTCGACACGAATGCCACACGTATGGTAAAGTGTCCTGAATAAATATTATTATTAATAATAATAATAATAATTACGGAAAATATCAATTCTTTGTCTAATCCAGTAAAAAAAAACCTTCAAAAATTTTTCCAAAGAGCTCACGAAGAATATCTTGAAGTTCTTGCACAAACTTTTCAAGTATCGGGGATCTCTTCATGAACTATTTCTGTACTTTTCCAGTGCAAGAACGCCTTTACCAGTTTTCACCCAGATTTTGCTGGGACTCCCACAAAATAAGTAGTTATTATTAAACAGATTTTTATCGGAGTTTCTTTAGACTTTATAATCTGGAATATTTGGAAGAAACTGTATCAAATTGCTCAAAAGAAGACATCAGAATTTTAAACATTTCTCCATGAAGCTAAACTACGTACTTATCACACATAAATTTTAATTGTTGAAAATATCATTAAGATGTTCATTAATAATGTATTAAGGATTTTCTGAAAATAGTTAGGATTTCTCCAAGAAATATTACAATAAATTCTACCAAAATTGTGTTCAAAAATCTCTATGAAATTCTTAAAGTCAGGTTGTCGACTACCTGGAAAAACCTGGAAAGTCAGGGAATGTCAGGGAATCCAATTTTTGACCTGGAAAGTCAGGGAATTTCACTACAGGTCAGGGAAAATTATCAATCAATACTATATTACAACATCAAACGAGTTGATTATCTACAAATTATTGAATACGATAAATTTGTTGGACGAAATGGGTAATCAATCTTTAGCTATTAACCATTGATAAAGCGCTGTTATGTATGGTAAAGTAAACTATATTTTACTATCTATAAAAAAAACCTCGGAATTTCGAATTTTGGAAATGTGATGAATAAGGTTCCAAGCGCTACTTTAGGATTTTCATTAGGAGCTTTCCTATACTGATGTTTAGAATCGCAGAATGAACACAAAAAATTCCCCAGATATTCTGGAGATTCTTCTGAAATTCTCCTTAAGTGATCAATCTGCGATTCTTTGCAATTTGTTATGTCTGGATCATCCCCGCTATCATAAATTTAATTTTATTGACAATTTCATCGGCTTTTTCCGGTGAAATTAAAATTGTAACATTTACCGAAGGTTTACCGAATTCTTGTGAGTCGAAATTTTAGTGCTTTTCCCCTGCTCCAGGATTTTTAAGAATCCAGAATTTCTCTAAATAGAATTTCTGCTATGATAGATTGAAATTTTGTGAGATTTCTTGAAGATACTTTTAGAAGAATCGATTATTGAATTCTTGGAGCAGTTCCTCACAGCATTGCTGGATGCACGACAAGTTTTTATTAGAACAATAATAAATCCCTGAATGATTTTTTAAAGCATCTTTAAATGAATTCTTCGGGGAAGAAAACCAAGGCAAAATTCATATGGAAAGTTCAAAATTTTTATTAAAATAAATAAATTGTAACAAATCTTCGCGAAGAATTATTAGAAGTACCTATTCGAAAAAAAAATGAATTCATTTTGAGTGAAAAAAAAAATGAGACTCTTGAAAAAATCTTCCTAATTATTCTTGAAGAAATATTCGCATTAGTTTATGGAGGAATAATGTAAGATTTTCTGTAATAGCTTATGAAATAGCATCTTCTTATATTACACAAATACATGAAGAGAAAAACATTGAGAATTTGAAATCTTGAAGATTTTAACTGAGTATGATTAGTAAGTAGATGACTCAGGATTTTCTGGGTATCTACTCAGGTTTCACTATTTTTTGTTTCATACGAATCTTTATGCTTTGAAAGAAAACACTCAAGTGATCAGTTTAATCATACTAGCTTTAAAACACGCTCTAGAAAATTGTCTAATAGTTGTATTCGAGTAAAGTGAAAGCCTTTGCTAAACTGAGCGAAAGCTTTTTCTTTATACGACCTATTACGGTCCAAATAAAGACCTTAATTTTCCTTGAAGTTGCTCAAAATTTGACGGCACTTGAAGTAATACATCAAAATCTAGAATGTCGTAGAAAGTGTACTGCGATATGTCAAACTTGGTAAACAAAATATAGCCCGACAACTATATTTTTATTTCGTCTTTAAACCGAATTCAGTGCTCTTAAATGTTTCTGAAAAATTACTGGAGGGTCGGGGAAAAACAGGGAGTTTTATTTTCCAAATTGAGTCGACCCCCTGTAGAGGATTGCTTGAAAAATTCACAGCAAAAATTATGATTCTCTCTTGATTTCTCCTAATATTCCACAAGGTTTTCATAAATAATGAAATAAGATTTAACTGGGAAAATGTTCTTAGTGATTTCTCAGAGAAGTTTTCAACAAATCTATCTGCATTTTTCAAAGAAAATTGTCTAAGTGTTTCTTTAGATTTATCTAAAAATCAATTTGATATTCATCCCCGAATTCCTTACCCATAGTTTTTCAATTCAATCATTTCAAAGTTTTTAGTGGAATGGGTTCAGCTATTCTTTCATAAACTCTTCCGTGCAAATATTCAAAAAAAATTCGAGAAATTCGTTCAGAGATTTCTTTTTTTTTATTAAAGTTCAATTTGAATTTGGAAAAATATCAAACTCTTATCGGGAAACTCAAGAATTAATCGTAGAATTTTTGGAACTTTCTGACGTCCTGGCGATGTTACTCACAGAAAAAGCTTTGGCGTTTTTTGTAGGATTAACTACAAAAAATCTTGTTAATTTTTATCGTCTTCATGATAGACAATGGTTTATGTTAAAACAGATGGAATTTTTATGAAGGTGTTTGTATCTTACATTTTAGAAAATGTTTCGCATGAACTCCGAAGCTTTAATATGGCAGATTAATCTAAAAAATTTTAACTATTGTGGTAGAACTGTAAAAGTTGAAGGTGAAAATATTGGCAGTTTTTATCAAGGCGGTTTTTACATAACAAAATTCATAATTTAAAATTTGGAGTAAATTTTTGCATAAATTTGAAAATTCGTTGAGGAATTCCTGATGGATTTTCAGAAATCAGGAACCATACGTATGAGAACTCTGAAACATTTTAAAACTCCTGGAATTCATTTTTCTCCTTTAGATTCTTTAGAATGTTGCTTTTTGGAGTACGAATTTTTGTACGAAGGTGCTTAAGAATACGTCATGTGAAGGAAGGAGAAACAACAAAATGTTAAATCATATCGAAACAACCAAAGATAAGTGATTATCTATATTTTTTCTCTAGAGGCGAATCAATGGGCTGGATAAATAAACAATAAACTGCAGGATAATTGAAATCGCTCAAATCATATTAAAAAAAAAAAACAATTTCTCAAGGAGCTCCATCTGAATCTTCATAATTAAGCCAAAAAGCCTCTAGGAATTCCGCCTTGAAAATGTACAAGAATTCAATTCCAGAATATATATTTTTTGCAGAATTTATAAAACAATTTCTGAAACATTGTTTTAAGGAAGATCTTCATAAATTTCTTCATGAATTTCTTAATTAATCCCTGTCCAGTTATTTTGATAAATTGCTAATTTCGGAAGTAAAAATATGCCTGGGATTTTTCAATAAATCTCTTCTGGAGATTCGAAACCAAAAGACATTCCAAAAATACTTTTCGTATATAATTCCTGTAGAATCTGGGGATTTGAAGTAGAATTTACAAAAATAAAAAAAGGAGAATTTGTAATGCAATTTACAATACATTTTAAAAATATTTTTGAAGGACTTATAATGAACTTTGCGAAAAAGTTTTCAATATTTTTTTGGGAAAACTAGGGTTGTTTACGGTTTCGGCATCATTGGACTATTATCGGCAACCAAATTTCAAATGCCAGATGCACAGAATTTTTTCTTCAAAACACATCAATGAAATCATTCAGATGTTTCTTTGTTTTGTCAGCTTCCCGTTGACGAGATTGCCGAGACAGGACGAACAATTTCACCATAGATGCCATCAATCCAAATGAACACGCCTCAAAGTGCGATTGATTTGGAGATTTGCCTACAGTTCTTATGGAAAATCAGCCGAAGATAATATTTAAGGCTGCCGACATTAGTCACACGGGTATTGGTTGTTCGAAGCGTTATAAATAAATTTCCAAAAAGGTTTTAACAAGTCTATCAGAGTGATTTGATAGAGGATTGAGCAGCGCATACATGTAAACAGGCAAAAACGTAATTTGTCTGCTGATGTTCGAGAAAATTGTAAAAGAAGCGCGACATCGGTTTGGACTACCAAGAATACGTAAATTCCCCTATATGAAGGAATTTGACAGAATCAACGATTATTTAGAAAAAAATGTTAGGGCAAAGTTTGAACTTTTTCAAGGTTTAGCAATTTTTAGCAAATTTCAATATTATTTGACTACTTTCTACAAGATTTGAAGCAAAAGGTATAAACCACTCTTCGATATACATTAACGAATTTTATCACTAAAATTCTTGAGACTGTGAAAAACTTACTTGGTAAAACGTAGTTTAGAGATAAATTAAAAAGTTCATTCATACGAAATTATTTAAAAACATGAAGCGAAAACAGAGAAAGAACATATTGCTGGAATCAAAATTTATGACCGATTTTTTTTTTTTTTTTGAAGCCTTAGGTAAGTTCGAAATTCTTTGAAGAGATATGTTTTGAATTAGGCCTTGTTTTTCGCCAATAATTGCAGCTATTTTACGTCTTAGAAGTTCCTTTAGTAATTTTGCCTATTTATTTCTTTGCCGAGACCTTTTTAATCAATGAATTTCTTTAAAGAAATCTTATGGGGACAATCATCATCACCGGACACCTCGATCAGGGCACCCTCCAAGAACACAGAAAATCGTAATTCAGTTAAAAGGCTACACAATGCTAGAACATTTGAAATAGTATGGTTTGCCCTACTCAGAAAATACGAATTTAAGGAACCGCTTTTTAGTATCACAGTATTTTGAAACGGAGATGTCGAGCGACAGCCAGGCTTCTTCCTTGCTCTTGACTTATCCTCTTTCTCCCCCTTTCAATGATCAACTACAAAAGAGAAGCGATTTTACCCACACACAAACTGAGCGTACGAGCTCTGCGCGATGAAGAGTTCACACGTTTGTGTTTTGTTATTTTCATTCCCACAGTGATGAAGAGCTTGTTTTGACAACCTCAGTGCTTAAAAGAGAAGGAGATTATTTTCTCCCTTTCTCAGTTAGGGGGAGAGCATGTTTTCCCATTTCTCAGTTAGGGGAAGAGCATTTCCAGACAGCTCTTCGTTGTCTCTTTGTAGCTCTTTGCCCAAAAGGGCAAAGAGGACAGCGAAATCATGCTCTTATGTTGACGGAGAAACCAACCTCAGTTCATCCCAAAAGCAATGATGATGTGTTTGCAGAGCCTCGCAGTAAGCTAGAGCTGTCAAATGGAAGATGTGCGTTTGGATAGAGCCAACGTTTCTCTCCACTCTCTCAGCCACGGATTATTCAACCAACAGCGAATGCTGGTTCATAATTGTTGTGAGCGTACGAGGTCGCTTCATCTATCAGATCAAGATGAGCAGAATAAAGCCTGGCGACAGCAGGACGATTAATTTTTCGATGGTTGCACAATTCAACGAATTCAGAACCGCCACACTAATGCTGTGAACGACAAGCTAGGTTTTCCCACTATTATTGAACAAAATAAAAGAACGTAACTACTGAAGAATGTTTATCAATAGTTTCAGAAGATTTTACTTCACTTTAGAATTATGTAAACTTTTTTTTTTCATATATATTTTCATTCAAAATTCTGGAGGGGGCCTGGAAGACTCTGGGGGGGGGGGGGGGGGCTGGCCCCCCTGGCCCCCCCTGTTCCTACGCCAATGCTGAACAAACATATTATTGAGCAGCTTTTCAGTATTGGTCTAAGCTGAGCTAAGTCAGGTTTATTTAGCGTATAGTCAGAAATTTTATGTCAATGTTTGTCAAAAAAAGTAAAATCAGTCTGAAATGAATAATCTAATTTCATGATATTTTATGATTTGTTTAAAACTTCAGGGGAACTTACCTATTCTCGGCAGTCTAAGCCGATGCCAGGGAACGTCTGAAAACTCAGTGCTGTGCCAAAAACATGCGTGCCACTCAGAAATTAGTTATGTGTCTCCCATTCTTTGCGAGTAAACTCAAAGCAAGGAGTAGGAGACAATTAGTTTTTGTGCGAGACAAAGCAAAGCACAATCTCAACTCTTTCAGTCTCTTCCGTTCTAGCACAAAAAATCACTCTTGAAAAATTTCAGCAAACTATGCTTTGAGAGCGGACTAGCTTAAAAAGTGCTTTGCAAAAACTTATAGTATAGGGGATCTTAATATATTTGGTAAAGTCAGAAACATAAGGTGATGATGAATTTTGTTCATCGTGTTCAAGAGTTTTGACAGTGACAATCACATATTAATCAAATGATTTCAAGTGGAATATTTTACGCGTGGACGAATCGCGAAGAGTGAAAATTAAACAACTCGATACCACGCAGCGCAAACCACATGGCGAGCTAGCACTGCCAGCATGAGTGTAGCCAGGATCTTCGGCAGACCCCCTCATCATAAAAGTTCGTTCATGGATTCATTATATACAATATCTGCACCATTTTTGTATGAAACGTTATACTATCAAGGACATCCATCTGTCTATTTCATTGACAGTTAGCAAAGTGGAGTTCAAAATACTTCTTGATTATTTTTTTTCTGAGTAGCATGTCCATTAACGGTTTGGAAAATTCAATATTGTAAAATGTTCGAAAATTTGATTGGCAGAGAGCCTGGCCAGTTATTGACACAGGATGTAACACGTTCAGAGAGTATTTTTAAGGATTCTTGAGAATCCACCAAATTTCTTCCTAAAAAAACTCAAGATTTTCTGCAGGCATACCTAAGTAAAACAGTTGTTCGAAGTATTTCTTTGAGAAATCCGTCAAAAATATTCCAAGAAAATGTTTCGGGATTCTTGCAGATTTCTTCAGAATTTTATTTAATTTATCCCCCGATTTTTTAATCTATTATATACAAAAATATTACAAAAACACAAAGCATAAATTTATGAATTTCATCGTACCATTTGTTGCGTCCGTAACCTACTCTAAAGATTTCTCTAGTTTTTTTTCTTGGATTTCTACAAATACTTTTCTAAGAGTTCCTCAATGAAACATTAATTTTATAAATAGATTTTTTCGATTATTCCTTCTTGAATTCCTGAATTACATTCAGGATTTCAAGAATACTGTTAATGTTAAGATCAGGAATTTATTTCAAAATTACTTTTCTTCGACATTTCCTTCTTATATGTTTTTTAAGATATTTCTTTAGATATTCCTCCTAGTATTTTTTTCCGGAAACATCCCATCAGTAGCGCAACCAGGATTTGGCTCTAGGGGGGGTTTGTGAACTTGAAGATAATGTGTTTTTGAGAAAGTGAAACGGGTATGAAAAATTTCGTTTGATTAACAATAAAGAAAAAACGTAACATATGCAAACTTAAGCTTTTCTCGTCGACCCTAGCCATAATTTTTTATATAAATTTACAACGCTACTTAAAGCAGGGCTGGTAGCAGTTGGACAGCAAAATAATAGTGACTTTAGTGACCAAAATGATCAAAATAGTGACCAAATAGTGACCAAAAAGTGACTTCAAAATTACAAGTATTAGTCAATAAAATGACTAGAAATGAAAATACGTTATATGTGTAGCCAATCTACATATTGGGTGAATTTAGAATGTAAAGAACTGCAGTAATTTCAAATCTTAAGCAATAAGCTATCCGGAACGAGACAAAAAGATGGCTCATTGAAGATTTCACATACCATTTTTTTACGAGACGATCATTAACTTAATATAGGTTACTATTTTATATTTCTGATTTCAGTAGAAAAAAAAAAATCAAATACATGCACTATGGTACTCGTGATAGAATGTTTAGAATAATTCCTGTTCATGATGAACTTACAGGTAAAATTCATTGAAGATTTTGAAGAATTACTAGAAGCATTTCTCAACAAATCTGTGGAATAAATCGGTGGAAAAATGTTGGTTGAAGACAAAACTGTGGTGAAAATCGTGAATTTATTTCAAAGTATTCTGAAAAAAAAAATCCTTACA
Source organism: Aedes aegypti (assembly GCF_002204515.2). Classification (NCBI taxonomy): domain Eukaryota; kingdom Metazoa; phylum Arthropoda; class Insecta; order Diptera; family Culicidae; genus Aedes; species Aedes aegypti. The sequence goes on from NC_035109.1 coordinate 111,608,808, forward strand.
GAATTACAAGTTCAAAAACGAACGAAATATTAACACTCAAGCTAAATTTTCGACAGAATTTCTGTAAAGTTAAACCATTTCTTCCAAATAAACAACGGTAACTCTAGAACACAACTGATTATTGGCGAATTCGAGACAAACCAAATTCGATGAATGTCTTGCATAAAGATTTAGAAAATAATTCCATGCATACTTAAAATGTTTATATTTCAATTGATCGTTTCAATAACTAAATTAGGTTTTGAAAACAATCATATCACTCAGTGGCGACTCGTAACCACACGTTTTATCTGATTTACAACCCTTAAAATTACTCATTTTAAATACTTAGATCATAAAGCAAACAATAAACGATAGAAATCGCATATGTTTTGCTCATATGAGTTGCTCCATAAACAGGTGGATTTGATGTTAGGGAATAGTCACTGATATCATCTTTAATTAATTATTATCGTCTCATAATGTTCAAGCATTCATAAGAGTAACGTGTGTTTTGTATAGAAAGAGTTGACCCTAGTCATGTATAAAACTGCCAAAAGGTAATCAATGAAAACATGTATAGTTTATATGTTGGAATATCTAATGTAATATTTGCAATGGCTCCTAGCAAAACTAGTACTTGCTATTGAAATCCTGGACGAGCTTATGACAAACTTTTTGAATTTTTGTTGGTATTTGTAATCGTCTTTGGCTTATTATAGTATATTATAGAATATAGGCATATAGTGGAGTTTTGATGATGTTCTTTCAGGAGGCAGGTTTAGGATTCCTTCTATAGCCGTAGATTACTGCAGAAAGTGCACTGGTAATTTATTCAGCACGTCTGTTAGATATTAGTCCTGCGTTGTGTCAAAATTTATCCAAATATTTCGGACAAAAATTTCTTCCCGAAGTCGCTTCCTAAGTTTTGCCAATATCTTCTCCAAAACTTTTCCCAGGATTTTTTTACATTTTCCGTTGGAAATGTCTAGGGAATATTCACCTGAATTCTTCCAGAAAGTTAGTCGGGAGTCTCTATTTTACTTGAGTCAAGAATCTTAACACTTTGATTTCAAAATCACACTTTAGTTGCCCTGATAATGATAAATATCCATTTCTTTTTGATTATGTTTGAAGAGCTATCCCTGTCTAAGATTTCATTATCACCTGATCACGAAAAAAGTGACTTTAGTGACCATTTTCCTGAAAATAGTGGCTTTAGTGACTTTTTGTCGAAAATAGTGACTTTTTAGGGACCAGGTCAAAAAAAGTGACCAAGTCACTAAAAAGTGACTTACTACCATCCTGTAAAAGGAAATCTATTATACCAGGTAAAATTTTCCTTCCAAAAGTTTTCCAAAATATGGAAAATCTTCAGGTTCCAAAGAACATTTCATTCGTTACTAACATTGCCTTAGATTCTACTTTTTAATATGAATGGTTAAACGGAATCTGATATCTTTCAAATTTACTTTTTTCGTCGATGATTCGAAAGTTTATCCAAGCTACATTTGGTTGCACGCACATACATGATAACGTTCAACCAATCTTCGTCTGTTATGTTCCTTACATACGTTTTCAAGCTCTCAACGAACAGAATGATTTCGAAGCATTTGCTGATTGTAGATGAAAATTTGTGATTTTTCAGCTTAGCCACGGAATTAAAATCTCCCTTAATTGTTATTTGATATTATTAAAAATTGATTCCCCGGAAATTCATGTGCTCTCTGGAGGTCATAAAATTCGGCTAAATGCTGATCCAACTGAAAGATTTTTCAAAACATCGTATCTCGAACTAATCAGCTTTTCAAACGGTTTCGATATGCATACATATCTGCATGACATAATTCTGTAGAAAAACCTGTAGCATATTTATCAGAAAAAGCGAGCAAATTACGTTATTTCAAATTCTTCGAAGGTCTTCAAACTAGAATTCCTCAACTTAGAACAAAATAATTGTTAAAACAACTTACTGCTCCGGTGTTTGTGAATTTAAGTGTTGAATTTGAAAAATATATTTTATAATTTTTATTAAAAAAATCTGCTCTGGCTTGGTTGCGCCACTGCATCCCATACATGTTCCACAATTTTATCAAGGATCCATCCATCGATATCTTTGGAAGAAATTCATTCAATATGTTTCATTAAGTACACATCTAAGCATCTAAGAATTTCTCCACAATTTTCTCCAGATACGTTTTTGTGAAAATCGGTAAACATTATTCAAATATATTTTCAGAAACTCCTTTAGGCATTTCTGTCGTTTCAGAATTAATTTCAACGAATATTCCAAGAATCAAGAATCACATTTGGATCACAAAAACTTTTACAAAGCTGCATATAAGAGCTTCTCGGCGGACTTTTTTAAAACTCCTAACAGTTAAGAGCACGGAAGCACCTCTTATCATTCTTTTGAAAAAACTTAAAAAGATTCATCCGAAGTTTTATACACACATTCTCCCAAGAATTCCTGAAAAATCCATCCACAAGGTTCTGAATTTCTTCTGGAATTCTTTCAGTAAGTCCTAAAAGGGTTTATCTAGATTTGTTTTGTCTAAAAATATCCCTTGCAGAAATTTATATCAATTGATTGTATCTTGAAGAAATTTCCTTGGACTTTGTAGATTTATTTTTGACAGAGTTCTTAGAGATATTCATAGATAAATAATAATTAAAAAAAATGAAAAACGAAGGAAGCATTAGATGAAGTCCTGAACTATATTCTTATGTTTATCTGTAGAAGAATTCCTGTTTCAATATTAGGATAAATTCTAAGAAAATATAAACTTTTAAGGAAGTCACAATTGCTGGAGAAAATTCTGCAAGAAGTTTTGGACAAACTTAATTATAATACCTGGATGATATCAAAATATAACATTTTAGGAACTTCTGGTCAAGTTCTTGAAACTTGAAACTCTCAGAAATCTTTCAATTTCGAAAATCTATGTATGAGTTTTTGAGAGACATTCTTAAAAAAAAACTTAAAATAACTTTAAAGAAATTCCCTAATGTAATCCTAGAGAAGTTCTTGCATGAACTATTATATCCCTTTTTTTACGATACCTGGGGTAATGCTTGGAAAAAAATAAAGGGAAAATTCTTAAAGTTTGCTAAGGAACCTGAATAATTTTGAAAAATTCTTGTTAAAACCCAAGCAGCATTTCTGTAGAAATTGCTGGAATAATATTTGAAAACTGCTAAAGGACAGTTAGTGGAAAAATCCTTGGAGTAATTTTTTGGGCAATCTCTGTCTAAAATTCTGTATTATTTCCAGAAGTGAAGAAATTTAAAAGAATTTCTTGAAAGAGTTTTAAAAGATACCGACACGTTAGTGCTTCCAGTGCACTATGTTGGATTTAGTCGATTTCATACGCTTTTTGAGTAGCGCCCAAATCTTTGATTTTAGCGATATAGTTTGTTTGGAGATGTTTCTTGGTATATTAAAGCGCATCTTTTGATACATGTAAAACCATGAAAAGACGCTTGTAGACAAAAGTTTTCATCAATTGCCGAAAAGGAAGATATGGTACTTTCATGATTTGTAAGAGTTGTCTGCGCCATTTTGCACCGAGATAGTTATAGGGAGCTTAACTACCCCTTGAGCAAAGAGTAATTCATAAATGACTTTGTTACTTCAAAAGTGATGATATGTTCAGCAAAAACACGTTTTTTTTTTCGTGACAAACAACTTTGTAGAAAACACAAAAAAATGTTAAAAATCTTGAAGAATAGTTATAATAAAATATATAATTTTTAGGGGTCGTTCATACAACGACATATATCTCAAAAAGTATAAGAGATAGAAAAATCGTCTCTTCGACAAAGTTATTTCAAATAGTCAATTTTACAACTTTGCCGGAGACCATATGGTGTCTATCTCAATGTTATGAAAAAATAGTTTTTCTCCCTCACTGCTAGATGGATTGATCACAAAACTTTTTGCATCAAAAGATGCGCTTTAATATACCAAAAAACTTCTTCTAACAAACTATATCGCTTAAATCAGTGCTTCCCAAACTTTTTCAACTTTCGCCCCCTTGAGGCCAATATTTATCTGGAATCGCCCCCCAGAAATGTGATTAAAATATTTTGATAAGGTCAAAAAAAATGCACTCGACTCCGATATCCAAAGAATATTAACACAATAACTATTATGTACATTGTACATTGAAAAATATTTTCTTCCATATCGGTAACCTGGACTGTAATTTATAATAATATTTTTTACAATATCTTGCGTCCATTGAATCAGATGATAAAAGTTCGGTCCAGTTTCAACTCAAATTCGGGGGCGAAGTTCTCATAATCTTAACCAAATGCAATGCTTTCCGAGCAATCGCATTTATTTTTGCATGGATATGTCATATTTGGGTGAACTGCATTGATTCTGTTCGCAATTGTTCGTTTTTGGAAGAACTCACCCCGTGAATATATGATATTGATTTATCTGCTATTTAAAAAATTACTGCAATAATTTTCAGAAATTGTGAATAATAAATGTCTGACGTTTCTGGGAACGTTTTTCTTTATCCAAAATTTGTACTGTAGATTTTTTTTGTAAAAAGCTGGATGCCAGAAATAATCCCTTCCAGCCTTTAAAGTTCACATACAAAAAAAGGTCCTTATATTAAATATTGGGCATCTGCAAAAATCTTGTGAAAATCTCAAATGCTGACCATTCTTAAAACTCACATGATACTTAAAAATCTCAATGCATAACACAAATATTTTGTGTTTGACAGTGATGTAGGATTGTCTATCATAATTTTAAAATGTCCATGATTAGAGATATAACCAGGTCCGTCCCACTCGGGCTCAGATTTTGGGCCACTGCAAAGGACATGGAGGTCTATTATGTGTCTTTGATATAACGATCTAAGGTAAAATAGTCCTGGGAATAGTTAAGTTTGGAGTTGATTAACTTTCAGATGTGTGTCCTCCAAAGGTTTTGAGTAATTATTTTCAAATGCTCCCGTGCTAGCTTTTTCGCCCCCTTTCTAGATTTTTCGCCCCCTAAATTCTGTTTTACAAATTTTCGCCCCCTTGAGCCTGAAAATCGCCCCCAGGGGGGCGAATTCGCCCACTTTGGGAATCACTGGCTTAAATCAATCACTATGGGCCAAGGACGCAATCTGGCGGGACAAAATTAATAACTCGGTAACGAAGCGTTTCCGACAATTGGTGTCTTCGGCAAAGTTTTTTGTAACAACGAGGACCATCTACTGACATTAACGGATAGTTCGAAAATCGTTCGCATAGGTGGCGCCACAATCTAACTTTTTACGGTGACGTTCTAGAGACTTGGCCTGTTCGGCAAAGTTGTTTATTTTGATAAAATAAACAACTCTCTCGAAGACGTTAAAATTCCACAATCTACTGTTTTCGAGTTAGTGACGACAAAATAAGACCAAATACGTGAAAAAAGATTTTTTTCGTCGAAATTGACATTTTTCCTTAGAATTATGTCACATATTTTTTTTGCTGATAAATATATAACAAACACAAGCTCTGGTGGGATTTTTTTTAATAATATGACGCTTAAAAATTATAAAATAATAAAAAAACATGAAAAATAGAACAATTTTTGAACCTTCATATCTCTAAAAGCTCAAATTTTAGCGTTACGTACTAAATGGATGCCGCCAAATGTCCACTTATTAACAAGCTTTTGATATTTAAACATATCATCAGGCCAGATAGCCGTAGCGGTAAAAGCGCAGCTATTCAGCAAGACCAAGCTGAGGGTCGTGGGTTCGAATCCCACCGGTCGAGGATCTTTTCGGGTTGGAAATTTTCTCGACTTCCCAGGGCATAGAGTATCTTCGTACCTGCCACACGATATACGAATGCAAAAATGGTCATTGGCACAGAAAGCTCTCAGTTAATAACTGTGGAAGTGCTCATAAGAACAGCTGAGAAGCAGGCTCTGTCCCAGTGGGGACGTAATGCCAGAAAGAAGAAGAAGATCAGGCAGTGATGTTGTATGCTGTACCAATATGAACTAGCGATTGTAATACCAGGAAGAAAGCTCTGCAGAGGATTAAAAATATTTTTTTTTAAATGATTCTGAAGCATCTTCTCTGGTATAGTACTAATGAGCTACATAGAATATTCAATGTTGAGACATTTGAACAAAAAAATAAAAAATTTGTACAGAAATCGTTGCAAACTTCTTTTGCCACGATAAAAGCGTTATATATTTAGGTTAAGTAAGGTTAAGTAAATTGAAAGCGTTTAGTTTTTTCCCCTTATAATCACGTGAAATCAACTCACCTGTAAAATTCTGAACTGTTACGGCAAATGAAATGTAATATGTTGTTAACAAAATGTAAATAAATGCTTAATTTTGTTTTACAAAACTAGGATGATAGTATTATCTAGCATAGAAACATAGATATAAGAAATGAATGTAATAGTTAAAGTATCGTTTAAATCATTAAAATTAAATTATATTAAAAAAAAAATAAAGGATAAATCATTTAGGTTCATGCTTTATAATATTCGAACCTTATACGAGGTGAAATCACGAGAAAGCGTTCGTTACATCGAAGGCACCTCCAAACCATCACGATGTTTTGACGTGATTCTCGGAATTTGTTCTATGATCATTTCTGGCGTAAATCAATCTGAATGACTACAAATCGGTTTGCGTGTACGTCGCCCACTGCTTCTTCTTATTGAAATTACATTTCCACTGGAATGCCGCTTGTGTCACTATTAGTTGCTTTCTTTGTTCAAGTTACTGTTTTTTAGTTAGGCCAGATATTAAAACTTAAAATAGCCAAGAAATCCTTCTTGTGAATATTTCTTTTGCCGTACTCGGAAGTCAAACTTAGTCATCTTTAGCATGACTTTTTTCTTGATGTTACCGTTAGGCTATAGAAGGCCCCTGAGGTTCGCGTGTTTGCTTCTATTTTACTAATGCCTACCTCAAATGCATCACTTCATGCTAGATATTCAAATTAGTAGGAATATTACTCGGCTCAATTGCGTCTGGCAGACATTTTGCACTTTCTAGGGATCTTGCATGTGCCATCTGCCATCGGATGGTGCATGAGCTCACGCGATATAGTTCCCTAAAGATGATATCCTAGAGAAGTTCTTGCAGGAACTATTATATCACTTTTTTATGCGATACTGGGGTAATTGCTAGAATAATCAAGCAGGAATGCTTGGAAAAAATTCTTAAAGTTTGCTAAGAAACCTGAATAATTTGAAAATTCTTGTTCAAACCCAAGCAGATTCTGTAGAAATTGCTGAATAATATTTTAAAACTCTAAAGGACAGTTAGTGGAAAAATCCTTGGAGTAATTTTTTGGGCAATCTCTGTCTAAAATTCTGTATTATTTCAGAAGTGAAGAAATTTAAAAGAATTTCTCGAAAGAGTTTTAAAAGATACCGACACGTTAGTGCTTCCAGTGCACTGTGTTGGTTTTGTCGATTTCATACGCTTTTTGAGTAGCGCCCAAATCTTTGATTTAGCGATATAGTTTGTTTGGAGATGTTTCTTGGTATATCAATGCGCATCTTTTGATGCATGAAAACCATGAAAAGACGCTTGTAGACAAAAGTTTTCATCAATGCCGAAAGGAAGATATGGTACTTTCATGATTTGTAAGAGTTGTCTGCGCCATTTTGCGCCGAGATAGTTATAGGGACTTAAATACCCTTGAGCAAAGAGTAATTCATAAATGACTTTGTTACTTCAAAAGTGATGATATGTTCAGCAAAAAACGTTTTTTTTTCGTGACAAACAACTTTAGAAAACACAAAAAATGTTAAAAATCTTGAAGAATAGTTATAATAATAAAATATAATTTTTAGGGTCGTTCATACAACGACATATATCTCAAAAGTATAAGAGATAGAAAAATCGTCTCTTCGACAAATTATTTCAAATAGTCAATTTACAACTTTGCCGGAGACCATATGGTGTCTATCTCAATGTTATGAAAAAAAAAGTTTTTCTCTCTCACTGCTAGATGGATTGATCACAAAACTTTTTGCATCAAAAGATGCGCTTTAATATACCAAAAAACTTCTTCTAAAAACTATATCTTGAGCAGCATTTCAGTATTGGTCCAAGCTGAGCTTTGTCAGGTATATTTAGCGTATAGTCAGAAAATTTATGTCAATGTTTGTCAAAAAAAAAGTTCAATCATACAAAACAAAATCAGTCTGATATAATATTTTCGTGATATTTTATGATTTGTTTAAAACTTCTATTAAAATGATTTATTAACTTACATAAAAATCATTTATTTTATAAATTAAATTTTTGATCAGGGGAACTTACCTATTCTCGGCAGTCTAAGCCGATGCCAGGGAACGTCTGAAAACTCAGTGCTGTGCCAAAAACATGCGTGCCACTCAGTGACAGTGACAATCACATATTAATCAAATGATTTCAAGTGGAATATTTTACGCGTGTACGAATCGCGAAGAGTGAAAATTAAACAACTCGATACCACGCAGCGCAAACCACATGGCGAGTTAGCACTGCCAGCATGAGTGTAGCCAGGATCTTCGGCAGAGGGGGGCAAGCGATCATAAAAGTTCGTTCATGGATTCATTATATACAATATCTGCACCATTTTTGTATGAAACGTTAAACTATCAAGGACATCCATCTCTCTATTTCATTGACAGTTAGCAAAGTGGAGTTCCAAATCCTTCTTGATTATTTTTTTTCTGAGTTGCATGTCCATTATCGGTTTGGAAAATTCAATATTGTAAAAAGTTCGAAAATTTGATTGGCAGAGAGCCTGGTCAGTTATTGACACAGGATGTAACACGTTCAGAGAGTATTTTTAAGGATTCTTGAGAATCCACCAAATTTCTTCCTAAAAAGCTCAAGATTTTCTGCAGGCATACCTAAGTAAAACAGTTGTTCGAAGTATTTCTTTGAGAAATCCGTCAAAAATATTCCAAGAAAATGTTTCGGGATTCTTGTAGATTTCTTCAGGATTTTATTTTAGTTATCCCCCGATTTTTTAATCTATTATATACAAAAATATTACAAAAAAACAAAGCATAAATTTATGAACTTCATCGTACCATTTGTTGCGTCCGTAAACTACTCTAAAGATTTTTCTAGTTTTTTCTTGGATTCCTATAAATACTTTTCTAAGAGTTCCTCAATGAAACATTATTTTATAAATAGATTTTTTCGATTATTCCTTTTTGAATTCCTGAATTACATTCAGGATTTCAAGAATACTGTTAATGTTTAGATCAGGAATTTATTTCAAAATTACTTTTCTTCGACATTTCCTTCATATTTGTTTTTTAAGATATTTCTTTAGATATTCCTCCTAGTATTTTTTTTCCGGAAACCTCTCATACATGTTCCAGAATTTTATCAAGGATCCATCCATCAATATCTTTGGAAGAAATTCATTAAATATGTTTCATGAAGTACATCTAAGAATTTCTCCACAATTTTCTCCTGGTACGTTTTTGTGAAAATCTGTAAACATTATTCAAATATATTTTCAGAAACTCCTTTAGGCACTTCTGTCCTTTCAGAATTAATTTCAACGAATATTCCAAGAATCAAGAATCACATTTGGATCACTAAAACTTTTACAAAGGTTCATATAAGAGCTTCTTAGTGGACTTTTTTAAAACTCCTAACAGTTATTTTCTCGGAAGCACCTCTTATCATTCTTTTGAAAAAACTTAAAAAGATTCATCCTAAGTTTTATACACACATTCTCCCAAGAATTCCTGAAAAATCCATCCACAAGGTTCTGAATTTCTTCTGGAATTCTTTTAGTAAGTCCTTAAATCTAGATAATTTTTATTGTCTAAAACTATTCCTTGCAGAAATTTATATCGATTGATTGTATCTTGAAGAAATTTCCTTAGACTTTGTAGATTTATTTTTGACAGTGTTCTTAGAGATATTCATAGGTAAATTATAATTATAAAAAATGAAAACCGAAGGAAGCATTAGATGAAGTCCTGAACTATATTCTTATGTTTATCTTTGGAAGAATTCCTGTTTCAATATTAGGATGAATTCTAAGAAAATATAATCCCTTAAGGAAGTCACGGGCCCAGATAGCCGTAGCGGTAAACGCGCAGCTATTCAGCATGACCATGCTGAGGGTCGTGGGTTCGAATCCCACTGGTCGAGGATCTTTTCGTAAAGGAAATTTTCTCGATTCCCAGGGCATACAAGTATCTTCGTACCTGCCACACGATATACACATGCAAAAATGGTCAATCGGCAAAGAAAGCTCTCAGTTAATAACTGTGGAAGTGGTCATAAGAACACTAATCTGAGAAGCAGGCTTTGTCCCAGTTGGGACGTAACGCCAGAAAGAAGAAGAAGGAAGTCACAATTGTTGGAGAAAATTCTGCAAGAAGTTTTGGGCAAACTTTATTATAATACCTGGATTATATCAAAATATAACATATTGGGAACTTCTGGTCAAATTCTTGAAACTTGAAACTCTCAGAAATCTTCCAATTTCAAAAATCTATGTATGATTTTTTAAGGGATATTCTTAAAAAAATACCTAAAATAACTTTAAAGAAATTCCCTAATGTAATCCTAGAGAAGTTCTTGCATGAACTATTATATCCCTTTTTTTACGATACCTGGGGTAATGCTTGGAAAAAAATAAAGTGGAAAATTCTTAAAGTTTGCTAAGGAACCTGAATAATTTTGAAAAATTCTTGTTAAAACCCAAGCAGCATTTCTGTAGAAATTGCTGGAATAATATTTGAAAACTGCTAAAGGACAGTTAGTGGAAAAATCCTTGGAGTAATTTTTTGGGCAATCTCTGTCTAAAATTCTGTATTATTTCCAGAAGTGAAGAAATTTAAAAGAATTTCTTGAAAGAGTTTTAAAAGATACCGACACGTTAGTGCTTCCAGTGCACTATGTTGGATTTAGTCGATTTCATACGCTTTTTGAGTAGCGCCCAAATCTTTGATTTTAGCGATATAGTTTGTTTGGAGATGTTTCTTGGTATATTAAAGCGCATCTTTTGATACATGTAAAACCATGAAAAGACGCTTGTAGACAAAAGTTTTCATCAACTGCCGAAAGGGAAGATATGGTACTTTCATGATTTGTAAGAGTTGTCTGCGCCATTTTGCGCCGAGATAGTTATAGGGACCTTAAATACCCCTTGAGCAAAGAGTAATTCATAAATGACTTTGTTACTTCAAAAGTGATGATATGTTCAGCAAAAATACGGTTTTTTTTTCGTGACAAACAACTTTATAGAAAACACAAAAAAATGTTAAAAATCTTGAAGAATAGTTATAATAAAGTATATAATTTTTAGGGATCGTTCATACAACGACATATATCTCAAAAAGTATAAGAGATAGAAAAATCGTCTCTTCGACAAACTTATTTCAAATAGTCAATTCTACAACTTTGCCGGAGACCATATGGTGTCTATCTCAATGTTATGAAAAAAAAAGTTTTTCTCTCTCACTGCTAGATGGATTGATCACAAAACTTTTTGCATCAAAAGATGCGCTTTAATATACCAAAAAACTTCTTCTAACAAACTATATCGCTTAAATCAGTGCTTCCCAAACTTTTTCAACTTTCGCCCCCTTGAGGCCAATATTTATCTGGAATCGCCCCCCAGAAATGTGATTAAAATATTTTGATAAGGTCAAAAAAAATGCACTCGACTCCGATATCCAAAGAATATTAACACAATAACTATTATGTACATTGTACATTGAAAAATATTTTCTTCCATATCGGTAACCTGGACTGTAATTTATAATAATATTTTTTACAATATCTTGCGTCCATTGAATCAGATGATAAAAGTTCGGTCCAGTTTCAACTCAAATTCGGGGGCGAAGTTCTCATAATCTTAACCAAATGCAATGCTTTCCGAGCAATCGCATTTATTTTTGCATGGATATGTCATATTTGGGTGAACTGCATTGATTCTGTTCGCAATTGTTCGTTTTTGGAAGAACTCACCCCGTGAATATATGATATTGATTTATCTGCTATTTAAAAAATTACTGCAATAATTTTCAGAAATTGTGAATAATAAATGTCTGACGTTTCTGGGAACGTTTTTCTTTATCCAAAATTTGTACTGTAGATTTTTTTTGTAAAAAGCTGGATGCCAGAAATAATCCCTTCCAGCCTTTAAAGTTCACATACAAAAAAAGGTCCTTATATTAAATATTGGGCATCTGCAAAAATCTTGTGAAAATCTCAAATGCTGACCATTCTTAAAACTCACATGATACTTAAAAATCTCAATGCATAACACAAATATTTTGTGTTTGACAGTGATGTAGGATTGTCTATCATAATTTTAAAATGTCCATGATTAGAGATATAACCAGGTCCGTCCCACTCGGGCTCAGATTTTGGGCCACTGCAAAGGACATGGAGGTCTATTATGTGTCTTTGATATAACGATCTAAGGTAAAATAGTCCTGGGAATAGTTAAGTTTGGAGTTGATTAACTTTCAGATGTGTGTCCTCCAAAGGTTTTGAGTAATTATTTTCAAATGCTCCCGTGCTAGCTTTTTCGCCCCCTTTCTAGATTTTTCGCCCCCTAAATTCTGTTTTACAAATTTTCGCCCCCTTGAGCCTGAAAATCGCCCCCAGGGGGGCGAATTCGCCCACTTTGGGAATCACTGGCTTAAATCAATCACTATGGGCCAAGGACGCAATCTGGCGGGACAAAATTAATAACTCGGTAACGAAGCGTTTCCGACAATTGGTGTCTTCGGCAAAGTTTTTTGTAACAACGAGGACCATCTACTGACATTAACGGATAGTTCGAAAATCGTTCGCATAGGTGGCGCCACAATCTAACTTTTTACGGTGACGTTCTAGAGACTTGGCCTGTTCGGCAAAGTTGTTTATTTTGATAAAATAAACAACTCTCTCGAAGACGTTAAAATTCCACAATCTACTGTTTTCGAGTTAGTGACGACAAAATAAGACCAAATACGTGAAAAAAGATTTTTTTCGTCGAAATTGACATTTTTCCTTAGAATTATGTCACATATTTTTTTTGCTGATAAATATATAACAAACACAAGCTCTGGTGGGATTTTTTTTAATAATATGACGCTTAAAAATTATAAAATAATAAAAAAACATGAAAAATAGAACAATTTTTGAACCTTCATATCTCTAAAAGCTCAAATTTTAGCGTTACGTACTAAATGGATGCCGCCAAATGTCCACTTATTAACAAGCTTTTGATATTTAAACATATCATCAGGCCAGATAGCCGTAGCGGTAAAAGCGCAGCTATTCAGCAAGACCAAGCTGAGGGTCGTGGGTTCGAATCCCACCGGTCGAGGATCTTTTCGGGTTGGAAATTTTCTCGACTTCCCAGGGCATAGAGTATCTTCGTACCTGCCACACGATATACGAATGCAAAAATGGTCATTGGCACAGAAAGCTCTCAGTTAATAACTGTGGAAGTGCTCATAAGAACAGCTGAGAAGCAGGCTCTGTCCCAGTGGGGACGTAATGCCAGAAAGAAGAAGAAGATCAGGCAGTGATGTTGTATGCTGTACCAATATGAACTAGCGATTGTAATACCAGGAAGAAAGCTCTGCAGAGGATTAAAAATATTTTTTTTAAATGATTCTGAAGCATCTTCTCTGGTATAGTACTAATGAGCTACATAGAATATTCAATGTTGAGACATTTGAACAAAAAATTAAAAAATTTGTACAGAAATCGTTGCAAACTTCTTTTGCCACGATAAAAGCGTTATATATTTAGGTTAAGTAAGGTTAAGTAAATTGAAAGCGTTTAGTTTTTTCCCCTTATAATCACGTGAAATCAACTCACCTGTAAAATTCTGAACTGTTACGGCAAATGAAATGTAATATGTTGTTAACAAAATGTAAATAAATGCTTAATTTTGTTTTACAAAACTAGGATGATAGTATTATCTAGCATAGAAACATAGATATAAGAAATGAATGTAATAGTTAAAGTATCGTTTAAATCATTAAAATTAAATTATATTAAAAAAAAAATAAAGGATAAATCATTTAGGTTCATGCTTTATAATATTCGAACCTTATACGAGGTGAAATCACGAGAAAGCGTTCGTTACATCGAAGGCACCTCCAAACCATCACGATGTTTTGACGTGATTCTCGGAATTTGTTCTATGATCATTTCTGGCGTAAATCAATCTGAATGACTACAAATCGGTTTGCGTGTACGTCGCCCACTGCTTCTTCTTATTGAAATTACATTTCCACTGGAATGCCGCTTGTGTCACTATTAGTTGCTTTCTTTGTTCAAGTTACTGTTTTTTAGTTAGGCCAGATATTAAAACTTAAAATAGCCAAGAAATCCTTCTTGTGAATATTTCTTTTGCCGTACTCGGAAGTCAAACTTAGTCATCTTTAGCATGACTTTTTTCTTGATGTTACCGTTAGGCTATAGAAGGCCCCTGAGGTTCGCGTGTTTGCTTCTATTTTACTAATGCCTACCTCAAATGCATCACTTCATGCTAGATATTCAAATTAGTAGGAATATTACTCGGCTCAATTGCGTCTGGCAGACATTTTGCACTTTCTAGGGATCTTGCATGTGCCATCTGCCATCGGATGGTGCATGAGCTCACGCGATATAGTTCCCTAAAGATGATGGAGATTGATTTTGCGGATAATTCACGACTATTTTGATATTATTGCTTCGCAATAAAACACTTAAACAGTAAACTCAAGTCGTGCATTTCATCTTTGCTACAGTCAGCAGAATGTTGATCCCTTTGCTGACACTATTCGTGTGTCTACTTATTCTGGTCGTTGTGATCATAAACTTTGTGAACACCGTGCAAGCAAAGTACGGTTTTGCGAAGAACTTGCCAACCGTAACGCGAGCTGACGAGTCGATAGTGAAACTTTTATGGCGACTAGTGCGAGCCTCGGACGTGGACAAATTCAACCGAGTGGTGGAAGCTTTCTCCCTTCCGTATCGTCTGTGGAAAGTGTGGCTTGGTCCGGTAGTATGCCTCGGAGTTTGCCATCCGGATCTAGTGCAGATCGTTCTAACACATCCCGATTGCCTGGAGAAACCTTTCATCTACCGTTTCATACGGATCAATCGAGGATTGCTGGTGGCAGAAGGTACGACTTGAGGTGGACCCAAGTATACAGCATCAGAACAGTATGATTATCGTGTTGACCATTTTTCTTCCATCGGATCAGCTGAACTATGGAAACGGCATCGGAAAGTTCTGAATTCAGCGTTCAATTTACGAATACTGCACGGTTTCATTCCGATATTTGAAAAGTGTTGCAGCAGGATGGTTAGCGATTTGAAGCAAATGAAGGATGGCGAAACTTTTGATGTGATGCGTTTCACAGCCCGATGTACTCTTGAGATGGTGTTCGAAACGAGTTTGGGAACCGGGTGCTTACCGCCTAGTGAAAGTGATTGTTTGATTCGTCATATAAAAAGGTAATTCGGGGTGAGGGTCACTTTAAAATGGTAGCGTTCCACAGTGTTTTTTTTTCGCTGTTTTCGTGGTTGAAATAGAATAGAGCTCGAAAGACGAATGCCAGGTCAGTCACAAAACATAACCATTTTCGTAAACGGGATGGACTCGACTGGCTACGTTTTCTACTATAACTTGTTTTTCGGCTTCACAGTCATTTTCACTTTTTTCAAAATTATACTGATTTGTTGAATTAATATCGAGTAAGTTTTTAAAGTTTTAAATTTGTCTGAAAATATGTCCTTATGAGAAAATTTTATAAAATAAACAATTTTAGGCCCTGAAGAAGGTCCACTCCCGGACCGAAACGTAGGTGAAGATAACAACGCAAGCGTTTTAATGACTGTGAAGCCGAAAAACAAGTTATAGTACATAACCATTTTCGATTTGGAGTTAATTCTAAATGGAAGAATGGAAGAATCAGGGGGAAGGACCTGGTGTAGTGGTTAGAACACACGCCTCTCACGCCGAGGACCTGGGATCGAATCCCATCCCCGAGATAGTCACTAAAAATTTCAGTGACGACTACCTTCGGAAGGGAAGTAAAGCCGTTGGTCCCGAAGTGAACTAACTAGCCAAGGGCTAAAAATCTTGTTAATATAGATAGGAAAAAAAATGGAAGAATGAGTGCTTTCCATTGATAAATGAATCATTTTGACTCAAGAATATTTTTTAAAAATGGCCTTTGAGTTTGTGCATGCAATTTATTTGGAAAATGACAGCTCCGGAACTTTTGAGTTTAGAGAAAAAAAAAATTCTATGCGGAAGTTATAGTGAACCGTTTGAGCTTGGGTTTTTCGTTTTGATCACTATTTGCTGAGTATATTTGAACTTTAATAGGGAGTGGTTAGAGTACACGGCTACAAAGCAAAACCATGCTGAAGGTGTCTGGGTTCGATTCCAGGTCGGTCCAGGATCTTTTCGTAATGGAAATTTCCTTGACTTCCCTGGACATGGAGTATCATCGTACCTGCCACACGATATACGAATGCAAAAATGGCAACTTTTGCAAAGAAAGCTCTCAGCTAATAACTGTGGAACTGCCTTTTAGAACACTCCGCTCTGTCCCAGTGGGGACGTTAATGTCAAGAAGAAGAAAATTTGAACTTTCATCTGTTTTTTAAAATCAAAAAAATAATGATGAAGAACCAGCAAAATTGTGATATTTGATTGATCCTTTCCACTAGTTTCTGTTTCTTTACTGCTCATTCAAAACAAATGTAATTTAGAGAAACAATTTAAAAAAAATCGAATTCGAGTGATTTATTGAACGATTAAATTACCCAATCAATGTTTTTTTTTCTTTTTCAAGTATTCATCTTGTTTCCCCAGTAAAACAGAAATTTATGCAAAGTTTTGAATTTGAGACTTGTCAAATATCCGTTAAATTGGATTTACTGTACTTTTATAGTATTTTACATCTATTTATTTTTTTAAAATTATATCATCACCAGAATACAGAAAAGAATTGGAACCGTTCAAACGATCAAGATCACTCAAAAGAACGCGCGATCCGTGGCCAGTGTTGCCACATTTTTTAGACTCTTATCTGTGTTTTTGGTCGAAATAATCTTTTTCACATCCAAAAATTTTAGTACAAATCTGTGTTGGGTAAAATAATCCAAATTTTGACCAATTGGGTTAGCAAGAGCTTTAATAAAAATATCCTGCAGTATGTTCTAAGAGTGCCAACAATTATTCATGCAAGATTTTTTTACTAACAAGTAAATCAACAAACTTTTTTTTACCATATGCATTGTTGTTCAATGCAATGAACAACAATGCATATGCTTTCTTTTTGGCATTACGTCCTCACCGGGACAGAGCCTGCTTCTCAGCTTATTGTTCTTATGAGCACTTCCACAGTAGCTACTGTAAAACTGATTATAGATTTTGGTAGAGATTCGCAGTAGTCATTCTTAAGAAAGTTGTCTTGAAAAAATGAAAATTTTTGTTTGACTTACTGGATTTATTCAGCAAAAAACATTGAAAATGTGGTATTTCTTCTAAAATTTACGTATGCTTCAAATATGTCCGCTAATGAATTGTCCAAATGTACTCTACTACATCTGAACAATCCATTGATCCAATCCATGCGGCCCGCGGAGGGTTCGAAGAATCTTCTCATATTTGGTCCGTTGAATATTCTACCAACTCGAAATTAGAACATACTAAGCCTATTCAATTTTCAATTTAGTTTCAACCTAAAATTTTAACATAGTAATTATTTAAATTGTTTTTAACCTTAGATACCTAATTTATTCAAATTCTACATATCAAATTATGGGTGTTTCAACAATATTTCTACCATGACTTCCTTTGACATTCATCCTTGACAGGATTATAAAAAAGTAGGCTTTTTAAAATATTAATCAGGATACTTTAAGAATTCTGGGCACGACTTTCACGGATGACATTGACAATATTCTCACAGAATTTTTACCAGGATTTCATAGCCAGAATTTTCAACGTACTCAATACATAATTGTGTAAAATTCTGGGCAAGATTACAACATAACGTTATGTAACATTTTGTCAGAAAACTAAACGAATTTATAATAAAATTATGAGTAGGTTTGTTTTAAAAGAATTTTAAGCATTTTTCTAGGTAGCCTTTCAAAATGAATATTGAGTGAAATTCTAAAGGAATCCTAGGCACGAAAGTTGTAAAATCTTGGACATTCTGACCAAAATTTTCGTAAAGGCTTGTTCAGGATTTTAGCACATTCCGGCTTATGCTAATAATACAAGGTCGGACTCTGACAGAATTTGGAGTACGATTCTAAAAAACCCCTATATCTTAGTCTCACAGGATCCAAAATTTCTGGGGTTTGTTCTTCAAAATATTCTAGACTAGATTATTATATAATTTGCAAAGAGATTCTCACAATGTCCAGCAGAATGCTTAGCAGCAATATTATCTTTATATCGATTTATTCAATTGAAATTTTCTCCATTCACTGATTTTCGTCAGATTGTATGAACTTCATTTACTGATTTTTGTCAGCCTTCATGGGAATATTTGTGCGTTTAAAAATGTGGCCCGCGACACAAAATTATTCCTGCAATTTGGCCCGCGGATTAAAAAGGTTGGGCAGGCCTGATTTAAGCTTTTGAATACAGTTTATGATTGCCGAACAATAGATAACACATATGACCTCCGTTATTTAGAAAGTATATGGGGCCATGCACAACTTACATCACGCTCGTCAAAAAAGTTGAAATTTAGCGTGGCATGATTTGTGTACCATACCTATTGAAGCCTATAGACTTTTAATAGTTTTATACCCACGGTGCTCCTCTGACCGTTATTATCAGAAAAAAAAATCTCCATCAAATCTGTACTCATCAGTCGATTTCTATAGCTAAGCTGCATGTCTGGGCAAAATAAAAAAAAAATAAAATCGTAGGTCGCGTTTTGAAGCTACGCCCTTTTGAATATGTAAGTACCCTAATTCAAAGGAAATCTGAGGTATTTAAACGAGTTTTCATTGGCCGTGATTATCAGAATAGATATAATGAGCAATTCTAGCTGAAACCAGGCCGCCATCGGCACCCATCGTTAGAATTCCAATTTTATGTCACTGATCGCTAGTTTTCGATAAAATTTAAGGGTGGTCCTTTCTGTTTTCTCAAATTGGTGGACCCCTCGTACGCCAGTTAGCTGAACAGTTTGCGAAAAAGCCCATTTTTAGATAAATCTTGGGTATTTCTTCACGGGATACTTCTCATATTTCGCTTGGAACACATAGCAAACTTAGTGGTATCGTATAGAGAAAGGATATAGCTTTCATATAAACTTGAAAAAATTTTGGCGGCCATTTTAAATTTGGCCGCCATCTTGAATTTTGTTAGAAAAATCGATTTTTCACCATTAGCGCACCGCTAGTTTTGAATTCTGAGATCACCATCAGAAAGCTGACGAAAAATTGCGTAAGATAGGCTACAAAAACTAGGTGAGCAATGGTATTTACCCTATGATATTAACGATTTTCTAAATCATGTTCTACTATTTTGACGTATATGGCGAGTGCAATCAATGCAAACATCATTTTTTGTACAACAAAGAAACAAGTTTTCAATCGTTGGTGTATTATTTGAGACAGATGAAGAATAGGAGTATTAATTTGAGTGAAAAAATCTGGCGGCCATCTTGGATTTTGACGCCATCTTGGTTTTAAGTAGTAGAATGAGTTTTCACCTTGTTAGCACTCAACATGTTGAAATTCAGTGCTACCGTTACACTTATTCTTCTTCTTGTTCTTATTTTTCCTCACGTTACGTCCCTACTGGAACAGAGCCAGCCCTTCAGCTTAACTAGTTTTAAAAACAAATTATCAAATAGGATTTTTTAACGCTTATTTGCTACCTGAATTATTCTTCTGCATATCTTCGAGTTGTAAAATAGCATTATTTCTTTCATTCATTTGGTCTAAAACCATTGATACAAATGAACAATCAGTTGAACAGCTGAGATAAGATAAGAAAGATAGAATCTGATTGTTTTTTTAACGGAGGCCTTGTAATTCAACATGATGAGCACTGAGATGGTAAACAATCATGCAACTGCTAAAAACCAAGATGGCGTCGAAAGCCAAGATGGCCGCCAGTTTTTCTAACCTCGAAATTATACACCTGCCTTTCGGCATAACGTCCACATTAGAACAAAACCTGCTTCTCATCATTCAATCTCGCTATTTTTCACATGCATGTTAGGCGGTACTAAAAACGATACTTTATGACTTAGAAAATCAAGGATGTTTTTTGCTTCAAAATTTAAGACATTCATTATAAATTAATGCACTTTTGTCAATGTTTTACGTTAGAACTACAGATATTACCACAAGACTTACTAATGTCCCGACATGCAATCTATAAACTTCATACAATGAACAACATTGCATAGGGCAAAAAAAAAATGTTTGTTTAATACAATCAATGTTTTTTGACGGTTTTCATTTATAGAATTTATTTATTCATTATTACTGAATTCAAAGATATGTCGAATAATCTTTCTGTTGTCAGAAATCGCATTAAAAAAGAAAATTCCTGTTTAATAACCTGGATTGATAACTAATAAAGCTGAGTATCAGACTCGGTTCCAGTAGGGACGTAACGTCAGTAAAATGAAGAATTATAAGAAGAAGAGTATACGTATTCTCTTTTTATTGGTAGCCTCTAAATTCGACATGCTGAGTGCTAACAAGGTGAAAAATTAATTCTACTACCTAAAATCAAGATGGCGTCAAAATCCAAGATGGCCGCCAGATTTTTTCACTAAAAATAATATTCTTATACTTTACTCGACTCGAATAAAACACCAAAGGTTGAAAACTTGTTTCTTTGTTGTACAAAAATTGATGTTTGTGTTGATTGCACTCGTCATATACGTCAAAATCGTATAACATGATTTAGAAAATCGTTCATTTGATAGGGTAAATACCATTGCTCACCTAGTTTCTGTAGCCTATCTTACGCAATTTTTCCTCAGCTTTCTGATGGTGATCTCAGAATTCAAAACTAGCGGTGCACTAATGGTGAAAAATCGATTTTTCTAACAAAATTCAAGATGGCGGCCAAATTCAAAATGGCCGCCAAAATTTTTTCAAGTTTAAATGAAAGCAATATCTTTTCTCTATACGATGCCACTAAGTTTGCTATGTGTTCCAAGCGAAATATGAGACATATCCCGTGAAGAAATACCCAAGATTTATCTAAAAATGGGCTTTTTCGCAAACTGTTCAGCTAACTGGCGTACGAGGGGTCCACCAATTTGAGAAAACAGAAAGGACCACCCTTAAGTTTTATCGAAAACTAGCGATCAGTGACATAAAATTGGAATTCTAACGATGGGTGCCGATGGCGGCCTGGTTTCAGCGAGATTTGCTCAATATTAAAATTTGAATCAAAGTTGGTTTATATAGTTATTTGTTACTTCTTGGAGGAGTTTTGAATGAGAAGATAGACGAAATTGGAATTACGCCCTTTTGGAAGCGTAACCATTGAAAACACTAATTTCCAATAGATTAATTAGGCATTCTTATACCTGTATCTGTAGGCCAGAAGAGGAAAAAATCTGTGTAATAGGCCTATCCACAAGACGTTCCAAATAAGCTGATCAGGAAGCTCTTTGACAGTTCTTCTATTAAAATGACAGCCTCGTGTTTGCATCGGTCCTCCACCAAAGTAAACAAATGCATGGACGGACCTATCATATGAAAAGGCCTATTGCAGATGAATCTGTGTATGTGGAATCACCGTCCGTGGCACTTTTTTTTTGGCGAGGGTCGGTTCGTTTTATTAGCACGGATGACAAAAAGTGACCCGCACAAGAGACGAATTGTTTTTTTTTCGTTCGTTTCTCAGCTCAAGCGTTAGATTGACACGTGGCATGTTTTGCGCGCCTCTGCACAGTTTGCTGCAGCTCCGCACTCTCATCATACACAGCTAATCAACTTATTTTCCCCGCCCACTTGCATACAGGCATATGAAAGATAGAGATAAAAAGTGCTCACTTGAATTAGGCATTTCACGGCGAAATTATCTCTCTTTCGCTCTTCAACAAAACATGAAAACAATGGTGCCAGTACCTGTATCTAACTTTCACATGTTCTGGCACCGTTGTTTTCAGATTTCTCGATGGAGGAAAAGGGAACGATTTGAAACGTGCAATGGGCAATAAGACAATTTGACGTTTAATCAGCTTTCTATTTCCTGCATACGCATGCTTATGGATTGTTTGAAACAACAAACAAAAAAATCTATTTGATCTTGTTGCTGGAAAGAGAAGGGTGCGAGAGCCTTATAGTACATTTCACGGGGATAATCTCTTTCGATCTTTAACTGAACTTGAAAACAACGGTGCCAGCAACCTTTTCAACTTTGACAGGTACTGGCACCGTTGTTTTTATGTTTGTTTCGCTCTTTCAAAAGAGAGAGAATTTTGCCGTGAAATGCACCAAGGCGGGTTCAATGCTCTACTACATATACACTGGCTAAAGAGCAAAATGCACATACCTTGAAAAGCACTATAATGTACGAAGAATGAGAGAGCCAGATGTGAAAACCACTCAAAAGATCCGGTTTCCTGAAATGACAAATTCGGATTCGATTCTACGATGGTATGGTGCTGCCGTCTGGAAAAAGTTTACTCTACGCACGAATTTTACCCGGTAAGGTATAGGAAGTGAAATTTCAAATGCTCATTTAAAATTATCTACAATTGTTATTTAAAATCTGTTCAGTATACGTTGGCAGAGTTTTGATATGCTTCTTTATATATTTTGATTTTTCAAATTTTTATCTAAATGATCTGCTGAATCTATAGCTTAACCCCGTACACTTTACAGAATATGATTAGAATGTGTTTTGAACTTTTTATTAGCATTTGAAAATCGATTTCCTATTCGGTCTAACAAAGGTACGGTACTGCCATCTGGAAAATCTTTACTCGGTGCGTGAAGCGTCGAAAATTTCAGCTGGCAAGGTATAGGAAGTGAAATTTCAAATGCTTAAAATATAAAATAATTGCTATAGTTATTTAAAATCTTTTTAGTACATGTTTATAAACTTTTGATGGGCTACATTATGCACACATTATTTTGATTTTTATATTTTTTCCTCAATATTCTACGGATTATCTTCTTCTTCTTCTTTCTGGCGTTACGTCCCCACTGGGACAGAGCCTGCTTCTCAGCTTAGTGTTCTTATGAGCACTTCCACAGTTATTAACTGAGAGCTTACTATGCCAATGACCATTTTTGCATGCGTATATCGTGTGGCAGGTACGAAGATACTCTATGCCCTGGGAAGTCGAGAAAATTTTCAATCCGAAAAGATCCTCGACCGGTGGGACTCGAACCCACGACCCTCAGCTTGGTCTTGCTGAATAGCTGCGCGTTTACCGCTACGGCTATCTGGGCCCCCAATACGGATTATATAGCTGATCATAAATCTAACCCCATACACTTAACAGAATTTAATTGAAAAATGTTTTGAATTTTTTAGAAGCATTTGAAATTTGACTTCCTATGCTTTGCCATGTAAAGAAATCGGAGCTTCACGTATAGGGTCAATTGTGGTAATTACTTTCGTAGTCGGGAGTTGTAGTCGGAGACAATTGAAAAATCTAAGGTTTGGGAGCTATTTCATTTCGACCACGAAATCACTGTGCGTTATTTTGTCTTTATAAGCATGAATATTATAGTTTTCTAATAAAAGTTATGTTCCTCAGATTTTTCAACATCGCTTCCAGTCGCTTTTTAAACGTGCATCTGCATTATGAACCCATTTTTCGACTGACACAGAGATCTAAAAAGGAAACAGAATCATTACATTATTGTAACACCGTTGTCAAGCAGGTGCGTATTCTGCATAGCGATTCTTTTTTGTTTGGTCAAGTTATTGATTAGGGTATCTTGCTTATATTTTTAGTTGCTGACTGAAAAAAGACAAAACGTGACGAAAACTCCTGAAACTCCGGATGATGAATTTGGAAAACCACGCATATTTGTGGATCAATTACTGAGGCTGGGCAACTCGTTCAGCGAAACGGATATCATTCACAACGTTTTCACTATGATCATCGCGGTAAGTCATTTACGTATTTACATATGTTACCTTAGCCGAGTGGTTAGAGTACGCGGCAATAAAGCAAAGTCATGCTGAAGGTGTCTGGGTTCGATTCCCGCTCGGTACAGTATCTTTTCGTTATGGAAATTTCTTTGACTTCCCTGGGGATAACGTATCATTGTACCTATTACGCGATATACGAATGCGAAAATGGCAAAAAGCGATCAGTTGATAACTGTGGAAATGCTCATAAGAACACTAAGCTGAGAAGCAGGCTCTGTCCCAATGAGGACGTAATGCCAATATTAGAAGAAAAACACTGTAGACCAAATCGATTCTCGTCGATCATATAGCGATTTTATACCTTCGTGTCTCAGATATTTGCCTTTTCGTTCAAATTTATTCTGAAAAATACTTTGAATTTTTAGTGCTTATTGTATTTTGTGTCATAAGCATACAATTATTTATAGGAACATATATTTGTTTGAAAGTTTCCAATTTATTTATTTTTTTATATAAATTTACCATAACTAAATAATGTATGTTTAGTGCTATCAAACAATTCATTGCATATTATGTTCAAACAGTTACTTATTCCTTGATAATTCATCTGTCTCTAAAAAAAGGAGAATTTTCCTTTTTCAAATATTTGTTAGTTTGGTTGCAATTGTGAAAAATTCTAGTATCATTAGAGCAACTCCTCTTTGATAACCATGTTTGGAACTTTAAAAGATTCAATAGCTTTGCGTGACTGCTTAGATAAACTCGTCATTAAAAAATGCTTGGTGCACACTATTGAACGATACTACCTTATCTATTTGAATCTTAATTGTATGATTGTTGAGACTGATATTGTCTCTGGTAATTTAAATTTGTTCCAGGCGTGCCATGTAAATGGTCTAATTTAATGTAATGAACTAGCATTTTGTATTTGGTTAGAGACGTTTCTGACATTGTACAATTCATTAGAACTTATTATGACTATTCGGTTAGTTCTTACTAAAGTATTCATAACATATCTTAATCACATATTTGCAGGGCAACGACACATCGGGGCAGCTCATGGCATATGCCTGTTTGTTCCTTGGGATGTATCCACACATCCAGGAGAAAGTTCACGCGGAAATAGTCGAAATCATCCCTCGGCATCACAACGAGCCCATTTCGCCGGAAAAGCTGAAATCCCTCGCCTATACGGAGATGTTCCTGAACGAGTGTCTACGCTTGTGCCCTACAGCTCCGAACATCGTAAGGCAAAACATGGCCCCAATCACGCTGGACGAAACCAGAATTCCAGCGGGAAACTTGCTGGCGATATCGCTGTTCGCTTACCATCGTCGCAAGGACATTTGGGGTCCGGATGCGGACGAGTTCGATCCGGATCGCTTTTCGGCGGAACGGTCTGCCGGAAGGCATCCGTTTGCGTTCCTACCGTTTAGTGGGGGTTCGAGGAATTGCATCGGATGGCGCTACGCTATGATAAGCATGAAGCTGATGTTGGTCTATCTGTTGCGGGAGTTTAAAATCAAGACTGACATTCGACACCAAGATATGGCGTTCAGATTCAACGCTGCGTTGGTTCTTGCTGGAAAGCATTTGGTAAGAGTGGAGAGAAGAGTGTGAGCGATATAACAAATAAATTTACTTTTTTCAACAGTAATAAATTTTGTCCAAAGAAAATATATTTTTACTAAGAAAAAAAATGGCCTGTTGTGATTAAGTCGATTTGTATGTTGTACACAGCTAAAAATATGTTGTAAATTTCAGTTTATTTTCATGCACATATTTGGAGCATCAAAATAAACTGAAATGTCAACGACAAATCGCGTATCTTTCAATCGAATGCACTTTAAATTTACACGATCATGTGACATTCAAGCATCTTTAGTTGAAAATTAAACGTGATGCTGTAACAATAGATGATTTTGGTTTACTTTTACTATACTCTTCTATTTACGCTACATTGAAATTTAAATATTTTTATCTGTGTACTACAAAACTGATATCTTTGCCTAAAATCGAATACCTTCAGTTTTCCAACATATGGTGAACATTTATAATTGAACGAATCATATTGAAAAAAAAAAATGTTATTTAGATATATTGGATGTACCATGTTCCCGTACTTGAGATGGGCTTAGTGTTGATTTTCACTAACATTCTTTCATTTCTAGCTTACATTTGTCTACTGACAATTCAAACAATCAATTTTTTACTTCAATCATCAATTTAAGTTATCAATAATTAATGTTCTAGACAGATGATACAATTATATGCACAAATATAATAAAAATATTTTGTTTTGTTAAACAAAAGTAAAGGTAAATTACATTTTTAAACGAGTGTCTTTCAAAAAAAGTCGCTAGGAATAATCTTACAAGTTTTTTGTATAACTAATGTATATAAAATGGACAATTGTTCTCCAAAATATTCTAGTTAGGTAGGGTAAGGGATCTAATTTTCGACCCTGTGCTAATTTTCGACCCATTGATAGAACAAACATTATAAAAACTACTATTTAACATTTTGAAACATTTATAAATCACTAGAATATGCCATTACTGTTATACCTGTCATGATCCAACAAAAATTGCATTTATATAACTAAGTTCTGATTCAAAATTGATTGATCTGTTTTTTCGGTGTCTGAATCAGTCACATTCGAAAAAGGCTCAAATCAGTATAAAAGCTGATCAAAGTGATGCCCAATAGATAAAGTTTGATGAAAAGAGATCAAATTAAGGCATATTGTATTGAATTTAGTGCATCTATAAGCGAAAATAAATTTTATTACGCGTTTGAAATTGTTCGAAAATTGAAACACCAGGTATCAATTTTCGACCGGTCGAAAAAGCATGCCATGATATCAACAGGTGATGTGTTTTAGTTTTCGACCCTTCATCAAAAGTAAACATCGTTCATAACGGTGGTGCCTCTTTTTTAGAGATAAATTGCTTGCTTCAACTGTTTTTAATCAAAATGGTGAGAAATATACTGATCCCGCTTCAATTACATCAAAAATATATGGATTAACATATTACAGCGCCCTGAACAGTACAGGCAAGTCTACGCAGATACTGACATCCAGCAAGCAGCATCAAAGTCAACAAGAACTCGGTTATGGAATTCCGAAATTTCATATATTCAATTTAAGATTTGCAGTCCGTTTTTCGTCCTGGACTGGCCACAATGGCACAAAGACAGAATTTTAATTGAGAACTGCGGAATGAGTCAGCGACGGAGATGGTCATTGAAACGTGACTCAATATCGTAGTATGTTAAACGGTTTCTCTATACTGCTGAAAGGCCCAACTATTTTTTTGAAAAACATCCTCCAGGTGAATTGGTAGATCAAGATGGATGTAGCGAAGGGGAGAATCCAAAATTAAAAGACAAGAACACGGTAAAGCAAAACGAATCAAGCAAAATTGAAAAAAAAAACAATGCACCGAAATGGTTCATGAAACCAATGCCTAAGAATTAGTCTAAGTCAAGCGCTAAAAAAAGAATTTCAGTTTTTTGTTCGAACTACTAAATAATAAAACGTAAAATCGTTTCAGTGGTAGAAAAATCGATTAGTGTCCACGAATGTTGGTTTACCGTTGTCATACAGGTTGTGCATTAATCATGATATCGTAGTGCACAACTTAATCACACAGTACCATAAAACAAAATATTCGATTTATTTATAATTATTTAAAAAAGAAGAAAAATAATCAAAGAATATTCAATAATAAATTGACAATTTCCGCACATATATTAATGTTTAAAACTTCCCACATTGCCTTTACAAGTGCTCTCAAAAAGAGGAAAAGTAAATTCACTCCCTTCAGATAAGCACAAACTTGATAAAAATTTCGTAAAATAGTGTTTCCTCAAACAATATACCGATTATATTGTTTCAATTTAGTATAGGTCGAAAATTAGCACATGCATGGGTCGAAAAAATAAAACAATGGGCGAAAAATAGCACAAAAAGATAAAGTCATTTATCCCTAAAAATCACAAAAACACAATGAAATATCACCTGATAGAAGCTATGTATGAATAAATATTAGGTTTTTTATTCGATTGCCAAATTTGAATACTAATTAATGATTTTTTTCACTCCTATGCTGGTTTCATGGGTCGAAATATAGTGGTTTTACCCTACAATGTTTTATTTCGTTCGGATTAGCGTGCACTAATGCATTATATTTTGAGAATTGTTTTTTTTTTAAATTGGTGATCCACTAAACCAATAACGGAGGGGCAAGTGGATCATTTGGCGCAAAAATTCAAGTACTCTATACTCAATATAAAACAATCAGATAAATCGAAACATAAATATAAAGTAATGCATTGTTCAGACTATGGAGTTGTATCATGATACAATCAACGTGATATTACTGTATCGTGAAACCCGTTCACACTGGATATAATGATGATATTGTTTGACAGGTGATATTATGGTTTTACTTCCTCCTTTGCTTATCAAATATCACCAAAATCCCGAATATGTCAAAGCTGCTGTCGGATTATTTTAACGTCGGGATCGTCTTTGGAAGTTTCTCCTGGAATTCCTCCGAATTTATTCTGGAATCTCTCCAGAAATGCCCTAGGAATTCCTCTGAAAATTATCAAGTGAGCTCCACAAGGAGTTCCTCCGGAAGCTCGTCCAAAAGTTTTGGAGAATCCACCAAAAGCTCCTGTAGAAGTTTGTCTGGACGTTGCACTGTAAGTTTTACTGTGAGCTCTTCTTCTTCTTGGCATTCCCTACTGGGACAGAGCCTACTTCTCAGCTTAGTGTTCTTATGAGCTTTCTTTGCCAAAGTTGCCATTTTCGCATTCATATATCGTGTGGCAGGTACGATGATACTTTATGCCAAGGGATGTCAAGAAAATTTCCATTACGAAAAGATCATGGACCGACCGGGAATCGAACCCAGACACCTTCAGCATGGCTTTGCTTTGTAGCCGCACACTCTAACCACTCGGCCCTGCTGCTAGTTCCTATATGAGTTTTTCTGAAAACTTTAGAATTTCCTCCGGAAGTTCCCTTAGGAGTTCTTCCGGTAGGTCCTGTGGGAGTTCCTGTAGGAGTTCTTCCGCAAGTTATTGCAAGAGCTCTTCTGGAAGTTCTTGTAGCAGTTCATCCGAAAAATCCCTAGGAGTTCCTCTAGAAAATACTTCCTGTAAAAGTATTTCCGAAAGATCCTCGGATTTCTTCAGGAAGTTTCACAAAGAGTTTCTCCAGAAGTTCCTCCGGGTCACCTTCCGCATGTTCATCTGGAAGTTGCTGTAGAATTTATCCCGAAACTTTCTCCGGGAATTCCTCTAGGAGTTCTTCCAGCAAATCCTCAAGATATTCTTCCGGAAATCTAAATGATTTTTCCTGGAGATTCTAGAAGGTTTTTCTGTAAGTTCCTTTAGAAATTCAGCCGTAAGATCCTCTAAAATTTCCTCCTTATGCTCAAGTAGAAGTACATTTGGATGTTTCTCTAGGAGTTCTTCTAGCTCTTTCGGAAGTCCTTCTAGTTTTTTTATTGTTCCTCTTGGAAGCCGTCCTCGACTTTTCCTGGAAGTTTCACTAGGATTTTTTTTTTCCTGAAGCTCGTGTAAAAGTTCTTCCTGATGTAGGAGTTTTTTTTCAGAAATTCTTGTCGGAGTTCCTCCGGAAGTTCCTGTAGGAGTTCTTCCGGAAGTTCCTGTAGGAGTTCCTGTTGGAGTTCCTCCGGAAGTTGCTGTAGGAGTTCCTCCGTAAGCTTTCTGTAGGAGTTTCTCCGGAAGTTTCTGTAGGCATTCCTCCAGAAGTTCCTATAGGAGTTCCTCTGGAATTTCCTGTAGGTGTTCCTCCGGAAGTTCTTGTAGGAGTTCCTCCGAAAGTTCTTGTAGGAGTTCTTCCGAATGTTCCTGTAGGAGTTCCTCTGGTAGTTCTTGTAGGAGTTCTGTTAATCATAATAACACTTGAGTTATGTTAGCCGTAATAAGTTATTCTAGTTTGTCATACCGTTGCAACCACACGTGTTTTCCTTCAGGTTATGGGCCCAGGTGGTGCACCATAGCAACGGGCAAAGAATTGAAGAAATTTTTTTCACCCACGTCAAGAATCAAGAAGTGAAAATTGAAGAATTCCGAAGAACTTGATGTCGCTGCAGAGAACTCCAGTACGAAGCATGAACGGAAATCCAGAAGGAAGCAATCCAGGAGCCGGAGATCCAGTCGGTGTAGCGGTAGGAAATGGAATCCAGCAGCATGCAGATTTGGCCGGAGGAGTACCGGCGGCGACGAATTCAAGAATCCTTCCGGCAGGAGGAAGCATTTCTCTGCCATTGGCAGAGCGGTTACGAGGCCAGGAAAACTACAGTTCCTGGGCCTTTGCGATCAAGATGGTGATGATCAGAGAAGGTACGTGGGCGGCCATCAGAATGGAGAACCCGACAGAGGAGCTGTCGGATTGTGCCCTCGCAACCATTTGCTTGAGCATCGATCCGACGAACTACAGCCTTGTCCAGAATGCAACGACGGCTAAGGAAGCACGGGACAGCTTAAAGGCAGCATTCCAAGACAGTGGATACATCCGGGAGTTTGGACTACTTCGGCAGTTGACCGGAGTAAAGCTAGTTGATTGTGCCACGGTGGAAGACTATGTGTACCAGTTGATGTCCACCAGGCACAAACTAGCGCAGATTGGCTTCGAGGTGAACGATCGATGGATGTCAAGCATCTTGCTGATGGGTCTGCCGAAACAATGCGAGCCCATGATTATGGGCCTGGAAGCATCAGGAATCCAGATGCGAGCGGACACGATCAGAGCGAAGATTCTCCAGGACGTGAAATGGCCCGACGACTCTACAGGAAGCGTTTCGGGACGGGCGTTCTATGGCTAGCCAAAAGGGAAATCGAAGCCTTCCAAAACGGATAAATCCCATCTGAGGTGTTTCCGGTGCAACCAACCTGGTCATTATGCCTCCGAGTGCCAGCGAGAAGCCAAGTCAGAGCCGAAAGGACAACGTAGAGGAAGCCAGCAGACGTCGAAGAAGTTCGATAGGCACACGGCATTCATGGTGCAGCACGGGAAAAGGCGATCCTGAAAGAAGCAAAAGAGGTGAGTGATAGTGTCGTGGTAGCAAACAGCATGGAGACGCCCGTAGTTGCCAAGGGCAACGTAACGATCAAAGCAGACGTAGGCGGAGCACCTGAAATACTTGACGTTTCGGAGGTACTGTGCATCCCCGACCTGGCCATGAATTTGCTGTCAGTGCATAAGATTTGCAGCCGTGGTCATCGTATGGTATTCACCAACGACGTGTGTAAAGTCATCGACCGCAGCGGCCATGTGGTGGCTGTTGGAGAGCAACAAGGTGGACTTTATCGGCTTCGCCAGAGTGAATGAAGAAATGTTTCATGCATGACCGCGCCGAAGGAAGACATCGGATTATGGCCCCGTCGTATGGGGCACTTGAATGCGCACAGCTTGAAGCGGCTCCGTGGTATGGTCCATGGTGTGCAATTTGGCGATGGAGAATTACCGGCATGCATTCCGTACTTGGAAGGGAAACATCAACGTAGCCTTTCAAGTTCAAAGGGGCCAGAGCAGCAAATGTGTTGGAAGTCGTCCACAGTGATTTGTGCGGTCCCATGGAAACGACATCCAAAGCTTCCACCTTTCCAAATACTTTCTCACCTTTATCAATGATTCCAGTAGGAAATGCTTCATCTACTTCATTCAAGAGAAGACGGAAGTGCTAGAGTGCTTCAAGGATTTCTTGGCGTATGTGGAAAGCCAAACTGGTAAGCGAGTCAAGCGTTTGAGAAGTGACAACGGGACGGAGTACGTCAACAAAGAGATGAAGCGTTACTTAAGGCAATGTGGAATCCACCATGAAACCAGCGTGCCGTATAATCCCGAGCAAAATGGTCTGGCCGAACGCATGAACCGGACCATCGTGGAGCGTGCCCGGTGTCTTCTGTTTGATGCTGGATTGGATAAATCGTTCTGGGCGGAAGCGGTTGGAACAGCCTGCTACTTGATCAACCGGTCACCAACGAAGGGCCTGCAAGTACACCAGAAGAGCGGTTTTTCGGAACGAAGCCGGACCTGTCCAATTTGCACGTGTTCAGTACTAGAGTGATGACGCACATACCAAAAGTGCGGTGGAAGAAATGGGACCCAAAATCCGAGGATGGTGTTTTCGTTGGGTATGCTGCAGGATCCAAAAGGTACCGAATCTACAATCCGAAGACCAAAAAGGTGTTCGTGAGCCGTGATGTTGTCTTCCTGAATGAGAACAGCGACGAAGAGCGATCTGTAGTTCCCGAACCAGATAGGCTGCAATTTCGGATGACAGCGGCAGAAGTCAATCTGGAATCCGAGCCAGGTAACGACGATGATGCGAACGAATCCGATGACGAGGAGTTACCAGAACCAGCCAGTGACACGGAGCTGCCAGAACCAACAGAATCTGCGCTCCCTTCACAACAAGAGGATCCACAATGTGTGGTCAGGCGCAGTGGCAGGGAGCGCCATATCCCAGGCAAGTACAACGATTTTCAATTGAGCTTCAGTGCCGTCCCTCAAATCAATTCCCCGTCTCAGGTATCTCACGGCGGCGAACCGCAAACGTACGCAGAGGCATTGCGATCAGAAGCCAGAAGTTGACGAAGGAAATGTCCCGAAATCGTCCGATGAAGCTGAAAGGATGTCAAAGGTACCGTTCCGGAGCTTGTTGGTGGGCTACAGTTCCTTGCACAATGTACACGACCAGACGTATCATTCGCGGTCAACGCAATCAGCAGCTTCAATAGCAACCCGGAGGAAGCCCATTGGACGACATACCGTTGCAACCACACGTGTTTTCCTTTAAGTTCCTTTGGAAGTTCCTATAGGAGTTCCTCCGGAAGTTCCTGTAGAAATTTCTCCGAAAGCTCCTGTAGAAGTTCCTCCGGAAGTTCTTGTAGGAGTTTCTCCAGAAGTTCCTGTAGAAGTTCCTCTGGAAGTTCCAGTAGGAGTTCCTCCGAAAGTTCTTGCAGGAGTTCTTCCGAAAGTTCCTGTAGGAGTTCCTCCGAAAGTTCATGTAGGAGTACTTCCGAAATTTCCAATAGGAGTTCCTTCAGAAAGTATTGCAGAGTTTCCTCTGGACGTTCCTCCAGAAGTTGTTCCACTTCTGCAGTTCTACAAGAAGTTCCTCCGCAAATTCCCCTAAATGTTCCTCCCCAAGAAGTTCTTCTACAAATTTTGCCATAAGTTACTCCGGAACTAGGAGTTTCTCCAGAAATTCCATTAGGAGTTCCTCTACAAGTTCCCCTAAGACTACTTCCAGAAGTTCCACCAAGATTTTCTCCAAAAACACCACTAGGAGTTCTTCCGAACGTTCCTCTGAAACCTCCTCTATGAGTTCCTCCAGAAGCTCCTGTAAAAGCTTCCCTGAAAGTTTCTCCGGAGGTTGCACTAGGAGCTCTTGTGGAATTTCTCCTGGTAGATCTTACAGTAGTTTTTTCTCAGAGTTCTTCTTGAAGTTTCTCGATGATTTCTTCCAGAAGTTCCTGTACAAGTTCTTCCAAACGTTTCTTTTGGAAGTTTATTTACGGTATATTTTGGAAATTCGAGAAGAAGCTCCTCCGGAAGTTCTTCTAAAAGTTTTTCCGCAAGTTTTCTTAATAGTTCCTCAGCAAATTTCACCAGGAGTCACTCCGGAAGTTCCACTAGTTGTTCCTCTAGAAGTTAATTCTGGATATTCTTCCTTCCTCTAGAAGCTCCTCTTGAAGTTCCCTTAGAAATATCTCCGAAAGTTATTGTAGAAGTTTCTTCGAAAATTCCTCTGAATTTAACAAAAAATTCATCCGGAAATTTTCGTAGAAGCTTCTCGGGAAGCGGATATCTTCTGAAGGTTTGTCCGCAAGTTTCCTTAAGAACTCCTCTGGAAGTTCACCCTCAAGTTTCCCAGGAGTAGCCTCAAAAGTTTCACTAGGAGTTCCTCCAGAAGGTCCACTACATGTTCTTATGATAGTTCTGAAAGTTTATCCTGGAATTCATTCGGATGCTTCTGTAGGAATTCCTCCAGAAGTTCTCCTAAAATTCCTATGGTAGCTCTTCTAGGAGTTATACCAGAAGTATCTCGTGAAATCCCTTGGGAAGCTTCTCTACGATTTCCTCCGGAAGTTCATCCAGCATTCTTTCTAGAAATTCTTCTGAACGTTCTGAATTTCTACAGGAAGGTTCCTATAGAAATTCTTTCTGGACTTCTTTCAGCGTTATTACCTATTCCTGGATGAATTTGGGAATATTTCCTCAAAGAGCCTCTGGAGTAAGTCTCTAGACAGAGAAGTTAGAAATTCATGCCCTGAAATTCACTAAAATGGTTTACTGAGTAAATCATAAGGGTATTACCATAGGAGTTTCTGGAGAAATTCACAGAAATCGTGGAAGATTTCTGAGAGAAATACTTAGAGAAATCACCGGAGCATGTAGTTACTTGGGGCATTCCGGAGTAATCCTAGGGAAAATTTCTAAAGTTTTTTAATGATTCCTTGATTAATTTTTCTGATAAATTTTCTGCAATAACTCCCATAACAAATCAAAGTGATGTTCCCTGAAGGCATCGCTGATTAATTCTCGGAGCAATTTTAAGATGATAAATCCTGGAGTAGTACTTGGAAAAATCCCCACAGGAGTTCCTGAAGAAATTCTCGGAGCAATTCCTAGAGAAATTATAAGAATGCTTCCTGGTTAATATCTTGAAAGTTCCGGGAATAATTTCCGAAAAAATTAATGGAGGACCTTTTAAGAAAGTTTTCGAAAAAAAAAAATCCGGGGAATTCCCGGAATTTGTCCCCGAAAAATGTTCGAAAGATTTTAGGGAGGAATCCCAGGATAAAATTTCGGATCGATTTTCAGATGAAAATTCTTTTCCAAAAGAATCACAAGACGAACTTAAATCACTGGAGGAAATCCTGGCGAAATTCCCGGAGGAATTCTTGAACCAATTCTCCTTGAGGCATTACGGATGAATTCATGAAGGAATTTTCATTGAAATCTTTTGATATTGTTTGTAGGTATTGCTGGAGGAATTTCGGAAGGAGTCTTCAGAGTAAGTTATTGAATAATTCTCTGAAAAATTTCTGAAAAGAACCTTGAGGAATCCCTAGAGTAATTTTGCGAGAAATTTTTGACAGGATTTTTTGTAAAATTCTGTCGGAATGAGAAAAAAAACTTTTATAACTTTATGAAGAATTGCTGGAAAAAATATGTTGGTTCACCTTTGGAGAAAAAGAAATATCAGGAATGATTCCCACAGGATTCCTTAGCGAAATCCTCCGTAGTCGCAACGGAAATATTATTCAACTATTTTCTGGTTGTTCATCTGAAAATTCATATATGATTTCCGGAAATTATTTGAAAGTGATGATATAGCGATTCCTGGATGAATTATCAACAACCATTGGTATAATTTTTCGGAACTATCACTCTGCATCCGCCATCGAGCTGGGCTTATTAAATGCCGCAACATTTTTCCTTTATGTGGGTGGCCACAGTTTGTAAACGGCCAGGAGGTTCGCAGTGGACCTCAATAAAATTCACAGCGAATATGAAATTTTACTCTGTCTCTACCACGTTCCAGAAACATGATATTGGCCAAATATCACGAAACCCGCTTGTATCATGATGCAACTCTGTAGTCTGAACTTAGCATAATAACCTATTGATTTTTCTGCATTCTCTTACCCTATCTTACTTTAATTCGTTTCGACCGAATAACTGCACGACAATTTCTCACAGTGCAGCATAGTTTATGCGGGCATCACGGACATATTGATGCGTAAAAGTTTTTTTTTCTCTCAGCCGATACGACGGGAATTAGCACTTTCGACAAAGTAGATCGAAACCCTATTGTAAAACTCATAAAAACTTTCTTTCGATCCATCAGATAGTGGTTGAACAATCATTTCCTCTTCTCTAGCGACACTGGATATCCATCCTTCAATGCCAATAGCACTCCGTAAGCCACTTTCACTTGATCCAATTTGAGAGTAGTGCTCAGCCTGTATTGCCGCACAATGTAAGCTAGAAGAATTTTCATGGAATACCAAGCGTATCGGACTCCCAGACAGTTCCGCGGGCCTGCACTGAACGGTATAAACGAGTATGGATGTCGTTTGGCAACATTCTCCGGTAGGAAATTGTCCGGATCAAATCGTTCGGCGTTAGGTCCCCAGATTTTCGGGTCACGATGGATTTGGAACGTTCCTATGACGATTCCTGTGTTGGCCGGAATTGTATGTCGATCTGAAACGATAAGCGGTGTTAATTTTATTTTTCTCCAATTGAAAGTATTAAGGTGGAACAACTAGGAATCCAAATTCTTTAACACAGTGCAACACACAAAATGTAGACATAATTTTGACGCTCAACAAACAAACCCTATTTAGGCTATGAAAGAGTAGTTTTAACTTTAAAGTTATGCTCTTTTTATTTTTTAGCTAGATTTTTCCTTAAAACGGTCATAGCTCATGAACTTTTGAAAGACCCTCAATGTAATCTCCGCTCAAAAAATTTTTTAAACCAAAAGGCTCATATTTTGTAAACATATCGAGGCAGTATTCTCATTTTTTTCGTAGTGTTTTCGTGCAAAAACTCCGAAAAATGGCAATTTTTAATGATTTTTTTTTTTGTCATGATTCATAAACTGTTCATATTTTAGCGTAATTGTCTTCCACATATGTGCTTCCAACCAACACAAGCAACTGTGCTGAACGTGATGATAAACTATAAACGATCTTTTTTCTTGTTTTGGTCATATTAACACTTCGAGCGTGTGCTGGAATAAGAGCGTAAGTAACATGATCGATTTCTCTTCATTGATCCTCTCTTCTGTACATAAAGGTGACAAGATGCAAGTTTGTTAACATTTTTTCATCTCATGACGGAAGATTGCATCGCTGCCAAGCGACTGGAAGTGAAAACATGAAAACAAACATGCATCTTGCCACCTTTATTCACAAAAGAGAGGATCGATGAAGAGAAATCGATCATGCGACTTACGCCCTTATTCTAGCACACGCTTGACTTAGTTGTTCGCCTTGTTGTATTTTGTACACAAACAGGTGGGAAACCCTCGCTCTTCGTACACAGCATCAGCGCGGTGCATCGGAAATGCAAGAGGAGTTGAAGAAACTCGAAGCGGGGAAGATGAATCAGAAGCAGAAGATGAACAAAGAGAAGTTCTTACACCGGAAGCGACTTGAGATGCAGCAGGAACTGAACGAAATGCGCAAACAGCTCAATAAGGAGAAACGAGAGATGGAACTGGAGTTCTGAAAGGCGTAAACGAAAAAGAAGATAGCCGAAGAACAGGCGCACCAGAAGAAGCTTGCTGAAAGGAGGACAGAGATAGTTGCAGTTGAAGCGGAGTAGAACGCCAACGAATGCTGAATAGGAGTTGGAAGCTGCATTAGGAGGCAACGAAGCGGAGGGTTCAAAGTAGCGGTCGCTGAGGACGATGAAATCGGATAAAGCGAAGCCAGGAAAAATGTTCGAGAAATAAAAGTCAGGAAAAACATAGCCGGGAAAAGCAGATCCGGCAAAAGTGAGTCCAAGTGATTCTAGAGGAGCCTATCGCAAGCATTCGACGCTGAAAGTCACCCAGAAGGTCGCGAAGAAGTCATTTGGAATTCGAGGTCCATCAAGTCTGCTGAAAAGTTTCCTGATCGGTCACGATTAAATGGATTAAACGCCTTTCGGACATCAGAAGATTTTCAAGAAGGACAAGAAGAAGCACGATAAGACGATGCAGATGCTGCTAGAAGTTAGCGAATTGAAAAGTGAAGAGATTTCCGAAGAAGAAATCATCTGGAGAAGATGACAGCTGTGAATAAGTAAGTCTCGACGAGGAAGTGAGCTCCGAGGAGGAGGAAGATCTTGTCAAAGGCGTAGAGAAGCAAAATCAGATCGGTTGGCAAGCTTCATCTGCTTCGGAGTATTAGTTCATCAGCTCGCCGATCACCTGGAAGCTACCGGGCCAACTCCACATTTGTTGAATCCGATGCCAATCCAGGAGTTTACCGAGCAGCTGCCTACTGGCCGCACCCATTCAAGTGCGGTACAGGAGAAAGAGTAAACTGGTGACCCTGAGGATACTGTCACTGTACGGCGAAGCATCACGGTTTGCTGAGCTACCGTCGAAGAAGGGGAATTTCTGAAGCAGAGCGAAAAAAGGCTATGTGCACGCACACGATACGGCCGAAGACCGAAGTTCAAGTCCACCGGTGAAGCAAAGGATGCTGTGCAGGATTTGTGGCAAAGTGAACCACCGGATTCAGAACTGCAAGAAGTTCAAACGGTTCCAGCTCGCTGAACGTTGGGAAGCGTTTCGCAAGTGAAGGCTGTGCCAATTGTGCTTGCGTGAGCATGGTGGGTGGGGCAGGCTACAAGCTGAATTTTCGTTGCAACATAGACGGCTGCAAGGAGCGCCACAACCCACTTCTTCATTCAGAAAGATCAGCTGCGAACTGCAATATCCATGCGATCTAGCCAAAGACTCTTCGTCATGCTCGTCACACTCCACTGCGGAAAGTTCTCCTTAGACACGATCGCGGTTCTAGATGAGACATCATCTGATAGGCCACCCTGAAGAGCCCATAGTGGTCAGGTCCAAGCTTGCATGGACGGTGTGTGGACCGATCGGCGGTGAAAATGTAGAAGAAGGAATCATCGGGCACCACACATGCAGCACGGTGACAAATCAAGATCTTTACGACTTGCTGAAGAGCCAATATTCGCTAGAAAAGTCCGGCATTTCCGTTATTTTGCAGCCGAGCCGGAAGAGGATAAAAGAGTGAAAAAGATATTTAAGGAGACGATGAAGTGGTTTGGCGATCGATTCGAAACGGGACTGCTTTGGAAAGGCGACGACCCGGAGTTACCCGATAGCTAACCGATGGCGGTCAAGCGTTTGAAGTGTCTGGAGAGTCGTCTGAGGAAGGATCCAGATCTCTACACCAAAGTCCGCTCGATGATCGCCGAGTATTTGATGAAAGGGTACGTACACAAAGCAACACCGTCGGAGGTGATTACATTCGACTGCAGCAAGGTGTGGTATGTACCGCTGAACATCATCTATAATTCAAGAAAGAAGAAGTTCTGCCTGGTGTGGGATGCCAGAGCAGAAGTAAAAGGCGTGTTGCTGAACTCCAAGCTGCTAAGTCTGGATATGCTAACTGCCCTACTGGTGGTGATCGGCAAGTTCATAGAACGAGCAGTTGGAT
Source organism: Aedes aegypti (assembly GCF_002204515.2). NCBI lineage: Eukaryota > Metazoa > Arthropoda > Insecta > Diptera > Culicidae > Aedes > Aedes aegypti. The sequence goes on from NC_035109.1 coordinate 111,648,086, forward strand.
TCGGTGTAGATATCAAGTAGATGTACAACCAGCTGCGGATCCGATAACCAGACAAGCGAGCGCAGAACGAATCTTCAGAGAAGCCGGAAGTATACGCGATGGACGCGGCAAAGTTGGGATCCACGAGTTCGCCAAGCTTCGCATAATACGCGAAGAACTTGAATGCGAAGGGGATTGCCAGAAAACTCTTGAGGCAGCAAAGGCAATCGTCGATGACTTCTTCGATAGATACGGCACTACTACTACGGCAGATACGATCGATCAAGCATTGGTTCTAGCGAACGAAGTTCGGCACGTCCACGTTAACGGCGACTTCGAGCTCCGCAACTGGGTCTCCAACTCCGAAGAGTTCCTGATAGAGATAAAATAACGGAAAACGGATCAGTGCGTCGGTTCTGCGAAAGAGTTCGGCAATGAGCGCGTATTGGTGATCGTGTGGAGCCCGGCAAGCGATGAGTTTTCGTTCCCAAGTACCATTTAGTCTCAAATTCCGAACAGACTCATATTCCGAACACTCGGTTTTGTATGGCGATTTGGTTGAAATGTTTCGCTGAAATATGTCACCAAATAACAAGGAAACGACAGTCAATTGCAATTCAATTTTAACGTCTCCATTAAAATCTATATCGCGGGAGTAGTGATGATTCTCTAGTTTGAGACCAGTAAGACAAGCTCCGATAAATTTATTTGCGAAATTATTCATTTGATTTTATTCATGCTATTCGGAATTTGAATCAAGGTGTTCGGAATATGAGACAGAATGAATAAAGTGTTCGCCATTTGAATCAAAATGTTGTTCCAAACTTTAACGTGAAAACAATACTTAAACTAATTAAATCAACATTATTATCAGTACACTCAATAGCTAACAGTAAGACTTTGCGAAGAAATTAAAATTTACACAAATATCAGACAATTTATGCCAATGAGATGCATTTGAAGTCTCTGTTGGCCGTAAGTGTTCGGAATATGAGTCAAAACGGTAACCAAATAGCACTTCAATTCGCCTTGGGTGCCAATATAGTGCTATAATACAGCTGACAAACCATATATTAGACAGCCCTATGGGCCAAAAAGGCGAATTAGTGGGCTTGTGGAGACTTGGGTTCTCCACTGAGTTGAGAGACGATCTGGAGCCACTCCTCTCCGGCTAGCAACTGCCGACGAAAAGGATCGTGATAAGCTGCGTAATGATCTTTTTCGACCCGCTTGGCTTACTGTCCGTCTTCACGTTTTACGGCGGGACCAGTTTTGCGAGTGGGACCAGCTGATCGACGAAGATTGAGTAGAGAAGCGGAACAACTGGGTCAGAAGATTTCCAGAGGTCTAAGGCGTTTGCATTCCCCGTTATTTCTTACAGGAAGGGCGTACTTTAGACTACAGCAGACTTCAGCTCCATGTTTTCGTCGACGCAAGCCAGGACGCGTACAGTGCAGCAGCATACGTCCGCATCGAGACGACAAGTGGACCGTTGTGATCGTGATGTCTAGGTCAAAGTTGGTTCCGCTAGATCACCTATCAATCCTCCGCTTAGAGCTAAGGCTGATGTGTTGACCAAGTAGGAGAAAGGGAATACCTTCCGTTCCGACGGGCCGCGATTCCGTGCCGCAAAGTTCCTCTACCAACCGGAGGAGAATTTTCCAGAGCAAGAGCCCATCACAGCGAATGTCCCCAAAGAAGTTCGAGCGAGTCTGCAGTTACACGATATTTGCGTTACCGAACTGATAGTGAGTCTGCTGCGGTTCTCGAAGTGGAAGGTCCTAGTAAGGACGGTAGCATGCGCCTATCGGTTTGCATCCAACTGCTAGAGGAAGAAGGTGATGGAGAAGGAAGTTCGCTCAACTATAGCACCACTGAAGCGTGCGGAGTACGGAAAAGCGGAGGGTTTCTATGGAGGTCGGCTCAATCCGACTACTTCGAAGACGAAATTTGGACGCTGAAAAGAACTAACAGCTGGAGACGTGACCAGCTGGAGAAGTCCAGCACCTTGTACAGCTTCAAGCTATTCCTGGACGACGATAAAGTGTTGCGGATGGAAGGCAGAGTGGCGCGAGGGTCGTCGTTACCTTTCGAGATGTGTTTCCCGATAAATCTACCGAAGCAGCATTCTGTGACGAACAAGCTGCTAGAGTACTACCACCAGCGAGTAGCCCACGGGAACGTGGAAACTGCCGTTAACGAGACCCAGTAGCGGTTCGGCATCGCGCGCTCGAGAACGGAGATGAAGAAAATTGGGAAGGCATGCTTCTGGGGTAAGGTGCAGAAGTGTCGCCCGATGAACCCCAGGATGACCCCACTGTCGAAATCGCGTGTCACGCCGAACCTACCGCCATTCAGCCATATCGGTGTGGACTACTGTGGGCCGGTGACAGTGGCTGTCGGCCGCAGAACGGAGAAACGTTTCATCGCCCTCTTCACGTGTATGATGACGAGGGTTGTCCACCTTGAGATTGCTCAAATCCTGACGACTAGAGCATGTCTGATGGCCATACGGCGATTCGTGTGTCGTGGACTTTTACTCCGACAAAGGCATTTAGTTTCAAGCTGTCACACAACGAAAGAACTGTTGTGGAAATTTGGTTTACACCACCCTATCCGAGACGCGTAAAACAGTTTATGAACCACCCTATCCAAAAAGCGTACAACAGTTATGCCGAAGTATGTATATAGCATGAGCATGAGCATGATTGACCGCCCGCAGTTGCTACTCCGTTATTGCAAGAACAGCTGTACTTACACAGGGAACCAACAGACACTACTCGGGATCAGTAGCATCCTCAATGTGTAAGTACTGGTGCTCTCATTATTATAATAAACAATACCGGCGCCGGCTGCGTCCGAATGCAGGTCAATTTGGGAATGGGAGGGAAATGTTGACGTGTTACTTGCTTTACAGAAGCCGAGGAGTCCTCTGCACTTCCACAAGAAAACACTGGGAGTTTGGATATGGGAAAGGATTCGTTTTGGTAAACGACAAATATATAAGGTACAGTGGGGGAAGTGTATCAGTGGGGTAAGTGGATCATTCGTCAATATTAGGCATAAATACTTGAATATGTTTAATGTTTTCGCACCATTGCTTCGTTTTACGTTATATTCATACGCCCACACTGATACTATTTCAAAACTGGTACTACACGTACACCAACACAAGCAAACTTGTTTGCTGCAAAAATTAATTAATTTGAAAATTGTTTTCCATCAATCAAAAATCCACTGTATCTCTGTCTAAAGTCGAATACTATTAGTTTTTTCGACACGTGGTGAGCATTTCAGCTCTGATTGAATGAATCACAATGAAAAATATGTGTAATAATAATTTCAAAATTTACACGAAACTTTTCGAGGTTTATCTAAGCTAGGTTGTAGAAGAGCAAAATATACAAATTTTCCACTCGAAAGCATATAATCGTACCTTATTTGAGCATATAAATTGTTCTAGACAGATGATACAAATATATTCATAAATAGAATAAAAGGATTTCAGTTTGTTATTCAAAAGTAAATGTAGCTAATATTTTTAAACTACGAGTGTTTTTATAAAACATCATTAGGAATTATCTTACAATACTTCTATATAACTTATGTGTATAAATGTATGAATTTTCTTCAAATTATTCTAGCTCCAAATTTTTTTTTGTTCGAATTAGTGTGAACTAATGTATACAATGTGTATATACATATATTTTGGTTAAATAAAGATAATTTTTAATTTCAAAGTATTGAAATGTAACATTACTAGCACTAATAATAAGAACGTGAGTAATAGCATTCGTACTATACATAATTACACCACATTTGTTTTGAGAACAGATGTTTGTTATTGGTGATCCACTTACCCCACCATGGTGGGGCAAGTGGATCATTTGGCGCAAATTTTCAAGTCTCTCATACTCAATACACAACAATCAGAAAAATCGAAATAAATGACGATTTGAAGAATATTAGTCCCTCATTTGTTATCCACAGAAAAAAGTTTGAATTACATTTTTCATGTCAGCTGTACATAACAATGAAGTTGACTATTGATTTTTCTGTATCCACTTACCCCACTGTACCTTAATTCGAAATGAATACGTGAGCATATACACGAATGACCGACACTGATAGTACGGTTACTACGCAAACTGGACACGATACTGATTTCGTTGCTCGCTCGACAGGAGCATACAACAGGTTCAACGTATCAAACTCTACTGACGCGTTTTTTTTGTTTTTCACCGGCACACTTCGTTTTTTCTTCGGCGCAACGCGAACCGGACACGATGGATCCGGATTCCGTCGCTCGTCCACAAAGGAACATGCAACAGATTCAACGGATCCAACACTACTCAGTTATGCCGAAGTATGTATTGTTTATTAATTATGACCAAAATAGGTGAAAAAGCACTACGAATAAAAGGAGAATACTGCCACGTCATGTTCACAACATTTGTGTGTTTTGTATCGAAAACACTTCGTTCGGAGGTTGCACTGAGAAATTCCCAATAGTTTAGGAGATATAGCCATTTGAAGCTTCGAATTTTGAACCAATCTATCAAAACCCGATGAGAAACAAATAATTAGCAATAACAATTACAATAATGGTATTGAAAAAAAAACAATTAAAAAAAACTTCATTTGAGTATTTGATAGTTATTGAGGACTGCTGGAGGTATTAAACTACTATTGAAAAAATTCACTTCTATATGAAAATTCATCATGTATTATTTAGGTATTACAATACCTGATCTAATTATAAGTTTGGTGTTTGTAGAATATGCATGAGAAATTATTTGAGGTATTTTACCTCAAATTAATTTTTACTCAAATTTTTTTTAGCTTATTCATACCTCATTCAGGTTAAACGTATTGGAAATTATCTGGTATACAATACCTTAGTTTAGTATTCAGTAGAACTTGTTTTTCAGCTTGAGAACCCAAATTGGGTTTTGCTTGTATGGGTCTGTATTTTCAGCATCTGAAGACAGAATTTTGTTTACATTGAACAAGTTGTGTAATGTACCAAAACTTCGAAGGCAGCAGAAAACTTCAAATAATAAGATCGACTTCGTACATTCGTTTCTGCAGTATTAGTTAGTTCTTTTGCAATTGTGTCAAGCCATTTTGACAGCCATGTTTGGATTCCGACATGTTTCCCCTTAAGAATTACTAACCGTTCAGTTTGACGTCACTGGTTGCTGTTCGCCCCAACACAGGAACCACGGGTAACAGTCGCAGTGTTTCTTTGATCACCATTTCAAGGTACGTTAAGTTCGCAGCATCTCCAGCGGATATATATTGGTTTTCGCCAGGGCAAACGGTATTAATTTCCTGATAGCATCGTTCTTGTATCTCTGGATGCATTGCGAGCATAAGCATAGCGGTACTGACCGTTTTAGCTGTGGATTCATTACCGGCGAAAACAATGAGACAGAAATGGGCCAAAACGTCTTCTCTGGGGATTGGTCCTTGTGAACGCAAATACTTCGAAAGGCAGTGAATGAAGTTATGTTTTTTTGTAGAATTATCAGCTTCATTCACCTCATTGATTCTTTTGTCTATGTCTATATGACGTGCTACTTTCTCCAATATTGTGTCGTAATAAGTATCTATACAAGACAGTTGCTTTTTGTACGCTTTGGTCCACTGGTATATGAGATCTGGATACTTCCATATAGTGCAAATACGCTCGGAAGCGAGTTTCATGAAATTTTCGAATATATCGAGTGTTTTTTCTCCATCCGGTGACAACTGCATATTGAATTCGCATTCAAAAGAAGTCTCTATAAAGAAAAAATCATTATGTTCAACTTTTTTCAAATAACTTAACAGTTTTCTTACCATAAATTTGATCCAAAGTACATTTCAAAATATCCACAGTACAGTCTTTTTGCTGCTTTCCAACGTATTGATCAAGAATGTGCATCAATTTTTCACATTTTTTGTTGAACACCGGAACGATTTTACCAATAATAGCTGATGAAAATGCGGGGTTTAAAGCTTTTCGTTGACCTTTCCACATGTGCACTGAAATATGAACTTTCATGTTAATACTTTTGCTTTCGTCACATTCTGGGAATTTCCATTACCGGGTGCACACAGCAACGTTCGTGGAACCCAAAAGAACGAATATTGATGCATTTTCTGAAGACAGTCCGGGGAATTGAGGACCACCTGTACTGACTCCGGGTCGAAAATAGCAACATGAGGCAACGGTCCCATATGAATGCAAACGGGCGAAGGAAAACTTCCAAAATATTGCAACGTATCCGCTATCGCTTCTGAAAACGATCAATTGTTCAATGATTCTTAAGTTGATTACAGTTTTGGCACAGTCGAGACCCAGATTGACAGAGGCTCACCTAGTGTAACATTGAAGAATTTATGAGCATGCCCTATCACTGGCAATGATTTGGGATTTGACATGGTAGCCAACATGGCATACATTTTTCTTCGAGTCCATTGAACGTAGGAATATACCAAAATCACTCCCAAGGTAAAATACAACAAAACCAGAGGCCACCACATTTCTACGATTCAAACCAACGCTTCAGACTGACACTTTCTTCACAGTTGTATCACTAAATAATAAGTTATCGAACAGCAACAACACAGGAGCACCACTAAAATGGAAGTAAACCATAAATCAGGTATAGTGCAAATTTCCACCAACTTTTCTAGTTGCGTATAACTGCTTGCGTGAAAGCGCGGGAATCGAATTTTCAACTTGTACTAGGTGCTTCAAGTGCTTGTAGATCGTGCGATGTTGTAACCGTGGAATGCTATCAGGAATCTTCACGAGATCAATCGTCAATCAAACATGTGCCGGTAGAATACCGTAGTGCGGGGAGACTTTGAGCCACTAAATTTATAGTAAAATAATTCAAGAATGCATCATATACAGAGCAGCAGAAGAGAGAACAAAATCTGGTCATGCGTTACAAAAAAAAAAAACAAGCTAGCGCGATGATGATTCCACTTAAGATAATGTGTTCTTGCTTTCTTTGCTTACGATCGTCCGAACACGAACACTGCAGAGAGCTTCGCACCATTTTATTTTGACAAGCACTCACGCATCAGATAGGGAAAGTGTACCAGTTATGGCCATAGTGGTTCCCTATTTGGACATATGTGAAATTTTGATAACTTTCACATTATAAAACTTTTTGAAAGTTTTAACATCAAGATATATCTTAAATCTAGGTGCTACAACACACAAACATTTTCAAAATTAAAAGACATTAAAGAAATCCTGTATGGCGAAATAGGGAACCACTATGTCCATAACTGGTACACTTACCCTATAACGATTACGCCATTTATTGGTCATTTTTCATAATGCTATCGTTCATTAGATTAAAATCTGTCTGTAATCTGTGTCTGGGTTATGATTCAAAACAGGTATTTAATAAAAATTGGAAATTAACGGGAAAAGAACGACTGCCAACAAATTTTGCTCATCCAGTGATCACGTTCTTTTTACATTTGTTTTGTTCTGGTTTTCCGATGCAAGAATCTGTGCGCAAATCGGTCGCTGTTCGTTTGGGAACATATGAGCTTAGCCAAGTGGACCAAGTGGTTTAAAATGCACTCATGAGGTAAAATCACCCAGTTTCAATTATACTGAAATTAATATTGTTTAGGAGAAGCGGTGTTACAATTAACAGGGGTGGTGAAATTAACACCGTACCTATTACAGAAGTTCAATTACTTTCTATTAATCATGGACGATTCAGAATATAAGTTAGAGAGTTCGGATTGATACGGATGTCAATTGAAGTGAAAACATCAACAAAAACAAAGATTTTGACGTTTGAAACTTAGAATTGATATAACTTTTAGTTCGGGGGTCTTGAGTTTTTTTTAGGGAAGTGAATATAGTTATGATATGGTGTCAAATTTGACACCTTTAATTTCTTTCATGGGTTACAATCATTTGTGGGTATATTTTCTGAAACGCAATAAAAAGTTTCAAAAATATTAGTTTTGCTCACGTATTTTATATGATGTTCATTTTACCACCTACAGATGTTCATTTTATCCAAATACGTGCTGGTAAAATGAACATTTCCATCGTTTTTGCTAACGATAAAAACATGTCGAAATCCAGCTATCTTAGTTTGAATTCATGTCGCTGCTTTGAAAAACATCCTTAATTTTGATGTTGTGCGATCGAACTAAAGATATTCATCGTTTTTTGATTAGACACAAGATGGTATCCTGAAGGTGTTCATTTTCTGCCCCTAACCCTTGTAGCACGTAAAATACGGCTTTAGCGCCACCTCCGAAGAGGACCGTCTGTCGAGTTATGTTTGGTTTGGTTGGTTTGTTTTATAAGAGTCCAAATAGCAATTTACGAAACGATACAGAAAACTCAAAAGGTATAGTGGATCGATATTTCTCAGTTATAGAGGTTGCCTTAAGCGTTTCTCAAAAAATAGTTGGTGCTGACCGTCGTTCTACCGACACAAAAAGACATCACTCACGAGTATCATCACTGGAAGAACTCACTAATTCAAATTTCCTTGTCCGCTTCAGACACGTGAGTGGAGAGACTGATTTCCCAGGCAGTCTATCCTGGCGTACAAATAACAGAAAAAGAAGCAGGTAAAACGACGCGAAACGTGAGAAATCTCGAAGACAAAAAGTTACAGGGAAAGCTTTAACATATTACAAAAATACATAAACAGCAAAAACATTTAGAAGTTTATTCAAATTTGATAACCTAGGTTTTTATTCATACTTGTGTGTTCCTTTCCTCTTCTACTTCTTCTTCCTACTGTCCCTAATGTGTGTGTGGATTTTCTAATCTACTTCTATCGATTTTCAACAATCACTTTCATCTTGTCTTCGAGCTTAGTTATTTGTGTGGAGGTTTAACGCATGCGCATGGTTAGTTTGGTTTGGCTTGTACTCACGGACCCTTTTTGCTGCGATGAATGCCGCCGGAAAAGCAGAAGCGACAGCCGTTGAATGGGCTGGAAAAGTAGAAGTGCCGGACAAAGAATGCGACGACAAAGCAGGATTCCGAATTTAGCACATCGATGATGGTGGTACTGCGGCTACGACTCCAAATACGGCAACGAACTGCGACTTTTTGGTTTTCTAAATGATGAAGTGTTGCACGCCGGAAATCACATGCGTCGGTGATGGATGACGCACTTGACGACGGTGGGGATCGTCGGAGGCTTCACACGTGGCCTGTCCACGAGGTAATAGAAATGGTGGCCGCTCTGTCGGAACGGTTTGTTCCCTTCCGGCTTTCCCCTCAAACCGGGACTTTTGAGCGCTGAAGCATGGGGTCGAGAGCAGCGTTTAGCAAGTAGATGCGGTGTGCCGAGCTTGGGCCGTTGATCGCTAGATTCAAATTCTGGATAAAAAGCCGTATTGTAGCCGACGCATTAACAAAAAAATCTCCACATAATCAAAAAACTTCACAATTACCTTTCTTAATTCACAATCGCACACACAACTAACCTGACCGCACTTAACCTTCTTGGCTTTAGGCTAACGAACTTTACTTGACTAACGAAAAGGAACAAAAAGTAACATTAATTTCAATCTACAAGACTCACATTTTAATTTATTACCAAATGAAACACACCGCGACACTTAACGATTATTCACGCACTCTCGCCTCTTAAACGGTCCAGGTCAAAATGGATGAGTAGAGATTCTGAAAGTCCTCAGATAAGGTGAGATTTTACATCTTCGTGGACGGAAGTACGTAAAATCACCAAAGTAATTTCACGACCTTTTCAAACGACGATTCTCATCAACTACGAATGAGAACCGATTGATGCGCTATCTCTTTCGCTACCGTTCCATCTGAATGACCTGTATCGTTCCGTCTATTTTTGGACTCCGATCTATTTATAACGATCGTTAACGTTCGGGCTTGAACTTTGAACCTTAGGCTTATTCGTGGTGTAGCGTGTAAGGCGACAGGGACTTTTTTTGATATAGTATTGGTAGAAAACGGCTTGTATGCAAGTTTTGTATGCGGTTTTGGAAAAGTGCATTTCATTTTGAACTGTGATATTGAATATCGCATATATTTAAGTGAACTATTGAATTTGTTGATTTTGACATTGAAATAATATATGATTAAATGAAAAATAAATTAACACGAATAATAAATTTACATTGAAGAACATGAAAAAACAATATAATTATGTAACAATTTATGTACATCTTTATTTATATTAAATAAATCTTTAAATAATATTTACAAAAAGTGACCATGCTACACCCTACAGCATAGTTTCCCAAACTGTGGGTCCCGACCCCCAGTGGGGTCGTGTGCCTATGCCAGGGAGGTCGCACGAAAATAAAAAAAAAACATACATTTTTCACACACTTTTACGAATGCTATTTATTTTATTTTTATTTTCAAAAGGACACCAACACGTTGATGCTTCCAGTGGACGATTTTGTCATTTCAAAACATTTTTATATGGTATAGTGTTAAGGTTATTATGTTTCAGTAAAACAATCACAGCATTTCTGCTCTTGGTCATGATTTTCATGTTAAGGTCACCTACATTACTGTCGTTTACCATCGCTATTCGGATTATTATTGAAACAAGTGTAATTCTTGTGAACTCATCCAAGTTAATGAACTTCGTTCCCAACTTCCATGATTTTCAAAGTTCCACAGAAATTTGATCTTCAACTTCAGGTATATTTATTCAAATTGTTTGTAAATTCGTTTTTTCGCTCCTTATGCTGCATCGTCTTTCAATGATCAAATAACAAACAGATTTATATAAATATTAAACAAAAATATTATGGCGTTGCGAGATTGATCTTTTTTATCATTATGATTGTTTCTATGCTTAAACTATTGATTTACCAAATAATAAATGGACAATATTTTATTTTATGGCATGTACGTAAATACTCCGAAGAACAACATTCAAGTTATTTGTTAATCTGCATGAGGTTGAAATTTAATTCTGGACTTCCTTCTACTTTCAAGATATAAGTTCAGTCTGCTTATGAAATTTGGAAGATTCTTCTCTTTCAAGTTGAGCATTGGTGAAAATTGTAATTATTCAAATCTTGATAGTTGAAGTGAAATTCCAGACTGTTCCTGAAGACGAACCAGCTAGCTGCAGCTATCAAGGTTTGCCATAGCTTTTACACGGTGCTCCCATGACCGTTATTATCAGAAAAAATCTCCATCAAATCTGTGCTCACCAGTCGATTTCTATAGCTTAGCTGCATGTCTGGAGAGTTTTCATTGGCCGTGATTATCAAAATAGATATAATATTAAAATTTGAATCAAAGTTGGTTTATATACTAATTTGTAACTTCTGGGAGGAGTTTTTTTTGCCCAAGTCTAAAAAAGTTCTTCAAAAAAATCTAAGAAATCTGGTGGACCCCTAAAAATAGAAGAATCAGTACATCAGCATCTTGAAAGGCATCTTCTCCCTTTCTCGATAATATTTGTTTTGTTTCCTAGCTCGATAGATTGCGCATATACACGATGTTCCGTTCAAAATCAATTTTGAACCAGTTTTGGATTTCATCCATGTTTTTTTTCATGAAATTCACATTTTACTAGGGCTAGTTTTGACTAGAATTAAAATGAAATTTGTCAAGCATTGAGTTTATTTTTCATGCTTGCACTTACAGAAGAAGTTCAATGAGCTTTGATTCCAAACAAATTGGAGTTATGTTTAATTACTTTCATAGCAAAAAACGATAAGATATAGGGTGGTCTGAGTTAGAACATGGGGAGTCCGATTTGGAACAGAGTTGGTCCTATTTGGACCTTCTGGAGAATTTTGTTCAAACATGTCTAGTCATGTCCTGGTAGGAGATATCACAAAAATTTCTAAGCGAAAAGTGTGCGCGCTGAATCTGGATTTCAAGGAAACATAAAATATTTCATGCCGTAAGATATGGTCAAAAGATTGTTCTTCTTCTTTCTGGCGTAACGTTCCCACTGGGACAGAGCCTGCTTATCAGCTTAGTGTTCTTATGAGCACTTCCACAGTTATTAACTGAGAGCTTACCCAGACAACCAGAAGTCGCATAGCAGCATACGAACCAAGTCGCTTATTTGTACAAACTGCATCACTCCCGCACTCCATGGTGGATGGAATCGTTTGATCGATGAGTTTTCTCGGATAAAACGCTATTTTATGAGTTCATATGTACATTCCATTTCGTTCCGTATACTTGTACAAAGTAAGTCGGATCAATCCGTAGCAGCTGTCAAATAAATTTTGTTATCATAAATCAAGTCGCATAAAAGAACATACTAATTCGCAAGAAAATCTACACACTCGCATTGCATGTTATGTTTCATCATATAAAATATGCACGTATATCGCCTCCACTTTTGTACGTATAAGGCCTTTTCGCGACATCTTATACGTGAAATTTTGCACACATAAGCATCGCATAACGCAAAAGGTGATTTCGTTAAACGTACATTCTGGTTGTCTGGGTACTATGCCAATGACCATTTTTGCATGCGTATATCGTGTGGCAGGTACGATGATACTTTATGCTCTGGGAAGTCGAGAAAATTTCCAACCCGAAAAGATCCTCGATCGACGGGATTCGAACCCACGACCCTCAGCTTGGTCTTGCTGAATAGCTGCGTGTTTACCGCATACGGCTATCTGGGTAAAAAAACTGTTACTAGGTCCGAATTGGACCATGTTCCCCTACTTATTTCAAAAATACCACTTGAAATTTATCTGAGGATTTTTATTTGGTATTCATCTTAGTTTGCGAGAATTTCTCAGATAATTTCTTGATTGACTCCTAGATCTGCATCAAATACCACAATGATTTTTGCAGAGATTTGCGCAATACTAGAAATTCTGGGGCCTTCCTAAGTCGAGTGGTTAAAGTCCACGGTTACAAAGCAAAGCCATACTGCCAAAAAATATACAAATGCGAAAATAGCAACTAAGGCAAAGAAACCTCTCAGTTAATAACTGTGCAAGTGCTCTTGGAACACTACGCTGAGTAGCCGGCTTGGTCTTAGTAGGGACGTTAATGCCTAGAGATTATTAAGATAGAATCTCTGAAGTTTGTCTAGCGATTTCGTCGGTTTAACTTCATAGAGTTCAATAGAAATAACCGTAAGCATACTACTTAATACCGCAACATAGTTATACAAAACTATTTTCAGAGGTCCTTTTAAACAGAAATATAAGCAATCGCTTCATATATAAAAAAACGTAGCAACCAAAACCATTTCTTGGCTGAACGCCTATGCATGGGTGTTTTTTACCGGCAGAATATTTGTTGACCTTTTAATTACGATTTTTTTTTCGAAATATTAAGCGTTTTCGCAGAGAACGTTGAAGGTACGTCTGAGTTTGGTAATAAAAGATATATTTGGCATATCTCTTTTGGAGGGGCCCCTAAAAATATCTCAGCACCGGGCCCCCTAAATTCTAACTACGTCACTGACAAGATGTTGAAGAAACCATCAAGTTAGACGTATCGAATTATACAATTCTGATTCAAAGTATGGACAGCTTCAAATTTTGGACACGTTACTTTGTATGGGACACATCTCACACGATATTTGGTGACCAAAATTCTCCATTTGTTTTCCCGTTTTTATAAGGATTTTTCAAAGGTATCACTCAATATTACTAATGCCCAATTGCTTGAGTTGTCTTTTCAATAGGGTACTAGAGCCTTTTCCAAATCTTAGTCCCATACGCTTGAGTTTAGGCCGAAAACACATGTTTACTCAATTTTTAAATGTTTTTCGTTAATTTAGTTCCAAAAAAACATTGTTTAGGGTTATATTAGATTTTGTCACACCCCTTGGCTTAAAATCAAATTTTGGGTGTACTTTGTTTTCCGCGACTCTTCCTAAATAAAATGTCAAATAAATGTAGTCAAGTTGCGGAAGCAAAATCTTTACTCACGAATGTAAAGTGTCTTTGAATCATGATAACGCTGAAGATCAATACAGAATTATTAATTTTATATTATCTTTGGCGAGTTAGACTTCGCTGAGGCCTTAAGTGTCCGTAATGTAAATCAAAACGGTAGAACACAGAACCAGTGCAACTGATGTTCAAGGGACCATCGAGCCATGAAATCTTTCATCCAGTTCTAACATCTTCTTCTTCTTTTCTGGCGTTACGTCCCCACTGGGACAGAGCCTGCTTCTCAGCTTAGTGTTCTTATGAGCACTTCCATAGTTATTAACTGAGAGCTGACTATGCCAATGACCATTTTTGCATGCGTATATCGTGTGGCAGGTACGAAGATACACTATGCCCTGGGAAGTCGAGAAAATTTCCAACCCGAAAAGATCCTCGACCGGTGGGATTCGAACCCACGACCCTCAGCTTGGTCTTGCTGAATAGCTGCGCGTTTACCGCTACGGCTATTTGGGCCCCTCTAACATCTCTGATGGTGTAATGAAAAAAGCGTATGTGTTTCAAAACAATCCATAAGAGTTATTTATGCAACAAGTTGCAGAATGATGATTTTTTCAGCACGAGTGCTGAAAAATCGAGTTTTGCAAAGAGTTGCATACAGCATTTTTTGCTGTTAAGAAAAATCCCGTTTAAGATGGATCATTTCTAAAAGCACAAACAAGCATTTCAACAAAACCACGTGGGCATACATCCATGTGTAGTAGGGGCAGGGGTGGTAAAATGAACACATTAAGGAAATCATCGCGTTTCTAATAGAAAAACGAGGAATTATTATAGTTCTATCCCACAACATCCAAAATAGGGATGTTATCTATAGCAGCGACATGAATTCAGACTAAAATAGCTGAATTTTCACATATTTTTGGTGCTAGCAAAAAACGATGTAAATGTTCATTTTACCTGGATTATGTGGGTAAAATGAACAACTGTTGTTGGTAAAATGAACATCATGCAAAAGTCAATATATATAAAAATTTCTATTGCCCTACCGAAAATATATCCATTAATGATTGTAACCGATTCAAAATGAATTCTAAAAGTATCAGATTTGACATCATATGACAAAGATTTTCTCCTCCCTGAAAAACTTCAAGTCTTCTGAGCTAAAAGTTACGTCAGTTCTAATTTTCAAACGTGGTTTTCTAAAATCTTAGTTTTCGTTGATGTTTTCACTTTAATTGACTTACGTATCAACTTGAACACTCCGATTTATGCTCTAAATCGTTCGTGCGTGATAAAAATTCATCGAAATTTGTTTTTTTCTCGGCAAAAGGTGCGGTGTTCATTTTACCACCACTTCCCCTATCATTTCAGTATTTTTCAATCGCGTAGTAGTGTCTACGAATGTCACAAATTTTCTCGTGCGCATCATACAGACCCATACTCCTTATTGGAGGACAGAAAAGGTAGCGGGTTCTGCGGCCACCTCTATGATTGGTGAACAGCCCGTTCCCAAACCAGTATTGCAAGATCGGTCAATCGTTAGAAAATGGAGTTCGTCGAAAATTGATTTTTCTGGGTAGGGCGCCTTAGAGCACATCCGGATGCGAATCGAATGCATAACTTCCGAAAATAGGTATCTTGGATGGAATCTGAGAGAAATCCAACTTCGACGAGAAACCGATTCTTTTTTTTTTATCGTGCCGACAATATCATTATGCTTGCATCTAGATCGCACATCAGATATAGAATCAGATGCTGTGGCAGAATAGACTGGGATATTTGGCTGACGCCTCCCAAACAGTACTGAAAAGTGCTACTTTTCAGCACCAAAAACAGTGCTGAAAAGTAGCACTTTTCAGCATTGTTTTTTTTGGTAGGAAAAGTAGGCTATTATCTGGAGCATTTTATCAATGAAAAGTTGATTTATTTGCAACGTAATCACAAAAAAATTCAAACTATGCCAAAAATCAAAGTAACAAAACAAAGTAAAACTATACAAAATTTGCAAAGCTAATCCATCCAATATTCCATACTAATTCTCGAGAAATGTTAATCTTGGTCATTATTTTTATTGAAGCTTCTCAACGTTCAATGAATTTTTTTTGTTTAAATACGTCTTTTTACGGAAATTCCTGAAATTGACATTATTATTGCTATAAAGTGAATGATTTTTTAAAAATAGTTATTAAATTCAAAACTGGACAAGCATCGTGCATTGTTTACTCATGCTCCATTCGATTAGGAGGAGATTCAGTCTATTTTGCAGTTAGCGTTTCGGTATGTAAGAACATTGTAAACTTCCCTCCCCTAAAAAGCATCTATTGAGAAACGTTCATTTAATACGCCATAATAAAGTTTATCGATTTTATTCGAACAAGAACGAGTATTCAGTCGTTAACAGCAATTAATTAAATTTGCCATCCTCATACTTCACGACTTTTGAGAGCTCACCACGTAAGACCTTAGCGTCCCGTTAATTTATGGACGTTCCCTTACATGTATAAATGATGTTTGAACATCATTATACAGACTGTACATCGCAGCTCAAGTAAGTATTGATTATTACAAGCACACGATTCAGAACAATTAACAGTGGGAGGCTCCCCATTTCTCATTATCTCTCAATCTTCGTGTTAAACACAGAAAGTTCATGGGGGAAAAAGAATGATGCAGTTTCCATCTCGTTTCCCATAGCCAAGTAAAATAGATAATCATTAAGTGAGTGTAGATGGTGACTATAGAAAATTGCATACGAGGCAAATATTCTTTATAGCACAAATAAAATGCTTTTGTGAAGCCAAATAAAGCTAAACACACTGTAATTGAACTCTGTAGTGCTGTTACGGATTACCCCTATATAGAAACATCGATACGGAAAGCATAATTAAGATTGAAAACTATGTTGAAAATCTTTGAGATAATGTTTTAGGTAAAATTACTAAGTGTGCGCCATGTTGATGTGTTGCAAATAACTCTGCTATTACAACTAACCACATTGGACGGTAATTGAAAAATAGATGTTCACGTCGCCACGCTGCTCCTCGAACCTTTATTATCAAAAAAAATCAGAATATCACTTCTATGCTAACCAATCGATTTCTACTGCTTGTCTGCATGTCTGAGCAATATTAAACAAAAAAGCCTTAGGGCCCGTATCGAAGTTACTCCCCTTTGATGGTATTAGCATCTAAACGTGATTCAAAGTTTCTTGTTTTAAGTATACTTAACTAAGGTGGATTTTTCAAATAACGGTTGGATTTTTAGAAGGTTACTGTCGAAAACCTTCATTGTAAATAGGATAACGTAGTATTGGTTGAATTGATCACCGTGAACTTCTATTTAATATTATATATTGGCTTTTCTCGGTGACAACAGACAAAAACAGCATATTTTGCGTTACGCGTTTCGGCTTACTTCACTTCAGCCCTCATCAGACGCCTAAAATTACATTTATTAAACAGTTACAATTTACAAAGAACATTTCAGACTGCGTGGAGAGCCACATACACGGACGACTGAGAGAGGAAACATTGACGAAAATGAAACTGGGTGATGAGCAAGGTGCGCTCGTTAATTGGGGTTTTGGGAAAACCATTAGTATAGTTGTGACAGACCAAGCTGTAAGGTTGCGTTCAGCATGTTGTAAGTGTTTATGTGAAAATTGAAATGTTCTTTGTAAATTGTAACTGTTTAATAAATGTAATTTTAGGCGTCTGATGAGGGCTGAAGTGAAGTAAGCCGAAACGCGTAACGCAAAATATGCTGTTTTTGTCTGTTGTCACCGAGAAAAGCCAATATATAATATTAAATAGGATAACGTAGTGTTCGATTTTTTTATAATAGTCTTTAATATTGATCACAATTACATGCCATAAATGCTTTTCATAATATATTATGATAGAGTCAACCATTATGCATTACGGCGCGCTTTGTCGTTTAATTGTCATTGAACATATTTTATGACGATTGACTATTCACATTAACCCACTCAAAGTGAATCCATTCAACCATTACGCCTCTAAAATGATGTAGATTAATGTTTCGTTATCTATTATTTCAAAAATCTTTCCAGAGGTTAAGTTACCCTACACAGAAAGAAAAATCCATATAAATTTCAGCGTAAAATCATGCACATGAAGGGAATGCCAGATTTGTCGCAAATTTATATGACACATCGTGTAAAATTACGTCAACATCATGTAAATTTATGCGAATTGTCGCGTAATCGGTTAGAGCCCATTATAGATTACACGATGTACAGCGGAAACTTACATGATATTAATGTAATTTTACTCGATGTGACGTGTAAATTTGTGACAAATCTGGCATTCCCTTCATGTGCATTATTTTACGCTGAACTTTACATGGATTATTCTTTCTGTGTATCGAAATTAACTTTGAATCAAGCTTTGGTGATGTATTTCTTCTGATAATAACAGGAGATGAAAAACCGTGGCAATATCACTGTTTTTTCGAATTTCTGAACTCATACCATAAAAAGTTGAAGTTAAGCTATTAGATTCAACAGTTGAGCACAGAATTGATGGTGATTGTTTTTCATAATAACAAATTGGGGGAGCACCGTGGTGGCCATTCATCCATTAAGCAGTACATTATGTATACCCAGCAAGATCATTATTATTATATTGCTCTCATACTGATTAGATATTTTATTTTACGTCTCTGCCTTTCTCGAGCAGTGCACATAAACTGTTACGGTAAACGGCGATGATGATGTTTTAATGAATTTAATTCAATCAGCTACCTGAACAACAAAGGATTGAGTTCAGATTGAGCACTCGAGCTCGAGCTTGATGGTTTAATCTGAGCCCAAACGGATTGAGATAACTAGTCGATTACTTGTAAGTTAATATATGCAGTAGAATAACTTTTTATTGTATGGAGAAGCATTGCTAAACTATTTATAGTCTTATTTCCTGGTTTCATTATTTCAGACACGCTGAAGCTACAGTGACATTTCGAACAGATACGATAAAGACCGAGGCGTCGCCCAGCTATTTAGTATTTTTCATAAGGTGCCAAATAAAAGCATAAATCACTTTCTTGTAGATGTAAATATCAAATCATTATTGACTTGGTTCAATACAGAAACTAATTGATTTTCAGCAGTACGTTTCATCATTACTTGCAATAACAAAAAACAAAGTAATAAGAGGAAGTAGACATATAAAGGAAATCCAGAGAAAACTCATAAATGTTCCATAAAAACTCCCAAAGAGCATTCAAATTATCACAAATTTTATTAAAACAACTAAACGATATTGATCTTCGGTAAGCAGGCCTTGACCGGGCTACAGGTCTTTTTTCTGCGCTTGTCATTTTTTTTCTACTTTCAGCTGATTTTCAACTCCGAAGCTTTGCAATTTGAGGCGTTTGGATTTTGTGTGCAGATCACTTGGATAGAAGCTGCCAATATCGGTTGTATCGTTGGAAAGCTTCAAATAGCAAGGCTCCTCGTAGGTGTTGGTGATTCCAGCCGTTAACGTTGCTGTTGTTGGTGTCGCCGAAGTTGATTGAAGCTCTATCCTTGGTTGCCGTTCAAGAGTTTCAATTCAAGCATTTGGATTCAAGTTTTCGTCGCTTTTGTTGTTTTTGGACGTTCCGCTAAACCTTGAGTATAGTTTTATCTTATTTATCTATTTCTTTAATAGTTCTTGTTTACTTGGTAGTCCTAGTAATTTTTTTTTTTTTTTGGTTATAAGTTTCCATTATGGAAACTGACGGGGATGAGGGAGAACCCAAAGAAAATGATAATTGTTCTGAATCCTCTTCTTCGACCAAACCTTTCCGTGTAAAAGTATACCCTTCTAGTTTTCCTGGGCCTTTTGTCGTATTTTTTCGAAAAAAGGAGAAACCCATTAATGTTTTACTGATTTCCTCTGAGATTTATAAAAAATATAAATCTGTAAAGGAAATCAAAAAAATTTCTTTGGATAAATTGAGAATAGTTTTTGGATCACGAGATGAAGCTAACGCTCTCTTGGAATCCAAATTATTTTTTAATTCCTATCGTGTGTATGCTCCTTGTGAGTCATGCGAAATAAATGGAATTATATATGATGAATCATTAGACTGTGATGACATTAGGAATCATGGTTCAGGGTTTTTTAGGAACAAATCCATTTCTCCTGTCGAGATTTTGGATTGTGTTCGTTTATCAAAATTATTTATTGATGGAAATGATTCCAAATATGTTCACTCGAACTGTATCAAGATTACGTTTTCTGGATCTGTACTTCCAGACTACGTAAATGTTGATAATGTAATTTTTCGCGTGAGACTTTATTACCCAAAGCTCATGCATTGTGACCGATGCCTTCTCTTTGGTCACACTTCAAATTTTTGTTCAAATAAACAAAAATGTTTCAAGTGTGGTGAATTTCATTCTTCATCCACTTGTAAAAATGTATCGAATGTTTGTATTTATTGTAAACAGAAACACAATTCTTTGAAAGAATGTGCTGTTTACATTGAAAATCAATCAAAATTTAATCAAAAAATTAAAAATAAAAATTCTTTGTCTTATGCTGAAGTAATGAGATCCACTGATAACATTGTTTCTACAAATACTTTTGAAATTTTGTCAGATGATGATGGTAAAGTAGACCAAGAAAATTTTGGTAATTATGTGTACAAACCTCCTAGTAAAAGAAAAAGAATTAACATTAAAACTTCTAACAATCATAATCAATGCTTCGAACCTCAATCATCTACTTCTTTTGATATGAGCTTTCCACCCTTAAATGATACTGTTTCTTCTAAAAATATTCCAGGATTTCGTAAAGTAGATACTGATCCTACTTCTAACAGTAAAAATCAAAATTCAAACAATTTTCCAGAGGAAAAAGTAAAAGAAGATACTGGTAGTTCAGTTTTGAACATTTTAGAAGAAATAGTAGAATTTTTGGGATTGAGTGATTTTTGGAAAAAAATAATTAAATTATTTTTACCTATATTGGCTACTTTTTTAAATAAATTGAATTCTTTTGGCCCTCTTTTATCTTCATTTTTCTCTCTCTAATGGCTTCAATAAATATTAATGATTTGAACGTTCTACAATGGAATTGTCGAAGCATTATTCCAAAAATTGATAGATTGAAAGCTTTGATAAGCGGTTATAATATAGATTTGTTTTGTTTAAACGAAACTTGGTTAGAGCCATCCAAATTCTTTCGTATTTCAAAATTTAATATAATTCGAAAAGATAGAGATTCTTCATATGGAGGAGTTCTTATTGGAATTCGTGATGATATAGAGTTTAAATATTTGGATTTATCAATACATTCACAAGTTGAATATGTTGCTATTTCTATTAAAAAAGAAAAGAGTGAGTTTTCAATTATTTGCTTTTATATTCCTCCAAATGTATCTTTTTCTTTATCCCAAATTAAGAGTATATTAAATAAAGTACCTCCTCCATTTTATATATTAGGCGATTTCAATGCACACAATTTTGCATGGGGTAGTGAGAAAACTGATGGTAGAGGTTCGTTGATTATGGATTTGATTGATGATTTAAACTTACATATCCTAAATGATGGATCTTTTACTAGGATTGTTGTACCACCAAATCATCATTCGTGTATTGACTTATCGCTATGTTCTAATAGCTTGTCTATGGAATCTTCATGGAAAACTATTGACGATCCTAATGGTAGTGATCATTTGCCAATTTTAATAGAAATTCAAAATCCTATTCGTGATAAATCAGTCCATGATTCTAATGTTCCTAATCTATGTGAAAATGTAAATTGGACAAAATTTTCCGATCTTGTATCCCTTTCATTGATTAATTTTATTGATTCGGTATCTCCAATTGACAATTACAATAATTTTTCAAAATTATTAATTGATTGTTTATTCAAATCTCAAAAAAAAAAAAATGTTTCACGATTTATTAAAAAAAATCGCCCTTCTTTCTGGTGGGATAATGAATGTTCCATTGCTTTAAAGACTAAATCTGATGCTTTTAAATTATTTCGTAAATCAGGCTCCAGAAATCATTATTTTGCATATCGTAAAACTGAAGCACAATTCATAAGACTAACTAAATCCAAAAAGAGAAATTATTGGAAAAATTTTATTCAAAATTTAGATAGAGAAACTTCTTTATCTACATTGTGGGATGTTGCCAGAAATTTAAGAAATTATGATCCCAGCATTTCTACTGTTTTAGAATATTCGGAAAAATGGATACATGAGTTTGCTTCAAAAATTTGTCCTGATTTTGTCCCACGTTCCATTAAATTTAAAAATAGTCCATTAAATTATTTTCCTGATCTTTGTTGTCCGTTTTCATTAGCCGAATTCAATTTAGCATTATCAATTACAAAAAATACTGCTCCAGGTATTGATAACATAAAATTTATTGTATTGAAAAATTTACCTGATGATGGAAAAACCTATTTACTTTCAATATATAATGCTTTCTTATATCAAAATATAATTCCTACTGAATGGCGATTCATTAAAGTTATAAGTATCCTTAAACCTGGTAGAGATCCGTCATCGGCTGATAGTAGAAGACCAATTAGTTTATTATCTTGTTTGCGTAAACTTTTGGAAAGAATGATTTTAAATCGTCTTGAATTGTGGGCTGAAAACAATAACATTTTTTCATCTTCTCAATTTGGATTTAGGAGAGGTCGAGGTACTCGCGATTGTGTTTCACTTTTAGCTTCACAAATTCAGCTTTCATTCAATAGAAAACAAGACTTAGTTTCTACTTTTCTTGATGTTTCTGGAGCCTATGATTCTGTTCTAATTGATTTATTATTTGAAAAGATGAATAATTTCAAAATTCCCAGTATGTTTTCTAATTTCATAATTAATTTATTTTCTTTCAAAATTATGAACTTTTTTCATAATGGAGAATCAAAATTATTAAGGCATAGTTATTTCGGACTTCCACAAGGATCATGTTTAAGTCCATTTTTATACAATTTATTTACCAGCGTCATGACATCAATAATTCCTAATGGTTGTTATTTGCTTCAATTTGCAGATGATAATGCTATTTCTATCAGTGGCAAAAATAGAGAAGTCATTAGTCATTTTATGCAATGTGCCTTAAATAACATTGATTCATGGGCAAATGAGAATGGATTTTCATTTTCTGTTCAAAAAACAAAATATATGATCTTTTCGAGAAAACATTCGAACATTTCCATTAATTTATATCTTAATGGAATCGAAATTGAACAAGTTGATGAATTTAAATATCTTGGCATATGGTTTGACCCTAAATTAAATTGGAACATTCATATTAAACAAATTCAAAAAACATGTTCAAAACGAATCAATTTTCTCCGTACTATTACAGGTACTTGGTGGGGTGCTAATCCATCTGATTTAATTACACTTTACAAAACTACTATTCGTTCAGTCATGGAATATGGTTGTTTCACTTTTGGAAGTGCTGCACAAACACACTTTATCAAACTTGAAAAAATACAATTTCGTTGTTTGAGAATTTGTTTGAAACTTATGAATTCAACTCATACTCAATCAACAGAAGTACTGGCAGGTGTCGTACCACTTAAAATTCGTTTTCAAGAACTCAATTGTAAATTTTTGATGAATTGTTTATCAAATAATCATCCAATTATCAATATTTTGAAGTCTTTATTCGAAATTAACCCAACGAGCAAAATATTGGAATCTTACATTCATTGCTCATCTGAAAATATAGTATCAATTTCATATAATAGTTTTTATAATTTTGAAATTAATATTCACACTTTTCAACCTTTGATTGACTTTTCTCTATTCCATGAACTGAAACAAATTCCAAATCATCTGCATTCTTCTTTTGCCAATATTTTATTTATGCGTAAATTTGATGGAATTACTTCCTCACAATTTTATTTCACTGATGGATCCTTAGCTCAAGGTATCGCGGGTTTTGGAGTATACAATGAATTTTTGGTTCATTTTTCAAATTAAAATCTCCTTGCTCCATATTCATTGCAGAATTGATTGCCTTATACTTTACTTGTAACTTGATAAAGGATTGTCCACCAAATGTTTACATTGTATGTTCTGACAGCTTGAGTTGTCTTCGTGCTTTGAGTACCATCTTTTTCAATTTCAAAACTCATCATGTTTTATTTATGATGAAAAAAATATTATTTAACTTGCATAGTCAAGGATTTATTATTAAATTTGTGTGGATCCCTGCTCATTGTAGAATATATGGTAATGAGCAGGCTGATTTATTGGCTAAACTTGGTGTTGTTCGGGGTATAACTTATGATCGTGATATTTTTCCATCTGAGCATTATCCTAAACTGAAAATACATTCCCTTGATAGTTGGCAAACTTGTTGGAACTCCAGTGATAAAGGAAGATGGTGTCATTCAATTTGTCCAAAAGTAAGTCATTTTCCTTGGTTTAGAAATATACCAGGAACCAGAAACTTTATTTGTTCATTTTCGCGATTGATTTCAAATCATTATATTTGTAACAATCATTTATATCGTATTAATATTGTGGATTCAAATCTATGTGAATGTGGTGAATCTGATCATATAGTTCTTCAATGTTCCAGGTTCATTTTACCAAGGAATAAATTTTTTAATAGTATAATCAAATATGGCCATCCAATTCCTGTATCTATTCGGGATATACTGGGTACAAGATGTTATCATATACTTAAACTCTTATTTAGTTTTTTGAATGAAATCTCATATATTGTTTGATACTCGTGCCTTGTGTGTGTGTGTGTGTTTTTTTTCTATTTTTATTTGCAGATGTGAAGATGGATTCTGTTTTGGAAGACCCCCTCCCTCATCCTGGTTTGGAAATCACTTCATACTTCAGATAGCTTGGATTCATGTTGCAGTTTGTGGCTTTGTTATGGTATATCTTTGCCGTATGAGCCTTTAGTTATAAGATTTCTTTTTGTTTTGTAACGTTATATGAAAAGATGAAGAGGTTTTGTGCCTCTTTGAGAAAGATTTCGAAAGGAAATCACTCAAAGGGGTTTTTCCCTCTTCCAAAATTTTTGTTAAAATAAATAAATAAATAAATAACTAAACGATATTTCAACAGCTTTTGTTCAATTTATTACTTGGAATTCTTCCAATTTTTTGTTCAATATTTATATAAAAGTTTCTCAATTTTCAACATTTTTTGTTTTGTTTTGATTGGTGTTCAACGCTTAATTTGTGACTGAAAGCCAAAATCTCCAATCGAAGTCTAGTCAATATTTCATAATTATAAAGTTCATCGATTTTACTCAAACTTGAACGAGTATTCAGTCGTTAACAATGAAATTTATTATCCCCATACTTCCCGACCCCTGACACCTCATCACACTTCAAAAGACCCTAGCGTGCCTTAATTTATGGACATTCCAATGCATGTTTAAATAATGTTTGAACATCATTATACAAACTGAGCGTCGTGCCGTACATAAGTATTCATTATAACAAGCACACGATTCAGAACAATCAACTCTAGGAGGCTCCCCATTTCACATTATCTTTCAATATTCGTGTTAAACACGATGAGTTCATGGTGAGCATTGTTGAATGGGGCGGCTTGCATTTCATTTTATATCACAAAATAAAATAGATAATCATTCTAAGTGTTGATGGTGACTATGTAATATTGCATTTGAGGAAAATATTATTTATAGCACAAATGAAATGCCTTTGTTAAGGTTGTATAAAGCTTAAATAGGATTGAAAATAAAGTTGAAAATTGTTTGAGATAATGTTTTTGAGCAAAATGACAAAATGTTCAACACATCGATGTGTTACAATTGGACAGTATTAGAAAAATTTTATGGTCACGTGGTCACGGTGCTTTTTAGACTTTCATGTCAGAAAAAAATCTCAATACCTTTTGTGCTCCCAAGTCAATTTCTATAGCTTTTACGAAGTATGCCAAACTTGCTGAACAATGGTAATGTGTGCTGCCTTTAACTGCGAAATAAAACTTCAGTAATTGTGCTATTGTATTTTGAACAACACTTACAAAAAACACACTACCCAGCACCAACTGATGATTCTGCTGAACAAAGGTTCGAAAGTATTCTTTTTAGAAGGACAAATTTCAACGGGAGGGAGTATAAGTATTCTTTTATCACGTGTAATCACATAATGCAATTGGCTCCGTAATGCCTCTTAGCACGTGAGGTTTACAAAAATTAGTCCACTAGCATAAATCTTTCAAGCTTCTATTTTTGTTGTCATTGAACACGTTCAATGAAAAGCCGTGTAAATAGCACTGATTTGCTTTGGGGCTTATTTCTAAAAGGGTGTATTTTTTCCAATTTTGTCCAAGTGTACAGTTAAGTGATATGGCCGGTGCTCAGACAGACTGGACTAGATGATATTTTGGTGTTCAAAAGATACGACAAGGACTCCATCAATTTTGATTTTACCGATGCTGTTTTGAAACAGATGTATCATCAACAGATAAGTTACATTATTACAGCAAATGATGACAATATTTTTATATTTTTAATATCTGGGTAACGTTTTCTTAAAACCATTCAAAAGCACTTGGCTAAGTCTGTCTGAAGACCTAACATATAGGAATCAGATTGACTATTTTTTTCATAATAACGGAACTATGTGGTCATTGGGATTAATTTATTCCGAAGTACATCATCTAGCTAGGGTAAGTTACGGCTTCGGCACCATTCGATTATTATCGGCAACCAAATTTCAAACTCCAAATACACAGTGTTTTCTATTAAAACACGTCGATGAAAGCATTCAGATGATTCTTTGTTCTGTCAGCTCCCCGCTGACGAGATTTCAGAGACTGAACAAACAATTTCACGGGGAGATCTCATCACTTCAAATGCACACGTCTCAAAATGCGACTGATTTGAAGCTGCTGAACAGATTTGCCTGCAGTTCTTATGGAAAAGCTGTCGAAGAGAATGAGGCTGCCGACAATAGTCACACTACTGCCAAGAGATGTTCGATGTTAAAACGTTTTCAAAATGCTCTTAAAAAGTCTGTCAATGTGAATAGATAGAAGATTGAGCAGTGCATAAATGTAAACAGACAAACACGAAATTTGTCTGCTGATGTCCGAGAAAATTACAAAAAAACGGCTTAGACTGCCGAGATAAGCATAAGCATTGATGACCGTACAATTCGTAGTTGCTACTCCGTGATTGACCAGAATAATCAAAGTTGCACAAGGAACCAAGAGACGTAGCTTGGGAGTAGCTTTCCATCTTCAATGTACACTTTCGAGAACTCCAAACATCAAAAAGTCAATAACGGTGCCGGCCACGTCCTCACGGTCATCGGGGGAAGGGAAGGAATATTAGTGTGACATCCATTGTTACTAGAGACCGAGATCACCTCTGCATCTCCATGGTTGTCATGGGAAGGAGTTTGTAGTGAGGAGGGATCATAGCTGCATGATCAGGATTCACCTTGGTAAGTGATGCGATTCATGCAACCTTAGTTCAAAAAATCACCTATCAGTTCTCTTGAACATATGGCAAGTCGGCACTTGTAACGTCGAACCATTCAAAGGTTATTTTTAAAAATGATAAAAATCAGATAAAATGAAAGGTATGGGGTTTTCAATGTTAATGTACAAGAATCTATGTCGACACTTGCAGTGACGAACTGTTCATATTTTGTTAAGTCAGTTAATTTATGTAAGGGGTCGTGCACAAATTATGTCACGCTCCAAGGGGGGGGGGAGGGGGTCTTGCCAAGCGTGACAAGCCTTACAAAAATTTCAGAAGACTTATACAAAAAGCGTGACAAAGGGGTAGAGGGGATCCAAAAAGTAGAAATTAAGCGTGACATAATTTGTGTACCATCCCTAACACCGTTATCATGATAAAAATACGTTTGATAGTAGATTGTACATTTAAAATAAGAGCATGAAACAAATTAACACCAAATTGATCATAACCGAGTGGACCGAAAAAAACGCATAAACTAAGCAAGCAAGTCAAAGAAAAAAAAAAATTGCTGCGAACGACGCGTTGGCCATTGACTCTCGCCCCCTTAGGGTTTCTATTTCGCTATTTTCGTAACCGTACAAAACAAAATCGTACACCAGCGAAATATAATTTATCAAATAATTTAACGAAACACAAAATACAAACATTTAGTTTCAGCTACAAATGGTTCCACTACTGGTAACTTTACCCTCAATCGAGAATGTTGCATAGTCCATTTTACGAGGCGTTTTTGAACAGCTGATGGCTTATTTTATGATAGAATACTAATATACTCTTAGCAGGCAAAACCACACACACAATCTCGTTACTCAAACCTCTGCAGCGATCATACACATGTTGCCTTGAGACAGAGACGCGATCCCTCACTTCTTGTTATTTTCTATATTTGTCGATTATTTTCTCTCGGTGTTACTAGCAATAAACGTCAGTCAGGTCAATCCGTGTCCAATGAACTCACCCACCGGCGAACCGGACTCATTCGGTCCAATAATCTTGATACCTGTGCGGGTCGGATCACGTGGGAGCATTCAGAAGCGTGCCCCGCTCAAGTGTCAAAACTCCTGAACCGAGAAACCCAGCGCACCGGTGGGTAAGTCAATTTGAACACACACATACATAAAAAACTCATCATGCAACACTCAATTATTGTCGCCTTCAGGAATGTGTCACAACGCAAGGTGACACTGTCACCCGACCTCTATCACATACACTACCATGCCGTATCACACAAAATATTCAGTCTCACATGCATTCGAAGCATCCATCCGTTTCATGCCACAAGGATTCAATAAAACCAATCAACTTTCACTCAATTTGTAAGTGTTCATCGTGTAGCGCAAAATTACCATTTTCGCTGCAATCTTCACAAAGATAATTCCGGAACAAATCAAAAGGTCATCGGAATGAAAAGGCAACATTTATCAACCTATTCTGGGTGGGTATGAGTACGAAGATTGTCACGCACTGCTGTGAGAAAGCATGCTTTCTCAAATGCTCACAACAACTGCTTTTTACACGCTCACGCACACAGACATAATACATGAAAAGATACTCCTTTGATTTCGGCAATCCGGTAGCCATATTTCTCGTCACTTTTTCACAATTTTCCATCCACAATTTCTTCTATTAGCTATCATAATTTCACTTCAAACTTTCACATTTTTCAAAAAATTTTGATTACTTGGAGCAGGAACACAAAGAAATATTTTTTCTAGGCAAAATCATCAAGAAATTTACTAGAAACAACATACACTTATATTCAACGTTATCACATCAGCGTGGGTCCAATCGCTCTTTCGGAAACCTGTGGTTGGGGATAATTGGAATTGAACTCCAATATAAGTAAAGTCCATTTTATAGAGTGGACAGCTTGTTTATGCTATATCTTTTTTGTTTATTGATAAAATCGTAATCGGTTTTCTGTGCATCGTTCAACCTTTATTCCACAATGTTATGAAAAGATAAAATCTTACAAGATGCTTTTGATTGAAGAAATTATTGGTTTTACCAGTAACTCCGAAGAAAAACTGTTCATCAAAGTTAGGAATTATTTTTTGCACAACAAAAATCCTTATTTTTATTCTATTCTAATTCTATTCTAAGCGCTTGCACAGCCAGTATTGAAAAGCATCCTGGAAATACTAGAAATAATTCTTGTATTTTCTTGTCGACATTTATATTTGCAGCATATTGATAATATTACACAAATATTAAAATGGCCAGGCCTACTTGGCCAGACTTGGATTTGAAGATAATTGAAAAATTCACGACCATCATGTTATTCACGAATGAATAACATGATGAGCGAAAACTTTTCAATTTTACAAGAGAGGAAACGAGAACAACCGTACCAACCATTTCATTGAGGGGGATAGGTAATCGTTGGAAGTGGCGTAGCTAAGATAATTAATGCACACTTAATTGCTGTTTGTTACTCTCGCCTTGGGATGGGACACAGATATTTCTTTCGTATGCCCTGGCTCGAAAGCCTTGGCTTAAGCGCCATTACTCGCTCTCTGAAACGAAAAGAAAACTTTATCTGATCCCTCTCCCATTATTCAACCATTTAAGATAAACGTATGCAAAATCTCCAAATTTACTGAATGTTGAAAGGATAAGGATAAATTGGAAATCTCTCACCAAAGTTGCAGCTCGGCACCAATACGTTTACCACAGCAGTAGCGTAATTCATCAGCTAAGTTACAACAGAATGTTGACAAATTTATGCTTGAATAAATCTTTTAGCGTACACGCGTAACAAACTTAATCACTTCGAACTTATTTTCATTTCGCGACAGTTCAAAATTGTTTAAAAAAAACCCCTCCTGTGTCTTATAGTCCAAAAAAAAAAAAACGGCTTAGACTGCCGAGAATACATAAAGTGCGGGCTTCATGGCCGAGCGGTTAGTGTTACCAAGCACTTAGCCGCATCGTGTCAAGGAGTGTGGGTTCGATTCCCGCTTTACTGGGCGTTGCATGCTAGTCCGTTGTCTACCCGAGCAGAAGAAAGTAACTACTGAATACCAAATTGAGGTATTCCATACCAGATAATTTCCAATACTTACAACCTGAATGAAGGTATGTATGAGCCCTGCATAAGAGGTAAAATACCTCAAATAATACCTACCAAGCTGATAACTAGATCAGGTATTGTAATACCTAAATAATACATTATGATTGTGTAGTGAAACAACGTCTTCAGCTTTCAGTGGTTTATTACAGAATGAACATCCCTAACTGTCAATCTTATCTTTTACCCTAAGTCTGCCTACTATGATCTTACTACATCTTGGGCATCCTGACACTATCGATGTCCTCATCGATATCACTGATGGTAGTAAAATCTTTGAATTTTTGTGAAGTAAAACAAGTACCTCTATCTGTGATAATTCTGTTAGGTTTACTGTAAAGGTTCATGTAATTTTTTTGAAATGGCGAATATTTTCATCTGAGCTTGTTGATTTTGATGGAAAAAATTTCGTAAACTTTGTGAACCCATCTATAATTACCAAAATATATTTCGCTCTATTTGAAGAAGATAATTGTATTGGTCCATAGAAGTCTAAATGAACAGTTTCGAACGGTTGATTTCCTTTATCAATAATATTGACAAATCCTTGTTTTCTCCCAGCAGGGCTGTAAAAAATACATGTTGGACAATTATTTATAATTTTTTCACCATTTTTTTCATTCTACTAAACCAAAATTGCTTTCTTTTTTCATATAAAGTTTTCTCTATTCCAATGTGTCCACAATTGTCGTGACATAGTTTAATGACAGTATCAATCATTAATTTTGGAACAACTAATAAACGTTTCTGACCTTCTTTTCTAAAAAGAACTCCATTGATTAGCTCAAAATCTGGAAATGTAGATCGCTCAAGTAATTCTTTGATATTCAACAGTTTAACATCTTGTTCTTGCGCCACAATAATATTTTGTTCATTATCACAATCATTTAAAATATTAACAGTTTTATTTACATAGTTTTCTTTGCCTAATTTATCTTCTTTTTTATTGATAAATTCCTCCTCAGTAAATTGTTTTTTAACTATACACACTTAAACGGTTTCGCCGAGAACCCAACAGCTGATATCTCGGTAATAATTTGACGATTCTCGGTAAAACTTTTACCGAGATCTCAGTAAACGTTTACTGAATCTCGGTAACGTTCGCCGAGATCTCAGCAAAAAATTCGGATTGCCGAAATCTCGGTAAAATAAGTACCGAGATTCGGCGTTAAAATTTACCGAGCTCTCAGCTGTTGGGTTCTCGGCGAAAAATTTTACTGAGGTCGGTGAAATAATTTAAGTGTGTAGTATTTTGACGGTTTAAAGCATCAACATGTTGCATTTTTGAGCCATCTCTGTACTCTTAATCAAAATCATAACTCTCTAAAAACAATGCCCATCTGCAAATCTTTGGATTTACATTCTTTTTTGACAAAGTCTGAACTAATGCATTGCAATCTGTAAAAATTTTAAAATGTGTACCGGCTAAATAAATATGAAATCTTTTTATTGCATAAACCACGGCTAATGTTTCGAGTTCAAAATTGTGCAATTTTGGCTCAAATTCGTCTGTTTTTCTACTAAAATAACTAAAAGGATGAAAGTTGTTGTCCTTTTGTTTTTGAAGCAAAATAGCTCCAAATCCAAAAGAGCTTGCATCACAATGTAGTTGTGTTTCAGCCCGTGGATCGAAAGTAGCAAGTATCGGTGATGAAATCAATTTATTTTTCAATTAGTTAAAAGCATCTAATTGTTCTTTACCAAAATCTTATTTTGCATCTTTTTTCAAAAGAATATACAAAGGTCTCGCGATGGTTGCAAAATTTTGTACAAACTTCCTGGAATAGCTTGTAAGACCTTAAAACCTTTGAACGTCTTTATTATTTTTTGGAATTGGGAAATTAGATATACTATCAATATGAGACTTATCCAATTTCTTTCCAAATTTATTAATTGTGTATCCCAAATAATCAATTTCTTCGAAAAGAAATTGACATTTACTCAAATTTATTTCTAATAAATTATCATTTTATATTTGAAAAACTTTTCCTACAGTATCTATGTGTTCATCAAAACTTATACTTGCAATAAGAATATCGTCAATATTAACTATAATTTTACCATCATCAATCAATTCTTTGAATATTTTGTTTATAAATCTTTGGAAAACTGCAGGTGCGTTACACAATCCGAAAGGAACACGCAAATATTCATATTGTTCATTTGACGTTACAAAAAAGTGTACTTAGTTGACTCTGTTGCTATTCTAATCTGATGAAAACCAGATTTTAGATCAATAATCGAAAATATTTCCTTATTTCTCAGTGTATCAATTAAATCGTTAATAACAGGTAAAGGGTAGTTATCTCTAACGGTGTTTTTATTTAGTTTCCTATAATCTACACATAATTTAAAATCATTACCTTTTTTTTCAGGAATTATTACTATTGGACTAGCATAGGGTGAATTACTTTCTTTAATGATTCCATCTTTCAAAAGCTCTTTTATTTTTACCTCAACTTTGTTTTTCTGGTCAAAAGATAATCTTCTTGGTTTAAAATGAAAATTTTCCTCCTTTTTCAATGCAATAGTCATTTTATATTCTGTTACTGGTTTGGATGGTTTGTTGTTAAAATAATATTTAATTTTAAAACATTCTAAAAATTTTGCCTTTCTATCATCTGATATTTCTCCAATATTCGACGATAGTGTTTGGTACGTATCAGAATCAATATTAAATATTTTGTGTTGTTTTACCTTTGTGTTAGATGGATCTTCAATCTGTAAATATCCTTTCCCGACTTCAAAAATCTGAATACCATTTTCGGTGACCGTTCGAATATCTGGACGCATGATTACATCTCTTCCAATTATGGCATCGTAGAGTCCCTTGTGCTTGTCAGCAATAACGTGAAATTCAATCCTGAAATGAATACTTGGAATAATAACTTCGCTTTGAAAAACTCCTAATATCTTAAGTCTGTTTCCACTAATACTCCGATACATTTGCTTTTCGTTAAATTCAGATATTTTTGATTTCTTAACTAAACCTCGTCGTATTAGTGATATCGGACTTCCTGTATCGTATAAAGCTCTAAAAATGTTATTTATATTAACACTTGTCCGCCTAAGATATTCGTCACTTACACGGACGACGAAGCCTCAAAATCAGTTGGAACGCTAAATTCAACCCACTATATCTCGGCTGTCCTAAGCCCGATTTACAAAATGTTGGCACCTACAGAAATGTATGGGCTTCTAGATTCATGTCAGATTTTTGAAATATTTTTGGGAACTACTGTTTGATTTGTAGTACTTAAAACACCGGAGCAAGTCCTAAAAAAATTTCTAACCGGCGGTAATTTGTAGATAACTTAGAATTTATCGCGATAACCTATAGATTTTTTTATTGTATGATGATCGTATTAGTGTAATCTAACAATTGGCATTGAATTTTTGATTGTTAGCCTTTCAAAGAACTACAATATATTCACAAAACTGCGTAGAATACAGAAAAAATACATTTTCAATTATAACTTGAAATTTATCGCGATGACCCAAACATTTTATGATCTTAAAATATACTCATATTTAAGGCCATTAAATTTGCAGAACACTGATAATAAATTTCTGTTGGAAAAACTACAATATTTTCACAAAATAGTGAAAAATACAGGAAAATACAGGTTTTCTACAGTAATTTCATATTTATCGCAATGACTCATCAGTTTTATAATTTTAAACTCTTTGTGTGTTCATGAGAAACAAATTTCCTGAACATTGTTGATCGTTGTTTGTTCAAAGAACTACAATATATTCACAAAACTGCGTAGAATACAGAAAAAAATACATATTCAACTATAACTTAATATTTATCGCGATGACCCAAACGTTTTATGATCTTAAAATATACTCATATTTAAGGCCATCAAATTTGCAGAACACTGATAATAAGCTTCTGTTAGAAAAACTACAATATTTTCACAAAATAGTGAAAAATACAGGAAAATACAGGTTTTCTACAGTAATTTCATATTTATCGCAATGAGTCATCAGTTTTATAATTTTAAACTCTTTGTGTGTTCATGAGAAACAAATTTCCTGAACATTGTTGATCGTTGTTTGTTCAAAGAACTACAATATATTCACAAAACTGCGTAGAATACAGAAAAAAAAATACATTTTCAACTATAACTTGAAATTTATTGCGATGCGCCAAACATTGTATGATCTTAAAATATACTCAAATTTGCAAAACACTGATAATAAATTTCTGTTGGAAAAACTACAATATTTTCACAAAATAGTGAAAAATACAGGAAAATACAGGTTTTCTACAGTAATTTCATATTTATCGCAATGAGTCATCAGTTTTATAATTTTAAACTCTTTGTGTGTTCATGACAAACAAATTTTCTGAACATCGTTGATAGCTGTTTGTTCAAAGAACTACAATACTTTCACAAAATCTTGTATAATACAGAAAAATCTTAAATTTCTGCTGCAATTTATTGATTGCCTCTAGATCAATTAAAAGATTTGAAGTATTTTTAGTTATGAAATATATTAAATATATTTACAGAACATTTTTGATGTTTTTTAAAGAACTACAACAGTTTCACAAAACTACGAATAATACAGGGAAATTACGATCCTAACAACAGTTTGAAATTCATTGCAATGATACATGTATTATGTGATTTTAAAATATTGTCATATTTAGGGTTATCAAGTTTTCACAATATAATCGATGAAATTTTATTGAAAGAACTACAATATTTTCACAAATTACCATATAATACAAAAATATTCTGTTGCTACCGAAGTTTGAAAATTTTATCATCTATATAATTTTCTAAATCGTTGTGTATTTTCAATAAAAATAAATGTGCTCAAAATTATAAGATGCTGTTTGTTTGTTTGTTCCTTTGGAGTATTGTAAAACTTCCCGAGCAAACACGGATAACTGGATGATATCAACATGATAACATCTTTTATTATCGCGGTTATCATTTTGATATTATGTTATCAATGATAACCGAATGATAACAACATTTGTTATCAGTGTATCAGTGACAGACATTTTTGATAACAGGTTGATAATAAAATATGTTATCACACATCTTTCCTATAACTTTTTTATAGAGCGTGTGTTATTAAATAAAGTTGACTTTTCGTCATACATAATTTTGTAAAATTATTTTAAGCGTAAGTTTATTCCAAAACACTCATCTCTCACAATTTTTCTTTTATTTAAGACCACAAAATTCAAAAATATATGATGATGCAAATTGAGTTATCAACTTGAACTCAGTGATTACACAATTTGCTATTGCTTTGTTATTTGACGAACAAATTTGAGTTCTCAGTTTTGTTATGTTGGCTGTTAATTCAGCCAAGGTGATAACAAAATCAGTTATCAAATGATGATAACCAGATAACAAAACCTGTTATCATTTTGCTATTCAACTTTGCTCGGGTTTCTAATTATGAAAACATAACCCAGTTACTGAACTGTAGCGGAAATAAATCCGAGGTACATTCGATTTGCATAATCTGCTGATTTAGACATAGCGTGATATATTCTAGCAATATTAACAACTTTCAAATGAAGTCGTCTGACTTTATTTTTATGTGGTTAAATTATTCTTTATATTAAAAACACAAGACGCCGTGAGCGGCTATTGGATCAGTTGGTATTTTTTATGTTTCAATAATCGCTCATTCAAAAATTATTATGTATACTAATTCTTTTTGCTGAAGTAGGTATAATTTGACCATAAAAAATAGCAGGATAAATAACAATTTCTAATTATGTAATGCTTTTTATCCAGTATGTTCGTCACGAAATCTGTTTACCGTGAGCGGAATAGGAACACTTAGATGCAGTAACAGTTTCAATTAAATATTTTTTATGAATGTTTTTCAAATAATTTCTATATTAACGCTGATCATCTATACTTGGAGCTACATTGTTACATAAAAAAAGTATTGATCGACTCAATAGTTATTTTAAAATGAACCTTCGAACACCTTACTTCCCTTAAATGAGGGGAATATGGTGCAGAGATGGTACTCTATTTCTTTTCCCTGCGAAATAGGAAAACTACGGTGATAGTAAACAGTACGATGTGGTTAAACATTAAAATAAATGTAAGTTTTCCATAGCAATATGTAAAGAAAGTTTTTTACTGCATTTAACATTCTATTGTTTTTGTAGTTCTTTTAAGAATAAAATGATAGTATTTTGAAGCAGATTTTTTAAGATGTGTCATGTTCAAATACTATTAAAGTAAAGCTGGTTGAATCGATTCTTACTGTTTAACTTACTACATGGTAGTTAAAAGTATATGCTATTAGTACAAAATAAAAATGGATCTGAAAAAGTGACATGAAAATGGGTTTTCAATCAAGCCCTAGCTGAGACAGTGATTAGGGTAACTGTATATTTGAAATATTTACCTTTATATTTTTATTCTTAATTATTATTATAGTTTATTAGTTAGATGGCATCAAACATGTTCTTGCTATTTTATGAGAAAGTTTTGAACCATAAAATATAGGTCATTGCGTAAAATTATTAAATTACAAAAGAGTTCTTAGTTTTGAATAAATTATAAATTATTTAATGAAAATATTTTAGTTCTTTGAACTAACACGTATCAATTTTCATTTATATTCTTTTCTCGTGAACATGAAAATGGTTTGAATTAATAAAATCAATGCGTCATCGCAATGAATATCAGATATGAGAAAATTTATAATCATTAATTGCGTTATTATAAGTAAATTAAAAAATGATGTCATTGCGACAATAATGGATTAGCTACAATTTGTAATTGTAAGTCTCAAATATGAGAATAGTTTAAAACCACAAAATCTATGGGTCGTTGCGGTGAATATGAAGTAAGATTGTTGAAGGTATTTTGTCTGTATTATTTACAATTTTTTGAGAATGGTTTAATGCTTTGGAGAAACTATAAAATTTGCTCAGTTAATTATGGTTTATAATATGAAAAAGTATAATAAAAACAAGAAAATGATAACTCTTTGCCAAAATTATTATATTGCAACGGAAATCTGATATATATCTGTTATAATACGTAATAATACATAGATATGATTTGTGCAAATATTATCAATAAATAGAAATTGTTAAATTACCAATTTTGTAAACTGTTTGTCGTGCTTTGAAAACAGAAATAATAACTGCTCTATTTTTTATATTTATTACGTTGAGAAAATTTCAAATCGTAAACACAACTACTATGAAAACGCAACCATAGTCAGAGACTGTTCTGTATTATTCATGATTTTGTGAAAATATTGTTAGTTCTTAGAGCAAGTAGCCATTATAATTGTTGAGAAAGTTTGTTTTTTTTTCAAAACTTAATAACGGATTTGAATAATAAAATCAATTAGTCATCTTGAATAATATGAAACAAGAGCAGAAATAGTATATTCTTGTATTACATGGTATTTTGTGAAAATATTGAAGTTTTATAACGAAATTTCATCGGTTAATTTATACAAGCTTACCAACTCTAAATGATAACATTTAATTCAACATTTTCAAATAATAAAATCCATGGAACATTGTGGTCAATTTCAGGTTGTTATTACGATCTAACTTTTCTGGTATTTTCCACAGTTTTGTGTAAATGTTTTAGTTCTTCAGAAATCACCAAAAATGTTCTGTAGATATATTTACTTTTATATATAACTAGTGGTCCCGGCAAACTTCGTTTTGCCATCAAGTAGGCTGTTGGAAAACGTCAAGAAATTCCCCATACAAATTACACCTTAGTCTTCTCCCGTTTTCCCGATAAACCCGGCGACTTTCCCAATTTTTTTCTTCGCACGAACACGTCGCATCCCTTGAGGAGTGCAACAGTGAAAATCTTGCGGTAATCCGTTGGACCGTTCTCAAGCCATTTCGTGACATACAAACACCACTCCATTTTTATTTATGTAGATTATGCTCCAAACCCTTAAAATGATATGGTCTGGAGGCAATCAGTTATTTGCATTTGGCAGACAAAATGTCGAAAGGTGAGAATTAGAAGAGAACGAAATGATCTTGAAAGAATTAATCTCTTCCGAAAGAATTAATAATTCGATATTTTTTTTCTTTTCGATGTGTTATTCCTTTCGACGTTTTGACATTCAATGTTTGTTGTGTTTTGATACGTTCTATCAATTTATATATGAATCTGAAAAATTTTAAGCCGTGGAGATTATAAGAAAATGCGGCAATTTCGAAATTATAGGAAAAATTTTAAATGTTTCTGTATTATACATGATTTTCGAGCACACTTATTTTTCTTGAAAATTTACAACAATTTAGAAAATTATACAGATGATAAAATGTTCAAACTTTGGTAGCAACAGAATATTTTTGTATTATAAGGTAATTTGTGAAAATATTGTAGTTCTTAAAATAAAATTTCATCGCTTGTGTTGTGCAAACTTGACAACCCTAAATATGACAATATTTTAAAATAAAAAACCCATGGATCATTGCAAAAAAAATCAAACTGTTGTTAGGATCGTATTTTTCCGATATTATTCACAGTTTTGCGAAAATGTTGTCGTTCTTAGAAAAACATAAAAAATGTTTTAAAATATGTTTATTTGTTATATCTCACAATTGAAGCATTGTCTTTAAATTGATAAGGTCTAGAGACAACCAATAAATTGTAGAAGAAATTTCAGAATTTAATACAGAAAATTACAATGCAAGATTTTGTGAAAGTATTGTAGTTCTTTGAACAAACAGCTATCAACGATGTTCAGAAAATTTGTTCCTCATGAACATACAAAGAGTTTAAAATTATAAAACTGATGACTCATTGCGATAAACATGAAATTATTGTAGAAAACCTGTATTTTTCTGTATTTTTGACTATTTTGTGAAAATATTGTAGTTTTTCCAACAGAAATTCATTATCAGTGTTCTGCAAATTTGATGGCCTTAAATATGTGTATATTTTAAGATCATAAAACGTTTGAGTCATCGCGATAAATTTCAAGTTATAGTTGAAAATGTATTTTTTCTGTATTCTACGCAGTTTTGTGAATATATTGTAGTTCTTTGAACAAACAGCGATCAACGATGTTCAGGAAATTTGTTTCTCATGAACAAACAAAGAGTTTAAAATTATAAAACTGATGACTCATTGCGATAAATATAAAATTACTGTAGAAAACCCATATTTTCCTGTATTTTTCATTATTTTGTGAAAATATTGTAGCTTACCCAACAGAAATTCATTATCAGTGTTCTGCGAATGTGATGGCCTTAAAAATGAGTATATTTTAAGATCATAAAATGTTTGGCGCATCGCAATAAATTTCAAGTTATAGTTGAAAATGTATTTTTTCTGTATTCTACGTAGTTTTGTGAATATATTGTAGTTCTTTGAACAAACAGCGATCAACGATGTTCAGGAAATTTGTTTCTCATGAACAAACAAAGAGTTTAAAATTATAAAACTGATGACTCATTGCGATAAATATGAAATTACTGTAGAAAACCTGTATTTTCCTGTATTTTTCACTATTTTGTGAAAATATTGTAGTTTTTCCAAAAGAAGCTTATTATCAGTGTTCTGCAAATTTGATGGCCTTAAAAATGAGTATATTTTAAGAACATAAAACGTTTGGGTCATCGCGATAAATATCAAGTTATAGTTGAAAATGTATTTTTTTTTCAGTATTCTACGCAGTTTTGTGAATATATTGTAGTTCTTTGAACAAACAGCGATCAACGATGTTCAGGAAATTTGTTTCTCATGAACACACAAAGAGTTTGAAATTATAAAACTGATGAGTCATTGCAATAAATATGAAATTACTGTAGAAAAACCTGTATTTTCCTGTATTTTTCACTAGTTTGTGAAAATATTGTAGTTTTTCCAACAGAAATTTATTATCAGTGTTCTGCAAATTTGATGGCCTTAAAAATGAGTATATTTTAAGAT
Organism: Aedes aegypti; assembly: GCF_002204515.2. Taxonomy (NCBI): domain Eukaryota; kingdom Metazoa; phylum Arthropoda; class Insecta; order Diptera; family Culicidae; genus Aedes; species Aedes aegypti. Next base: position 111,688,407 of record NC_035109.1, read on the forward strand.
CATAAAATGTTTGGGTCATCGCGATAAATTTCAAGTTATAATTGAAAATGTATTTTTTCTGTATTCTACGCAGTTTTGTGAATATATTGTAGTTCTTTGAACAAACAGCGATCAACGATGTTCAGGAAATTTGTTTCTCATGAACAAACAAAGAGTTTAAAATTATAAAACTGATGACTCATTGCGATAAATATGAAATTACTGTAGAAAACCTGTATTTTCCTGTATTTTTCACTATTTTGTGAAAATATTGTAGTTTTTCCAACAGAAATTTATTATCAGTGTTTTGCAAATTTGAGTATATTTTAAGATCATACAATGTTTGGCGCATCGCAATAAATTTCAAGTTATAGTTGAAAATGTATTTTTTTTTCTGTATTCTACGCAGTTTTGTGAATATATTGTAGTTCTTTGAACAAACAACGATCAACAATGTTCAGGAAATTTGTTTCTCATGAACACACAAAGAGTTTAAAATTATAAAACTGATGACTCATTGCGATAAATATGAAATTACTGTAGAAAACCTGTATTTTCCTGTATTTTTCACTATTTTGTGAAAATATTGTAGTTTTTCCAACAGAAATTTATTATCAGTGTTCTGCAAATTTAATGGCCTTAAATATGAGTATATTTTAAGATCATAAAATGTTTGGGTCATCGCGATAAATTTCAAGTTATAATTGAAAATGTATTTATTCTGTATTCTACGCAGTTTTGTGAATATATTGTAGTTCTTTGAAAGGCTAACAATCAAAAATTCAATGCCAATTGTTAGATTACACTAATACGATCATCATACAATAAAAAAATCTATAGGTTATCGCGATAAATTCTAAGTTATCTACAAATTACCGCCGGTTAGAAATTTTTTTAGGACTTGCTCCGGTGTTTTAAGTACTACAAATCAAACAGTAGTTCCCAAAAATATTTCAAAAATCTGACATGAATCTAGAAGCCCATACATTTCTGTAGGTGCCAAAATTGTGTAAATCGGGCTTATGACAGCCGAGATATAGTGGGTTGAATTTAGCGTTCCAACTGATTTTGAGGCTTCGTCCTCGGTGTGTTAATAAGCTGAAATTCTATCTGTCCGTTACGTCCATCTCCTGAAGTTAATAAGTCGTTCTTTACTGCAGCCGCAATGTTTCTTGATATTGATTGACAGCAAGTGTTCGTCTCACACCGATATGGTCCAACAACATTTCGTTTCTTCCAGCAATAGGCAGCAATATGTCCAAATTGGTTACAGCAATAGCATTTCACAGGCCTCCTTGAAAACGTCTCCAATCTTGAGTCATTTCCTATCATACGAAAAGCTTGAACAATCTCTTCAACCGTTTTGAAATTCATCATTCGTGCTTGTTTTTTCAGTACTGGATTCAATATTCCTTCAACTATGTATTCGACTATTTCAGATTCTTGCATCTTCAATTTTTGGGCGATAACTTTTTTGTCTTGACAGTATTCCATAAACGTTTCAAATTTTCCACTCCAGGTCTTCTTTTCCAACAGTCTTCGAATCTCAATTGTGTTCACAGGACTATCGTAACACTCCCTCAAGCTTCGTATGATTTCTTAGTAATTTTTCAGCAAAAAATCCGCCTGCGAGTGCAACCAGAGTTTAGCCTTCCCTTTCAAATTTTGAATAACGACAAGCTTCATGATGAACTCATTCACACCCAACGCACGTTTCGTATTTTCTACAACGGATATGAAATGGCTTACATCTTCTCCAGTGTCTCCAGAAAACGATGGCAACATTGAGGAGATTTCTTCTGGTTTGAAACTTTCACTGGAACAACTCGATCAACTTCACAGACGTAGTTACAACCTCCGTTATCCGCGCAATTCGACGCTAATCCGGTTGATGGCTGAACAGCGGCAGCAGCAGCATTCATTGCGCTTGAAACGACGATACCTGCAGCTAGTAATCCGCCTACGTGAAGTGAATTTCCCGACATCTTATACTGCTTCGCGTTAGAAAATGGGTTAACCAACGTGCGAAGTTTGATTTTTGACCAACTTCACCGCGTCGCGACTCGATTCTTAATAGTGCGCATAATGCACACGGCGGAGGGCATAGATGCGCACTATAGTGAAGTGACTCGCGACGTGGCGAAGTTGGTCAAAAATCAAACTTCGCACGTTGGTTAACCCATTTTCTGCGACCATATACATATTGCTGATCCTGGCTTTTGTCATAGTCGTACACGATCTTGGGGAAAGTTCCACCTTGCGACTTATGAACAGTAAAAGCACAGGCACTAACTACCGGAAACTGATTGCGTTTGCATTGGATTATGCTGCTCAGTTTGATACTAAAATAATAATTCTTTATGCAGAAGTGAAATTGGAATTTCAAAACCAAGAGCGTTACGTTGGCATGAAATATTTTAAACTCTTAAAACTAATTACTGGCTTAACGAAATTCCTTGATTAGCACCTCAATCGAAAGATAAGGCATAATAGGGTTATGTCGATTACTTGCTGAAACCCACATAGGGTAACCAATATATTTTGGACCACTATATATTTTGGACCCCCTGGGCCATTTTCCTGCATAATTCCCAGCTTTAATCGAAAGACCAACTCAATTTGCATGTCATTTGGAAAGATAGGACTATTTCGCACTTGCATCAACCGTTTGTACATAGACACAGTGTGTATTTTATCTGAAATTAATTTAATTTAATTGGTTCATCCATGCAACCGTTAAACACGTTACACACATAAATTGAAGCCGTCAGAAATTTTTCAAATGTAAACAAAAACTTTTTTCAAATTTCTTAACTAAAACCGTAGAATGTCTTCAGTTTTCCATTGTCAATCGATTGATTAGACTATGGGCGAACATATTATACAACCAGTGTTGTGGGATTTGTCGCCAAATGATAAAAATACCGGGGGTCCAAAATATATACTTGGTCCAAAATAATGAAAAACAGTGCTTCACAATTCAATTATTTTCGAAGTTTTATGGATCCTACATGACCGTATGGGCATTTTTATCTCGTAGAGGAAGTTTTTCTCTACATGTTGGCATGTTCTTTGACTTGGTCACGCTGTGCATTTAATTAATTGGGACAAAAAACTAAAATCACTTCCTTAGGGGGTCCAAAATACGACCGTTACCCTGCTTGTCCAAATAGTTTAATAACTGTTTTAAAAGAGAACGTTGATTTCAAGCGAATCTATAAATAGGGGTGCTAGAGAAAAGTTGACGTTGTTTGCTTTTCACTCTCCGCTTGGACCGCATCTCAGCAGGCAACAGATCGGCTTGCCCTGACCGGGCATGCTTCTCAGACACAAACATCGATAGTGAAGGACTCCTCCGTTTGTCTTGCTTCGCCCAAATCAAACTGACCATGGACCGACCGAGAGAAGATGCCGTCCGAAGGCAATGCCATCACCGCTGCCACCGCCAAGAAGAAGAGGAAGCAGCCCACAGGAGAATGAGATGGTTTTGACCGCTTTCACAGCCCTTAACGAATGGAACGGGTCCTCCCTGCATATGATTGAGGAATACATCGGCGGAAACTGCGATACAACTGCGATGTCGGAAAGATTGCAAGATTGGCAAGAGTGAAGTGAAATTCTGGGAATCTGTGGATGTGGCTGGCATTCGAGGAGAAGGAGAAAAAGAAGGTAGTTCCTAAGCAAAACCCCACCAAGTTTCAAAGACCGCCGCGATGAAGAAGACCCGAAGAAGCCGCCACCGCAAACCTCATCGGGCGAGGAGGATTCCAACCAGTGCGCCGTCAAAATGTGTCCGTGTTAATCGACTTCAACAATTAAATCGGACCTTTTCAGGGCCAACAAATGTGTTCTAAAGAGTTATTTGTGTAATATTTCCTAATGTGTTTACCACATGCTTGCTATAATCTCTTAATTCTTCTCGATTTGTTATGAATACCGTACACCCCCGTTAATTTAAACGGTACCTCATGCAAATAATCGGGGTTCATTTTTAATTTGAACATCTAGTCGTCCTAGAAACGTGTTTCTGATTACCTCTTTGGTTTTGTTTTGATTCTGCGTTCCGTTCCACAGCGTTCCATTTCACTTTACTCCGTTCCATGATCGAAATGACGTTTGAACCATTTTTAATCTGAACGATGAGCAAATTAGCGGGGTACAAATTTAAAAGTGTTCAGATTAAATGTGGTCAAACCAACGGGGGTTCTCGGTTATTGATAATTGCCAATAGAGGCCTTCCTTAGCCGATTGGTCAGAGTCCGCTGCTACAAAATAAAGCCATGCTGAAGGTATCTGAGTTAGATTCCTGGTTGGTACAGAATCTTTTCGTAATTGGAATTTCCTTGACTTCCCTCGGCATACAGTCTAATCGTACCTGTCACACGTTGTACGAATGCGAAAATGGCAACTTTGGCAAAGAAAGATCTCTGTTAATAACTGTGAAAGTGCTCATTGAACACTAAGCTTAGAAACAGGTTCTGTCCCAGTGAGGACGTTATGCCAAAAAGAAGAAGAATTGACATTCTGAATTATAACTAAAGGAAGGTTGCAATTATGACAATTCACTTAAATTAAAATGCAGCAAATTACATGGCGTAGTTAACGTCATGCTGTCGTGTCTTGTACACAACCCCTACTGATTTTTAGAGTATTTTACTTCGAAATCCGAAACTCTGAAAACCATAACGTAATTCAATACTCACAATCACAGCAAATATCATCTATCATCATACATCCTATCATCTGCAAAAAGCTATCGCACTGTTCTTAGAGTCTGACTCAGAACTGACCGAAGTTGTGTCCATAGTAGTCCTACGTCAACCCCGTGGTAATGTTACAGAGATTACTTAACCCAATTTTTCTCTACAAGGCTTTTTTGTATAGTTCTCGCATATCTTGTGGCCGTAAAAGACAATGGCAACCGAGTGTGTAGCTTGTTATTACCGTACCATCGAATGGAAGCGCATCTTATTTAATAATGCTACGATGAAGAAATGATCCTCCTCTATCTCCCAGTGGTGATAGTTATTATCCTGGTCCATTCATATGCTTAGAAACAAGTAGCTACGCACTCGGTTACCAATGGCTATTTGCACGTTTTTTGTTTACGCACGGAACGCACACCCGTACAAAAATATAATCAGCTGTATTGCCAAGTCAAGTTTAAAATCCACTTTTTTGCAAGGAGTTTACCCGTACTCTTGTTCATAGTAGTAGTATTTTTAAGTTATGATAACTCCCATATCAAGTAAGGGATTTTTTTTTTCAAAACGGTGTCCAAAAATGATTGCCACCGCTAACGTTATTTTACTTCAGCCGACAATACATCTAATACTCATTCATTGCTCTACATAGTCATCCAAGACTTCCATCAGCAGAAAGAATTTGCATACGACCAGCACGAGAGTACGATGTGCGCTGGGTTAAGTTTATTTATCTTTGTCACGATTTTTGACTGTTTTTATCTTATACTGTTGCTGGGGATTTCACTATCGCTTTCAGATATTCAATTGATCAGTTGATCTATAAAAATCGCTCTGCTTCTTCTATTACTATAGTTCCGGCAAAACTTCCCACCATTCATAACCACGCCAAGTATCTATTATAGTGAAAATTGATTCCATGCGTTGGAATTATTAACGCTAACTACTGTTCAATGTTCAACCAGCAAAAATTGAATTGGCAAAAAATCTGAGTTTCGATTCACTTCCATTTAAGTTCTGCATTCGAGCTGTTGCTATTTTGAGCTGTGCTTAGCTGAGAAGAAAGTTCCAATCTATAGGAAGTGTCCTTACCGTGGGGATGTGGTGGCCCTTGTTGTTAGCGTACCTTTTGGCAGCCGTAGTTTTAATATATTCTTACGTTCAATGGACTCGAAGAAAAATGTATGCCATGTTGGCCAGTATGTCCAGTCCCAAAACATTGCCGGTGATTGGTCATGCTTACAAGTTCTTCAATGTTAGTCCAGGTGAAGTCCTCTTATTGTTTTAACTCTAATTAAAATTAGTGAAATTCAAATAGCCGGTGTTTAGACAGACTAGACCAGGTGTTTCAATGGTTCTACAGTAAAAAAATACCCCATGCTTTGGAAATAATAAAATATTTCCATTATTTGCTGTGGAGTATTTATATTTGCTAATACCTACATTTGTATCAAAATAAGTATCATCGGAAAAAAAAAATAGAAAATATGGAGTCCTTAAAGTAGATACTTTAAGTTAGAGATGGGCAAAACGGCTTATTTTAGTGAACAGATCCGATCCGAATTACTCATTTTAGTGAACCGGATCTTTTGAACGGTTCAATGGCTCAGCGGCTCGCAAAGGAAGAGAGAACTGACCCGCGCAGGCGAACGAAAAAAAAAAGAGCGGTTTTGCGCGAGATCCATCGCACCTTTCGTATCTTCGCTCTCTCATTCTTCGTAGTCCTTCCACAACCTCCTCGGCAGATTTCCCCTACCAGCACCAAAAGGAAGAAGCAAAATGTGCTTTGACATTTGAGTGGGAACTTTTTCTCTCTATACTTCATCTGCCTGTTCGTAAGTGAGCAGGACTATGACTGCTGAGAGTGCGGAGCTGCAGCAAACTGCTTGCATGCGTCCCGTGGCGCGCAAAGTAAGGCACGTGTATAGCGTTGCAATGAAGACGAGAAAAGAACGAAAGAGACTAGGGTTAAATAATCGGTTCGTCTTTTTCCAGGTGACTTTTTGCCTGTTCCGTGGTGATCAAATGACCCGACTCTCGCCAAAAAAGAGCCACAGATCACTCGTTCTTTTGAGTGATCCGGATCTTCTAACGACTCCGATTCCTTTTGCCCATCTCTACTTTAAGTACGCCATAATATCATCTAGTCCGATTTGTCTGAACACCGACGATATGAAAAGTAGAGAAATCGAATAACAATTTATATAAACTTTATTACAGAGGCACTTGCCAAAACTATACGGTATTTCAGAAGATTTCCTTCTCCGGTTTGCTTACACATGGGACCATTGCCTCATGTGGTCGTTTTCGACCCCGAATCGATACAGGTCGTCCTTAACTCTCAACATTGTCTTCAAAAACCGCACCAATATTCATTTCTTTGGATTCCCAGAACATTGATGTGTGCCCCTGGTAAGTCAAACTAGGATCCATTACAAGCTGATTTAATCATAAACAACTAATCCATCTTGTTTCAGTTCACATGTGGAAAACACAAAGAAAAGCTTTCAATCCCGCATTTGGACCAGCTATTCTTGGAAGTTTTGTTCCGGTTTTCAACGAAAAATGTGCCATTCTTATGGAAATTCTTGAGCAACACGTTGGCAAGCCGCAAAGGGATTTTACTCGGGATATTCTAAAATGTACTCTGGATCAAATTTACGGTATGACCTATTTGGGGGTGGGACATTTTGCATAGTGACGTTTCGCATAACCAGAAAGAGAGTAATTCACATTTTTTTTCCTATCAAAATACTCCACTGAATACTTTCTTGTGCTTTTTCGGTCTATTGGCTTTCACTCTGATGAGATTCCCTAAAATTTACAACCAAGGATCACATTTTGAGAAAATTAAGAGTATCTCTCACTCATTGCTTTCTGTAACAATCATGATTCGCAGCATATCATGATAGTCTGTTTGTCATCTTCTGCTACAGCTTAGAATAGATTGGGGGTGGAACAGATCATTCTTATTCGCTTGCTTTGATCTTGCTTCGAAATCAAATGAGAACGAATTCTGCAATGCCTGTGTACAACCATTTTCGACAGAGTTCTCGTTGACCCTTTGTTTGTTGACTGGGGTCAATATGACCTTTTTGTTAGTTGATCGATTTGTGAAATGTATTCATGAGTTGATTCGTTTTCGTGAAAAAATAATTTTCTGTTATGATTTTCTTCAAAACAGTACGTTGTTGTACCTTGCTGCCATATTGACTCTAAATTAAAACCACGGTAACTTTCCGAAATTCAACTGTTTAGGATAGGAAATAAAGTTGACGTTCTAACATTTATAAAAAATAACATTGTTAGCAAGTTCTATCTTGTTATCCACATGAGATATGAAGTTAAAGTGTTTGACAAAGTTGTTCAGAAAGCCAAGAACTTCTTCTATATACATTTTTCATACGAAATGTTTTTTTGTGAAATGAACCACCCCGACTAATTTGTGAAATAACAAAAACTTTTGATCAACGTGTGTATTTGTAGTGACCGCCTTCGAATGTGAATTCAATATGCAGTTGTCACCGGATGGAGATAAATCCATGGATTTATTTGAAAGTTATGTGGGGTTTGTCACCAAGCGATTTTTCTCAGTATGGAAGTATCCAGATTTCATATACCGCTGGACAAAAGCGTACAGAAAACAAATGCTGTGTTGTACCACATATTTTAACGAAGTACTGGAGAAAATCGTGCGTCATGTCGATATTGATAGAAGAGTCAACGATCTGTGTGGAGAGCAAAGTGTCGAAAAATATCACAACTTCGTTTATTGTCTTTCAAAATACTTACAAGCACAAGGACCTATCCCCAGAGAGGACATTTTAGCTCATTTCGGTTTTATGATTTTCGCCGGTAATGAAACAACGGCGAAAACGATCAATGCCGTTTTGCTCATGCTCGCAATGCATCCCGAAATACAAGAGCGTTGTTTTCTGGAAGTAGCAGCTGTCTGCCCTATTGAAAATCAATATATTTCGGCTGAAGATGTTTCAAACCTGACTTATCTGGAAATGGTATGCAAGGAAACGATGAGGCTCTTTCCCGTTGCTGCAATGTTGGCACGAGTAGCAACCAGTGACGTCAAACTCAACGGTAATTAGTTTTCAATCACTTTGAACTGTAAGAAATTACCCAAGCATTTTTTTATGTTCCAGATCGTCAAACAATTCCGGCAAACACGAGAATCATAATAGGAACCTACCAAATCCATCGTGATCCAAAAATCTGGGGACCAAATTCAAACCGGTTCGATCCCGACCACTTTCTACCGGATAATGTCGCCAAACGGCATCCGTACTCGTACATTCCCTTCAGTGGTGGACCACGGAACTGCCTTGGACCGCGTTTTGCATGGTTATCCATGAAAACTATAATTGCATTTATTTTGAGACAATATCGCTTGAACACTTCTCTCAAGTTCGACCAGCTGAAGGTGGCGTATGGAGTGCTGTTGACCATTGCCAATGGGTGTCCAATGACGATAGAAAAAAGATAGGAAAATTTGTTTGAAGTTCGATCTGTTTCATGTGATTAATAAACTACTATTCGATTCAAAGAAAAGCATCAGGACACTAAAAACGTGTATCAAACTGAGTTGTCATATCAAGTCAAATTTTTGTAGCACGTGTAACCGATCGTCATGGTTTTCAACCGAATTTGAGGTAAATTTTCATTCCTTTATCACAGAAAACTCTCCATAACTTGAGTTAGGGGGGTATGCGATGCAAGGGACCATCGAGGTAGCCTCAAAAACCAACTTTTACTATGGTTCCCTAACTAGATATCAAAATACAAAATATCGAGTAAAGGAGAGTTGCCTGTACATTTAAAAACACTCTCGTGTCATGGAACTACTAAACATTATTTTGATTAACTCTTAGAACTTTAACCTCTAAAACTGTGGATCATGTAATGAACTTAACAACTACCGAAAAACTTCCACTCGGCAGGTTAGCCGTAAGCCACGAATCATAAATAAAAGTATGTAATAAATCGTTTAATCGGCACTAACAACGAATCTGTAACTGCGCCCAAAACCCTCTTCGTCGTTAACAACGTACGGTTCCGACGCCTGCCTCGGTATGAGTTTAAGTGACAGAAGCAGCTAAATGTCGCCACAGCACATGCCCAGCATCTCGAACAAACGTTGCCGGAAGAGGATTTGCTTGTTGAAGACCATGGGCGTAGTCAGAATTTTTGTCGGAGTGGGAGGAGGGGAGGTGTTTCGAGTGACCTTAAAAGTTCTTTCTGGTATACACAATCTCTGCACCCTTTTTTTCTTGGAATGTTTAACTATAAAAAACATCAATCCTCCTTTTAAATGTTCTGATCGATAGTCCAACAGCGGTTCAAAAATTTACATAGGTACTAGAAAAAAAATGGAAATTTATTTAGTGGAGATCCTACACTGGAGCTTGCTTCAGCTTGAGCTTGATTGGCCGCCCGTGGTTGCTACTCCAGTATCACCAGATCAGCTGCACTTACACAAGGAACCAACCGAATGACTGCTTGGGACTAACAGAACCCTCAGTGTATAAGTGCTGGTGATATTCTATTTTTAGGCGACAATGGCGCCTGCCACGTCAGAATGCAGACCAATGTGGGGAAGGGGGAGGAAATGATGTTGCACTTATACTGGCCCACTGTAGACCGTGGAGTCCGACTGCATCTACGCCAGTTCACGCGGAAGTGTATGGATTGGGGGAAAAGGCATTGCAGAGAGGTTTGCTTTTGTGGTTAGTAGACTGCCTATGTATCAGGCGTAAGGAAAGGCATGCGCGTGGAAGAATCGAAGCGTTAGGGAAACGGTTTCTCGTCCGTCTCTGGTTCTAGCGTTTGCTATAAACGAATAGTTTGAGTGATGATAAAAAAGACTTATTGCGATATATAAAATATATAAAAAAAGACTTATTGCGAGTCAATTTCCGCTAGTCCATTCAAAGCAAATTTACTTGCTACCCAGTGCATTGAAAAGGCAAATAGGCAGCTATACTTACCAAGCTGTGTTTTAACAGAAACACTCAAAATTTCAAAAACTGTGGTTTCGATGGTTTTGAGTTTTGGTCCAGGTTTCAAATTCAGTAATAACTGCTATGTGTGAGTTATGAGCTGTTAAACAGCTCATCTTCTTTACCATTCAAAGAACAAGCATTCCAATTAAGATTATTCATAACATTATTCGAGTCTATCAGAAAAACTTAATCCAATAGAAATTTTATTAATAAATTCTATACTAACTTAGACTGCTTAAGCCAAAGTGGTGGTTATGAACATTACATCAATCATTTCATCTAATTGTTCACAAAAAATCGAAATCAGAGGGAGACTTGAAGTAGGGACATTTTCTTTTGATTTTCTGTTTGCATTTTCCGTTGATGAAGAGACGGAATAGAAAGTACCTATATTTGATGAGGGGAGACTGAAATTACTTGTGACATTATTGGCATATAGATTTCTCTGGGAATTGAACAAATTCGAACGGGTACTCTGCCGTGAATCGCAAGTCATTCCCATCTGTAAAAAGTATGCATTGAGAAAATGGGGTGTGAAGTTTCCAAACTCGTTTTCCATATGAATATTCAAAAAATTCCAGAGGATTGGAATATGTTCAAATCTTAATGAAACTTTCACAGTTTGCATTTCACAACGATATCTTTCTGAAAAAAATATAAAAATGATCAGAACACGGTTCATTTTTGTGTTACACGGTGCGGAAATCTGTTGTGGGACTGATATGTGGTTACTTTTCATTATGGGACAATTTGACTTGCTGTTTTTTTCCTACTTTTTCCGAACAAATCTTATTATCTCAATAGGGCAGCTGAAAGAGCATTGGAAGATATGTTGAAAACTGAACTCAACTCAATTTTGACGAAAATGCAGATGGGACTGACTTGCGATTCACGGCAGTACTAGTCTGAAAAAAATTAGCTTGTTAATGAGCATGATTAAAATATACCTGTTGGGTTGTTTTCGAAGCAAAAACTCGTTAATTGAAACATGAGAATTGTTGGAGATTTTGCCAGGAGCATTCCGGGTACGAAAACGTTGCAATTCTGCTGCCTGGTACGAATCTCAACGATTCGTTTGCGCTAAGGGCAATCCCACAAGTAAGGCTTAATGTTGCCCCATACATACGCACATTGCGCATACAAACTTTTTGGTATCTTCCTTCAAACGTCCATAGAGTGAGAAGAACCTCAGTGAATCATGCATCTAGCTTCTTATTTTCTGATTTGTCAGAAGGGCCAAACCTCAAAAAGACAGCCTTATGCAGCTGTCAAATTACTTAAATTCTATCTCTTTCTTCAATAAGCCATTTTACGACACTGGTCAAATGACAGGAGAGCTGGGATTAAAGTTTTCCTTTTCAATCATCGTGACTGTGCGCATTTCTAGCGTAGCATATATGGAGAATTATTATTAAAATATTTCTGATCACAAAAGTGCTTTTTAAAGCGAAAATGGGTAGCAAAGTGGTAGCTGATACAATAACTAGGTGTAATCTTGCAGTAACGAAAATTTTTGGATCTCTGTTTCGCCATTTTCTTCATGTCCCCGTTTGGTAAGATAAGGCGTTGTTTAAAATCACGCTGGATTTTATCAAATCAAAATCTCAGGTCTCCTGTCAATTAATGCCGTTGCAACGATCAGCTGTTCCGAAACATCTCGTAAAATGGCTTATTGTAGTACCTTTCTAAAATCTGATACCCTTCTTCATTCTTTTCTGTGAATTTCGCACTCGCATACCTATAGTCGTACAGAAAATGGTGTGTTTAACGTTGATCATTTTTATTCTTTCTAACCCCAACGTTTTCTATAATCTAATGAAAAGAATTAATAACATTAAAAACATTATGCGCTCTTCTTAGGAACTATGAAGCAGGGATTTTCCCGGACGTCACCTCTCCTCCACGGTGATCGGACAACCGTCTTCGATTTTCATGAACGAGTTGAACTTGACGGTTATCGTGTCCATCGTTAGGGTGGTCCTCAGTCGATACCTCCGCAGAATGTGTACCAGCATAATTTTCATCGAAAGCCATGCATACCGCACTCCCAAACAGTTCCGAGGGCCACCGCTGAATGGAAGAAACGAATAGGGATGCCGTTTCGCTACCAAATCCGGTAGAAAGTTATCCGGGTTGAAGTTTTTGACGTCGGGTCCCCAGTTTTTTGGATCCATGTGCAATTTGTAGAAGCAGCATATTAGGGTGGAATTAGCTGGGATGGTGATGTCGTCTAAAAAGGAAGAATATTATTTTCATAAATTCAAGGGTATTTTTATTTGGCATGCAATCAGTTTCAAAATACATTGAATGTTCCTTCGTTTTTCTGGAAGCTTGGAGTACGGGGACAATCAGTGGCGTAGCTAGGGATTTCGGGGCCCGTTGCGGAGTCGAATTTGGGGGTCCTTCAAAACAGAGATGTTTTTTTCATGACATTATGATTTTGAGTAAAATAATCATACTTGTTGTCATATATTTAGGGTAAAATGACCATTATTAAAGTATTATGTCCATCGGAGCCGATACACAAATCTTCCTTTTATAAGGATATGATTTTGGATTGTCAAATCTTTTCTTTAATATTCAATAACTTTTTTATTTGGGGTCTTTGGCTTTCAGTCTCTAGGAATCATAAACGGATTTCCGTTCTACACCTGACGTTTCGGTCACATTTATTGTGCCTTTTTCGAAGGATAGACAACGATCACTGCGTTCTCGTCGCGTTCGCTTTCATAGTCAAATTGGCCTCATGCTAGCGGAGTTTGTTTTTGTTCGTTTTCGCACTGATCGGGTATCATTCGGCTGATTTTTTACGACACTGATGAATACAATAGGATTGATACCAAACTTAGGCGTTTCAAGCAGCAGTATGAGGCTTCTTCTTCTTCTTTCTTCTTTTTGGCGTTACGTCCCCACTGGGACAAAGCCTGCTTCTCAGCTTAGTGTTCTTATGAGCACTTCCACAGTTATTAACTGAGAGCTTACTATGCCAATCAGGGCCGTACATTTTAATTTCATTGAAAGCATTTTCAGTCCCCAACTGACTGACTCAAGCTTGCCTTCCAATTGAAATTCTACTGTTTCGTTTCAATCCGACGAACCTTTCCTTTCATCACAGCAAGCGTAGTCTTCCATTTCTTTCTTGCTGCCTGTGCATCGCGCGTCATAATCAGAGCCTCACCGCAGCGAGCTGGTCTTTCAATCGGTAGTCTCTAAATTTAGGAGCTGATTAATTCAAATGAACGATGTGGTGGCCCGCATAGATTCTCTATCTTAATTTATTTCTTAACATATTACATACATTAATATTGCAAAAATAGGTAAAATTCATTTTCACACATTTTGATGGATTTCAATGAAACCAAATGAAACGAAATTCTTACTCTTTCATTTCACCTTTTCTTGTTCGTTGTTTTCAATCGGGCAACGAAACGAATGGGTGTGGAACGAAGAACGAAGCGACGCAGTTGTTCGTCACCATCGAGACGACACAACCAAGCTTTCGTGTTTCACAAAATGCTTTCGAAAATGCACAGCCCTGATGCCAATGACCATTTTTGCATGCGTATATCGTGTGGCAGGTACGAAGATACTCTATGCCCTGGGAAGTCGAGAAAATTTCCAACCCGAAAAGATCCTCGACCGGTGGGATTCGAACCCACGACCCTCAGCTTGGTCGTGCTGAATAGCTGCGCGTTTACCGTTACGGCAGTACGAGGCTTCTGCCAGCTAACGTCTCATCATCGATACTGAGATATGGAGTTCCTGCTTGGGGAAAGGCACTGGAAACCAAGCGTTATCACGAAAAGCTGAACAGAGCGTTTCGGCGGATGACAGTGCGAGTCAGGAGTGCGTATAGAACGATATCGTCAAATGCTACATGTGTTATAGCCGGTATGATCCCCATTTGCATCACTTTGGTGGAGGGTATTGAGTGCTACCAGGGAAGAGACATCAGAAACATACGGACGATGGTCAGAGTCAGATCTATTGCGAGGCGGCTGCACGAGTGAGACTGCACGGAGAATGGAAGATGAGCCTACCGGATCATCCCAAACCTGAATGAATAGGAAGCATGGGGAGATGAACACCTTTCACAGTTCCTATCACCTGATATAGTTCTTATAAGGTCATGGATGTTTCAGGATAGATTCGGGCACACAGAGTCGCCACGCTGCCCAGATTGCCCAAACATCGAGGAGACACTGCAGCATATAGTTTTTGACTGTCCAAGATTCATGGAAATGCGGATCGAAATGCTCGGAAGCAGCGACGGAGATCTAAACCCCGATACCATCGTGCAGAAAATGTGTCACCGCGTAAGTATGTGGCACGCGGTGAATGGTTAACGCAAATCCTGTCGTCGCTGAAATATTAATGGCGAGAAGACCAGAGGGCGTCGAGTTGCGATCGGAGTAGGCTAGATCTTCCGTCGGGGACTAGGCCGAGTAGTTCAAGCGTGAAGTAGAATCGGTGATGTACAGAGTCTTCCGTTACCGGTTTCGGGAGATATTCGTTTTTCGGAGAACTCTCCATCGAAGTACGCTAGCTTCACCGTCGGAAACTACGCCAAGTAGTATCGATCACAACGAACCGCCGGCTTTAGATTTTCGGGGCACTTGCGAACCGGTAGTCACCGCTCAACCGGGATCGCAAGACTGACCTCGGCATCCATCCGGCCCGCTCGAAGAGCATGACGAGTAAAGCAGTGGGGTCAAGCACACCAAAAAGCAGAATAGCATCTATCGTAAAAAGTCTCATATGGCCCAGGCGTTTGGCTGACCCCAAAATGTGAGTGACGTTGAAGAGACAAATCACAGCCAGAGCGAATGGAGCAAGAGGTGACGAAAATGCGTTGAGACATAACAATTCCTAAACCTCCTGAAGTAATACCATGATTTAGTTTCGGTGGGACATAGGACTTGTAGCTCAAGCCAAATTAAGTTGGCGTGGTACAGAGTTGCTTTCCTCTTGTTTATCTGTTACCACACTCGAAACGAGCATGCGTAATAGACAGTTGAGTGAGAACCACAGAGCCTGAACCCCAATAGCACCCCAGATAGTCGAGTAAGGTGAAAGTTCATAGCTTTGCTTGGTGAACTGAAGTTTTCACACATCCATGTGTGAATACTTGGTCCACTAGTAAACTAAAATGAGTGAAAAAACTGTGGGTGAAAAGGGATGGAAATATAAAATGTGTAACTCTAACACAAAACTGTGTAATTTTGACACATGATTCTTGCAGCTCGAAGATTTATTAACATGATTCTTGCAAACAATTTCAAGAGTGCATTGATAGACGAACGGATGGACACCTGAATGGTGTTGAGAGCTGTGATCTGTCGGCTATGATAAACGAGTTCGTGAAAAGTTATCAAGCTGGCTTGGATGGCCAATTAACAACGGATCAGATCTTCACTATACGGGAAATTCTTCAAATATCTTTAATAGCGAAGATGATTGCGAATAAAATTGTGAAAAATTTCAGGCAAATTTATAGACATCCTCATGAACATCTATCATCGCGATGATACATTTTCTTGAACATTTCTTTGTAACTGGTGTTGAGATTTTTTACAAAATCTACAATGTTTGTTATGTTTTTCTTAAATCACGCTGGGAACTATGACAAGATGATGGGTTAGTTCAATACTGTACTAGAAGCCCGGTGGATTAGCTGCGGTACAATTTTAACAGATGCAGCTAATTTGTATGTTTCGCGGATGATATTGACATTGTCGTTCGACTATTTGAAAAGGTGACTGACGTTCACACCCACATGAAATGTAAAGCGGTGAAAGTTGTATTGAAGGTAACGTGTATAACTGATGTATGCCGATAGATTGTTTTCAAATGCTCAAACCGAGCTTACACATTCAAATTTTGTTCATACCGTTTAGTTTCACATCCTGGGTAGCGGTCCGTCCAATAACAGGAGCTATTGAGAAATGTCGCATCGTTTCCTTGCAGACCATTTCTGTGTACGTGAGCTTGCCGGCGTCTTCAATCGATACCTGTTGATTTCTATCCGGGCAAGCGGCTATGATTTCCTGGTACACGCGTTCCTGAATATCCGGATGCATAGCCAACATCAACAGAATGTTGGACATTGTGGTTGCCGTCGTGTCGTTACCAGCGAAACACATTGTCACTATGTGGTCATCTATATCTTCTCGTTTGATGTGACCTGATTTTTGTATCTCATCCAAAAGCTTCTCGACGAATATTGGTATTTTCTTAGCTCCGACATCTTTGTCCTGATAATCTTTTGATATCGAGTTCTTCGACAACATATCTTCAACTTCGTTTATTCGTGTAGCTTGCGTTAGCAGCGCTAAGAATTTACCGTGCCTCTTTTTAAATATCTGGTACGCGTTTGTGAACCGATAGATGAAGTTTAAATACTGCCATGGTTTTAAATATCTCTCCGTCACAATATCTATATACTTTTCCTGCGTTTCGACATATTCTGCTCCAGCTGGTGATCGCTGCAAATCACAATCGACTCCGAACGCCGTATCTGTAAACAGAATAGCAAATGAGAAAACTAATGACGAAATTTTAGTATTTCCCAAGCATACTTACTGCAAATAGTATCCATGAAGCATAAGACTATTTCCGAGTAATAGTCTCGTTGCGGTTTTCCAACGTTTTTGGCCATCTGTTCCACCATAACAGAACTTTTTTCGTTGAATATCGGCACAAAGCTGCTCAGCAATCCCGGACCGAAAGATGGAGTGATCAATTTGCGTAGAATTTTCCAAAGATCAACTTGAATAGAAACGGAAATTAATGGAACTGATTTCGAGGCTTGATATACGCGTAATTGGACCAGTTCTTCTAGGAAGCTTTGTTATGATTTCATTTGTTTTGCATTCTTTTACGAGTACTTAAAAATATAATGTTAATATGCAAGTTATATCTGAACAGCTGAGCAAATTTCTTGAAATTGGTCAATAAACAACTGAAATCTAGCCATCCGAAGCTGACCATCTATTTTGATAAGTCTTAAAAGAAACAAATGTTTTGTCCAATACTGTTGGTCTGATACACTCAGAAATAAAAATAGTCACAGAATTACTATAGTTTATGCATTAATGACTATTTTCTATCTGCCTCTCTTTCATTCTGGTATGAATTTCTACACTAAATGTTATTTCACCTGGGTTGAAGCTTAGTGATGCTTCAACCCAGGCGAATTGACAGATAGGAATAAAATTTCCTGCAGAATGAAAGAGAAGCAGATAGAAAATAGTAATAAATTTCCAAAATTTAGTAATTCTGTGCCTACCCGTGTTTTTGAGTGAAAAGCGTAGATTTGTGACCCTGAGGCGCATATAATTTACCTGGTGCGGAAAATATTCCCCGGCTGACTTGAAAGAAGGAATACTGCAGAGGTTTTTCCAGACAGTGCGGCGAGTTCAACACTACCTGTAGCTGCTCTGGTGTGTACACAAATATATACACCATTGGGCCCATTTCAACTGCTATTGGTGAAGTGTATCTGTCACCGTATTGTAAGAAGGTGTTAAAAATTTCCTCTGTAAAAAGAAAGAACGAGAATGAATGAATATGTGATCAAGGATGAATCAGCTCCTGTGATTTCAAAAGAATTGAAAGGACTTTGTTCGACAACACAGCACAATATGTTTGAATTTTTTTGAATCTTCGATGTGTTCCTTAAAGTGTATTAGCATTTATTATATTGTTTTGTATTATTCAATTTCAAACAGTGTAGAGGGAGATCCCCCAGTACCGGACACTTAAGCCACTAAATCCATAATTCAAAAAATATTAGTTTTATGTGCTCGTGTTGCCCATTTATGATAAAAATTACCATTTTTATAGTGTACAAAAATAAATTTTAAAATAATAATAATAATTTTGACATTGAATTTTGATGATGTATTTTAGTACCAAATTGATCGATCTTGAAAGGTGGTACCCAATACCTTAGCTTAGCTTAGCTTAGACTGACTGCACATATCAATGGTTGCTATTCCGTGATTGACCGAAGTCAGTGAAAATGCACAAAGAATCAACTAGAAGTTCGGCTGGGATTGGCCATAATCTTCTTCAGTGTGCATAATTCAGTGCCTCTATTTATACATGGTCAATAACGGCGCCGGCCACGTCCTTGCAGTCAAGTGGGATTGGGGGAAGGAATGTAAGTGTGTAACCTTTGCTATTTGGAGACCGTGTTTGCCTCTGCATCTCCACAAAGGTTACTGGGAGGGATGTTTGTTAATGGGAAGGACCGTTGGGTCACAGGATTCACTTTGATAAGCGATTAGACCATGATAAATAATGATTTGTGAGATATAAACATGCTCATGTAAATATAATATTTTCATTTGATATGAGCTATATCTATGTACAGAAAAATTATGCCGACACTTGAGGTGACGAACCTTTCAAAGTTTGTTGAATAAAGTGAACCTTTCGGAAGTCTACACTTGAAGTGTCGAACCATTCAAAGTTTTTATTTTTAATTACAAAAAAAAAGAAAAAAAAGAAGAAGGTGTATTGAATAAAAAAAAATAAACACAAATAATTTATGAATCAGAGTTTATGTCGACACTCACAGTGACGAACCATTCATATTTTTTGAAAAATCAAATTTACGTCTCACCGTTGTAACGATTAAGTGGTGCAGTCATACATATTTTATAGATTAGAAACAGTAACATGAAACGAGCTCACCAATTGATCCGTCATCCTCGAGCAGCAACAATCCTCTTTCAGCTTCACTCGTTTGCTCGGCTATATAAAAGCACTCAGAGAAAATAGGCGCGCGACCTGTGAGGGAAAACAACTAACGACTGCTCGGGCTTTCTTGACGCACTTCCCAGGATCAAGCGTCAACGTCGGAAGATCAAAAAGAACTAATCAAAAGCGGCACTTTTTCACTTAACTCGATCGACGCGCGACATGTTTGATCCTGCCCTCATCGTCGGCCCCGCAGGAGCAAGCGTCAAAGTCGAAGGATCCAACACAACTAACGGATCACGCCACTTTTTCACTCTCACTCGACCGACGCGCGACATGTTTAATCCTGCCCTCATCGCCGGCCCCCGCAGGAGCAAGCGTCAAGGTCGGAAGATCAAACACAACTCCGAAATGATTGATTGATGGTATTTCCGAGACTAAACAAACGATCTGATCGATCTTGAAAGGTGGCACCCAATACCGGACACAATCTGGAAATGCCTCGAATTCTGTAAATTTGAACATCATCGAATGTGTGAAATCAATGCATTTGCATCATTTACAAGAGCAATTTAAGTTTTTCTTAGTTTGCAAGATGTCCACAAAAAACCTCCTTATATATGACGAAAAATAGCACATTTTACGATGTTGTTCTGAATGTTCATTCTTCTTCATTTTATTGCATGTTTGATACCATGTTTGACGGAATCCATGAAAAATTAATGTTTTTTGAGACACTGGTGCAATAATTACAAAGATATCATATAATAAATAAAGCTGTCCGAAACTGGGAACAAGAGGTACTGGGAACAAGAGGTGAGTATTTTTTCATATTCAAAATAATTACTAAATAGGCTCAGAATTAAGGCAATGCGTCAAGTTTTTTTTTTTATTTTTTAACCTTTTCTACTTCTTTTAAAATGCATGCATATTTCAAGGATGTGTTATTCTACGCAAATATTAGTCACTATAATAGCATTCTTTTCTACTACATTGTATCCGGTACTGGGGATCTCCCCCTATGTTGTTCAATACTCTCATGCTGTGCATTAGAGTGATGCAAATTTTGAAATGTTTGCTCCCCTATGCTTAAACGATTTTAATTATGGCAAATAGCATTCTCCCAAAGTTTGAAGTGATTCGGAAGAAATTTGACTGTGCACACGCCATTTGAAGTTTATATGGAGATTACTATGGAAAACGCCAATCTTTTGTGTTCAGCCCTCTAACACGCCATCATAATATTTTAGGTAAAAGTGAACACACTCATCTTATGTGAAAACTTCCCAGCTACAACTTTGCCAAAGATCACTTTTTGATTGGACCTTACGATAAATTGTTATTCTTCACCATAAAGTTGGTTTGCATGTAGCATGCTTCACCAACTGCTCGGCAGGCAACAGCGGTGCTCCTGGCGGGAAGTATAGATCAAAGTAATCCAGGCTACTATGTTCTACAGCAAAAAAGCAGTGTTGCTCTGAAAGTAATTGAATGATCATCTCAACACGATTTGGACTTTGTTATTAATAATAACAAATAATCCTTACGTCCCATCGAAATGTGGCCTTCGGCAAAGTTGTAGCTGGGAAGTTTTGACATAGGATGAGTGTGTTCACTTTTACCTAAAATATTATGATGGCGTGTTAGAGGGCTGAACACAAAAGATTGGTGTTTCCCATAGTAATCTCCATATAAACTTCAAATAGCGTGTGCACAACCAAATTTCTTCCGAATCACTTCAAATTTTGGGAGGATCATTTTCATCATAATTGACATCGTTTAAGCATAGGGGAGCAAAAACTTTAAAATTTGCATCAGTCTACTGTGCATACATATGTTATGTGACGAATGTTTTTTCAAATCTCTTTGTTAGTATAAAATGATGCTTTTACATTGAAACACTATATGACGACATCACATAAAGCTACCATAGTCAACTATCCCTGATTTGATATTCCATATCTCGATGTTGAATTAGACAACGACAGTAAAAGTTTCTTTTCATGGCTAACTCGATGGTCCTTCGGATCACAGTTGCACTGGTTTTGAGTTTTCTAACTCTATACCTACCTCCCTAACTCGATGGTCCTTTCAATTTCGAGCTAAGAAGAGTTAATACAGTCTAACATTTTGTTAACAACATATTTCATTTATTTTCCGCAGCGGCTTGGAATTTTTACAAGCGAATTGAATTAATCAGGGGAAGAGCTCTTCTTCTTCTTCTTCTTCTTTCTGGCGTTACGTCCCCACTGGGACAGAGCCTGCTTCTCAGATTAGTGTTCTTATGAGCACTTCCACAGTTATTAGCTGAGAGCTTTCTTTGCCGATTAACCATTTTTGCATGTGTATATCGTGTGGCAGGTACGAAGATACTCTATGCCCTGGGAATCGAGAAAATTTCCTTTACGAAAAGATCCTCGACCAGCGGGATTCGAACCCACGACCCTCAGCATGGTCTTGCTGAATAGCTGCGCGTTTACCGCTACGGCTATCTGGGCCCCAGGGGAAGAGCTCTCTTCTTGCCAAAAAAGAAGCTACTTTTTTGCCACAGAGCAGCAAGCTCATTTGCTTCAAACTGAGTTGGGCAAATTGACTCACAAATTCAAATTGACTCACAGATTGATGAATTGAATCGTTCTTGAAACAATTCGCAAACCATTTTCCACGGCAGAAATTTAATTGATGGGTGCTCTTAAGTATACTACTCAATTTAATATTCTGATAGCCCTACTTGCTTTTTCTTTTTTTAGAAACCCTTCCACAATTGATTTGGTCTTAATGGACTCTATTCGCCTTTGTAGCCAACTGATTACTTTACGCTGGTTTTGATTCTTATCACGTCTCTGTTATATTTCAAATATCCCATGAGGCGATTCTCAATCATATCAGCTCTACCTTCAATTATTTAAAATATTTTTTTTTTCTAAAAATTAGAAGATTGAAATCAACTAAACATTTGAAAACTTCAAGACCTGTAGCGGAGTTTAAGGAGGTACCAATTGCCAACCATGCCAACTATTGTTTAATTAATAAAATTTCCAAAACTCCTTTCTCTCTTCTAATGCGACAAATATATCACCTTTGCTTTGTTCAAAACCCTGAAAATCTTGGTTGGAATTTCATAATTTTACAAGAATCTCGCCCAATATATATTCCGGAATCTTGTCTTGAAAACTTTGTGAAATGCTTACCACTATGTCAAAAAAAAAACCTGCTCAAAACTCTATTACTTATTCGCTTCAGATTCTGCCAAAATCTTACATAGTGTTATATGATAACCTTGCCCTGGATTTTAAAATATTACGTTTAGAATCATGCCAAGGATTTTGCGTGAATCACGCCCAGGTGTTAGTAAAATTTACTCCCAATGTTCTGTGTCAATTTGATTTAGTGAAATTATGTTTGAAAATTTAGCCTTTTGGCAATGAGTTATGTTTAAGCTTCATTCATTGAATGTTGAAAGAAGGCATGGTAAAAATATTTTGGTTGTAATCCCAATAATATTAATCTGATATTTGTGTTGTTTTCTCATAACGAACCTCAAATCGTTATCTCATGTCAGATTCATACGTAGAACAATTTCAACTTTAATAAAAACTGCAATCGACAGTGTTTAAGGCTAAGTAGCCCGTCATTCGTTTTGGCAACAATGATGACTTTTCAGCTTGCATTTCAAAGTGATAAAACTCAATCTTGTTAGTTAATATTGATTTGAAAAAGTATCACTGTACGCGCTAACATGCATAAAGTATGCTGATACTTTTTCAGCTGTGTCAGTGTAAAACCAACTGATTTTCTTTGATTCAAAATCGTGAGATGAATTAGCAACAATCATCAACGACGCGTACAAATTTCAATGACGGCCTACTTCGCCTTAAATCTAGCTGCAAAATGCCCAGACTCTAAAATTAAAAACTTAAATAATTCATAAAATCTAATTTTTGAAAAGTTTCAGAAAATAAACATTATAAACAATTACTGACCTAACTAAACAAAATTGTAAATTAAAACGGTTATTCTAGGTAAGTTCTAACTTCGGATTGGTAGAAAAGTCAACGGGCCAAATATGAGAAGAATCTTCGAACCCTCCGCGGGCCGCAAAAAACAAGGCCGTACATTGGGCAGGCCCATTATACTGATTGAGTTAGTTGAAATTGTAAATACCGTCTGGCATATTTATTTCCTCTCCATTCGCATTATCGAAGTCACCAGCGTTTTTCTTGTTTTTGGACCTCACGATTCCAACCAATAGCAAATAGCAGTTGGAAAACACGCGGCATAGACTCACTTGTTCAATTGAAAATCAAATTACTTAGAATTTTGAAACCATTCTCTATCAAGAGAACGTTTTCGAAATTTCATGGGGGAACGGATTTGCAAGAAGTGAGAAATATTGTTGAAAAGTTCAAAAATATGATAGCCATCGCCAGGGGTGAAAACTTTCTACATCCTTATCAAGATACTTTAGGCTTCGTCGCATTCATTAAGTGGCTTAAATCTATACAACTGCAAACAATAGTTACATTCTTGATCGGGGTTAACCCCACATGAAGTGTGTGTGTGCACCAGTTGTCTGCATTTCTGGTGAAGAAGTGTCACCGAAAAGAAGCACAGAGTCGAACGTAAGGCGCAGTGATAGTGCAATTTACCACCGCCCCTCTGGTGACGATCGAAAAGTGAAACAACGCTCCCCCTGGATCGAATACCCGATCGGGAGTTGGAATATTTCTTCAGCTAGGTGAGTGAACAGTCCATCTTCCAGGTGGAACCATTCCCTGGAGTAGTGACCGATCACTCAACTGTTAGTTGTTGGAATGTCACCGACATGCCTGATGATGAGCTTCTTGCAGAACTGAAGAAACAAGGAGTGAAAGAGGTCCGGAGAATCATCAGGAGAAATGAACAATCGCGAGAGAACACGACGGTGATCGTACTTACAAATTTCATAACGCTGAAGGGGATGGGTGAGTGTCTTTAAGATGTTACAGATCATACAAATTTTGTAAAACATTCATACAAAAAGCGTTACAAGGGGGTGGGTGGGTGTCGAAAATGGTAATTTTTGGCGTTATGAAATTATTACCTGCCGGGTCGACCGGAGATCATTGAATTAGCTTATAATCGAGCTTGGAAGAGGTGCGGATGAAGAGATCCGCTATATCTCTCGGTAGCCAGGGCCCCGTCGGTGTGGTCGTATTGCACACCGTAATCAACTATCCGTTTGAGCTGAAAACTTAATCGATTGGTCACTAGGTGGTGGTGACCAATCGATTGAGTTTTCTTCCCAATCGGGTGTTCGGTTCTCCAGATTTGTGCTCTGGTAAATTTGAGGTTTGGCTTCGATTCATCTTCACATAAAACAACCTTGTTATTGCCACATAGTACTTAAAAATACGTAATATTTGAGTAGCTCAATAACTAATACTTTTGGAATTTCCTTACATTTTAAACGCCTCAGTACTTATCACAAGATGTAAAAATAACTTCATGATACTAAAGTGGTGGATTTGATAAGCACAGGTTAAAATTAGAGAACAAATTGCTTAAGTTGTCACGCTTGCGCCAAATTTCGATTTATGGTTAAGTAAATTAAAAAGAGAATTTTGTGTCTATAAATCAGATGAATTAAATTTGCCTGTAGAAATTCTTCACTACTTCGAAAATTAAATGTAATATGTTGTTAACAAAATGTTAACAACAGCTTAATTAAGCTTGATAGTGTTGCCTTACTACGTATTATGATATTTTTACACAGCTAAAAATATGTTGTAAATTTAAGTTTATCTTCATGCACATATTTGGAGCATCAAAATAAACGTAAATTTCAACGACCAATCCATTATTTTTCAATTGAATTTACACGATCATGTAACTTTCAACCATTTTTAGTTGAAAATTGAATGTATATTCATTTAAATTTAACACACGAATTTGATTTATTTTTACATTAGACTTCAGTTTACATCA
Organism: Aedes aegypti; assembly: GCF_002204515.2. Taxonomy (NCBI): domain Eukaryota; kingdom Metazoa; phylum Arthropoda; class Insecta; order Diptera; family Culicidae; genus Aedes; species Aedes aegypti. The sequence continues at coordinate 111,713,776 of NC_035109.1, forward strand.
CATTGAAAATTAAATATTTTTTTCTGTGTATATCTGTAATGTATTGTTTGAAATGATACTAATTAACAATAAAAAAAGGGTTTATTTATGTTTAAATGAAATTTAAATCCATATGTTATCAAACTCTTTAGTTATCCAATCCACCAGGCATGCACCATATGACTGAAACTTTCACGTAGAATATAGTTTGGTATAAATTACACGATTAAATGTCGATTAAATCGATTTTTGAAACACACTTCCGAATAAATGTAACATATGCGTGTGCCCCACTAGGGGCAGAGACCGTGGTCCATCCATTTTGGCCAGCATGGCGATCACTTTCCGGCGCCTCCATCGATAGTAAGCCAGTGAAAAAATCGTCACGAAAACGACAAACACGCCCACTGTATTCCACATGTTCTGCAACGTTTCGTGTCTGGATCTCGACCGTATCACGCACTGCACTAGAGGTTCACCGATAACGACCGTTCAACACGAAATTTTTCGCACGTAAACTCAATGTGTGTAGTGATTGCTGTGACGACGACGCCGTTTGTTTCGATCATTACTGCGCGGCTGCCCGAATGCTAGTGTTTTTATAGATTTGCAAACTGCTAAACTTATTCTCTTTCTCCCACGCTTCGGATCATGCATATCATTTGCACAGGGGACGTGTTTCTAATGCGTGCATCGCGCATGGGTTGCATTTGTAGATGCAATAAAATGCATCTACTCCGAGATTGATTGGGGCCTGAACATAAACCTTCCCACTTCGTACGGCTTTAGAACCGTAATTTCAAAATCTTTTATGAACACTTGCAAAAATTTTGCATCAATAAATCAGTTATTCAAATCATTGTGCGATAACTCCTCAGTATGATGTATGTATCGTCCAAAAGTTTAGGATCATATCATAGATTATTCCTGGAATATTCTGAATTTGATTGCTTTAAAGATAAAGTGCATGAGTTTATGAGCTTTATTTTAACATTAGTTCCAAAATTCCATTGTTTACTAATTTTTTCAGCATTCTTTCAAGATACCCCCATATATTTTCCCTTGCATTTCATCAGGAAATATAATCGAAATTCCTCAAAGGATTCTTCCAGATATACAGTACAGGAATCAATTTAGGTTTTTTTTCAAGGAATTATTTCAAATTTCATCTAACTTTTATCTTAAGATATAATCTAGCCAAGACATCTATTTAGACATTGCCCCTGGTAATTTTTCTGGGCCTCTGCCATAAACTTTCCATGAATTCCATCAACACTTTAGTCAGAAGTTCTTTCGGAGATACAGTATCGGACATATAAAATGCACCAAAGCCGTTTTCCCATACAAGAGAGCTCATCTCCGCCGTTCCTCAACCGATTCTTTTCATTTTTTCTGAGATGAACTACAAATTTCCTTAATTTTCGAAAACTTTTGTGAAAGTTGTGTGAATACTATTGATTAAAAAGTTACAGATAGGTTGAATTTTGACATAAAAAATGCACCAAGACACAAAGTGAAGTTGCAGAAAAACTACGCGTCGTAGCATCTTGTTGTCTTCAGCGCATTTATTCATTGCATGATATGGACCAAATCTCGCATAACTTCTGATCTCGCCCTAAAAGCCATTGGTAACCATGTGTGTAGCTCATTGTCTCTGAGCATTTGAATGGATTTTCATGTTATTTAACAATGCTATGGGGAAGAAAGGATCATTATCTACCTGCCCGTAATGTTGGTTTGGATGCTTTTTCTTTCATTTGCTCATAAACAACGAGCTACACACTTGGCTACCAATGGCTTTTAGGGCGTTATCTCAGAGTATGTGAGAAATGTGCTGAAGACACCGAAAATGTACGACGACTTGTTTATCTGATACATTACTTTTCGTCTTGGTGCATTTTTTATGTCAAAATTCAACCTATCTTTAAAACCCTTTAAATTTTCCTTACCTCCTTTCCTTTTTTGGAATCATTTTAAGTATAGTTTGAAAGAATTCCTCCAGAATTTTATCCACCTCACTAAGAGCAGCGCTATTACCCTTAACCTCTTCTTCTTCTTCTTCTGGATATTACGTCCTCACCGGGACAGAGCCTGCTTCTCAGTTTAATCCTATAATATCCAACCCCGCCTTCAGACGGCGTACACTTTGGAATTTTGTGTATTTTTTCGTAGCTCGGAAATCAAAATGATTTTCAATTTGGCTTAAACCTTTACTAATAATAGGCATATAAGAAAAGTTTTGAATGACTTCTGAAACTTTTTTGTATTTTTGAAAATTGTTTGAAAAATTGTATTCTTATATAACCTGCAGATGCCTGGGGTTCATTTTACCTGTAATATAAAAAAATGTACATACAACATCAGTCAGGCTAAGGCCTGGGTGGCCTCTGCTGTACGTAGGAGACGTCTCCATTCGACTCGGTCCATGGCTGCCCGTTGCCAGCCACGCATTCTGCGAAGGGTCCGCAGATCGTCCTCAACTTGATCGACCCATCTTGCTCGCTGCGCACCACGTCGTCTTGTGCCGGTCGGATTGTTTTCGAGAACCATTTTCACCGGGTTGGTATCCGACATTCTGGTGACATGCCCGGCCCACCGCAGCCTCCCAATTTTTGCGAGGTGGACAATGGTTGGTTCTCCCAGCAGCTGGTGCAATTCATGGTTCATCCGCCTTCTCCACTTTCCGTCTTTCATCTGCTCTCCGCCGTAGATGGTCCGTAACACCTTCCGTTCGAAAACACCAAGGGCGCGTTGATCCTCTACATATAGAGTCCATGTTTCGTGCGCATAGAGGAGTACCGGTCTAATCAGCGTCTTGTAGATGGACAACTTCGTACGATGACGAACTTTGCTCGATCGGAGCGTTCTGCGGAGTCCAAAGTAGGTACGATTTCCAGCAACGATGCGTCTCTGGATTTCTCTGCTGGTGTCGTTGTCGGCGGTCACCAGTGAGCCCAAGTACACGAATTCTTCGACAACCTCGATTTCATCACCGTCAATATGAACTCGAGGTGGGGGCGTGCCGTGTCTTCTCTTGAGCCCCTCGCTACCATGTACTTCGTCTTTGACACATTGATGTTCAGTCCGATTCGCCTAGCTTCAGCCCTTAGTCGGATGTACGTGTCCGCCATCGTCTCAAAGTTACGTGCAAGAATATCAATGTCGTCGGCGAAACCAAGTAACTGAACGGACTTTCTGAAAATCGTGCCACTCGTGTCTATCCCCGCTCTTCTTATCACACCCTCTAAAGCAATGTTGAACAGTAAACACGAAAGGCCATCACCTTGCCGTAACCCTCTGCGAGATTCGAAGGGACTCGAGAGTGTCCCTGATACTCGGACTACGCGCATCACTCGCTCCATTGTCGCCTTGATCAATCTTATCAGTTTGTCCGGGAAACCGTATTCGTGCATAATCTGCCATAGCTGTTCTAAAAAAAATGTACTTTTTATATTTTTCTAGTATCAACCTATCATAGAAAAAGAGCTTGGTGGTAATAAAATAATTTCAAACTTGTTTTTCCGTTAATTGCACGGAAAATAAAAATACTAAAAATTTAATATTTTAATAGTACCGTATAAACTTGAATTTTCATTACTGCTAAAAATCAGTAACTAAAAGAAGCTTCAAAAAAAAAAAATGAAAGAGAATAGGGATGTTCAAAAATTTAAAAAAATATGAATATCAAAAACTCGTAGATTTGCGAATAAAATGAATCATTGCCCAAAACGTGATGAGAATGATTTTAGATAACTTAAAATGATATTTAAATCGAAAATAAAAATTTTGGTATAAGAAAGTTAATGTTCAATTAGCAGTTACATAGTTATTGACTGAGAGCTTTCTTTACCAAAGTTGCCATTTTCGCTTCGTACATCGTGTGGCAAGTACGATGATACTCTATTGCCCAGGAAAGTCAAGGAAATTAATTACCATTATGGAAGGTCCTGGACCGACTGGGAATCGAACCCCTGACACCTTCAGCATGACTTTTGTAGCCTTTGCTTAGCCTCCAACATTCTTATTCCCCCGGAACTACAGCATACAGCGGTTTACCAAATGTGTAGGGAAAATAGTTAACTAAGGAACTTTCAAAGATCACAAAAGGTAATCCACGTGGCTCATAGATTATCCCTAAATAGCAATTCTAGATTTCAGGGATGTCCCTCTTCAATCATAAATCATTTGCGTGCGCAATTTTTTCCAAGAACTTGCAATTTTCCTCATCATATAAATCAATTCGAATAACACACATTGTCCATTGGCACGTGTTTTCGCCCCTTATTGAAAAAATCACGTATACTTAAGGAGGTCAATTTGCTATCACCGCCGCCGTAAGCCAACATCGAGTAGCTGGCATATGATAGGGCTTCAACGCGGTAATATGAGACTCGTTAGCCCATCTGCTGGATAATGACGGTGATCAATGCAAGCAATGAGCTATGCGTTAAATCCGGCGGCCTGCCGGATCGATTGAAAACGATCACTTAATAGCAGACGGAGAGCTACCCTGGGTAAACACAATTTACTACGGCACGGGTTAGATCGACAACGTGCGCAGATTATCACAGCCGTTGAACTTTACCCTCTGTTTCCTACACGGAAAAGCGAATTCAAGAAAGCATTTCTGATTGAAAGCATGGAAGCTCAATCCGCTGGAGGATGGGTTGCTTGAGACAATTTTTGGGGACTTCTTCGAAAAATTATCAATACAATCATTATGTTTACTTTGGCTATTCACTCATTTATTAAGTTAACATCTAAACAGATAACACTGAATCAACAATTTCACGCCACAGTACTCGGTTCGTGGCCACATCTCTCCATCCTCGGTTCTGCCCCACGCTCGCCAAATCGATACGCACTTGATCCACCCACCTAGCTTGCTGTGCTCCACGTCTTCCTGTACCAACCGGATCCGAAGCGAACACCAGCAGGGTTGCAGTCTGGCATTCTTGCAATATGCCCTGTCCATCGAATGCTTCCAGCTTTGGCCACCTTCTGGATAATGGGTTCGCCGTAGAGTTGGGCAAGCTCGTGGTTCATCCTTCACCGCCACACACCGTTTTCCTGCACACCGCCAAAGATCGTCCTAAGCACCCGACGTTCGAAGATTCCAAGTGCTTGCAAGTCCTCCTCGAGCATCGTCCACGTTTCATGCCTGTAGAGGACTACCAGCCTCATGAGCGTTTTGTACATGGTACATTTCGTGCAGATGTGATTTTTTTTGGCCCAGCTTCTTGTGGAGGCCATCGTAGGCCCGACTTCCACTGATGATGTGCCTCCGTATTTCACGGCTAACGTTATTGTCAGCTGTCAGCAAGGATCCAAGGTAGACGAACTCGTCGACCACCTCGAACGCATCCCCGTCTATCGTAACACTGCTACCTAGCCCCGATCAGAAAGGCATAACCAAATTATTACAACCTGAGATATTTTTATCAAAAATTATTTTATAACACAGGTTGATAAAAAGTATACCTCGTTAGATGATAAAATATCAAAAATTATAACAAAAAAACCTCTACGAGAAACAAAATTATATCAAGCGTTGATATAATTTTATCAAATTTAAAACATATTGAGATATGATACGCCAAATAGAAAAAAGGCAGTCATAACAACTGTTGTTACAAATGAGATATAAAAACTGCTTCAAAATAACAACATTATATCAAGGATTGATAAAACATTTTATAACTAATTTTGTTATAAATGAGATAAAATTCTAGGTTCAATATTCTTTCAATTAATACAGATAAAAAATATATAACTTTCGTTTATGTTTTATTTACCGCTTATTTTTTCATATTGAAAATTCGAAAAATATCGTGTCAATACACTAATATATAAAGTTAGTAACTAAAAAGTTGTACGATAATATGTTTACTTATAAATATTCAGAAGGCACTGTACTATTTAGAATTACAAATACATTGAAACAATGTGTAAGCGTAACTGTAAAGCCGAATGACGGAAATTCCGAGAACAAAAGTTTTATTTCAATTTGTAAATCTAGAACGCAAGTAGATTAAATAAATTTGAGCATTCAGGAAAAAGGTGTTAACGATTCTAATTATTTCATGGCTGAATGTCTTATTGTATCACGCAAAACTTGGTAATTCTCGACATGCATGGTCGGTTCAAAAATGGTTTATGTGTTGTATCGCAACATCTTCCTTCGCTTGAAATGGTGATCCATAAATGACCCACCACCCCCCTACCCTTCTCTCTTTTAAGTATAAAATAATTTATGCACGACCCCATACTCATTAAATTCAAATAAAAAAGCAATTTAAACTTGTTAAAATTTTAATATAAAGCAATTCCAAATATATTTCAAAAATATAACTCATTTTGATATAATTTTGATACAACTCAAAACTATTTTCACATCACATTTTAAAAAAATATCTAAATATAACATTCTTTGATAAAAATATCAAACCTTGTTATAATTTTGTTAAGTTTTTGATATGCCTTTCTGATCGGGGCTGAGCCCTGTCGCGCTCGGCCCCACCAGTTAGCATGTACTTTGTCTTGGCCGCATTCACCACCAGTCCAACCTTTGCTGCCTCGCGTTTCAGGCAGGTGTACAGGTCTGCCACCTTTTCAAATGTTCGGTCAACAATGTCCATATCATCGGCGAAGCAAACAAATTGACTGGATCTCGTAAAAATCGTACCCCGGCTGTTGAGCCCGGCTCTCCGTATAACATCTTCTGGCGCAATATTGAACAACAGGCACGAGAGTCAATCACCTTGTCGTAGTCCCCGGCGGGATCCAAACGAACTGGAATGTTCGCCTGAAATCTTCACACAATTTTACACACCTTTCATCGTCGCTCTTATCAGTCTCGTAAGCTTCCCGGGAAAGCTGTTCTCGTCCATGATTTGCCATAGCTCTACGCGGTCAATACTATCGTATGCCGCCTTGAACTCGATGAAAAGGTGATGCGTTGGGACCTGGTATTCACGATATTTTTGGAGGATTTGCCGTACAGTAAAGATCTGGTCCGTTGTCGATTGGCCGTCAACAAAGCCGGCTTGATAACTTCCCAAGAATTTGCTTACTATAGGTGACAGACGATGGAAGATTATCCTGGATAATACTTTGTAGGCCGCATATAGAATGGTGATCGCCCGAAAATTATCACAATCTAATTTGTCGCTTTTTTTGTAGATGGGGCATATCACCCCTTCCTTCCTGTCCTCCGGTAGCTGTTCTGTTTCCCAGATTGTGCCTATCAGTCGGTGCAAACGAATGGCCAGTCTTTCCGGGCCCATCTTCATGAGTTCAGCTCCGATACCATCCTTACCAGCAGCTTTATTGTTCCTGAGCTGGTGAATGGCATCCTTGACATCCCTCAAAGTGGGGGCTGGTTGATTTCCATCCTCCGCAGTCAGAGGGTCAGAGTCGATGTTAGCGTCACGATAGGTTCTGACGTCGATAATGTCGGAGAAATGCCGTCCATCAATCAGAAGAATGGCCATATTCTTGGAGGCGGTAAAATCAATTAGTTTTCGTATTTCTGGTAAAATCAAATTGCGTATAACACAAACTGTATGTTTCTACCCAGATATGTTCACTAGACTTTTATAAACTGATTGATGTTAAAAAGTCTTTGTTTTAATTATTGATTTGCAGAAAAAAAAGTTTAAGAAAGGTTTTTCGTAGTTTATTTACTTTTGGATTGGCTTTTCGATCAGGAATAAATTTAAAAGTGGAATTACTTCAGAATTTTTCGTTAACAAAAATTGTAACTCTAGAAAATGTTTCAGACACAATAAATCACTATTTTTAGAACTCCCTGAAGAAGGCCCAAACCAAGGAATGAAACGTCGGATGATATGAAGTACCGTCGTTGGGGGTGACAATGGGTCAAAAAGGGATATGTGCGATTTATTTTTTGAATAACTATCGCAATTTAACTCCAATAAACTTCAAATTTGGTGTGTATGTACTTTGATGGTACATTAACAACCGTTCAAAAAATTTGTTTAGATTTGAATTATTTTTACCCGTCACTGTAGATACCAATCAGTTGGTCTAAAGAGTGACCGCATCGGTGTAGGTATACATTTAAGTTATACACAAGAGAGATACCAGGTAAAGGGTTTGGGTTGTGCTCTCACAGCATGAATCGAAGTCAGTAAACCCGACCAGAACCAAATAACAAGATTATAACACATTTCTATCAGCAGTTGTTAAAAATAACAGAAGTTGATAAAATTTTGTTATTCAGATGGCTTTGTTCTCAACTTGTTATATTTTTAGTAACGAATTTATAACAAAATTTGTTATATTATTGACATCGCATTTATAAGTTTGTTGCAAATAACATCCGATGTCATAAACAGTAACACAGTTTGCAATAATTTTGTTATTTTGTAACATCCTTGCAACACATTCTGTAATAATTTTGATATAATTGTAACAGGGTTTGTTATATTTTAGTTTAATTTGGTGCAAATTTTGTTAGAATTTTTGTTATTTTAACTACTAACGGTACATGTTTTATAACAACTGGTGATATAAAAAAAATCATATCAGGTGAACACATTCTGTTATAATCTTGTTTCTTCCGTCTTGTCGGGAAGCTAAGAGAGTTCAGTTAAATCTCGACCACCGACGGTATCGGTAACGATCGGAGGATCGTCGCGTTAGTCAAATACAGTCCATTTAGGTTGAACAAAGGGTTCAGTAAACTACCCTAGTGATTGTATCACAAGTGTTCTTGCGCGTTATACTTAAACGTCGATTCGCGGGTGATTCTCGGAAGTGCGAACCGGGAGTATCCCACATTTTGGTCCTGACGAACCGGATTTGTCAGACCCGTGAAGAAACGTGTGAAGTGATAGTGCGCTTGGCTTGGGTTCAGACGGTCAACGACCGTCGAGTGTACAAAAGACCAGTGCGGTCTGATTGTGAGCCATTGTGTTGGCATAGTGGTAGATTGGGGGCAAAGTGATTCTGTTCTGCCAGCGTGGAGATCCGCTGGGGAAGGTTTCTTTCCTTGCTGCTGTGTTGCTGTTGTTGTTGTTGGGTTGGTCCGAGTTGCTGCTGGTGTAGTTTGCATGCCGCCGACGGTTAGAAAATAGCGTACGTGATTGCCTGATCCGGTGGTTGCGGTAGTTCTTCTGCGGTGAAAAGTTCATCGTCCATCTGCTGTGGACATCGTTATCGATAGTCAGGCCCTAGGAAAGCTCATCATCAAAATCCAGATAAGTACAGTGTGCGTGCGATTGTGTGGTTGAGGTGGTTTGGACTGGTTTGCTTTAACACCAGCCATACCGAAAGCTCTACGGACGGTAGAGAAATTTAGGCGCTGAATGAGTTAATTGCATGCGATTTTGTACTCATCAGCAAGATTCTGTGGAGAAGGTGTTTTGAGATTCTCTGGTTTGATCATTTACATGCCCTTAGTTATTGAAGATTGTTCGATTATATTGAGATTTTACCACTTGGTGGTACATTTACCCTGTCATCTGTCAATCGTTCGGTCGCTTGAGGTCTCGGGAGTGAATAGTGGCTCTAGTGGTTCATAGTGCATCTACAGTGCTTCTACGACGATGACGGTACCGGAGTTACGACAGTTGGTGAAGCAGGAACGACATGCGATGATTTCGCTGGAAAATATCGAAGAATTCCTGTTAACTTACCAGGAAGACCGTGATAAGTGTACCGTGCAGTTACGTTTGAAGAAGTTGGATGATGTGTATGAAAAGTACTGCGAAGTGAGAGTTAATATTGAAGTGATTACCGATGAACTGGATTTCGAACAAGGAGCTGAGGGTGGCGATGAGGATGGAGTATCGGCTCAAGCTGCCTTAGCCGAAGCTCGCCAACGAGAAAATGCGGAGGTTTTCAAGGAGTTTGAGAACAAATACTTCAGATTGAAGCAGGAGCTTCTATCAAAGATCGGTGCGTCTACGGGAGTAGTTGGTGAACCAAAACCGGAGGTCCAGGTTAACCAGACATCGCGGACAAGGTATCCTGAGCTGAAGCTTCCCATGTTCTCGGGAAAGTTATCGGAATGGATGAACTTTCGAGACAATTTCAAATCGCTTATACACGACAACTCTCAACTCAGCACTATAGACAAGTTCAACTATCTACGCACGTCCCTGAAAGATGATGCTTTGTACCAGATCAACCAGATTCAGGTTACTTCAGCAAACTATTCTCTTGCGTGGGGCATCCTAGAGTCGAAGTTCGAGAATCACAAGCTCATCGCCCAGGAACATTTAAAGGCATTATTCGCTGTTACTCCCATGAAGTTTGAGAGTTTCCAAGCGTTGAATCATGTCCTGATGACATTTAAGATCAACCTACAACAGTTGGAGAAACTTGGTGAAGACACTGATAAGTGGAGCACGCTGTTGGCTTTCATGCTTGCCCAGAAGCTAGACGATGATACACTTCGTCTATGGGAAACGCATCACAGTTCAAAGAACATTCCGTCATACCAGGCCATGGTTGATTTCGTGGAGAACCACTGTGCCATCTTGCAGTCAACGGCGTCTCGGAAGAATAATGATTTCAAGAAATCTTACAAGAACCCTGTGGTTCATGCTGCAGTATCGAGCAAGAGCTGTCTAGTGTGCAATAATGGACCACACACCGTAGAGCAGTGTACGAGTTTTGGGAGAATGAAGGTCATCGATAGGAAATCGCTTGCACGGAAACTTGGATTGTGCTTAAACTGTTTACGTTCCGGTCATTTCGTTGCGGATTGTTCGAAACCTACTTGTGGAAAATGTGGTCAACGTCACCATCAGTTGCTGCATCCGCATACCAGCTACACAGGTCAAGGGCTACATGCGAATCAGCCCTCCTCCCAGAAACACAATAAAGGACCTCAAGCCGCGAACGCTCAATCTCAGCAATCTAATTCAACCCAGAACCGGAATCATTCTCAACACCCACAGATAACACCAACTCCAAGTACATCTTCGCAAAATGCATTCTCGCCACCTCCCACCAATTCCTCTACTGTACACCACACTGCTACACCATCCAAAACACACTACCCATCAAACACCGCATTATTGTCAACTGCTATTGTAAAACTTGGTGATCGACATGGAAATACTGTCCATGCGCGAGCCTTGTTGGATAGTGGGTCTCAGATCTGCCTAATAACGGAAAACCTTTCTCAAAAACTCAACTTCCGGCGGCTTCGGGAGAATTTACCAGTGAATGGAGTTGGTGGTTCTCTTTCCGTTGCTAAACAGGCTATCCTAGCAACGGTGTTGTCCTGCAATTCTTCGTACATGTCTTGTGAGGTCAAGTTCTTTGTACTTTCGAAGATAACATCAAGCCTGCCGCAGCAGTTCATCGATACATCTTCGTGGAATTTGCCATCGGGAATTAGTCTTGCGGATCCTGCTTTTAATGAGCCGGGATCAATCGATGTGATTCTTGGAGTAACTATCTTCTACGAATTGTTGCTGAATGAACAACTGAAGCTCTCAAAAATGGGTCCAATTCTACACAACACGGAGTTAGGGTGGATTGTCGCTGGCGAGGTACCTGAAACAGCGGTCGTTAGCTACAGCGTAGTAGCCTCATCGTCGGTGACAACGGAAGAAGTTTTTGAGCAACTGACAAAGTTTTGGGAGTTGGAATCCTGTCAAACAAAGAGCTGTCTGTCTATCGAGGAATCCGCATGCGAAGCTATCTTTGAAAAGACGACTACGAGAGATCCCGATGGAAAATTTCGAGTTCAGCTACCAAAGAGGAAACATATGCTGGAAAAGCTAGGAAACTCGAAAACTATTGCGAAAAAACGATATTTGTCCATGGAGAAACGGTTGAACGATAATCATGAAATGAAAGCCATGTATACGGCATTCATGCACGAGTACCTTCATATGGGCCATATGGAAGAAGTACTCACAGACGAAGATGAAGGTCCGGATTACTACATTCCGCATCATGCTGTCATGAAGCCAGATAGCACGACAACGAAACTCAGAGTAGTTTTCGACGCATCTTGTCCTACGGATTCCGGTGTGTCATTGAACGACGTCTTGATGGTTGGACCTGTCGTTCAAGACGACCTGCGAAGTATCCTATTGCGGTTCCGTCTCTTCAAGTATGCTGTTGTAGGCGATGCAGAGAAAATGTATCGCATGGTTTGGCAACACGTGTCAGATCAACAACTGCACAAGATATTCTGGAGAGATACTGTTGAAGAGCCTCTACGGACATACAGGCTTAAAACTGTCACTTACGGCACCTCATCTGCTCCATACCTTGCAACTCGCTGTTTGAACAAATGTGCCGAGGACGGAGTAGAACGTTATCCAGCAGCTGCAGCGGTGGTTAAAAAGAGTTTTTATGTGGATGACATGTTAGCAGGAACCCACACGATTGAAGAAGGAAAGTTGTTGTGCAAGGACGTTCTCGATCTTCTGAAAGGTTCAGGGTTCAATTTGCGGAAGTGGAACAGCAACCATCCGGAAGTTTTACAGGAAATACCTTCCCATCTACGAGATGATCGCGCGGTTCTCGATCTGGACGAGAAGGCTACAGTGAAGACATTAGGTCTCACCTGGGAACCGACTACAGATACGTTGAGAATCAAGGTTCCGGACTGGAAGCCTGAAGCGGTGGTCACTCATCGTGTAGTTCTTTCAGAAGTCGCAAAACTATTTGACCCATACGGTCTTGTAGGTCCAGTAATAGTTCTCGGAAAATTATTTCTGCAAGAACTCTGGAAAGCGAGGTATTCATGGGATGAGCTGTTAAACGAAGATCTGCAATCGCGTTGGTTGGAGTTCAGAAGTAATCTTAGCGAACTAGTTTCAATATCTGTACCACGATGGATCGCTTTCGGAAGAGACGTAATATCATGTGAAATCCATGGGTTTAGTGATGCAAGCGAGAAGGCCTACGGAGCTACAATCTACCTCCGGTGCGTGAGCATGAACGGGGAAATAACCGTCAATTTGGTGATGGCTAAGTCAAAGGTTGCACCTTTGGAAGACCTTAGCAGAAGGAAAAAGAAGCAGTGTATACCTCGTCTGGAGTTATCTGCTGCGTTGCTACTAGCCCATCTTTACGAGACCGTTTCGAGTAGTCTGAAAATAGCATCGACCGCATTCTTTTGGACAGATTCCACTATTGTGAAATGTTGGATATCATCCCATCCCTCAAGGTGGCAAGTCTTCGTAGGTAATCGCGTGTCAGAAATACAACATGTTACCGAAGGAGGTGTATGGAATCACGTACCAGGAATTGAAAACCCGGCTGATATTATATCGAGAGGAGCCACGCCGGCTGAAATAGCAAATAATTCGCTTTGGTGGAACGGGCCTGAATGGCTCAAGAAAGATGTTGGATATTGGCCGAAGAATATGCAAGTTCCAGAACAGCAGTTCGATGCGGTAACATTGGAGGAAAGACCCCTTGTGTCAGCAGCACTACAGGTTATGCCACCAAGTGAAGTGTTCACGCTTCGTTCATCCCTAATAAACTTAGTGCGCCTGACCAGCTGGATACGTCGTTTTACCTTCAATTGTCGACAAAGGGACCACCAGCAAAGAAAGAAAGGAATGTTAACAGCTGAGGAGCATGACTCCGCACTGCTAGCTTTGGTACGACTAGCTCAATCAGAATGCTTCGCATTGGAATTAGCAGACATTGCTGCCAAGAAAGAGGTGAGATCATCTTCGAAGCTGCGCAATCTACATCCCGTGATGATAGATGGAGTAATTTGTGTCGGTGGCCGGCTTGGAAACGCTCCAGTTTCTCTAGGCCGTAGACATCCAATGATTCTGGACAGACATCATCCGCTTACGAAACTTATTTTGATTGATTATCATCATCGACTGCTGCACGGAGGACCACAGCTTATGATAGCTTGCGTTCGAGAAAGATTTTGGCCGTTAAGCGTTAGAAGTCTTGCAAAAAAGGTAATGCACGAGTGTGTGAAATGCTTTAGAGCAAAGCCGAGCACCCATGAACAGCTGATGGGTGATCTACCTCTGGAGCGAGTGGCGCCAGCACCTGCCTTCCAGCGTGTTGGTGTTGATTATTGTGGCCCCTTCGAGCTGCAACCTGCAACCCGGAGAGCTGCACCACTGAAATGCTATCTCAGCATTTTTGTATGCTTAGTTTGCAAAGCGGCGCACGTAGAGATCGTGATGGATCTAACTAGCGAGGCTTTTCTTGCTGCTCTCAGGAGATTCGTTGCAAGGCGTGGAAGACCGGAGTTAATACTCTGCGACAATGCTTCCAACTTCGTAGGAGCTCGTAGAGAATTGTACGAGTTACATCGAATGTTCCAACAACAGCAGTTTCAGGAGCGAGTGTCAACGGAGGCAGCACGAGATTTGATTGAGTTCAAATTTATCCCAGCAAGGTCACCAAACTTTGGCGGCCTATGGGAGGCGGCTGTGAAGTCGTTAAAGGGGCACATGAAGAGAGTGATTGGTAGCAAGATGTTGAAGATTGACGAAATGCACACCGTTGTCACGCAGATCGAAGCGTGCCTGAATTCAAGGCCTCTTACTCCGCTGAGCAACGACCCCAGGGATTTGGAAGTTTTAACTCCTGGACACTTTCTAATCCAACGCCCACTCACCGCAATACCTGAACCAAATCTCAGTGAGTTACCAGAGGGTAGACTTAGCAGATGGCAACGAGTTCAAAACTACAGCCAACAAATCTGGAAATGTTGGTCAACGGACTACTTGTCGAGTTTACAAATTCGCAACAAGTGGACAAGACAGAGATCAAATTTCGCCATCGGAACCATGGTTCTTTTGAAGGAAGACAATATTCCGCCACTAAAGTGGAAGCTGGGGCGAGTAACGGAGCTCTTCCCGGGTCCTGACGGCAACGTGAGAGTGGTAACCGTCCGCACGAAGGATGGATCATTCCGCAGAGCGATTTCGAAGATATGTATTCTTCCCTTGCAAGATGTTGAACCTAATGCTGAGGAGCAGTACCCTGGACACCAATAAGCATCATCGCCCCCATTTGGGGCACTTTTGGCACCTTGCGGTGTATTCCCGCCGCTATTGCCAGGGGGCTCTCTTCAAGTTACGTATTGTATTTCCTGTATATCTGGCTACGAACTGATCTGCTCTCCATTGACAGTCAAACTCAGCTACGTGTATGCCTGGATATGCTTCGCTCATCTCTAAAATTATTCAACAGCATTCTACGCCCCCATTGGGGGCATCCGTTGGCTATATCGTGGCATTCTTGCCACATCTGCCGAGGGGGCCAACGTCTAAGTTATGTTTACTATATTAAACGTAGAATTTCGGATCCAAAGCGCTATTGTTCTTTAGCAGATACGGATCCACCCACGGTACATCAAATTGTGCATCCCTGCGATCGTCGAAGATCAACTCAGCTAAGTATGGCCCCATATGGGGCACAATTGGCGGTTACGACACACCAGGTCGTTTTTGCCAGGGGCCGCACTAGAAGTTATGTCATTTTCAATTAGTATCACTTCGGAAACCAATCGATTTCACTTCCGCCAGAACTAACTCCAAGACTACAGTCATCAACGCTCGTCCAAGCTGCACTCTCCTATGGATCGAACTCAAACAACTACAGCTAAGTATGGCCCCGAAAGGGGCACAATTGGTAGCAAGCGGTAATTACCGCATTCGCCAGGGGCCGACTTAAAAGTTACGTGCATAAAGCCCAAATTCTTTTCGGATCCCAATTGATTCTCCTTTTCGGCAGATAACTCTCTACGACGACATCAGATCCAATACAGCAGCATGTTCAGCTAAGTATTCTACGCCCCCATAGGGGCACACTTTGGCACGAATGGAGAATCCGTTATCGCCAGGGGGCCACAGATAAGTTATGTTTCTCCAATGTTGAAGTTGTTCCAGAATCAAGCCATCTCATTCTCCAACAGAGACCGGGATTAATTCCAATGACGAAGTCATGCTACAACATCTAGTAGAGACGCCGAAAAAAAAAAAAAAAGTAAGGGAATCTGTTGAAGTCATCGCCTTGGTCAGCTTAAAGGACGGTCAGCCCCAGCCAGCATGGACCAACAAGGAGTTTCAATTTAAGATGAGTGCAGGACTGGCGAGATTGTTGAAGTGACTGGATAGGATATGTTTATTAGTTTGAATAGTTTATTTTGTAGTTATAGTTACGTTGAATTGAGTGAACTCAAGGTGGCCGGTATGTTTAGATTTGAATTATTTTTACCCGTCACTGTAGATACCAATCAGTTGGTCTAAAGAGTGACCGCATCGGTGTAGGTATACATTTAAGTTATACACAAGAGAGATACCAGGTAAAGGGTTTGGGTTGTGCTCTCACAGCATGAATCGAAGTCAGTAAAGCTAAGAGAGTTCAGTTAAATCTCGACCACCGACGGTATCGGTAACGATCGGAGGATCGTCGCGTTAGTCAAATACAGTCCATTTAGGTTGAACAAAGGGTTCAGTAAACTACCCTAGTGATTGTATCACAAGTGTTCTTGCGCGTTATACTTAAACGTCGATTCGCGGGTGATTCGCGGAAGTGCGAACCGGGAGTATCCCACAAAATTAAAGACAAATATTTATTCACAGCGGCACCACAAGTGAATGAAAAATGACCCAATCTCACCCCATAGAGGGGGTGACATTGGGTCACTGTAATTGAAATAACTTGTTTTTGAGAATATGATTTCGAAACCATTCACAACTGAAAAATATTGATAAAAAACGATGCAAACAAGACAAAAAGATATCTAAGATGTTTCACAAGTATGAAAAACCCACTTAAAAGAATGATTATACTAAAAATTGAAGAGCTATGAGAAAAAATATGTAAACCCAACATTTATCGTCAAGTTTACATAAATTTTCTTGGTGTTTCCCTCAAATTGTCTTCAAAGTCTCATCTTCATTGCTATAAAGCCCATTCAGTTTCCCCAAAGGTGTACTGAAACCTTCGCAAATAGTTAAATTTCGGTGCGACATTCCACGATCAATAAATTTCAGGCAGAAGTTGACGTCATAATCCCAGTATTACATCGATCCAACTCATTTGTACTTCCGTGAGATGTTTCTATAATATGAAAACACTGATAAATTATCAAATTTAGAAAAAAAAACACCTTTTTGATAAAAATTGACGATGTTGCTGCGCACGAAACACAGTTGCTGGTTTGAGAAATTGTCAAAATGCGTTGTATTGTTATTCAATGCACGGAATCCTCAAGTAGACTTGTTTGATGTTTCAGAGATGCTGTATTTAGAAAGAATAAACACATCTTAATGCAAAAAGAGAACACATGGCACCGTAAAATGTCAAAAAAGTTGACTTGGAATTTCATTTACTATCGTTCTTGCTTGACCCAATCTCACCCCCATTATCAATGTTTCAGACATCGTACCGAAAAAAATGATTTTTTTGTGGGAAAATCAAACAGATTCCGGAAAATACCTGTGATGTGTAATGAAAAGACTTTCAACATTCTACTAATACAACGATACAGGCTAGAGTATATGCGTGATACTTTGTACAGGAGAAATTTAATGTTGTGAATTTTATCTAGTTTCAACATGCAAGTTTATTGATGTAGTAAACAAAAACTACTATTTCTAAAAATGCATATTGTTATGAATTATCTGTAATAATATGTTCCCTTACATATGAATTATTAATTTAAGTAATATCAGCGTTATTAGCTGAAATATTTCACAAAACATATTTTTTCGTTTTGACCCAATCTCACCCCCTAGACCCATTGTCACCCCCATCGACGGTAATTCCACTTTTAAATTTATTACTGACCGAATAGATAATTCAAGAGGAACAAACTGCATATTTACCGGTCGTCTATTCGAAGTTTTTTAAGTGAAATAAATTTTGAATGCAATCGAAAATTTTGATTTCTGCCCATACACTTCTATAATAAAATTTATGGCGAAAAAACTAGATACCATCGCTTCAAATTTTGATTTATTAGCAACAGTTTGAAAATAAAATGAAGTTTGGTCTTTTTTGATAGCGACAAATTCCACCCAGAATGAGTTGAAAAAAAAAAAAAAATAACAACCGTGCTCGATAGTCTTTGATTTGGAATGTTGCACATGTTTTTGGTATGGTAGAATAAGTGTTTTCCATGGAAAAATTGATCATTTTGATTCTAGATTAACTTTAGAAAATAGCCTATAAAGAGCCTGCAAGAAGTAACTTATTTGAAAAATTCTTATTCCAAAACTGTTGATTTTTGAGAAAAATGTTCTATGAAGCAGTTGTTGAGAACCGTTTGGCCAACTTTAAAAAAATAGACACTGGAAAAATATTCAATGTTTTTTCATGAAAAATTCAAAAATATTGCAGTGTGCGTTTGAAATGCAAATATCAAATGCGGAAACACCAAACGCGGTAAGATTTTTCACAAGAAATGCGGTGTCAAATACAGAGAGTGCGACGCGAATGCCCAAGCGGATTTGTTCGGATTGGCGCCCAATCGAAGTGATTTTTTCTCTCGAGTTTCTGGGCAATGTGACGCGAAGGCCCAAGTGCTCGCGTTCGGTCTCACGCGCCCGGAGTGATTTGGATCAATTATTGTGGGTTTTGCGCTTTGTTCGTTTCTGAGCGGAATCTGTATGCTGTAAGTGAAGCTGAAAATGGATTGTGGCTGCTCAATCAGAGATGAAGGATCAATTGGTGCTTTTATATCAAATCTGTAAATATATAAGACTGCACATTTAGTCATTACAACGGTGGAACGTTATTTTTTAAACAAACTTTGAATGGTTCGTCACTGTGAGTGTCGGCATAAACTCTTATTCATAAATTGTCTATGTTTTACATAAATATAGCCTAGCCTTTTACCTTTTTTTAAATAGGAAAAAAAAAACTTTGAATGGTTCGACACTATAAGTGTAGATTTGCTGAAGGTTTACTTAACTCAACAAACTTCGAATGGTTCGCCACTGTAAGTGTCGGCATAAAAGTGTTCAGCCAGGCATTCGTGCTGACAACTTAGGAATGTTGCGTTCAGCTATTTATTCAACAAACTTTGAATGGTTCGTCACTGCAAGTGTTAAACATTATTTTCTTCCACTTAGAAATTTTCCATGTCAATTGAAAATATTATATTTATAACGATGTTTATATTTCACAAATAGTTGTTTATCATGGTCTAATCACTTATCAAAGTGAATCCTTTGACCCAACGATCCTCCCCATTAACAAACATCCTTCCCAGTAACCTTTGTGGAGATGCAGAGGCAAACACGGTCTCCAAATAGCAAAGGTTACACACTAACATTCCTTCCCCCAATCCCTCCTGACTACAAGGACGTGGCCGGCGCCGTTATTGACCTTGTATAAATAAAGGCACTGAATTATGCACACTGTAGAAGTTTATAGCCAATCCCGGCCGAACTTATAGTTGATTCTTTGTGCATCTTCACTGACTTCGGTCAATCACGGAATAGCAACCATTGCACAGTGGGACGGATTGGGGTTTTAGGAGGAAAGATGGAACTCACGCCTTCAATTGCGATTTTACGTAAAAATGATGTTCTACAAAGTTGTTTGTATTATAAAAACATTTTTTTTGGTCGGAATGAAAATTAGGGGGCCCTTTGTAAAAAAAGATAACCATCAAAACTTTTTTATTTTAAGGTATATTGATATTGTTTGTTCTACAAAGATGAAGATCGGAAAATTTTAAGCTGATTTGACAAAAAAAGTTTTTTCCTAGCTCAAAAATTAACCGTATTAGGGCATTTTTCGCTACTGATGTAGGGTGGCCCTTCAAAAATAGGTTTTTGTATGTTTTTTTTTATTTTAGATTTCTCATCAAAGTTGTTTTGCTTCATCTTTAAAGCCGACTGTTACGCATATTTTGAGGCCTGTACAATTTTGTCGTTGAATAGTGATAAACATTTTTCATGAAAAACAGAAGTTTTTTCACATGTAAATGTACACTCAAGATAAACTTTCCATTTGATTCATGTGCCAACCCATATGGATTTTTGCAATGGGGGTTTGCACATACATAGTATGTGCGAAAGCAATAAATCATCTCCAATCTTTACCTTCATTGAAATCATGATCACTTCATATGTAATCCATAATCGAAACACATACTTTTCATAGCTGGCTTCAATGGAATATATTGGTCACCTATATCGATTTTTTTCTTACCATTAAAAGTAAGAATTTCAACTTTCCATTTCTTGGATCAGAAACATTTTATCGAAATCATATACATACATGATTCCAATGAAATAAGATACAAGAAACAATAAATGATGAAAAGTTATGATGATTAATCGAAATGGAAGTTTATTTAAACAAAGTTATAGGTATATTACTAAAGCACCTGTTATCACGCGGAAATTACATCTGCATATTAACATTCTTGGTGGTCGGTCAATTTTTGAGCTAGGGAAAAACTGTTTTTGTCAAATCAGCTTAAAGTTTTCCGATCTTCAACTTTGTAGAACAAACAATATTAATATTCCTTAAACTAAAAAAGTTTTGATGGTTATCTTTTTTACAAAGGGCCACCCTAATTTTGGTTCCGACCAAAAAAAATGTTTTTGTAATAGAAACAACTTTGTAGAACATCATTTTTACGTAAAATCGCAATTGAAGGCGTGAGTTCCATCTTTCCTCCTAAAACCCCAATCCGTCCCACTGTGCATTGATATGTGTAGTCAGTCTAAGCTAAGCTAAGAAATGCGGTGTCAAATACAGATTGTTCATGCTAGGGCGGCGGTGATTTCTATAATAGTTGCTAGGTGTCCTTTGATTGTTTTGCATTACCGCATTTGGAGGACGTTTAGTCAAGATTTGCAACTCAAATGCAAACAGCAATAAAACATAAATTTTAAATTACACAAAAACCCTATTTTAAATATTTTTTGAATTTTCACCATAGATTCTTGATAGTACACAGATATTTGGGACAAAGTTTCACGATGAAGAAATTTTTGATAAAAAAGTTTGTCTAAGAACAACTTTCGGCCGATTTTCAAAATTTTGATTTTTTGTCAGAATAAATATTGCTATGTGCGTTTGAAATGCAAATATCAAATGCGGGAACACCAAACGCGGTAAGATTTTTCACAAGAAATGCGATGTCAAAGATAGGTTTTTCTTGCTAGGGCGGCGATGATTTATTTAATCGTTGCTAGGTGTCCTTTGATTGTTTTGTGTTACCGCATTTGGAGGACGTTTAGTCTAGATTTGCATCCCAAATGCAAACAGCAATACGTTCTGATGATACAATAAGAGTCTTGAAATCACTCTGAACCATAATGAATATAATTTCTCTAGAAGTAGCAAGTTTTCGAATTATGCTGAGTTCAATGCAAAAATATATTATTTAAATATTAAATAGGCCATTTTTATTAGTTATTCGTGATTCAATAGTAATTGATAACAATTTCGGGACCTAAGTACAATTATGGGATACCATCGGTGTCAACGATTCGAGCAGCAACAAATCTCACGTTTAAGTCTTGAATTACCGGTTATTTTCTAAGACAAGGAGTGTCACGTCATTGTGCAAAAACCAAATCAATTGCCAAAGGCTTACAACGGTGTGAGTAGGATAGCAACCAGGCACTTCAATGTTCAGACCCTTTTTGCTCTGAAATCGAAGTTTCTGAAAAAAAATCTGAACAATGTTTTTATTTTCAACTTATTTATATTTGAGCAAAGCCATGCTGAAAGTGTCTGGGTTCGATTCCCGGTCGGTCTAGGATCTTTTCATAATGGAAATTTCCTTGACTTCCATGGACATAAAGTGTCATCGTACCTGCCACACGATATACGAATGCGAAAATGGCAACTTTGGCAAAGAAAGCTCTCAGTTAATAACTGTGGAAGTGCTCATAAGAACACTAAGATTACATCTATTCACTTAATTCAGGGTTGCTGCATCCATTACTGTTTTCAAAAGTATCATAGCTAGTTAAGTGTTTGAGATAGTAGCTGTTAAAAATGCAGAATTTTAAGATTTCAGCTAACTTTCTTGTAAGTTTACTATCTTGTATGGAAATGTTTTTGTTGAATTTGCTACAGAGTTCCGACTTCATGTTTTGAATGCGGGCTATACGTTGGGCGTTGATTTTAACTCTGAAAGTAGACATGCTGTCATTATGAGAGGGATGCCTATAAATTGGTCAGATTAAGTTAAGTATCTAAAACACATGCCAGATAAAATATAACATTCAAATAAAATTTGAAAAAAAAAACAATATTTGTCTTTTTTTTTCTTGAAAATTTAGGGCTTTTTCAGATCAGGGAAATCCCGAACCAAACCTTCTATTTGAAAGTGATCGCATTAGCTTAGCGAAAAGTCTATCTAAATCAAACTGTTATCCCCATTATATAGCAAAAGCATCAACTCACGCTCGATTGTACAAAGGAAGAACACGTTTTAGTAAAAACGTGTCACTATCCGACTCAAGCGAACACCTTAGACGCGTTATGATATGGCGGGCTGCGTGTCATTAGTATTATGCGTTCAATTGATTCTCTTATGTACTATCATTTCGAATGAAAATGCATTTTTCGATTTGAAACCAGTTCTCATTCCCACCGGGATGACCGACAAATTCCCTGCCAACCATTTGCAACCCGATAGTCTACATCAGTTAGATGTCATAGAAAAAGTCGATTGTTCCATTTCTAGCAATTGGACTTGGAAGGGCCTTTCAGATAATCCAGCACAGTGGATATAAAACCTTCCACCCGTTCAATCGTTCCATTTTTAACACTGATTGCCCGTCATAATGTTCCAATCCGTATTAGTTCTAGTACTTTTCCCGATCGTCGTTTACTTGATACTACGATGGAAGCATCGTCGTTTCTATAGGATATCTTCTGAACTGCCAGGTCCCGTCAACTATCCACTTATCGGTTGTGGCCATCTGTTCATCGGCAAGTCCAACGAGGAGCAGTTTGCCATCCTGAATGATATCACCAAAACGTATCCGTCACCGTGTAGAGCATGGCTCGGTCCCAAACTATTCGTTTTCATCGACAACCCGGAAGATATGCAGGTGATCTTGAACTCGCCGAATTGCCTGGAGAAGGCCGACTTGTATCGATTTTTCCGCTGTGAGAAAGGACTTTTTTCTTCGCCTGCTAGCATTTGGAAAGTTCACCGTAAATTGCTGTCACCGTGCTTTAGCCCGGCGATATTGGCCAGTTTTGTGTCGATATTCAACGTGAAGAGTGAAATATTGGTGCAGAGGCTCGAGAAGAACTTGGGACAAGGAGCTTTCAATTTGTTTGGAGATATTTCAAGATGTACTTTGGATATGATATGTGGTATGTGATCAGATATTGCAGAATGCTAGGATGTGATGATTTGAATACTTATTTTCTTCAGCTACTACCTTGGGAACGAATATGGACTTGCAAAGCAACGAAGGCACCGAGTTTATAAAATCTATTGAAGAGTATGTTCGAAGATATTCTTAGATTCAAGGTATTTGGTGTAACTTTTGTTTTATTTCAGTGCCTGTGAATTGATCAACTGCCGTCTGTATAAGTTCTGGCTTCACCCAGAATGGATTTATCAAAGAACTAAATACTATAAAGAAGAAAAGTACTGCTACGAAAAAGCGTACGAAATGTCTCGCAAAATTTTGAAAATGAAGCAAGAGGCTAGGAGTAAATCAAGGAACACTTTGAACAACAACGACAACATCCTTTCGAAGAGTCCGCAGATCTATATAGACCAGATCCTACGTTTAGCAGAAGAAACGGACGTATTCGATAACCAAGCTATTAAGGACGAGTTGGATACCATAATCGTCGGAGGAAACGAAACTTCGGCATTGACCTTGTCACATGTGATGCTTATGTTAGCCATTCACCAGGATATCCAACAAAAAGTATACAACGAAATTGTGAACGTGATCGGAAGCTGCGATCCGTCAATACCGGTTCACAATGATCAACTTTCTAAACTGATCTACACAGAAATGGTGATGAAAGAAACGATGAGATTGTTCCCCGTTGGTCCAGTAGTGGCCAGAACTTGCACTTCACCAACCCGTATTTGTAAGAGGACTACATCGACAAATCCCTCATATTACTTAAATCCATTCCATCACTTACAGCCAAAACCACCATTCCGGCGGGTACCAACATAGTCCTGGGAGTCTACAACGTGCACCGGAATCCAAAACATTGGGGACCAGATGTGGACCGTTTCGATCCGGAGCACTTCTTCCCGGAACGGGTAGCAGAACGGCATCCCTACTCGTTCCTGCCGTTCAGTGGAGGACCCCGCAACTGTATCGGCTACAAGTACGGTCTGATGTCGATGAAGATAATGCTGTGTCATCTGTTGCGTGCTTATCGATTCCGATCGCCACTTAAAATGGACCAGCTGCAGCTGAAAATGAGTATCACACTGAAGATTGCGAACCGGCATATGGTGACGGTGGAGAGGAGGAACGGATGAGGGATTTATTAGATAGGTTTCCATTGTACAAGCTACTTAGTAATTATAAGTTGTTATCGACAATAAATTGTATCTTCTGGATGTGATTTTGAACAAACAACAATTATGAAATATAACATAATAGGGGTATTCACTTAAAGTCGCGTAAAATGATATTCTGTGTAACTGCAGCAATGAAACATTTCAAATGAAATATTCCTCTTCTGATTCTAGGCTATGTCAAATCATAAATTTTTAATCTAGTGCTAGGACAGGACGTGACAGCTCAACTAAGGCTGCCCAGTTGTTTTTCGGCCGATATCCTTGACGATACAAAAGCCAGTGCTACCAGTATTCATTTTAAGCAAATCTTGTAAACAAATTCAAATATCAATGCCCATAATTTGGTTGTTTCTTGCACGCTTCATTCATATAGTGCAATAGAGGATACTTTATTTTTAAAAATTCAGGTTTATATTAGAAACCGGCAATACTTGTAGAGAAAATTGACACAATTTCCATTATATTGCTCTCAATTAAGTATATTTAATTGATTTTAGTATTGTAGGAGCACATGCGGAAAAGTTAACATGGAATATAAATGGATTCGAAACAAATAGACTTCATGAACAATTTTCAAACTTTTTATGAAACTTTAATTTATGATCTAGCAACACGGCCGGGCTAGCAACAAAGTGCCCTGTTGAAATCCAACTCAACGATGTGAAAGTAGGCCTTTGCCAAAACGACCAATCAGAAGTGGTCTTTTTTGACAGGCAATTGGTTTCATTTGTGTACTGTGACCTGTCACGTCTTGTCTTAGATCTAGTGTTCCACTGTAAACGTCAGCCAGTCAATCCAAAATATTTGATAATTTTGCTCCACGGCTAATCTATGGACCAATGCACGTGTTCACTATCTGACGTTTGAGCGGTGCCGTGTTATTTACGTGACCATGGCAACAAGTGAATTCGGCACCGCTCAAACGTCAAATTCGTGAACACGTGCATTGGTCCATTCCACATTATCGACGGTGGACGATCGTTTAAAACTGATGTGCAGCATGAATTAACTTTGTTCAATTTATTCCTATCTTGAATCTGATCTAGGTAAATGCAGTCACTGAAAGCCAGTTGCTCTTGGTCATCACTCAGGATTTTTTTTGCGACGACGATTGAATTCAGTCACGAAGAAAGATGAGTTTCCCATGTCTCAGATCTTGCATCGTATCAGTAAAGCTCGATACTTCTTACAAAATCACTAAATCATCATATGATATCGGCTCAATATTGTGCAGTACAATTTAATTTGGGGTATTAATAGTATAGGGATGATGTTCCTTTTGGGGGGTTTTGGCATGATGAAACTAAAAACAAAACTAAACTAAATTCCTATCGCACATGCTACCAGGCTCCATGTACCGTGCTGATTCAGATTGCCCGGACGCTGCAAATCCCGAACATTGGCCTTAATTTACCCGAAAAATATTATTCTGTCAATTTTTTGTGACGAAGCATGTAGAAGTGGTCATTTTTATGATCCTAAGCGTAAAAAACCTGAATATTCCAAAAACATCGTTAATATGGCTAGTGTCCGACAATTCCGAACATCACGTACCCACTTCAACTATGTTGACTGAACTCTAGACTAACGCAAATAAGGACCATGTAGATGAAAAATAGCCTACATTCACAGTTTTCGATAAAGCACCTAGTATTTCGACCTTTATTCATTGCATAATTTGGTGATCAGCATTCTTCCGTAATGGCTTGCAATATCAAAACATTGAAAATGTTTGTTTGGACTTCTGACTGTCGTACTGATATTACCATAGCATTCTTAGATTGATTTTCAACATTCTGAAATGCTTCATTGGTTATTTACGCAATATCTTGAAACATTCCAGATAACCAATTTAGCATGACTTACGCAGCAGTTTATGCTGTTAAGTGAATACCCCTAATATTGAATAAATTTGACAAATTCACAATTTTATTGTCTCGTTTATATGATGTTATCTAATCCGACAAAACACGCATAAAAAATCGTTCAATGGTAAATTTTACTGACTTATGTAAGTACGGCGCCATCTCATTACCCCGAACACCATAACCCCGAATGCCACTACCACTTCGTGGCTTTTTGGGCTGATCAGGAAAAGGAGGTTTGGTTTGATGATTAACTCCTGACGAGTAAAAACCACCCCACAAAAGAACTAAGCACAAAAGAAAACATTGAAAGCCTTAATAGATCTTGTAGATTATTTGACATAAGTTCTCAGATGAACATTCTTGAGCAGGGGTTTTCAGCCTTTTGGGCTCACGTAATAAAATTGTTGCGCGAAGTATCTCATCGTCACTTCGTATAAAATCTGGATTTTTTTACACGCTTAGATGAATCGATCCTAAAATACCTACGATTTATTTTATTGAGCAAACTTTATTATTTCAAGGCTAGGCTGCTACGATTAGGCATCTCAATTAAACTATACTCGCTCTTTTTGTTAAATATTTCAGAATTCGTAGCTTGAAAATGGTTTGGAAATTTTAAGACTTTTGTTGTTACTTCGAACAACTGAGTTAATTTCTGTAGCGAAATATTTCTTTTTAA
Organism: Aedes aegypti; assembly: GCF_002204515.2. Lineage (NCBI taxonomy): Eukaryota > Metazoa > Arthropoda > Insecta > Diptera > Culicidae > Aedes > Aedes aegypti. The sequence goes on from NC_035109.1 coordinate 111,740,777, forward strand.
AGCTTTCATTAATGACGAATTCCATGTCAAATCGGTCAGTCACAGAACCCGACCATCTTCAATTTGCAGTAAGTTTAACTTACTCCGAAACTTATGATTTTAGAGAAGAATGTTCTATGAAGAAGTTGTAGTGCACCGTTTGGGCTACATGAAAAACAAAATTTATTTTTTTTAACTCAAAAATAAAACAATTTTTAAATTACACAAAAACTCCATTTTGATATTTTTTTTTATTTTCACCGAAGAATCTTGATAGTGAACAAATATTTGTGACAAGGTTTCATGATGGAGAAAATTTTAATAAAAACATCTAAGAACGATTCGATTTTCAAAATATTGTTTTTTCGTCAAAGTTAATACGTTCTGATGTTAAAATAAGAATCTTGAAATGATTCTAAACCATAATAATTACATATCTGGGAAACTTCTCTTGAAGTAGACATTTTCGAATTTTATTGGGTTCAATGGAAAAAATATTAATTAAATATCAAATTTTGAATTTTCATTTTGTTATTTTTGAATTTTCATTAAAAATATAAAATAATTTTCAATGTATGAAAATGGATTATTTTGTTCAGATTTTATATTTTTTTTTGCATTAAACTCGATATAAATCGAAGATGTCTACTTCTAGAGAAGTTATTTTTGAATTTTTTATTTTTGATTTTTTTTTATGAATTATATTATATAATATTTTTTTAATGAATATTGTTTTCATATAGTCCAAACGGTCCACTTAACTTCTAATTAAAACATTTTTCTCTTAAATCAATAGTTTCGGAATTAGAATTTTTCAAAAAAAAATTCATGCAAAAATTTATAGGATCTTTTTAAAACTTATGCTTCAGTCAAAATGGGGTCAACCACAAGTTCAGCACTCTCGGAAATATTCATAATTTTGATAAAACTCGTGAAATATTCCTTATTTTCTATCAAGGTATCTAAATTTCGATAATCAACTTTAAGGTTTGTTAAATTTTGGAAAACTGAATTTTGCAGTTATAACTGTTCCATACAAAATGAATGTGAAAATTTTCACCGTTAGAATGTTTCAAAGCTTCCAATTACAAAATATTAGCCCAAATGCTGAAAGTTTTCGTAAAAATATCCAAGGTTTAAGAAATGTTGACACCATTCACGGAGAATAAAAAAAATGTAGATACAACAAAATTTTCCTTGGTTTCAACCAAAATCTTAGGTTGAAATTTGCACATACATTATCTTAGTTTGATATTCTGCCATTCCATGAAAAACCGATCTAGTGGATCGCCGAATTCCGTGAAAATTTGCTATTTTGTTCCTTATCTGAAATAAGGATACACGTGTTTTGGATTTCTTGATTAGGGTGACTTTTTGCAAAATAGTGTGAACAGAAAAACCACGATTTTGCTATTTTTTTTATTAAAAAAACTTTTTCTAGGACGAAATGAAAGCTCAAGATTTTGACTTTTCAAGAAAAATATAAAATTTCACAAAAATAGTTTTTTCACATAAAAAATTTAAAAATTTCCATTTTTTCGTGTTTTGACGGCATCGGGGCCAAAGGGGCTATTGCTGTTCTCATTTTTCTTGAAAGATCAGAAAATTTAACGTTTACTATCAAACTTTCAGCGATGTATGTTTATTTTAGTTTTTGAGATAATTTTTTTTTTAAAATAAAAACTCAGTCTTTTTTTTGTTGGCACACACTGTGTGTTTTAGCTTATTAGATTTTTTATTTAAAAAAAAACATAAATTTTGAACAGCCCAACCGATTTCCAATATCTTTTTATGTTTTTTTTAGATTTCAACTTTTCAGAAAAATATTAAACTCTGACGGTGACCCACTAGATCAGTTTTTCGTGGAATGGCTGATTACTTTGTGCGTTGTTTGTATCAAACTCAAATTGAATGTAGTTTTAATTGAAAATGTCATTTGATTTTACCATCATTAGTTTGAACCAGCCTAGACATTTGTTTTTTTTTCTTGGTTTGGCAACGGTTGTTTGGTTTGAATAAAGTACAATTTGGAGCAAACCAATTTGTTGTTTGTTGTTTTGGTTACCTGAACTGGAGCGCTTGCAGCTCGCACTGAAGTACATGCGGCTTGAGTGTCAATCACGAAATATTTACACAAATTATCTCACATTTTATCGTATTATGATAACTCACACCGCTTTTCATTTATTTTCTTACATTTCTTCTCTATTTTTTTCATAAAAAAAATCACTTTCATTAGTTAAAATTAGGCTTTCCAATTGGTCGGCGTTTAGTCAGAGTGGACCAAGTGACATTTTTGATATTTTGAGAAAAATGGGTTTAAAGTCTAACGCTCTGTAATTTTTGAACTCGTTTAAATTTCAGTTCAATATATTTACACGTCTTTATGTTACTTTCAAACAATATAATGTGAAGTGATAATCATGAAAAATCATAATCCAAACCTCTAATAGAACGATTTTTTGATGGACTATGTGTACTTGGTCCACTCTGACTGAACCTAAGACCACCGTTCAGTGAGCTGGTTCACTCTGACTGAACAATTTCTGGAAAAATAACAATCATTTAATGCTTGCATGGTCAAATTGGGTGCATATCTCTAAGATAAACAGTTTATCAAGACCCTTTGACACCAGTATCGTACATTCTTAAATAACCCATATAGTAAATACCAAAATCAGTGGCATTACGATAGCTTGAAAATTAAGGTTTTGCAGGGTCAGGGCGTTGAAGACCAGAAATATTCAAATATGCGTTCAGTCAGAGTGGACTAAGTGAAAATCTTGAGTACCGACCAAAATATGCTGGTCCAATAAGCGGATCGTAGGACATGCCATACATACACCATAGAACTACCGTAAAGTTCTATCGGACTCTGAAATTGACTCAAAAAATGCAGTAATCAATCATTTTATTGCTTTTCAACACTTGGTCCGCTCTGTCTGCACAGAATTTGTTGCAATTTCTGACCACCCATCCGAATATGGTAAATGGTCAAAAATCAAAATCAAATGCATCGAATCATGTAATATTTATAAATTTCTGTTGATGGATAAGTAGAAGAAATGATTCGATGTCGAAAAATCTGACAAATCTCCTGAAATGTCTTTCATTTCCTCGCATTCCTCAGCGCGCTGATCATTTTCGCTGTTATGGTGATAAGCACTTGGTCCATTCTGACTGCACACTTTTATCGATTTTTGTTGATCATCCAAAGTAAATTTATTACATATCTCTGGCAGTTTACAGCATTCTTCAAATCTGATCAAAGTGTAACGGAGGTAAAGTAATTTTGCATCTAATGCGAGAATAATCCAATTTTCTCAAGTTTTGTACTTGGTCCCCTCTGACTTAACGGCGACCAATTGATGTCCGGATTTAAAACCACTGACTCGTAATTCCGGACAGTCTTTCAACACACCGTAAAATACATATTTACATTCTTAATCTTCAACAATCGTGTTACCAAACTTTCCAAAAAGCTCCATGTAAACAATGTTGTTCAAAACACTGCATGAAAAAGACTCACACACTTTTTCTGCAACTAAACGTTGTTCGTGTTTTGGCTTGCGCGTCCATAGATTTTTGAACTTGAATCTACGTGGACCGCGACGAAATGACGTTCAACAGGAACTACTAATTTGTTATTATTTTTATCAATTTTTCGGTAGTGGTAACTAGATTTAAAATGATAGTACAATGTTCTACACTGGTAAAAGTAAATAATTTGAATAAATCTCAAATATATTAGCGTTCAAATCAGCTTTGATTAATGAATATTACCAGAGTGTCCGGATATTGGTACCGTCCGGATTTTGATTCATCACGGTATCGTGTGGCAAGTACCACTCGGCTAATAAAGGCCCCGGCATAAGCCCTTATTCTGTTTTTTATAATTTTAGTATAGGTACATCCACCTTTCTTTTTCGTCATTTCTTGAAATAACCTTTGAATAATTCGATATTATGAATGTCGACGTACTACAGCGTTTTGTTGTACGGTCTCTTTTATAAAATTTGCATAACTATTCCAATGATTTTCATCGAACTGCATTAATTTAAGAACATTGAATAGTGTTTAAAACCTAGTTTCAAACTTTGTTTTTCAAAATTTTTATCAATACTGACATTACAAGTGTCGGCATAAACCTATGTTCTGATTAAATATTTTTTTATGATACATAGCTTTTTTCTTGTGATTACTAAAAATAACCTTTGAATAGTTCGACATTTTTACCCTCGGCTTATTTTCTTAATATTCTACCTTAAAATACAATTGCACCGCGAGCTAAAATGCAAAAATAGTTTTAAGTAAAAGTATTTTTTTTTCCGCCTTATCTATGCATCCATCGCATCACCGACCAAAGGTGACTCCCAGATTTTTGTCCTTCCTCACTAATATACACCCTTCCCGTGGCGATTGTGGAGATGCAGAGGTATTGTCGGTGTCTAAAAGCAACAACCATTACACCCTAATATTCCTTTCCCATCCCAACTGACAGTAAGGACTTGGCCGGCGACATTATTGATCAATAATATGAGATTTTCTAAAATTGCACTTCGAGCGTAAGCGGAAACTCCAATCCTTTATTCATTTGGATCGAAAACCAATTCTTACCAGTTCCGATCAATCGCGGAGTAGCAACCATTGACATGTACAGTCAGTCAATGCTATGCTATGTTTTGGCTAGATTACTTTCAAAATGATTTTTGAAAGTTACATTTTTATGCAGCATGAGCTCTAGATCTGACCTGGGAGGGAGAAACCAATACAAAATTTCTCTACGTCACAGTGAGCCGAGATTTTGCTGTCACGAACTGTCACTGTGAGCCCGGATCTTAAACAAAGGACAAACATGATAAAAGCGCGTAATTAGCCTAAGCATATTTTTGCATTTCATCAAAAGTAGCAAAAATCGAATTAAAATCAATTCATGCACATTCAAAAGTAACGTCACGAGAGCACCGTTAATTCTTATTGGATGTAACGTATTAGAATGAGGCTGTTTTCATTAAAACAGGAAATTAAACGCATAGAAAACTGTGGCCCTTTTTCAATGTTTGTCCAGAAAGATCGAAGGCACACAACAATTGAAAACTAGCGATTTTCACTAAGCCTGCCTTGATTGTCGTTGGCAAACTGGAGTTATCTTTCAATTTGGAAAACAATTGTATCCAATTTCGTGTGTAGTATCGGTGCCTCCCTCCCAGGATCTGACCAATTTATTGGAACCCTTCTCATCGTGACACCATGAATACTTGAAGGCTTCAAATTGAAAGTTTTGGATTAAGTGGGAATATTTTGAATAAAATTTCGGAAGCATTGGGAGAAATCTTCCATTTGTGCAAGTATGAAGAAAAAAAACACGCGGAGAGACCTGTTTCATCTACAAACAAAGACTTTCAACATTCCTTCCAGGTTACTCAGATAAGTCAGATGTGAAAATAATGTATAATATTGGTCCATAATGAGCTTTTAAAGGAAGTCTTTTTGATAAAAAAAAATTAGAGAATTAACCTGAAGTATACGTTTTAACAATTATCTGGATTGTCCTAAAAATGTATGCTGGAAAATTAAGTTTTTTTTTATTTTACAATTAAGCCTCCATGCCAAACACAGTCGAATGCGTTTTCTTCGTTTAAAAGAGCAAGATTAAGAGATTCAGATTTGTCGGCACGAATTAAATTCGTTACAGTGGTCGACTATTAATGTCGGAATCCGAACTGTTCATTTTAAAAAGTTGATTTTACATTGATGTGACCATTAGTCTTGATTGAGCAAAATGTTCTTCATTTCTTTCTACAGAATCTGCCATATAATTCTCGTAGCAGGATCGTATATGCAGCTTGGTTTTGCGAGCGATATCGTCGTTAGGTACCCATTCCCCTAAAAAGGGAGGCAACGAGGATAGGGCTGACCATTATTTCTACAACAAACTAAGTATATAGTTGCAGATAGACATAGACGTAGGCCTAGTGGTGTTTGTTTTCCTTGGATCTTGTGACGAATTGCAGCTGCGAATAGGGCCTTATATGTATTATATAACCATCTTGGGTCCCGTTTACAGGAACAAAATTCGCCCCGTATCAAATGTTGATTCTTTTGGTGGCTCTCAATAATACACAGTGAGAAAGTATAAAATGGTGTTTGCTGCAGGCACATGAATCACGAGCTGTATTAAGTATATTGCCCTGCTACACACACTTATCTTCTAAGTGAACTTTATGGATCGTAGGACATATATGCGTAGAACGACATTATATAATTATGCAAATATTGTTGAGTGAAATAAGTCCTGGTGACCCTAAAAGATCGGGCAACTGGAGAAGTAATAAGATTAAACAACTTTGTTGAAGTAGCTTTCGATAATAATCTTATCGGAGAGCAAATCTGGTGTGAAAAATCACCAAGCAAATATTGAGATAATGTGTTAATGAGAGAAAAATTGTATGCAGATTTAAGCAATCAATGAAACCATTAAAATAGGGGAGATATCGAGATGTAGAAGATCGAAACGTGAAATGCTGACTATATTACATACGACTAGTTTTCACAGTAGGTAATAGACGATTAATAATAATACACAGCGTAACAAAAATGACATTTTTGCGTGTCTCAAGGATCAAATTATGTGTCTCTAGTAAATTTGGGGTTGCTGAATCTGGTGCCATTCTCAGAAATGTTCCAGCACGTCACAATTTTTAGCTACAGGTCGCCAAAGTTGTATAAAACACTGGTTTTATTAATGTTTACATGAAATTTAAAGTACAATTTATCATACTTTTTTGTAATCTAATCCACCAAACATGCAAAATACAACTTGAACTTTCATTTCCGACATAATTTGATTGAAATTGCGCGATTAAATTTCGATTAAACCGATTTTTTCAACATGCTTGCAGTCTCCATACAAAATTCTTCGTTTCTGCTATATGGCAAAATACAACAATTCTCTAAACCATCAAAAAATAACTTTTCCGTATCGAAAGTAATACAAACTTTGATAATAAGTATTGTTATACACATAAAGTTTGAATTCTGTGGCAAATTAAGCCAATATATTACCTTACAAGCTGGCAAACTTGCATGCAAGTTGGCTGAAACAGTCATTTTTTGCATTTTCAACAGTCAATATCTCAAAAACTAGACGTGCTATGATATTTCTGAAAATGGCAATGGATTCAGCAACCCTTAATTAGGCGGATAGCGGTATTTTGGTGCTGGAGACAAAAACGTGTTCCGCAGTGTAATCGGAACAGTGCAGCTATAATAAGTTGTTTACATTAGATATATGACGGATTGGATCCGATTTGCATAAATAGTGGTGGCGATCACACTTCTAAACTAGTACAGTTCGACACTAAGCTCCCCAGCTCTATCTTTTTGAAATGAGTTCAAGTCCATTTCACATCGAAGCAGTTGACATTGTATCTGGTCTATATCACACCATGGACTAGCATCAGACGTTCGATACCTTTCGGACATGACTAATAGTGTAATTGCGGCCGTAAGTGTGAGCCAATTTGTAGCATGACACGTATATAATATGCTAAGAATAACCAGTTCTGAAGAAGTGGAGCGTGAAACTGTGATGGGTTTCTTGAGCCCTGCAATCAATTCATCTTACGTGACATCTCACGCTCTCAATCGACCAGAACTATATAGAAATGCATGCAAATTTCCCAAACACTGACTCAGTACCAGTACTACTAAGCGCAATCAAATAATCAATGTCGGCATTTATTTCTGTTAATTATCGGATATATTCGAGCCATGACACAGCCGTAGAATCAATCCACAGAGCAAGCGAGCGTCGATTGTGTCTATTTGCCTTTTTGTACGACGTGAATGTAGAAGGCAGGATTAGCCACTTTGTCCATGGTTTTAAAATCACCGTACATCTCGTATGCCGAGTGACCCTTGAAAATCGTCCTCAGGATATCCTCGAACACGGCCAGCTTGTGGGGATAGTAGGAGAGACGGAATTCACTGGTATCTCCCCTGCCGGTGCTAATGACGTAATCCATCGTCACCAGAGTGGGCTTACTGGCGACGTACAGAACCGACGTTTTGATGTCTGCCGTGTGGCTGCTCTGTAATATGGAGACGAACGAAAGGTTAGAGAGTTCAGCGATGGCGTTAATCTGCGCAGTTTATCGAGTTGAACTTACGTTGTAGTAGATGCTCTTAGCCGGCGCCGCCCCCGTATCCATGATGTTGTCGTAGTTCCTGTGATCGATCAATAGCAGACCGCCGGGTTTAACGCACTTCTCAAAGTTGCTGATAGCTTGAATGTGCTCGCGCTGATCTCCATAATTATCCAGCAGATGGGCAAACGAGTTTCCGAGGCACATCACAGCGTCAAACCCATCGCCAATCAGGTGCTCGATGTCATCGTAAAGCGTAAGCCAATTGGCTTCCTCAATGACTGCAAGTAAGAGGTGATACGTGCGTTTCAATTAGAGGGGGCTGAAACACGTGTCGGCAGCTAATGTGTGTAATGAAAACTGATTCATATGATGAGGGTTAATTTAGGGTTTCTTGGAAAAAGTTTGACGTTCATGTGAACTTGATGGAATGTATCGTTGAGAATCTGAATGGAACTCATCCTGGATTATTTCTAGTCAATAATGTATAGTGTTTAAAGCGGAAGCTGGATTGGCTGACTTGTTTTTAACCTGTCTTTTCATCAAAAGCATTACAATGACAAAATTAGAAATCATAAAAATTTAACTCCTTATTAGAAGCTTCATTATAATGCACAAAGGATGAAGTTGCTTGCTTCGTGTTGCCATTTTCGCATTCGTATATCGTGTGGCAGGTACGATTATACTCTATACCCAGGGAAGTCAAGGAAATTTCCATTACGAAAAGATCTTGGTCCGACCGGGAATCGAACCCAGACACCTTTAGCATGGCTTTGCTTTGTAGCCGCGGACTCTAACCACTCGGCTAAGGAAGGCCCCAAGTTGGAGTTATCATGCAGTTTGAAAAAAACTGTGTTCCATACTGAGTGTGTAGAATCTGAAACTTCTAAAGAAATTCAAGGAGAAATTGTAAAGGGTCTAACAGGATTATATGAAGAAATCCTCTCAAACTTCCTGGAAGAACCTGTGGAAAAAATCATGAAGAAATACCAGAACCCCTGAGAAACTCTCGTGATTCACGAGTCGTGGACATTTCTGGAAAGTCGTGGGATGAACCTGAGAGGTGAAGCTTTTTGTTGCATTTCAAGAGAATATTTTGGATTAATCACTGGAGAAAGACATAGAAGAATCTTTATATTTTTTTTCTGATAGTCCCTGAATAAATTCATTGAAATATTTTAGAGTATTGATTTGGAGGTATCGGTGGAGTGATTATTGAATGAATCTCCGGAGAAATTGTAGGAATGATCACTGGAATGATGTTTAAAAAACAAATCTCCATATTCATTACTATTGCATTTAATTCGTATGGTCAATTTTATATGGAGTAGAAAAGCGTTATTTGTCTAATTTTAACGAAAAATCACTAAATTGATTGATTAAATCTCTAGAGGAATTCCTCGAAAAATCATTTTAAAGCATTCTGAAAAGATTACAAGAAAAAAACATTTTTCGACAAGAAATGTCAAAAAGTCTGAAAAAACCAATATTATGAATATTTCAAGAAATCCGCACAGAAATCCTTAGACCCAATATTGGAGGCAAGATTTTAAAACAAAAAAAAACTTTGTACAATTTGTGGAGGAATAATTGTAGGGATTCTTGAAGGAATCCCTAGATCAATTCTAGAATGATTTAATAGAGATATTGTATTAAAATTCCCAAAGGTAATTGAGGTATTTCTGGAAAAGTTATTAAACTGGTTCTATTAGAAATCCTTGGAAAATTCTCACATATGCTTTGAACAAAACATTTAAGAATAACCCTTGAGGATTTTATTTGAAGCTTTTGGGTAAACCCCTGCGGGATTTTCTAAAGCGATCTATGGACAAACTTCCAGAGATCATTGGATTGTTTTTCAAATGGATCGCTTCACTAGAACTCTTGAAGAAATCTTCGATGAAATTCCTCAAGAAATCCCTTTGGGAATCCGTTAAGTCACATGGGAATTCCTAGTAGAATTTCATGCAAAACACACTGCATAGAGAATTTCATGAAAAAGCTCGAAAAATGAATTATATAATTCCTTAACGATTCTTGCGGGAAACCCTGGATGTGTTCATGAAGATATCTTTGTAGGTATTCCAGGATGGATCCTTGACAAAATCATTGAAAGAATCCCAGAAAAATCAGAAACTTGCTATGCAGTTTTTCAAGTGCACACTTTTAAATTGGGACACACTTGTACAATTGAAAGTCAAGTTACTCAAGATTTTGAAAGTATGCAAAGGTTGTACTAATTTTAAAACTGGACAAAAAAATTCGCAAATGCTTCTAGCTATTGTTCAATCAGCTTGCTTTCCCTCATCAGCAAACTGTTTGAGAAGGTCATTTTGAACAGAAGAATGGTCCACATCAACGAATATTAATTTCTTTTTTTTTCATTTCAAACAAATTTAAACGGCTGGCCTTGGTGGATGCTGTACTAATATGGACTTGCTGTTGTAATTCTAGAAAGAATGCTCTGCAGAGTTACATAGAATATCCAATATTGAAACATTGGAACCAATGTCCAATAAAAAATAAATAATTTTTATCAAAAATTGTTGCAATCTCCTATTGCCACGATAAACGCTTTATATATTTAGATCTCGTTAGGTTTAATTTATTGAAAAACGATTTCTTCTTTTATAAGCAGATGGATTCAATTTACGTATTAGAGTTCTGAATTTCAACGGCAAATTAAATGTAATGTGTTGTTAACAAAATGTGAATGATACAATATAGCTTAAATTTTGTTTTATCAAATATGAATGATAGTTTTGTACAACACAGGACACCGAGATATAAGAAATGAATGTAATGTTGGAAACGAATTAAACAAAATCTTGCTTGATAGTTGATTAAATGGCTCCCAATACAATCTCAATCTTAACGGCTGTCATGAATAATATACGCATAAAAATGTTCTACAAATTATTCTATAAACGATAGGATCAATTACTGCGGCATGCTTATGATAACAAGCTAAAGTGACAGATTTATTGAAGAGGGTATATAATCGAGTGAGTTGTCGGAGCAGCATTCACATCAAATAACTAATGTCTAGTTTCCCACAGTAAGCGTGACTCCACGTGCTTTTGATCATGCTTATTAAAACGATGACATGCAACTACTACCGATACTTACTCCACTTGTCGAACGTGACTTCCTTGCGGCGGTTCCAGCGTTCCTTCAGTGCGTACTTAAGCATCTTGTCGGAGGCGTCGATGGACACCACCTCGAAGCCCTCCTCCAGCAGCATGATCGAGTCCACGCCGGTTCCACAGGCCACGTCCAGAATGCGCTTGCAGCCATTGTCCCGCAGTTTTTCCACCAAAAAGTTACGGTAGTTCTCCGTGCGGGACTTTTTGTCCCCGATGAAGATTTCCCAGACCTTGGCCGCCTTTCCGTCGGCATACTGATCGCGAACACCTTCGGCCGAAATGCCATCCGAGCGCGATTGGAATACGGTGTCTGCTTGAGGCATTTTGCTGCTGAGGTTGAGGTTATTGGTGGCGGAGGGCGGTGGATGCTGTGCGGGCTATAATATGAAACTGTAAGAACGTGTTTGGAGAGATAAGAGAGGTTGAGAGTGTGGCTCACAGCCCAGCGAACGGTAGATTGGCTGCTATGGGGAGGGTCAAGTGCGAGTTGGAAACAAGCTTTGTGCGAGATTAAAGCGCTAAGTCGTGTATGTTGCTTTAACTAATACGGTGGGTAGTTATTTTTCAGAGACTCGCGTCTGCAGCAGACTGATCAAGAATGTTATGATAAAAAAAAGTTATCAATTTAGAATTGATGGCTTACATTTTTATTACTGGGGTTGAAATTCCTATTAGCTAAACTGTAGAATGAAGGTTATTGATTTCATTTCGTTTGTCTCTGGAAACATCAGCATCTTATGACATCTATTTAATCACTTCTCGTTTCGTTTAACAAACATTTTCTTACGAACATGAAGCTGCTCAACTTCTAAACTGGATTGACTTTTTTCATTCTTGAAGTAGTCTAGTGTATATGGTTTGCGGCCGTGGTGGAACCGTCAATGGCGGTCAAGTTGAAGGGAGTTTGCGATTACGAGGAAAATCATAAAGGTCTTGACAATGCTAGGTATGTGGACCTGCTACGTTTATCAGCTTCATATGGCTGAAATTTGTTTTGCATATTTTTCAACCGGTGACCGCTTGAAGGTTTCTGGAAAATATTTATATTCACATAACTATTGGAGATGTTTTCTGTCAAGTTTTGTGTTCAACGACCATTCAAGGATACACGAAAACACCTCTTGAGTATAAACATTGGCGTAGCAAGGATTTTTCCTCGAGGAGGCCACGATTTTCACAAATGTCCACATATTATCGATATAAACTTTGAAGGCATGCCTTATATGGTTCAAGATCTTGGCCTATAATATTCATAAGGAATAAGTTTGACACCTTACTGATGTCAACTATTTGTAAAACCAAGCCGCGAAATGTGTTAAGAGGTCTTAGCGAATGCCGTTTCCTACTTTTACTTCTTCAAGCCTATCTTATGGTTAAGATCTTATAGATAACCTAAAGTAATAATTGGATTAATGAACTCATCTCTTTGAAAATTCAAGGAGAAAAAAAACTCAAAAATGGCTAGCGGCCCTCGGGAAAAACGTCTCCGAGAAATGTAGGAAGTAATCATTATGAAATTATTAAACATCACATATCTAGTTAATATAGAGATGTATCTAAAAAGCTGCATTGCCATTGATTTATCATTGTTTTCAATTAGAAATAATCTTCCCCTTATTTTGTTGTTCGGATAATTTACGAATACCCTGTAGATTTGTATTAATTTTATTTAATTGAGGGTTTGTCTCATATCATTGCATATTTCAAGTTTAATTAAGGAAAATATTGATTATTTGTCTAATCCAGTGAAAAATCCTACAATAATGCCTCCAATGAACTCAAGAGGAATATCCCTCGTGAATTCTTCAGGAACTTTTAAGGTATTCAACCATGGGCTTTTATGAAATTCCGCTGAGTATTACAACGGAGATTTCTTCATGTATTATTTCCGTATTTATAGTGCTTTTTCCAAGACCTCCTTTACCAGTTTTCACTGAGTTCCCCTGGGATTTCCACGGAAAATCATTCCCGGGAATAGCTTTATTGTTCAACAGATTACCCAGAAGCTTCTTTAGCCTTTCTGATCTCTCCAGAAAAATCTCTATAAAATTGCTTTAGAAATTATATTAAACATGTCTTCAGGAAGGTCCTCTAGGTACTTACTACATATAAAAACAATTTTTAGTTTAAAATTTCATTTAGTTCTTCATTAATAATGTATTTTCTTCCTACTCGTGATTTCTTCAAGAAAGAGTTCAAGAAATTCTAGGAGTATCGCCAAAATTGTGTTCAAGATCATCAAATAAAGAATTATTTCCAGTAATTATTCAGAGAGGTTATCATCAGTATTTTCCCTCTATCCCTTTGGGGTTCTTCCTAAAGTTTCTAATCTGATTCCATCAACAAGTCTTTCTCTCAAAAATTCATCAAGGATTGCTTGAAAAATTCGCAGCAAAAATTATATTGAACAGGAGAATGTTCTTCAGAGAATCTGAGAAGTTTTCCGTAAATCAATCTGCAAAAACTCTTCCGCGTAAACAATCAAAAACTTACCGAGTATTTTGTTCATGAATATCTTCGAAGAATTATGTTATTGTTTCCTTCTGACATATTGGGCGGTATGAATAAAATGTAGTAAAGTTGAGAGTGCTACATTATCGGTAGTAAACGCTATATGTGGAACACGAATGGAACATGATTGTGTCATTTCTCTTTCTACACCTTTCGAACATACTACAAACAACGCGTTGCTATCAATAAAGGTAGCATTAGCTTCAGAGGTTGCTACTCATGCTTAGAAATTGTTGAAATGAATGGAATAATTAAAATTTGATTAAATACCATGGGAAATCGATGTCAGCTTTGATATTTAGAAAGATATTTTGAGATTTCCGTAGGAATTTTGATATTTTGACAATTATTTTGAGATTCCGGTAAGGAATTTGAAGTTTATTCGAGAGATTTGGTATTCTGTCTGGCGTTACGTCCAAACTGGGACAGCACCTAATTATCAGCTTAGTGTTCTTATGAGTACTTACACAGTTATTAACTGAGAGCTTTCTATGTCAATTGACCATTTTGCATGTGAATATAATTATGTTGTTTCTTAGGAATTCGCGGATGGCGGATGGATTCCAGCTATTTATAAAGTAATTCTTAATTTTATGTGAGAATTCTGTCATCCCAGATTCTCTGATTTCCTTTGGAATTCTAGAATCTCTATGGTAACTATGGCTTTCCGATAGGCATTCTTGATGCGTAATAACATCCGGTAGAAATCATGAACAACACGTATTTTAAATTATTATTTTCTCGGGCCCCGAGCGTCGCAGCTAATATATGAATAGTGGGATGTGTTCATAAAAATCGTAAGAATACAGCGCCACACTAAAAAACTGATTTCAAAGCGCGACGAGTTGAGGCACGTCGCGAGTCACACTGGCGCGATCTGGTTTAGTGGTGGTGCCACAATATAACAATTCTGGGATTCTGGAAGCCATCCCGGGATTCTTTTGGGAATATTGTAAATCTGACGTTTGATCTGGCTATTAATCATTTGAAATCATTCGGGTATCTTTAAGACGGTATTTCTGTAAGAGTCTCTGAGATTTCAGTGGGATTCCATCGAATTATGGTCCGAATCTTAGAAATTCTTGTAAACTTTAGATCCCTTTGATTTCCAGTTCCGTTGGGATTCCAGAGGAAATCTTTAATTATATGAATTATTTGAATGTCTGAAAGTAATAATGTTGAAAAAATCATTAATTCAACCACTATTGTGAGAATTTATTTTTATTTCTAGGAACTCCAGGTATACTACCAGGAAATTTACCAAAATAACGAGAATACCACAGAAATACTAAAAATCCTATAACCATAATCGGAGTCCAACATGCTGTTTTTTGAAACAAAAAAATCACAGAGGAAGCTCAAAATTCTACTGCTGTTTCATCAAAGTCTCAGTACTGGAATCTTGAAAATGCTAGGAACTTTATAAATTCATAATTGCTGTAATCTCAAGATTCCTTCATAGGATACAGATTTCTAGCTGAAATTCCAAAATTCTCAGAAAAATCTTTGTTGTTAAATCATTTTAAAATTCACATGCACATGAAGGGAATGGTAATCGCCAATTTACACTTTAAATCGTGTAAAATTACATAACCTACATAAGTTTGTGTTCGTGATCGATTACGCGATGTATAGCGAGAATAAGTTATATTCATATTTTCACATGATTTGTTGTATGAAAAACTTACAAATTTGTCATCCCCATTATACAGTCGCCTCTCCACATCTCGATATCGAAGGGACCATCGAGATAGGGAGATATCGAGACAAAGAAGAAATATTTGATGAATACTAGATTGAAAAACACTTCGTTGCCAAGAAAGTAATACACAAACAGACGTCATTTTGCGCTCCTAATTTGTTTTGAATCCCAAAACTTTGGTCTAGTATTCTTCGATATTGGTCATACGGAGAGAAAATTGAGAACGAAAAATCAACAGAAACACATCGAAATATGGAGGTATCGAGATAAGGAGGATATCGAGATATGGAGAGTGAAAATGTATGCAGACTGAAGGGACTTATGAAATCATCGACATAGGGAGAGATATCGAGATGTAGAACATCGAGATGTGGAGAGTCGACTGTATGCACGATTTTTTGATTTTACGCTGCACACTGAATAGATTTTTTTTAGCGTGCTGCATTCGGAATAGACTTTTCTTAACGTGCAGCATCAGTCAATACTCATATTCGAAAGTAGTAGGGTGCCGGTACCAATGGTTGTAATGTACTAGTAGATTGGACTATGGAATATAACGTACATTTTTTGATAAAAATGACATGCGCTATTTTTGGTGGATAGATCGCCTTGTTTAGTCGATTTGCCAAATTTCAGCTTTTTATTTTATCAACAAGTTATATACATAAATAAGTTTACGCAAAAAATTTGCTCCCTTGCACCAATAGTGGATCAAGTGACGGAAGCAGTTTTTTAAATAGATGTATATATATGAAGAAATATCCCAGATGATCTTTATGCTTCATTCGAAAGATTATAGTTGCTGTTCAGAGGGAAAAATACTAAACTTATGTAAAAATCAACTATTTTGTTGAAAGTTCCTTGTATCATTCCAGAACGTCTAATACTGGAGCACTAGCGCAACTACTGGAACACGTGTACCAATAGTGGCTCAAGCGATTTTATGCTCAAAAACGAATAATACATGTTCGAAAGGTTTTTTATTCATACCAAAAGTGTAGTAAACTTTGTGGATTTTGTTTTTGAGTAGATGCTACATTTTGTAAAGTTGTGGCGATTGTTTAGGAGATTTTTCAATGTTTTTTTTCAACAGATTTACTAAAAGATCTTACAATTCATTCTTGATCATTTCTAAAACTTTTTTTTTAAAGACACCTACACGTTAATGCTTCCAGTGGACGATTTGCCCTTTGAAGGAAGCACCACACTAGACATCGGATTAGCATGCAACGCCCAGTGGCACAGTCGAAATACATTCCTGACGAAAAGTTTTACGGACTGAAGCGGGAATCGAACCCACACTCCTTGACTCGATGCGGCTAAATGCTTGGTAACACTAATTGCACGGCCACGAAGCCCACATGCAACTTTTTGACTATAAGCTTAAATGGTATTTGCAGGATTTACTACAAAAGTTCTAGTTATTTTGATTTGTTCCTTTATGATGCGCTAGAAAAGATGAAGGTTTTTGCATGTTAGATGTTTTGCATGAATTCCGAAGTTCCATGATACTATGGTGAACAAATTGATGTATAAACAATTTTTTTCTTACTTTAAGAAATTTCAAACAAAAAACTTTTGGGTGGTTTTTTTTAATTACTGTGGTAGAACTGTAAAAGTTCAACGTGAAGATATTGGTGGTAGCACTGCCAAAGAGAGTGTGAGATTTTAGTAAATTTAAATCTTGGAGGAAATTTTTGCATTACATTGAACATTTGTTGAAGAATTCCTTATAGACTTTCAAATAACAGGAATCATACGTATAAGAATGCCAACATTTTTTAAAAATCATAGAATTTATCTTATTTTACTAACTTTAGTTTATTCGTTGAAATTTTGCTTTTTGAAGAATGAAAAAAATTTTGTACGAAGTTAGTCAAGAAAGTTTTCTGGACAGGAAGTAGAAACAAAAAAATGTTTAGGTAGGTAGTAACAACAGATGGACAGCGAACGATAAATGATTATTTATGATTATGAATTAATTTAGAATTAATACAGGTTATTTGAAATCTCTCAAATCAATAAAAAACAAACTTCTCAAGAATTTGTACATAAATTCTGCAAGAAATGTTTTATGGAAGATCCTCACAAATTTGCTTATCGCACACTACAACAAACTGATTCTAGAGTAACCTTTTGAGTGACAGCTGGACGATTGATCTTTCGGTTGTCGCGCGATTCACCGAACTTAGAACCACCACGCTGATGCTGTTTACGACAATTGAGATTTTTCCACTACTGTTGTACAGAATAAAAGAACGTAGCTACTGAAGAGCTTTTTGTTAAGTTTTTGTTAAGTCATGTAAATTGATTCAGAATATTGTTCTCCACTGTTCCTACACCAATGAGTATATATAGAGTTATATTTTACCGTGACTTGATTTCAAGAATTACTTAGAATACATGTCATCAATCAACATCGTAACCACAACCACAAACAAGTGACTTCTCAGAACATTACGAACAAGGATAAAATCCATACATTACTGAAATCCTAGGATCCACACTGGAATCGCAGAGTTCACCATGAACACCAAGGACCAATGTTCAGATCCCAGGCTCCGCTCTGAAATCGCAAGATCCACACTGGATTTCCAAGGTCCACACTGAAGTTCTAGGTAGCACAATGAATTTCCAGAATCCACATTAGAATCCCAGTATCTACATTGCAATCGCAGGATCCACACTTGAAATCCAGGATCCATTTTGAATTCATGGATCCACATTGGAATCCCAAAATCCACACTGGATTCTCAGGACCCATATAACTACACTACAGTCTTTAAACTCATACTGGAAGCCCAAAATCGACATTGGTTTCCTCGGATTCATATAGAAATTCTAAGTTCGACACTGGAAACTCATAATCCAAACTGGAATTCCTTGATTCACACCAAAATCTTAGGATCCACATTGACATACCAAAATCTACACAGGAATTCCAGTTTCCACACTAGACTCCCAGCATCCACACTGGGATCCCAACATCGACACTGTAATCCCAGGATCTATTCAAAAATCTCAGGATTCACGCTAGAACACCAGGATTTATACTAAAAGACGAGGATCCATACTAGAATCCCAGAATCCATACTGTAACACCTAGATCCACACTGGAACCCAAAGATCCTCACTGGATTTCCAGGATCCATACTGAAATCCTAGGACCCACACTTGAATATCAGTATCTAAATTGGAATATAAAGATCTACACTGGAATCACCACATTTACACTGGAATTTGAGTCCATATTGAAGTCCCTGAATGCACACTGGAATACCAGGATTCACACTGGAAAACGAGGATCGACACAAGTATCCCAGAATCCACACTGGAATACTCAGGGTCTACACTGGTCTAAACTGGAAACCAAAAATACCTGCTAAAATCCATTGAACTTCGATTCACATAACAATCGCAGGATATCTACACTGGAATTTAAGGATCCACACTGGAAATCCAGAATCCACATTGATATCACAAGATCCATACTGTATTCCAATGATTCGCATTGTTCTCAAAGGATCATTACTGAAGTACCAGAATCCAGATTGGAATTTGAGATCAACAAATAATCCCACTGGAATACCAGGACTCACACTAGAATCCCAAGACCTTCACAAGGATTCCACGATTCACACTATCACCCTACGATCTACACAATAATTCCTGGATTCAGACTGGAATAAAGGGATCCACACTGAAATACCAGAGTCCACACTGGAGTTCTGGGATCCACACTAATATCCCTAGATGCACATTGAAGTCCTGCGATCAACACTACAATCCCAGGATATTCACTGAGATTCTATGATCCACATTATCCACACAATAATGGAATCCCAAGTTCTACACTTAAAGTCTGCTATCCACATTACAATTCCAAGATCCACAACGAAATTCTGCGATCTGCACTACAATTCCCATATGAACATGAAAACCTAAAGATCCACACTGGAATATCAGGATCCACTTTTAAATCCTACGATCCACACTACATTCCTAGGATCCACAATGAAATACCAGGATCCACATTGGAGACCAAGAGTCCACACTGAAATACCAGCATCTACACTAGAATCTCAGGTTCGTCACTGGAATCCCAGGATCCACACTGAAATCCCAGTATCTATTCGGAAATCTCAGAATCCACACTGAATTCCAGGGTACATTCTACAATCGTTCAGGAATCTCTGATATGGAAACCACGCTTATTGTAACATAAGACGAGCGTGGTGAAAGAGCTGCTGACAAAGCAGCTCCTAAATTGAAATATTTTATGCTTACAGCGCCATCTAGTGAAAGAAATCTGAATTAAAAAAAACTCATTAGATAACCTTTGAGTTCTTTTACAACTTCAATTTTGTCTTAAAAAAACTGTATTCATAAAAGTAACTGATCTCAGAATAGATCACTTGGCACTAAAGGGTTAAGAGTAATTACTGTGTCCATACCGCTGATGGCTGCATTAGTTCTATATCGAATCAGCCTAAGGTGGGGAACCTCACGAATTAGAATGATGATCTAATTAATGTAGAACGTCGAAATCACTACACACTATTATCTAATGTTTAACATATCGTTAGATCAATTTCTCTTTACTCATTACAATTCAAAATTGCATACTTAATTGATGATAATTATTCCATTGTTTTAGTAGGTTTGTGAAAAATATCTACTCATTAATATGACCGGTTCATACACGGTTAAAAATTGACACACGATTCAAACCACTCTTGTATTGATTTTAGTTTTTATTAAGGTTTAAGGACCAATTTCAGGTATCGAATCAGTTATGATGGCCATGATGAAATCGTTAAATGCTCCTGATTAATTCCCTATTAGAAGTGGTGAGTATGTATGTATCGCCTCAATTTGTAGATAGTGAAACGTGGAATCTTGATGAAAAAAATTGTAAGTTTTGATTAATAAAAATAACACAATTATTGATGAGGTTTGCGTTGCGCAAATCCTATCCACTCCAGTATTTTCTTCCAAGCGTGCACAGAGCAATCTATTTCAATAATCGAATCGCCACCATTATTTCCAGCATCGTGTGCAATCGCGTGCATTCCAACAATGATTGTCAATAATCTTCCCATGTCGGTGCTCATTACTTAACGCATGTGACTTCCTTGAGGCGGGCTCTCGTCAGATAAATCATGAATTTGTTTGGTATCGGCAGTAAGCTTATCTGATTTGGGAATCAGATTTGATTGCTTCTGTCAATTGTGTTTTTTGCACACACAATCGTCTAATTTTAATGGTGGGAAAACGCGATATTTTAAGTCTATATGATCAGTGTTTTCAGCTTTCATTGCAATGCGTGATTGTGAATAACTGTATTTTGGGCATCAATGAAGCTAGGAAATAGTAATTAAAATACATTTGATCACGGAAATTTCCACACCCCAATGGGCGGTTATTAGCTAGAAAAAATATACGATTACGTTTCAATTGGTGAGAGTTGACTTATTACAAAGCAGATGCGCATGTACGATGAAATAGATTACCTGCTTTGCTCTTGTTCATAGTTGATCAACAGAAGTTTTCTCATTTTATTTCGTATGGGGAAAGGCATCTTATTTAAATTTCTTGTAAATGAAAGCATTAATCGAAAAAAAAAAAATATTTGGTAGGTTTTGGTCATTATCATCACTTCAAAATATTTTTTCAAAAAAAGTTCCCAATTTCGGGAAATAGTTCGTTAGATACTTTTCGCCATACCAATATTTTTCGAGTTACCCGCCGTGGAACTCGCTCTGACGTGTTGTTGTTGTTGTTTTTTTTCCATTAATGCATTACGAGCCGTTTTTTTCAATTCGGTTTGGGTTTCTTGTGTTCAATGTAAAACTTTTTTTTCATTTTTTTTGGACCAATCCAATGACCCCGGAGGGATCGGTTCTGATTATTAATGTTTACTGAGCAGAAAATCACACCGTTAATTTCAAATGTAAACTGTAAATAAAAGATATTTTTGCAATTCGGTTGCAAATCAATCAACTTTTCAGTGAGAAGTTGATGAACATAAAGGACTACTTTTCCTACCGAAACAAACAGTGCTGAAAAGTGCTACTTTTCAGTACTCTTTTCGGTGCTGAAAAGTAGCACTTTTCAGTACTCTTTTCGGTGCTGAAAAGTAGCACTTTTCAGTACTGTTTTTGTAGGCGTCAATCGAATAACCCAGTCTCTTCATGTCATTTGTGCTTATTCTGCGCGGCGTGTGAGTCGAGACGAGTCGTTCTCACCTCGGGTGACGTGAGGCGACTAATCAAATGGGAGCGAGTTGACACCTCATCGACTCGTCTCGCCTTATATGCCGCACAGAATAAGCACACTTGCATCTGATTCTAGGGTTTATTCTACGACTTGCGTATGTGAGAATTGTCGGTGTTGGCTAGCGAGGTGACAATTCTCGACTCGAATGAAGTGACTTTCCATTAGGTTTCCAGGACGAGTCACTTCACTCGAGTCTATATCCGTTGTGCGATCTGGTTCCTACGCAGGCTGGCGATTTGGGATCGGATCGTCCAGCATTTGTAGTCAGCTACTGTATGTGCTGTCTCACCTGTTCTTTCCTCCCATAGGGAACATAGAACTGCATGATACCAATGGGAGAGAGAAAAATGGTGACATTCTTGTGTACTACTGTATCACAGCCTACGTGATTGAAAAATGCTGAATGCGTAGATTCACGCATGGCTGTATGCCCATGTGGGTTCTCTTGAAATGTTTGTCTGTGCTTTTAGAGTGCATCCAGCTGAAACGGCATTTTTCGAAATAGCAAAAAATGTTGTATGCAACTCGTTGCAAAACACGATTTTTTTAGCACTCGTTGTATTT
Source organism: Aedes aegypti (assembly GCF_002204515.2). Classification (NCBI taxonomy): domain Eukaryota; kingdom Metazoa; phylum Arthropoda; class Insecta; order Diptera; family Culicidae; genus Aedes; species Aedes aegypti. The sequence goes on from NC_035109.1 coordinate 111,763,105, forward strand.
ATCCAACTCGGCGAGCCTCGTTGGATAAATGTACAACTCGTGCTGAAAAAATCATCATTTTGCAACTTGTTGCATAAATAACTATTTCCTTTTTTGATTGCTGGCATTAAAATGATTAAATTATTAAAACTTTGTCACAAATTCTTTGTATCCATCGCTAGTTTTTCAGGCAATCGTGACCTCACACCTCTCCCAACCTCCACCTTCGTAGCACTTAGGGGTCATGTACAAATTACGTCACGCTCCAAGGGGAGAGGGGTCAAGCCAAGCGTGACAAAATTTACAAAATTTTCGGAGGACTCATACAAAAAGTGTGACAAAGGGGGGGGGGGGGTGGTCCAAAATGTAGAAATTCAGCGTGACGTAATTTGTGTACCATCCCTTATGAGGGTGTCGCTCAGTGGCTTCTCATTAAGTAAGTGCTACATCAACATTTCTTTCCCTTATCCCAAGTTACGGTAAAGATGGGCGTGGTCATGAATAGCAATATTCATGGTTTTGGTACCATTGTTCACGATTGGGCCAAGGTATCCTCCACAGCCTAGTACCTGAAAGAAGTCTGAATGAAGTTATCAAATGACACATGAATGTTGTTAGTATCCAATCTACGAAGTATACCGTAACTACGCTAACTATTATTTTTCCCGTTGCCTTCTTGCGAATTTTCGTTCACAGACACTAGCACATGTGCGTAGCGAATCAAGCCATATATGTAACCCAAGCTGGTCAAATAAAGATTTTGATAACAACATCATATTGTAATTTTCAAATTTCTTTAGGAATATTGGTATGATTTTTTCAGAGAATTATCCTCATTACCTAACATTGTAAAGTCCTTTTTTGTAATATTGACTAAAAGCAAAATCGCGCAAAGTTATCGCAAATATTCAGTATTTATGATGAAAAAATGGAGCTGCCGGTAAACGGCTCAAAGAACCGAAAAGCTACTAAGGATCACTACAAAAGAACATATGTAATCGAAGTTTGCAAAATAAGTTAAGTTGGAGTCTGTTTCATACCAATTAGACAGGTACAGGGCTGATAAGTATCACGACCGACTTGCGACATTTAAGCTGAACCAAACTCAATTCATCAAAAATTTTGAACTTTTATCTGTTTGCTAGGCGGATACGAGTCAAGGAGACGATATGATTTTTGGCGTATCGGACGCCTCAATCTACCTCCTTCTTATTAAAATTTTTGTTACATGTTCATATATTGCTGTAAACCGCATGAATATTCTACGAAAAAAAATGCTATTATCATTTATCAGGGATTGTAATACCTTTATTCAGGTATTTTTGTTGTTAAAAAAATGTCATATCATGAACTAATAATTGATGCGAAGCTTCACCTGTACAAAGATTGCAGAATTGACTAAATTCAGTTCCTCAATTTATGTTCGACAAAACAAGCCTCGATCTTGAGTTGCCCGAAGCAAGATCTTCTATAGCAGCCTGTCTATCTGAAAAGTAGTAGATGACTTTGCCCATTACGTGTTGTTGAAGTAATGATTGCACTCCACACATAATAGCAAATATTTCCCCTTGGAAAGCGGTGCAGAGTCTACCAAATGAGTAAACCTGATTCAGCCTTAGCTCACGAGAATATACACCAGCACCAGCTCTACCTTCAAGAAGGGAGCCATCAGTGTAAAATACTATAGTATTTAATATACTTCTTAACAAATAGCCGGACGTCCACTCTTCCCGTGAAGGGGATTTTGTAATAAATGTACTGTAATGAAATTGACAAGCAATTGTGAGATCACATGGAGCAAGGACAATTTTCTCCCAATTCACAAAAAGTGGAAACAACAGTGTGTGTAGATCTACGATTCACCGATTTTTCGTCAGTAGATCCAGTACCCATAAACGGTAGGAGCTAGAAAGAGTTTCTTGTAAGATATATGTGTAGTGGCGCAACGTCGAAAAGAGCTTCGAGCGCTGCCGTGTCATCTGTAGAGAACACAACATACATCGCCATCAAGCATATCCTTTGGAGATGGCGTAATCTTGATTTGATTGTTCTCACTTCACTTTTTTGTCATAACATGTTGTGTTAATCCATTTGATATACTTGGGATTTGAGGCCCAAATCTATAAGATCGAAAACCGCACTTATTGAGTTGCCTCAATAGCGTGTCTGTTACGAGATTCCACAAAAGTGGTGCAAAGAATACCCCTTGGGAGCATCCGCAAACACTAAATTTTCAAATCGTAGCTTGAAGCAATGTCGAGAAGAGACGCCGATTTTTGAGCAATCGATTAATCCAATTGATAATCATGGTATGTAGCCCATGGTTTCCTGCAGCTTCCAATATGGCATCGAAAGACACGTTATCAAAGGCACCCTCAATAGCCAAACACCCAAGCAGAATTGCGTCTGAGCGAATGCTTTCTTGATACCGTATACAACTTTGTTTAAAAGAGTCACAGTGGACTTTCCAGATATATAAGCATGTCAATTCTCACGAAGAGGCATGTTTGCCAAATAAATATCACGGATATGATGATCGATGCGTTCCGGACATTTCAGAAGAAAAGAGGTTAGACTGGTTGGTCTAAAACTCTTCGCTTCTTCATAGGATGCACGTACACCTTTCGGGAAAAACTTCACAGTCATATCACGTCAGGATCTAGGGATATACCCGGTAGCAAAACTGCTTACAAGTAGCTTTTTCAAAACATGTGTGATAAACTCAAATCCCTTTTGGAGCAGAACAGGATAAATCCCATCCGCTCCTAGAGATTTGGAACAAGCAAAACCATTAAGTGCCCATTGAATCGATTCAGTAGTTACGATACTGCGAGCCGAGGCCACGGACTGGTAACTACATGAAAAGACATTTGGTTCATCCGTAGATGCTATGTCCACACATCCAAAGAAGTGTGTATTGAATAAACTTTCTAAAACTTCTTCATCAGTAGAAGTAAAGTCACCATTAGGTAAGCGTATTTTGTTCACTTTGGAAATCCTTAGATTTTGCAAAGATTTTGTTCAACCGACTGACTTCACTCAAACTGGAAACATTTGTACAAAGGTTTTTCCAACCGGTTCGTCCTCAGAACAAAGAGACTTCTTGTAAGCATTGCGAGCCGACTTGAACGACTCTGATCTAGTTGAACGGTGTCTGTTCCAACTCTTTCTGCATTGTTTCCTGGGTCTAGTCGGATCGGAATTTCACCAAGGGTTACCTCGCAGACCATAGAGGATATTGTAGTATCAACGGCATCATTCAAATCATGGATTTTTAATGGATCAAGAGTGTCCATGAAATTTGGTTGCAACTAACTTAATTTAGAGTTACTAGTTAGTTGATCGACGATTCTTGAAACGCAAAGTCTGCGAAGTTACTTTCGAATGTTCAAAGAAGATGCAGCGATGATCAGATAATGATTCCTCATCTGATACATGCCAATTTGTCAATTCGTGAATGATTATATTCGAGCAGAGCGTTATGTTTAATAGTTCTCCTCTAGTAGATACCATGAAGGGTGAGCGATTGTCTTTATTAAGAAATCCGAGATCTGTACTACTAAATTATAGTCTGATGGAATACTTTAGTAGTACAGAGTCTCTCAAATTGATATCTGAGCTACCCTTTTTTTTTTTTTTTTTTTTGTTTTTTTACAAGGGGGAAATCTGCAAACAGATCCCCTGAGAAGATAACTCAGGGAATGCGGGGATGACGCACCAACGACGACCCGCTAAAACCAGCCTATGCACTGTGCATGAGCAATTCATTTAGAATTGCTCAAGTGGTGAACAGTGCATCGACATGACCCTTGGACTCAGACCCTCATCTCATATAGCACAACACGTGTAGCAGAAGTAGCCTAGGCAAACTGCTTCTCCTAGCCGACTTAAACAATGTTACAAGGGACCAGCCTCGGCAGGGCTAATCCTCTGCAGCCAACTCTTGGTCGGCGCGCCATAGACGCTGCAATTCTAACATAATGTGAGTGACAGCCGTAGTTACTGCATTCCAGCACTCGGCATCCGCACACATTCTCTCTATAATATTGTCGGGGGACGTGTCCCCTCCGCATGTAGTGAGCATGCGACCTCTCACAACAATGAAACGGGGGCAATCGAACACGACATGCTCCGCTGTTTCCTCTACACCAGCACAATTGGGGCACGCAGGAGATTCTGAGTGCCCGAACCTATGCAGGTACTGTCTATAGCAACCATGTCCTGACAGAAACTGCGTCAGGTGGAAGTTCACTTCCCCATGGCTTCTACCATACCAATCTGAGCTACCCTAGATGATGTGATGAGCATTTGCATCACTGCTCAAAGCGGAAGGCCTTTTGCTACACAGTATACGTCAACTCGTTTGAACTCATCCATCGGGAATGATTCATCATGTGGTAAATAAACCGAACAATAGACGTAATTCCTATTGAGGTCACCAACAGAAACAGTAATCGTGACAGCACATACATCTCTGGTTGTTAACTCAGAAATGAGTGTAGCAACGATTGCTTCATTAACAAGCACGCATGCACGAGGCATGACAAACGAGTTCGCCATTTCATGTTTACTGGAAGCAGCAAAAACTGGGTCCACAAAGTTACTAGATAGAAGTTTCCCTTACGAAAGTAAGGTTCTTGCACAAGCGCCACTTGGGCTGCACCATTTTGCATGAGTCTGCAAAGATTGATTGTTGCTGCTTTTTATGCTGGAGTTTGATCTGAGCTTTCCTAACTATAGCCACTACCCAAACTAGGCAGGATTAGGCTTAATTAAGCACAAAATACACTGTGTAAAAGCATAATGCGAGGTGATAATTTAAACTAAATAACAACATATTCATATTCCCAGCCATATTTAGCCTCGAACTTGAGACTGAAAAAAGACAGCCGTTTATCTCCGAGAAACACAAGGTCACATGCGCCATTGCTCCAGGTAGCACAGGAAGGGCACAATACTGTGGAGAGCGATCTGGTACTCCACAGGCACCATTATCGGTTAGGTTCTATTTAAACCCCCCTTACTATTCATTCATGAATTAGGGGTCACGTGTGAGGTGGACTTTTACTACCGGAACAGGCAGTCCGTAGTGTTCATTATTAGCCAATAGGGTAACGACTGTTTTTTTTTTTGATCTTAATCGCTAACAGTTGGCGCCAAAGGAAAAAAGTACAGACAACAACCCTTCGAACATTCAATTTATCTGTGCTGGCCGCCTAGCGGCGACACTGATGTGTGTATTCCTTTCACTGATCGCGCTACGCTGGATTCTCAAATTTTTCAAATTTCAAACACAAGCGCATGGAAGAATGGTAGTCGGTGAACTGTCAAAACGTATGGGAAATAATGAAAAACGTAAATTACTTGCAATTAGGAAACTGGATCGAAAAAGTAGTGATTAGAAATCAAGCGTAATATGAATACATAACTTTTTGTGTTTAGTTCATTTTCCATTGTGCTTTCTTTGCTTCAGGATTTCGTTTTTACTACCACTGAAAAAGAGTCATCTATTGCCTTTTCAGTTTTGAAAATCGCCCTATTGAAACAATCGCAACCGACACAACGCGACTATCTAAGCTGATCGGGAAAAAAAGGTTAATATTGGTGAATAAGTTTCAATATCCAATGCCTGTCAGCAGATGGTGTAGTATCAGACTTCCATCAGAAGCTTGACGAGTGGATTAGCGAAATGAACTAAAACATCAACCTCAGTGATCTGAAGTTAGTCTACGGAGCGGTGGAAACAGTAGCGCGAGAAGTGAAAGGTACTATTCAACGAAGGCCAAGGAACTGTTGGTTTGATGAGGACTGCCAGAGAATGACGGACGAGAAGAACATGTCTAGAAGCTTGATATTGATGATAATAAATCTTCGAGCTGTTTAGTAGAATACCTATAATGAGATGAAAACTCCGAATTTAGTACTATACCATTTAATTCCACTAGAGTTTGCATCCTTTGACAGATACGCGTATTTCGACCTCAACTGTAAGGCCGTCTTCAGTGTCGTGTACTAGACTCGAAGATCTATTGCAGAAAAACAGGAGCATGAAGAGGCAGTATGTGCTCATATACAAGAATCTATGAAAGAGAACGACATGCGTCGGTTCTACAAATATGTCAATGGTGACGGATAAAACAATGGTTGCCGCCAGTTATTTTTGAACGGATGGCAATGCCAGGCTGCTCTGAAGGACGAGCTCCCAGTTGAACTTCTCAAACACGGAAGTGAGCAGCTGCACGTACTCCTTAACCTATAATATTAAAGATAGGTGAGGAAGAACAAATGCCTATTAGTTGGTTGGAGATAACAAAACTTAATTCGGCGTAAAATATCATGACTGGAATTTTATTCATCAGATTGAGACCGCGAGGACCTTAGATGGACTGAAGCGAATTGACGCTTGTTCTAACTTGCTGTTTAAAATAGCGCTCGAAGGTGCTATCAGGAGAGCCGGAGTGCAGAGATGCGGTACAATTATCACACGTTCTCATATGCTCTTTGGCTTTGCGGACGATATCGACATAATCGGGATTGACCGTTGGGTAGTGGAAGAGGCATTCGTGCCTTTTAAGAGTGAGGATCGGACTTACGATCAACACCACAGAGATGAAGTACATGATAGCTGGTGGTCAACGTAGGTCCGTACGTGTTATTGGTAGCGAAATGATGCTAGGTGGTGAATAGTTTGAAGTGGTGGAATAATTCATGTGTCTTGGAACACAAGTGTCGTGCGATAATGATGTTACCCGCGAGGTGAAAAGAAGTATTCGGGCTTTCTACGGGCTCCGTTACCAGCTGAAATGCCGTAGCCTGCAAACGAAAGCAAAACTCGCATAATACAAGACACTGATCCTAATGGCCATAAATCGTGATCATTGAAGGAAGGCGACCGGAGAGCCTTTGGATTTATTGGACGTGAAGTGTTGCGAACAATACTTGGTGGTAAATTAAAAAAACGTCATCTGGCGGCATCGTATGAATCACGATTTGTGTATGAAGAGATGGATATTTATTGTCAAGCGTATAAAACACGGCAGGATGCGTTGGGCTGGTCGCGTTGCTTTCATGCTGGAGAAACGACAAGAAAAAATAATATTTAACAGAGAACCAGGACAAGGCCACCGACTTCGCAGCAGTTGAGGATTTAAGGGCACTTAACGTTCAGGGCGACTCGAAGCAATTGCCCTAAGATCGACCCAGTAGAGAAGACTCATCCATTCGGCGTATATTCATCGTAGCGAATTGTAGACCATCAAGACAGTAAGTAACTAAACTTGTTATTGATTTGGTTCAAATGGAAGTTCTATTTACCGAACATAACTAAAATTCACTTCTGTAATAACAGGATATTGACTAATTTGATCTTTTGAATGGTATTCGAAAAACTTAGTTTGGCATGTCATGTTATGGCTCAAGAATCCATCATTCAACCATTGAAAATAAAAAAAACAATGTTTTCGCTCAAATTTAAAGCAAACCTTATGAAAATCTTTCATTGCATTGCAGAGAGCAAATGCAATGCAATGATAGGGTAAGTGTTCCCTTAGTTGTGGGTGTTCCTATAGTTGCGGTAGTGCCGTTTTCGCAGATTTTATTACATTAACCACAGAACCGACACTGCCAGTCGACATATTGGCTTGTTGATACACTGAATAGTTGAAAAAAGTGCTCGAATTGCTTTAAAACTGATGAAATATTACTAAAATTGCTAAAACTTTACTTGCTTGTACCAATAGTTGCGGTAAAGTGTTCCTATAGTGGAGGATCCTATAAGAAAACAACGGATACCGCAATTATAGGAACAAAAATTAAAAATATACCGCAACTAAAGGAACAGTGTACCAATAGTGGAGGTATTATTTTTCACTGACATGCCGTGGATTACTGCAATTAAATCACTTTTCTCATTAAGTCAACGGTTGTTACTTCCTGTTACAAGATTAACGTGTACATTATTGGCGCATCTTGAATTTGAGTGTTTCAATGAAGTTCAATCGTGCTTAGTACCTCCACTATTGGTACAACTACCCTACATTTCTAGAAACATTGCTTTAATTTTGGGCAAAAAAACTGATTTTTATGATTTGTAAAACAATGATGGTTATTTTCCTCTTATTATGGATGCAAACTTCTTTTAGTATAGTCAGTTATTAAAACTTTGAAGGTGAAGATGCATTGGAGCCACACCTTAAATATTCAAGAGTAAAAATCTGGAGAACCCGGCATTCGTTTGAGTTGAAAACTTAATCGATTGGTCATACGTCATATGGTGGACAATTGATCAAATTTTCAGCTGCCTGGTTCTCTATCTCTATTCTTGAAATTCAAGATATGCCTTACTTCCGACTTGAAGGAACCATTGGTTAAAAATAATATGCAGTAAACTCTTCGGGTTTCCCACAATAGTCATTTGTTTTCCACTTCTTTGAATATACTGCTAATACAAAATTAAAATTTGTTAATCTTTTCATGGCAAATTTTTCAGGCACTTTTTTTTCTTCTTCACAATAATTATTTGGGACACAATTTCTATAATGAATTACAATCATTTTGAAAAACTATTTTGGCAACAGCAGCTTTTCCTAGCAATGAACTTTTTCACACAATTCCTTTTTGATCTCGCTTAAACACCTGAGAGCCCATTTAGTCCTACAAGCGCAACTTACCTAACTTTGGAAATTCTTCCTGTCCTGAGGGAGAAACTACCGATCCTGCGGAGAGGCGATCGTCAACTGCTATGCCTAAAGCTTCCAAAATATTTCGACAAATTTCGCACACGCGTCAATTTCGGCTGGCCCGTTTAATCGCGCTTGATTCCCGTCTAATGCCTTTGGCTTATTGTCGTTTGCGGGGACCGAATTGTGCCGTTTTGTACTATCAGTTCTACCGTAGCAGGATGCTGGATTGTACCGAGCGTCCCGTTGAAGTAGTGTCCTGTTTTCTTACTCCAACAGCTGGTAAATAAGCTGAGTCCATGGTATCGCACCATCACGATGATAAAGCTGTTTTGTTTTTTTCGCAGTGATGATTAATGAACGGATTCCTCAACGAAGATGGGGCTCACTTTCCATCGAATCATTGTCCTTATCAGTTATTTTCATTTGGCGGTAGGGTTGTGCAATATTGTAGAAGGGTTGAGCTGGAGAAGAATTTGTCTGGGCAGGATTTTGAGAAGATAACTGAAGGGATGTACAAACCGGGAAAGGAAATAAATCTAGTAATGTGATATTGGAAAGATCGAGATATTTTTTTTTATTTCTTCCTTAATAGAGCGCAGCCCTATTTTGAGAGGATCATATCGCGCCATAGCAAACGACTTGTTTGCGTTGCGAGAAACCGGAGGTTTCCTGATTTTCAACCGATTTTTGAATAACATAACATACTCTCATTGCAGACAATGATAGCGCTTTTTCACAATAGATTAAATCAAACACCTGCTTTCAAGTTTATTTTCATTGGATTTTCTTTTATTGCATCATAAGTTTACTCTAGTCAATAAAAAAAGTATTGCGATTTGTTGAAATTTGTTCCGTTTCAGGACAATAGTTTTTAGTCGTATTTTTTCTTAGCATTAAAGTTAGGTTATTACAGTTAGTGATTGCACATTCGTTGCCGTTCCGTGTTCATAGGTGTCGATTATTGCACCGAGTTTTGTTTCGAAAATACCCTAGCGAGATTGGATTTGTTTTCCTCGCCCGTAGCCTTTGGAAGTGCTACAGATCCGTTAATAATAAATAGATTGTGTTTATTGCGGTTGCCTTTTTTCAGACTTTGTTTTGCATATGAGCTAAAGCTGTACAGAGTTCAACGGATGGTTATTTTTTGTTTTCTGTTGATGATAGTTTGTGTGTTAATTGGTAGAGTTGCAAAGTAGCTTTATGTCATGGCAGTACTATTATATGTATTTGTGGGTAAAGTATTGCTCCTACGAGTCATGTTTTGTTATGCCTATTCGTTAGAGATTTGAGTTTGGAGCATGAATGCGATACCGTCTTAAAGATTTGAGCTGAAAATGTAAGCTGTCACAGTCGTGTGAGCTTTAAGCTATATGGTATGGGGAATTCAGATATATTTTTTTATTTTTTCTGTCTTTTATTTTAATTCTTGGAGCCCAATAAACTTTCAGTCAGTTACCAAATATTTTTCTCTAGATTTTGTTTAAAGTCTATCTCAAATCTCGAAAAAAAGCTTCCAAGAATCATTGATCAAACTTTCCAGACTTCCACTAAGGATCTCGTGAGCAATACTTTTAAATATATCTAAACACTTCTAATTTAATTATTCCTCCTAGTTTTTAAACCCTTCAAACATATTTACAAGTATTTCGCTTTCGATTTTTTTAACAATTCCATCAAAATATTCTCTTGGGATTCATCTTGAGAATTATTGGAGGAAATTACCTGAGCTTATTTCACCGGGTAATTTCCAAACATTTTCTTAAGAATCAATTCAATAACATCTTCAGAGATTCTTCAAAAAGTTCCTTCACATTCTTTTTCTAATTTGTTCAAAAATAACATCCAGCAAGCGTTTCTTTTAAGTAAACATTTCATACTTGTTAAAGAATCTTTTCAATATATTATTCAAGTTTGCCCGCCATATTATCGCTATTCAAAAGTTCAGAGTAATCCTTCAACATATTTCTTGAATATTTTTTTCTTATAGATCTTTTGAAATTAAGCCTTGAATTTCTACAACAATTCTTAATCCAAAAATCAATGTAAAAATACTACTGAATACACTTCTACAAATTCTTTTAGAGATTCACCCAGAATTATTTCAGGGCCTATATCCACAATTATTTGGAAAATTTTTCCACAGAGTTTGTTGTGAATTTTCACAAGGATTTTTTCCGCAGTTTCCTTAAAGATTTTTCAGTGGATACCTCACCTAGGAGGGGGGGGCGGCTTAACCGCTTGAATTAAGCTAGTGATAAACTTGTGGGCATGGCCTTTGAAAGCTTTTAATATCGTTGGGGATTTCATCGAAGGTACTTTGAAAATTTCAGAAATTTTCCAAAAGTCCAGGATTCCACCAAGAACACCACAAAGCATTAATTTAAATGGAGAAGCAAAGAAAATCCCCAAAGATATTTTTGAATATTTGATTTTTTTATGGGAGGTTCAGAAATGTCTCTTTTCTTTTTTACAAGTTTTTTTAAAGGTTGCTTTTACCTGTTAGTCGGGAAAACGAAATTTGAAGAAAAGTTACCGAGGTCATCTCTATGAATTTCTCGGGAGCAAGCCATTTGGTATAGCCAGAGTTATATCCCTTCTTTCAAAATGTTATGCCAAATGACCATTTTGCTAAATTAACGTTATGCCAAATGTCCTTCATGCCAAATGACACTATGCCACTTGACCTTATGTCGAATGACTCTGCTCCGAATTTCGTCAATGATTCCTCATGAAATTGCATAATTTCTTCAATCAAGCATATGACCTCGCTCCTACCAATTTATTCAACAAATTTACAAGAAACGTCTCCAGAAATTCATCCACATTTGTTTCATGATCTTCTTCTTCTTTTTGGCGTTACGTCCCAACTGGGACAAAGCCTGCTTCTCAAATTAGTGTTCTTATGAGCACTTCCACAGTTATTAACTGAGAGCTTTCTTTGCCGATTGACCATTTTTGCATGTGTATATCGTGTGGCAGGTACGAAGATACTCTATGCCCTGGGAATCGAGAAAATTTCCTTTACGAAAAGATCCTCGACCAGCGGGATTCGAACCCACGACCCTCAGCATGGTCATGCTGAATAGCTGCGCGTTTACCGCTACGGCTATCTAGGCCCCTATTTTTTTCATGATGCGCTCAAGAAATTAAATAAATAAATTTCTGTACACACTTATATGAATAATTCCAGGTATCACTCGAACAATTTATCCAGTAATATCTTCAAAAGTTTTTAAAGAATATAAGTCCATAATACTTCCAAAGATTCAAAAAAAAACAAGACTCATGATGATATTTCTCCAGATTTTTTTTGATTCCTATAGGAGTTCCCTGAGAAGTACTATAAAGATACCATTCAGAAATCTTGCAGAAATCCCTGAAGGATCCATAAGTTGGATTTATTTTTAAATAACAGAAGAATGTTCCTTTTGATATCTCTGCATTCAACGTAGCGAGTACTCTAAGAACACCTCCAAGAAATGTCTACGGTGATTATTTCTGATACGTCTCTGTAAGGAACCTAAAGCGTATCTTGAGATAGTACCAGAGTTCCTGCGCAAAAATTTCTCTAAAGGTTTCTAAAATGTCAAATTTAATTTCTGGTGGAATCTTTTGAATACTTACTAGGATGAATTCATGATATAAGCTAGGTATGCTGTTCCGCTCAAGGAAAGTAAAAATTTCTGCGCAAGAAATGGTCAAGAAAAATTCTACAGTGAGCTCCATGTGAACTGACATTTCTTTTCAACTGCGTACTGCGATCAAAGAAAAGTGCTTTTCTTGAGCATGCGACTACTTTTCTCGAGATATGCGATTACTTTTCTGTTGAAGTGCATACTTGCTATAAGGTTGAAAGGATAAAAGGTCGAAAAACAAAAAAAGGGACAAAAGCTTGAAAGCTTTTTTTTTTCAAGGAAGGAGAAAATTTCTGCCAATCAAATCACTTACGACCTTTTGTCCTTAAGACCTTTTGTCTTTCAACCTTTTGTCCTCTCGACGTTTTGTCTTCTTACATGTTGTCCATATACCTTCAAGGATCACAATAGCTTCTAGGAATTTTTACTCGAAATTTCTTGCAGTTAATTATGGAAGAATTTACTCAGAAATTGGTGTGAGGATTTCTACACAATTTCTTCGTGGACTAGTAAGCAAACTTACTGGACAATCCTTTGGGAAAGCATCTCTATGGATATTCCTGAAGAAATCAGATATCGAGTGGGTTTAACAAGCAATGAGGAATCTCTTTTACATACAAGTCGAGTCGATCAAAATGACTCGACTGGAATCACTGTCGAACAAAAAAATCGCTCGACTCGGCTCTGTCACTCGAGTTTTTCGACAGTTGTCACTCTATGTCACTGAATTACTATGGTAGTTGACGAGTGACTTCTGAAATGTGCGTGCTTACTTTGATCGGCAGTGATCACAGACGAGTCACATGTATCTGCTAGATTTAAACAATAGACCCCTATGCAGGGTAGACAATCGTCGCCGTCGAATGTAAAAAGTTTAGCCACGAGTACCCGGGCTCCACCCCGTACTTAACTTGGTACTTGAGAAGTTTGTAAATAGTAAACAAGTACAAAAGTGAAATTCGGCTCCGTAAAGCGTTAAACGCGATTGAACGTTTAAATAAATGAATTGGTAAAAAAGAATGGAAAAATTCGACGACGAAACTAAAAGAAGAATCATCATCGGCACTCTACAAGCGTTGGATTACTATTTGCTGCAGTGATCCGTTCCATAGGCTCGGCGTCATGGCAACAAACAAGCTTCCTTCGTTATGGTCGAACTTTCATTCGGGAGCTCTGAGCCGACTAAAAGTATGAATCTTGTATTTGACAGGTTAGGAGTTTAAAAAATAAGACAACAAAAAACAAAACATGTCTGGACTCAAACAAACGATCTGTAAATCTTCAAATTCATGCGCTTACCAACAAAGCTATTGAAGAAACATGAGAAGAGTGGGTTCAATCGCCAATACAAGCAATTTTCTTGTTCAGCACGTAGCAAATATGTAACAAACGCCTTCTTCGTTTGAGTTAGGAATGAAGAAAAATTTGTGCGTTTGCTATTTTGGATCGAAGTTAGTTGTGCATTCTTTCGATGACGAGACAACGACCTGGCAGACTTAATATACTGGATGACGATGATTTTTTTTATTTCGTCCTTAGTCGGTGACAAATCTGACGATAGTCGCCCTGCCCCTATGTTATTTTAAGGTTTAGCGAATGTTTTAGTCGGTAGTGACTCCAGTCAAATCTTTTTGGTCGATTCGACTTCTGAAATAGGGCATATTTAATGTTCGTTAGCCTTCGAGCGATTAGTTGTTATGCTTGAAGATCTATGGGCCTTTACGCATAGGAGTTCATGTATAATCTGGAAGTGTGTTTGAAACTGAAGCTTGGTTCAACATTATTATATGAGGCTACATGGGTACAATAATTCATTAATGTCGTTCATTAATTTCAAGAAAATCACTGTTTTTGCTTATAGATTTCAACTCCTTCAATAAACGATCATCTTAGATAACTATTGACAGTCGTTGGATTCAAGGTTCGATAGAATTTAGTTGTTTGAAGTTGCTTGGGTATAAACCTTACTATACCTCAGATCAGTCATTGCACTCGTTTAAATTACTTGTAACGAATAATATACAAGATGATTATTCTCAGATTGTTGGATGACGTAAGATAGGTGATGTATTTTTATTTTCATACATTTTATAGGATTTTCCATGAGTTCAAACCGCAATGGTGAAGTTTTGAGTCGTCACTGGTCAACATTATAAATTTGAAGAACTTTCTTAGAAATTCAGCGTAAATATTCAGTAGTTTCAATTTTAACTTAACAAAACACGACATCCCGAGCAATGCATTTTTTCTATCTTTTTAAGATGATACATTTTTGGGCAGTGACCGGTCATCACGTCATCAGGAAAGTTATTACCCTAAGATTTCTTTTATTGAGATCCAGTATATCCAGACTGGATTTTATTAATGGGATTCTAATTGGATTCTACCATGGAAATTGTCCTATTTTCCAGTTTCATCCTGTTGCACTCATGCACACCACTGAACGGTTCAGGACCGACTAAGCTAGAAGCTGCACTCTTTCTTGCTAGATTGTCGGCGATTTCATTCATCCGGGCACCCAGTATAATGTACACTAACTTTGATCGACATGTAAATGTCTTCATAGCATTCAAAGCTGCTTGACTGTCCGAGAAAATACAGATCTTTGCAAATCAGAACTTTGGAGGCAAACTTTTGTAGGTCAATGATGGCCTGGTAAATTTCAGCTTGGAACACAGTGGGACTGCGCCCCATAGAGATTATCTTGCTGTTACCAAGGCTAAAAACTCCAGCTCCGGGGATGGACCTGGAGTAGTGGTTAGAACACACGCCTCTCATGCCGAGGACCTGGGATCGAATCCCATCCCCGAGATAGTCACTTAAAAAAATCAGTGACGACTTCCTTCGGAAGGGAAGTGAAGCCGTTGGTCCCGAGATGAACTAGCCCAGGGCTAAAAATCTCGTTAATAAAGATAGAAAAAAAAATTCTTCCTTGAAGGCATTCTTTAGTAGATCTTATAAATATTGGCGCACTTCCTAGATTAGCAGAAATTATCAGATCGTGAAGCATAGCTATAACTCATTCGATAATATTTTTATCCAAACCCCTTGCTCCCATGGCTGAACTCATAGAGCTATAGAATGCATTGTCAAATGCTCCTTCAATATCGAGGAAAGCATCAACGGCTATTTCTTTGGCTTGAAGTAAATTCTCGGTTTTATTTACCAGTGACTGCAGCGCCGTATTGGTAGATTTACCTGATTGATACGCAAATTGACATTTGTGAAAAATTAGGCATTTCCATTAGCTTATTGACTTGACTTGATTACGTCGTCAAATAGGGTCACCAATATAATTTTGGCCTCTATATATTTTGGACCCCCTGAGCCATTTTCATAAAAAATCACAGTTAAAATCAAAAAACCAACTTACTTTGTAAGCTATTTGGAAAGATAAAACCATTTCTTAATTGCATCAACTGTTTGTACATAGAAAATATATGTATTTCATCTGAAATTAAATAATCAATCGGTTCATCGATGCAACCGTTACAACGCGTTACACACATTAATTGAAGGCGTCAGATTTTTTTTATATGTAAACAAAACCTTTTTCCAAGCTTCTGTACTAAACGTATTGAATTTCTTCGGCTTTTCATTGGCAAACGATTGATTAGACTATTGACAAGCATATTATACAACCAGTGTTGTGGATTTTGTAGCCAATCGATAGTAAATGCCGAGGGTTCAACATGTATATCGTGAGGGTCCAAAATGTATTGGTGTGTCCAAAACAATGAGAAACAGTTCTTCACAATTCAATTATTTTTGGTGTATTTTGGATCATACATACATTATCTCGTTGAGGAAGTTTTTCTCTACATTGTGGTATGTTGTTTAAGTTGTTTAAGCTGTGCACTTAATTAATTAGAAAGAAAAAAAAAACACTTCATTAGGCGGTCCAAAATAGGACAGTTATACTATTTTTTTCATTTCATCAATCTAGGGAATGCTTTTCAACAGATCCAGTTAATTTGATAGTTTTGCAGATGATATAGACAATGTTGGTCGGTGAATTTAAAACGTCGGAACTCCTACAGGCAGTTCTAGAAAAATCTCTATAAATTCTTCTAATGAAATGATTAGGGAATTTAAATACACGAAATTGATCTCCAAAAGTAGTTCTCTCCATATAACTTTGGGGAATCACTTGCAGGCATTTTCGAAGGAATTCTTAAAGAAACATCTGACTGTTTGGAGGAGCCATGCAATGACGATACAGTTAAAATATGTCTTAGTGTTATTGCGTTACGTCCGAACCGGGGTAGAGCCTGCTTCTCAGAATAGTGGTTTTATGAACATTTTCACAGCTACTGTGAGTTTTATTTGCAAATACTCTGTGCCCTGGAAAATTTCAAACCGAAAAGTTGCTCGGCAGCTGGGATTCGAATCCACTACCCTTAGCTAGGTTTTGCTGAATAGTTGCGCGTCTATTGCTTTATCGCTACGGCTATTTGGGCTCCTATTTAGGCTGAAATTTGTGAATGCTTAAAGGTGCTCTGACATCGAAGATGTTCAAATTCAATTTGAATTGGATTTTCAAAAATATTTCGTATAAAATTCCTTCTAAAGAATATGCATTAGAGGTACTCCTTATGAAATGAAGCTCTGACGGTGAATAGGATTTCGTCCGAAGTTACATAAAAAAATAAGAATTATGTTCCTGTCATAGCCATGTTCAAACTCAAATCTCTATTGTCTAGGTTCTGTTTCACTACAGCCCGACATGTTGCGTCAGCTCATTCCGTAGTGCGGTAAATAATCCTCATCAGCCCTATCCATCCTAATCTTGTCACTAGTCATGTCTATTGCACACGTTTAGTTAAAATCTTATTCCTCATTATCAAGCATCTGCTCCTAAACTACGCATAATATAACTACTGTCCCGAAAGACTCGCACCGCCAATTTGTATCGCTATAAGCTTTCGTATTGTTGTCGTGCCATAAATATTGAAATCGCCACGTGCCCGTCTCACTTATATGCGTTAATCGCAACTCGCCTAGACAGTCGCTCCTTATCATCGTCTGCCCGCTCCTCGTATATGTGCCCGCGTTACGCCGCACTCGCGTCATCATTATTCATTATGCGAATTAATAAAATTTATACAACAAGTTTACACTTACAGCTAAGGCTACCACCAATTTTTCGACTGTGTGTCATCATCTCGTTCCTCTCACTTTCTCAAAGGTATATAAATGCTTTCGTTCGAATCTGTGAGATGTGCGCTTGATAACCGGGCGAAACAAAAGTAGTATGAATACCTAATCAAATTGGGGAAACAGAATTATATACGTTTCATATAGCAAAAGCATATTCTTCGCTGAGAGTAAACTGAGCCCGGAAGGGAGGCTGCGCCCGAGTGGGGTAAATCGTCGTTTACTTTCAGGAAAAAAGATTCTTTTTTCAATTGGAATTAATAGAGCGATAACAATGGAAGCTTTTTTCTAAAAACAAACATTTACGATACTAACGCCTACCCATCTAGGGCAGATAACCTAGGGAGTCCTCCAGCGAAGAACCGACGGCGACATTCCGAGCGGTCATCGCCTGGTACACATTGTCCGACTTAGTCGAGTTGGACCGTTTGGAGGATCGCTTATCGCCCAGCTGCTTTCTCGTGGCCATATCCGTCTGGGACGATTGAATGTAGTGATACTCGTTGTGGGCGATCGGTTCCGCCAGGGCCTTCTTGTTCAACAGCTTGTGGATGGGCTTATGTACATGTTTGCCATCTCCGTGGCGTCTGTGATTGCTGTTGCTGTTGTTGCTACCTCCACTGTGATTGTGCGTGTGATGATGATTGTGACCATGATGATCACTCTTTGTGGCGTGCTTCTTGATAGAAGATTCCTTGTGTTGTTGTTGCTGCTGCTTCTTCTGTTGGTCCTGTTGCTGTTCTTCGTTCTTCAAGTTTGTGATATCGGTCGTTTGGCTCAGCTTGACGTCTGCAAACACCGCCGCCACTTCAACAGTCTTCTTGACGCTCAGCGCTTCCGAAGCCTTGATCGCCCGTCCGTTGCCACCTACAGTGAACAGTTCGTAATCCAAACCCAGTTTGTCGGTTCCGTTCTTACCTCCGGATGGTTTGCTGGCACACTTTTGAACTTGACCCTGTATACGCGTGGGACAGTAACACTTCTCGTGACTCAGACAGCTATCCGTGTCGCACCAAGTCGTCGATCCTTCCTCCTCACCTTGAGTTTCACCCATCGAGCAGTAGCACTTCTCATCGCTCTTGCAACTTGGCAGCGAACTCCGGTTGCTGGCTTCATTCAGTTTCGCGTTGATGTCATCTCCGCCTAGACTACAGTAACACCGATCGGCCGAAGTGCAGGTGCACGCATCCGAATCGTAGCTGCACTCTGAGCAAGATACGTATCTGAAACGATTCAAATTATAGCAAAACAGAAAAACACGAAAAAACACCACCTTCTTACCCGCTGGAGCTGTTCCGGTTGTGGTGCGCCGTCAGCGTATGCTCATGTCGAGCATCTGAAACTTCCGAACCACTTGTTCCAATTCTTGATCGATCCTTCTTATCGGCCGTCTTAAAATCCAGTGACAGTTGGTCGGAGTTGGCGGCCTGGTGTTTGGAGGACTTTCCGTGGACGCCGACCGGGACTGACCGGCGACAGGCCGTAGAGTCTCCGTCGTCGATGAAGCTGGCGTTGGACTCGCCCTGGCTGCCCTGATTGCTTCGGCTGCTGTTGGTGCCGGTTTTGCTGAAGCTACCGGATCGGCCGAGCGATTTCTTGTTCCGAAACTTCCCAAAGCGAAATACCTTCTTGAGACCCTTGGCGCCGATCAGCAGCTTGCGCCGTTGGCTCTGGAATTGAAATGAGATTGTAAGATTTATAATTTAAGGCCATGATAATGCGTTCGAAGATCATTTCTATCAACGTTGGGATGAAAATTATTTTTGTCTATAAGCTGATAAGGTCTAGAATCTCGAATGTCTGCATCATGTCTGGATAACTTTTTCAACCCCGAAAATTTTGAACCCCGAAAATACGATCCATCAAGAGCTGGCCAAGCACATTACGGACATGAGTAGTTATGGAACTGGCATGTCCAGACAAAACCTTGCCTACCAGTTGGCGGAGAGAAAATACATCAAACATCGTTGCTGTCACGAAACGGAATAGGCAGGGCGTGACTGGCTTAATGGGTTTTTGAAGAGGCACCCAGAACTGTCTATCAGGAAGCCGGAAGCTACTTCTCTTGCTCGTCTGAAGGGATTCAATCGTAGCAGCGTTGGACTTTTTTCTTGAACTTCTTACTACGAACAACGGCAGCTGTCAATATCCACCAAGTCGGATTTGGAACGCCGACGAAACGGGTTTCAGCACGGTAAGTGAATCTAGAGCTCCGATTGAACTTATTTTACTAATAAACATACATTTCAATTGCCTACCAGGAGTGTGAAAGTATTGGCGAAAAAAGGAGTGCGACAGGTTCCCGGAGTATCATCCGGCGAGAGAGGTGTCAACACTACCGCATTTATGGCCATGTCAGAAAGCGGACAGTATCTGGCTTCGATGCTCATATTTCCTCGGAAGCGGTAGTATGATGCACTAGGGCTGGGTGCACCTTCGGAGACGATTTTTGCGTGCAATGTGAATGGATGGAGCACAACAACAACTTGTTTCATGTGGTTCGATCATTTTTTATCAGTAGCTCGTCGGTCGCAGGATGCGCCCGTGCTACTCGAGCTACACAAGAAACTTGGACATGATTGAAACGGCCAGACAGAATCTTGTGAAGTTTCTGTCAATTCCACCACATACGTCTCATAAACTGCAACCGTTATGCCGCCCACAGACGCTCAGGCGGTTTGACCAACACTGACTCCACCCCCAAGTTAGTCAAACCGATTTACCGTTTTGTCTCAAATTCCGAACAGACTCATATTCCGAACACTCGCTTTTTGTATGGCGATTTGGTTGAAATGTTTCGCTGAAATATGTCACCAAATAACAAGGAAATGGCAGTCAATTGCAATTCAATTTTAACGTCTCCAATACAATTTATACCGCGTGGGTAGTGATGATTCTCTAGTTTGAGGCCAGTAGCACAAGCTCAGATCAATTTATTTGCGGAATAATTCATTTGAATATGATTCATTCGTGCTGTTCGGAATTTGAATCAAGGTGTTCGGAATATGAGACAGAATAAGCACAGTGTTCGGCATTTGAATCAAAATGTTGTTCCATACTTTTACGTAAAAACAATACTAAAACTAATTAAATCAACATTATTATTGGTACACCCAACAGCTAACAGTTAGGCTTGGCGAAGAAACAAAAATTTACATGAATATCAGCCAATTTATGCCAATCAGATGCATTTGAAGTCACGGTTGGCCTTAAGTGTTCGGAATATGAGTCAAAACGGTATGTTGCTGCAACCGTTTTACCGACTGTTAAAGTTCGTTTCAGAAACACTATATTTCTTCGCATGTTTTGAATGATCTCGACAAGTCTATGGACCGATGCACAAGTTCACTATGGACCAATGCACGAGTTCACTGATTTGACGTTTGAGCGGTGCCGAATTCACTGGTTTCCATGATCACATAAATAACACGGCACCGCTCAAAAGTCAAGGGGTGAACTCGTGCATTGGTCCATTGAATATGGGATTGTTTTTTTTTAATTATGTGGCTGTGGGTGAAATATTTCTACGATTTTTGGGCAGTAATTGTAGTGGCTCACTACTAGTGAGGAAGAGCAGAATTTTCAAAATTTAAGAACTGCAAGAAATCAATATTGATGATGAATCCCAGTTATAATTCGCACGAAGTATTCCGGCAAAACTTAAAAATTATAAGTGGTCTCTGTCGGGATTATTTTGAACAGTAATCGATATGAGAATGGCTATGGTAAATTCTTCAAAGATTCTATCCAGAATCTTTAGTGGTTTCCTCTAGTTAGTCTACTTTGAAGATTTTCCATGAATCCATGGATTATACTAGAAATTCTTCCTGGGATTCTACCAGAAATGTTATCAATAGTTTCTCTAGAAATTTATCAACATTTTCAACCAGAAATTCCTCCGGGGAAAATTCTTCAGGCATACCTTCAGATGGCATTCTGCCAGAGATATCTTCAAAGGTTCCTCTATTGATTATTCAGGATTTTCTCAACTGATTCCTTCAAAGATTAATCAAAAAAAAAAAAAAAAATCTCAAGTAATATCTTCAGTAATTCAGCCTCCAAGAGTCCCCCCAGAGATTACTATAACCTTTTTTTTAGAGGAATTGCTTCAGGAATTCCTCTAGTTCAGATATTTCTCAAGAAATTCATCACCAGATATTCCCCCAAGGATATTACCAGGACTTTGTTCAGGTCTTACTCCTTGAATTTTACTGTTTAAATTTCACCAGGAGTTGCTTCAGAAATTCCAAAAAGAACTTCATCCACGATTCCTTCTTGTAATTTTCTTACAAAGTCCTCCATGGATTAATCCAAAACCTTCCCAAAGAATTTTTTCAGTGATTCACACAATGCCTTCTTCAAGAATTCCACCAGAAATTTCTCCTAACATTCATTTAGAAACTCCTCCAGCGAAACTTCAGGAATTTCTAAACAGATTTAATAAGGATTCTTTTCCTGTGAATCCACCAGGAATTCCTCTAGAAATTCTTAAAGAGATTACTCAATCCAACAAAAATGCTGGGATTGTTCCTATCAAAAATCCTCCAGTGATTCTTCTACTGATTTCTCTAGGAAAACCTTCAAAAATACTTCAGCGAATAATCTTAAAATTCAAGGATTCCTTTATGAATTTCACTAGAAATATATTCTAAAATTCCTACAGAAATACATACAGAGGTTTACTCCAGGAACTCCTACAGTGATTCTACCCAGAATTTCTCCAACGATTAATCCAGGGATTCCTCCAGGAATTCAACCAGGAAGCCTTCGGCGATACTTTAGGAAATACCACAAAAGAATTAAAAAAACTTCATACAGTTTTAGTGATTTCGCTTACAATTTTTTGAGAGGTTCCCCCAGGTTATTGTCAGGACTCTTCTAGTGTTTCCTTCAAAGATTCATCCTCGTATCCCTAAAGGGACCCTACGAGGCATTCGACTTGGGATTTTGAAGGTATTACCACAGATAACAGACGTTGATGTCCGATTGTAAAACTGCGTAAGACAGTTAACGGTCATTTTGAATGGCAACACAAGTAGCAACCTCGTGGTGGCGCTTTCATCGCTAAGTTCCCATGACGATGTCAGTGGTGAATATGAAATATTTCAAGATACTCATATTCACCACTGATTGACGCAATTTGCTGTGTGGCGGCGCTAGTGATTGCAAGGAGTTTTAGTTTGAATATTTACACAGGTTTTCAGAAAATGTTTGTTCTAGCATAAACATCTGTTATCTGTGGTATTACTTAAGAATCTACCAGATATTTCTCCGAAGATTTTTAAAGGAATTTATTCATAATTTCCTTCCAGTGTTCCTTGAAGGATTTTTTCCAAGAAAGTCGATAAGTCTGAGACAAGTTCTAAGTAGACAGCCTTAGTCGCAAGAAATATGAAAATGGCACCGTACGCTTTTACCGCGGTACGTCTAGGGCTTGGCCTGATGTAAACTGGCCCGATAAAGTTTATGACCGCCCGGAAAAATGGATGCGATAACGTGGCTTGCTCAGCCGTCAGCTCATCCATGAATTGCTTCACAGGAGACGGTTTGGCTCTGCAGCACTTGTGGCAATGATGAACAACCTGGCGAACGATGCTCCTTCATTCAAATGGACAATATTTAGCTGAATGGTGCTCAATAGCAGCTGAGTTACAGAATGAAATAGGCGTTCGTTCAACGAGTAGACGAATTAGTGGATGCCCTTTTGGAAGAATAATTGGGTTTTTGAGGTCCCCAGCTTCTGCCGAATACCTCAACCGGGAACCGAGACGGAATCCCTGGAACATCAAATCTCGATTACTTTTTCAAATTGACGTAAGTAACTTTCATACTGTTTTGAGAAAGTTGATTAAGAAGAATCACAACCTATCTTCTAAAACTGTTTTAAAATGAATTCCCTTTTTAACATTTTTTTACCGTGTACATTGCTTAAATTTTGCATGCAATCAGCTCGCGTTACAACACTAGGTAGTTCCTATCATTTCCCACAAAAAAATGTATGACAAAATGATAAGCCGTTTCAATCAGTTACTTTCGACGTTTTTGTACCAGTGTAAAATCGACTCAAGTAGTGTTTTGTTTTGATTCGTGGTTAAGTCACTTTGTCTCCCATACAACTGAGCGGCGAAAGTAGCGGTTGGGTTGAGAAAGTGGAGAATCTTACTTTCGTCGTTTTGTAAATCCAGAAATTAAACGTTCTAAAAGTGAAAAATCGAGTTGGTTTAGAGCGGAACGTGTAGAATTTCTTCTGCGAAATACGTAGGATTGATAAAGTAAGTTTGTTAACTTTTCTGACTTGAGTCTTTTTGAATAAGTCTTCGAGAAATATGCTTTTTGGCTACGCAGCCTCTATTTTGTCAACAGCTTTTTTATAATAAAGACTGTGCAGACAAAAAGAAAATTTCATTATAGTATACAGTCGATTTTCTAGCAGCTTATCCCTAGAACAATTTCTAGAGAAAACCATGAAATTGTGTTTCGGGGCCATTCCTTGGAGAAATTCCTGAAGAACAACTGAAGAAAATTCTGCTGGAATCCATGTACAGATTTTCTTAGAGAAATCTCTGTAGAAGTCTCTAGAAAAATCCTGTAGGAATCTCGGAAGGATTATCTTAGTTAATTACTAAAGGACACCTGAAGGCATGTCTGGAATCCCTGGAGAGTCCTTGGAGGTATCCCAGAAATTATTACTGTATAGATTTTCCTGGTGTCCGTAGAGAAACCCCTGGAAAAACCCCAGAAGAGAATTTTCTGGAGAAATCCTTGGAATAATCCTTGGAGGAATCCATGGATATATTTCTGGTGGAATCCTAGGAGAAATCTCCGTGCAGAGATTTTCCGAAAGGAATTCATGTAGCGATTTTACTGGAGGATTTTTTGTAGATATTTGCCCAATGTAACCCCTGGAGGAATTCTCAGCATAATTTCTGATGAAATTACTGCAGGAATTCATTGGAGAATTCCAAGATGAATTCTTGGAGAATTCTTATGTAGAGATTTTCCTTGGAGGGTACGTCATGTAGCGATTTTTCGGTGGTGATTCTGAGTGAATTCCTGGAGGACATTCTTGAGGAATTCCTTGAGGAATTATTGAACACCTGAAGGAATTCCTGCAGGATGCATTTCTGGAATACCTGAATAATCTTTGAGGTATCTCAGAAAGAATCACATTAGAGATTGTGCTGATGGAATCCGTAGAGAAGTCCCTGGAAAAACCCCCTGTAGATATTTTTCTGGAGAAATCACTGGAATAATCCATGAAGAAATTTTTGGCGGAATCCCAGGAGAAATCTGTGGAGGAGTCCATAAAGAGATTTTCTCAAAGAGAATTTATGAAGAGATTTAACTGGAGAAGTTTTTGTGGAGATTTTCCTTACGTAATCGCTGGAGAAATTTTTTGAATAATTTCTGATGAAATTACAGTAGGGATTCATGGGTAAACTATGGAGTAATTTTAAGAGGAACTCTTTGAGGAATCCCCGGAGGATTTTTGAAGGCCAATAATGAATCCCTGGAGAAATTCCTGTGAATTACAAGAGAAATATCTTGAATAATCCTTGAAGAAATTGTCCAAGTATAACTCCTGGAGAAGGCTTTCAATATATCTCTGCAAGAGTCCTTGTAGAGATTTTCCTGGAGAAATCCTTGGAATAGTATTTAGAAGATTTTCTAGCGGAATCGCTGAAGAAATACCATAAGAAATCGCCGGGAAAATACCTGGAGAAATCTCTGGTGAAATTGCGGAACATTCATGGAAGAATTTTTGGAATAGATTATGGAGAAATTCCTGGAAGAATCCCAGCAATCTTGCAGGAACTACTTATAAAATCCTGTAGATATTATTTTTAAGAATTCTTGGGGTATTCCATATTTCTGGAGCACTATCAGAACCGGTCTGAAATGTTTTTCCTGGATACCGTAGCTTTACAGCAAGATCAAATCTGAGGGGCATGGGTGTGAATCCCATCGGTCGAGTATATCTTTGGATTGGAAATGTTTTCGACTTACCAGAGCATACAATATCTTCGAACATACCACACGATATACACATGCATAATTGGTCAATCAGCAAAGGAAATTCTCAGTAAAAACCTGTAGCAGTTCTCATGAGAAGCAGGATTTATCCCGGTTGGGACGTAACGCCAGAAACTATAAGAATTTTATGTTTGTTTTTTGGCATGGTGTCTGTTATGATCTGGATGAAATATCATGACTTTTGAGCTGTCCGGTCAAATCCTATTGTTGGCTCTCTTAATACCCTTGTATATCGAAATGAAAACACATGAGATTTAAACCATCGTACAATACATGCATATGAACTGCAGTAAATGGTATGTGACAGTTCCTTCTGGAAACAGGTTCCAGATGCCCTTGTGCCCAGAATGGCCATACTCATATATAATATTCACAGTCCCATTCTAGGGTTTCATATATTTCATTTAAAGCTAAAAGATCGAAAACCGGTTCAAAAATAGATTTTTGTGAGCATTTCAAAGTCAGGGGCCATTATGCATTATGCGTAACATTTTCTTAATGCATTAGGAAGGTTTCAAACCCTAGTCTCCAAAAAGGGTGCCGGTTCAGTCCCGTAGATGACGGTGTTCAGCTCGTAGGTACTGATAACCTTCACTGGTGATGAATTCTACGGAATGAATTGCAGCGATCCAAATTCATCACAAACCTGGATTTGACGGAACATTTTCTCAACGTCCGCGACAAGCATTACAGGTATGTTCCGTTTTTATCAACACGATCGGCAATTTTCAGTTGACAAAAACGGAACCGTGACAAAAACGGAATAATTTTCTTAGACAAAATATTTTACAAATTTGGATACAAAATTGCAGGATAACACACATTTTCATCATATAAATTCACAGTATTGATGTTTAGGAGCTGTGAGGAGCATTTATATTGTTCATTCTTATAGGTTCGTAATGAAAGATGGTTGCCTGCAGACGCCTATCAATCAATATGATTTAGTAATAAATAATTAATAGTTTTAGTTTTCTTGGTTAGAATTTCAATAAATGCAATATAGAATATTAAAACGATAATCACATAAATGTCCATTGTATCATAAGGTGCGTCTAATTTGTAAAAATATCTACAGAGTGGGTCAAGCTGATCATTGTTTTTTTTCGAGAAGGATTAAACAAGAAACAACTTCTTTTTCTACTATTCATCTTCATCCTTCTGCTTCTTCTTATTCTTTATGGCATTACATCTCAACTGAGAAAGAGCCTTCTTCTGAGCTTAGTGTTCTTATAATCACTTCCGCAGTTATCAAATGAGAGCTTTTTGCCAAGGTACATTGTACGCATTTTTAGCTTCACCCGATTGGCAATCTGAAATTAATATTTACGGTTTCCTGTGCTTTGAACTGTCAAAATCTTATTAGTAATATGATTTTGGTGATCTTTCTTCTAAAGTTATTACTACCAACTTCGACAGGGATGCACTATCAGCAAATCTGGAACTTCAGCTTCACGTTAGACTGGCAATAAACTAACCTAAAGCTTTAGTTTTTGTTGAGTATTATATTATTATTATATTAAATACTAATGGTCCTTGGAAACTTTGTTTTGCCATCAAGTAGGCTGCTGAAAATTGCATGAAATCTCCCATGCAAAACGACAAATTTGTTTTCAGTTGTTTTTCCAGTAATTCCAGAAAATTTTCCAAATCATTATTATTGTCTTTATTAACGAGACTTTCAGCCCTTGGCTGGTTCGTCTCGTGAAAAAGGATTTCTAAATCATTTCCTTCACTCAAATGCGTCGGAACACATATGCAACAGTGAAATAATCATGCAAGTCTTTTAGCCCGTTCTTAAGCCATTTTGTGATATACAAAAACACAAAAGTATACAAACTTTAGAACAAGCATCACCAAATTAGAACTTTTTGGTAAGGAACTCTTTTGTAAAGTTTTATGAATAAGCTTGTAGCTGTTGGTATATGACTCCTAATTAACCTTTTAGTCTCCATATGGAGAAGGAGTTCATATCTGCTCAAAGATCAAGGTCCCAGCAAATTTGGGATGGCAACGTTCATCAACAGTCTCACAATTTTTCATTTCAGTTCTTTACCCTCTTCCTCGATGTAAACTTAATAAACAGTCAAACAGACGTAACATTTAGAACAAATTTCGATCAAAATCATAGTTGCGAAGACATGTACGCCCAATGCTAAACCAGCGTGTTTAGCCGATGGGCCAACAAGTGGCGGTAGTATGTAAACGTCAAAAACGAACAGAAACGATGCGAGCGCTGCGGTGGTCGATTGACCACCTACCATATATTCTGGACATCGATGAAAGTGTGACGACTGTCTGTGCTTATTATATGGAGATTCCAAAATTTTCTATAGATTGCTTAGTTTCGCTGGAACGCTTCCTCTACCCCCTGGAACAGGATCTAATCAATGACTGTTTGCTATAATTTGTGCAATGCTATCGAGTTTGAGAGACAGAAGATAATGTTCAGAATATGACGGGGTCAACAGTCTTATCAAAAATAAAATAATCTCGATCATGTCTCTTACCGTTGCTCAACAATTCTTGAGTTCATTCCCAAGTGCATCCCTTATAAAAAAGGACTGAACATATATTGGATCGTCCATTAATCACGTAAGGGGTTATGAGGGGAGAGAATTCGAGATACCTCACGTGCCATACAAATATTTTTTTTATTTTCATACAAAAAAAATCATACAATAGGAGGAGGGGGTCGAAAAACTGCAAAAACTGGTCTTACATTATTAATGGACAGCTCCCATGTCTATCACATTTGCATAGAAAATTCTTTAATGCGATGTTATATAAGAAAAAGGAGAGGTCTCTGCAACTCTCTCAAGTACGTATTCCAATAATCACAAATTCCAGTTGTTGCTAGGACGTGGACAGAGCAATTCTCGATTGTTGAAGGATGGGTCAATCTTGCCCTATGCCATGCTTAGTTTGAAAACTCCAATTGGTTAGTGGATAAGAAGAAGTCAAACCTTATCGAATCGTATATGACTTGACACCTACCATGTATCGTAAGTGCTCAACATTAACAAAGTGTCGAAAAATCAATTCTGAGGCAATTGAAAAGCATTTAAATTGCTTCAAAATAAGTATTTAGTTTATATTCTGACCATATTGAAATTTAAAAAAAAAACAATTTTTTTGTGTTGATAAAAATGGAATAATTTGTTAACGAAATCGGAACGTGACGAAATCGGAGCGTGACAAAAACGGAACGTGATAAAAACGGAACATACCTGTATCTGTTTCGTCCGGCATCGCATGATGACTGACATCTTGAATGATCGGTCCCACCAGTAGCGCATCGTTCAATGTCACCCGTGTAAACGTTTTACTCAAGGCGTTGAATACAACACGGACATTGATTGTAGTACTGGCTTTCTTCACTACTGGATGACTGGGACATCCTCGACCTGACACATATGTCTAAGCTAGGAATACTCTTCCATGAAAGCGCAGTATTGCCTACGAAGATCGGTATTTTTGGCTAATCTACGCTCCGTAGCCTGAAGCCGTCGTACTGCGATCTTTTTTGATTCACCAATTCGCTTCAAAACATCTTCGTCCTTTTGTAGAGCAATAGTGTATCGGCCGCCCTCTCCCCGTTAGTACGGTACGAATAAAGGGCTCCTCACAGTGTGCTTCTTGTGGCAAATAGTTTTTGGCTAACCCGACCTGGCAGGGCCAAAATCGGATCATCAACTTCTGAAGCCGACATGGTGCAGCTAATGTTCAGTAACTGAATGGGGACCGACACTCCACCGCAAACCGCAACCGTCCATTCCTGAAGAAATCGAAGAATGATTCGATTCTCAGAACCATATCTACCGTCAATGGATCGGCCAATTCGACAACATCTGGTAGCTACCAGCTTGAAATAGTGATCGTAGGTGTAGGTAGATTGACTGTCACCTTCGGTATAAGGTACCGCGGGGCAAGTGGGTAAATGGGGTAAGTGAAAATAATTGGTATGTTTCACTGAATATGTGAATTAACGTTTTAAACTCATGCGTAAACCTTCGAGGCCATTCAGAACATTACGATAGATAAGAGGTTCCTGAGATTTTTCAACCATTATTGCATAATACAGCGAAAGATTGTTGACCTGTTAAATATAACTCCGTAACAACTTGGCGGCGTGCAATCTTATTTTAATATTTTCAGCGAAAAAAAGTTGCGGAAAATAATTTTCTGTACCACTTTTAAGTTGTCCCCTCTGACAGTTTTAAACTGCAATGAAAAAAGTTTTAAAATCAATTCGACATAGAACTAAAAATAACTAAATTAAAACACCGTCAATTTGCCAATCACGTGGGGCAAGTGAAAAGTTTCTCATTAGAGATTGAATTTGTGTTTTCTCTTTAGGTAGCTATAAGTATATAAGGTGGGCAATTATCATAGAATAGCTGAACGTGCTGATAATTCAAGAAATACTATACTCAAAGCGTTACAAGCTATTATCGTGGTATTTCTCTAAATAAAGGTTGCCAAATATTATGATATTAATATGTGTACTTCGGACAGCCGATTAAAAGTAAGACGTTGATTGAAAAGTTCCAAAATAAGAGAACGCACGGAAATCTCATGGAATATCTATGTAAAGCTAGTTCAAAACATAAAAAATGGGGTATTGGTCTACCCACATAAGAAAGTTTCGAAATACTTTATTGGAGGATTCCGTTTGATTTCTCACGAAGAGTTATCCGACGTCAAATCCGATTTAAATAAAAACAAATAACGAGCGGTGAAAATTCTGCAGAGCAGAAAAGCAATTGCTGTCCCATGATGTAAGAACTACCATTGGAAATGTTGCAGTTATAATGTTGTCGAATCATTTCACCTAACTTAACTGAACAGAAGAAAATTCAAATAACAAGAATAAAATGTTCTTTGTTTACATGTTATTTATGTTATTGTTCATTGGGACGCCTTAATAAATGTTAAAGGTAATAGGAATCGTGAATATAACTGCTAGTTTTTGAAATTATTGCTCAAAACGATAAACTTTTCACTTGCCCCACTTGTGAGGCAAGTCAAAAGTAAAGAAACGTTTTTCAAAAACTTTTTCTGTACTTTTTTCTTCAAGTTTACATAACAATAAATTTCAGCATACTGCTTATATTTGGTGGAAGCCAAGCTAAAAATATACATGACCTCATTTGTTTTAATTTAAAGTCTCTAGAATTTGAAGAATCCCACTTATGCGAAATCCATTACCCACTTGCCCACGGTACCTTAACGAGAAGTCGCATGAAGTCGGGAGAAATGCGAAATGCTGAACTTAGACTGACAATCCTTAGCGTGATGACCGGATTTGAAGCAGTTGCTGCATAGAGAATGGTTTCTGAGGACTACTTCCCTTTTTGATTGTGAAATTTAGGGTCCATTTCTTCACCCCCGCTTATTCCTTAAACCTAATTTAATCATATGGGTAAACGTTTGGTTTACGTTTTGAGCGAAGGTGAAGAAATCGGCATTTTGCTCAACATGCGATTACTAAAAACCCAAAGATAGTGATTGAAAATGTATAATGTTTCAATATAATATCGCAAAATTCCCCCTCTGCACCCACCTGCGCATTGCTGTTCTTCCGCTTCAGCTTCTTCTTCTTCTGGCGGCGCATGATGCTCTTCGAGCGCTGGTACAGCTCGTCCTTGGTCAACGTGACGGCCAGCTTGAGCAGAAACTCCTTGTAGATCGGTTTCAGATCGTTGAACGACATTCCGTCCGAGTTGATTATGGCATTGAGAATATCGTCCAGCGAGTGCAGATTCTCCTGCAGCCGGAACTCGTTGAACAGTTCGGAGAAGCCCAGCGGGGAGCCTCCTCCTCCGCCTACCTTGCCGGTGTGCCGACGGGTGGCTCGTGATTTGTACCTTGTGAGGCCGGCCGTGTTCAGGAAACTGCCGGATCGGGGAATGGCCACCCGGGTCAGGATGTCCCCGGTTGAGTTCTCCGACAGGGCCGGATAGTTGCCTTCGCCTCCCTTCGAGAGGGAGTTGTTGTCGTCGTTCGAGTGACTGTGGTCGGTGTAGATCGCATCCAGTGAGGGCCGATTTGAAACTGCGGAAGAAAAGAAGCATATTACTGAGGAACTAAGAATCATTACGCAAAGAACTAACCTGCCCTTGGAGGATTTGCCGGCAACGGAGGTGGTCGTTTGCCTTTCGGCGATCGTTTCTTGCGTTCTTCTGTGGAAGATTCTTCGTTGGCACCGGTCATGGTGTCGCTTTCGCCACTCAGCGAACTGGTGGCGGTTCGTTTCGTTTTCCGAGGAGGCCTCGGTGGGGGTGGCAGAAGACTTCGTTGGCTGGCACTGGACCGTCTGGATGATAGCTTGGCAGAGCCCGGTTGAATGTGGATGTTGGTCGTTGCGGCACTGCTGGCGATGCTCATGCAGCTGACACCGTTGCGGTTCTTGGGTCTTCGTGGTCGTTGGTTCTGGGTTTGAAGATTTGATTTTTTGAAAAGAGTTAGCAATCATAGTTTTAGGAATCTTTTTATGAATTGTAACAAGTTTTTGTACAAAACACAAAAAAAACTTTTTTAATTTTAGCTCGCTGAATTTATTGCTATTTTAAAGAAGTAAGTACAACTCTGGTTTTTGAAATACAGGTCGGACTCGATTATCCGGAGACTCGATTATCCGGGGACTCGATTATCCGGGATTCGATTATCCGGAATTTTAGACTCGATTATCCGGAATTTGTTTTTTGATGTTCTTGTTTTTCAATTTTTATGCATAAATCTGAGATAATTTGGTATTGCAATATACAATATGAATGGTTTTGCAGTTTAGAACGTATTTAAGAAAAGGTGGATTTGAAAAAGTGGTTTTTTGTGTATGCTAGCCAAAAAATGTTTTTTCTCTTGTTAAGACCCCTTCAGTTCCTAGAAAAAAATTTTCTGGCTACGCCACCGCATCATATATATAAAATAACGAAAAAAGATAATATTTAAGTTCTTTTATCAAAGACATCATTTTTTTTCTTAGTGATTCGATTATCCGGAGGATTCGATTATCCGGAGTGAAAAAAAAATCGATACTCCGGATAATCGAGTCCGACCTGTAATAATGATTGAAAAAGTGTTTCTCATCGATTTCACTTAAATTGAATTTAAATTTATCGAATACTTGAATCTAAATTTATCGCATACTACAGAAATCAGTTTTTATTTTCAGGGCCGGAATAAAAATGTGGAGGTTCTGGGCCAGACATTTGAGAGGGCCTTTAAGATGTATCAGATATCAGATATCAGATATTCAGATATCTGATTCGGTGCTTTAGAATGGATTGATAGTTTTCCAAGAAAATTTTCTGTTCAAGGTGCTCTAATTACAGTTCGTTCTCGGAGTTCAAGAGAAGCAGACGTGTTTCCACTCGATACAGCGCTGATAGTGATCATTATAGTGAACTGCCTACGGGCATCTATTATTCTTTTGAAACAATAGTGTAAGCAAAACGGAACAATGGCGGAAGCAGTTCTCCGAGCTAACTCGCTACGACTGCGTTTCGAGCGTGGCAAACCTGAGCCAACTGATACGGAAATATTCGCTTTCATGAAAGGAAAAATGGGATTAAAGAGTGATAATCTGCTTTCAATGTACAAAGATAAACCGGAGCAGTCGGTGATCATTAAGTTTCAAACTGAAGATGGCTTCAAAGAGGCGCTTTCGCGTCTACCTGGAACAGTGGAATTTGCTTACAACAAATACCAAAGCACAACTGTTCAGGTATCAGCAGCAAATGCCGTGGTGCGTTATGTGCGCATCTTCAACCTCCCGCCGGAGGTGGATGACCGTGAAATTTGGACGGCATTTTCGAAATACGGGAAAGTCCAAAGGACGATTCGAGAGAAGTATGCGGAAAGTACAGGTTTTCCAATTTGGAATTCTGTACGTGGAGTTTTTATCGAGCTCAAGGAAGGATGTGAAATACCCGCGACAGTACTCGTACGCAATCTACGCGCTCGAGTATACTACGAAAGTCTTGTGAATAAATGCTTCCAGTGCGGGAGCGCAAGCCACTTGAAAGCGGAATGCCCCTACCGGGCATCAGTGAACGAGCGGCTGAAAAGAGACCAGGTTGATGTACGCAGCCATGCTCCCTCTTACAGCGGAGCGCTTACGGGCAATTGGTCAAGGTCGAAACCGACTGGAGATAGCTCGGAACAGGGAACAATGGTGAATTTAAACAAGCTATTCGCCAACAAAACGACACGTGGATCAATCACTACGGATGATGGAGAAGTTGCGGAAGATGAGCTAGGCGAGGAGGGGACATCGGTGATAGAATCGTCGATGGAAACAGAAGGTATTGTGAAAGTTACAAGTAATGCTAATCAACCGCCGGAAGACAATGTAGTAGAGGACCAATCTACCGTCGAAGATGAACAAGAGTTGGTATCTACATCAGAAGAATGTGAATCTCGGGAGCCCAGCTGTAGCGCCGTGGGAGTAGTACCGTCGGTGGCCGATGGTAGAGAGAATACCGACTACGTCAGGTGCACCGATCTGACGAACACAAGCAGAAACAATGCAGAAGATGGAGTGAAAGGTATGAAAAGGGGAAGAAAGATATCGAAGGGAAAGCGTGGGGAAAAATCGAGTTCAAATACATCAGAAGAATCTAATGACCGGGGTGAGGGTAACAAGGGAATTTCAATCACGAATTCAATATCGGAACAGCAATCAGCAAAAACAAGAAGTCGATCGAAACAACCAAAGCTAAGCCAGAAAAATGAGAACAAATGAATTACGTAGTTTGATGTTTTTTTTGAAATTGTTATAATTAGATGATGGATTATGTTTTTAAGATAGGTTCCATAAATTTTAACAGTTCTAATGCTACGGTCAACAAATATCTCTTGAGAGATTTCGTTACCAATCATGAAATTGATATTCTCTTTATACAAGAGCTCTGTTTTGAAAATTTTGCGTTTATTCCGTCTCACAATGCGATTGTAAATGTTGCTGGAGGTAGTTCTGGAACTGCCATCTTGATACGAAGGACCTTTGAATATAGCCAGCCGTCTCTCGATTCAAATGGCAGAATATCTTCTATTATAGTTAACAACGTCAATTACGTAAATGTTTATGCACAGTCTGGTAGCAATAAGAAAAAAGAACGTGATTGTTTATTCATGGATAACATCGCTATACATCTCAATAAGTCGGGTGCTCTTTATAGTGTGGTGGGGGGAGATTTCAACTGCATTTTACAAGGATTCGATGCTGCAGGTTCTAATAAGAATTTCTCGACAGGCCTTAGTAAGCTTGTACAGTTATTTGGTTGGAAAGATATAGCTCTTGAACTTAAAAAGAACGTTTTCACTTTCATTCGAAATGAAAGCAAATCGAGAATTGACAGATTCTATGGTCCCCCAGATTTTGTTACAAAAGTGAAAAGCTTCGAAACTATTGCTGTGCCCTTTTCGGATCATTGCGGCATAATAATGAAAGTAACCATGAACAAAAATGAGATTATTGGTCGTGGGCGAGGCTATTGGAAAGTGAATAATAGCGTAATGAGAGATGAGGAAATAATAGAAAAGTTTAGCCGCGGATATAGTTCTTGGAAGATTCGTCAATTGTATGCTACTAACAAAAGCCAGTGGTGGAATGATGTTTGCAAAACGAAGATTAAACAGTTCTTCAAGTTGGAGAGTTGGAACCTTAACTGTCAGATTTATAATGAGAAGAACTATTTTTACGGGAAGATGCAGGAATGGTATAGTAAAATATCAGCAGGATTAGAAACATATTTGGATATAGCAATGATCAAATCAAGACTAATTGAAATTGAATCGAACCGTCTTAAGCACTTCGGTTTTACAATGGATGAACAAAACTTATTGCAAGGCGAAATGATAAATATTTATCAGGTTTCTGCACAAATTAAACGTCTAACGAATAGCAGTAATTTCAAATTGAAAAATAATAACTGTATCGAAACGGACAACCAAACGTTGAAGAATCTCGTTCACGATTATTATGTAGAACTGTTCTCAACTGATAACTCTCGTAATGAAAATATCGAGGCTAGAGACGATCCCATTCGGCATATTTCCAAGGCGCTTTCTGAGGAAGATAGGGTTAGTTTGATGGAACCGATTACAGAAAACGAGTTGAAACATATTCTTGAAAGCTGTTCACGGAAGAAATCTCCGGGGCCAGATGGGCTGCCGTATGAGTTTTCTTAAAATTCTTAAAGTATTCTTAAAAAGTTCGGTTTCCCGTCCGGATTAATTGATTGTATCAAGATATCGGAACGCTACTTCGAGGGTCATGGTTAATGGCTTTCTCACGTCAGAAATCAACATTAACAGTTCGGTCCGACAAGGGTGTTTTTTGAGCATGATTCTTTTCGTGCTTTACATTGAACCTTTGCTTAGAAACATTGCAAATAGCATTCCTGGCATACTTGTTTATGACAAGTTTGTTAGTATTTTAGCTTTTGCAGATGACATTATTTTGTTGGTCAGGAATGATATGGAATTTGATTTGTTATTTAGTATTTTTGAAAATTTTTCTTTTTTTGCAAAAATTAAAATTAATTACGATAAATCATTTTTCCTACGTTTAAATCAAGCTCGCGTGGGACCTCAAATGATTAAAGAAACTGATTCCTTCAGAGTCTTGGGAGTAGAATTCAAGAAAAGTTGGAGCAGCTCTGTTGATTCCAATTACAAAAGGCTTATTGCAAATCTCAAAGCATCCTTGCAGTTACACTATGTAAGAAAGCTGAATATAATTGAGAGATGTCAGGTATTAAATATTTTTATTCTTTCTCAGCTATGGTATGTAGCACAAATATTTCCACCTTCCAATGCTCATATTGCTCAAATTAGAGTAGCATGCGGAAAATTTATTTGGTCTGGGCAAGTCTTCAAAATCAACAGGAATCAATTATACTTGGATTTTTCGAAAGGAGGTCTCAGGTTAGTCGATCCAGAGGCAAAATGCAAATCATTGTACATTAGAAACATTTTGTACAATGTTGATGCTGATGGAAACATGACGGAAGAGAGTTATTTGTTATCATTGATTCAAAGCCAGAAGTTGTCACGGAATGCCAGAGAATGGATCGAAATTAGCAGATATCTCAAGAATAATTTCAATCTGTTTACAACTAAACTACTGTACGATTATTTCATAGACGAGCTCTAT
The DNA here is from genome assembly GCF_002204515.2 of Aedes aegypti. Lineage (NCBI taxonomy): Eukaryota > Metazoa > Arthropoda > Insecta > Diptera > Culicidae > Aedes > Aedes aegypti. The sequence goes on from NC_035109.1 coordinate 111,799,755, forward strand.
CAGGTTCCTAAAGTAGAAGTTGATTTTGTTGCCGAATGGAGCATTATTTGGGAAAATCTTAGTAAAAACTTCCTACCATTTGCAGATAGATCCAATGTGTATTTGTTCTTGAACGATATCATTAGCAACCGAGAAAAACTTAAAGCGTACAATATAGGGAACCTCGCAACATCGGATTGTGTTAAATGTGGAGAAATAGATTCTAATTTACATCGCATAAAATCATGCAAAGAAGCCAAACACGTATGGGACTGGTGTAGCAATGCTATTCATAACAGATTAAAGTTAAATGTAAATGATTTAGAGGATATTCTGCAATTTAAAATGCAAAATGCAAAGAAAGAACATAAAGCGGCATTATGGTTGACTATTCGAGCAATTTCATTCAATGTGGTAGGTCAAGGACAGTCTCTTTTCGTTTTTAAGAAGGGAATACGGGATCTGAGATGGAACAACCGTCGTTTGTATGAAAAAGAATTCGGTAATTGTTTAAATATTTGTTGACCGTAAACGATAGAGTAGGACACTGTTTTAAAGGAATTTGGTTGTTGTTCAAATAGTTATTAAGGAAGAACGAACTATGTAACCTTTATTTAGTTTTCAATAAAAAAAAAACTAATAAAAAAAAAAAAAATAGGTGCTTAATCAGATTGAAACTGATTTGAAACAACATAAATGCTATTAGGGCTCAGAATTAAAAACACTACTTTCAGATATTATTGAATCATAAAATGTAAAAACGTGGAATGTACCGGTGTCTGATTTCAGGAAATCATTAAGGCTGTGCGTGTAGGGAAAGGTGGGGGTGACCCACTTCGCATAAAGACGTTTCGCATAAGGACGTTTCGCATACGGACGTTTGGCATGATCCCCGGGAAAGGTGTGGTTAAATGAACACCGTGCCTTTTACCGAGAAAAAAAAAACAAATTTCGTGGATTTTTTTCACGCACGGACGATTTAGAGCATTAATCGGAGAGTTCAGGTTGATGCGGAAGTCAATCGAAGTGACAATATCAATGAAAACTAAGATTTTAGAAAACCACGTTTGAAAATTAGAAATGACGTAACTTTCAGCTCGGAGGTCTTGAGATTTTTCAGTGAGCTGAATATCGTTTTACAATTTTATTCCGTCAAATCTGATACCTTTAATCATTAATGGATATATTTTCGGAAACGCAATGAAAATTTTCTAAAATATTTGTATTGCTCACGCTTTTTGCATGATGTTTCTTTTACCACCAACAGCTGTTGATTTTACCCACTTAGTGCAGGTAAAATGAACATTTGTATAGTTTTTTATGCTAGGGAAATATGTGAAAATTTAGCTGTTTTAGTTTGAATTTGTTTCGCTGCTTTTAATAACATCCCTATTTTTGATGTTGATGTTGCGTTAGAACTATACAAATTCCTCGTTTTTCTATCAGAAACAAGATGATTACCTTAAGGTGTTAATTTGACCACCCCTTCCTCTATTTTACATTATAACTAATATAACATGTTCCACACATCAGATTTTTCTGTGGGCATTTTCATCAAATGTAACATATTGCTGCTATTTTGATAGAAAAATCCTTCGAAGTTTGAAAAGTGTGTGAATTATTTTACAACTGACAATACATCATTACATAGCATAGACTGAAAATTGATCGGAACTGGTAAGAATTGCATTTCGAGCCAAATGAATAAGGAATGGTTCCCGCTTATTCTCGAAGTGAAAATTTTACCAGATCTCACATTATTAGTCAATAACGGTTCTGGCCAAGTCCTTACAGTCAGTTGTTATGCTGAACATTTTATAATGTAGTCTAATGTGTAGTGTGTTATGATTGTTGCTTGTAGAGACCACGAATACATCTTAAACTCCACAATCACCACGGGGAGAGTGTTGATTAGTGAGAGAGGAAAAAAATCTGAAAGTCACCTTTGCTCAGGAGAAAAAGTACGACTTACTAAAAATTTTTTTTGCTCTTTTGTATCACGGTGAAAAGATATTGGAAAAAGATTTAATTAATACGTCGACATTTATATTATCGTACTAATCAAAGGATATTTTTAGTGATGACGAAAAACGAAAGGTATGTGTATGCGAATAAGGATTTAAATCGACAATTTTAGTGAAGAACCTCCCAAATTCGATTGAAAATTACAAAAACTTAAATTTGTCACGATAAAAATATGTTATCATAAGCATGAAACGAGCTCACCAGTTGACAATCCATCTTCGAATGGACACAAAAATCTTTTTGCACTTGAGTCTAATATTGGAAAGTGGGTTTTATATTATTGGTTTCAAATGAAACTTAAATTAGCTTTCAGCTATTTTTTAGTGGTGAAGTAAAGTTTAAGAAGCCCAAAAAATGTGGGGGCGGGGGTCATGCCATCATGACGATTCCCAGTTGGTCCTGGATCTTTTCGTGAAGGAACTTGCCTACTTAAAAAGTATCATCGATATACGAATGCAAAAATGTCAACTTTGGCAAAGAAAGCTCTCAGTTAATAACTGTTAAAGTGCACATGTTCTAGTGCTTAGTGTTCAGCTGAGTAGCATGCTCTGTCCCAGTGAGGACGTAATTCCAAGAAGAAGAAGAAGAAGAAGAAGAAGAAGAAGAAGAAGAAGAAGAAGTGGAATGCCAAATAGCATACAAGTTCGATCTGTAGTTTGGGTTCTAGAGTAGAGTTTTAGGTGCATGCTGACATTGGGTTGTGTGAAAACATTTTATTGAAAATATGTTAAGTGATTTTGAAAATCATTGAAAACATGACTATTTTCAGAACATAGATTATTTCAATGATTTCTTGGGCAACTTCGATCAAATTACTGAAAAGCATTCTGGTGGAAATGCTCAGGACATTTGTAGCGAAATTTATCAACGGTTTTAAATAGAAAATCTCCTTAAAATCGTTTGTAGATTTCTCCAAAAAATCTTGTATGTGTTTGTTAAAAAAAAACCTTTTAAGAATATGATAAATTCGTAGGGCATTTTATCACGAACTTCATGGAGAAAATAACTTTTGAAACTATTTTAGCAGTTTTAATTTCTTAAAAAAATTACCAGCAACTGTTTTAAAATTTGCGTCTTCGTATTAAGTCATGACTTTATTTAACAATATCCACAATAATTTTAAATAGAAATTTATCTTACTATTACGTTGTTAGAGTGATCATTCATATATAGACTCGCAGGCGGTTTCAAAAGCAAGAAAGAGGGGTTACATTATGGATTAAATTGCCCGTAGGCAGTTTGAACAGTTTGAACGGATTGACGCGGTTCAGATTCTAGCATTTGAATTGAAAAACTTGTACTGGCCACCGAAGAACCATAGGCATAGACCGAAGCCGTATGCTTCCGTAGGGTATTGTACTGTACTAGGCTAACATAACTGTATGAAAGTACTCCTAGTAAGCGCATGTGACGAGCCTCACGAGATGTCTTATGAGACTTGCTCACTAAGATATATTTTGTACGTATCCGCATCTCGTGTCTCACATAATCTGTGAACTGCGATATAAAATATCGCATGGCACACTAGCACATTTAGGTATACATGAGAAATACAACACTCTGAATATAATTTGTTTTTCTATAGCTATTTTAGCTTTCATATAACAATAGACATTTAAGGTTTTCAACATTATAACTCTTATAGTTCGGCTATCTGCTATCCGAATAGATGATTTCGGTTTTACTTTGGATTTATTTGCGAGAGAATTCGCCTTTGAAGGCTAATTTCAATGTATTTTTCATCTAAAATTCAGTATTCCAAAAAAAAAAAAAATTACTCACAATCAAGTTTTTAAAAACTTGGAACTTTAAACTCGTTGCACTTATTTCTCAAGGTGGGTGAAAAGATATACATAATTTGGAGTTGCTTCAGTTTTCCGTAGGTCAGCTGTATAACCTTAACAACTTCATCAAACGGATGGTAAATGACTGGACATTTCGTAGCATTGGTACTTCGCGTACCGGCAGGTATAAAATAGATCCGCGGTGCCGCCTGGGGTATGAGTAACCATAGGAAAGATCGGGTAACCAACCCTGGTGGGACCTTGGTCTAATGCTCTTATGATGGTGTAGCTCATCAGAGCGTCTGTTCTCCTTATTAGGGGCGGCTCAAAACAGCGTATATTCGCCATGTTAAGAGCGGCTGATCATCATCCTAGTGCCAGCGTGGGACTGTAAACAGTGCTGTGCACGATGATCCTCCGGTGAGACAGGGGGTTGGTGTAGGCCTTACAAGCCAGCCGTAAAAATCGTCAGTACAGGAAGCATACAATCTAAATTTGCACCGTTACAATCGGCATATGTAGATCTAGGCATCGAAAACGAAATTACGATTGGAAACTCGGATCATGAAACTGTAAGCCTCTCAATTTCTTTGGAAATACACGCATTCTTTCCGAATTATTGAGGGTCCGCAAGTTCGAAATCGTAGCGCTGCAGGAGGTTTGCTGGAAAGGGTCGACGGTACATACTTACGTTATGAAGACCCCTGCCGCCATCCAACATTAACACATTCAACTGGCCACAAAGCTACATCAATCACGATGCACGCGCCTAGACGAAACCGATGAGCTACGCTCGAATCCAACGGTGACGGGAACGAAGGTCGCACGGAAACCACGCTTTTCCAGGAATGCAGAGTCATCAGTTCTACTCCATAAAAACCATTTGGGAATCAATGTGAAGTTTAGTTGTAAGTGTGATGTTGTAGATGTACGATTACTTTTATGAATAAATGTTTTTTTTTTTTTATGTTAGCTCGGTGAAACGTAGCATAAATCGTATAGGGATCAGTCTACAAGAGCTGTGGCAACAGATATCGAGATGGCCGAAATGCAGAGGTGCGTAATTGGGTGGTGGCCAATCGATAACGCAATGTGCAAGTTGAAGATCAAAGGCCGCTTTTTCAATATCAGCATAATCAACATGCACAGCCCTCACCTAGCAAGTGATGATGACGATAAGGACGTTTTGTACGCGCAGCTGGAACGTGAATACGCCAGCTGCTTAAGCCATGATGTCAAAATAGTAATCGAAGATCTCAACGCTTAGGTTGGCCAGGAGGAGGAATTCAGACCGATTAGACTGACTGATTTCGCCGCCTCCATGAACATGGTCATACGTAGTACCTACTTTCAGCACAGTCTCTTGTATCGGTACAACTGGAGATCTCCTCAACATACCGAATCGCAAATTGACAACGTTTTGATTGATGTAAGACACTTCTAGGCCATTATCGACGCCAGAACCTATCGTGGCGCAAACATTGATTCGGACCACTACCTTGTGATGGTTAAAGTTCGTCAAAGACTTTCCATTGTGAATAACATTCGGTACCGACGCCCACCAAGGTACAATCTGGAACAGCTCAAGCTATCCGAAGTTGCAACTGGTTACGCGAAGACAGCAAACTCATCTATTACGGGATGAAAAGCGCTGCCAGGAAGAGTTTGAGTGCGAAGAAATGTAGCAGCTGTATCGTTGTTAGGAAACGCGTAAGTTCTACAAGAAACTCAATGCATCCCACAAAGCCTTTGTGCCGCGAGCTGAAATGTGTCGGGATGAGGATGGAGATATCTTTACGGACGAACGTGAGATGATCGAAAGGTGGAAGCAGCACTACGGTGAACACCTACACTACCCACCATAAGTATGGAATCGCGTATTGCAACACCTTGAAAAGTCTAGCATCACCTAAAATGAATATTATCTCGTGATTCTGAAGTGCTAGATCAATGTATTTTTGAGGTCATCTTAAAAAATACGTCTTTAAGCCCCTGCGATTTTTCATTTTTGTTGAAAAAACTTTTATCATTGGATTTTGGGTGATGCTAAACGTAAAAGTGCTGCAATACTCAGTTTTGCAACGATTCCATACTTATGGTGGGTAGTGTAAATGGCGCAGAGGAGGAAGACCAAGGCAGCAGGAGAAATGACTCCATCAGTACGGCGGATAAGAAAGACGTGCCAACTCCCACAATAGGTGAAGTTAAGGATGCTATCAAACAGCTCAAGAACAACAAAGCGATGGTCTTTCCTGCCTCCTGTTCAATATTGCGCTAGAAGGTGTTATGAAACGGGCAGGTTTCAACATGCGGGCACGATTTTCAATAAATCCTGCTAGTTTATCTGTTTTGCTGACAACGTGGACATTGTCGGAAGAACGTTGCAGGTGGTTGCTGAACAGTTTGGCAGGCTAAAACGTGAAGCAGATTGGGTTGGATTGAAGGTAAATACGCCGAAGACGAAATATCTGCTGGCTGGAGATAGAGAGCTCTTATTGGATCGACGGAGATGAATTCGAGGTGGTGGACGAATTTGTCTACCTCGGATCATTGGTAACGTCGGATACCAACTGCAGCAGAGATATTCGAAAAAGTATCATTGCCGGAAGTCGTGCTTTCTACGGACTCCACAAGACATTGCGATCTGGTTAACTTCACCTCCGTACTAAGTGTACCATTTACTAGACGCGTAGTCCTCTACGGGCATGAGACGTGGACAATGCTTGATGAGAATCTGCAAGCGCTAGGAGTTTTTGTACGATGTGTGCTTAGAACGATCTTTGAACCACGAGCTTGCCCACCTCTAAGGTGAACTCAGTATCCAGAATGTCGCGAAAGCTAGAAGGGTAACGCCCATTTGTGTGTGGCACGTTGTGAGAATGCCGGATAACAATCCTGCAAAAATGGTGTTTACCTCGAATCCGGCCTATACAAGACGAAGAGGAGCGCAACGAGGTGAAGCAGGATTTTGGAAGTGTGAGGCAATCGAGAAACGGGAGGCTAGCAGCCATGCACCGGGTTAGTTAGCGTAAAATTTTGGCACAGATCATGTCTTGAAGGACGTAGCGCCATCAAAAGTAAGTAAGTAATTGCTTCAAACATTTAGGGGTCGTCCTAAAAACCACCAGCCAACTTTAGAGTACTTATGGCAGCTGGTGGTGCTGAAAATACTTCGGAAAGCATCTCCTTTGGAAATCATGAAGTTTGATGCCCATATTGATATGGTTCCGGATATGTTCCTCATTGACCACTTCCCCCAGGGCACCTGGAACCTACTATAGAGTGGTCTGTGCACCTAATGGTTCTAAATATACTGCTGGAAACATCATTTTGAAGGTTGATGCCCACTTGGATATAGCTTCGAATAAAATTTACATGATTGGAAATACAAACATGACTGACCATGTTTTCCGGAACCAGTTTTACGGAAATGGTCATATTTCTGGAGATTTCCAACGAATCTTAATGCGTCTGGCGGCATTCAACTTCCTATTAGTTATAGTTTCTAGGAAAATTGTAAACATCTATCCAACTTTACACCGCACAAAAATACAAGCGAGAGAAAAAATGACATTTGGACATTACCTTAGAAAATCCGGAATATCTCTGGTGTCCAGTGGCCAATATACATGGCCAAGCAAGTTCCTAGAACAAGACCAAATTTGCCGTCGACTTCTTCCAGATGCATCAAATGTCAACCATTTTTCATAAAGTTATAAGCATTTGAATTCAGGCAAAATTATGCCTATCTCAATCATTTTGCCTATCCCCAGTATTTTGAATGCTTCATAAAATCGTGTAGTTAAAAAGTCTCGGAAAAATAATTTATATCATTATCGAGCTGAAATATTAGTTCCAAGTTGAACGAAAAACTAAAACGGTTAGTCTTGGCATGTTCCACCCTCAAGTTGGTCGAATAGTCAACGAAACAAATATTAGAAGAATTTTCAAACCCTCCGTTGGACAGCTGCTGGTCTGACTTAAATGCTTTCAATTCAATAGTTATCTAGAATATTGCCCATTAGAGTGATGCAAATTTCGAAATTTTTGCTCCCCTATGCTTAAATGATTCAAATTATGGTAAAAAACATCCTCCCAAAATTTGAAATAATTTGGAAGAAAATTGACTGTGCACAAGCCATTTGAAGTTTATATGGAGATTACTATGGAAAACGCCAATCTTATGTGTTCAGCCCTCTATCTCTTTGTCATAAAAAACTATGGAAAAGTGAACACACTCTCCTCATGTGAAATTCTTCCAGCTACAACTTTGCCAAAGATCACATTTTGATTGGACGTCAAGAAAAATTGTTATTCATCATCATAAATTGGGTTTGCCTTCAGTAAGCTTCACCAACTATTCGGCAGGCAACAGTGGTGCTCCTGGCGGGAAGAATAGATCAAAATAATCCAGGCTACTATGTTCTACAGCAAAAAAGCAGTGTTGCTCTGAAGGTAATTGAATGATCATCTCAGCATGGTTAAGACTTTGGAATCAAGAATAACAACCCCAACAAAATGTGGTCTTCGGCAAAGTTGTAGCTGGGAAGATTTTACATGGGAAGAGTGTGTTCGCCTTTTCATATGTTATTATGGCGAGCAGATAGAGGACTGAACACAAAAGGCTTGGCTTTTCCATAGTAATTTCCATATAAACTTCAACTGGCGTGTGCACAACCAAATCTCTTCCAAATCACTTCAAATTTTGGGAGAATGATTTTCATCATAATTGACACCGTTTAAGCATAGGGGAGCAAAAACTTCAAAATTTGCATCAGTCTATTGCCCATGTTTGCGAGATTGATGTAAGCACCACTGAACTTTTACAGTTACCGTTTTGTTTCGAATTTCCGGACGCGTCGAAAGCCGGACACCTTGCACATTTTCTTATTTTTTGTAATGTTTTAGTAAATGTAACTGTAATATTATTTCACAGGTCGATTTTTTTATTTTTAAAGTTTATTGTAAACTAGTGGTCCCGGCAAACTTCGTCTTGCCATCAAGTAGGCTGATGAAAACTGCTACGAATCGTCCCATACAAAATGATAGTTCCGTTCACTGTCGTTTTTCCGGCTTTCCCGGTGGATGTCCTGAAACTTTTATACACACAAACACGTCGGAACCCTTGACGAACAAAACGGAGAAAGAATCATCCAAATCCGCTAACCTGTTCGTAAGCCATTTCGTGACATACAAACACCATTCCATTTTTATTTATATAGATACTGCCCATAACTGCATATTTGTAACATTCGACAAAAGTAGGCATTGAGTAAATGGGATACAAAGTTTGCATTTTACTGCAGTATGGGAGGAAACTAAAATTTCAAAAAATCATTGAGAATTCAAAAGAGCTCATTTGAGGCTGAATTTTTGTACAACTCATATCGCTTCTTCTTCTTTCTGGCGTTTACGTCCCCACTGGGACAGAGCCTGCTTCTCAGCTTAGTGTTCTTATGAGCACTTCCACAGTTATTAACTCTCAAACCCCCAACGTCTGACTTTTCATTAAAAATGAACTTTAAAAAATCATAACTTGGCCAATTATAAATGGATTTTGGATCTTTTGGTCTCGAACGAACCGCATACTCCTCAAGATTTATTGTGTTCTGGAAGAAATGAGATTGGCCACTTGGTTCCGGAGTTATTCCGGATACAAATGGGGTATATTCGTTCCGGAAGTGATAGTTCCCTTAGATTTTTCAAGATTAGCGGTAAGAAAATTATTCATTATGTACTTTCTATAAGTAAAAAGCTGCCAGAAGGTCGAATGACATTGGTTCTCATTGATTCTGGCCATTTCAGATACCCGGTCACCTGGCACCGGTTCCTGAATGTACCCAGAGAGGACATTTTCTGAAACTCAAAGAATACTACCGTGCGACGGCTCAAAATTCCTGATTTTTTATCCGGAACATCATAGATATAATGCCAAAGACCAATATGAGGTTCTGGCCACATCCGGATACCCCGGAATCGGTTCCGGTGGGGCCTCAGTGGGACACTTTTGTAATCTTACTCACTCATACCGTGCGACGGCTCAAAATTCCTGATTTTTTATCCTTAACATCATAGATATAATGCCAAAGACCAATATGAGGTTCTGGCCACATCCGGAAACGCCGGAATCGGTTCCGGGAGGGCCTCAGTAGGAAATTTTCGTAATCCTACTCACTCATATCGTGCGTAGGCTCAAAATTTATTAATTGTCATCATGAACATCATAGCTATATTGCCGTGGACCAATATGTGGTTCTGGTTACATCCGGATACCCCGAATTGTTTATCCAACAGCATCACTCCATAAATCAATATAAAGGTTCTCACTAGATACTTGAAATCTTAGCGAAATGCTGAGGCTGGTTCGAAGGAAACAGAACCTGGACTAGGACACAGAGCCTGGACGCGGAAGCAGAACCTCTTCGTGGAGATATAGCCTGGAGGTTGAGCTGTAGTCTAGAGGAAGAGTTAGCATGGACGAAAATCTAATATAGATTTGAAGGTCAATACGCGTTGAAAAAATTCAGCGTGATGCGACTGCTGACTCATCTAAGGAACTGGTCAACAGTGTTGGAAGGAACTTGGTAGTCTGGAGAAATTGATGCTAGGTGAATTTTGTTGGGAGGAGCTCACGGAAGAGCTTGGCAACTAATTTCAATACTGTCGTTAGCAACTATAATAAGGGATACAAGGTGTAAAAAAATGGCTTCATTTTAAGGACGAATAAAAAATAATAAAATGAGTTAGTTTATGAACCAGCATCAAAGCTTAACAAATGATATAGAATTTCATCATATGACTTTCAAAGACATTTTCAAATTTCTTTATTATTTAAATTTGGAGCACTTCTGCCACAAGATTAACTGATATTCTAAAAATAAAATTATACTTTTCTCTAGTCAATTGCATCAAGGTTAACAAAAAATTGTATAAGAATGTTTTTAGCATTGCGAACGAATTCCAAAAAACGACATGTTGACAATGTGTAGGATGTATAGGATGAAATAGGATGAAATAGTCAAAAGAATTTAGAGCGAACATGTCTTAGAATTTTCTCTAAATATTTAATTTTTTCAACAACATTTATGAAAGGGACTCTATAAATTTTGATAAGGTATAGTGCCGTTTGATTTTGGCAGAATTCCCAAAAAAAATCATGTTGCCAATATCGAATCGTGTCAAAATCAAACAGTTGTTTTTAATCATACTTTTGTATTTATAAACACGGATTAAATTTAACTACAGGTCGGACTCGATTATCCGGAGACTCGATTATCCGGAGACTCGATTATCCGGGATTCGATTATCCGGAATTTTAGACTCGATTATCCGGAATTTGATTTTTGATGTTCTTGTTTTCAATTTTTATGCATAAATCTGAGATAATTTGGTATTGCAACATACAATATGAATGGTTCTGCAGTTTAGAACGTATTTAAGAAAAGGGGGGTTTGGAAAAGTGCTTTTTTGTGTATGCTGATCAAAAATTTTTTTTCTTGTAAAGACCCCTACTGTTCCTAGAAACAAATTCTGGTTACGGCACCGCATCATATAAATAAAATAACGAAAAATAAAATAAAATTTAAGTCTTTTTGTCAAAGATTTCATTTTTTTTCTTAGTGATTCGATTATCCGGAGGATTCGATTATCCGGAGTGAAAAAAAATCGATACTCCGGATAATCGAGTCCGACCTGTATTTTGAAAAAAAAAAGTCACAAAGAAACATTAAGATAACCAAGATCGGGGACTAACCCATGATGTATTTTTTTTTTGTATATAAATTTCAGGACAAGTCGGACTCGATTATCCGGAATTTTAGACTCGATTATCCGGAGTACGATATTTGATATTCTTGTTTTTCAGTATTTGTGCATAAATTTAAGATAATTTAGTATTGCACTATACTATATGAATGGTTTAGCAGTTTTGGACGTAGGCAAGAAAAGGGGGTTTGAAAGAGTTTTTTTTGTGTATATTGGTCAAAAAATGTTTTTTCTTCTCAAGACCCCCAAATGTTCCTAGAAATAATATCTTGCTACGCCACTGCATCATACGAATGAAAAATATTTGAGTTCTTTATTCGCCGATTTCAACTTTTTTTAGTGATTCGATTATCCGGAGGATTCGATTATCCGGAGTGAAAAACAATCGATACACGAGTCCGATCTGTAGTACCAATAGATAATTTAGTTGCATTGTGTAATGAAAAACAAACTAATCTTAATATGTCTGTAGATTCAAATACAGGTCGGACTCGATAATCGAATCGCTAGAACTACATTTAAATCCGCGATAAAAGAAATAAAATAAAAACACGGTTTTTTATCGTGTTTTTTTATGTTGATGAAAACGGTTAGCCAGAAATTTCTCATGGACTTATCGATATGGATTCAACGAAGATTACACAGAGTGAATATGACTCTTATCAGAACAATTCTGGAGTAATCACATGTTACTAGAATATTATATTGATCCATGGCATAATAGCTATGATGGGCAGCATAAAAATCATGAATTTTGAGCCGTCGCACGATATGAACGAGAAGATTTACAAAAGTGTGCCACTGAGGTCCTGTCGGAACCGATTCCGGGGTATCCGGCTGTGGCCAGAACCTCATATTGGTCTTTGGCACTATATCTATGATGTTCCGGATAAAAAATCAGGAATTTTGAGCCGTCACACGATACGAAAGAGTAGGATTACAAAAGTGTCCTCCTGAGGCCATCCCTGAACCGATTCCGGGGTATCCGGATGTGGCCGGAACCTCATATTGGTCTTTGGTATTGTATCTATGATGTTTCGGATAAAAATCATGAATTTTAAGCCGTCGCACTATATGAGTGAGTAAGATTACAAAAGTGTCCCACTGAGGCCCCACCGGAACCGATTCCGGGGTATCCGGATGTGACCAGAACCTCATATTGGTCTTTGGCATTATATCTATGATGTTTTGGATAAAAAAATCATGAATTTTGAGCCGTCGCACGGTATGAGTGAGTAGGATTACGGAAGTGTCCTACTGAGGCCCTCCCGGAACCGATTCCGGCGTATCCGGATGTGACTAGAACCTCATATTGGTCTTTGGCATTATATCTATGACGTTCCGGATAATAAATCATGAATTTTGAGCCGTCGCACGATATGCGTGAGTAAGATTACAAAAGTGTCCCACTGAGGCCCTAGCGGAACCGATTCCGGGGTATCCGGATGTGGCCAGAACCTCATATTGGTCTTTGGAATTATATCTATGATGTTCCGGATAATAAATCAGGAATTTTGAGCCGTCGCACGATATGCGTGAGTAAGATTACAAAAGTGTCCCACTGAGGCCCCACCGGAACCGATTCCGGGGTATCCGGATGTGGCCAGTACCTCATATTGGTCTTTGGCATTATATCTATGATATTAAGGATAAAAAAAATCATGAATTTTAAGCCGTCGCACGGTATGAGTGAGTAGGATTATGGAAGTGTCCTACTGAGGCCCTCCCGGAACCGATTCCGGGGTATCCGGATGTGATCAGAACCTCATTTGGCATTATATCTATGATGTTCCGGATAAAAAATCATGAATTTTAAGCCGTCGCACGATATGAGTGAGTAAGATTACAAATGTGTCCCACTAAGGCCCTACCGGAACCGATTCTGGGGTATCCGGACGTGGCCAGAACCTCATATTGGTCTTTGGCATTATATTTATGATGTTCCGGATAAAAAATCAGGAATTTTGAGCCGTCGCACGGTATGAGTGAGTAAGATTACAAAAGTGTCCCACTGAGGCCCCACCGGAACCGATTCCGGGGTATCCGGATGTGGCCTGAACCTCATATTGGTCTTTGGCATTATATCTATGATGTTCCGGATAAAAAATCAGGAATTTTGAGCCGTCGCACGGTAGTATTCTTTGAGTTTCAGAAAATGTCCTCTCTGGGTACATTCAGGAACCGGTGCCAGGGGACCGGGTATCCGAAATGGCCAGAATCAATGAGAACCAATGTCATTCGACCTTCTGGCAGCTTTTTACTTATAGAAAGTACACAATGAATAATTTTCTTACCGCTAATCTTGAAAAATCTAAGGAAACTATCACTTCCGGAACGAATATACCCCATTTGTATCCAGAATAACTCCGGAACCAAGTGGCCAATCCCATTTCTTCCAGAACATAATAAATCTTGAGGAGTATGCGGTTTGTTTGAGACCAAAAGATCCAAAATCGATTAATAATTGGCCAAGTTATGATTTTTTAAAGTCCATTTTTAATGAAAAGTCAGACGTTGGGGGTTTGAGAGTTAACTGAGAGCTTACTATGCCGATGACCATTTTTGCATGTGTATATCGTGTGGCAGGTACGAAGATACTCTATGCCCTGGGAAGTCGAGAAAATTTCCAACCCGAAAAGATCCTCGACCGGTGGGATTCGAACCCACGACCCTCAGCTTGGTCATGCTGAATAGCTGCGCGTTTACCGCTACGGCTATCTGGGTCCCAACTCAATCGCATATTGGGTGAATAGTCAGAAAATAATTCTGATAGAAATTTCGTTGCTACTACATATGAGGCTCATTTATAATCTCAGTGTGACTGTTATGCGGTTACAATTGCCAATGTGACAAAACAACTTGGTATTTTTTTCGAATTTTCAAGAACAATCTCACGGATTTTAGTAAGTTGATCGAAAGTATTCATCATTTGATGACTCTCCATGGTATTAACTCCAATTTGTCAAAAATGTCGAATGTGACTGTTATGCAGTTATGGGCAGGATATCAATTCATCGTAGTAGGCGCAAAAACGTTAAAATAAAAATAAAAATGTATTTCGTGTCAAGTCGTCTGCTAATTTTCTAGCCTGGTAAACAGTCTCCTAAGAATGATGCTCGGATATGTGCCCAGTGTTTTGATAGCCAGTATGTGTTTCGTTTCCATAAAAAGTGATAAACATTACGAATAATGTGTATATGCGTCGAAAACTAGTAAAATTTATTGATAAACGCGATAAAATGTCGTTATTTACAGTTAAATGCCAGTGTCTGGATTACGGAGCATGATTATCAGCTGCTTCAAAACCCGGAAATCCGTGATTGTGGAATACAATGGGGCCCAGATAGCCGTAGCGGTAAACGCGCAGCTATTCAGCAAGACCAAGCTGAGGGTCGTGGGTTCGAATCCCACCGGTCGAGGATCTTTTCTCGACTTCCCAGGGCATAGAGTATCTTCGTACCTGCCACACGATATACACATGCAAAAATGGTCATTGGCATAGTAAGCTCTCAGTTAATAAATGTGGAAGTGCTCATAAGCTGAGAAGCAGGCCCTGTCCCAGTGGGGACGTAACGCCAGAAAGAAGAAGAAGCATGGGCCGTGCTTTGAACCAAAATAATCAGAAACAGCTTTTCGAGGGTCACAGAAGTGTTCCCAAGAATTTAAAAGCAAAAAACTCAAGCGGTGCCTTTCGTTTTGGTATGTTGGAAATAAATGTGGTCTGTTATATAATAGATGAGGCATGTCGTAAAAGTACACTCAAGCTTAAATATATATACGAATTTGCTGATACAATTCAAGTTTGAAGATACACTTCTTCTTAGGTGTCCGGATTTCGAGGCATAACGGTACTCTACTATCCCAAATTGTAAGTTTTTAAAATGTCCACTAGAGTGATGCAAAATTTGAAACTTTGGCTCTCCTATGCTTAAACGATTTTGATTACGGTAAATAGCAATTTAAAATGATTTAGAAGAAATTTGACAGTGCTCACTCCATTTGAAGTTTATGTGGAGATTACTATGTAATGCGCCAATCTTTTGTGTTCAGTCCTTTATCTCTTCGTCATAATATTTTATGGAAAAGTGAACAAATTCTTCTAATGTGAAATCTTCCCAGCTACAACTTTGCCGAAGACCACTTTTCGATTGAATGGCAGGATAAATTGCTATTCATAATCATAAAGTGGGTTTGCATTTTGCATGCTTAACCGACTGCTCGGCAGGCAACAGTGGTGCTCCTGGCAGGAAGAATAGATCAAAGTAATCCAGCCTACTATGTTCCACAGCAAAAAAAAAAGCAGTGTTGCTCAGAAAGCAATTGTATGATCATCTCAGAATGAGTTAGACTTTGTTATCAATAAAAAATAACAAATTATCCTTACTTCACATCAAAATGTGGTCTTCGAGGAAGCTGTAGCTGGGAAGATTTCACATGAGAAGAGTTTGTTCACTTTTCCATAGATTATCATGACGAGCAGATTGAGGACTGAATACAAAAGTTTTGTCTTTCCCATAGTAATTTTCATATAAACTTCAAATGGCGTCTGCATAACCAAATTTCTTCCAAATCACTTATAATGTTGGGAGAATGATTTTCATCATACTTGAAACCGATTTAGCATAGGGCAGATTTGTATCAGTTTAAAATACACGTCTCAGATGTACACTAATTAATTATAAACGTTTGACATTAAATTAGAAATCAATATTCCACCTACCTCTCCACTGCCCATGTGAGCCATCAGGCTCTGATACAGGGTGGCAGCGATGACAATCGCGTCTTCAGGGGTTTGACAGACGAATCCGTGGCATTCCAGCTGCCTTGGCGAGGCGCTGGAGCGCATCACGATAGCGAACAGCGGCGAATGGAGCCCGGATGACAGTCGGCGCTTGTCCGCGGCACTGCTAAGTATCAAAATGGGCACAATTAAAACTAAGATGGTGTTCTGCGTGAGAAGAATAAAGTAAATTACCTTAGAGGTCGGAAAAGCGCTCGTTTGTCAATGTTTTCGGGATCGGTGATCAGCGGAAGGAAGGCAGCGCCTCCCTCGGCAGGTGAAACGACAAATTTCACGGCGCTCCATACGGCGATGTTCTGGAAGGGCGTCAGGAACGGTTCCCGACCGTTGGTGCTCTTCACCCGCAAACCGATGGGGCTGATGTCCAGTGTGCCGGCGTTTTGGTTCTGCAATAGGGAGAGAGAAACGGAAATCGCCATTAGGGTCGGTGTACCAATAGACAAACAGCGAAAAACAAATACTTGTTTTAAATTGAAATATAGAGCCAGCGATAATATTTTTGAGGCATCCGAAAGATTTTAATCTTGATTTTGTAAAAAAAATAGAAATTTACGAAAACATTTTTTTTTTGTAATTATTATTTCTTGAGTCACCACATGAACACATGTGCCTAGATTTGGTGTGTCGTTTCTAATTCTGAACATCATAAAAGTTTACATGCCCTCAAAATTTAGGAATTGTTTGCTGTCTATGGAGCAACATGCTTTCATTTTGCTTAGGCAATTTCCCTCTACAAGTGATCGAACCTCTATTTCTTCTCAGAGAAGGAAATCCCTTTCCTTTCTTTTTGGGTAGATGATGAAATAGACTCAAATATAGCGATGGCATAAATCTCCAAATTGACGAAGAACGTGCTTCTGGAGCCAGGCTTCTGATACCTGATACAAGTGTGTGGCGTTTAAGTTCTACAGTTGAAAGAGAAACGGAAATCGCAATTAATTACACAGATGATTCAAACCCCAACGAATCATTATCGCTGATAGACAATCGTAGTTAACCCATGGGCATTTGAGTAGCTTTGCAATCCGCCAATCGAGAGTGCACCGGCCGATTCGATTCGATCATAGCCAATCATAGCCTCACACCACTTCCAGGTTCGCTGAACCCTCCCTTCCCAGAGGGGGGGCCGGTAGTTAATCATACTGTGCGTCGACAATAGTTGTGCATCCACTATGAGACAATGGCCATCATCATCGTCATAAGCAGGCAATAGGTAGTTGTCTTGAGCAAAGCGCAACGAAAAACCGCATGGGTCTAGCCAGCGAGTGGTTTTGAAGCGCTTTTGTTCGGGGTTGCAACTTGTGAAGTACACGTGCCCAACCCCAAACGATAGTCGGGACCACTATGGGAGGGTTAAGTTCATTGTGGTGGTTAGAGGTGTAATTGACGATGTTTACTTATACCGATTTAGGGTGATGATAAATGATATTAATCTATTCTTCTTTCTGGCGTTACGTCCCAACTGGGACAAAGCCTGCTTCTCAGATTAGTGTTCTTATGAGCACTTCCACTGTTATTAACTGAGAGCCTTCTTTGCCGATTGACCATTTTTGCATGTGTATATCGTGTGGCAGGTACGAAGATACTCTATGCCCTGGGAATCGAGAAAATTTCCTTTACGAAAAGATCCTCGACCAGTGGGATTCGAACCCACGACCCTCAGCATGGTGATCTAATGTTCAAAATAAAACTTATAAAGAAAATGAAACAAATTGTCATTAAATTAAATAATTGTCCAGATAACGAGAACCCGGTAATTGTCGATACCTTAGCATCTCATTTTTGTCCACCCGGTGTTCCATAGTCCTAAGCTTGGCGTGGAAAAAAGTACCATTTCATCGCGGTCAGACGCGTGTGTACAATGTGGCAAATGAAACGGTTGTTTTTCATCGGAAGCGGCTGCTGCGGTGCTCTTCTCCTGGGAGCAAGGCCTCTTGCCGCGCATAACCAATATTTATCATTCAATCAATGACCTAAACGTGCGCTGGTTAGTGTTTCATTTTTTGTCCAGGTTTCGTTTCCCTAGCTGACGGGATGAGTTTGAGGTTTTGCGGCTATGGTCAAGACCAGTTAAAACATGAGGAACACTATTGGAACTAGTTTCGAGTTGGGCAACTGTTAGTTAGCATTTTCACACGGGACTTGGGAGAGTCTGCGAATTTTGTTGAATAGTTGGATGCTTTTTGTGAAGGTTGATATGAAGTAACCTAATTCTTGTTTGTGAATTTGGCGCGTATGGTCGCAAAAAATTTTGATCTACAAATTTGCTTACGGTGTGGTTCAGATTTGCTGATTTTTTGCCCGTTGAACTAGTTCAAAATTGCTAGTTGCTTTAAATACTAGCAAAAACTGAGTTCTTATACTACACAGATAAAAAAGAAGTAGCCATGGAATGGTTCATTGTACGAAACGATACAACCAACATGATATATGAATAAATGTCTTGAAAAATCCAACTTAAATTGTTTAAACTTTATTCAAAAGCATTTTTAGTAAAATTCTAAAATGAATTCGGAAGAAAATCGACAGAGGGTTTAGGGAGATATTTTTTCCATTGTTATTTATACATGACGAATTTCATTAAGGTGACACTGGAGACCGTGTTATTTTCCCTATATTTTGTCTCACTCAGACAATTATCATCAAAACTTTCTGGAAGCAAATCTCGAGTTTGAGTGAACCTATGAAGCTGAAAATTTATTGGGTTGTGCACTACATATATAGAATCATAGTGATACATTTTTCGCATCGACATATGGAGTGGTTCTTGGGATTTGCTTCTTGAAAAGGATAGGGTGATTACGATGACGTCCGGTGCGGCCTTAAAATATAAACATATTCTGTTCAGAGGATTCCAAAGATTACAGGATTTCACCTGGAAGAACTCCAGAATTCCTTGCCGTAATTTGTGAACTAACTTTTTTAGATAAACGTGAGGGATTTACCTTATCGGTATCAATTCCTTATGTATCTAATGAAAATCATGTTTAAACTATTTGCAAAATCCTAAAAAGAATTATTACGTATTAAAATCACTGGATGAATTTCTGTACATATTCCTACATCCAATATAAGAAATATATGGTGTAAGCTCTAAAAGAAATCAAGACATTATACTTGGAGAAATTCATCAAAGGGAATCTCTGATAAATAATTGATTGTTTGAGTAATAACTTCTTAAGAAATCCTCAGGAGAACTTCAGGGAAAAACTTTGGATAGAAGTTTTAAACAATCTGTTGAATTTTTTGACAAATGTACGCCAGTATTAAGAAGTTCTCATCCTGGCAAGACACATGTTATAATTTACCACTGCCAACTTATTTATGACCCGATCTGGTCATGCATTAAATAATTAATAATGTTGAATTGTAACATGTGTGACACCCGGGTATGCAATTGCTGGGAATTAAAATTCTGAATATATTTCTTTAAGCCAATCTTGGAATCATCATAAAATTTGTTATGGTATTTCTTATACAATTCTCACTAAGTTGTCTTTATGAAACTTCTAGTTTACAAACCTTGGAATAATTGCGTATGTTTTATTGGTACATATAGCCGCGAAATGTCAACAGATTTTTATTGCTGATAATTTATTTAAAAACAATGTTTTAGTACTATTTCAAAAATTGCATACAAAGATTGGACTCGGAAAAAATGCGACACTTTGTTTTGGATTTAACTTTTTATCGCGTGGGTGAAAGTAGTGATACTAGTTTAGAGGGTTATGTTTATGAGTGTAAAATTTTATCGCGATCTGTTAAGTAGTTTTCAAGATGCATTCGAAACAAGAAGAGCTACGCCAGCAAATCTTCTGTGCGATGATTGATAATCCTAGGAACCCACCATTCTACCGTGTCCTGCGTTGTGAAGATGTTCCAGGAGACGAAGACCATCGAGCGGCGCGCTGGAAGCGGCCGAAAACCGAAAACGAATTACCCAGAGAAGGCGCGGAAGATAAGGCAGTACTTTAAGAATAACCTGAACCTTTCCACCCGAGATACCTTGATACCTTGATGGCTACAGCGTAGCGTCACGCCAATGGCGGGCGTATTGTAGAGCTCCATCTTCGTCAGTCTTGGGCAAAACTTCTGCAGTTGCCCCGAAAGTTTAGGGTCACCAGGTCCTCTTCCACTGCGTACAGCCAGCGTATTCGTGGTCTTCCCCGAAGCCACCAACCTCTACCTGGTTCCCTGCTGAATATTATTGTCGCAATTTTTTTTCCGACATTCGCACTAAATAACCAGCCCACTGAAGTCTGCCGTATTTTACACGATTGATAATATTCGCATCTTTGTACACTTGATACAACTCGTGATTCATGCGTCTGCGCCACACACCATTTTCGAGTTTCCCACCGAGTATTATCCTCAGCACTTTACGCTCGAAAACACCAAGAGCTTTCTGGGCTGTCAACGTCCACGATTTGTGCCCGTAGAGAGCCACCGGAAGAATCAATGTTTTATACAGGGCGAATTTTGTTTCCGTTTGCAAGCTGTGGGACCAAAGCTGGTTACGTAGTCCGTAAAGGCCCTATTCGCAGCCGCAACACGTCTTTTCACTTCGCGAGAAACGTCATTGTCACATGTCACAAGTGTTCGAAGGTAAACAAATTCTTCAACAACTTCAAACACATCCTCATCAAACACTACCTCAGCACCTACACCACCATGCCTGACTCTATCTCTACCTGCAACCATGTACTTCGTTTTGGTAGAATTAATGGTCAAGCCTATCCTCGCTGTCTTCCTCTTCAGAGGCACGAAGGCCTCTTCCACTGATCTGCGTTCGATTCCAATTAGGTCTATATCGTCCGCTAAGCCAAGGAGCATGTGCGACCTTGTGATAATAGTGACATTTCTCTGCACGCCAGATCTCCTAGTAGCACCCTCGAGTGCAATGTTGAACAGTAAATTCAAAAGTGCGTCTCCCTGTTTCAATCCGTCTAACGTCACGAACGAGGTTGACACCTCGTCTGCGATCCGAACACTTGATTTCGAACCATCTAGCATAGCACTTATCAGCCTAATTAGTTTCGCCGGAAAACCATTTTCAGACATTATCTGCCAAAGCTTATTTATTTTCACTGAGTCGTACGCCGCCTTGACATCACGAAACGAATGGTGAGTCTGCAAGTTATACTTCCGGAATTTGTCTAGTATCATTCGCAAGCTAAACATCTGGTCCGTTGTCGAACGACCCTCACGAAAACCAGCTTGGTATTCGCCGACGAAGGACTCCTGGAGCGATCGCAGTCTGTTAAACAGGATTCGCGACAGAATTATGTACGCCGAATTCAGCTGGGTAGTTCCTCTGTAATTGGCACACTCCAGTCTGTGCCCTTTCTTGTAGATAGGGCGGATGAGGGCATCCAACCAGCCGGCGGGCAATTCTTCGTCCTCCCATACCTTCAGAAGTTCTCAGTGGATCGACTGGTAAAGCTGCTCGCTTCCGTGCTTGAGAAGCTCGGCCGGGATCTCGTCCTTCCCAGCAGCCTTACAGTTCTTCAGCTCGCTGATAGCCTTTTTAACCTCTCCTATGGTCGTTGGGTCCACAGGTAGATCGTCGTCATCTATGTTAATCCTGTTCCTCGCTACATTTCCATTATTTTCGTTCAACAATTGCTGAAAGTGCTCCTTCCACCTGGCAGCCACCGCCGTTTTATCGGTCAGCAAATTCCCTTCTCGATCATTGCACATGGCGGGCACAGGTACGGTATTGTGCCGCGCACCATTGACCGTTGCATAGAATCTCCGCATACCATTCCGGTTCATGCTTTCTTAAGCGTCAGCTACCACACTTTCTTCGTGCTGCCTTTTCTTTCTGCCTTTCCACCCGAGACGGGGCCAAAAAGGTCAATTCATCAAAGTGGTTCGTCCAGCAGACCACGAAGCGGGCTGGGCTACGTGTTTATAAGGTCAGGAAGGCACCAAACTGGGCTGACAAGCAAAACACGGTGGCCAAATTGCGTGCGCGGAAACTATACCGTGAATAGCTGGTCAAACCCTAAGAGGTGCGAACTCAAACATTTTGGCGCAAACGGATCCTCAATCTTTTGTCGCCATTAAAAAGAAAATGTTTGTGTCTAATTATGGTGAAAAAACGGTGAGGACGTTTTTTGTTTAAAGAGATTACCCAAATTTTGAAAATAATATTTTTTCAAACAAAAATCGTTCATAACTTGGAAAATCATCAAGATAACTCTTTCATCGAGATGTGCCTTAGGCAAAAATGTGCAAAATTAATAGTTCTGGAAGTGTTTCATACAAAATATTTATAAAAAATCAATCAAGTACATCTTACTCACCATAAATCGAAATTTATGTGGTAAATAAAGCGAAAAAAGAGATATTTGCTAGAACAGCCTAGAGATATGTGCTAGAATATACATGTATTGATATTAGATAGATCACAGTTAGCGGATTATAAGGAGTTGAAAAAATGAAAATTATTTACTGAAGCACTGGTTTGTTTCCTTTAGACAGACAATTGGGACTTATATCTGGCTTTTGCATAAGATTCAATCATTCTTTAACCTTGCGAATGCTGCCCTTGATAATTCATTGTGGCAGATTTAATGGGTTGAATTGAATTGAATGGGGTAAGTTGGATGCCCAGATAAGATAATTGCAGAGACTTATATTTCTCTATGAGAGGATGTCACGGGAAGTAAGGTTATGTTAATGTGAAGGAATTCGTCAACGTTTTGTTATTGTTTAGGGTTGATAATGTAAGAAACGGGACCAGTATTGTACGTATAACCTTCTGCTTAGTAAGCCGAAGCGGTAGCAATTTATAATCGACCACGTCATAGGGTTGGCTGGACAAACTTTATTTCGCGTAAATAAAAAATGATTTTCCTAGATCCCGCTTACTGTGATCGATCTAATATCAATACATGTATATTCAATTTTAAATGACTTTACATACAGTTATTTCGGTTATTCTAGCAAATATTTCTTTTAACGCTTCCTTTACCATATAAATTTCGGATTATAGTGAAAATATCTTAGAGCGTTGATTTTTTTATGAACATTTCGTATGATACTATCAATTTTGCACATTTTTGCTGAAGGCGCCAAAGAGCTATATCGATTACTTTCCAAGTTATACACGATTTTTGTTTAAAAACATATTATATTTCTAAATTTGGGTAATAATTTCAAACAAAAAACGTCCTCACAGTTTTTTTACCATAAACAGAGAAAGCAATAATTTTTCTAATGGCGACAAAATATTGAGGATCCGTTTGCGTTTTTCAGAGATGTAGGCATTTGAAAACATCAATTTTCTCGAAGAAAACCTCTGATAAATCTGTAACCATAAGAGATAGAACAGTAGTTTTTTTCAGCAAAAAGTTGCGCAATCAAAAGTTCTAAAAGTGCTCGTTACAAAATTTTTGAGAAAGAAATTATCGTATTAAAAGTTATCAAGAAAAAATTGTTTTTTTTTCAGTACCACCCTAACTAATTAAAAAAAAAAAATCATAACTCGCGAAACATAAGAGATAAAAATTTGGGTTCTGCGGCAAAGCTGCTCCAGATCGATTGTTATAAAACATCGTAGAACATTGTACAAAAAGCGTCAGCTAAAAGTTTATATTCTGGTCTCATGCGGGCCAATTTCACATCACTGGAAAAAACTCTCTGAAAAATATGGAAAAAACTTTGCCGAAGACACCATACATCTAAAATTGACGGCACAAACATTTTTGTCTTCCTAGATATGACTTTGGGACCAATGCGCATTGGGCGTACATGTCCTCATGACTATGATTTTGATCGAGATTTGTTCTAAGTGTTACGTCTGTTTGTCTGTGCCATTTCTTTCTTGTCTCAAGCACCAAAATACCGCTATTTATAACTTAAGGTTGCAGAATCCATTGCCGTTTTCAAAAATATCATTGTACATCTAATTTTTGAGATATTAACGTTTGAAAATGCAAAATTTTAGTCAAATTGCATGCAAGTTTGCCAGTTGTATGGCAATTTGTTTACTTTATTTACCACATAATTCAAACTTCTTGTGTATAACAATACTTATCAGTAAGTTCATAAAACTGTTGATGGTCAAAAGTTATTTTTTAGTGGTTCATAAAAGTATTGTGTTTGCCTTCCCGTGGTGCAACAAATATTAAAAAAATATATTTCCACATCCCACCCAAGCAACACATATGTTGTAATTGAGTATTATCAACTTATATATGACTAAACTTGGTTATATATCTGTTTATAATACTCAATTATAACATATGTGTTGCTGGGGCAACTGATTGTAAGGACTTGGCTGGCGCCGTTATTGTTCAATAACATAGAACAGGTAATTGCGCTCTTAAAGATCCTTCATTCATTTGGATCGAAGTGCAATGCTTACCACTTCCGAGCAATCACGGAGTAAACGGAGCAACCATTGACATGTAGAGTAAAGTGGGGCAAAAGTTCGAGTGGGGTAAGAGTTTCTTTTCAAGATTTCTAGCTCAATTCAAACCAAAACTTTTAAATGTCATGGTGGCTCGAATGCTATTCAAGTATGAGACTTTCACTCCAAATATCATAAAAATCGATTAAGATTTGTAAAAGTTATGGCTATTTGTTGTTTTTCGACGTGAATATTGTAATTTTTGGCCAAAATTCCGTTGCATTGAACCAATTGAAGATAAAATCTTTTTCAATATTTTATGTAAGGGCGTTTCTAGGCTAATTGTAAGGATGCTTTGAGGTGTATTAGTTTTTGCATAAATGCTTGGAAACAATTTTTAGACCATAGCGGGGCAAAAATTCGAATCAGCGGGGCAAAAGTTCGACCCATGTATAAACTCACGGAAAAAAATGCTAATTGCCTAAAATCCATATATTATCTTCAAATTTAGCAAAATTTGTCTGATCGTGCGAAAAATTTCATCAAAATTTTACATTTCCACTTAGTTTTGCGAAAAACTGCTATTTTCAGTATTTAACAATTAACCCTGTTTTGGGAAATTTTTTGATGAGAATTTAGTGTGTATTTTACGGAAAACTTAAGCTTACGGCTGTTGTAAAGTATGCCTGTAATAAAAGTATCGATATTTTGTGTTTTAGCCAGTGAACTTTTGCCCCACACTAGATTCGAACTCTTGCCCCACCGGTGGGACAAAAGTTCGTTAAAGACAATCAATTTTGAAACTGTTATAACTAAAAATGGGTAAATATTTTGACACAAGTATGTTCAGCAAAATGATAGCCACTAGTTCACTGTATGGTATTTGTTTTGTTTCAACTACTATTGTTTTCCTGGAAACTTTGATTATATCACTAAGGTCGAACTTTTGCCCCACCTTACTCTACAGTCAGTATATGTTGCTATGCTATGTTATGCTTTGCTTTAGCTAAGTCGTTGGGATTGGTGACAACCCTCCAAAAACAACAACACTCCACCGTGTCCTACAATAAAATTAGTGCAAATAAGTCATAGGGTAGATGTACCAAGAGTGGAGGTACTAAGCACGATTGAACTTCATTATACCGCCTAAATTCAATAAGCGCAATTAATGTACATGTTAATGTTGTACCGGGAAGTAACAACTATTGACTCAATGAGAAAAATGATTTCATCGCAGTAATCCACGGCATGTCAGTGAAAAATAATACCTCCACTATTGGTACACTGTTCCTTTAGTTGCGGTATATTTTTAATTTGTGTTCCTATAGTTGCGGTATCCGTTGTTTTCTTATGGGATCCTCCACTATAGGAACACTTTATCGCAACTATTGGTACAAGTTAGAAAAGTTTTAGTAATTTTAGTGATATTTCATCAGTTTTGAAGCAATTTGAACGCTCTTTTTAACTATTCCGTGTATCAACAAGCCAATACGTCGATTGGCAGTGTCGGTCCAGTGGCTAATATAATAAAATCAGTGAAAACGGCACTACCGCAACTATAGGAACACCCATAACTAAGGGAAGACTTACCCTACTGTGAAATGAACATGAGGCCGTAGCGTAAACAAGCAGATATTCTTCAAGACAAATCGGGGGTCGTGTAATCGAATCCTGCCGGTCGAAGATCATTTCGTAAATCTGAGAAACAGGCTCGGTTCCATCTGGGACCAAACGCCAGAAAGATGGACATTGAAACGCCGAGGTAAATACAAGAATCGCTTACCCCAAATAAAAAAAATCCCACTCGTTTTGTTCGGACAATAAACTTGATTGGAAGCTCAACCGAAACAAATGTCTCTTTTGGCAGTGCAGTTTAAACAGCACTTGAAAACTTCACTCGAACGCGGATAGGTTACACAACCCCGATTGCTATAACTGACTGACGAATCTGTACCAATTACGTCGAGCCACCAGTTGTTCAAACAAGATCTCGCTCATTGGTACATCGGCTAAATACAACACATACATCAGGCAGCGTGAGTAAACGTTATCCCTCTTTCCAACTGCCACAGATCACTTCACTGAAAAACCCCGTTTCATTCGCAAAGTGCAGCATCATCAAGTGTCCGAAAACTGTTAGTCAATTGATTGGTTTGGTTAGTCCGTACAATACGGTTCGGAGCAGATCACCCTTTTTTGCCACTATCCTTCTAATTCTTGCGATTTAATCTTGAAATCGGATTGACCTTCATCGCGATATATACTTGCGTGCCTTATAAGTTTTATATAGGGCAAATTTCACGGCATAGCGAACATCTCTACGAAATTTCGGCTAGGTCGCCGCACAGCACCCGGCTCATTTGAGGCGATAAACCATGGGTCCAATTATCGAGACCACAACAGTAAAAGTTGACTCTGCGGCTGCGGAGCGTAACAATCGATAGCCGGGCCAAACAATGGTTCCATTCAGCGCAGATCTCCTCTGGTCGGTCTGTGGGTTGCACGGGGATCATCCAAGGTGCACTTCGCAGTCCGGTCCTATTGGCAGCTCCGTTATCTTCAGCTATGGAGCGGAGCAAAGACGTAGCTAGAAGATCTTGGCAGCAAAACTACTATTTATCTTCAATTAAAACCTTTAGAGATTACTCCAAATATTGCTCCTGACTTTCTTTCTTAAATTACTCGTATGATTCTTTGGTACTCCTGATAAATTGCCTTATTGGCATTTACAACAATTTCTCCATGGAAATCTCTGCAGATATCCATCAAGAAGTTACTTAATATATTTTTATGAGTTCTTTCAATAACTACAATCGGAATTCTTCCTGAGTTTATTTAGGAAAAACTGCTGAGAATTGTGCTAAAAATACTTCAAACCATACCTAGAAAGTTGATGTTGGAAGAAGATATTCATATAAAAAGGGCCCATCGGATGATGCAAACGGTATTTTTTGCTTGAAAACGGTGAAATAACTTTGCAAGTCCTACCCCACCACCCAATCGGAAATCCTATCCACGCTCATGGAGCGGTGGCTTTCGATTTTTGGCAACGTTGCGGCGGGACATGCGTTTCTCCACGATGGTCTTCCCGACAAGCCATTTCACACCACGGGAGCAACGGCGAATAGAAGACGGACGGTAATTGCGGGGGGTTTTGATTCACTTTGAGGCGATTACAGTGCAACAACAATAAAGGCTGGTGGCTATCGATGGGTTGTTTTGGTGTTTTTTTTTTCCTCCTCCGGATCCATGCTGCTATCTGTAGGGATGCGGCCTTTATTTATGTTTTTTGATGCGCCTCGGGCGGTCAGTAATTTGGGCCGTGTAATGGAATAAGTGTGGCTTGATAAACTTTCTGATTTGATGATTAATGCAACTGGCACAAAGCGATTGTCGATAGCGGTCGAATTTGTTGGTGCTTCTTCGAGGATTAGGAGTTGAGAAATTATCAATGGTTTTTACACAAAACCAGGTAATTCAATAAGCGGCTTTCTTGGATAACTATACTGCCCACAACTCCATTTTTAGGGGCCCAGATAGCCGTAGCGGTAAACGCGCAGCTATTCAGCAAGACCAAGCTGAGGGTCGTGGGTTCGAATCCCACCGGTCGAGGATCTTTTCGGGTTGGAAATTTTCTCGACTTCCAAGGGCATAGAGTATCTTCGTACCTGCCACACGATATACACATGCAAAAATGGTCATTGGCATAGTAAGCTCTCAGTTAATAACTGTGGAAGTGCTCATAAGAACACTAAGCTGAGAAGCAGGCTCTGTCCCAGTGGGGACGTAACGCCAGAAAGAAGAAGTTCTGCATATTTGTAAGATTCGACAAAAGTAGGCATTGAGTAAATGGGATACTAAGTTTGCATTTTACTGCAGCATGGGAGGAAACTTAAATTTCAAAAAAACATTAAGAATTCAAAAGAACTTATTTGATGCTGAAATGTTGTACAGCTCATATCGCATATTGGGTGAATAGTCAGAAAATAATTCTGATAGAAATTTCGTTGCTACTACATTATGAGGCTCATTCATAATCTCAATGTGACAAAATAACTTGGTATTTTTTTCGAATTTTCTAGAACAATCTCACAGATTTTAGTAAGTTGATCGAAAGTATTTATCATTTGATGACTCTCCATGTTATTAACTCCAATTTGTAAAAAATGTCGAATGTGACTGTTATGCAGTTATGGGCAGTATAGGGCGAAGCACTGGTTTTGGACAGTCTAGGAAAATAAATTTGATTTCTATACATGGGAGGGGCCTTCCTTAGCCGAGTGGTTAGATTCCGCGGCTACAAAGCAAAACTATGCTGAAGGTGTATGGGTTCGATTCCCGGTCGGTCCAGGATTTTTTCGTAATGGAAATTTCCTTGACTTCCCTGGACATAGCGTATCATCGTACCTGCCACACGATATACGAATGCGAAAATGGCAACTTTGGCAAAGAAAGCTCTCAGTTAATAACTGTGGAAGTGCTAATAAGAACACTAAGCTGAGAAGCAGGCTTTGTCCCAGTGGGGACGTTAATGCCAAGAAGAAGAACATGGGAGGCCCTAGCTTCTTTTTTTCTGGCGTAACGTCCCTATTGGGACACAGCCTATTCCTCAGCTTAATGTTCTTATGAGCACTTTAATAGTTACCAGTGTTGGTCACATTTGAACTTCACATTTAGCAAACCCGAAACCCGTAACCCGTAGCCGGATTATTTTATTTCTTCATACCCGGACCAACTCGAATTCGAAACAATAATTGAAAAGCATATTAGAGTAGAATTGTCTAAAAAAGCAGCAATTTTTTTTTCGTGTGCTGCTATATACCCAATTTGACCAGAGTGTTTAAAAATTGTCCACTCTCAATATAAATCAAAGTAATTGGTCAATTTAGGAACCTCTATTATCAACTCAACAAATGAAAACTGCTGCCAATCCGGCAATTCTCGACGAGTTGCTTTAATTTTAGCTCGAAGGGAATCCTATGGATGTCTAGTTATTCGAGATCCATTGGAAATTCCAGAAATGTCCACTGATTTGGAGTTATTCTACATACTAAGAAATTTCATGGTAAGCAAAATACTTAATTTTCGAAATTGAATAACGTAAATTAAATGGTTTTTTGAACTTAAAAAAACGTCATTCTTGTAAAACTACGTCCAATGTGACATAATTTTTTATGATACTTACAATATTAGGCTCAATGTGACGGAAAATTTCGTGTTCAATAACTGTTGATAACTCGGGTAGAACAGTGAATTTGTGCTCGATTGCTTATTCACCACACTACACAACGGGGACAAACTACGCGCCACAGGTAAGTATGAATTATTCTTTTCTTCTCCTTTTCATGAGCTTAAGGGTATATCACTGAACATGTAAGCCTCAGAACACTTTATTTAACTTTTCTA
The DNA here is from genome assembly GCF_002204515.2 of Aedes aegypti. NCBI lineage: Eukaryota > Metazoa > Arthropoda > Insecta > Diptera > Culicidae > Aedes > Aedes aegypti. The sequence goes on from NC_035109.1 coordinate 111,829,873, forward strand.
GCGATCAATTCCACTACTTTATTATTTTAACTTAATATTACAAAATTTCTAAATTCTACAAATTCACATTCAGTGGGTGGTAAAGATTTCACTGCTTTGTTGTTCTTCTGCTTTGCTTACGTTGATAATGGTGATGATGGTCGCCGATGCCGTAGACTAAGAGAGGGAGAACCGATGATCAAACGCCTTTTATAGGCCACGGTTTCTCCAAGTCAAGTTACCGGAAGAGCAGAACACATAATTCCGCATAAGGGAGCCATGTTCAGGAGCCATAGTTTTCCATGCTGTCAGATTGCCCGCACTGAAGAACAGATGGAGCCACAATATCTCTTCTGCTATCCGTCGGATTGAATCTCTCTCTTCAGCAAAATTATTTATTATGGTTTGAAGAATAAGTTCTTACTATGGGACAATAAGTTTGTACTTACATTACTGTATTAGCGTGTTTGGAACATTCCTCAAAATTTCTCCATAGTAATTTCCATATAAACCTACATTGTCTTTGGGCCACCTTTAAATGACCACCTAGAAAGCTAAAAAAATCACAGAACACTATTACTATGATATGGTAAGGAACATTTGGGAGATTGGATTCTTAAACATTTTTAAATTTTGAACCGCACTAGTGTGCATGTATGTTTGGCCATATTCTAAAAGTCTCTAGCAAAGATGTTTAAAAGCTATTGTCCTGAACAACTTTGCTGACGACACGAACTAATTCAAGTGATCAGGATCATAAGCTAGATCTTTCTAGAATATGGCCTATTGACATGCACACTAGCGCCACGTATTAGCAAACTAGCTAACTAAAAAAAATCTGTCTCAAATTACTTTCAAGTATCTGATCAACTTTGGGATTTTTTTTTTATTACCGTACAAATTGGGCCGAAGGGTCTCAGATTTTCATGAAACTTTTTCCACAGGCAGGGCTCATGGATATATGAATAAATAAAACTGAGAAAAATTCAGGGTCGCCTATTTTTTCGGAAAACTCAGGTGGAATTTTTTTGTTTTCCCTTGACACTACTTACTTTGAAAAATCATAACTCAAGAACGAAGCATCGTGGAAGCAAAGCTTTTAATTGAAAATTTAAGCAAAGTTTCTCAAAAATCCAAAAAACAATATGAACTGGAAAAAGTTTTCCACAAAACTTTCCACCGTTGGGAAAATTCGTAAAGAAAAGCCAGAAAAACTATGCCCGAACTCGTGGAAAATTTTCAAAAAAATATTTTCGAGAAGGTGATTTTATAAGCTTTAATCACAATTTTTGGAATGCACTTTTTTTTCGTTTTTGAGATATGGCCAATTTTGTGAAAAATGTACAGATGTGCCATATAAGACTTTTCTTTGAAAAATCATAACTCAAGAACGAAACATTGTAGAAACAAAGTTTTTATATGAAAATTTAAGCAATTTTTCTCAGAAATTCAAAAAAAAAATATGAACTGGAAAAAGTTTTCCACAAAATTTTCCATGATCATGAGCTAGAGCCTTCTGAAACATGACCATATTTACATGCACACTAGCGCAACGTAACAGCAAAATTGCTAACTAAACAGTGATGTTGAGGAATTGGAACAATTGTTGAGGAATTGAAAAGAATTAATAAAGGAAATACTGCAATGAATTGGTACTGAGAGTCTAAATTTATAATAAATAAGTTCCTATTTTTACAGGAAGATCGTTGACAAGCTGAAAGATTTTACTGTAAATTTTGAGTTATCGAATTATGAATTGATTTTTTTTTTCTGAAGAAAATAGCATGGTCCAAGTATGGATAAAATTTCTGGCTGGATTTCTGCAGGATTTTCCGCAACATCTGTAAGAATTAAGATGAATTCCTGCATAAAAAAGCCGAGATTTTCGCAGAATCAGCAATGTCTGTAGATCTTTGAATATGAATTCTTCCATGAATCAAATTTATAATTCCTTTTAAAGTTTCTGCAATGGCAACGCCAAAACTCTTCTTAACTTCTGTTGAAACTCACATCTAGAGTTCTGCATAGAGCTTCTCTACCTCTTACTGAAATACCTCTATAAATACCTAAAAGGAATCACTTACCAATAGTTTCCTATATATTTTATAGATTAGCTAATTATAGTTTACGAGATATAGTTCACGAGAAAAGGTTGCCTGCTTTACAAGACTTCTCCTATACATTGAACAATGGCTTTGACATATGAGAGTTCTACTCATAAATACGTCTCACATTACGTATCAATGTTTATCACCCTTTTTTATTTAGATGTATTTTTACTTGATATTGTTTCAGAATGTCAGGATTCAGTACTTAATAATCATTTTCAATGTGTTGCCGAAATCGGGAAGAAATTGTAACCAAAAACGGGTGTTGCCAAAATCGAGATGGTACTGTACTATGATTTTCACAAATAAAAAATAAAATGGTTATATCATTTCTATGAAAATGTGGACCACCGTAATTTTCAATTACACCATGCAAAGGGCCTAACTAATACAAACAACTTTTTAGAAGACTGTTTCCGTCTAATGTTTCATTCTAAATACATCTTTCCGCGTAAACTGCTTTTTAGACCTACACAGTGTGAATATGAATGTGAATGTGAAGAAAGAGAATAAAAAAGAATACATCGATTGATCTTAATCTTTACAATACTGGGTGCCGACATCAGAATTTAAAAATTTTGTTAATTCGTAATCGTTCTATCGATTTTGATGAAATTTTCAGGAAAAGTCATAAATGAGTAATATTTTTGATTCATACATTGAAAATTTCGAATATGATTATGTTTTTGGACTGAGGTCTAAACTTGTTGGGGTGCCTAGGGTTTCTCATAATGAAAATGATGGAAGAAATGAAAGAAGCCTTGTCGACAACATTAAAAAATCAATGTGACATCAATTAACTTGACAGAATATTCAGTTTAGTGATTAAGTGTAGTGCTTCAGTTTAGATATTATTGTGGTCGTTCAATGAACATGGTCACCAAATATAATCTATGGTAGAAATGCTAAACGGACATTTCCAAAATGTCATGCACTTTCGACTCCACAAAAAGCATGAATTTCTACCCGTAAGTGAACAAATGCCATGTCACGAAGTATAAAGTGGTTTTGATCATTTTTGAACATTAGGTGGCAGGTTTCGAAAGGGCTTTAAATGTTCACTTTTGGGACCTCTTGTGCATTTGTCGTGCGACAGCTTAACACTTCAGTCGTCGCGCTGTTGTATTTTGTACAACACTGTTGAAAAAACCTCGCTTTTCGTTCACAGCAGCAGTGTGGTGGTTCTGACGGTGGCGAACCGCGTGACGACTGGAAGGTTAAATAACATGATTTTTCACATTGAATTGAATACACATATCCTCATATGCTTCATTTTCTGTTTTGCCTTACGTCCCCTCCGGAATAGAGCCTCATTTTCCAACCTGGTGTTTTACAAACACCTTAACATTGACAACCTTAAAGTTTTCTTTGCAAATTCGCCATCTGTCGTATTTGTATGCAATATTTTCCAATCTGAACAGTTTATTTGTTCTGCTTTGCGGACCATTTTTACACTAATTTTATAATTATTGATAATGTTCCTTGAATTTCCTTTTCGAAATACCCTAGGTACCAACACACATTTGGACCGAAGTTACCAAATTCAAAATTTTCAATGCACAATTAAAAAATATAACTCATTTGTGATTTTGAAAATGTCATCATAATCGATCTGACGATGGCGAAGTTACAGAAAGAGTAGTGTTTGATCTTTCGATCTTGACGCCTACTCCTGCAGGGGCGGGCGATGAGGGCAGGATCTCGGGTCGCGCGCCTATTTTCTCTGAGTGCTTTTATATCGCCGACCAAACGAGTGAAGCTGAAAGTGGATTGTTGCTGCTCAGTCAAGGTTGACGGATCAATTGGTGAGCTCGTTTTATGCCACTATTTCTAATCTATAAGATATGTACGACTGCACATGTAATCGTACATATGATTTTTCAACAAACTATGAATGGTTCGTTACTGTGAGTGTCGACATAAACTCTGATTCATGAATTATTTATGTTTACCATTTTTTTTTTCAAAACAACGCTTTCTTTTTAACTTTTGTTTTTGTAATTGAAAAAACTTTGAATGGTTCGACACTACAAGTGTAGACTTGCAAAAGGTTCACTTTATTCAAAAAAATTTGGATGGTTCGTCACTGTAAGTGTCGGCATAAGAATAAGAGTGTTAGGAATGTTACATTTAGGTATTTGTTCAACAAACTTTGAATGGTTCGTCACCTCAAGTGTCGGCATAATTTTCCTCTACATAGAAATTGTTCATATCAAATGAAAATATTATATTTACGTATAAGCATGTTTATATCTCACAAATAATTATTTATCATGATCTAACCACTTATCAAAGTGAAACCTGTGACCCAACGATCCTCTCCATTAACAAACATCCCTCCCAGTAACCTTTGTGGAGATGCAGAGGCAAACACGGTCTCCAAATAGCAAAGGTTACACACTAACATTCCTTCTCCCAATCCCACCTGACTGCAAGGACGTGGCCGGCGCCGTTATTGACCCTGTATAAATAGAGGCACTGAATTATGCATACTGAAGAAGATTATGGCCATTCCCAGCCGAACTTCTAGTTGGTTCTTTGTGTATTTTCACTGACTTCGGTCAATCACGGAATAGCAACCATTGATATGTGTAGTCAGTCTAAGTTAAGCTAAGCTAAGCTAATAATCGATCTGACGATGGCGAAGTTACAGAAATTTGAAAGTTCTATATCAGCACCCAGTACTGTAAAGGTTAATCAAATGGTATCTTGTCGGACAAAGTCCTGTGAGGAGTTCGACAAGTATACTCAAAGATTTTTTGTTGGAACTTAAAAGTTTTGTGCAACTTGTTTATTTGGAGTTATGAACAGTTCGGATAAGCTAAAAGTTTCTCGTTCAATCCAGTTTGACTGTATCATTTGATCTTTCCATTGAATAAAATAATCAAATTGAATTGCAATATAAACCTTAAGGCAATGCAAACTGTTCATAATCCCAAAAAAAAAGATTATATGGTTGGTGTTTTATTAGACTGGACTGGTTTTGAAAAAAAACGTACTCCAACCATGGGAAGTAATAGAATATCAGCATTTATTTTGTAATATGAAACTTGTCCATTTGACGAAACACCTGTATCCAAGTAATGCATCATTTTTAAAAATCGAAATTAATGGAGTCGTAGGCTAATTTTCACAAGATCATAATCCAATCATATAGTCCAGTCTTTTTGAACATCAACCGTATCTCAAAACTTAGGAGGCGTATGTAAAAAGTGAGTTCTGAATCTACTATAGTTTTCAATTTTGTTGTTTGAACAATGTTCTATCAATAACAACTGTGTAACAATATGAGTTCAATAAAAATATCATACTCGTGCACAGACATATGTAATGAGAAAGGTTTAGTGCCCACTAGATCTTAAAATTAGGGGTTTCAAACACCTGAAATCCCTTCTTGAAGCACTAGCATCAAGCCTGTAACACACATTTGGATTAGCACTTAGTACTAAAACTTTGAATAAAGAGCTTCCCAATTATGTCTTTATGACTCTGATTCATCACTCAATTGCATACTCACAAATACTGGCAAAAATCATACGCATTAATTTTCTCAACCACATTTTGCAACTATATTGCTTTATCTTAACCAAAAAAGTGAAATTTCAGTTTCCCTTTCATGATCACTATCATCGGGCAGAAGAATCACCACCCCTCACCACCTTGAAAAAAATAGACAACTTCCACAAAAATTTCCTAGCTCCTAGCTCCGAAACAATCGGTTCCCGAAGCATTTTTAGCATATGAACGGATGGATGGTACCTGTTGCCGGTCAGACGAACTTTCTAAAGGCCCGCGAAATTGCGCATGTGGCCTTTTATTTACGGTTCCGTCGTCTATCGGAAACCCAAACGGCAGCTCCTTCAGGGGCGAACAAAAGATATTTTAGGCAAACGAAGACCCTCATAACCATTCATCACCTGTGGCCGTCTCGAGACTGGCACAATACGATGCGATGTGCGGTGATGAAGATCTATGGTACCGTAGAATGAAGTTAGTTTGATGGTGAGAGGTATATTTTAATACATTTCCAGAGCTTAATAATTTATTTAGTAGATATGGAAAATATAGCAAAATACTTGCATTGAAATGGTATTCAATAACAACCCGAACTTTTCAAGAGATTTTCATTCTTTGTCGCACAAATTTTAGAAAAATAGTTTGTCAGTATCTGATTCTGTTATGATGCATAACATGGTCTTCATTACCACTTTTTACAGTACTTGCAGATGACTCCGGTAGCCCGAACCAACCGAACGATGATGCTTCATCGTTTAACTCATTAACAGCCAGGCATTATCTGCCCCTCTCGTCATGTGAGTGAGTGCTTCAGGCTTGAACTTTTTTGTATCCATTGAGGATGTGCCATAAAACAAAACTATGATGAAGAGAAGTCAATCATAGTTCATAGTCTCGTTCGGTATCCCTGCTGATGGCTATGTTTTGGTAGGGAAAATGAGTCGGCGAAATTGTTTTCCCAGCTAATCGCCAACCATAAAGTTAACATATGTTTTATGGATTTTTGAAAAACGTTCGGTGCGAAAGGAATTTTAAATATTTAAATGCACAGTAGTTTCCACCAGCATCGTCTCCATCGATCGAGTGCGCTTCTTTGGAACGCTATACGACCACGTGTGAATTTTACATTCGAAGCAAGCAATTCACTTTTTCCTAATTATTTTCGATCGCCTGCTATCCAGCTGTAAGGTCTGCTGAGTCCCTCACGGACGTGCGTGAGCTGCCTCAGCATCGAAAGTGAAAAGTGTACCCGCTAATCACAACCTTCGTATCTCCCTCTATGTTTGCGGATGGCCAAAATAACTTTCATACGCGCTTCCAAGCAACCAACATTCAGTGCAGCCAACCCATCGAAAGGGGCCATTTTCCGCCACTAAGTGGGGCTGGGCCAGCAAGCGCGACTTTGTTCAATCGGCTGACTGGCCAACATAAATAATTATGATTAATGTTTACTCATCAATCTAGCCGAACAACGCAGCTGACGCAGATTTGCTCAATGGGTTTTAAATTTCGGTTTTGATATTTCTATTTCTGTTTGACTGTTTTCCTTCCTTTAAGGTTTTGGTATGTTCATTTCAAAAGACTTTCTGTCTATGAGGGAATATGAAACCTGCTTTGCCGGGGTGCTCTAAGAGCATTTGCATGCCAGTGATCGTTTCCAATCTTATCAATTTAGCTTAGATTTGAGAAATGAAGGGGCCTAGATAGCCTGGAAGAATGGGCAATTGGAAAAGAAAGCTCTCATAACTGTGGAAGTGCTCATAAAAAACACTATGTTGAGAAGCAGGCTTTATCCCACTGGAACGTAAAGCCAGAAAAAAGATGATGAGAAATGAAATTATCAGAAGGTATTAAAGAGAAAAAGTTGAATGTGTCTCTGGGGATATAATCCTAAAAGAATCACAACGATTTCAAAAATTATACAGTGAAACCGTTTGAGTTTAACAAATTGGAAACTCTTGACCAACAAATAAAAAAACATTTCGTGTAAAATGATTTTTATACCAAGTAGAGTGTCCGGAAATTGAAGTTGTACGATATTTGAAAGCGAACGGTATACTACAGCTGTTGTTGTGAAATGTTCTAATTTTTCATCATACTTTAAAAGAGCGGTCCAATACCCCAAACTGGTAAATATGGGTGTCAAGCCTAATTATTTCCTAAAACTTTTGGCTTGCAGCTTCTGTACAGCTTTGAATTAACCTTAAATTTACTTAACATAAAACTTATGCCTTATCGTAAATAATCTATAAAGCATCAATTTTAACAAATATGGCAAAACTTTGAAGTTGAAAATCAATTCAATGAAAAGCTTGAAAGTAAAGCTTCCGAAAATTTGATCGATTTCTTAGGCAAATAAGATTGACGAACAGCATTCTTCATTTTTAACATATAATTTTTATAATGCAATAATGGAAATTTGTTTTACCTCGCAAGATTGCTTTTATATCGCATTTTTTGTTTTTGTTTTTTTTGCAAAGTATTTGTAATTTCTGACCAGCTGTGAAAATTTCATGTTCATCGGAGCATTAAGAGCCGACATCTAGACTTCTAAACTTAACTACATACGACAAATGCAATCTTTACGATGTCTAGTATCGTATATATGTGTATGCTTCATTCTTCCCGACTAACGACCCCTACTATTGAATAACCATTTCGGAATAATTAAATTCTTTATTGCACTATTCAGCTATACTACATAATACTATACACCTGTCGTATTTACGATTCTTTGACCCGCCAAACAAATCAATAGTACGACAAATTTGACCTAATAATCCTCTGAATTCTAACAGTATGTTCTAACAATTCTTGCTGACAGTCAAACGTTATTTTTGTTCAAAATGCTTTCGCCAAAACTGCCTGCTCTCTGCCAATTTTTGAAATATTGCATAATGGTCTATTAAGTCATCAAGTTTTCGGCTAAACGCTATTCGAGCTCTTAAAAGATCTTGATATTTTTGATACCTTTAAGTCTTACGATCCTTCTGGCCTAACTAACTCGGCTAGTCCACATGCAGTCAAATGGACTTGGCCGTAAGCTATCAGTACAGGATCAGTCAAACATTTGGTTCGGATTTAAACTGTGTGAAACATATGTTTAACAATGCAATGATTTTATCAGCTTTGATCCAATTGTTTATGCGTAGCCAAATGTTCGCACATTTGACAGAGCGTATATTGATAGTTTTACGACATTCTGCCAATCAGATATAAGTCTTATGGGCCTGCTAAAAGAGATTTCAACAGTGTTCAATTTTTAAGACATTCTTCGCAAATGATTTAATTTTTCTTATTCAATTTATAAGTACAGTCATCTCTCCCTTACTCGATATTGAAGGGACCATCGAGTTAGGGAGGTATCGAGTTACAGAACACAAAAGCAGTGCAACTGCGTTCCAAGGGACCATCGAGTTAGCCATGAAAACCAACTTTTACTATGGTTCTCTAACTCGATATCGAGATACGGAATATCGAGTAAGGGAGAGATAACTGTAGTTTTATATGTTTGAACTATCATTTGCTAAATGATCATCAAAATTTCAATCGATACTTCTAGCCTCACTGAAAGCATTCTTATTATTCATTTCAGCGACACTTCTCGTTTATGTCATTCAGCGAACCGAATATATTTTATCAAACTTACCTTCCGGTTCAACGATCCTCAACCCTTTTATACTCTATCTCGCCCTTAGAGCCTTTTAGATATTTTACAGTTTTGCGTAGCTCAGGAATCAAAACAATTTTGTTTTTGACTCGTTCTCACGACATAAAAATAAACAAGGTAGGCTATTTATTGGTGTAAACATCGAATTTGGTTGTAAACATGTGACGTCACTGCTATCGTACCATATACCATTCGGACCACTGGTTATTTTTTTTTTCAAATATTTGTTCGAGATGGAATGACGTCGTCAAGTAGCTGTCAGTTTTCGGAATATATCATCTTCTCACTATAGTACACCGTGGCTAGTACTAATATAGACTAGGTGAGAATGGGGCTCTGCACTGTTTTGATTTTGCATGATATTTTGATGTTTACTAGCCTTGTTGTTTACAAATATAGCGAAGGAGGGAAAGATAGAGACAGATTTTTGTGCAGAGTCCCATAGTCCAATCCAATTGCCTGCGTAGTATTGTAATGTTGACAGAATTTTCTTTGTTTGCTGTGAGAACTGTCACAACATTGCTTTTGTTTGCTGTGAGAAAGCAGCTGCCGAACATTCACTTCCTTGTTGGACTGACGTTGACCAAAAGCTCAAATGACGTCAAACAAACATCGATACGTTTTCATTCTGAGAAAATCGACTTGTGTTAGATTGATTGTGCGTTGGTATTCGTGACAGTTTGCTTGGGGACCTCTATAAGGCGTGCTTCGACGTTCTTCCGATGTGTTTGGTTTGCTTTTGTTGTCGGTATTGGTTAATTTTCAGTTGTGTGACGTACGGTGATTTGGATTTAAGTGATAGAAACGTTAATTCCGTGCATTTTAAGGCCGTTTGGGTCGAAATTATCCAGGTTGGGATTCAGCTGATGAAATGGTCGGTAGATTGAGAAAAAATAACAAGGAACAACAGTTGTTGGTGAGTAGAAAAGAGAAATCGAGTTGAGTGTTCGTGTGAGTTGCGTGAGAATGTTGAAAATGGCAACGATGCAGTTTGGCTCTCGGGAGAGTGATGAACGATTGTCGATTGTGGACGGAAAGAGAGATAAATATCGGAATCGGAAAAATTCGTTATATCCAGTTTTGTATTGCATCTGCGCGGTGTAAAAAGTAAAATGTCGATGTGCATTTCGAATCTGTAGGCTTATGCGGGCAGTTGAACCATTGATATCATGGACAATTAAAGAAAAACAATCCAATTTTACAACTCAAACGTGTGCTAAAATAAGGGCGTAAGTCGCATGATCGATTTCTCTTCATCGATTCTCTCTTCTGTGAATAAAAGTGACAAGATGAAAATTTGTCAGTATTTTTTCACATTAGTACGCAAGATTGCATCGCTGGCAAGCGGTCTGAAGTGAAAAAATACTAACAAACTTGCATCTTGTCACTTTTATTCACAGAAGAGAGGATCTATGAAGAAAAATCGATCATGCGACTTACGCCCTTATTCTAGCACACGCTTGAACTTAAACTTAACGCTGACAGAATATTTGTCAATTACAAAATTAGCCCAAATGCTTAACGCCAAGTAAACATATCCGAGGTAAAAAATGTTCGTTAATGATCGAGAATTTGACACCGTATGTACTGACCATGTTCGCAAAGTCGACGTTAGCGCCACTGACGATTTCAGCATATCTCGCGTTCAGTATCATAAGAGCGTAACTGCAGTGATCGATTTTTCTTCATCGATTTTCTCTTTAGCTGGTTACATGGCCGGGTTTCTGTTTACGACTGCTATTTGGTCGACTTGGTCGAGATATGTAATAAATTTACTTTGGATGATCAATAAAAATCGTGTGAGGAAATGAAAAACATTTCAAAACATTTGTCAGATTTTTCGACATAGAAATTCGTAAATATTACCTAATACGATGGATTTGATTTTGATTTTTGACTATTTATCATATTTGGATGCATGGTCAGAAATTGCTACAATTTCTGTGCAGTCAGAGCGGACAAAGTGTTGAAAAGCAATGAACTGATTGATTCTTGCATTTTTTGAGTCAATTTCAGAGTTTGATTGAAGTTTATGGTTGATCTATGTATGGAATGTCCTAGAACCCGTTTATTGGACCAGTATATTTTGGACGGTGCTCAAGATTTTCACTTGGTTCACCCAATAGACATATAAGAAATTAGACCGCTATTGTCGCTGCAAATCTTGTGACCAACATCTAGTAGGGGGAGATCCCCCAGTGCCGGACAGCACCCAATACCGGACAAAGTTGAAACATTGAGAAATCATGGTCCAATCAAGATGGTGTATTAGTAGAAAAGAAAGCTATTATGTAGACTAATGTTTGCGTAGAATAACACATCCTTGAAAAATGCATGCCTTTTTAAAAAAGTAGAAAAGTTTGAAAATTTTTGAAAAATTGACGTATTTTCTTAATTTTGAGCCTATTTAGTAATTATTTTGAATATGAAAAAATACTTTGGATCACGTAAGCATGATCGAACATAATCCTAATTTGATAGTATGAATGTATTTTGTACCATAATTGAACTAAATATGGACAAATTACAATTTTTGTTAAGCACCTCCTGTCCCTCAGTTTCGGACAGCTTGATTTGTTAGATGGTACATTTGTAATTATTGCGTCAGTGTCTCAAAATACTTTCATTTTTCATGGGTTCCGTCGATCATGGTATTAAACATGCAATAAAATTAAGAAGAATGAACATTCAGAACAACATCGTAAAATGTGCTATTTTTCAGCATATATGGAAGAGGTTTTTGATAGGCATCTCGCAAACTAAGGAAAACTCAAATTATTCTTGTAAATGTTTCAAATGCATTGAATTGGTAATTATAAACTATTCCTAGGGTGTACACGTTCAATGATGTTCAAATTTGCAGAATTCGAGGCATTTCCAGATCGTGTCCGGTATTGGGTGCCACCTTTCAAGATCGATCAATTTCGTACTAAAATACATCATCAAAATGCATTGTCAAAATTCATATTTATATTTTCAAATTTATTTTTGTACACTATAAAAGTTATAATATTTATCATAAATGGGTAACACGAGCCCATAAAATCAATAGTTTTCGAATTATGAATTTAGTGGCTTAAGTGTCCGGTACTGGGGGATGTCCCCCTATGCGAGATTTTGAGGTGGTACTCAAAGTGTCAAATTTTCTCCAATAAAACCATAGTAACCTACTTTGCAAATCAACAAACAAACTTTGCCACAGTACTATCGCACGCACGTTGCGTTCTCGCACAACAATGGACCGATGCACGAGTTCACTAATTTGACATTTGAGCGGTGCCGAATTCACTGGTTTCCATGGTCACATAAATAACACAGCTCCGCTCAAACGTCACATAGTGAACGCGTACATAGGTCCATTGGGTGAAACTTTTATTGTCAATCAGAAAATGTCATAATGCTTAGCATTCGATTCACGTTGAGCCCTGTCCTACTCTTTTATTCTACAAATAGAAAATCACATAATATTTCTAATAAATTCACGATTTGTCACCGTTTGATTGTAAATGCACTGCTGGTCCGCAATATTTAAGGCACCTATCATCTAGTTTGATTCAAACGCAATCAGAACGGCTCCCTTCTGTACGTTAGAACCTTCGGGATTGGAGACGGCCTTCACAATTCCATCACTGGCTGCCTTCAGAACGTGTTCCATCTTCATGACAATCAGCACGGCGAGCGAAGTACCGGCCTTTACCGAATTCCCCGGCTTAACGTCAATTGACGGATCCGCACTGGCACTGTCGGCCGTCACGGGGACCGTTTTCACTGAAAACAAGGTTTCCATGTGCAGATCGATGAAACCGGTGTGGATATCCGCCGCTTGAAAGGGACCATGTCTGGCCAGGTCAATCAGGAAGTTGACGTTCATTTGAAGTCCAACGAATTGATAGTTATGCAGCTGTATAATTAGAAGCCACGGCATAAAAATTAACAAGGCAGTCTCTTCACTGATGTAAATATCGAGTTTCATTATAAACATGTGACGTCACTCCTATCGTACCATATACCTTCCGGACCACTAGATCATTTTTTTCGCAAATTTGTTCGAGGTGGATAGGAATGACGTCGTCAAGTAGCTGTCAGTTTTCGGAGTATATCACCTTCTTAATTTTAGTACACCGTGATTAGAAGCTATAGGGCACTCGGACGGTTCACCCTCCAAACGTCCAACTTGGCAATCATCGGATCGTAATGAATGAACACTTCGTTCTGATGGTTTTTGGCAGGCACCGGGGTGAAGATGCATTTCAAAAGACCAGTTTCAGGAAGGAATTCTCCAGCTGGACCTTCGGTGTAGGTTCTGGCCTCGAATTAATAACCAGTTTTGCAAATTTGATCTGGTTTAACTTGAATTGGTCATCTCGAATGATAAACACGTGATAGAAAACAAAACAATTAGGTTGACACTTTGAGTACCAGTGGATTGTGTCTGGGGAAAATCAAGGTTACTGTGGTTGATTCATCTCCATCACAGTCAATGTATGGAGGTAACAGCGCCCCTAGCGTTCTAAATCTAATATTTCTATTGTCCACCCTGACTGAACGCATATTTGAATATTTCTGGTCTTCAATGCCCTGATCCTGCAAAACCTTAATTTTCAATCTATCGTAATGTCACTGATCTTCTTAGTTCATCTTAGAGATATGCACCCAGTTTGCCCATGGAAGCATTAAATGATTGTTATTTTCCTAGATTTTGTCCAGTCAGAGTGAACCAACTCACTAAATGGTGGTCTATTGTTCAGTCAGAGTGGACCAAGTACACATAGTCCAGAAAAAATCTTTCTACAAGAGGTTTGGACTATGATTTTTCATGATAATAACTTCACATTATATTGTTTGAAAGTAACACAAAGATGTGTAGAAATATGGAACCAAAATTGAAACGATTTAAAATATTACTGAGCGTTAGACTTTAAGCCCATTTTTCTCAAAATATGAAAAATGTCACTTGGTCCATTTTGACTTAACGCCGATCATTTGTGTCTCTGTAGAAAGTACTCATCATCCTTTATCGTACTGCTCCGTAAAATATATCGAAAACCGATTGAATTTCGTGTAATATGGTAAAGATAAAATCGACGAAGAGAAATCGATCACTGTAGATACACCTGCATGATAGTCAATGCGAGAAATAGCTCACTTGAATGGAAAAGCCAGCAGTATGCGGTGCCGCCATGTTTTGGAATCCAACATGTTCTAAGCAACTGTTGGATATTCAAATGCATTTCAATTCGGATACTCAAGTGATCTTGACTACTGTCAAATCTATCAGGTGGGATTGGGGTTGCCATATACGTGGGCAAAGCACATTTTGTTTTCTTTATTTTGGTTCAGGGCGAGTATCGTGAGTTCAGGGAGTGAATCGCTGTTTTTCCGTTCGTTTGGTTCATTTCTCTCTTTCTCTCTCTCTCTCTTACCCGCTGATACACTGAAGCGTTCAAAAGATCCTGTTCACTAAAATGAGTGATTCGGATCGGGTCCAATCATTTAAATGAGCAATTTTGCTCATATCTAGTTCTTGATCGATATTAAATCAAAGTATGCCTAATAATGTAATTGGAATGAAGTAATTCTGTGCTGTTACTTCAATAGTGCGATTTCTTTTCATCGATCCTCTCTTTCGTTAAAAACTTCGCTAATTAGATAAATCTGTAATATTTCTTGTTAATGAATCAAGATATAGTGATTTTTTTTATCCTACAGCACAAAAATATGGTACGAAAAGAGAATCAGTTTTCTGCAATACCGCAAAAAGAGCAACGATGAAGAGAAATCGATCAATGCAGATAAGCCCTTATGAAAAAAAACCCTGAATTGTCAATAGCGCTTACGTTTGCAATTATGACCATACACAGTTTTACCAGGTCCGTCCCACTCGGGTTCAGATTGGGTACCACTTCTAGTACTGCATTTGGTCCCTCGGTAGTGTAAAAGGTACCCAAGTTTGACAGATCGCAGTACACTTTTCTCGGCATTCTAGATTACCTTATGAGCCATAAAATTTTAGGCAACTGCAAGGGACATGGAGGTATTTAATTTGTCTTTGGTTTTACTAGTCTCAGGGGCCGTCCATTAACTAGGTAAGGCTTCATGGGGGGAGGGGGGTTCGCAATTTCTTACGCGAGATCATTTTTTTGTTAATTTTTATACAATTAGCAGTCAGTGGATGCGGGGAGTGGTAAACAGCTAAGACGTTAACAGCGAGAGGAAGAAAATGTCAGCTGGCAGGTTTGCTGATGCAATTTTTCCCTCTATCGGTTGCTACCGTATCCATAGTGCCGTAATGTTTATTATTATGGGTTGAAAATTCAAATGAAGCATTTTCTGCAGATGCAAACGACAACTTCAGAATACAGGTACTAAATAAATGTATTGTTTATATTATGTATAAGCATTATTTCAATTGTTCTGTTTCAGTATCCTGTTATTCCACCACGAGAGAAAATATTGGAAATAAAACAAAATCTCACTGTGAGGGTGACACAGACGATTGCGTAGCGCAGCTCAAGACTTGTTTGGCTCGAAAAAGACAGTTTCAATTATGGAGGATATTATGTACTGCAGAAAACTAAATAAATTTATCAATTTCAGATGCTTCTTGACAACGTGCATTTTGAAGAAGGGAATTTAAAACTAGAAGTCATCAGAATTTTGTTAAAGGGGACTCCTTCATTACATATTCCCAAAAATCCAGGAATTGATATACTCTTCATGTCCTTTTTTACGGTTGGACCGACAAAGGGACAGCTATAAAAATGTCGAATGTGATGTCCATTTAATTCTTATATAGTAACCATAATGATTTTTTTTTAACGGGTCAACTGGTCCAACATCATCTAGGTTCTATATTCTAATAAAATCTCCACTGCACAGTGATTTTTTTTGCCGATTTTGTGATCGAAATAGAATAGCGTCTAAACTGTTGGTTTTAGTGAAAAAGTTTGTTCCGAGAAGTTTCTTGATTTGTAAAAGCGCTTCTTTTGATACTAGCGGCCAGGTGATTAAATCACCTAAAAGTGAGATAAAAAAAATAATGTTTTTACCTGTTCGAGATAGACGGTCGGTGTCTTCAGCAAAGTTGTAGCACATGTTAATTCAAGACACTTTGTCTAAGACACCAAATTTCTATCTCTTATACATTACAAGATATGTAATTTTATCTTAAAATGACCCTTAAAAATCAAAATTTTAGTATAACTTTTTTCTACAATTTTTGACATTTTTTGTATCTTCTACAAAATTGTTCAACTACCAAATCTACATGTTTTTGCTGAACATTGCAACTTGCTATCTCTTATGATAAAATAGTTATTTTCAAATAATCGATTTTTATGGGGCTTTTTTGGACTAATTGCATTAATTGACGCACATAGCGATTTGCGATTCTGAAAGGACTATTTTTTCACTTTCAAATGACACTAAGAACTTTTGGCCAGAAGCGGTCTATTGATTTTTATGTTTAAACTAGTTAAACCATAAAAATACATTTTTTTGCGGTTTTACGACTTTTCTCTCGTTTTCATAACGTTATTTCATATATAACATGTTGGATTTGATACGTTCTGACCATTTATATAATTTTTGATATACTACCTCACCCACAAACTTCATTTAGCATGGAAATGCTTTTTTTATTTTTGTTTAAGTCATAACGTTTGACCCAACTTTTGACTCTCCATAGAGCGTTAGGTAATTTGTAAACGGTGCCATTCGTTTGTTACGCAACCTTCATTTGTGGCGCTACCATGTAATGTCTTTGTTCCTTTCAAAATCTCGCGATACGCGGCATAGCTAATATAAATCCTGTTCGTGTTATACAAATTCTTCTATGATGTAGGAACAAAATTTAAAAAAAACTATCGAGAATAATATGTGTGCTGACACTTCTATAGTGAATGTAAATTTCACTTATACTAATACAGACAAGGTATTTTCTGATTTGATATAAAACTGTAACAGTGAACGCCGATTGGACATGAATCAGAACTTTAAATTCAGTGCATATTATTGAATTCTGTTATAACTGTTAGGAACTCTGTGAATTCAGTGAGAACTGTTGAAAAATGTGTGGTTCAACAAATACAGGTATAGATTTGATTATAAATTAGTTGTACCTTTCCTTATTATCATGATTTATCATTTTCATTTGTTTGTTTTATTTGTTTACCGGCAAAACAGACCGATGCTCCGAGTAGGAGCTATAAAATGCATTTTTATGGTTTAACTAGTTTAAACATAAAAATCAATAGACCGCTTCTGGCCAAAAGTTCTTAGTGTCATTTGAAAGTGAAAAAATAGTCCTTTCAGAATCGCAAATCGCTATGTGCGTCAATCTGCGTCCAAACTAATGCTATTAGTCCAAAAAAGCCCCATAAAAATCGATTATTTGAAAATAACTATTTTACCATAAGAGATAGCAAGTTGCAATGTTCAGCAAAAACATGTAGATTTGGTAGTTGAACAATTTTGTAGAAGATACAAAAAATGTCAAAAATTGTAGAAAAAAGTTATACTAAAATTTTGATTTTTAAGGGTTATTTTAAGATAAAATTACATATCTTGTAATGTATAAGAGATAGAAATTTGGTGTCTTAGACAAAGTGTCTTGAATTAACATGTGCTACAACTTTGCTAAAGACACCGACCGTCTATCGCGAACAGGTAAAAAAATTATTTTTTTATCTCACTTTAGGTGATTTAATCACCTGGCCGCTAGTATCAAAAGAAGCGCTTTTACAAATCAAGAAACTTCTCGGAACAAACTTTTTCACTAAAACCAACGGTTTAGACGCTATTCTATTTCGATCACAAAATCGGCAAAAAAAATCACTGTGCACTGGTTCTAAGCGAATGTTTAAAACGAATTGAAAGCATAAAGTTCTCGACTTTGTTGTTGAACAACGTTTACGAAAAAAACAATTTTAGGGAAAATGTTGATAGGATCTCAAGTCTTGCTGACCTGATGGAGCAAAACAAACTTGCCAGCTGTCAAATATTTTTCCAATATGGCGGAATGCTCAAAGTGACACATTGATTTACCTCCCTTGTAGTAGGATCTACTAATCTGAAACCTTGTCTCAAATTGTTATTCAGACTAGAGTAATATGTTACGGTAATTCAAGAATTCACGGTACAGCCCTTGTTACTAGCAATTTCAATCTATTTTGCCAAGTAGATGATTAAAGGCTCGGAGTTTGCCAGTCCCGAGACAAAACTTGAAGTCAAGACAACAATCATAAATTCTGATTCACAGAGACTTTTTAATACTGGCAGTTCAAGGACTGACGTGCATGTTGATTACTGAACAAATTGATCTGTTAGTCACCTTTGGTCAGTAATGCAATTTTTGAATTAGGAGAAAAAATACGACTTTTACTTATAAATAGTTTTGCATTTTATTTTCGCAGTGGAAATATATTGGAAGAAGGTTTAAAAAAAGAACGTCGACTTTCATAATAAATGATTTTTAGTAATGACAAAAAGGAAAAGCAGCATATAACAATTGAATTGAAAAAAGACTAGGTGTTATGCATCAATTTTCAATATTTTTTGGAAATTACATGAACGTAACGTTGCCACGATAAAAATGTGTTATCATAAGCATGAAACGAGCTCACCAGTTGGTCCAATCCATCGTAGACTGAACACGAATATCTTTTCGTACTCGCACAACGCGAACCGGATACGGTTGATCCTGATTCTGTCACTCATTCAGAAGGAGCATGCAGCAGAATCAAAAGGCATGGTGATATGCAATTCACTCCAAAAATGTTTTGCGTTAGTTACACGATGAATAAACTATGGTTCAGAAAGAAATATAAATTTTCATGTGCTTCAAAGTATCGCAAAAACTAATGATTTTAATATTATCAAAAATCGGCATCCAAAAGAGGTACCAAAACAAAAAAAAAACGGGAAGGATCCTAAGTAACCACTAGCCCGCTAATTCGCCTTTTTGGGCTTAAAGGGCTGATATACGACTTATATGGGGCTTGATAAAAGCCCTATATTAGCACGGAGGGCAAATTAAAGTGCTATTTAATTATTTGGGATGTTCTAAATTAAAATTATTCAAAAAGCGGAATATAAACAGTAGTCACTCTTGTGGGTCACCAGCTATCATGGGTCTTTTGCATTTTAGTTGTATGTAGAACAGAATGATTAATAATCGTTATTAGGTGACAAATATAAGTGTGACCACTAAACGTTTGCGAGTAAAAACAAATCTTAAAAAAAAAAACTGAAATCAACAGTTGGTATCCAAATTTTTATTATTGGGGAAATGGATGGATAAAATCTGTTGATTTTTTCAACCTTATGATCATTTGAATATTTCAACTGTACCGACTTAAGATATTTTTAGTCTTACTCCCACCAGCATATCGGTGCCCAGTAGTGCTTATTATTAAAAACCATCTTCGCAAAGGATTTGAAGAAAATGATTCCCCTACAAATAATTCTCAGAAATTGGATTGCTCTTCAAATAATCTTCTACACTTTCCTGAATTTTGATTGATTAACTTCAAATTATTTTGAGAGCTAAACAAATTCATGAAGAACCTTTTGTCTGCAATTATCAATAGGTTTCTTGCTTCCAACATTCAAAATGTTCTTCACATCTACCATTGGATAATCAATGATTCTTCCCTAAGTTGTCAGATATAACTGACTATTCGATCGTGTCAAAAATCCGTTGAACGTTGGACTTCAATAGTTTTTCAATTTATGATTTTTAGAGTGAACACAGTCAGTGAATTTCTTGCAAGATCACATAGTATTTGCAAAAGAATATTTGGCAAATTCTTATCTAGATTTACCCAGATCATCTTTTCATGGTAAATAACGGAGTATGATTTACTAATCTGAAACCTAGTCTCAAATTGTTTGAAAGACTAGAGTAATATGTTCTGGTAATTCAAGAATTCACGGTACAGTCCTTGTTACTAGCAATTTGAATCTATTTTACCAAGCAGATGATTAAAGACTCGGAGCTTGCCAGTCCCGAGACAATACTTTAATCCAAGACAACAATCATAAATACTGACTCACATAGACTGCTGAATACTGGTGATTCAGGGACTGACGTGCATGTTGATTACTGAATAAACTTTCTAGCTTGATTCCGTTTTGCTGCTAGTACATAGTCTTTTAGTTTATAGTATTTTTCTGAGACTAACCAACAACGTACAGAAGAATAATCCAACCGTTTCGATGCATAGTCATTTACCAATATTACTGATTCCTCAGAAATCAAATGGAGTATGTTTGATAAAGAGCTCGCCTTCCTTGGAATGTAGGTCTCTATGAAAGGTGTAAATAGCGAGACCATTCCATACCATACTGCCTCAATCTCTATGAAAAAAGTCTGTCAAAAGCTGTAAATAATTCGAAACTTCCTTACTCACCAATGGAAATAGAGTAACATGAAATGCACTTTACACT
Organism: Aedes aegypti; assembly: GCF_002204515.2. Lineage (NCBI taxonomy): Eukaryota > Metazoa > Arthropoda > Insecta > Diptera > Culicidae > Aedes > Aedes aegypti. Next base: position 111,850,594 of record NC_035109.1, read on the forward strand.
AAGGTTACAGAAAATGCCATAATAGATTAAAGAATGGTCGCAATGAATTTGGAAGGTTCTCAGTACAAATTTTAACGCATATTGAGTATACCCCATTAGGCATTAAGATGTTAGGCATAAATATGTTAGGAATAATGGACATTAGGCATAAAGCCATTAGACATAATGGACGTTTGGCATAAAATAACTTGCGTGTTTGTCATTCAAAAACTCTTCTCATATCGAAAATTGTTCGGGTCCATTAACAAATTCCATTACGTTGATGGGGGTGGGTGGGTGTCTTTAAGATGTAACAGCTCATAAAAATAGTGGAAAAATCACACAAAAGCGTTACGAGGGGGTGGGTTAATTGGTTGATTATAAATTGTAATTTCCGGTGTTATGAAATTTGACAATGAATCGATTATCGCAAGATATCGAAGTAGATTGTTATCATGGTCATTGTTATCATTCTAAAGTCCTGTTCAATCCATTTTTATAGGCATCTTTTTATACTTGCAATGTGCAAGTGTTATTTCTTTCTAGAGATGTTTAGTTTGGTGAGAATATGTATTTTTTACATTTCTTTTTAATAATTGCGTTAATTCTAAAGAAGGGAAATCTTCCATATAATTATTAGTACTTATAATGCACATAATTAACTTGAAGACAGCAATCTAGAGTCAAGCCAAAAATTCATGTTACGATAGGTGACATTATCTTCAATGATAATATTCTGGTAGTGTGACGCCAATAAGAGCGTTACATTCCCACTCCGAGTCTGCTCGTCAATATAATGTGGTGAAAACAGTTCTTTTGCCTCTTCTGCCAACAATTTTCGATGGTTTTCAAACAATTTTGATCAGCCACATTTGAAAACATTACCAAAAGCACCAAATTCGTCGCGTTTGAAAAGTAAAACTTGATTTCAAGTCAATGTAACAGTCAAGCTCAAATTTAACATAACATAGCATTCAGCTTTAAGCATGGTTACAGCGTCGTTCATATTCTCGGAATTACTTCCCAACCCAAGCTCTTAGCTTAGTGTTTTAAGAGCACTTCCACAGTTATTAATCAAATATTTGCTTTTCCAAAGTAGCCATTTTGCATTCTTATTTGTGCACGACGCATGGACACGTTTGCACTTCATGGCCGAGGATCCTGGATCGAAACTGAACTAAAATACCTTCAGCATGGCTTTACTCTATGGTCACTGAAGTTACCACAAAGCTAATGAAGGCAATTAACAGCATTTTCATGCTAATCATTTTTATCAAGTTTTGTCCTAGAAATTGACCTCAAAGGATTCACAACTATGGGACGACTGCAAGGCAATCGTATTTCAAAGGACACAATTTTGATCTTGGAAGCCCTCCACTATTACCAAAAAAGTCAGCTCACTTTTCACACAAATGTTTTTTTTTTTTTATTTTGAGAATTATGCCAATCGTCCATTATGCCTAGTGTCCATTATGCCAAACATCCATTATGCCAAACATCCATTATGCCATTATGCCTTTCGTATTTATGCCTAACGTCCTTATGCCTAATGTATTTATGCCTAACGTCGAACACCCGGCCCGTACTAGGAATTAAACCATCAACGGGGAATCGTTTTATTACCACGGACGTTATTTTATGTCTGTACAACAATAAGACCCATCATTCCTACCGTTTTGATTCATATTACGGACACTTAAGGCCTCAATGAAGAATAACCCATCAGGAAGCTTATGATTCCTCGGCGCTATCGAGCCTTTAAAATACTTAAATTTCGAATAATGAGTGAAGATTTTGTTTCTGATGCATGAATAATTTTAAATAAATAGAAATGTGTGGACTTTTCATCATTCTTATTCCGGACGCTTCACTACTTTTGCCATACATTCCGGACACTTTGATTCAAATTCCAGACAGCTCATGAAAATCATAAAAAGGCAAGTAAAATCATTATTTGAAATTGGTAAACCACTAAAGAGGTGTCTATAGCAGTTGAGTATTATAAATTTTTATAGATATCTATAGAAAATTTTCATTAAAATGAGCCTCTAAAGTGTGAACTTTTGAACGGAAAAAATTGAAACATTTCATGTGAAATGTTTCCTATACAAAGTAGAGTGTCCGGAATAAGAAGCTGTCCGTAATATGAATCAAAACGTACTTACATTATGCTCTCTTTCGACCAACAATTTTGTGTAAATTATGCTATATTAAATCCCATCCTCCAGATCGATGGACATGCTATTTAATTTAATATTCAATTGCGATTGCATTCGCTAATAGACGATCATGGTTGCCCTAATTCCATGTGGCATGATCGATTCAATCTTAAAAGTAAACCATCCTTCGTGAAACCAGTCTTCACACAACATTCCTTGAACAGCAAAGAGTCCTCCATCGAATCAATTTAAAACCCACTCCTCGCTTAAAGGCAAAAATCTTCAACCCACACATTTCCCCCCAGTAGTGCGTGAAAAATGGGAGTTTCTCCAAACTCTGTCAGCACCCGGTCCGGTCCGTGTCGCGATCTTGTCTCTTCGAAGCAGGGAAAGTGCTCGATGAAGTATGACCGATCCAGTTTTCCAACCAATAGTAATATCAGCTTCTCACTTGAAGAAAATTTCTCCACACACGACTCGATTGCCATCGTCGTCGTCTTCACCTTCGTCACTCCACTTACAATCTTGTCCTGTTCACGTTCACTTTTTCCTGCCTGATGTCCGCCAGTATCAAGTAACGGCCACTATCAGTCGTGACGCAGATATGCCAAACAGTGCAATGCAGGCCAAAAACCATTAGATGACCAGTTGTCCAACCCGTGCAAATCAACACCAGCCAATTGAGAAGCAATTTTAAGCGTTTTTCCCCCAACTTGACCGCCGTCACGCGGCGATAGGGGAAGTGGTGGTAAAATGAACAGGGGTTAATAAAAAGAACACTCGCGAATCATTCAAAAGAGTCTGCCTAAAACGAGTAATCGAATTACGGTTCTTTTCAAAAGAATCAAGTTTCACTGGCATCTAAATTTTTGGAGCAAACTACCGTTTTGATTCATATTACGGACAGCTTCAAATTCCGGACACTCTACTTTGTATGGGAAACATTTCACGCGAAATGTTTCAATTTTTGCTATACAAAAGTTCTGAATTTCATGGCTCGTTTTAGTAAACTTTTTCCATAAATATCTTTGAAAATTTATAATGCCCAACTATCTTAGATGTCTCTCTGGTGGTTTAACGATTTCGATTGATGATTTGACTGTTCCATTAATGATTATCATGAGCTGTCTGGAATTCGATTCAAAGTGTCCGGAATATGAGGCAAAAGTGAGGAAGCGTCCGGAATAAGAATCATGAAAAGGCCACACATTTTGATTTATTTAAAATTATTGAAGTTGCGGAAGCGTACTCTTCACCCACCGTTCGAAAGTAAAGGGCTTCCGATGCTCGATAGCGCTAAGGAATCATGCAGAATGATTTATTTTGTATGCTCTATGCTGGGTTATATTTCCCTGAGTCCTTAAGTGTCCGTAATATGAATCAAAACGGTACTTAAGTTTGACTCAAGTACACCAGACATGGAGAAAAAGTTGGAGTAGTTATAAAACATGTGTTCAAACTAAAACTGTTTATTTTTCCAATCTTTCATTAAGGCCCAAGTAAAATTGGAGCAAATGTCATAACTGAGAAAAGCTGATTTTTCCGTTTTGTCGATTGTTTCCGAGAAATATGCTTTTTCAGTTTTGACATTTGCTCTATTTTTACTTGGACAAGACGAAATTATTACCCAGTGAACACAAACTCGTATACGATAGCGCATAAGAGTGCAAAAGTGGAGGCGATATACGTACATGCGTCATAAGGCTTCATGCAATATGTACGTATATCACCTCCACATTTGTACTCTTATATCCTATGATATACGATCGAGTGTTTACTGGGTAGCCCTGGGCTAGTTCATCTCGGCTTCACTTCCCTTCGTCACTGTTACCTTTACGTCATAAGTGGCTATCTCGGGGATGGGATGCATGTGTTCTAACCACTACTACAGCAAACCCGTCCCCACTAAAACTTATATTTTCCTTTTAAAACGAAAAACATGTTTTATTTTCGATTTTATTAATCTCTCAAAATAGTCGATTTACTTTTGAGAGTGAATCACCTGCGATCTACTACCATGATTGAACCATTATGCCCATCTCTATAATAATGCGATAAGACCAAACCAATGCAATATTTTTATACATTAGGAACGAGATAGAATCCCGTAGGTGCTCATTTCTCCATCACTTCCCCTATGAAATTTCCATAACACTCCGATCGATTGGTTGCTCCGCGTTCACGGCCAAACGGGCTTTCGGGTAGGTTCAACATGACTCCGAGGTCCACTTTTCTGCTTTATCGAATCATCGTTTACTAGTGGGGCTTGTTGAGGGAATAGCTTTGAGTACCAGAGGTGGCGAACTTGTCCCATCCACGGAACTGGATGCTCTCTAGGTGAACGAGATATACGCTACCCATACCGAGTGCTGCTAGAAGGAAAAGCTGGTACCGTTTCGAAGTCTTACGAAGATCTTACATGGAGGTTAATGCAAAAAAGGGATATTTATTGCGGCACTTCATCACTTGGTAATGGATAAAATCTTGCTCGAAAAATAAACTTCGATCGTTTAGAAGGAGGGTAATGCGATGCGATGACATGGAAATTGATGCTTGTGCACAATTTCTATAGGATGAAAGGCTCTGTTACACTGGATAAGAGTACTTTCCATGACATAGGTTTTGTTTAGCGTGCAAGGGTTCATATTATTGCTATTCACTTGTTTTTTATTTTTTGTTTAACGACCGTTATACGAAAATTTAAAAAAATCAGACCAAATATGTTATCTAGCTATTCTAATTTCGTAAACATAAGTTTGACTGAATCTTATCTTTTCATTTTTTATGAAAATTCATCGACTTCGATCACACTTATTTATTTAGTAGGAAATGCAACAGATTGTACAAAACATGTTTTTCCCTCGTATACCCCAAACCAATCAAGTTGCCTCTTTGCTAGACATATATTCTTTTCTATCACAGTTACCACAAAGCTGCAGATGGTTGATTACCTGATAAATGGGGCTGAAATATTTAAACTTGAAAAATCTGTATTAAAATAAGGATTAAATCGATTCAACTAACAAAACAAACACTAAGTTACCACCCAACAATTATCGCAGACGATTCTCAAAAGTGTTCACACATTTTTTTTTTCGTCAAACGAACCAAAACAACGTATCACGCTACACCACCAACGCCTTATGCCAAGCTGCTACGGATGCGATACCCTGCAAGGGATGTTTCTTGACTCGTGACCAGACCAGAAACATACCCGAAAAAACAACACTCAAAAACGCGTAAACCATATCCAACGCTGCCGTAGACTTTGCGAAAATGAAAAGTGAAATGTGTGTGCTCATCATAATTATGATATTTATAAGCTGACCACACGGCATCCACAGAGCGCGTCGGGCTTGCTTACTATCGACTTCGGGCATGGGCGGTACCAGAAAGGGGCAGGCCCCATACCCCTGGACGATCTTGTATATGGATTTCTTTTATAAATGGCCTCCAGCACTCATATTTGCATCAAGTTACCTTTCTTAGAGTATTATCGAAGCATACCAAACATTCAGGCCTCTCAAAAAGATCTCACCAGAAATTGTTCGAAGGTTCTGTCAATAGTACGCAGTTAATCTCGCAAAAAAAAAAATTACAAAGGTCCGTGACGAAACTCAATTTTTTTTTGTAAAGTATATTGTTAGCAAATTCACTTGTTATATTAAAAAAATATACAGGAATTAAATGAAGGATTCGAGAAGGAATATTAAAAAATGCACTCTGTATTTTTCCAGCAATTTCTTCTGGAATTCCCCTTTACATTTATATATTTTTTCTGAGATTCTTCAGAGAGTTACTCCAATCACCACTGCAAGGATTGTTCCATAAATCGTTCCTGCGGGCAGGCTTGATAAAACCACTAAACATCACCAAAATTCGGTAGCATGCTCTAGAACAGCGTGCTATATCTACCTCCTTGTAGGAAGCGAAAAAAATATGAAGCCTCTTTGCTTGAAAAATGAACGAGGAAGATGCGGCACAAAACACAACGGAGGAAAGAGTGCTATCAGAAGTTGATTCAGAACTCCACGAGGCTTGTTTTGTTCTGGTGGGTCACTCGAGAGTTTTTTTTTAAGTTTGGGTAAGGGTGAGCATAGAAGCAAGAGAAGAAAAAGCAAGCAATGCACTCTCTCTCAAATCGATTGAGGATTTGTGTTGTGAATTTTGAGTTCAATTTTTACCCCCCAGAAAAATCTATCACCTCATTTTTCCATCGCAGAGAAGTTTTAGTCAATGTTTCCTGCGGGTTCCTGGAATTTCTCCAGCGATTCCTCAACAATACTTTGAGACATATTTTTTGGAATTCTTCCAAAAGATCATTCATAATTCCTCTCAAAACTACTTCTAAAACTGACCTATGGAATCCTGATGAACCCTAAAAAAACGCGAATTCTTGAATTGTTCAAGAAATTCTACCAATAAACCTAGTTTATAGGGGTTCTTGCAAGTGTTTGACTAAGATGGCGCCATTAAGATTTTCTCACATGCTCCTTTTTCAAACATTTTCGTTTGACTTCGTTTAAGATTTGCAACCCAGAACTCTTATTTAGTAATTATTTTTAAACGTATTGAAAGAAACAGTCATTACAGGTTGAATTCATTCAAGCTTTTTTTTTAGTAATTTCACAATATAATTAATAAGGAATCACTCTTGATAATTATATTTCAATTCTTCTATGAATATCTCCATTAAATCTGTTTTTGAAAGAAGTTCTTGTTACGCGGTTTTCTGTTTTAAATACCTTTGAGAACTCTTTCAAGAACTTTTGTGGACGTTCCTTCCAAATTATGTCTTCATGTCCTTCTAGAATTCTTATATAACTGAAAGATTATCGAAAGCTTCCTACAGATATTATCTTACGAAGATTTCAAGAACTACCTTAACAGGAATTTCCTAAGAAATTCTTTCAGATGTTTGTCCATGCATTGCTTATTAAATTAAATTGAAATTTGATGTTGAGATTGTTTCAGCAATTTTGCTTAGATACAATCCATAAAGCCTTTTCTAGAATCTTTGACATTTGGTTGAATAACATTTAGTCGAACGACGTTTAGTCGAAAGAACATTTCGTCGAATTGATATGTAATCGAATATACATTTGGCCGAAAAGAATTTAATTGCTTTAAGACGCGTATGACATTTAGTCGAAAATTTTATTCGAATAGGGATTTTTCAGATTATCATTTTAACGCTAATACACAGTGATTGGATTATTGAAGAAGGGGACAATTTATGCGGAACGTGGTATTACTGGCGGCTGCTAATGGTGAATATTATTGATCAAACTTCAAGCCTTCAACATTCGACGAGTGATATTTTGGGATTCCAATTAATCACCTAGAGTCCCCTACACAGTCTTTTGAGCTTTGGCGTTGTTGACATTACTTGATGTCATTTCTCTCATTCATGCTTATTCTGCAAGTCTGATGAATCGCGACGAGCTTATCTCACATGTAATTTTTACCAACGGTCTACGCTTTGAAACTTGATCAATGATTTAGGTTTAAATCACTCAATTTGAAAGTTTTTCATGGATATAATTCAGAAGTTATGTATAAAGAACGATGACATTTTGAAAGAATAATAAATTCACCAATGCTTAAGACAAAGTTGGCCGTCATTGAAAATTGTACACGTCGTTGATAATTGTTACTAATTTGTCTCACGATTTCGAATCAAAGAAAATCAGTTGGTTTTGCACTGACACTGCTGAAAAAGTATCATCACACTTTATGCATGTTAGTGCGTACAGTGATACTTTTTCAAGTCAATATAAACTATCAAGGCTAAGTTTTATCACTTTGAAATGCAAACAGAAAAGTCATCATTGTTGCCAAAACGAATGACGGACTACTTAGCCTTAATCCTCTTAAATACAACCCCGCCTTCAGACGGGGTAAATTTTGGAATTTTGTGTATTTTTTCTTAGTTCAAAAATCAAAGATTTTATGTTTGGCTTTAACCTTGGGCCATAACACACATACTAGGAAAGTTTTATTTGATTTTTGAATTTTTTTTTTTTTTGAAAAAACGTGTTTTTATAACCTAAAATTGATCATGCAATAAAAAAATTTGTACATTTTATGTTTTTCTACAATCAATCGATCACAGAAGAAGAGCCTGGTGGAATTGAAGTAATTTCAAACCGAAACTAAAATATGAACCAGAAAAAAATTAGTAATTATATTTTTAAAAGTACCACAAAACTTAAAGTTTTATTATTGTCATAAATTGGTAACCTAAAGAGGCTTCATGAAAAAATGAGAAGGATAAGGATGTTCAAAAATAAAAATTAGAAAAATCAAAATCCAAAATTCATAAATTTGCTAATAAAAATAAATCATTGGCCAAAACGTACAGATATCGATTTTAAATAGCAAAACTTAGATTGAAAATAAATATTTAAGTATAAGAGGGTTAATTTTTATATAACTGACCACCGAAAACATATGGTACGCCTTTTTCCGAAGAATGATGAAATTTTGGAAAAATAATAATTTCAACAGAACCATTTTTCTAACGTTGAGCAATAAATAGAGTACTGCCCTTCTATGCCTACATGTCCTATGTAAACTTTATGGACCGCGGGACAAATATGCGTGGAACGACAGAGTACTATTGTGAAGAAAATTCAAAATAACTAACTCCATCCGATTTTGTTTTCTGCACGTAGATACGTTCCGTGCAAAAAAGTTTCCTGTTCGAAACTTCAAAAACCGGTTCGACGAAATGTTCTTAAGCTATTCGACCAAATGTACTTTCGACCAAATTTCATTCGACCAACGTCGTTCGACCAAATGTCCTAAAGCCTTTTTTTCAAATCATTTTTCCCTAGCGTGCGAGATCGTTACTAAGAAGGTGATTGCATTCAAAGCTCTCCCGCATCAATTGAAAAACGCTGATTCAGATACTATCCTAGGAATTCGTCTAGGAATATTTGCTGAGCCTTCTTCAGGAAGTTGGCAAACATCTCAGATAAAAGGAACTTTTAGGAATTTTCCTTTATGTTTTTTTTTCAAGCATGAATTATTGGATTATACCTACCGTAATGTTGGGCGATTATGTTCCAAAATATCTTGTGGGATGAATGTAGTATCCTGGTTGAATGTTTGTCAAATTATGTAGACGATTTTACGACAAAATGTTATCATGATAAGAAAAACAATTTTCAAAATGGTTAAAATAGGTTTCACAATCGGTCTATTTTGAAATTGTATTTTGTGAATTAAAGAATAAACAACATAAAGGTAGGCCATTTTGTTGGGAATTGGAAATCTGCTTACTCAATGAAAATTTTTTCTCTGAAAATGTTTGTTTTTATCTTCATTGCAGATTTGTAACTGGCATAAGAAAACAAATCTTGAAGGTATGAATAAGTTTACTAAAATGGTGTCTTTATACGGCCTTAGTAATTGTTGATTGTGTGGAGAAGAACCCTTCAACCGTTTATCAAATATTTCCCAATAAAACTATTTTTTCATGGTAAAATTTTATTGAATGTCAAACCAATGTTAGGAAAATTAAGAGTAGCTTTTAAACGTATAAGGAGTGTATCGAAAAGTAGTCGCAAACATTTAAAACAGTCTCAAAAATATTGGGTTGAACCCACAAACAATTTTTTGATCAGAAATACTTAACAATGTATTTAAAAATTATGATGCGATGATTGATTGATTTGACTTTATTAACGAGATTTTTAGCCCTGGGCTAGTTCATCTCGGGACCAACGGCTTTACTTCCCTTCCGAAGGAAGTCGTCACTATAACTTTTTATGTCATAAGCAGTGGCGTAGCTAGGGTTTTAGGGGCCCGGTGCGGAGGTAGATTTGGGGGCCCCTCAAATAGAGGTTTGCAAAATATGTCTTATTAGCTTGCACATACCTACATATTTTAGTCAAAAACGTTTAATATTTAAAAAACGTGATTCAAAGGTCAAAATATATTCTGCTAGTAAAAATTTACCCATACGAAGACTTAGCCAGGAAGTCCGTCAAGGAGTAATTTTTGATGTTATGTCTTGTGGAATCAAAAAATATCTATGAAGCAATTGCTGCAGAAGTTCCTATAAATTTATGTTTTAAAGGATCTTTAAAGATAAATATCTTTATTTAAGAAATTTGCAGCCCGAGGCTGGCTCATCACTTTCTTTGAAGAAATTCTCGGATTACTTTCTGTATGATGTACGGTGTTTAGTAGTTTGCTTACGGTTATACCTAGATGAACGCTTTAAAAGCTTGTAGAAAAATATCTCAATTCATAGGAAAATTGCTGTTGAAACGGCACTATTTTAGTATTGCGCAAATCACTGAAATTGTTTTGTGGTTTTTGATGCAGATCTAGGAGGCAATCAAGATTAAATATTGATAAAATTTTGGAATATACCTTAAAAAACATGCAGGAATTCTTCTGAAGTAAAAATATTTTCCTGGAACTCTGTCAAAATTCCTTAAATTTGTGGATTTTTTTTTATTCTTGAGAAAAAACTTCTTATAACAGAAGTCTTCTAGGAATATATAAAAAAAATCTTGAAAAAACTGGTAGAATCTCTTAGAAGTTTCTGGGAATATTACTGCTTTTATCACTTGAAGGACTTATTGTAGTAATGAATGAATCCATGAAGAGCTGTCTGGAAAAAATGAGGGACGTGTTTAAAAGGATTTCAAATTATCTGAGGAATTCAAACTTCTAAGATAAATACCAGATGAAAATACTTAGGAAAACCACAGAATTTCATGGCCAACGGTACGCCAAGAAATCCCTCCAGTGATTTTCAGAGGGCTCCTCAGTGGAATTTGTAGTTAAAACCTTGATAAATTCCGAGAATGATTTCTGTAGGAGTTCTTGAACGATCCTTGAGAAAATCCGGATATAAACTTTAGGATTTTCCGTGGCAATTTAATTAAAAATCCCTTAATGAATTTACAACCATATAGGTAAGCTAGATAGATTATTACTAGCAATATTATAGTGTATTTCTTTCAAAAATTATTAGAAAACTCCTACTGGCATTGTTTTGAATAGTATATACACTTTCTACATGAAAGCGCTGGAAAAAGTTCATTGGATTTGTTGCTCATGTTTATTCCGAAGAAATAAGGAATTTCTGCAAAAATTCCTGAAAGAATTCCAAAATGAATAATTGAAAATATTTTCTCGTTTTTTTTTCAACGAAATCTTAAAGAAATCTCTGGATACGTTTAATAAAAAATAATAAAAATTCCATGGCATAATTTTGAAAAAAATATCAGGAGAAATGTTTTAAGAAATGCCCTGATGAGTTGTCAATTGAGAATAAGTTTGGATGATTTAAAAATAAAATCTGGAAAATTTCAATATACATTCAACGTTTAAAATGAAAAAAATAAACTAAAATTAGTAATATTAACTTTTTGTATTTTATCTGTTTTTGACATTTTTGTCATTTATTCGAAACGCAACAAAATAAAAAGTTGCTGTGAACTGTTGAAAACCGTGTATCTGCACCGAAAAAAAATCTTAGCAGTAAAGTCTTTTTTAAATTTCTTTTTTAGTATCATTCCAAACATTACATTCATTTCTTATATCTAGGTATTCTGTGTTAGACCACACTATCATCCTAATTTGGTAAAAAATAAATTTAAGATTTAATTAACATTTTGGTAACAACATATTACATTTCATTTGCCGTAGCAGTTCAGATTATTTACAGGTGAGTTGATTTCACCTGCTTATAAGAAAAAAATAAACACGTTTTTAATCTACTTAACCTAAACTAACCTAAATATATAACGCATTAATCGTTTCAATAGAAGATTGTAACGATTTTTGCCTGAAATAATTAATTATTTTATTTGGCATTTATTCCAATGTTCCAACATTGGATATTCTATGTAACTCATTGGTACTATACCAGGGAGGAATCATTTTCAAAATTTTATTTTAAATTCTCTGCAGAGCTTTCTTCCTGATATTACAACAGCTAGTCCATATTGGTACAGCATGCAACATGGCTGGTCTGAATTTATGACATTTATGATACAAAACATAAGACAACAACAACCTTAAAGAAAAATATTTTGTATAGGTCTTAGAAAAGCAAAGAATTTTGTCTGTTTTTTTTTAACGAATTTAATTTAATTTCATATAATAAGAGCATGTTTTCCAAAAATTATATTTTTGGAGAATAATTATGAAAAAAATAAATTCACTTGTTTTCCATATGAGAGTTAAAGTTAATTTATTACATTATATATTTTTTCAAAAGATGAAGAGGGTGTGTGCCTCTGTGGAATAGATATTCATAGAATATCACTCAAAATTATTGTTTCTCCTTAAAATTTTAATAAATGGACCCATGGTATTCATTTTTCAATATCATTTTTATAAAATAAAATAAAGGTTGTTAGCATGATTGATAAGCTTGTTTTTGAATTTAATCCCAATATAAGGTAATTGTAAGAAATTTATAAATTGAGTGCCAAATATGTGCATTAAAAAATCCAAAAGCATTTCAACCCATTAATAAGTCCTCAAACAGCATGGAAAAGGTCGCTTAACATGCACAGCGAGCGGACAATATAGAGTATTTGAAGGTATACTTTTAAAGGAATAATCAAACATTATCAAGAGAAGAAACCAAAATACTATTTCACATTCAATTCTAAACTCGTAAATTTTACCATTGGGTTTAAAAGTCAAAGATCTTTCAACCTTATTCGGAGTTAAAAAAAAAACCTAGAGATTCTAACAAAAAATAATTTGAAACTAATTGATATCAAATTACTTATTCAAATTATTCGAAAGAGGAGGACGTTTTCAGCGCAAAGAGGACGGGGGGACATATGAACAAAAAGGAGGACATGTCCTTCTAAAGGATACCGTTTGAACGTGTTTTGAACAGAAATACTGCTTTTGAAGTTTCGATGATCACGATGATTACGATGAAGGAGCGTTGAATGTTAATATTTTTCGCGCCCTCCGTTGTGGTCTCGGATTTAAAAGAAAATTAATAATTGCATCTGCCTAAATAGTCGACCTAAAGTCGTTGGCTTACTCATTCTACATGCTTCTAAGAATATCTCGAATATTGAAATTTGAACAAAATGTACACCTTTAGCATTTGACTCATGTTTATACTATTGAGAAGGTATCTGTCCAATTTATAAAATGAGTGACAATTAGAATGGTTAATATCGTAAGAAAATATATACAGGGTCAAATTTCACCAATGCTCCAAATTTCTTGAGGCCTACAAACTTGGTTAGATTTGATTGGAAATCAGAATTCATGAAGTATTATATACATATAAATAATTATGAATCCAAAGCCGTAATTAGACTCAACAACTTAAGTATCTACATCAGGGCCCCGTTTAGCTATTAGAAGACTCGGATTTCTCATGCGTGCTATCGATTGAATAACAACATAGGAAATAATCTACAATACAAATATTCGTGGAGGTCCCTAAAATGTGTAAAATGTGGGATAGATTTAGGTTGGGCTGAAGGCCCCGGTAGGACCGTGACTGTGGGCCCCACATTTTAGGGGCCCCAGTCACGGTCCTCCCGGAGCCCTCAGCCCACTCTAAAATATTAAAAACTAGTGGTCCCGGCAAACTTCGTCTTGCCATCAAGTAGGCTGTTGAAAACCGCAATGAATCGTCCCATATAAAATGACAGTTCCGTTCATTCTCGTTTTTTCGACTTTCCCGGTGAATATTCTGGAACTTTTATACACACAAACACGTCGGAACCCTTGACGAACAAAATGGAGAAATAAGCATTCAAATCCGTTGCCCCGTTCGTAAGCCATTTCGTGACATACAAACACCATTCCATTTTTATTTATATAGATAAGGGATAATCAAGGGGCCCCTGAACATCGCAGATCTAAGTCTGCTTGTCTTGCTCAATTTTTTTGGGATCTTACAAATTGCCAGTTTCTAATAAGCTATGTTGGACTTTTAATACTATGAGATATCCGTACTGCAATTTTGGGGCCCCTAGGAGCTCGGGGCCCGGTGCGGACCGCACCCACCGCACCCCCCTAGCTACGCTACTGGTCATAAGTGACTATGTCGGGGATGGGATTCGATCCCAGGTCCTCGGCGTGAGAGGCGAGTGTTCTAACCACTACACCAGGTCCGTCCCCATGATGCGATGATATTGTTTCAATAAAGTGGCATTTTGTACGAAAATTTTGCAAATTACTAACAGATAACGATGAAAATCTTGCACACCTCTGAAAAAATTGATGTGTTAATAAATGTGTAAAATTTTAGGAAAAAATGATTTTTGTTTATGCTAATACATTCTATGCCACAACTCTCATGACATAGTATAAAAAATGTTTTGAAAAATACATTAACAAGCAATTGAAAGCAAATACCAAAATCGAAAAAAGTCGATTTTTAAGGACCTTGTTTTTTGATTTTTTCTTTCTACACGTTAACGGTAATATCTAACGATTGGAACGAATAAAAAATTATTTTTTGATTGGAAAAATTCCTTTGCATATTTATGAAGTAACGTAAGCAAAGAATGGTACTCTATATAATTTCCGCTGTATATGACAGAGCTTCAAAAGTTGATTATACAAAAGTGACTTTCTAAAACCGACCTTATTCCAGTAATGGAGCTTTTTTAGTGCAATAATTTATTTTTTTGAAATCCGTTTTACGTGCTGTGTGAAATAAACATATTTTCCGATAGAATAAGCCTTTCATCCTATTTTGTTTGATATAAATTTTGTTCAATACAAATCATCGAATCATTAGAAGACACTTCAAAAATGTAATTTTGTGCAAGATTTTATTTTCTATGCTTCATAAACCTTGTTGTATTTATATTCATATTATTCAATATTTTTTTTAGTAGCTTCAATACTTGATGACATGATAAAGATTTGTGTGAAAAAAGCTTTTAAAAAGATGAACTATGCTCTGAGATATACCGTTTTGAATGTTTGCGACTACTTTTTAATACACTCCTTAATGCGACATCACAGAAATTTTGATAATCGAAATCGAATTATAGCTCTCTTGAAAGTCATTACATACGGGTATGGAAACAATCAACTTCTCCCCACTCCGAATTACGGTGCATAGAATCTTCAGGACATTACAAACAAAATTCACAACGATTTCTGCAGAAATTAAGGCAAGCGTTTCCTGAGATGTGCCAGCCTTAGGCTGCAAATCTTTTTAACAAAGATAAAAGTAATAATAATAATCAAAGTAATAATAATGATCAAGTCCGAAAGAAATGGACTTCACTGATTTTGAAGATTTTTTCAACAACAATCCTTATTGAGAGATAATTATCTCTAAAAACATTCCAAACACATCATATCTGTGGAATCCTCATTGAGAGAAAGGTAGAATTTCTGAAAAATGTGTTAATTGTGGAAGGAGTTTTCAAGAAATTTTTTTTTTAATTTATATTGAAATCTCTAGAATTCTTTTATTAATGCTTCAAAAATTTTCCTGATGGAATTGTTGTTGCAATTTTACAGAAGTGTCTAGAAAAATTTTAAGATAATTTCAACATGAATCATTGTTGAAATTTTGATTGTGTGAGATATTTTTTTAGATTTGAGGTAATAATTCTGACAGAATTTTAGTAAGTATACCTGGGAAGATTTCTGGAGAAAATTTTAGAAGCACTTTAGGAGGTTTTTTGATAGACATATCTAAAAAAATAAGAGAAATCCTTGGATACACTTCAGTACGAATCTCCAAAAAATTCTAAATGTTAAAGATGAATGAATAAATCATCAAAAAGTATTTATGATAGAGTCCTAAAATAACTGGCAAAACATAACTGCGAATATATCTTGAAGGTAACGGGAGACAAAAAGATATATCTAGTTTAAATGAGTATTCTATAAGAAATCTTGAATTCATTCCTAGCTGAATAAGAGAAAACTGAATTTCATCCCCGAATGAAAAATAATTGATTATTTTATACTTTTTCCATTCTTTATAACTGATAAGATATAACAGAGTCAAAGAGCAATGAATTTATTCAAACCAAAAAAAGTGAAAGTCAACTTCTTAGTTAACCCCTTTACAAGCAGATGCATTTTTTCACTTCAAAATATATTCAAATTGCTCTTTTTTGTAAATATTTTTTAAATTTTGTATACTAAACTGACTAAACTGACTCGGCCAAAATGTTTAATCAATGTGTCATCATAATCGTAATCTTATATTCTTTAAAGAACACTCACAAAATTTTGACGGAAAAACTATTCAAAATCAATAAAACATTAGTTCAAGTCATCGTGTAAAATTTCGGGTTCATCCTTCAATATGGTATATCGTGCAAAAGTTTGGGTTCACCTGAACTTACTTAAACAAGAAAATTCTGTGTAATCTCAAGCCAATCATATACACGTCATTATTTGCGTTTGAAAAAGCTATGAACTATTGAAATCGCTTGAAAAATGTCAGAAAATGACCAAAATGATTGCGTGCAGCTCAGTTGGACCCCCCCTAACATTTGCACGATACATACATCATATTAAGGGGTGAACCCATACTTTTGCACGGGAGTGTACAATCTTTAAGAAAAAATCAAGGATTTGATGGAGTTGACGATTTCATTTTCAATTGGTCACAAGAACCTCCCATAGAGTGTGATAAAAGTCAATGTGTTACTTGGGAAGGCTGTGTTTGATTGTCTTTGCGTAAAATTCATGAAACTGTTTAGGTCGCTTGCATACCCTCTTTCCCCTCTTAATGAGAATCCTGACTACACCCATGACTCCTAGCTTGCCTTCCAAAAGAAAATCACCGCGTCACTCCCAGTGGTTGTAATGGCGACCAAGACGACGACAACAAGAGCTCCCCTCGAAGGAAAAACCGTAAAGTCTCTAATTAAAAAATCTGTTTAACGAACTGTAAAATCTGAATATATTAAGGTGCTCGCACTTTTCCTCGTTCGTAAGAGAATGTACATGGGCCACATGCTTTTGCCAGCTAAGCGATTATATGTATGTTGTGTCTAAGAGCAGCACACGTTTCTTTCACACATCGCCCAAGCTGCGTTCGAAATTCGTATTTCACTGGGTCAGTAACTTCCCGTTCCATGCTCCAGGCAGAACGATAGTGACAGTGAAATTCCCGACTCGAATCAGGTCAGGAAGCTGACTTAGGATGGGACTTGTTTTCCACCCAGATGCAACTTTTCCTAATCGAACTAGGCCACATTGAACTTTCCAGCAGCCGTAGTTCGATATCGAGAGCGAAAGATGATTAGAACTGGTTTCTGCTGCAGGGGCTACTGATTTGCGAGCTGTCCCGTCGTGTAGTTGAAACTTGCAGTAGAAGTTGGAAAGTAATTGCTCGGTGATGGCAAAAGGAAAGTGCCTAAGCATGAAAAACTGGTCCAGGATGGCACACTTCGTACTCTGGGTGGCGGTTTAGGTAGATTAAGGGGAAGGGTTGGGAAGGAGTTGGGAACTAAAGAGTGACTGTTTGCGATAAATTGCTTGAAACAAGAATGATGTTGTGAAGGCATTTAAGATGTTTCAAAGGCGTTTTAATTGGTGAAGATGAATGACAGCAGATGCCATGAAACTGATACACTTGAACGTAAGGAATGTTATGATTGTAGGTGTATTCGTGTATGTGCTAGTGTAGTGAAAGTTTTTAGGTTTACAAAATACTACAAAAATTACAAATTTCAAATAATTTCTGTTCTGTTATTATTCGAGATGGTAAAAATCTTAGTTTTGAGATGTTATATGGTACAGTCAACTCTCAATTACAACTCAATTGAAGGGATCATGTAGTTAGGAAGATATAAAGTTATAGAACAAAGTTCACATGCAACTACGATTCTGGGGACTATAGAATGTGTCTTCATATTTCGAAAATAGATATTTAAATTTTTTCTTCATTCTGGCATTACGTTCCTTTCTTTCTTCGTCAATCGATCATTTTAGCAAGTGTACATCACTTGGTAAGTGAGCACGATGATGCTTTATGCCCTAGGATATCGAGATAATTTTCAATTCTAAAAGATTATCGACCGGTGTGATTTATACCCACAATCCTCAGCATGGGTCTCTAGATGTATGAGCACTTATCAGCAATCAGAAGAAACTCCATTTTTCTCTCCATTTTTTGTAGATTCCACTTCATGTTATCAAAAAATGTCTTGCATTTTATTGAGTGGATTCTTCGAAAGCCATCTGAAGAATTCTCTGTAAAATCATTGTTTTATCCTTTGCTGAGCTGAGATTCTTCAGTGGGTTGTAGCCGCATTATTCAATAATTTCTTTGTGGATATTAGTCCGATGATTCCTGCCCCATTATTTAAAGATATCTGTACTGCCTACAGCTATGGACAGAATGAAATACGCGTTGACCGTTTTTCATATAAAATGCTTAAGTTAACGAGATTTTTAGCCCTGGGCTAGTTCTGTGTTCTAACCACTACGTCAGGCCCGTCCCCAAAATGCTTAAGTTTGCAAGCCTGAAGCCCGGCTTGTAGTACACGAATTCCACCCAGAATGAGTCAAAACAACTTTAAATCGATTAAACTAAACTTTTACAACCCGGTAATCTTCGATTTGAATAAAATTTTATTCATGCTTTCAGTATGGTAGAATAAGTGTTTTCCTAAAATGAATCGATCATTTTGACTCAAGAATAACTTTTAAAAATGGCCTATGAGTTTTACCATGAGATTTTTTTGAAAAATTCGTTGTCCGAAACTTTCGAATTTAAAGAAAAAAATCTATCTGTTTGGGCTGCAAGTAAAAAAAATATACACTGAATAAATATTTAGATTCTTTAACATGAAAAATCCAAAAACAAAATTTTAATTGTCAATTACACAAAGAGTCTAGTTATATTATTTTTAAGTTTTAACAATGGAATCTTGATTGGAAATACATGTTTGGGAAAAAAATTATGATGCAGGTTTATTTTATAAGAAAGATTTTCTAAGAACAACTTTTGAATGATTTTATAAATTGGGTTTTTTTTTGTTAAAATAAATACGTTTGATAATGAAAGAAGAGTTTTGAGACTATTCTGAACCACAATCATTATCATGATCACTTCTCTAGAATTATTTCAAGTTAAAAAGACAATTGATTGATTCAATCATAAAAGAGCCGTTTTCATTAGTTACTAGTTGACCCGACAAACCTTGTTTTGTCACGCAGTAGACTGTCTGGTATTGCTAAATAACTATTAAAAATGCTTTCTTCTTATGTTTTCCTTGCTTTTCTCGTGAAATTCCTTGACTTTTTGTAAACACACACACGTCGAAATACTTCACGAATCTAACTGTTAAAGAACTGTTAAACTTTGTCCCAAATATATTTTTTCTATTATGATTCTTTGAAGAAATTTTAAAATATATTAAAAATTATGTTTTTGTGTAGATTAAAAATGATGTTTAAGTTTTAAATTTGTCATGGTGAAAAATAAAATATTTGTTTCGGTGTGTAATTTTTTCTTGTAGTCGAAACGATTTACTATTACTTCTCCATACAACGTTTTCCTCTACAATTTTGAAGCTACAATTTTTAAAATGAATTGCATGTTAAAACTTTTAGTCCATTTACAAAACTTATTCTTGACTCAAAATGACCTTAAAAACTTATTCTACCATAACGTGAATTGAAAGGAATCTTTAGCTGATCAAATTTCAAGTTATTTTTGAGTAACGGTAAAAACGTCAAGTCAATCGAAACACTACAAGCCGAAATATAAGCCTCCAAACTTGACTTTTTCAATGGTTTCGTATGCCGGCGGCATACTTTTTTGTTATACTATCATTAAAAAAAATATGTTGTACTATCCCTAAGAATTCGCATATTGTAATTTTTTTTTCGACAAAATCAGTGTTTGTTTGATCATTTTTCATTTTCTGTAATTGATTTTTCATGAAATCATGTTTAACATTTAATAAAATTAGCTCGAATGTTGAACATTGAAAATGACACACTGGGCAAAATTGGTCAGTATAAACAAGAAACATTTTGAAAATAAAAAAATCGATATCTACTTAAATCGAATCTCTAAAATGTGTAAATAGTGTCAACATTTTTGCAACTTGTGAATTTGATCATGTCATTGTAAAATTAAGCTTTGTGACTCAGTATAATATGCCTTAATGAAAGCAAGTTTTGTCCTTCAAATAAACGTGTTTTTCAAGAATAAATGGATTATTGAGCGAAAAACTATGCTTGTAACAGTGCACTATGTTCCAGAAAACAGTTTTACGTGGAAAAATAAATTTTGAGCTTTAGAATGAAACGTTAGACGAAAACAGTCTTCTACAAAGTTGTTTGTATTAGCTAGGCCCTTTGTTTGGTGTCATTGAAAATTAGGGTGGTCCACATTTTCATAGAAATCGTATTACTAACTCTTTTATTTGAAGATACGTATACATGCTCTGGGGACGGACCTGGTGTAGTGGTTAGAACACTCGCCTCTCACGCCGAGGACCTGGGATCGAATCCCATCCCCGACATAGTCATTTATGACGTAAAAAGTTATAGTGACGACTTCCTTCGGAAGGGAAGTAAAGCCGTTGGTCCCGAGATGAACTAGCCTAGGGCTAAAAAAATCTCGTAATAAAGTCAAACCAACCAACTATACATGCTCCGCCAAAGTTGTAGACCATACAATTTCAAGCAACTTTGCCAAAAAAAGGTTTTTTGTAGTTCTTAAATTGATCGATTTAAAGCTATTTCCCTATGATGACATAAAGTGGTCCAAGAAAAACTGGATTTCTGTTTCTAACGTTATCAATTCTAATGTCTCATCAAAGTAGTCTATGAACCACTTTTAGAACATTGAAAACTGCGTAATTTGGTGATCGAAGGAATTTATTATCTTTCCGCTTGAGAGTTATTGTTGTTTTTTCTCTGAAAAAACAAGCTCACTTTGATTGTGAATACATCTGATCGGAGCAAACATTAAAAATATATTTTGACGGCATTTTAAAGTCCAAATCAAATTGCATATTATATACATAAAAAATATACAGATATGTTGTTTTTGTAACTCTAATAAAATGCCTTTAAAAACATAGACTTTTTATTATAAAAACGTCAATAACTTTTGAACTACAGAATATATCAACAACCTTCTTGCATATATATATGCGTTTTCTTAGGTTCTTATAGTCGTTCATAGACTACTTTGACGAGAATTCAATACTGAATATACTGAGATATACTGAAGCAAAAAAACTTATTTTTCTTGGACCACCTAACGTGAATTGAGGAAAACTGCTTTAAATCGGTCAAATTTTGAGCTACAGAAAAACTTTTTAAGGCAAAATTGATTAAAATAACGTTCTACAACTTTGTTGAATAGTATATATCTTTTGTTTTGCAAATAAAAAAGTTTATCTTATTATTTATATTATATTGGGGACCACTCTAGTTTTATAAAACACTGAATAAAAGACTTATTTTTTAATAATTTTGTGGAAGATTGTTTGTGTATTAAATTTGATTTTTATGCTCAAAATGCGAAATAGTTACAAATACATTCAACAAAAATCATTTAAATAGGTTTTCTGCCATATCTTATATATATTATATTTCTCGTCAAAGTAGTCTATGAATGGCTTTTAGAACTTAAAAAAACGCAAGTTTTCATGCAAGAAGATTGTCGATATCTTATTTATATCAATTTTTTTATTATTTCAAATTTTTTTTTGTGGTAAAATGCCTTGCCTTTTGAGGCATTTAACCAGAGTTACAAAAATAACACATCTGTAGTTTTTTGATATAATTTACAATTTTATTTGGCCTTTTGAATGCCGTCAAAAGATATTTTTTTGTATGTTTGCCTTACCTCACAATCAGAGTAGCCTTGTTTTTCCAGAAAAAAAAAACTCCCAAACGGAAAGAGATAAAAAGTTGCTTTACCCTCCAGATTATGCATTCTATAAAACCCTAAAAGTGGTTCATAGACTACTTTTATGAGATAATAGAATTGAAAACGCTGCAGCCAAAAAACAATTTTCCTTGGACCACCCTATGTCATCGTACAAAAATAGCTCTAAATCGGTCAATTTGAGAGACACAACAATTTTTTTGGCAAAGCTGCTTGTAATTGAATGGTCTACTAAACTATCTTTATTTTATATTTTAGAAAGTTTATATAAACCGTATGTGATGGATGTGACGACATTTGTAAATAAAATTGATAAAAACTGCTTCTTGTCACATTATTGAGTTGATGCTGTACAGCTTCGTCGTGATATAAATTTGTAAAACAATTGTTTAATACCACAAGTGTTATAAAACATAACTTTATGATTCGATCAAAAAAATCTTGTAAATGTTCCATCAATAACAAAATAATCAAATATTTGTCATAGAAATAACACTGACATTAATGTCATTAAAAAAACATAAAGAAATCCCATCAATTTTGGTATTTATTATTGGATTACATGCTGACTTCCAGGAATTATGCTAGATAAACTGCTATTGTTCATATTAAAAATCACTTCAATGTATTTTTATTAAACATTTAGCACAGACCATAATTTACAAAGGAATAAACTATAAGTTTAATTGAGTGACGAACTAGCCATTCTGTGTTAAAACTCACATTAATAAAGATTAAAACCTTAAGTTCAATATTTTTTCCTCAATATTTTTTCGGTATTTTTCTTCAAAATATTTCTTTCGTATATTACTTGAATTGTTCATCCATAGATTATTGAATTTTTGAACTTATTTCCGGAGATTTTGATCGAATGCTTGTTTAAGTAATTATTTTGAATTTATGAAGCGTGGTGTTCGCACAGGTCTGGTGCGAATAAAGGTTGCCTGGAGGTTGCTTAAGGAACTCCAACAAAAAATTATGAAAGAACTCCTGGAGGAATTCCTGAAAAAACACGTCGTGGAGAAAGTTCTGAAAAAAAAAACTTCTGGAGGACTTCCTGAAGGAACTCTTGTAGATATTTCTAGAGGAAATCATGAAGGAATTCCTGGAACAATCCCTGACGAAACTCCTTGGGGAAATCCAGAAAAAAAACTCTTGGAATTCCTTGAGGAACTCCTGGAGGAATTCCTGAATTAACTTCTGGAGAAATTCTTGTTGGAACTCCTGGAGGAATCCGTCGAGGAACTCTTGGAGGAATCCCTGGAGGAACTCCTGAAAGAATCCATGGAAGAATTCCTGGAAGTAATTGCTAAAAGAAATCCTAAGGATGTCCTTGGAGGAAGCCCTGGAAGGATTCGTGAAGGAACTCCTGATGAAATTCCTGAATAAATTTCAGGAGGATTTTCTAAAGATACTTTTAGATGTATTTCTGAGGATATTTCTGCAGGACTTTGTGAAATAATTCCTGGAGGTATTCCTGAAAAGAATACTAAGGATATGCCCGAAGCAACTGCAGGAAAAATTCCTGCAGGAATCAATAAAGAAATGCCTGAAGTTGCTCCTGTAGGAATTTTTGAAGGGATTTTTGAATAAATTCCTGAATGTAGTGCTAAAGGAATCTGGAGCATTTCTTGAACAAACTCTTAAGCAACCCCTGCAGGGCCCTGGAGAAATTCCTGGAGGAATTCCTCAAAGAACTCCTGGAGGAATTCCTGAAGGAACTCCTGGAGACACTTCTGTAGGAATTCATGAAAGATGCAGGAGTTCTTTCAAAAATTTCTACAGGAGCTTCTCCAGGAATTTCTTCAGGAGTTCCTTTAGGAATTGTTCCAGGAGTTCTTTCATGAACTCTTGTATGTACTCTTGGGGGAATCCCTGAAATCTGGGTGAGGCTTCACTGCCATGCAAAATTTCATTGTTATCTTGATGTTTATGATACAAAATTTCCAAAGTTTTTAAACTTCACTTAAACACTTAGATATCTCCTTTCTAAACATTACAATAATAGTACAGGTTTTAGACCTAGTAAAAGTAGCAAACATATTCCAACGATTTCCAACAAAACTGATATTTTCTGTTGTTGTTCTTTGTTACATACTGTAGTGAATTTTCCAGCAATCCACAAACACGCTCATTTGTCTCAAAAAGTGAGATCTCTCAAAGGTTGTTTTTAATTCAAACTTTGTTTTTAATGACAATTTTTCAGTATAATATATATTAGCATTGGTATTGGCATTGCGAATTTCGCACTAATTCATATGTGGTACAGTCCTAGAATATTGTTTGAAGGTTTGCGTCATTCCTGTCCTTTAGCAAAGTCAGAAATTTGGGACTAACCTCTAACTCTTAGACGAGATTGACGCACCATCCAATAGTTGAGAGCTGTCCTGGCTACTTTTTCTGCGAAAGCTCTGCCGTTATACGCATAATTATCCTATGTTACTTTTTGTGCATTTTGACTTTTTGTCATCAAACAGTTTACTTTTACGTATAGTTTTAGAGAACACACACTGAAAATTAACTTTGTTCGGAAACTCAATGAAAAGCAAGCCAAGTCAATTTGTCCCATTGTTGAATTTCCACGCATAACTGTCCCACTACTGTTTTTCTACGCATAACTGTTACACTATACAATTCGCTGCGCTGATCTAGAACAAAATTTTTTTCGAGATTTCTTGGCGTATTTTCGGTCCTCGGGTTTCTTAATAAAACAATTGTTTTGATTAAAGCCGACGTTTCGAGCATTTATTTGCTCATCTTCAGGGCAAACTACAATTTTACAAAATTATGCTATTGTTAAAGTCAAGTCCGAACAATAATTAAAATTACTTACATCGTCAATTGCTTTTAAGTCAAGTGGATTTGAACAAACATGGAACGAACGGCTAACAACATTACACTGGAATTACAAATAAATTTCGGACATAATGATATAATTCACATTAACTTTGTATCATTTTAACGGAGCACGAACTTACACAGCTTTCACCCGAGCACATCTAAACAGTTTTAAAACAAAATGTCAATGAGTGGCCAACTCAGGGAGATTGTGTGGAACAGACGAAAAGGACAAGAACACATTAAACATAAAGTAATAGTATTCTATTGTCCACTCAATTTGCGATTGAGTGCAGAAAACCTGAATACACAACGTTCAAATTACTTGTATCGGTCCTAAAATTGACCGTTTTGGTGTCACAGAAAATGTGACACATTTCAAGGATTTGCAACGCTTGTAATCGGCTGTCTTGGTCAAGGATTCTTGTTTTCGACAGATCGAATCGATGATCATTATCAATTGCGTGTTCCATTAGAGCCGTTTTTTTGAATTCATCAATCCTCTCAATCGCTCTTGTAGGATCGGTTTGCCTTAACTCTGTGTATCGATTTATGAGAGATCTATGCCCAGAGAGGCGGTTTTTCAGCTGTTGTGTGGTCAGCCCAATATAAGCACAGTCACAGTCAGCGCAAGGAATGCGATAAATCACATTCCTTTTATGCAGATGCGGTGTTGTATCTTTGAGCTTTGAAAACAACAACCTGTTGGTTTTGACGCATTTGAAGCCCAACTTAACATTCGGAAAATTTCTACGAATCACCTTGTTGAGAGCTGGAGTGAGATTTTCGACATGATGAAGGGATCGATATGCTTTTGGTTCGAGACTCGCATTGCTGTTATTGTTTTCTGTATTCGTGTTCTTGTTGATATATCGGTTAATTAACCGATTTATCAATGAACTAGGGTAGTTGTTAATGAGCAAGTTTTCTCGAACCAACTCCTTCTTCTCATTTGTAGACTTGCACGACGACAGACGGAATACTCTTCCGATAAAGCCCGTGGCCGTATTTATCTTTAGTGTGAGTGGATGAAACGAAAAGTATTGGACCAGTAAAATACAATCACAAAACAACAAGCTTGTGAATAAGCTCTTCAATCAAGAAATGATCGACCAACAAACTAAATCCCGGCTTGTCTCTTATCACGCCACCTGTCCAAAAATATATGGACTCCCAAAAATACACAAACTTGACAATCCACTGAGGGTTATATTATCATGCATAAATTGCCCGACTTATGATCTGTCAAAATACCTTGCAGACATTCTACACCGTTCGATCGACCACAACAAATACAATGTGCAGAACTCATATGAGTTTTGCACATTCATAAACAATATCACTTTACCTCCAGGCTATGTATTGGTCTCGTTCGATGTAGTAAGTCTGTTTACGTGTATTCCACGAGATGATGTGATAAAAGCGGTACGAAAAAACTGGAGTTTGATAGAGAAAAATACCACGATCAAAAACTTAGAAACGTTCATAGAACTAATCAACTTCAATCTGTCCTCCAGTTATTTCGTCCACCGAGGGATCTTCTACAGGCAAAAATCAGGAACGGCAATGGGAAATCCATTGTCGCCTGCACTGGCTGATTTAGTGATGGAAACGTTGCTCGATCACGTGCTTGAAGAGATCGACGTTCTCATTCCATTTTTAAAAAAGTACGTCGATGATTTGATCACCGCTCTTCCAGCTGATAAGATTGAATACGTGAGAAATGCGCTCAACGGGTTTAACTCACACATTCAATTCACATGTGAAACTGAAAACAACAACCAATTACCATACCTCGACATGTTGCTTATACGCACAGCCGAGCAAAAAATCGTCACTGATTGGTACAAAAAACCTGTAGCTTCAGGACGAATTTTGAATTACTTTTCGTTTCATCCACTCACACTAAAGATAAATACGGCCACGGGCTTTATCGGAAGAGTATTCCGTCTGTCGTCGTGCAAGTCTACAAATGAGAAGAAGGAGTTGGTTCGAGAAAACTTGCTCATTAACAACTACCCTAGTTCATTGATAAATCGGTTAATTAACCGATATATCAACAAGAACACGAATACAGAAAACAATAACAGCAATGCGAGTCTCGAACCAAAAGCATATCGATCCCTTCATCATGTCGAAAATCTCACTCCAGCTCTCAACAAGGTGATTCGTAGAAATTTTCCGAATATTAAGTTGGGCTTCAAATGCGTCAAAACCAACAGGTTGTTGTTTTCAAAGCTCAAAGATACAACACCGCATCTGCATAAAAGGAATGTGATTTATCGCATTCCTTGCGCTGACTGTGACTGTGCTTATATTGGGCTGACCACACAACAGCTGAAAAACCGCCTCTCTGGGCATAGATCTCTCATAAATCGATACACAGAGTTAAGGCAAACCGATCCTACAAGAGCGATTGAGAGGATTGATGAATTCAAAAAAACGGCTCTAATGGAACATGCAATTGATAATGATCATCGATTCGATCTGTCGAAAACAAGAATCCTTGACCAAGACAGCCGATTACAAGCGTTGCAAATCCTTGAAATGTGTCACATTTTCTGTGACACCAAAACGGTCAATTTTAGGACCGATACAAGTAATTTGAGCGTTGTGTATTCAGGTTTTCTGCACTCAATCGCAAATTGAGTGGACAATAGAATACTATTACTTTATGTTTAATGTGTTCTTGTCCTTTTCGTCTGTTCCACACAATCTCCCTGAGTTGGCCACTCATTGACATTTTGTTTTAAAACTGTTTAGATGTGCTCGGGTGAAAGCTGTGTAAGTTCGTGCTCCGTTAAAATGATACAAAGTTAATGTGAATTATATCATTATGTCCGAAATTTATTTGTAATTCCAGTGTAATGTTGTTAGCCGTTCGTTCCATGTTTGTTCAAATCCACTTGACTTAAAAGCAATTGACGATGTAAGTAATTTTAATTATTGTTCGGACTTGACTTTAACAATAGCATAATTTTGTAAAATTGTAGTTTGCCCTGAAGATGAGCAAATAAATGCTCGAAACGTCGGCTTTAATCAAAACAATTGTTTTATTAAGAAACCCGAGGACCGAAAATACGCCAAGAAATCTCGAAAAGCAGTCTCGACGGTCGATATCCCACCAAATCTAGAACAAAATAGTCAGTAGGCAGTTTTGAATTAGCTGGTGTTAGGGAATATCGTTTTGAACACCTTCTTACGTTGGCTTTACATTCCATGTGGAACACAACCTGTTTTATGTGTTTGTATTATCGGGATGCATTCATAATTCATGCGAGCCTGACGTCAGATTTGATTCAAATTTTCAATATCAAAATTTTATTTCCCATCCGTTTTTCAAGGAATTTCAGTTGAATTTTCAGGGTCGATCACAAAATTCTTCTAGTGTTTGAAACCGCGGCCATCGGATTTATCACGGGGAGTAGTGAAATAATCCCACTTGAAGAAAAGGTAACCACTTTAATTTGGAGTCCATGGCTTGTGACTAATTAACTTCATGATTTAGCAAACCAAGTCTAACTAAAAATAGTTCGACCGTTTTTGGATGACTTGGCCACATGCTGGGTTGTTCCGAATACCGATTCCCTGGGGGGAAATGGCTTCTAAACCGTTGGTTCTGAAACCTAGCTGGCAACATCAAACTACATAAATTCCCAAATCCAGGCTAAAGAAGGGTAATTCAAAGGTTCTTGGATAGCATGATAACATGCCAGGTTGTTTTGGATACCTTGTTCTGCAGAGGAGGTGACCATTATATTGGCGGTTCTGAGACTTATCAAACTTGATAAAGTCAAGAAGAAGTCAAAAGAAGAATAGTTTAAGAGGTTTTGGATGACCTGGCCACATACTGGGTTATTCCGGATTATTGGTTCTTCGGTGCAGGTGGCAAATATGTTGGTGGTTCTTAAGCTTAATTTGCGATGTATCGAATATCAAGATTTTGCCAAACCAGTCCAAAGAAATGCCAAATCGTGTGAAGATTTGTGTCGTGAATTTTGAGTTAAATATTTACTCTGCAGAATAACCTTGACTTCGCAGATGAGTTTCTGTCTAGCCTGCAGCTGGAAGAGTCGATATATGAATTTAAAACATCTTATAAACTCTCTAAATAACTCATCCACTCTTTTTCACTAATTCATTAACTGTCTCATTATCACACATACAGAAAACTTTGCTTTCCATCCTAAACTATAAAATCGTATTTCTTCACTTCCCCACACGTGGCTCCGTTTGGCACATGTCACTTGAGCCATCATTAGGTGCCTTAACATTGTCTTGAGGATATACGGCCTCTACATTCGGTACAATCTATAACGGTAAGAACGGTCATTTGCAGCAGTATGCTTAGCACATCATTGGTCACTACTATCAGTGGGACTGTTATGCGTAAAAATTCACCAAAAACCCTGCATTTCTAGGCATAACAGTCCCACTTTGAATTTTGTAGCTAAATTTACTTTATTTCCATAATACAAACTCTTGACTCTAATGAACACGCTATTCTTTATACTATTGTAAAAATTTTAATTAAATTTACCACACACCTGGTCAGTCGAGGCCTAAATGTGTTAAAATCTTTAAACGCGTTTTTCTCGATTGCATATTTTGGAACATGGGACAATTATGCGTATAACGGCAGAGCTGTGGAATGGGAAAGGATTATCGATTTAACACCTACTGAAGAAAGATGCAGAGAGTTCTACGATCTTTCATAGGTGTTACGGGATGTTGTGGAATGTTGATGGAAAGGGTTGTGCCGTAGGATACGTTCGGTAGACGTACAATATTCACGCAATGTGCGTAATGTGCGCAATGTGCGCTGCTGATCAAAACAAACTCACCAAATTCCATTTTTGAAACTCCTCTGCAATCCGTTGCTTCTCTAGCAATGAACACTGACTAAGATAGATTAGAATTGTTCCAGGTATAACTTGATATCACACTAATCACAAGCAAACACCAATAATACAAGTAACAATAATCACAAGCAAACGAAAAATCCGGGTGACGTGATAACGGCTCAACTACTACGAATCACGTAAAAATTAAGTCCGCAGAACACCTCAAAATTAACATTTGCGAAATTAAAACAAGTGGCGTAGCACCATCCACCGATTTAATTTTTTTTGCCAGCCGAATTGTAAACGCGGAACCGAAGCAAACGTGACAGAAAATTCGAAACGCGACCGCCCACGCGCACGGCTTACTGCGATCTCCATTTTGCAGTAAAATATATATGTGACTTTCTAAAACATCGGGTTCTACGGATTACCTAAAAGCAATGGTTCGATTTGAAAAATATGTCTATTGTCCTGTAATATCTGTTGAACTTGTAATTGCATACTATGGAGAATCTCAGGGAAACCTCCTAGAATTCCAATGAGCGAAATACTTGCTTATATGTGCATTTCAGATGACAGAAACGGTCTGATGATTATGGCAGGCTATTCAGCAACACTGAGCTGAGAGTCGTGGGCTCGAATCCCACCGGGCGTGGATGTTTGCGTACAGGAAATTGTCTTCCCAGAGTATCTTCGTACTTGCTACACGATATACACACTTAATTTATTTTGCCGAGGCTGGTAAAAATATTCGCCGAGAACAGAACAGCTGATATTTCGTCAAAAATCTCGGTAAAAGTTCAAAGTGCCGATTGTGCTGTTAAAAAAGTAATATAAAAGCTGTAACTATTGCCGACTCAACTGAATGACTCATTACACAGCGAAACAAAAATGATTTTTTCGCGTGTCTCAAGGATAAAATTATGTATCTACACACTTAGATTTATTTCACGAGCTCGGCTGTGCGAATCTCGGTTTCCCGATTTTAACCGAAACTCAGCTAACAAATTCTCTGGTTGCTTAGCAACGAAGCACGATTTACTGATACTCGGCTTTTATTTGCTGAGATCCCTGGTAATTTGTTTTCCGACTACTCGGTTGTGCGGATCTCGGTTAAAATCAGCCGAGATTCGGCATTCTGAATTAAGTGTGTAGTAGATTTTGGGTCGCTGAATCTGATGCCGTTCTGAGAAATGTTTTAGCACGTCACGATTTTTAGCTACAGGTCGCCAAAGTTGTATAAAACACTGGTTTTATTGATGTTTAAATGAAATTTAAAATATGATATATCACACTTTTTTGTGATATAATCTACCAAACATGCTTATTAGGACTTGAATATTCAATAAAGATACAATTTAGTTGAAATTTCACGATAAAATTTAGTTCAAATCGATTTTTTCAACATTCTTGCAGTCTTCATATCAAATTCTTCGTTTCTCTTATATGGCAAAATACAATACTTTTCTGAAACATCAAAAAATAACATTTTACCATCGAAAATATTATGAACTTTATTGATAATTATTGTTTTATACATGAAGATTGAATTCTGTGACAAATTAAGCAAATAAACTGCCGTACAAGCTGGCAAACTTATATGCAAGTTGGTTGAAAGAGTCAAATTTTGAATTTTCAACAGTCAATATCTTGAAAACTAGACGTGCCATGATATTTCTGAAAACGTCAATGGACTCAGCAACCCTTTATTTTGTTAATAGCGGTATTTTGATGCTAGAGACAAAAACGTGGTCCGCAGTGTTATGTGCCATAACACAATAAATTGTCGGAATATTTACATGTAGGCGAATGGGTAATTGGCAAAGAAAACTCTAAGTTAATAATTGTGGAAGTGCTCAAACAACAATAAGCTGAAAAGCTTACTTTGTCCGATAGGGACGTAACACACCAGAAAGAAGAATAATAGTCGCAATTAAATATTCAATGAATTGTGCTTTTTGTCATTTTATATGCAATTATACATTTAAGGGCATTTTAATACATCATAAATACGAATTCAATCAAACCGATTTATCTCACGTTTGTTTCAACGTACAAGCTAGGAAACCTTTAAACTGTAGCTAAGCTGGTCCTTTCATTTTCAATCAAAAGAATTCCATACGCCATAAATCGCATTGTGCCTATTGTCTTGACAACCGTAACCGAGTCATCACTGTCGACTACGACGCAACCGGTGCTTCACGTGGTCACGAATTTGCTTCGGAGAAGCGGTTGATGTAAGCGCGGCGACGGCGACGGCTACCCATCCAAAGTTCATTGTTTTCGACTGACTCTGAGCTTTGATGGGACGTCGAGACATCGACTCGAAACGCAAGAAAAATAAAATAACATAAACATCGTAAACTTGCCAAAACTCGATCACGAGTGACCGTTTTCCGATTTTACATAACCGGGCGGGTGTCATATAAAACAATCATCGGAAATAGTATCCGCGTGAAAGACAAGGTGTCACGCGATTCGAGTGTTACCTATCAATCCCCCAGTGCGAGAACTATTATGCGTCAATACTACCATGAGTCGCAGGAAATTTATAACATCACGACATTTATAACACTAGCGACGACTGGCGTCAGTTTTCGAAAGTCCAACATGAGGGTTATCCAACAGTTTGAAATAGCAAATTATGTTGAACAAATTATTGAAATTAATGTTTCATTTGTCTGCATGAAAGTGTGATTTACGATTCACATGTTTACGATGTTGATTTATTGTTTCAAATCGTCATTCATGACATCGTTTTGGTGGTGCAATGCATCACAAAAGTCATGCTACTAATACACTGCCCATAACTGCATAACAGTCACATTCGACATTTTTGAAAAATTGGAGTTAATACCGGGGAGAGTCATCAAATGATAAATACTTTCGATCAACTTACTAAAATCTGTGAGCTTGTTTTAGAAAATTCGAAAAAAATACCAAGTTGTTTTGTCACATTGGCAATTGTAACCGCATAACAGTCACATTGAGATTATACATTAGCCTCATAATGTAGTAGCAACGAAATTTCTATCAGAATATTTTTCTGTCTATTCACCCAATATGCGGTATGAGTTGTACAAAATTTCAGACTCAAATAAGCTCTTTTGAATTCTTAATGATTTTTTGAAATTTTAGTTTCCTCCCATACTACAGTAAAATGCAAACTTGGTATCCTATTTACTCAATGCCTACTTTTGTCGAATGTTACAAATATGCAGTTATGGGCAGTACAGTCGTATGTTTTGATAACTTCCAGAAATATTACGATTCAAACAAGGGTGACAATATAGTCGTAGCGGTGAATGCGCATATATTCAGCATGATCATACTGAGGGTCGTGAAGATCGAGTAAATGTCATTCAGATAAATATCTTTCGGGAAAACTGGTTGTTGTAGAATCTAATTGTGCAAACATCATAAATTTTCCCATAGCTTTAGCGAAAAATAGTCTTTTAAACAAGAATTTCAGCAACGAAATGTTTGAAGTATTTAAATTGTTTATTTTTTTTTCATGCAGCATAGCTCATGATTTGTTAAGGTCAATTTAAGGTGAAGATCAATCGAAGTTATTTTGATAACATTCAAAAAAACAAATCTGAAAAATCAAAAAATTGATTAAGTACGGTGCAAATTTAATCATGCGTCAACTTTTAGCGCAGAGCACATTTTGATTTTTAGGATATGTATTTTTGAACTTAAGCTCACACATGTATATTTGATGCTGGTCGATTTTAATATTTCCTTGCTTTCTTTAAATAATGAAAGCCCTTACAAATAAAAGTAGGTCAAAAATCGTTTTAATTTTCAAAATCAGCTCTACACGAATAAATTGAACTTACACATAGTTCAACAGACCTTATGCACATGAAAGTCTGCCCACAGCATAATCAACCTTTAAAAATGTTCCCTTGATCGACTCTTTCCACTCGAATGAGTGAGTTGTGCGATGCTATTGCTCGCTTGTCTCGCCTCTAGGTGACCACTATTGTTCAGCAACCGAAAATTTGAGAGATCGGTGGCTGCTCTCAACGACGCGGCTCAATGGATATTTAGGTGAAAATTTCGAGTTTTAAATCACCACTATGACATGGTGTGTGTCTTCGTATTTCTTTCGGAAAAACACATCAACTGCTGTGGCCTTCAACATCGAAGACCTACGATTTCCTCATGAGCAGCAGAAGCAGTACAACGTTCAGGTATGTGGGCTAGGAATACCCAGAACCCAGATTGCTGCAACCCCATCCAAAAAATTCACCGGTTTAGAGCATGGCAAAAACGATGCTCCACGCCAAACAACGTAACTTCCGAGTTTAAATCGATAGCATGCGAAGAATGGGCCGGTTCATCGCCACCACCGGTTGTACCGCAAATTGATCTCAATGGTGCCTGGCCGAAACCCTGCCTTGACTGGCTCGGCAAGGCAACGGTGAGGAATAGCTTTTTTCGCGTTGCTGCCCTACTTTTGCCGCTGCTGGCCCAAGTACAGTGACTCAAATTCATATTCGTACAGGGCACTAATTGCACATCATGGTAGTAAGAGCTATCAAATGAAATATCGAATTTAAAATATTCGACTACCGTCAAGTCTTCAGTCGCACATTTGTCGATGCCAATAGAATTTTCGTGCAATTTTTGCAAACAATAGAGTAGTAAAAACAAATTAAATAATTTGGGTCATACAGTCAATTAATAATAATAATTTTGAATAAAAAAGAAAACAATGATTGTTTAGTTAGTTATCATACTATGGTTTTTTTTTTGTAAACTTGTTGATCTGGCAAACGCTGTCCTGTCCAGTAAGCGTTGCAAAAATCTCCATATAAAGCGTTAAATTTGTATCACTCTTTTATTCAACCTACTTGGTAGATTTGAACAAAGATTATTCGTCACAAACACGTTGCAGCTCTTATACAATGCAACAGTGAAACCGTTGATCCGTTCTCAAGCCACTTCGTGACATACAAACACCATTTTATTTTCATTCATATAGAAGGTAGACAGATTACCCACAGAATCAGATTAAAACTAATGTTTTTCCAAAATACTGAATCGAAAAGGTACGAGAACTAGACGCATGGTGTATGATTCATTTGCGTGCAATAACATTTGTACACTCAACTTTAGATTTATTTTTGGAGTCAAGGGTTGAAGTAACCGTAACATCCTTGTAGATGGGTTCTTTTATCCCAACAGTTGTAATGGATTTGACGCGCTCTTCTTATAACAAACCATCCCGTGGAAAACTTGACAGCTATTTGCAAATTTCATTATACTTTCCTTTGGATCATATCATTGGAAGGAGATTCTCTATTTCCCGCGGGTTTCGCGTAAGAGTCTCTGCTTACGGGTCCGCCACACCCCATTTTGGCCCTTCATACAATGGTATGTTGAATTCAGATTGATAATGAAAATTGACTGTACTGTTAAGTGGAGCCGCATGCAGAGCAAGACTCAAGCTAGGATGGTGGCTACCTACATACATACATACATACATACATACATACAACTTTAGATTTATTTTTGGAAACATATACCTTTTTTTGAATTTATACTCAAATGATAATTCAAAATTAAGCGTCTTTGGAGAATCCACATTTTTGATTGACAGTTTAAGAAAAATAAGCAAATTTTCCTGAGTGTAGTACAAGCAGTGGTTGTAAAATATAATAACAAACTTGAGAATAGATTGCACAATTATTCAATTATTTCAAAAAATTATCAAAGTTACCTTGTTTTACAATACCTAAGAAGGTGTATTTAGAATAGAATTTTGCACTACATTTGGACAATTTACTGAATAACACATTTGGAATGAAAATAATTAAAATTGCAACTTATTCAATGGTTTTGGCTATGGAATCAAATAAGTCGAACATTAAGGTATTAACAACTACCGAAAAACTAAACATTACACATACTACGACTCCCTGTTCGTGAGTTTGGTTCTCACCGAGAGGACGTGTCGCAAACTTCACATCAATTTGTCCATTTAATCCAATTGCAAAGTATATATATGGTATTGTTTTTCTGTTGTTGTTAAACTTCCACTCGGCTGGTTAGCCGTAAACCACGAAATAATCAAACAATACATATATTTACATAATAAAAAATAGAAAAACATTTAAATATCAATGGAATGAAAACTGATGACTTTGTTAAACATAATCCATAGCATCCCGTTTAGTTTTAAACAAAATATGATTGACAGTTACATGATCGTGTAAATTCAAAGTGAATTCGATTGAAAAATAATTGATAAATAGTTGACACGAAGATAAACTTAAATTTACATTTTTTCTAGTCGTGTGTTGCAAACGAGATTCGTTGGTCCTGGAAGAGCTTTGATTGAAAATATTCAGTTCGCAGAAATCTCAATGGGATAGGAACTGCATGGGCCCAGAGAGCCGTAGCGGTAAACGCGCAGCTATTCAGCAAGACCAAGCTAAGGGTCGTGGGTTCGAATCCCACTGGTCGAGGATCTTTTCGGATAGGAAATTTTCTCGATTTCCCAGGGCATAGAGTATCTTCGTACCTGCCACAAGAAATACGCATGCAAAAATGGTCATTGGCATAGTAAGCTCTCAGTTAATAACTGTGGAAGTGCTCATAAGAACACTAAGCTGAGAAGCAGGCTCTGTCCCAGTGGGGACGTAACGCCAGAAAGAAGAAGAAGGAACTGCATCATTAAGTTTAGATTATTGATTTTGGCATAGCTACCGTTTTGATTCATATTACGGACACTTAAGACCTCAGTGAAGTATAATTCATCCAAAAGCATATAAAATGAATCATTCTGTATGATTCGTCCGCGTCATCAAGCCTTCTAAACAATTAACTTTCGAATGGTGGAATAGGATGTTGATTCTCCAACATTAATAATTTTAAATAAATAGAAATGTTTGGACTTTTCACGATTCTCCGGACGCATCCTTACTTTTGCCTCATATTCCGGACACTTTGATTCGAATTCCGGACAACTCATGAAACTCATAGATGGAAAAGTCAAATTATTAATTGAGATCTGCAAACCATAAATAATCATACATATCTGTGAAAAATGTTAACTAAAACGAGCCTCGAAAGTGAGAACTTTTAAACGGAAAAAAATTAAACATTTCGTGTGAAATGTTTCCCATACAAAGTAGAGTGTCCGGAATTTGAAGCTGTCCGTAATATAAATATAAATCAAAACGGTATAACACTTTTTCAAACGTAGTTTTTAATCAATTTAAACCACATCTTTGTTTTCTTTAAATAGAACAGGCTATAGTTTTGGGAACTTGTAATCAGAAGACACAGTGTGTTTGTTTGACAAGTTGAGACATGAATTTGCGAATAAATACGTGTTCTAGTGGGACTCGAACTCACGACTCCGTGTATGCTAGACAGGCGCTTTAACCAACTAAGCAACAGAACACCTTATGATTTTGCGGAATAGAAAGCCAAACTGAATTCGAGTACTAACTATGAACAAATCTCTTTTCGCAAATTCATGTCTCTTTCGGACTTTGATGCCAATCCTCCAACACGCTCACGTTTGTATCTCCCGATCGCAAGTGAGAGCGAATTGTTTATGGATGCTGAGTTCTTACGCTCTTACACTAAAAAAAATATATATTTTTTTTCGAACCATTACTAATCCATACTTTTTTATACCAAGTTGTACCAGACTCAAATTTATTTTCAAGAGTACTTTAAGATGAAAATGGTTTGTAGTTGCTTAATCAAGGACGGATTAGAAATTGGTGAGCTCGTTTCATACTTATTTTTCCTTCTTCCTTCCTTTTTTTTTCTCAAATGCGTTAAATATGATACTATATGCTCTCGTCCTGACAACGGTAAGAATATTGCGAATCAACAAACTTAAAATGGTTCGTAACTCCAAGAGTCAGAATAAGTTTACTCTCATTTTTTTCGTATTTACTTAAAATATTATACAGTATTGGACAAAACATTTGCAACTTTTTAGATTTTCCATACAAAATGGTCAAATTTCAAGGCTTGGATCTCAGTTATTTGTGGACCGATTTGAACGAAATTTTCACAGTACATCACACATAACTTGGATTTCAACATATATTTTTGAGAGATGATTCCAATTACTAGTTCAAAAGTAATAACGGTTTGACTAAAGTGAAATTTTTTACGAAAAATTATAAACGATTTATCTAAAAATAGGAAAGCCCTACACATAAACTGTCTTTAGCAAACTTGTTCACATTGTCTAAATATACAACTTTGCTGAAGACATCATAATGATATTCCTTCCACTTTTTAAGTTATATAAGTAATAAAAAATTGCCAAAAAAATCACTTCGGTCAAACACAAATCTCTCAAAAATATATGTTGAAATTCAAATTATGTCTGATGTACTTTGAACATTTCGATCAAATCGGTCCACAAATAACTGAGATCTGAGCCTTCGAAGTTGACCTTTTTGTATGGAAAATCAAAAAAGTTACAATACTATATATACTAGCATGTTAATAACTCACAATTGATTATTTATCATGGTCTAA
Organism: Aedes aegypti; assembly: GCF_002204515.2. Taxonomy (NCBI): domain Eukaryota; kingdom Metazoa; phylum Arthropoda; class Insecta; order Diptera; family Culicidae; genus Aedes; species Aedes aegypti. The sequence continues at coordinate 111,888,792 of NC_035109.1, forward strand.
TCACTTAACAAAGTGAATCGTGTGACCCAAAGATCCTCCTCAATAACAAACATCGTTTCAAGAAACATTTGTGAAGATGCAGAGGTGAACACGTTCTTCAAATAGCAAAGGTTACGCATTAATATTCCTTCGCCCAATCCCACCTGACTGACTTGGTCGGCGTCGTTATTGACCCTGTATAATGAGAGGCACTGAATTATGCACACTGAAGAAGATTATGATCAATCCCAGTTGAACTTCTAGTTGAATCTTTGTGTATGCACATTCACTTCGGTCAATCACGAAAAAGCAACCATTGATATGTGTAGTCAGTCTAAGCCAAGCTTAAATTAAATATGGTCCCGTTTTGTTGTTTATTGATTTTAAAATAAAAACTAGATCTTACTTGGGTACGTGGGAAGCATTAATAAACTTTTAACTGGAATACATCTTGCTGGTAATCGCTTTCGATAACGTGTAATTCAGGCAAAAGTTCGTAGTAGTTCTGTTTCAGCACAGACAAAAACACTGGCAACTCTGTGTGGGTTTTACACTTTATTAGGTCATATAAACATAAGCAAATTCATCAAAGTACTACGAAGTTATATATAATATGAAAAAGTGTTCAACAATAATTTTTGATGGTGTAAGTGACGTTGAATAGCAACTGTTTTAGGGACGTAATACCAGGAACATCTTGTTGGCGTTTCAGTGACAGAGAAAGTAAATCTCGCATAACTTTTCAAAAGGGCTTATGTAACAATGAGAAGTTTTCTCCCCTCTCGCTCACTCTCGATTATAACAGTGAACTATTCAAGCGTTTGGGAAGTTTTTCACTATAGATCGAAAGACAATGTCCTTGGCCATAGTTTCATACAAAAATAAACGCAACTGAAGAAGTTAAAGTGGCTCAGTTATTCATTAAAGAGAAAGTAAACAAAGAAATACTCTCAATGTTAGATAGAACATTTGCGAAGCTATGCGAGAAGTGAGTGTAAAAAACTATAACAAACAATTTGCATGTCATAACCTTGTCCATCCTTAGCCGAGTGCCCAGCAAACCAGAGATCATACAAGAATGTTAATTTCAAATTGTATAAATGTACAGTATACGTTGGAATCGGATACAATGAAAAATTGAATTGGTTGAAATTGTTTATGGAGTAAGTAATATGATCTGATTTGAATTTGCATCTTATCAAATACAAATTTCATTTGACAAAATATGCAACTTCAAATTGTCATACATTACGATTTGTGTTTTACTTGATTTGCTTCTATTATAATCTTCAATGTGAGATTGGATATGAGTTCATCAGTTGTAAATATTATATCATACAGGGGAAGTTTACACATCGCCGGGTGCATCACAAAACCAGGCAGAAATCAAAAAATGAATAAAACTAGCAAAGTAGATCAACAACAAGAAATCAAAGTTTTATAGAAACACAATAACATCACTTTATATAAGCAATTCTGTTTATTTTTCAACACTCCACCTCTCTTTGAGGAGGGGCGACTGAGGTCACAAATCGGTCCCAATTTGTTCCCCAGTCTTACAGAGCTGTTACAGCTGAATACTTACATTTGTTCGATGAAAATTTTAAATCACACAGGAAGAGAGACTATCACCCAAACGTTTCACTGGCAAATTGTAACAACGTTTATTGTTTTAATTAGATAACCGACGGTCAGAAATCTGCAGCTTGTCTCACGATCTTCTACTCGTGTCCATTTTCTTTGTTTGTAAAAATTAAGTTATGTAAACTGCAACACACAGTCATACACGAAATTATAGTAAACGCCAAAAAAACTTGTCTGGAATTGTATTATGGTCAATGTATGTACATATATGGTCTCCACATATATGCGAATCATGGGTATTCATGCATTTTCAACCATTTATTTTTACCGAATAAATGAGTCACCGTCAAATGAAGAACAAATGGATTGCTTCATAACATGTTCAGCTGTGTTATACTTGGAGATAATTGATGTAATTATGAAATATACCTATGGCAAATTCTCTTGCACATAGGTGGCAGTGCAGATGGACTATATTTTTGGATTTATATTTGCTAAATTTCCGTGTCATTCAATAACGACTCAACGGCACAGTGGTAGCTTGAATGATTAGCGATCTGAAGATCATTGCATGGAGGCTTACACCTACATGTTTTACCTTTTTTGTGTTTTGTTTGTTTGTAAAAACAAAGTTACATAAAATGCAAAACACTATTATATGCGAAGTTATACAAAGCATCAAACGCACTCGTCTGAAGTTGTATATACCGCACTGAATTTTCAGGAATGTGCGTATATGGCATCCACATTTGTTCACATAGAAGGAATCTATGCATTTTAAACAATCTATTATTTCCGAATAAGCGTTCACATTACTGAGTTGTAACTCTGCTGTACGAACAAATTTGTTGGCTGGGTGGTTAGAATCCACGACTACAAAGCAAAGTCATGCTTAAGATGTGTGGGTTCGATTCTCGGTCGGTCCAGGATCTTTTCGTAATGGAAATTTCCTTGACTTCCCTGGGCATAGAGTATCATAGTACCTCAGTTATTATCTGTGGAAGTGTTTTTTGACCACTAAGTTGAGAAGCAGGCTTTGTCCCAGTGAGGACGAAATGCCAGGAAGAAGAAGGTGAAGCGCCTTTTCGTTTACTCAGTTTAAACTAATGCCTCGTAATATGGAACTGTTGCTTCCACTATGGGGTAAAAGATTGCATTTGACTTACATTAGATGTCATATTTCTCGAAATAGAATTGAAGTTTTAGAAAACATAGTACTACGTTTTGAAGGTATTATTTTGAGGTACAATTTACCTTAATAATAGGATCTTAAATGGGTTCAGTTCTATAGACATTTTCTGCGAAACATTAATTGCGAACTATTTCCCCGTATTTCTCTATGTTGAGATAATATTACACCCGATTCTGTTTCTGCACGGATTTTTTTTACACGGCCGTGCAAAAAAAAAGCTTCCATACATTTTTTTCCGCCAAAACCTTATTTTTGCATGGTGTTACTTATTTTACACAGTTTTTGAATTTTGAACTGAAAACCTTTTTTTGCACGGTACGCACCCCCGTGCAAAAATAGAAGCGGGTGTATTCTCTAAGGAATGTTTAAAAAAACTGTGTCATTGTTAGATTTATTATTTATCATCATTTTTAAATGAATGAAAAATTATATTTTCATGAATATAATTCAGTTCTTAACATGTTCGCAAATAAATTACCTAAGTGCACTTCAATCAATCTGAGCGATATTATAATCTTTATATAGTCGTCAACATTCATAAAGTATTTTTATTTTGATTTATCATATGATAGTTTATAAAAAGTGGTCGTACAATGAATGCTCTGTACGAATACGTATTTGAGTCACTGTAGCTATCGCCGAGAGCGTGGTTCGGTACGACGATGGGAAAGCCAAGGGAAAGGTTAACAGAAAACGCTAAATGGGCATGAGTGTGATCATCTATTAACGTGTTTTCCGCCATTCTATTATCCAAAGTATGCCGCGCTGCAGCAAAATCTCTCAATGGTGGTGTAGGCAAAGCAGTATTTTGTGTTTACTTTTTTTTTTGTTTCGAGGGAAATGGTCGTTTTTAATAGGACTAAGTATAGGGGCAATTATGGCATCGGAAAATTAAAACTGACCTACAGCTCGCAGTAATTGGGCCCCCGCCGGTAGGTGTCGGTTCGATTAAAGGTGCAATTAGTCGAAATATGGGGTTGGCGATCGGAAACGTAATTTGGCAGCCGGAAAGGACGGGTCGCTTATGCTACCAACCGAGTGGTAATATCAATATTTTGGACTCCGCGATGCGTCACGACTAGGTTACACGAAAGCACTATCATTTAATACCAAGCAAAAGTTTTTGAAAGTGAGCATGAAAAATGAAATCTGAGGTTTAGCGTAAATTGTATGGGATGGAAATATAAGACAATTTGAGGGGGTAATATAGGGGGCTTGTAACTCAAATATTCCCAAGTAATAACTAGCCCGCTAAATCGCCTTTTTGGCCTTATTGGGCTATTATACGGCTAGTATAGAGCTTGTCAGCTGTATAATAGCACGCAGAGCGAATTAAAGTGCTATTTGGTTACTTGGGTTTTCGAACAGATATGTGCTGTTTACATGTCCAACGATTCTATTATTAGGTAAAGAATGAATATCAATGAAAAAATGAATTTTGATCGTACAGTATGGCCCATAAAAAAGTGCGAAAATTGTTTGAACGTGAATACAGCATCCACAGGCGTTATTTTTTTGTTCATTGATCTTGTGAGTGAATGTAATTACTGATTATTGTAGTATATTCTGACACAACTTCGCTATCTAGGACAATTTTTGTCATATTTTTCTTACTGTCCTAAATAATGCAATAAAGGAAATAAATTCAAAAGTTTTGTCCGCCCAAAGCTAGAAACAGCGTCTAATTGTCGTATACTCTGGTGAAAAACTTTCCACCTTCAAAAATCAATCTTTATTGTTGAAAATTTAGTTTGTTTGGTATCAGAGGATAGAGGAGTTCTTTGAGAACGTGTTTTTCATGATCACAATAAAATATTTTGCCAGGGTCATCGTTTTGAGGGCATTTGCGTCTTATTGGTTTGATATGCCTTTATTTTTTGATAAAGTGGAATAAAAAATAAATACGGAGGCCTATAACAGATTTTTGAGGACGAAATTGGTTCCTTCGGTAAGAGACAACTTATAGCAATACTAGTCATAGGTTTTGAGCAAAACGGACCCGCTTATCACACTTATATTAAGGTGCAATCGAAGCTCTCCCAAATGAGCCGTTTTTTCGAAAATATGTTTAAGTCTCTAATTACCCAGGTATGAAACAATTCTATTATTTGATATGGGCGTATGCTAGAGACAAGGCCAGTGAAGAATCTCACGCCATCGTTGATGTTTTAGAAGCTTTCATCACACAGATATTGAACTCGACGTCCGCATGATAAAATTTGAAGTTATGCTTCCAATTCCTCTCTGGTAAGGTGAATGTAACAGATAAAAATCATGTCCAAAGCGAAAAACTGAGTCGAAATAGATTAAACAATACAAGCAATGAATTATATGTATGGGTCATCCAGATTTTCTATGCAAAAACTACCATAAAACATAATATAACGATTTTCGCATTTTTTATGGGTCATACTGTATTGGCGCTTAAGTCGACTATACGAACATGGGTAATGCAGTTTTCATAGTAATTTCTGTATGACCATACTTCATCTTTGTGCCACCTTTTAATTGCCACCGAAAGAGCTGACAATTTTACATAACTCTATTTTTATCGTATGGATGGTAAGAAAGATATGCTAGATTGTATTTTCAAACTTTTTTGAATTTTGAGTCGCCCTAATGGACCATCTTGGATTCCAAAACCCACACAACTTCAAATTATTATGGCCTTGATTATCTTCAGAGTACTGGGTTCTGCTAACCAAGTTTCAAAGTTCATTAACTTTGTTATCAATAGATTTTAGTGACATTTTCAGGAAAAACTAAAACATTAGTGATAATTTTGATGAACCAACTATTTTTAATATGATTATGGTTCCGTACTAAGGACCAAATTCGCTAAGGTACTTAGGATATTTGTAAATGTAAATGATGGGAAAATGCAAGAAACTTCAAAAATTATAGAATATTGATAAATAATAGATTAACTAGTTAGAAAAAATTACCTTTTCAATTTGCAGTTCAAAAGCTAAGAATGATCGATTTTCAGAAAAAGTTATCGATTCATTACTGTGGAGGAGCTCTTGAACATCAAACTGAGCAGTAGGGTCTGTTTCGTTTTGTTTAGAGGTACGTAAACACAAACTTCCCTATAATTTTCATTATGAAAAACCCAAGGTACCATAACAAGTTTAGCCCTAATAAATTCGCGGTTTTCCGACATTACCCGGAAAACCATTACCCGGAATGCAATTTACCGGAAGACCATTTACCGGAAAACCAGTTACCGGAATGAACCATTTACCGGAAAACCATTACCCGGAAGGACCATTTACCGGAAAATTATTTCTTTATTTCTAGAGTTTTTTCATGAACGTCCTTTTGACCGTTTCACGGTCATTCAGGTCAGTATATTGACTTAAAAATATTCAAAATGACCACCAATGATAATGGACAGGGGAGGTCCTTCCTTCAAAAATTATAAGCATCGAAGAGAAGTCTAAGATATCTTCATACTTGATCATGTCAATATGCACCATCTTCATATATTTGCAATTCAGATGGTTCACCCTTCTTTTAAAAAACTGGCTAAATTTGGCTAAAACTATGTAACTTCACTTTGAATGTTCGTCCGTCGGTTCTCCAAGTGTCCAAATGTTAATAAATAAGCAATTATTAGAACTATTAATACGATTGGTTGTGATAATTTTCGCCGAGTGTCAATTCACCGAATATCATTTCCACAAACGTTAATCAACCGAATGCGAATCCCCCTTATATCCCTTTTTCTAGAATGAATGTTTTCGGGTTATCATATATTCATTCTTTATTTGGTTGGCGGTTCTTTCGACTTCCATCGATCTCAGCATTTTTGGTAAAATGTGTTTTGTCGAAAATAACCAAATATCTTCTTCTTATGAATGCTTACTGCTCTTTCTAGTTCATCACCTTGACACGGAGTTCCAAGTACAGAGATTCAGAGTTACCACATTCGGAGAAAAATAGCACAGTCAAGCAAAATCAAAGGAAAAGTAGATGTTATGAGTTTCAATACCTCGAAATACAAAGATGAACGTCACTGATTTGGGGGAGCCTGAAAGTTAAAATGAGAATTACACTCTTGTATGTCGCTTCCTTCGAAAGATTAGTGTTTTTTATACTTTGATACAATATTAAAATTGGGTTCTAAACTGTTTTAACTTAACGAAATAAGAAAACTATTATAACTCCAAACACTTTTTTATACTGAGATGTTCCATTCACTCAAATGCACCCTACCTTATTTGTTAGACGATTTTTTCGATTCGTTAATATTTGGCATCAAAAATATATAAAAAAAATTCTATTCATTCTTTCTATCCATGCCTGAAATGTTTTGTTTTATAGCCTCAATTTTAAGGCATAGTTTTCCAATTTATAGCAGGTGATTCTTTTTTAAGTAATTCGCAAAATAATTACATGTTCAATCAAACTTTGGTATCGTAATATTTTTTAATAGCTCAAGGCCTACGTTGCGACAAAGGGAAGCTTTTCAGAAAGATGAAACAGAGGTTGGTAGAACTGAATACCGCCGATTCAAAATTATTTCTGGTTGACAAATTTAACAACGTTTTAAAGCTACAGTACTTACATACTTGTCAAATTATGAACGAAGGCAAAAATGGTCGGTTGTCATAGGCTCTCAGCTATTAACTGTACAAATGCTCCTAGACCAGCTGAGAAGCAGGCTTTGGCCCAGCTGAGTCGTAAAGCCGGCAAGAAGAAAAACATATTTGGTCCATAGCTCTTCGGAGACGTCTTTTGAAAAAGTGTTTATGGGAACCGAGGGAGTCGAGAATGTCCATGGTTAACGTGACATAATTTGTGCTAAGCATCGATGAAATAGAATAAAAATTGTATACATAGGGTAGGTGTACCAGTTATGGACATAGTGGTTCTCTATTTCGCCATACGGGATTACTCGAATGTTTTCACAGTTTGAAAGATTTTGTGTGCTGTAGTAGTAAGATTTAAGATATATCTTGATGTTTAAACATACAAAAAAAATTAATATGTGAAAGTTATCTAAATTTTACGTATGGCCAAATAGGGAACCACTATGGCCATAACTGGTACACTTTCCCTATGTACTGATAAAGGTCTTTGAAAATTGAAGATTTGGATTTCCGGGTAATGGTGTATTCCGGTAAATGGTGCATTCCGGTAAATGGTTTTTCCGGGTAATGGTACATTCCGGTAGATGGTCTTCCGGTAAATTGCATTCCGGGTAATGGTATTCCGGGTAATGGTATAGAATCAAATTCGCAACAAACGACGTATTCAAAAATGAGAAGGCATGAATCGAAAATATTACCATTTTCTCTTAAATTTCGAATATTTTTTGAACAGTATTGAAAAAACTACTTTTAAATCACTGCAGTTTGGAATTTGAGACATAACGGTGTTTATCTCTGTTTTTTTTCCTGAAAATTTTATCAAAAGATGGTGAACTTCTTATTTCTCGAAAAATTTCTCAAAAAACTTCTACTTTCAGAATCTGTGTCAATGATCATTGGTCATCTGGATCCGAAGATATTCCGAAATTACTTGGGGGACCGACGCATAGTCGTAACCAACATAAATATCTTCGGCTACAGTTGTTTTCTCATATTCGACTATTTTCCCTTCGAAACAATACTTCAAAAACTGTATGTTGTGAAAAAGTGAAGCGATTTGGAGCAACTGTTATTGAGAAATGATCATTTATGTTTCACCACTTTGATCATATTACGATCTTGCAGGTTACAACAAAAATCATATTATAATATTGAAATTTCTCAGAGACAAACCAACCAATTTACCTGACATTTCAAAACCCATATTTTTTTTATTAATTGACATTAAACAAAAAAGCGATCAAAGAAATTTGATATGAGGAACGATGGTCCACCAAAGAAAATTGGAATATCTTGCCCCTGAATTCCTGATGGCCAATTATCAATATTGATGAATATTCTAAAAATAAAAATAGTTTGTCATGTATTAGAGAAAAAAGGGTGCAAATTATTAAGAAACGAAATAGTTATCATGATATGATTTTTTTGTGGTAAAATAATGAAGTTGCTGATTAAGGGGTTGATGAGTTTTCTTAAGAAAAGTTTTCAATACATTCGTCCATGAACTTTAACAATAATGAAAATAATCGCTTCCGAAACTTTTCTAATGACACGTTTGATAACTCTGCTAGAGATTCATATGTGATTCATATATATCATCTTTTGGGTAATCATCAGCTAGTCGTTAGATGCTATCCGGAGAACTACTGTAGATGAAAATTGAGCATGACAGATTTATTAAAGCAAAAGAATATTGAAGATTTACTTCACTACAAACAATTTTGAACGCCTGAATTTCAAAGTAATTTGAAAAATGTGTGCAATATGTATGAAATAATCATTAACAGTTCATTCTGCATATCCTCACTTTTTGTTTCTAATTGCTTGCATAATATATCGCTTTTTCGGTTTTAAATTTGCGAAACGCCCAAAACACCACTCCTAATGAACTTGCGCATAACTTTAATGAACCAGTTTGTGCGTACCATTAGCCCTCTTACAACATGCATGTTTTTAAACTCCATCCAACGGAGCTCATCTCATGGAGCCTTCAAAAATCGCTTACAATGCAACTCTCGTCATCACTTGCTGTATACTACAGCGTATTGCAATCAGCTGATATTTTAAAACTTTTAGCACCTCGATCAATTGATCGATTTGGCGTGGATTGGTCACTCAAACACGGCTTCGAAACGACTGCCGCCGACTGCTAGCTGGTTGGATCGATGTATACAAACAGCAAGCCAGCATCGATCGGCCTCAAAACGACTAGGGTTAATTAAGCTTTTCTATCGGCGCGTTTTTGCAGCCCAATTTTTACCAACATTCGAAAAAGAGAAATTTTCGCCAAAATTGATGCTTGCCCAGATGGCTTTCATGGGTTGAAAATTAAAAAAAACGGGGATGAACGTTTGAAGCCGAGCTTTGGGTGGATCCCCTTTTTTCGTGGGTCTTGTATAGACTGGGGGTCATTTCGTTAGAGCACTGACGATTCACAGTGGGGAGTTACGTGTTATTCATGTGTATAGTTGATAAGCAGCGAAGAGCGATTATGATGGAGTGTTTGCTTTGTTTGTCTTTCTCGAAATTATGATGATTGAAGGAGCCTCTGGAGAGCACTAGGTGTTGAGACTTTTTGATTTGTAGGTAGGTGCATTATGCGAATGCAAATCTTTCACGACTAATGCAATATGGGAAGAAAGTGAAATAGCATTGCGCATCGTACCTACCTAAAGCTACAAGTACTTTTCAGTGCTAAAATTAAAAAAGTGCTACTAAAACAGTAATTTTCAGTACTATTTTTTCTACTTTTGATCCTTTTACGATCCTTGTTCGGACCCGTGCCTTCGATTTTTCATTGGACCAGTTATAGCTAGCGGTGGTAATCCTTCTTGGACACCGTCTTGGAAAAAACCTCTTTCTAAAGAATATTATTTCGTTCACTTTAACAAAAATTGTCTTAATAATATTAAAGCTTCAGAAACCTGGAGGAAATTACCAGAACCCCACTCAGTGCCGTCGGTGCCAAAAGTGGGATCATGGTACAAAAAATTGTCACATGGATGCTAAATGCATGATTTGTGAAGGTTCTTCTCACGCCAAGGACGTCTGTCCAGTGAAGGAAGATACCGATAAGTTCATATGCGCCAATTGCGGGGGCAATCATAAGTCCAATTTTTGGGCTTGCCCTTCGCGTAGGCGAGTCGTCGAGGCTCGTGCCAGGCAGATGAAAGATAATATCCGTTACGATAACGGTCGTTTCCAAAATTTCCCTGGTAGAGTATCGAACAATGCTCATTTTTCAGTTAACGATCGCTTGATTAGCACTCATACCCATCAGGTAGATCATAATCATGCTCATTGACAAACTAATTTTAATCCGTCGGGGAGCCGTTCGAATCTTTGAATATCGAATATATCTATCTTTGTCGACATCGTAGCTGGTAATTTGAATTCTCCCCTTTGCATACTATGAGTGCCCGTTCTAATTGTTTCATCCTAACTTTTTTGTTTATCGTAATGATCTACTTGATGGGGCATGTGGGGGGGTTGCAATCATCATTCAGGGTCGTATAAAACATCAATAATTCTCAAATCAATTCCAACGGCAGTATTTTATTTGATGAGCGCTCTTCAGGATATTTCTCAATTCAATACCCTGATAGCCCCATCTACGATTGATTTGGTCTTAACCGACTCTAGTCACCTTTGTAGCCAACTGATTACTCATGCTGATTTTGATTCTGATCATGTCCATGTTACTGAGCCGACTGGAATATATATATATATATATATATATATATATATATATATATATATATATATATATATATATATATATATATATATATATATATATATATACATATATATATATATATATATATTTTTTTTTTTGTTTATTATAGAGGTTTTAAACCACCGGGTTCATTCGCCTCTTAGACTGGAATATATATGAAACATACATAGATAGTAATCTTGATATAAACATTTCTTTAAAAACAAAGCTTGATATTGACAATGCTCTTAAAACTTTAACATATTCCATAAAATTTGAATCCGTGATTATGGACGATGATCTTAAACTCTTGATCCGTCTTAAAAACTTGAGGAAAAGGCAATTTGAATGCACACGCTGTCCTGCTATGAAAATTATACGGCAGCATCTGCAGAAAAAAAAAGTTAAAAAACGATTTTCACAATCAAGAAACAAAAATTTTGAAAATAAAATTTCTCATTTGGAACCCTGGATCTTAGCCCTTTTGAAAATTATCTAAAATTTTGAAAAAACCTCAGAAGCCAATACCGGCGTTGAAAGAGGAAAACAAATAATTACCGTTTTGATTCATATTACACGGACATTCAAGGCATCAGTGAAGTATAACTCGTCTGAAAGCTTATAAAATAAATCATTTTGTATGATTTCTGCTTTTTATTGAGCCTTCAAAACATTTTTCTTTCGAATGATGGGGGTGAAGATTTTGATTCCGCAACGTGAACAATTTTAAATAAATTGAAACTTGTGGACTTTTCATGATTCTTATTCCGGACGCTTCCTTACTTTTGCCTCATATTCCGGACACTTTGATTCGAATTCCGGACAGCTCGTTAAAATCATAAATCGAAAAGTCAAATTATCAATTGAAATTGTAAAATCACAAGAGAGACGTCTAAGGAAGTTGGGCATGATAGATTTGCATAGATATCTATGGAAAATGTTCATTAAAACGAGCTTTGAAAGTAAGAACATTTGAACGGCAAAAATTGAAACATTTCGTGTGAAATGTTTTCCATGCAAAGAAGAGTGTCCGGAATTTGAAGCTGTCCGTAATTTGAATCAAAACGGTACTAACTAATTGCGAAAAAGCTCAAAATTTAATTTAGGACTTACTAGTCTAATAGAAAATCAAGGTACTCAGGACTTCGAAAACTTTCTCAATCAAGAGAACGTTTTCGAAAATTCCTGGGATACTGATTTAGAAGAAGTTCTCACTAGAAAAATAAAAAAAATGAAAGCCCCTGGCGATGATGGTATTTTTTACACCCTCATCAAGAAATTTCCACAAAGTAGCTTACATTATTAGTTGATATATTCAACAAATGTTTTCAATTAGCATATTTTTCTGGCAAATGGGAAACTGTAATTTTGACGAAAATAATGGTCCACATCAACGAAAATTCAATTTTTGCCAATGGACAGTTCGGATTCCGCCATGGACATTCGACCACTCATTATTTTTTACGTGTAACAAATTTGATTCATTCCAACAAATCTGATGACTATTCTACTGGTCTTGCTCTTCTAGACATAGAAAAAGAATTTGAGTGTTTGGCATGAAGGTTTGATCGTAAAGTTAAAAAACTTTAATTTTCCGACATACATTGTTAGAATAATTCAAAGTTATCTGTCAAATCGTACACTTCAGGTTAATTATCAGAACTCCAGATCTGAAAGACTTCCTGTAAGAGCTGGTGTTTCCCATGGCAGCATTTTGGGACCAATATTATACAATGTTTTCACATCTGACTTACCTGAGTTACCTCAGGGATGTCAAAAATCCTCAGGGATGTCAAAAATCCATCGTCCGCCAAAGGACAAAAACTGCGTGTCATCTGTAGTCGATTGCAAAAAAGTTTGGATATTTTTTCTTCATACTTGCAAAAATGGAAGATTTCTTCTAATGCTTCCAAAACTCAACTAATAATATTCCCACATAAACCAAAAGCTCTTTATTTGAAACCTTCAAGTAGACATGTTGTCACGATGAGAGGGGTTCCAATAAATTGGTCAGATGAAGTTAAGTATCTAGGGCTCATGCTAGACACAAATTTAACTTTCAAAAATCACATTGAGGGCATTCAAGCCAAATGTAACAAATATGTAAAATGTCTCTATCCACTTATTAATAGAAAAACAAAACTTTGTCTTAAGAACAAGCTTTTGATATTCAAACAAATTTTCAAGTCAGCCATGTTGTATGCTGTACCAATATGGACTACCTGTTGTAATACCAGGAAGAAAGCTCTGCAGAGAATTCAAAATAAAATTTTGAAAATGATTCTAAAGCTTCCTCCCTGGCATAGTTTCAATGAGTTACATAGAATATCCAATGTTTAAACATGGGATCAAATGTCAAATAAAATAATTAATAATTTCAAGCAAAAATCGTTGCAAACTTCTTTTGACACGATTGATGCGTTATATGTTTAGGTTAAGCTAGGTTAAGTAAATTGAAAACTTTTTTTCTTTTTCATAAGCAGGTTAAATCTACTCATCTGTAAACACTCTGAACTGCTACTGCAAATGAAATGTAATATGTTGTTAACCAAATGTTAATAAAAGCTTAGTTTTGTTTTACCCAGATTTTAGGATGATAGCGTTGGCTAACACAGAACACCTAGACATTAGAAATGAATGTTATGTTTGGAATGATACTAATAAAGAATTAAAAAAGACTTATGGAGCAGTATACGGCAATTCAGCCTTATAAGAACACTATATTACCTTGCAGCCATTCCATGAAAAACCGATCTAGTGGGTCACCGACTCCCGTGAAAATTTACTATTTTGTTCCTCATCCGAAATAAGCATACACGTGTTTTTGGATTTTTGGATTACGGTGACCATTTCCGAAATAGGGTGACTAGAAAATTTGAAATCTTAGGCTTTCATTCCATAAAAAAAGATTGGAAATCTGTTGAGCTGTTCAAAAGTTAAAATTTTTTTCAAAAATAAAAAAAATCTAATGCGCTGAGACCTACAGTGTGTGCCGATGAAAAACGACTGATTTTTTATGTTCAAAAAAATATATCTCAAAAACTAGAAAACATACATCGCTGAAAGTTTGACAGTAAACGTAAAATTTTCTGAACTTTCAAGAAAAAATGAGAACAGCAATAGCCCCTTTGGTCCTAAGGTCTTCAAAACACGAAAAAACGAAAATTATTTTTTTTTCATGTAAAAAACAATTTTTGTGAAATTCTATATTTTTACTGAAACAAATCTTTAGCTTTTATTTCGTCCAAAAAATTGGAAATCGGTCGAACGGTTTAAAAATTACATTTTATTTTTAAATAAAAATTTTGCAAAATCGCGATTTTTCTGGTCACAAAAAATCCAAAAACACGTGTATCCTTATTTCGGATTAGGAACAAAATAGCTTATTTTCGCGGAATTCATTTCCTATCGTTTTTTCATGGAATGGCTGTTTGACTACTTTGGCACTTGAATCTGTATTGACGTCCATAATCGTTGCTGAAAAATGATATTAAATTCATATTCCAATGTTGATTCACTTTACTTTCGCAATCATAGGTCTGAGCGTGTAAAGAAAACCATTTAATCTTACCGCAATATCGTCCAACTTAATGGCGCATGTCAGAAACGTTACCGAAAATGCACTACCAAAAAATTATAGGCGCTGACATGATTGCCTGATTTGCTTGTTTAACAAACACATTTCCAGATGATAAACGTCAATCGTCGTTCGTAATCTCCACTTTATCTCCGAACTTTCAGCGTGCCGCAGATGATTCCGTCGTCACAACAATTACCTTCAACTGTCCGATAACTGACAACTCTCTGACATTAGCGATCGTGTTGTAACTCGACGACCACCCGCGCACCCCACGCATTGCTAATTCGTGGTGTCCTCACTAAATGGTAGATACAACCAACACACATGCTGCCAAAAAAATGTGGGATCCCTTCGAGTGGAACTAATTGTGCAGACTGAAAGCAAAACATTTCGATCGCTGGAGGATGTGCGCGCCAATTACCGATCGCTTAATCTCGGCAAGGTGCTGTGCAATCCTTTTGTTGCTGCGGATGCGATTCACTATGTGATTGCGACGCATAGTGGTTCAGATTTTATAAATCGTGTCATAACCCGCAAGAGTTGGAACGCAAAATACTTAAGAGAATTTTGTACAATTACGATGAAAACCCAACATAGTCAGAAGAAATAATCGAGACAATTTTCAAATTCGGTACCAATACTTTTCCCTGTAGCATCGTTTCCCAAACTTGGCTTTCGCGACCCTCCGGCCTTTTATCACCAAAAGCGATAAATCATCAAAAAGCGATCTAAAGAGACGTTTTATTATCAAAAAGCGATCTAAAGAGACGTTGGGGGCTCGCGAAATTCAAGTCTTAGAGGCTATGCTGTAGAGCATAAGATGGATGTACCGGGTAAGTTTAAATAAGGTTTTACAAATAAATTCACTTGCAAGTTGCTGATTTGGCAAGCTATCTGCAGTTATATAAAAAAAACTTAACTGGTACAACAAAATGGACAATTTTACGGAGAAAATTGTCTTTAACCTTTCAGTCGTCACGCGGTTTGCCACCATTCGAATCACCACGCTGAAGCTGTGTACGATAAGCGAGGTTTTTTCACTACTGTTGTACAAAATACAACAGCGCGACGACTGAAGTGTTAAAATAGAATTTTCGCATTCACTCAATCGAACAAAGGTCCCGTAAGGTTCTAATCCACTTAGTCAGTTGCCATTGTGGACATGACGTCATAAAATAGTATTGTATGGTATGTTTAAAGTATTAGTACATTAAAGTCGGTTTCAGAAGAAGCATAAGTCACTCATTTTGTGCGGCCAAATTCTATGCGGATCAGACTTAATGTGATATTGTAGGTAAATGTTTGACTTTATTTTACAATTTTGACAACTTTTTGAACTGAACCACTGTGTGGCGTCGTCGTCGTTGTAGTCGCCACCGTCTTTTCCTAGGAAGTAATATTCATAAGCCATGCGAAAAACGGCGGAAAATTCACTTTCACTGCCCAGAAGACCCCATGCGGCGAAGACTCAGAAGCTGGTTGGGTTTCACTTTCTTTTACACGATCACGATGAAAAGTGTGCGTGTGCGTGCGGTTCATGAAGCCCTCGGCGTGGCGAGTGAATTGTGCGAATCATCACACCGAGGATTATCTAAGTTTTCGATGAGTTTGAGGTAGGTATGGGGTAAACTGAAGAGGATTCACATGCCAAATTTTTCACGCCCAGGGAAATTGGTTTTTCGGTAAACAAAAACAAAAACTAACTCAATGATCATCGGTAATGTTGATGAGAGAGAGGGCCCTTATGGCTTGCATCTCAAAACATCATTCAATACCCCTATTGAGCTGCTTCTTTGCGAGCATTGCGAATCGGTAATCATGAAGAGGGATGACTATTAATCGTTTTTTTGCTCATCAAGACGATGGTCAGTTGCGACGAATGTAACAGAAACAAATTTCGTAATCATTCCGACAGCGGCTTGATTTTACGTGGTTTACAAAACCTTTGATATTGGGTTTTATTTGTTATGATTGACAGCTACACAGCTAAAAAATAATGATGAAGACATTTCTAGACCTTACAGTGTCCTTAACCCTTCTAACGTCACCATAATTTGTTATATGTATTTCTTCAGTGGCGACAACATTATGTTATTTGATTATTATTGATTATCTTTGAAAGTTATTTTCGCATTTTATACATAATTGTCAAAACATTGAAATTTCACTTCAATTACTGCAGAAATACAGCCAATTCTCCATAACTCGATATTGAAGGGACCATTGTCCCCCACATTGATATTGAAGGGAGTTAGGGAGGTATCGAGCTATAGAACACAAAACCAGAGCAAATGCGATTCAAGGGACCATCTAGGAAGCCATAAAAACCAACATTTACTATGGTTCTCCAATTCGATGGCGAGGTATCGAAATATCGGGTAAGGGAGAGATGACTGTACCTGTTTTATTCATAATTTGAGAAATACTGGAATCGTGGAATTTCCCAGAGCAAGCTTAAATTTTTGTCCTGAATCCCGGGACAAACAAAATGGTCGGGAATTGGATTATCTAGTTCTTTGGTACAGCTGTCTTCTGTTTCATCAACACGATCGGCAATTTTTAGTTCTTCTTCTTCTTTCTGGCATTACGTCCCCACTGGGACAGAGCCTGCTTCTCAGTTTTTCCACAGTTATCAACTGATAGATAGATAGATAGATATCATTATTTAAGAGATCTGCCAGCCCGAGGCCCTCGACCGGTGGGATTCGAACCCACGACCCTCAGCTTGGTCTTGCTGAATAGCTGCGCGTTTACCGCTACGGCTATTTGGGCTTATAATTTTGTACTATGCTTTATAGATACCGTAAAACGGGGTAACTTTGATAGTTTTTTTTTGAAGAAAACTTGAATATTTTTGCATGTTGTTTCAAAGATTTACAATTTATATTTTTAAAACAAGTACTGGCATCCTAGCTATCGATTACAGTCGATAAAATGACAAAAGATTTATTTTGATTGGATATATAATTTTTCATATAATCGAAAGTTGGTTTTCTGTTTTGGGGTAACTTTGATAATGGAGCATACCTCGAACAAAACTGAATGAATTACGAACATTTGTAGGGCATTGCATACCTCTAGGCGTTTAACGTTATATGGAAATTTCTGACTTAGATTACAAAAATGGTCCCAGTTTGTGAAAATGCTTTCCGCTAAGAGATTTGAGACCGTATTCAAGTTCTATGATAACTAGGCTGTCAAAGATAAGTGGCCAACTATTCAAAACTACATCAAATAGTGATCGTAGAACAGATTGTTTGTAAACGTTTCGAAAATGCTAAAATTGTGTAAATTTTTTAAATTCGTATAAAAAGCCTAAAATGTTCTTGATTCAAATGAAAACCGCTCTTACATGAAGTGTCATACTAATGTTCTTTAGTTTTGCATTCGTTTTGCTTAACTGATTAACAGAAATGATGACATTTCGTTTAGTATGTGGTGGGTTACGCACTATCAAAGTTACCCGCATTATCAGAGTTACCCCGTTTTACGGTACGTGAAGTTTATAAGGCGTTGCATACCTCTAAACGTCATATGGAAATGTCAAATGTTCGCGATTCTATCGGAAATAGCTCTGACATAAAGTGTTATACTATTACTCTTCATCTTCATCTCAACCACAATAGCAAGGAAAAACATTCTCTGGGTTTATTGTTTTGTTAAAAAAAAATCTCTACCCATTTCAAGCTAAGAAAAAAAATTGATGACATTCTGATGCATAACTGGCGATTCATGACTGTATATACAGTATTGGGCAAAATATTTTTAGATTAGATTAGATTATTAGGTTATCCATTTCAATAGTTGGATCTGAGTTATTTGTGGACCGATTTGATTGACATTTCCATAGTTATTCAGATATAACTTGAATTTTAATATATATTTTAAAGATAATTTTCCAATCTCGAGTTCAAAAGCAATAATGGTTCGATTGAAGAGAGTTTTTTTTTCGACAAATCTTAATAATTGAAACAATTAAAAAAATGAGAAATAGCTTCGTGGTATTTGTGACAAAGTTGTAGATTTGGACAAGATGAAGTAGACTGATGTGTCAATTATGATGAGAGTCATTTTCTCAAAATTTGATGTGATTTGGAAGAAAATTGGTTGTACACACGCCATTTGAAGTGTTTATATGGTAAACCTTTTGTGTTCAGTCCTATAAGTGCTCTCCATAATAATCTATGTAAAAGTGAACAAACTCATCTCATGTGAAATTTTCTCAGCTACAACTTTGCCGAAGACTACATTTTGATGAGACGTGAGGATAATTTGTTATTATTGATAACAAAGTCTAAATCATGCTGAGATGATCAATCCATTACTTTCAGAGCAATACTGATTTTTTGCTGTAGAACATAATAGTATGGATTACTTTGATCTATTTTTTTCCGCCAGGAGCCCCACTGTTGTCTGCCAAACAGTTGGTGAAGCATATAAAGTGCAAACTCACCCTACGGTGGTGAATACAATTTATTCTGACGTGAAATTAAAATGTGGTCTTTGGCAAAGTTGTAGCTGGAAGAATATCACATGGGAAGAATTTGTTCACTTTTTCATAAAACATTATTACTAAGAGAAAGAGGGCTGAACACAAAAGGTTGGCGTTTTCCATAGTAATCTCCATATAAATTTCAAACGGCGTGTACACAGTCAAATTTGTTTCGAATCTTTCCAAACTTAGGGAAGATACTGTTTACCATATTTATCGTTTAAGCACAGGGGAGCCAAAATTTCAAAATTTGCATCACTCTAATGAAGAAGTTTTCTAAAGCCAGTTTTTTTGTGTAGGGTTTACTCATTTTCAGATGAGTCGTTTACAATTTTTCGTCAAAAATTTCAGTTTGGTCAAATGGTTATGCATTTTGAACTCGTGATTTAAAAAAATACTAAAAATTATACAGTCGACTCTCGATATCGAAGGGACCGTCGAGATAGAGAGAAATCCGGACATAGAACAAATGTTTAATGAATACTATATTGAAATCAGGAAATCAGGAAAATTAAAAACAGTTAGACGTCATTCCGTCCTCGCAAGTTGTTTTGAATCCCTTAAATCTAGTTTTGTAACTTTTGATAATTGGCATATCATACGGCGAGAAAATCTACTAAAAATATGAAAGAAACAGCATCCTAGCTGGTTGGGACGTAACGCTATAAGAAGAGAAAGGATATGAAATGCTGTTAATTCAATTCTGTGTTGAAAAAAAAAATCATGAAGTTTAAGGCCTAATAAGACAACGGCTTTTATAATCACTTTTGGATTAAAAATCAATAATTTTGAGCCGTAGAAAGACATCAGGTGCATGATATTCTGGACGTTTCCCATTAGGGCCCCTACCGAAACCGATATTCGATGACCATGTTGCCGAAATGATCACTGAAATTTTATAAATTGACGCTTATATTGAGCGATTCGGTAATCCAATCCGCATGGTTATTAAATGAATTAACTCATTACGAGTGGTAAAGATGGACAAATTATGGGTGAAATTATGAAAAAAACCACGTGCTCGGCTGGGATTCCAACCCAGGACTCTTGTATGCTAGACGAGCGCTTTACCAACTAAGCTACCGAGCCACTTGGAGACCCAATAACAATTGAAATTTTATGATATATAAAATTTTCCATTGATCTTTTAAGTTTTTATCCATTCCCATTCCTTTTTTTCAATACCATAGGTAGCACAACAAATTCGAACCTCGATCTGGAACCATAACCAAATTTAAAATTTTCAATATATTCTCATTTACAACCCATTTGTGATTTTTCCCGAAAATCTTATCAGAATCGATCGAATGATGGCGAAACTAGAGAATGATGAAGCTTTGATGTCGCTACCCAGTACTGCAAAGGTTAATCGCATTTGAGTAGTATAGAAGTTTTCTATGCACCGCCGTACGGGGTGACATTGAGCCATAAGGTTAACTTTGGGCCAAACGAATAATAAAATAATGAAAACAATGTGACAAGCTTCAAGAATACGTAACAAATAGCCACTAGATGGTCAATGATTGGTTCTCGTTCTCTCTAGCCATGAGACGCATCGAAAAGGGCGGTCAAAGTCACCCCCTAGGCCCAATGTCACTCTTCACGACGGTACTCTTTTTTTTAAGTTTGAGTAACAATGTACGGAAACAAAATTATGTTTTTATGTTTTTATTTTCTTAGTAACGGGATGGCTTTTAATCAAGTATTTATTGAACATGTGTTATTTGTGGAAAGTCGATACGAGCTAAGACAAAACCGTAATCCGGAACATCAGGATCCATTTTTTTACAATATATTGGGAGCCCAGAGAGCTGTACTATCGCTCAACTATTTAGCAAGGCTAAGCTGAGAGTCGTAAGTTCAAATCCTACTGGTCGATATTTTTTTCGCAAAGGAATTATTTTCGACTTTCCATGGCATACCTTCGTGCCTTCCACACGATATACTCATGCAAAAATGGTCAATAGGCCAAGAAAGCTTAGAAACAGGCTCTGTCTCAGTAAAGACGTAACGCCAGAAATAAATTTTAATTTGATAGAAAAACTTTCTTATCCACGTTTTCTTGTTACCCACAAAAGGGAAAGGATTGCGGGGGAATGTGTGGCCATTTGAAAATTCAAGGCTCTTCCCACGATTTTAGGGGTCAACAACAAAGGCTCATGATTCCGCTATGCTAAACCATATTTAATGGTTTTAATGTGAGTTGAACCCATAATATAAACAGTGCTTGAATTTAAGTGGAAAATAATCATCATCGTTTTACAAAATTTCAAAACCAGTTTTTTCATTCAAAGTTGAAGCAATGTTCAAGAAAATCTATCATTGCATTGCACTGGCTATCTGTAATGCAATGATTGATTTTCATAAGGATTTCTTCAAATTTGAACCAAAAAATCGGTTTTTAATTTTTAATGATTGCTGATGATTGAATGATGGATTCTTGAGCCTTAAAGAGCATCAACAACCAACATTATAGTATCAATTTCAAATTTAACTACTGTCATCAGCAACTAAAAAATTAAATGAAACAGTACTCACCCCATGTCCAGCACCACTCAGGTACAGCTGCCACAGCGGTTCCTGCAGGCCCACCAGGCTGGTGACCTTATCCTTCAGTGGCAGCGAGCCAAGACATCGCACCGAAAAGGTTTGCCCATTGGCGGGTGGTGCCGCCGCTGCCGCTACACCTCCGACGTCTTTTTCCGCTCCACCGTGCTCCTTGGCCACATCGTTAAACATTCGTTCGATCTGCGCTTGGACGCAGTTGCTACTTCCCCGGCGGCTGACATGACTTCCGCCACTGCCTCCACTACCACCACCACCACCTCCCGGGCCACTTGCACGCATATCCCGCAAATTGTTCGCCACTCCGCTGATGTCCAGATTGTCCCGATCGTTGATGATGCCCCCGCCGATCCGACTAACGCCACTAATCGATCCAGCGCCATGGATCGACGAAGACCGGCGGCGACCTCCGGGCCCTATTCCGAGGTTCAACGAGCTACGATCATCGATCCGTTGGCTGATGATCGATCTAGAATAGGAATAGACATCGTCGTTAGCTTGCGGGCCCTTTCGGAATTTGCGCCCAGCGCCAGGATCGAAACCGGGACCGGGATCATGGGAACCGGGAACAGAGGGACCAGAACCACCAGACCGCAGGTTGCGCCGATGGTTCGGATTAATCGGGTTATTGATTACGGGATCGTTGGGGCTCGGGGTTACACAGATATGCTCCCCGGTACTGTTATAGTTATTAGTAAACCCATTGCCGCCGGTGTTAGGGCATTTGTCAGTCCGGGAATTGGTAGTGTTATCGTAAAGGCATAGCTGGTGGATTATGAACACAAAGAAATCACTAACTGTTTGCCACATTGAACCGACTCGTGCGGAGAATGAGCATCGGATGCACACTGCGTATTGCACATGAGGGGCTCTGCAGTTATCACTTCGAATTGTATTTTCCCCCGCTAAAAGAGTTACTCGACAGATGAAGATGTCGGATGTCACAAACGAACTTTATCTTCCCTAGGTCGCCAATTTTGCGCAAATTCTTCGCAAGCGTTAATTGCCTTCTGCAAAGATCACTGTTTCTGACCATCAATTAACTTTCGTCAGCAAACCGTCAGATTTCACACACTGTAGTCGATCATACAAATCGATTCCGGCCGTATCGAAAAAAAAGTTGTTTCGTTCAGCCAAAACAGCCCCCAACAACACTTTGGCACACTGTCTTCTGCTGGTTCGGCAATCGACACGAAGGCGACGAAGAAGGCTTGTTAAACACCATTAATCATTTATGAGAATCACAAATTGTCGAAATTCGGCCAATTAAATGCATCCCCTCGCGCGTCAACTCAATCAAAACGAAACGCACAGAGGAAAAGCTTAAACGCGATCTCTCTTCGGCTAAACACAACACGAAGGCGTCGTCACCTAACAGTCTCCTAATGGTCAGACGAGAGATAAGCCTATAACAATCACCGAAAACACACAACAAAATCCGGAGATCACTCGTGCACGATTTTCACGCCGAAGAAACGAACGGTCAGAAAACGCGAGCTTCGAGGTTTCAAAAAATGCGTTCCGCACTGCACAAGGTTCGAGCGACGATTGAACGGTACCGACCAGAGCCCGGTATCATCCAAAGACACCATCCGAAGACTTTTCTCCGGCGCCCGTTGCAGTCCATTTCCCGCTGACCTTTCTCCTAAACGTGCGAGCAAACGTGTTTGGCGGCTTAGACTCGCCATCGCGTCGCGGCGTCGCGTCGGATGCCGAGCTTTCAAAGTTTATGAACCGATTCGAATAGGAAGCTTTTCGTCGATCGTTTTCCCTTGGAGATGATTTCTGTTTCATTCGCGTTCCAATTTTGTGATCGAACTAGAGCTAATAGGTAATGGCTTAGGAACCTAAACTGCCCATAACTGCATATTTCTAACATTCGAAAAAAGTAGGCATTGAGTAAATGGAATATTAGGAGTGCATTTTATAGCAGTAGGGGAAGGGGTGGTAAAATGAACACCTTAAGGATATCATCTTGTTTCAGATAGAAAAACGAGGAATTTGTATAGTCTATCGCACAGTATCAAAAATAAGGATGTTACCTATAGCAGCGACATGAATTCAAACTAAAATAGCTATATTTTCACATATTTTTATTGCTAGCATAAAAAGATGCAAATGTTCATTTTACCTGCACTATGTGGGTAAAATGAACAGCTGTTGGTGTTGGTGGTAAAATGAACATCATGCAAAAAACGTGAGCAAAACAAAATTTTTGAAAATGATTATTGCGTTCTCGAAAATATATCTATTAAGGATAGTAATACATTCAAACAGAAATCCAAAGGTATCCAATTTGACATCATATCATAACGATATTCACCTCAATGAAAAACCTAAAGACATCCGAGCTAAAAGTTACGTCAGTTTCAATTTTCTAGCGTGGTTTTCTAAAATCTTAGTCTTCGTTGATATTTTCAGTTTAGTTGACCTCCGTATCAATCCGAACACTCCGATTTATGCTCTTAATCATCCGTGCGTGATAAAAATTCATTGAAGTTTGTTTTTTTCTCGGTAAAAGGCACGGTGTTCATTTTACCACCACTTCCCCTATGGGAAGTAACTGAAGTCAAAAAAATACCATAAATGCAATAGTAATTATTTGAGGCTGAAATTTTGTACAGCTGATATTGCATTATCACACTAGGATGCTCATGTATAATTTCAAAGTGACTGTTATGCGTTTACAAAAGCCAATGTGACAAAACAACTTGGTATTTTTTTCGAATTCGCTAGAACAATCTCACAGATTTTAGAGAGTCGATCGAAAGTGTTTATCATTTGATGACTCTTCACGGTATTAACTCGGAATTGTCAAACATGTCGAATGTGACAAATATGCTGTTATGGGCAGTAAAGTGGTCGTGAAAAAAGTGAATAGAGACATGATTCATGATAAGTTGGTTCATCATGAAGGTTATGAATAGAGTGGAGATTATGGAAAGGTATTATTTCGGAATTTTTGGTCATAATCTTCATCAGTTCATGAAACATATTATGAATCATAAAGTTGTTTCGTCGGTATTCATGAAGAAATATTTGGTGGTATTCCTCGATAATTTCCTGGTGGCATTCTTGGAGATATTCCTGAAGAGATTATCTGAGGTATTCCTGGAAGGGATTCCAGCAGTAAAAATTCTTGAAGGATTTTACAAGGAAAATTTATGAAGATGTATTGTGTACCTCCACTTATTTAAATGAAAGCTTATACCAACCATCAGGGTTCATTTTAAATTTGAACTTCTCGTCACTTGATCACTTGATCACTTTGTTTTGATTCTGCATATTGTTTCATGATATTCCATTCGATTTAACCCGTTTAATAAGTTGAATAACGTCTGAATCATTTTAAATTTGAAAAATGTGCAGATTAGTGGGGTGCAAATTTAAAAATGTTCTGATTAAAAGCAAAAGGAGTCCCGGTGCCTAAGGAAATTGCTTGAAGAATTCTTGGATGATTATTTTGAAAATTAGTAGAATAAGTAGAATACCTAAAAAAGCCTGTGATACATTCCTAGGAAAACCACTATAGGAATTTCGTACTACAAAGTAGTAACTTGATTAATCCCGCAAAATTGTAGTGGTAATTAATTTCATGATATATTTTATAGTTTAAAGACACATAGTTTGGTTCGCTATGATTACGTTTGTGGTTAAAGTTTAAGTTTAAGTTGATTTAAGTAAATGTAAACTCTCATTCAAAAGTTAAGGGTCACCACCTGAAAAAATATACATACGATTATGGTCAACTGAGGTGTAGAATGAATAAATCTTACTTTGTAGGAACTTTGAACAAACATTTGAATATTGTTTATCAAATTTCAACTTGAGATTGTGACACAAGTCAAAAACTAAACTGGAAAAAACAAGTCAAATTTTCTTAGCATTGAATCGACCAATATTTTGAATCAATGAGGCATCAGGAATTTAATCTCTTATTTTTTAAAGGGACCTGCAAAATTTTGGAGGAAAAACCTGAAAAAAATGTTCTTCTTCTTCTTCTTGGCATTACGTCCTCACTGGGACAGAGCCTGCTTCTCAGCTTAGTGTTCTTATGAGCACTTCCACAGTTATTAACTGAGAGCTTTCTTTGCCAAACTGCTATTTTCGCATTCGTATATCGTGTGGCAGGTACGATGATACTCTTCTTCTTCTTTATGGCGTT
The DNA here is from genome assembly GCF_002204515.2 of Aedes aegypti. Classification (NCBI taxonomy): domain Eukaryota; kingdom Metazoa; phylum Arthropoda; class Insecta; order Diptera; family Culicidae; genus Aedes; species Aedes aegypti. The sequence goes on from NC_035109.1 coordinate 111,914,662, forward strand.
ACGTCCTCACTGGGACAGAGCCTGCTTCTCAGCTTAGTTTTCTTATGAGCACTTCCACAGTTATTAACTGAGAGCTTACTATGCCAATGACCATTTTTGCATGTGTATATCGTGTGGCAGGTACGATTATACTCTATGCCCTGGGAGGTCGAGAAAATTTCCAACCCGAAAAGATTCTCGACCGGTGGGATTCGAACCCATGACCCTCAGCTTGGTCTTGCTGAATAGCTGCGCGTTTACCGCTACGGCTATCTGGGTCGATGATACTCTATGCCCAGGGAAGTCAAGGAAATTTCCATTACGAAAAGATCATGGACCGACTGGGAATCGAAACTTTCAGCATGGCTTTGCTTTGAAGCCGCGGACTCTAACCACTCGGCTAAGGAAGGCTCCTGTTATTCAAGTCATCCTGCAAATGTTTGAAATACCCTCTATTATTGTGTATAATCCGTAGAAAAAATAATAAAAATAAGTCAAATGTTCTTGAGAGAACAGATGAAAAATTAAAGAAGGGTGTCTCTTAGAAAATCCTAGCGAAACATTTTTAAGGAATCCTTGCTGGAGCACCGGGAGGTGTCTCTAAAGGAAGATTTTAAGCAATCCTGGAAGTAATCACTGGATTGTTTCCTGGGAGCATCTCTATACGCATTTCGGTATCAATTCGTAGTCAAATTTCCATAAAAGAATTCCAAGAAGAATATTGTATAAAACCCCAGATGTGTCATTAGGAATATCCAAAGGTTTTCATGCAGAGTTCCAGGATTACTATGATCAGAAGGTTCTTCAATACTTCCTGAAAGTACACTTCTGGAGGAAGAAATTCCAGAAATTATGCCTGAAGAAATCATGAATTTCTTCCAGAATTCCAAAAGGAACAATTTGAAAAGTTCTCAATAGAACTTTTGCAATAAATTCAGATCCACTTTATATGGAATACATAAACAAGTTCACAGAAAATACAAAAGTGTGTTCTAGAGAAATAAAAATATTTTTTTTTGTTGAAGATTTCTAGACAAATTTCCTGGAGGTTTTTCAAATGTAATTTTTGGAGAAACTCCAGAAGGTAGGTTTGGTCAAAAATCACATTTCATAAACCCAAACCCGACCCGTATCCGACATATTTTATTTTTTAAAACCCGGGCCCGACCCAAACCTGAAAAAATAATTTGTTTCCGAACTCAAGCAAAAAAATTTCTGTTTATAAACCCGGAAGCAACATTTGAGAAAATCCTTCTAAAACCCAGTTCAGTTTAAAATTACTAGTAAATTAATCTTTTCTGACATACGTTGGAGAGTGTTCTTTCTTTCTCTGCTCATAATGATCACCAAAGACGACTCAAACCCGACCGAAACCTAACATTTTCCAAGCCAAACCCCGACCTAAATCTCTCAAACTCTACCCGAACCTGAACTCCAAATTATTTTTGAACGCGAACCCGTCGGGTTGGAAGCCCGAGACCAGACTATCTCCAGCATCCCAGAAATAAAAATTGGGAGATCAAGAAACTCCCAGATAATTTTTTGAAAAAAACCTTCGATGAAGTTCCTTGAATAATTCTTCAAATCATTCCTGAAGCAATCCTCAAACGAACTACTATGTTGTTGTTTTGAGTTATCTCCAGTATAATTCCTTGTAATTTTCTTCGTGAAAAAGAGGAGAGAAATTGCTTTAGCAATCTCTATTGAAAGATCTGGAAATGCTGATTGTGATTTTGAAAGAAACCTTTACGACTTAGAAGTTTAGGGTTTAGGGTTAAACATTTCCTCGAATTTTCACCGCATTGAGAAATTGATCTAAGACTTCACCTCGCTTGAGCTGTGTATCACGAGCGAGGTTTACGAGGTTACACTACAAGTACAACATTACAACGACACGCGTGGTGCGTGAAAAGAGGTTGTCCATGAATCACGTGATTTATACAAAAACAAAAAATAAAATTTGTTTGTACCGTGTTCATTGGCCACAACTCTCTTCCCCCTATATGGTTCCTTAAAAACCGACCTCTCTCCCTATATGACTCCCTCGCCCATCTTTATGTACATCACTTACAATATGGGTCAAGATTATTAATCCCTATATCCCACATGTGAGCGGTTGCACAGAAAATGACGACTTTTTTCACAAATTTCATTTTTATATTTTTTGATTTGGATGAAATTTTGCACATGCTTTCTTTATGCCCAAAAATGCCTTTTTGCATCATCGGCTCGCCATTTTGACTCTAGCTTTACTTTTGACATAACTTTTTTGTCCATGATTTCTCCATCTTGACCCACTGTGCAAAAGACTTCATTTTTTGTCTACTTCAACATATAAAAAAAAATCAGAAGTACGATTTTTGAGAAAATTGATTTTTAAGCTTTATATTCGATATTTTACAACATTTTTTTTTACAGTGTATATTTTTTTTCAGATAGTCCCAACAATAACCTAAAACTTTGCGGAAGACTCCAAACTGATCGGACTAACCGTTTTTAAGTTATATTATAATGACCGAAAATTGAAAATTATATCATAATTTTGTATTAAAATCGCTGTATGTATACAACGGTAAAAGTTAGCCTGATTTTTCCGTATACCTTTTTTGTTGTAAATTTTGCGTACTTTCATAAAATCGAATTTAAAAATATTTAAAAAGTTTATTATGACCATTTTCAAAAATTCACCTTTTTTTCAAAAAATCATAATCTTTTTGTCCATGATTTCTCCATTTTGACCCACTGTGCAAAAGACTTCATTTTTTGTCTACTTCAACATATAAAAAAATAAAAAAATCAGAAATACGATTTTTGAGAAAATTGATTTTTAAGCTTTATATTCGATATATAAAAAATAACAACATTTTTTTACAGTGTACAGTAACTCTCCCTTACTCGATATTCCGTATCTCGATATCGAGTTAGAGAACCATAGTAAAGGTTGGTTTTCATGGCTAACTCTATAGTCCCTTGGATCGCAGTTGCTTTGGTTTGTGTTCTGTAACTCGATACCTCCCTAACTCGATGGTCCCTTCAATATCGAGTAAGAGAGAGATGACTGTATATTTTTTTTCCAGATAGTCCCAACAATAACCTAAAACTTTGCGGAAGACACCAAACTGATCCGACAAACCGTTTCTAAGTTATATTATAATGACCGAAAATTGAAAATTATATCATAATTTTGTATTAAAATCGCTGTATGTATCTTTAAAACGGTAGAAGTTAGCTTGATTTTTCCGTATACCTTTTTATTGTAAATTTTGCGTACTTTCATAAAATCAAGTTCAAAAATATTCAAAAAGTTTATTATGACCATTTTCAAAAATTCACCTATTTAAAAAAAATCATAACTTTTTTGTCCATGATTTCTCCATCTTGACCCACTGTGCAGAAGACTCCATTTTTTGTCTACTTTAAAATATAAAAAAATCAAGAAAACGATATTTGTGAAAATGGATTTTAAAGCTTTATTTTCGAAAAAAATACAATTACAAAATTCGTCCATTTATACGCATAAGTTATACAGAAGTATTGTTGGATTGTTACTTTTACTTTGGAATAACAAACTGAAATCCTTCTATTTTATTTATGAACATATGTGTATTCATCTGTCTAGAACAATTTATATGGTCAAATAAGGTACGATACTATGCGTTCAATTGGAAAATTAGTATATTTTGCTCTTTTACAACTCAACTTAGATAAAACACGAAAAGTTTCGAGTAAATTTTGAAATTATTGTTATTTTATTTTTTTTTATGTCAGAAATGTTAAAAAAAACTTTTAGGTGGATTAATTCAAATTTTCTATGGTCAATTTGACAAATTCAAGCTAGGAATGGAAGAAAATAAAGGAAAACAACATTTTCGGATATTAAAGCTCAATAAAATTCTCGTAAGCAGTCTGCCAATAAATGATGATAATTCTTGATCCACTTACCCCACCCCATTTAAAAGTAGGGGTAAGTGTATCATGTCCAATATATTTGTATTTATTTATAAAAATTACATATTTTTCATTGTGATTCATTCAATTAGAACTGAAGTGCTCACCATATTTCGAAAAAAATAATAGAATTCGATTTAAGACAGAGATACAATGGATTTTTGAATGATGGAAAACAATTTTCAAATTAATTACTTTTTGCCGCTAACAAGTTTGCTTGTGTTAGTGTACGTGTAGTACCAGTTTTGCAATAGTATCAGTGTGGGCATAAGAATATAACCTAAAACGAATCAATGGTGCGAAAACATTCAACATATTCAAGTAATTATGCTTCATTTTGACAAATGATCCACTTGCCCCTCTGATACACTTCCCCCACTGTACCTTATGTTTTACTATCCTGGAAACGATTCGCACAAAAATCCGGGACAGGGTTATCAAATAATCGTTGGTGTCCTTCTGACAGTATATATTCGGTTGATTTTTCTATGGGATTCTGAGCAGGATTTTTAAAAATCCTAGTTGGCCAACTCATATAGTACACGACAATTTTCCAATAAATTTGGAGATTTTGACGGAATCTTGGATACAAATCTTACAAAATTCTAGACAAGATTTTTGGAATTGGATACACAGCGTAACAAAAATGACCTTTTTGCGTGTCTTAAGGATCAAATTATGTGTCTCTTATAGATTTTGTGTCGCTGAATCTGATGCCGTTTTCAGAAATGTTCCAGTACGTCACAATTTTTAGCTACAGCTCGCCAAAGTTGTACAAAACACAGGTTTTATTGATGTTTACATGAGATTTAAAGCATGATTTATCAATTTTTTTGTAATCTAACCCGCCAAGCATGCAGAATAGACTTAAACTTTCAATTTAGATATAAATTAGTTGAAATTGCACGATAAAATCTGGATAAAATCGATTTTTTCAACATTCTTGCAATCTCCATACAAAATTCTTTTTAACTTTTATGGCAAAGTACAATACTGTGGGCTTCGTGGCCGTGCGGTTAGTGTTACCAAGCATTTAGCCGCATCGAGTCAAGGGGTGTGGGTTCGATTCCTGCTTCAGTCCGGAAAATTTTTCGTCAGGAAAGTTTTTCGACTGTGCCACTGGGCGTTGCATGCTAGTCCGTTGTCTAGTGTGGTGCTTCCTTCAAAGGGCAAATCGTCCACTGGAAGCATTAACGTGTCGGTGTCTTTTAAAAAAAAAAAAAATACTATTCTAAACCACCAAAAAAATAACTTTTTACCATCGACAGTACTATGGACTGTGTTAAAAAGTATTGTTTTACTGAAGAAGTTTCAATTCTGTGACAAATTAAGCAAATAAATGGTCATACAAGCTGGCAAACTTGCATGCAAGTTGATTAAAATAGTCAAATTTTGCATTTTCAACGACCAATATCTCAAAAACTAGACGTGCTATGATATTTCTGAAAACGGCAATGGATTCAGTAACCCCTAATTAAGTAAATAGCGGTACTTTGATGCTTGTGTGTGTGTGTGTGTGTATGTACAATCCATCTCCCACTGACCGGCAGTGCTTTTATGGAAGAAAATTGTATGCATGTATTTTTGATACCCTTCGATATCTTTATATCTGCAGACAATTTTAGCCCGGGAGATGAAAGGTGATAGCTCTACTGAAATTCCAACGACCCATTTCAAGAATGGCAGTAAATACACACACATTCTGAGGTCATTTTCATATACAGTAAGCCCCGCATAAAAACACCCAGACATCAAATGGATATATGAAATGTTTTTACACTTCCCGAATCGAAAATTAAATTTTCGACCCTGGCACGTATTTAGTTTCAAATGATAATAGGTGAGTAAATAATAATAATGAACGATTTTACCTGGATGTAATGCTCTTTTTTTTCCGTCGCCACACTGAGCTTACCGCCAAATATTATACACTTTTTCACTGCACTGCGCGCATAACATGATCGCTTCACCCGCCCCCGCAGGAGCAAGCGTCACGGTCAAAGGATCACACACCAAATAGCGGTACTTTGATGCTTGAGACAAAATCGTGTTGCGCAGTGATATCTATTATTATTAAAATGAGGTAAAATAGTTATATATAAACAACTTAGAAGTAGAGTAAAATATTTTAAGAAAATAGTAAAATGTATAGTAAGATTTGTATCGTTTGAAGCATAGATAAATAAACAAAACGAGAGAGCAAACGTGTTTTGTATCTCACCGTCGTCACGACGTCTCGTCGCGTCGAACGAAAAGCTTTCAATAGACTGCGCATACGAACCGATTCGAAAAGGAAGCTTTTCGTCGATCGTTTCCCTTTGGAGGTGATTTCAGTTTCATTCGCGTTCCAATCGGACGAGTTGTTGCTCACGCGAAAGAAAACATACAGGGGATCGCGAGAGAGCTTTCGTCGATCAACGTTCGAAGCGGTTGAAGAATCCCGTTCACCCACTTTGGAACTTGAAACGCGAGGTTGATGTGCTTTCGGTCGTTCAGAGCTACCCAGACCTAGGTCAACATTTGCAAACTTGTCTGAGCATTGGGAAAACTCGATAAAAAGTGAACGTGTTTTTGCGCGACTGCCCAGCGGACGGATTTTCTCCTGTGGATACCTGGATGCGCTTGTTGCTGATAGCGATAAAATAGGACAAATAATATGTATGCAACGAGTAGGTTGGGAAATTCAGGTTGCGCTTCATTGACTGATAGAATTTTTAAGTGAACAAGTTGAATGGAAAGCTTGCTCGGACGTTGTTTATGAACTTAATAATGGGGATGTTATACGGATAAGATATCGTCTGTAAAGCCGCCTCTTACATTGTACAAATAAGGTCACCTTTTCGACATGCAAAACGTGTATCTATAAAGGAGCAGAAAAATGTATGTATGTAGAAGAAATATACTGTCATTGATAGTAGCAATGCATAATGGTTCCATTTGCTCTTCGAAACGGTCACAAATCATCTTTTACATTATCTGATAAAAAATACTATCGTAAATAATAAATCTAAGTATGTACACAGATAAAAATATTTAAATTTCAATGAAGCGTAAACAGAAGAGTATAGTAAAAGTAAATCAAATTCATCTATTGCTACAGCATCACGTTTGATTTTCAACTAATGATGCTAGAATGTTACATGATCGTGTAAATTTAAAGTGCATTCGATTGAAAATTAAGCAATTTGGCGTTGACATTTCAATTCATTTTGATGCTCCGAATATGTGCATGAAAATAAACTGAAATTTACAACATATTGTTAGCTGTGTATATGAAATTAGGGGCCTTCCTTAGCCGAGTGGTTAGAGTCAAAGCCTGAAGTTGTCTGAGTTCAAATCCCGGTCAATCCAGGAGCTTTTCGAAATGGGAATTTCCTTGACTTTCCTGGGCATAGAGTATAATCGTACCTGTCACACGATATACGAATGCGAAAATTTAATCTTTGGTAAAGAAAGCTCTGAGCTGAGAAGCAGGCTCTATCCCAGTGAGGACGGTAATGCCAAGAAGAAGAACAAGCGTGGTATTATTTTCAGTGGCCATTTGCGACTGTTCTAGAGTGCAAATGTGCAACCATATGTGTCTGGCACATATTGAAAGTAGCAGATTTTGAATACAGAATCCTTTCGAGTGGGTTAAGTTTCCTGGACATAGGATGCAATTTTGGTTAAAGTAAGGTGGGGCAAAAGTACGATTTTAGTAGTATAATCTGAATTTTGAGAAAAGGAATAGAAGTTGAAAAAGAAATAAATACCACACAGTGAACCTTCATCATATTGGCTTAAATTATGGTGAACAAACTTGTGTCAAAATATTTACACATTTTTAGTTAAAACAGTTTCAAAATTGACTGTCTTAAATGAACTTTTGCCCCATCGGTGGGGCAAGAGTTCGAACCTAGTGTGTGGCAAAAGTTGTCAGAAAACTTTCAAGCCCAAACATGTTTTTGTTGGCTTTACTTCCAGCTCTCTAGGTACTCAGCTTTCAGAGAATTTAAAGATTTCTTCATGGCCTAAAATTTTCGATACATGCTTCTGTTATAAAAATATCATGTATTGCTACAAGTCTACTGAATTCTATGCTATAAATTCAAACACAATGAAGCATTCTAAAATTCTAGCTTCTCTTAAAATTTAAAATGAAAATATCCTAGTCTCACTATGGTCCTCCGAACATTTAGGGGGTTAGTGTCAGGCCCTGCAAGCCAGCCGTAAAAAAATCAAGCAACGAACAATCAACGAGAGAATACGAACCGGGACAATCGGCGAAGACCACAGCGACGTAAAGGGACTAGCGATTGGAAGCTCGGTACGTGGAACTGTAAATCTCTCAACTTCATCGGGAGCACACGCATACTCGCCGACGTGCTGAAGGACCGTGGATTCGGCATCGTAGCCTTGCAGGAAGTGTGTTGGAAGGGATCAATGGTGCGAACGTTTAGAGGTAACCATATTATCTACCAGAGCTGCGGCAATACACATGAGCTGGGAACAGCTTTTATAGTGATGGGTGATATGCAGAGGCGCGTGATCGGGTGGTGGCCGATCAATGAGAGAATGTGCAAGTTGAGGATCAAAGGCCGGTTCTTCAACTTCAGCATAATAAACGTGCACAGCCCTCACTACGGAAGCACTGATGATGATAAAGACGCTTTTTACGCGCAGCTTGAACGCGAGTACGACAGTTGCCCAAGCCACGACGTCAAAATCATCATAGGAGATCTAAACGCTCAGGTTGGCCAGGAGGAGGAATTCAGACCGACGATTGGAAAGTTCAGCGCCCACCGGCTGACGAACGAAAACGGCCTACGACTAATTGATTTTGCCGCCTCCAAGAATATGGCCATTCGTAGCACCTACTTCCAGCACAGCCTTCCATACCGATACACCTGGAGATCACCACAGCAGACAGAATCGCAAATCGACCACGTTCTGATTGATGGTCGGCACTTCTCCGACATTATCGACGTCAGGACCTATCGTGGCGCTAACATCGACTCTGACCACTATCTGGTGATGGTCAAACTGCGCCCAAAACTCTCCGTCGTTAACAACGTACGGTACCGACGGCCGCCCCAGTATGACCTAGAGCGGCTCAAGCAACCGGATGTCGCAGCGGCATACGCGCAGCAACTTGAGGCTGCATTACCGGAAGAGGGTGAGCTGGACGAAGCCCCTCTTGAGGACTGCTGAAGAACAGTAAAAGCAGCCATCAACGATGCAGCTGAGAGCAACGTCGGGTACGTGGGACGGAGTCGACGGAACGATTGGTTCGACGAGGAGTGCCAGGAGGTTTTGGAGGAGAAGAATGCAGCGCGGGCGGTCATGCTGCAGCAAGGGACCCGGCAGAACGTGGAACGCTATAAACGGAAACGGCAACAGCAGACCCGCCTCTTTCGGGAAAAAAAAGAACGCCGCCAGGAGGGGACGGAGTGCGAGGAGATGGATCAGCTGTGCCGGTCTCAGGAAACCCGTAGGTTCTATCAGAAGCTCAACGCATCCCGCAACGGCTTCGTGCCGCGAGCCGAGATGTGCAGGGGTAAGGATGGGAGCATTCTGACGGACGAGCGTGAGGTGATCGAAAGGTGGAAGCAGCACTTCGACGAGCACCTTAATGATGCTGAGAGCACAGGCAATGAAGGACGGGACAACGGAGGAAATGCCTTCGTCAGTACTGCGGAAGATGGAAACCAACCAGCCCCCACTTTGAGGGAGGTTAAGGATGCCATTCACCAGCTCAAGAACAATAAAGCTGCTGGTAAGGATGGTATCGGAGCTGAACTCATTAAGATGGGTCCGGAAAGGCTGGCCATTTGTCTGCACCGGCTGATAGGCACAATCTGGGAAACAGAACAGCTACCGGAGGAGTGGAAGGAAGGGGTAATCTGCCCCATCTACAAGAAAAGCGACAAGTTAGACTGTGAGAACTTTCAAGCGATCACCATTCTAAATGCGGCCTACAAAGTACTATCCCAGATCATCTTCCGTCGTTTGTCACCCGTAGTAAACGAGTTCGTGGGAAGTTATCAAGCCGGCTTCGTTGACGGCCGATCGACAACGGACCAGATCTGTACAGTAAAGCAAATCCTCTAAAAATGTCGTGAATACCAGGTCCCAACGCATCACCTTTTCATCGATTTCAAGGCGGCATACGACAGTATCGACCGCGTAGAGCTATGGAAAATCATGGACGAGAACAGCTTTCCCGGGAAGCTCACGAGACTGATAAGAGCGACGATGGAAGGTGTGCAAAATTGTGTGAAGGTTTCAGGCGAACACTCCAGTTCGTTTGGATCCCACCGGGGACTACGACAAGGTGATGGACTTTCGTGCCTGTTGTTCAATATTGCGCTAGAAGGTGTTATGCGGAGAGCCGGGCTTAACAGCCGGGGTACGATTTTTACGAGATCCAGTCAATTTGTTTGCTTTGCGGATGATATGGACATCGTCGGCCGAACATTTGAAAAGGTGGCAGACCTGTTCACCCGCCTGAAACGCGAGGCAGCAAAAGTTGGACTGGTGGTGAATGCGGCCAAGACAAAGTACATGCTAGCTGGTGGGGCCGAGCGCGACAGGGCTCGCCTAGGTAGCAGTGTTACGATAGACGGGGATACGTTCGAGGTGGTCGACGAGTTCGTCTACCTTGGATCCTTGCTGACGGCTGACAATAACGTTAGCCGTGAAATACGGAGGCGCATCATCAGTCGGGCCTACTATGGCCTCCAGAAGAAGCTGCGGTCAAAAAAGATTCACGCCCGCACCAAATGTACCATGTACAAAACGCTCATAAGGCCGGTAGTCCTCTACGGGCATGAAACGTGGACGATGCTCGAGGAGGACCTGCAAGCACTTGGAGTCTTCGAACGTCGGGTGCTTAGGACGATCTTCGGCGGTGTGCAGGAGAACGGTGTGTGGCGGCGAAGGATGAACCACGAGCTCGCCCAACTCTACGGCGAACCCAGTATCCAAAAGGTGGCCAAAGCTGGAAGGATACGATGGGCAGGGCATGTTGCAAGAATGCCGGACAGCAACCCTGCAAAGATGGTGTTCGCTTCGGATCCGGTTGGTACAAGAAGGCGTGGAGCGCAGCGAGCTAGGTGGGCGGATCAAGTGCGTATCGATTTGGCGAGCGTGGGGCAGAACCGAGGATGGAGAGATGCGGCCACGAACCGAGTATTGTGGCGTGAAATTGTTGATTCAGTGTTATCTGTGTAGATGTTAACTAAATAAATGAATGAATCCTAGTCTCATCCTCTTACTGGCAAAATAATTTTTAACCACAAATATTATTTGAAACACGATATTTTTAAGTATTTTTGCGCCCTTTTTCGACAAGTTTTTTTTAAATATAATAGAATTATAATATAAATATAATTATAATCTGTTTCGATTTTGTTCATCGGTCACCTGGTTCCAGAGGCATTCCAAGATCCCAATGGCACGTCACCATAACACACGTTAATATTTCGGGCTACAGAATTTTTCCTCATGCTTGATTATTTGATTCTCAAAAAAAAACAAGCTAGGATGAGGGTCTATTGTGAAGAAAATAGCTGTGTTGTTATATTCACCAAAATGGTTTTGATGAGTGAATTTAATGGATAGCGCCGAAAATTTTTGTTGTATAGGATTCATCGAATGTAGCGCGGTTGTTGCACCATGACCAGATTAATTATTCGAGCTTGCATACACAGAAAACATAACGATAAGAAAAAAAAATATCCGAATAATTCAAGTTTATGCATTAATGACTATTTTCTATTCTTCTTTTTATTCAGTAATTCTTCCGGAAGATCATCTTTATTATTCATCAAAAAATTCTGAAAATTCCTCAGAGATTTTTCGGAAAACCTTACTGAAATACCTCATCAATTCTTCCGTTAATTTCTCTGGAATTATTACAATAATTCCTCTGAAGTTCTTCCGTTAATCCTCATGAAATCCTTTTTATGAAACCCTTCTGATATTTATCAGGAAATCCCTCTGTAGTTCATGCATAAACCTATCTCGAGCTGTTCCTTATTTTGGAAATGGAGGAATCCCAGAACTCTTGCAATTTCTTTATGATACTACAGAAAACCTTTCAGAGAATCTTTCAATAATCTCTGTGGGATTCTTCCGAATAACCCTTTTCGGATTCTGCCACAAATCTCTCGAAAAGTCCTCTTAATCTTTTTCGAAAATTCTTCTAAAATTATTATAGTTATCTCTCTGATCGCTATGTGATTTTTTTTGAAAATCTTCCTGGAACTTTTCTTGGATTATCCCGTAAATTTCTCTAAGATTTTTGTGGGAATCTTCCGAGTTTCTTTCGTAAAATTTTCCAGGAATTCTGTCGAAAATATTTCTATAATTGCTTTCCACAGGGATGGAATTCTTCATAAAGATCTGGGATTCTTCTGAATATCTTTTGAAGATTTTTACAGAAATGTTTCGGGATTCTTTACAAAAATACCTCAGAATTTCTTCCGGAAATCCATGCAAAATAATTAAAATAAACCATCTGAATTTCTTTCCTTGGACCTTTTTTAAATATCTCTCTTAGATGTTTTTCTGGATTACCTATTCCGATTCTTCTGGGAGTCTCCCGAAAATCTGTCTGAAACTTTAGTTAAAAATATATTATTTCACTGTTAGAATAATTCATTCACATTCTTGGAATTTTTCCAGAAATTCCTGTAGAATACTTCCAAAAAATTTTCCAGATATCTCTCGGGGATTTATTTAACATTCTTTTTCATGGAAATTTTTCCAAAAATTTTCTCAGAATTTCTTTAGAAAACTCCTCAGAAATTGTTGGGAAATTCTTCTGGCACTTTTCTAGAAATTCTTCTTTAATTTAACGGAAATTTGCTTTAGTTTTTCCAGAAATTTTTCTGGAAAAAAATTGAATATCCGTTTGGAATTCTGATATTCTGATACAATCTGTCTGTGGTTTTTCGGCGAGTGTTCTTAATTTATTGTGATTCATCAGTTAATTTCCTTGGAAATTTTCTTAAATTCTGGATGGAATGTTCAGAAAATCCCTCTTGAGTTCAAATGGAAATCCCATAAGAAATCTTTCGGACAGCTCTTCTGGGACTCTTAAAAAATACCACCGAGATTGTTACGGAGAAAAGTTACCCTGGAATAGTTCTGCTAATTCCGTATGTTCTCCCGTTAATTTTTCTGGAGTTCAAACATCGCTCTGGTATTATTCCGGATAATTTTGAGAAATTCTTCCTGATGTCTTAGTGAATTCTTCCAAAAACCCTGAATTTCCTGCAAATCTCACATGGATTCTTTAGAAATAACTTCTGAGATTTTTTGGATATCACTATGAAATACATCATAAACCTCTTTGTAATTCGTATATAAATCCTCATGGGACTCTTTCAGATTTTTGCGGAAATACTCAAGAATTCTTTTCCCAACCAATTCCCTTCCCAAAATCATTCAGAAATCTCACTGTGATTCTATCGCAAATTCCCAAAATTCCTCCTCACTAATTTTTATTTTTATTTCTTCTGTACTAATAATCACGTTTCCTTGTAAAGGTTTTTACCCCCCAAATTTTAATTTACACATTTTCGCCCTCTTTGATTGGAAATTCATCCCCAGGGGGCTAGAGGAACTTCTGAAAAGAATTAACATTTCTGGAAATACAGTTCAATTGAAAAACATTTAGACACAATTGTGCTTCGAATTTCATTACTAGTTTGTTTACTTCGGAATATGCGCAGCTCTTCAGAAATACCAAATTTAGGGTCGTGGGTTTGAATCCCACTGGTCGAGGATCTTTTTATGTTGGAAATTTTCTCGACTTATCAGGGCAATCAATACCTTCTTATCTGCCACAAGATATACATATGCTAAAATGATCAATTGACAAAGTAAACTGTGGCAGTGCGCATAAAAACACTTGACAGCTTTGAGCAGGCTCTTTCCCAGTTCGGACGTAAGGAAATAACGAAGAAAAATAAAACATTTCCCGAAAGCACTTGGTCCAGTCTGACTGAACACCAAACATACGAAAATCTGTTGGTTGATGTAAAATGTTTAAAAAAAATAGTTATTTATCATAATATTTGTAAACAATATCTTGAGAAATGCAAACAAGCATAAACTTTTCCTCTATAAAACTATCGTCACCTAATTTAGGCCAGCAGGGTAGCGATTTTAATTCGTTGATATTTTCTTATTCCTAAACGTTCCATATATGATGATGATCAATTTTCGTCTGCCGTGCCTAACGAGCTAATGTGAATGGTTTGGTTTCCTGGTGCACAGACAACGGGACGCAGATGGACGTCAGCAAAGCCAATCAGTTTCATACTGCGCCAACCGCATGTTTGTCATAATTAGGCAGCAACGTCATTTAACGCGTTAGCTCCCCACGAGTTCCCGAGCATGTTGAACTCTAAGGCGTGAATTGAAGACAACTTAGGACACAAACTCTTTTTATACAGTATTGGTCTAAACATTTGAAACTTTTTCGATTATCCTTAAAAGATTATTTTTTGTAATAATAGATCTTAGTTTTTACGAACAGATATTTTTGAAGAAAAATTATAAACAGTTTATCTGAAAATGTGAGAGCTCTACACAAAAACTGTCTTCGACAAACTCATTCATCTCAACGAAATTTATAAGTTTGCTGGATATACAATGACGAGTTGTGTTGAGTTATGTCAACTATTAAAATGTCTAAATATTCACTTTAGTTAACCCATTATTACTTTTGATATTTTGATTGGAAAGATCATTCAAAAATTTTGAAATTCTGGGTATGTTTAAAGAATTGTAAACTTTTCATCTAAATAGATCGATAAACTCAGAGGCCTTCCTTAGTCGAGTGGTTAGCATCCGCAGCTACAAAGCAATGACATGCTAAAACGGTGTCTGGGTTCGAATCTCGGGGTTGTCCATTCATCCAGTAATAATAGTAGTTCAAAAAATACTTGAATCAAAAATTTATATTATTAAATAAAATTATTATATCTAACAAATCTATCAAGATACAGAGCTTTCTAATCTACAAAAAAAAAATATTTACAATATATTTATGATTTTTCAGATTTTTACAATATCGGCAGAGGTTCACCCACATAAACAATTGTGTTTCTCCATTTCATGCCAAACACTGACCCGTTCATTCCAATGAAATCATGTCCACCATGTATTAAACTTTTTTCATTGGTTTTTCGTTGGGAAGTAGCAGCTTTCCTATCCTCTCCACTCCTGCAGCACAATCCGCCATTGATCTGCCATCCAACTCGACAAACCCCGTCCATATCCATCAGTTCCACACCTTGCGACACAATTGCTCCTCTAATATTTGCTACCCATCGGCAGAGCCATCTGTTTTGTGCCAAAGTTACTTTTTTCAGCTTTGGAAATGCTTCCGGGAATCTTTGTAGCTCCTTCAAATGATTCCCCCAAAGATGCAACCTCTCCAGTTTCGGTATGCTAGACATTCCTATATCGAACACCACCAATCCATTCTTCGAAACATCCAGCATCTTTAGGTGATTGTTGTCCTCGAACCACTGCACATTCAAATAAGACAAGTTACAATAGGCTACATCAATCTCTTCCAGCATCCTTAGGGATGTCAAGCTGGGTGACCACTCTGAAAACTTTCTTGAACGAACGGTCAGCTGTTTAAGATAGTTGTTCGGCTCGTCAGATGCCCTCAATGATACTAAACCCGTATCGATAACCTGGATCCTCTCCAAACGGGTAGTTGAACCTATGAGCATTTCACGTACCGTTCCTTTGCGGAACGTGATCCTCCTTGTTGATGCTTTCAACGTCTTAAACATATCCGGTCCAAAGGAAGGAAAATGGCATCTGCGAAACTCCAAATGTGTATCCGTGGGTAAGTTGGCAACGCTGAAATTGGCCGTTGTAACATACTCGACCGGAGAGCTTCCCAAGGCCCGATATTTGCCATTGTAGCGACAGCTGCTCTGCGGTAGCAAAGATGTCACCACTATGAGAACCGTTGTTAGCGTTAGGCTAAAATTGAATCGGTTAGCAGATCGATATAATTTGTAATGAAATTTCTTACGCCGAGATTGCTGCCATAGTCTATTTCAAGCCACCGTTGAGACAATACTGAAACTGATTGTAAACATAGGCAAACTCTATGAATTATAATAATGAGTGCAATTACACACCGCTCATGAGCGGCCCCTGATTGACTGATAAGTTTGAAAGAAACTGACAGCCGTAAGAAATGTTTCTGTTTTTTTTATTGCTTTGGATAGATGCACCACTGCTGCACCAGAGTATGGAATGATGATGACTCAGATCAGATTATTTTTGAGACGGGCGGCAAACGGCAATAATGTTGAATATAAGTATAGCTCAGTGTGTCTTCCTCTTTCTGGTATACTGTCTCATCTGGGATAAATCCTGCTTCTCAGCTAAGTGTTCTTATGCGTACTTTCTATTAGCTGAGAGAATCCTTAGTCAATTGATCATTTTTGTTTGTCACGAAAGGATCCTCGACCGGCGGGATTCGAACAGCATAGTCTTGCTGAATAATTGCAACACCTTCAAATGAAATATATTATACAGCTTTATTACATGATATGCAGATATGCCAATATGTTAGTATTACTAGTAAAAGAGTCCAACTATCTTTAAACGATCTGCCTTGTGCCAATCTCCAAGTAGCAGTATAATGTGTAAAGCGTACATTGCCTTGAACTCAAACTGCGTGGTGAAGTAGTTTTGAGATTTGAAGCTTTACTGCAAGCACCAAAGAGTCCAAACACGTTTAGTACCGTGTTGGTCAAAGATTAAAAGCCTTCAAGTTACTGTGCCTTGTTCCTCTCCTACTGTGAAAGAAGCTTCGATTTAGTACAGCCAGCTGATAGGGTCTTAGTTTGACGATGTTTTCGCCTGCTAGTATGCAACAATTGCTGTGCGATCATGTTTGAGCTACTCGCTTATGATTGATGGAAAATTGGCACGATCGCTTTAAGGTGAAACATCTTGGAGTACAAAGATGGCCGTCACAATGGCCGACTTGTGCCCCTACTCACGATTTCAAAGGCACTAAACTGGAGAAATAGTTGTCAAACATTTCTGATCTTCTTATTTTAAGCTTTCTGCTTGTGCACAAAGCTAAAATAAAAAGTTCACTGTTGTTGGATACTTCCTTCGCGAGATTTGTGCCTTTGAAGTTTTAGTGCAATCTTAGAAATTGATTCCAAACTGTTTCACCTTAAGTGTTAAGCTTTAGCGTCATGCAGCAGGTGAAATAATAATGCTTTGTGTGTTCACAGTTAAATTATTTTATAGTCAGTAACGATTTACTTATTGAGCAGGTAGCCATGTTATTCATTAAAAAAAACTGAGTTCAAAATTAGCGAATCCAAAGGTCATACATTTTGCGTAGAACCAGGAGTAGATTTAAAACATTATATTAAAACAAACCCCTTCTAACATCGATAGATAATAAATTTAAATTTTAACAACCTACAAATATGTTCATACATTTTTTTATGAAACTTCATGTAAAATTGTATGTAACATATGTAACGCAGATTGCTTTTCCTCGGAATAACTTTTCAGTTCAATGGTTAATTGTGGGGATGCATAATGAGAAAAAACGCTATATGAGAGGGATTCCAATAAATTGGTCAGATGAAGTTAAGTATCTAGGGCTCATGCTAGCTTTTGAAATTTTAAGGCCAGCCATGTTGTATGCTGTACCAATATAGGCTAGCTGAAATCGACTCACCAGTAGAAAATCTGAACTGCTACGGCAAATGAAATGTAATATGTTGTTAACAAAATGTTTATCTAATCTTAAATTTGTTTTACCAAATTAGGATGATAGTGTTGTCTAACACAGAACACCTAGATATAAGAAATTAATGTAATGTTTGCAACGATACTAATAAAGAAATAAAAAAAAAACGCTATGTCACAGGGATGAACATTTTAGTTTCGAAAAGTTCTTTCAAATTCAAACTGCGTATCAACAAAATTTTAAACCGTCCGTAACATTATTGCATTATTATTTGCAAAGATTGGCTTGCAATCAGTTTTAATGGCATTGGAAGTAGGCCGCTAGGCCAAAGACCGTTGGACTAAGTGCCTTTAGACCGAATAGACCGAATAGTGTTGGTAGACTCACATTCAAATTTCAATCATTGATTACTCTCGCAAGAGCCAACTTAGGATCTGCTTCGCAAAACTCACGCATGAGCTTTCAATGCAAAATTACTTGCTGACGCTCATGCCGTTGAAAATGATTCAATCATAAAACCCATCGGAAATCTGTCGGAACTCATGGTATTATTTACATTAGAAATGTTAAAAAAAAATAAGTGCTATGCCTGAAAAATCTATCGAAATACTAGCCAATTAGTCAAACAGATGAGTAAACTCATGCGATTTTAGCTGTTTCATGCGTGACCTACATGAAAAAACAGCTAGCGTGAAAAATTAGAAGCATTAGATACGAGAATTTGAGATTTTTGCAATTCTGTTTAGGTCAAGATATTGTTTGGTGAAAATTACAAACAACTGTTTAAAATTACTAACTCATTTATAAGTATTTTTCCTTCTTTCAAACAAAGGCAGTTCTTTCTAGTTATATTTCACAGCGGATATTATGGGCTTTAAGGTAATGTAGATAATTTTGACCCAGGCATTGTAGAATTCGTTCTCAATTGATTTCAATGCATGTTTAACGTTCAACGCCCCGTCATCGTAATCGTCGTCATCATCGAAACTTCGAAAGCAGTTATTATGTTCAAAACTAAAACTTCTTCGATGAAAATGTGTTCATTGTGTTTCGGTTGGAGAATAGAATACAGTGAACACATTTTCCTGTAAATTTCTTGATTTTGAACGAAAAAAACTACTTTCGAAAATTCCGAAATCAATGACGGATCCTGCCCCGTTAACCCGCAAAGTGCCGGGACGAACCTAAAATTTTCAAAATGCTCGTTCTCAGTAATGCTCCAACCGATTTTCGAGATTTTTGGCTTTTAGTGAAGGGGAATAGTTGTACTAACTTTCTGCGTTGGTGCCGCCCCGCCAAAACCCTCCCCGTTTTTTGGAGATGCAAATATGTCTGTGTTTTTTTCTGTTTTTCACGCTGAGCTGACCAAATAGCTCTGGTTCTTAATTGGATTCGTCGCCCAGTTACCTAAATCTTATCAGAGAGGTACCGTTCAGTGAGGGGATGGTTACACACATCTCGGGAGTAACTTGGCTCCGATGATAAGTAACCTGGTTCTCCGGAAAATCCGGAATATTCGTGAAGATGGTCAATTCGTGAAAGTCGTCCTAAACAGCTGCGGTTTTTTGCCAATTCATGAGATTTCATTATCAAAGAACGTAATAGATGATCGGAATTGCTTATCGACATGAGTGGCCACAATAACGGCCTCCGGAAGATCCGGAACATCCGTAAAAATGGTCATTTCGTGAAAACTATCCTAGACCACCGGGATTTTTTCCAATGTTATCAGAATTGATAATTATGGAATACAATGGACGATTTGGACTGTTCATGGACATAGGTGGCCACTATAATGACCTCCGGAAGATCCGGAACATCCGTAAAAATGGTCATTTCGTGAAAACCATCCTAGACCACCGGGATTTTTTCCAATGATATGAGAATTGATAATTATGGAATATAATGGATGATTTAGACTATTTATGGACATAGGTGGCTACTATAATGACCTCCGGAAGATCCGGAACATCCGTAAAAATGGTCATTTCGTGAAAACTATCCTAGACCACCAGGATTTTTCCAATGAATTCAGAATTGATAATTATGGAATATAATGGATTATTTAGACTGTTCATGGACATAGGTGGCCACTATAATGACCTCCGGAAGATCCGGAACATCCGAAAAAATGGTCATTTCGTGAAAACTATCCTAGACCACCGGGATTTTTCCCAATGTTATCAGAATTGATAGTTATGGAATATAATGGATGATTTGGACTGTTCATGCACATAGGTGGCCACTATAATGGCCTCCGGAAGATCCGGAACATCCGTAAAAAATGGTCATTTCGTGAAAACTATCCTAGACCACCGGGATTCTTTCCAATGTTATCAGAATTGATAATTATAGAATATAATGGATGATTTGGACTGTTCATGGACATAGGTGGCCACTATAATGACCTCCGGAAGATCCGGAACATCCGTAAAAATGGTCATTTCGTGAAAACTATCCTAGACCACCGGGATTTTTTCCAATGTTATCAGAATTGATAATTATGGAATATAATGGAGGATTTGGACTGTTTATGCACATAGGTGGCCACTATAATGGCCTCCGGAAGATCCGGAACATCCGTAAAAATGGTCATTTCGTGAAAACTATCCTAGACCACCGGGATTCTTTCCAATGTTATCAGAATTGATAATTATAGAATATAATGGATGATTTGGACTGTTCATGGACATAGGTGGCCACTATAATGACCTCCGGAAGATCCGGAACATCCGTACAAATGGTCATTTCGTGAAAACTATCCTAGACCACCGGGATTTTTCCCAATGTTATCAGAATTGATAGTTATGGAATATAATGGATGATTTGGACTGTTCATGCACATAGGTGGCCACTATAATGGCCTCCGGAAGATCCGGAACATCCGTAAAAAATGGTCATTTCGTGAAAACTATCCTAGACCACCGGGATTCTTTCCAATGTTATCAGAATTGATAATTATAGAATATAATGGATGATTTGGACTGTTCATGGACATAGGTGGCCACTATAATGACCTCCGGAAGATCCGGAACATCCGTAAAAATGGTCATTTCGTGAAAACTATCCTAGACCACCGGGATTTTTTCCAATGTTATCAGAATTGATAATTATGGAATATAATGGAGGATTTGGACTGTTTATGCACATAGGTGGCCACTATAATGGCCTCCGGAAGATCCGGAACATCCGTAAAAATGGTCATTTCGTGAAAACTATCCTAGACCACCGGGATTTATTCCAATGTTACCAGAATTGATAATTATGGAATACAATGGACGATTTGGACTGTTCATGGACATAGGTGGCCACTATAATGGCCTCCGGAAGATCCGGAACATCCGTAAAAAACGGTCAGCTGGAAGATCCGGAACATTCGTACAAATGGTAATCTCTTGAAAATCATCCTAGACAAACGCGATTTTTTCCAATTATAAAACATAACGAATGATATATATTTGTCATGGATATAAGTAGTCACCAAAATGGCCTCCGGAAGATCCGGAACATCCGTGAAAATGGTCATTTCGTGAAAATCATTCTAAGCCACCATGATTCTATCCAATGATATCAGAATTCATAATTAAAAGACAAAATGGATTATTTGGAATTCTGATATTATTGGAAAATACGCGTTGGTCTAGAATGATTTTCACGAGATAACCATTATTTCGAATGTTCCGGATCTTCCGGAGCCCATTTTTGTGGCCACTTATTTCCATCAACAACCGAAATCATCCGGTACGTTCTATAATTATAAATTCTGATATCATTGGAAAAAATCGAGTTGATCTAAAATTATTTTCAAGAAATTTCCATGTTTGCGGATGTTTCGAATCTTCCGGAGACCGTTATAGTGGTCACATATGTCTATCAACAATCTAAATCATCCATTATATTCTGATATCATTGGAAAAAATCTTGATGGTCTAGGATGATTTCCACGCAATGACCATTTTTACGGATGTTCCGGATCTTCGGATGCCCCTACAGTGGTCACTAATATCCATGAACAATATAAATCATCCGTTAGGTTATACAATTATAAGAGATGATATCATTGAAAAAAACCGTGGTGGTCTAGGATGGTTTCCACGACATGATCTTTTTTTAGGGATGTTCCGCATCTTCCAGATATCATTATAATGGCCTCTTTTTTTTCATAAATAATCTAAATCATCCATCCGTGGCGCTGGTCTAGGATGATTTTCACAAAATGAACATATCAACGGATGTTTTGGATCTTCCGGAGGCCTCTCTGGTGACCACTATATAGGGAGACTTACGGCTTCGGCACCATTCGACTATTATCGGCAACCAAATTTCAAACGCCAAATTCACAGTATTATTCTATCAAACCACGTCAATGAAAACATTCAGATGATTCTTTATTCTGTCCACTTCCCAATGACGAGATTTCCGAGACTGAACAAACAATAACGCCAGAGATGTCATCAATTCAAATGAACACACCTCAAAATACAACTGATTTGGAGCTGTCGAAGAGATTTACCAGCAGATCTTATGGGAAAGTTGCCGAACAGGATGGTCTAGGATAGTTTTCACGAAATGACCATTTATACGGATGTTCCGGATCTTCCGGAGGCCATTATAGTGGCCACCTATGTCCATGAACAGTAGACCTGTTCATATTTTGCAAAAGTTTCAGAAATCAACCGGTCAAGTGATGTACCCAGTTCTCATGATAAATTGAAATTCTGGTAAAAATTTCAGCTCATTTGGTGCAAATTTAGATGTGCTTCAAATCAGTTTTATGTTTTTGGGCTGTATTTGAGCTTTAAAAATTGTAACTCACGAATGAAGAAATAAAAGATAATTTAATTGCCGTCAAATGAAAGCCACACCAAAGTAGCAAAAGTTCTCAGAGTATATTTTTTTATTTAATAATAGACCATTTTTCTTCTGCGCGACATAGAAAAATGTCTGGTTTTAGATAGATATTTGCCCACAGAAGGTACATACAGATCATTTATCCATAGTAAATGTTCAGGAAACAAACGCTTCATATATATACTATTGCAGTCTAGCTAAATTTTCCATGTAGCTATTGAGAATAAATTGTTAAAAATCAATAGGTTTGAAGCTATCTCAAATTTCAGCAGCCCTACTGAATAACACAATGACACAAGCATTGACCAATATTTTTTTCAAACACGTAAGCTTTGCTTTTCAATGATCATTGATGATTGTTTGTTCTAGAAGAGCAAATGCTGCTGTTACTGTGATTTAAACAATATCGATTGCAGAAAAATGTTTCATAGCCAACGTCGTTGGCTCAGTAGGTAACGTGTTGAGCTCATAATTGGATGGTCAATGTTTCGATTTTTCTTTATGCATGAATGTATCGAATATTTTTTTATCACAGTTTTCTGCACCACAACATCAGGCCTGGAAGAAAAACATGCGTTGAGAATTTTTTAAGGACCATTTTGTCGCCAAATTGAATTATTTTAAAATGAGTAAAGGCAGGTGGCTCAATAGCAGCCATTCTGCCTACTGAAAACTCGTGAGAATGAAACAACTAACATTCAAAGCTACCTATTTGTTGTACGCAATTTGTTAAATGTTTTGTATATTTTCAATAAAAGAGAACAATTCAGTAATAACACTGTTTTTATAGTGGCCACCTATGTCCATGAACAGTCCAAATCGTCCATTATATTCCATAATTATCAATTCTGGTAACATTGGAAAAAATCCCGGTGGTCTAGGATAGTTTTCACGAAATGACCATTTTTACGGATGTTCCGGATCTTCCGGAGGTCATTATAGTGGCCACCTATGTCCATGAACAGTCTAAATCATCCATTACATTCCATAATTATCAATTCTGATAACATTGGAAAAAATCCCGGTGGTCTAGGATAGTTTTCACGAAATGACCATTTTTACGGATGTTCCGGATCTTCCGGAGGTCATTATAGTGGCCACCTATGTCCATGAACAGTCTAAATCATCCATTACATTCCATAATTATCAATTCTGATAACATTGGAAAAAATCCCGGTGGTCTAGGATAGTTTTCACGAAATGACCATTTTTACGGATGTTCCGGATCTTCCGGAGGCCGTTATAGTGGCCACTCATGTCGATAAGCAATTCCGATCATCTATTACGTTCTTTGATAATGAAATCTGATGAATTGGCAAAAAACCGCAGCTGTTTAGGACGACTTTCACGAATTGACCATCTTCACGAATAATCCGGATTTTCCGGAGAACCAGGTTACTTATCATCGGAGCCAAGTTACTCCCGAGATGTGTGTAACCATCTCCTC
Source organism: Aedes aegypti (assembly GCF_002204515.2). Taxonomy (NCBI): domain Eukaryota; kingdom Metazoa; phylum Arthropoda; class Insecta; order Diptera; family Culicidae; genus Aedes; species Aedes aegypti. The sequence continues at coordinate 111,938,631 of NC_035109.1, forward strand.
ACTGAACGGTACCTCTCTGATAAAATTTAGGTAACTGGGCGACGAATCCAATTAAGGACCAGAGCTATTTGGTCAGCTCAGCGTGAAAAACGGGAAAAAACACAGACATATTTGCATCTCCAAAAAACGGGGAGGGTTTTGGCGGGGCGGCACCAACGCAGAAAGTTAGTACAACTATTCCCCTTCACTAAAAGCCAAAAATCTCGAAAATCGGTTGGAGCATTACTGAGAACGAGCATTTTGAAAATTTTAGGTTCGTCCCGGCACTTTGCGGGTTAACCCTTTGGGGCCGGCGCGGTCATATATGACCGCAGTACAAAAAAGGCTGTAAAAAAAGAACCAATGAACAAATGTATATACTGTCTTCGGCAAAGTTGTCCCAAATATACTCTTTTATCAGAGAAAAATATGAAGTATATGCCTTTATGACCTAATTGACAACCTAGAACATCCTGAACATCCTGAAGTTTAGAAAATTGAACTATAAGTACATACGAAGCGTGAAATGCTGTTTGTGAACATAAATGATGTTCAGGCTAGATAATACAGAATTACTCTTTTAACGAAAACACTATTTCACTTGCTTTGCTATGTCCTGGGATGTTCTAGGACGTCCAAACTGTCCTGAAGCACACTCTTTAAAATCTACAACCGTAACAGTAATTGTTTGGGTTAAAAACAATAACATTACAAATTCAAATAGAATCTACCAACCTCTGAGAACTTCAAGAGCTATTTCAAGGAACGTTTGGGATATTCCAGGCCCTCCAAATTACCCTGGAGTTCAGAACTTCAGGTCTACACTTGTTCCAGTAGTTATTCTCGCTAAACTGAGTGAAGTTATATAATCTACAATGTTTACTGAACCTTGTCACAGATCAAAAGGCTACTTCAAGAAACGTTTGAGGTACATTTATTCCAGTAGTATTTCTTGCTAAACTGGGTGAAATTATATAATCTACCATGTTCACTGAACTTTCACACGTATCAATAGGATGTTTTAAAGAACGTTTGGAGTATTCCGGGCCCTCCAAATTACCCTGGAGTTCAGAACTTCAGAGCTACACTTATTCCAGAAATTTATCTCGCTAAACTGAGTGAATTTATAAAATCTTTCCTGTTCACTAAACCTTCTCATGCATCAATAGGCTGTTTCAAGGAACGTTTGGGATATTATAGGTGCTCCTAATTACCCTGGAGTTCAGAACTTCAGGTCTACACTTATTCCAGTATTTTTTTCTTGCTAAACTGAGTAAAGATATATAACTTACCAAGTTTACTGAACCTTGTCACGGATCAATAGGCTAATTCAAGGAACGTTTGGGGTATTCTAGGCCCTCCAAATTACCCTAGTGTTCATAACTTCAGGTTTACATTTGTTTCAGTAATTTATCTCACTAAACTGAGTGAAGTTATATAATCTATCATGCTCACTAAACCATCTCATGGATCAATAAGCTCTTTCAAGGAACGTTTGGGATATTCCAGGCCCTCCAAATTATCCTGGAGTTCAGAACTTCAGGTCTGCACTTGTTCAAGTAATTTATCTCGCTAAACTGAGTGAAGTTATAAAATCTAACATGTTCACTGAATTTTCTCACGGATCAATTAGCTGTTTCAAGGAACGTTTGGGGTATTCCGAACCACCCAGATTACCCCGGAGTTCAAAAATTCAGATCTACAATTGTTCTAGTAATTTTTCTTACTAAACGATGAAGTTATTTAATATTCACTGAGCTTTCTCACGAATCAAAAAGATATTTCAAGGAACGTTTGGAGTATTCCAGGCCCTCCAAATTACCCTGGAGTTCAGAACTACAGGTCTTCCCATGTTCCAGTAATTTTTCTTTCTAAACTGAGTGAAGTTATATAATCTACTATGTTGACTGAACCTTCTCATGGATCAATATGCTATTTCAAGGAATGATTGATGTATTGCAAATCCTTCAAAATTTCCCCAGGACTTCAGCACTTCAGGTCTGCTATTTTTCCAGTAATATTTCCTTCTAAACTGAGTGAAGTTATATAATCTACCATGTTCACTGAACCTTCTCACAGACCAATTGGCTATTTCAAGGAACGTTGGTGATATTCCAGGCCCTCCAATTTTCCCTGGAGTTCAGAACTTCAGGTCTACCCTTGTTCCAGTAACTTTTCTCGCTAAAATGATCAAAGTTTTCCCTTTGGGGCCGGCACGGTCATTTATGACCGCAGTCGGAAAATGGCTGTATAAAAAGAACCAATGAATCATGTATTTATTATTTATTTATGATTATTATTATTATGTATGATCTTATGTACTGAACATCCCGACAAGTTATATAATCTAGAACATTCGAAATGATCTGATAATATTTGCTGAACACTCAGAAGGTTCAGAATATACGGTAGATTACAGTTCATCACCTTGTATGATAAACAAGATTGTTATTACAAGCATAGACTTCAAGTTATGAACTCAAGAGCAGTTTGGAAGACCTAGCACCTCCCAAAAAAATATTTGTCATCATTTCTTGTTATGTTTAGCATTTTGAGCACCAAAACTATTGATAGGCGTTCAAAAAACTGTATAATAGTTCTTGGAAAAAATCAGGCCCCAAAGGGTTAAATGTAAAACCAAACGTTTTAAGCACAGTTTCAACATGGTGCAATCTAAAATAAAAAAGTTTTTCTAAGAGCAACTTTTGGTGCATTTCTGAAAATTCAATTTCTGGCCGTAGAAAAGACGTTTTGATGCTGTAATATGATTCTTCACCCAAAAACAATTCAAAATGCTATTAACAACGATCTTCCTAAAACTAGCCGTTTTCTAGATATTTAGGATTCAATTATATTAATATCATAAAACTTAAGAAAATACGCCCGTTTTTTACATTATTCCAGTTACGTTCAATGTTCAATGTTACCTAAATCTCTTCCCACATTAATATCCCATCTACTTTTTCTTTGACATTTAGACGGTTGGATGAACTGTTTAAAAGATACAGGATGATTGTTGAAATATTGTTGAGAATTAATATAAGTATTACCACAGACAAACAGACGTAACACTGGATAAATTTCCATCGCCCACGAATTTAACGATCAGTTTAAAATACAACAGTTGTCAAGTTCACAACCAGAGGCGCGCGCGTCGCTTTCCTTCATTTTTTTTTGTTATTCTTCGGGAACGGTCTACAGCACTTGTACACTTTTGTGAGATCCATTTTGCTCTAATGTTGAACGTTAACTGTTTATCTGTTTAACTGTTAATCGCTTCTATAACTATAACTAGGTACCTAGTGTAGGGAATATTTGTAAATTTGTACGGTTATGATTTGCCAGCAGGGTCAGGTATACGCTTGTACGGGTAAGCAAAATGGGAGGTACTTCGAGTAAGAGAAGTGGGTAGATAGAAAAGTTCGATAGAATCCGCTATAAAAGGCAGGGAACAATCAGGCTCTGGGCATTCTTGTGTAGATTTTTTTTAAAATGGTGATGCTAAAAATACTTACGCCCTTATCAGAAGTTACTCTTGATTTTAAATGGTCTCTCCACCAGTGGAAAAAAACTTATTCTATTATATCGAAACTATGTGCTAAGTTCCATTTGAATCCAAGGTAGTCGAGTTTCATCGTTCACCGATTTGACGTGGATCCGCTCTATACTGCCATTTCGAGACTAGTGCAGTTATAAATCTGATTTTCACAGATTCTATTCTTGTACTTATCGAGAGCAGATTTTGAATTTTGAGTAATTTTTTCGATTTTTTGTTGATATTGTTACATTTCTAGAAGCTTCTCTTATCAGTTTTGCACAAATCGCGTTATACCTGAGCGACTTTGTTGAACGAAATTTGTGCTAGGCCATAGAGTACGTACAATAATAAAATGAAAAATATATTTATCATTGTCAATATGATAAATGATCAGACCGAAAATGCGATTACAGCTGTGATCGATTTTTAACACCTGTACTCCCAACCCCCCTCAGAGAATCGGAAGTGAAAATTTGACCATGCATATCTTTGTCATTTTCGAAGCGATTTTCAAATTTTTTTTTTCTGCGATGGAACCGGACACTATTTAGGATTGATGTTTGCTTTGAGGTTTTTGAAATAGATGCGTCTACCCAAAGTTATTGAGCAAAAGACACATCCTAGTTTTTTGGAAAACGTATTTTTTTCACAAACTCAATGATAAAACAAAATTAAAAGCGATGACATTTAGTTTTTTTTTTTTAAATTTATTTGCTTGTTTGAGTGTAGTGAACACGTTTAAGCAGAAATTGGAATTTTTGATTACACTCATAATTTCTTTCACTCAAAATTTTACGGAAAACCCTATTTTTAACCCCTTTACCTGTAACTCAAAGCGATGTCATATAGTTTTTTCGACATGAAATTAATTGTAAAATTCAAGTGAACATGTTTGATTAAAAATATGAATTTCCAAAAAAAAAAACACTCAAAAATTATTTTACCCAGAAAACCACACAAAAAACGTATTTCCTGAGCTTTTTTTTTGTCTATGGATCAAAATTGAAGGCTATGACGTACAGTTTTTCGGCATGAATTTATTTGCAGTGGTCAAGTGAATGTTGTACAGCCAAAAAATATTTGCTTGACTACACCCAAAATTGTTTTACCTAAATAACAACATAAACAACATATTTCAGGAGTTTGTTCGCCTGTAAATAACCACGCAAGGCTATGACATGTAGTTTCTTCGGCATGAATTTTCTTGTAAAAGTCAAGTGAGCATGTTTGAGCAGAAATTGAAAATTTCGATAACACTCAAAATTTCCATTACCTAAAACATTACGAAAAACTCTATTTTTTTGGAACCGTTTGCCTGTATCTCAAAATTCAATGCGTTAACATATAGTTTTTTCGACATGAAATTGAATGTAAAATCAAGTGTACATGTTTGAGTAAAACATGAATTTCCGATAACACTCAAAATATATTTTACCCAGATAACTACACAGAAAACGTATTTCCTGAACATTTTTTTTTTGACAATAAAGCATAATTGAAGGCTATGTCATGTACTTTTTTCGGCGTGAATTTACTTGACTACACTCAAAATTGTTATCACCTAAAAAACAACATAAACAATTTATATCCCACGCTTGTTCGTCTATAAATAAAGAGGCTTTTTGGCCAATAATTTTTATACTCAAACATGCTCACTTGACTTTCACAATCAATTTCATGTCGAGAAAACTATATATGATCGCTTTGAATTTTGAGCTACAGGCAAACGGGTCCAAAAATAGGGTGTTTCGTGATATTTTAAGTAAAAGCTTTTAATTTTGATTTTCAGACGTTTTTTGCGTGGTTTTCTGGGTAAAATTAATGTTAAGTACAGTAACCCCACACAGTTGAATTACCCACAATTTATGAATCAGCTGATTTAAGATTTAAGAAATTATTATCAAACTTATCACAAAACATCACAGAATCATTTTTACTGATAAGCAACACATAGTGTTCAGCCATTTCAAGCCTTTTTATCTCAGTAAAAAATTTCTTGATCGCGGTATGAATCAACTACATTACTAAAATATTTTTGTAGCTATTTGGGCTGTATGTTTTGCCAACTTTGTCAGCCGTGTGGCATTTGACGCTTAGCTAGAAGCGAAGTTTTAAAGTTTGTTTCAAATATTTTTTGTGAGAGATTAAGCCCCAGAACACTTTTACAGATTCAATCAACATATCTATGAGAGATAAATGCGTATTCATACTGGATTTGGCTGAGATTTTTGAGTAAAACATTTGATCAATAAATTGTAGGAAATATACACACCAGCCACAGTTTATAAATCAGCGTTCAAACTACTAGTGCTTAGTATTTTTAAAAAAGATTCTTAGTTTCAAGAAATTTCCAATGTAAAATTTTGTTGCGGGAGAGCAAAAGTGGTCTGGGACCGTTCATAAACTACGGATTTTTTATTTTTTGGAAAAGGAATTTGCACATACAAAGAAATGTCCATGATTTTGGAAAAAAAAAAATTCTTATGTAAAAAGTTATTTAGGGGGTTTATAGTCCTATAGTGCTATAAAAATTGAGGACGTTTTTTATGTAAGGCCTCAAAGATTATTATGTCGAATAATTTTTGGATAAATAAAAATCCTAAATATGTGGAGTTGTGTTTGTTCCTTCGACCTTGACGCTTGCTCCTGCGGGAGCCGGTGATGAGGGCAGGATCAAACATGTCGCGCATCGGTCGAGTAAAGTGAAAAAGTGCCGCGTTCGATTAGTTCTTTTTGATCTTTCGACGTTGACGCTTGCTTCTGGGCAGTGCGTCAAGAAAGCCCGAGCAGCCCGAGCAGGGTCGCACGTCTATTTTCTCTGAGTGCTTTTATATAGCCGAGCAAAAGAGTAAAGCTGAAAGTGGATTGTTGCTGCTCAAGGATGACGGATCAATTGGTGAGCTCGTTTGAGGCTACTATTTCTAATCTTTAAAATATGTATGACTGAACCTTTAATCGTTACAACGGTGAGACGTAAATATGATTTTTCAACAAACTATGAAAAGTTCGTCACTGTGAGTGTCGACATAAACTCTGAATCATAACTTATTTATGTCTAAATTTTTTTTCAAAACACCTTTTTCCTTTATTTTTGTAATTAAAAAAAAAACTTTGAAAGGTTCGTCACGTGAAGTGTCGGCATAATTTTTCTCTACATAGATATTGTTCATATCAAATGAAAATATTATATTTACATATAAGCATGTTTATATCTCACCAATTATTATTTATCATGGTCTAATCGCTTATCAAAGTGAATCCTGTGACCCAACGATCCTCTCCATTAACAAACATCCCTCCCAGTAACCTTTGTGGAGATGCAGAGGCAAACACGGTCTCCAAATAGCAAAGGTTACACACTAACATTCCTTCCCCCTATCCCACCTGACTGCAAGGACGTGGTCGGCGCCGTTATTGACCATGTATAAATAGAGGCACTGAATTATGACACTGAAGAAGACTATGGCCAATCCCAGCCGATCTTCTAGTTGTTTTTTTGTGCATTTTCACTGACTTCGGTCAATCACGGAATAGCAACCATTGATATGTGTAGTCAGTCTAAGCTAAGCTAAATAAAACATCCTAAATATGTGAGGAAAAAAAAGAAACAGAATAGGTGTAAAAAATGTAAACAATTTATTTAGTTACACCTGATAGGTTCTCCGTAATTTCGCTATAAAAACGGAGTATCGATTCTGCAGAAGGGCCAAAAGCAACGAGTGGAAAAGAAAATAACTGGTTTGCATCATCTCTGATTGATATCAATACCAATTGTTTGTTATTTTTATGATCACTTTCGTTGCACGTAAGTTTTTTTAGATTAACTCTCAGGCTATACTGTTGGCTCTATTATCAGACACATGGAGAAGTTAATTAGTGTTAAAGTTAAAATTTCACATAACACATTCAGCTTCAAAATTTGCTTCTTCTTTTTAGAAGAGTGATGATGACTGTCGTTCGACACGAGGTCCAACCGTAGTTTAGTTCGCTATGGGTTGATCACAAACAATTTAATAGTTTTGAACATGGAAATCGATAGCAAAGCTCATCGATTTCAACATAACAAACTCATTGCGCAAATCGATTAATTGACCAACTTGAACATAATGATCATGACACAAGCTAACCATAAGCAAAACACACTGAATCCGTGTTGGGTGATGATCTATGCGTCCATAGGTTGACGCATACAAACCTGAAGGGAAAGCTTCGGGAACTCATGTGGAAAAATTTTGGAATCCCTGTAATCGGTTGATGAATCAATCCATAAACCAAAACAAAGGAATTTAATGTGTAACACACACGAAGTTTGCAAGAAAATCACAGCGATTGGACGTTCATGAATCGATCGATAATTTTAAACACACATATCGAACGTGCGAATTTTCATCACTGCAGTAAAGGCAGTCGAAAGGTCAAGCATTTACGAGTTCTGCAATCTAGATATAATGATTGTCTAATTACACTACCTGTCATCATCCTCCAAAAAACATGCTCCAAGAAGCATTAATTTCTTCAAAAAATATTGTTTATTTTGCTCTATATAATTTTTCAAATTTAAGCTGAGCTTTAAATGATTCATAAATGTGGGACCAGTGTATTATCGAAAATTTATTTTTTACTCGAACATGTTCACTTGAATTTCACAATCAATTTTATGTCGAAAAAACTATATGTCATCGCTTTGAATTTTGAGCTACAGGCAAACATACAAAAATAGGAATATTCGTGATATTATAAGTAAAAGAAATTTTCAGTGTAAATTTCAGTCGAAGATTTTTTTTCTGCCCTAACATGTTCACTTCACTTCTACAAGAAAACTCGTGCCGAAAAAACTACATGTCATAGCCCTGAGTTTTTATTTACAGACGAACAAAATTAGGAGATAAGTTGTTTATGTTGCTTCTTAGGTAATAACAATTTTGAGTGTAGTCAAAATAATACTTTTCGACTGTGCAACATTTACTCGACTTCTACAAGTAAATTCATACAGAGAAACTTCAAGCAATAGCCTTCAATTTTGGTATACAGTCATCTCACCCTAACTCGATATTGAAGGGACCATCGAGATACAGAACACAAATTTTTCGTGTAGACCATATTGTTGAATAAATGAACTATGGAAATTGCAGGAGCAGTAAGGTACCCTTAATTCGGATGAAATTGATCGACGTGTTACACCATTTTATTTCTTGTTAATACAGCACCAATACCAATATATGTAGTATGTAGTAAATTAATGTCGTTTGTCTCAACTATTGTCGAGTTGTGTGTAGTGATGTCAAAATTTAAAAAAAAAAAACAAAGCGTACACTCAAATTTCCCTTAAAAGTTTAGCATCAGTGGATTGTCAGTCCCCAAACAATCCGCTGATGCAAAACTTTTATAAGAAATTTGAGTGTATGAATTGTTTTTTTTTTTAGCTCAAATATAAACTACTGAACTTGTTTTTAAATGCAAACATTTTCAATCATTAAACTGTTTATTTTTGGAAACCGTTTTTTCAAGGGAATTTATTTAGCTAATGCGTATTGTGCTGGTTTCCAAAGTTTAACTTTGCAATTTAATGGTCAAATACACGAATTGTAAGAATTTCGACATCATTTTAAGAATCCTTGGAACCATATTATCTACATAATGATTTTTTTAATTCTTAAACTGGTTTTGTAATTTAATGATCAATGTGTCCCAGTTACTGTTAAAACTGTGAACGTTTCTATGCAAAACAAACCTTATTTAAAATATATATTTTTAAATCAGCATAAGACATATATGAACTAGAAAACTTGGAATATCTGTGATGCCAACCGAACAATGAGCATCATTGGGTAGAAATGCAGTGAAGTTTTTATTGTCAGGATCCACAAGAAGAAACTGTTGAAACTGTTTAAATTCTAAAAAAAGATCTCGTATTTGACTTCTAGCTATAAACTTTGTTTTGGATATTATTTAAATATAAAAAAAATAGTTCAGTGAGGAAAGCTTTATACCCAATAGCTCAAACCCACTAAACTTGCTATGTAGTTTGAAAGCGCGCACAATTTGAAATTAAAAATCATCTTACTCTGAATTTCAAAAGCACTATTTTTCAAGTGAATTAGATTTTGAGGAAGTCAGTTTAATTAAAAAAATACTCTATTTCAATCATAAATCTTATGGGATTGAATTAGTTTTTGCAAACTCTGCGCATAAACCGCTAGTAATAGCAATTTAAACACACTGTTTTGAATAGTAGTTCGTATTGCAGGTATTCGTTGTAATCATTCCGTTATCAGTCGTTCGTCTCTCTCTCCACAGAACCCGTACAAATTGCTCCATTATTTTGTTCATCATCCCATATATTTCATTCGTTTATGAATCACATTGCTGTGTGCTGGTGATCGTTTGCACCAGTGAAAACTTTTGCAATGGATTTGTTGTTTACGCCATTCTGGCTTGTGAAGGTCACAAATTGCAGGTTCCTCGTTCATTACTTGTTGCTAACTATTCTTGCGAGTAACCCGGATAGTCGCAAATTTGCTTCAGGCAAACTTGACCGTCATCATGGAGGTAATAATGTTGTAAGTAAACAATCACATTATTTATCAAAGTAATTCATCCAAGCTTATCATTGTCGTTAGATTGACCATTCTACTATTCTGCACTGGAGTATTCTCCAAGGACTCATTCGTCTGTGAAGACGGCAAGAAGCTCAAGCTGGGAATTTGCATTATCAAAAACTTGAACTACGAGTACCTAGACGATCTGACGGAGGACAGCTTCCCCAACGCCACTCATCTGGAGTTTCGTAACAGCTACATTCCCTATTTCGGTAGACATACGTTCGAGATACTCCCGGGAGGAGTTAGACAGCTAACGCTTCGCAATGGCTATGTGCGGGAAATCAACTTGCAGTCCTACTCACCCATCGAACGACTCCAAGTAATCAACACAGATTTGGTCACTTTAGACGCAGTATCGGAACCCAATTATAGCTTGAAGGCACTTTTCGTTCGATCGGCGGTATTTTCCCGATGGTCCGCAAGTCTTCAGTTCTTGAAAGCGCTGGAAGTGATCGACGTAGCGTACTGTAACTTTACCTTCATCAGTTTGGATTGGTTCGAGGGAAATGAAAAGCTGCGACTGCTGGATGTATCGAACAACAAGTTGAAGACGATTGGCAGTAGACCAGGGCTGACATTGCCAGCGCTGCAGGAGCTTTACATTTGGGGTAATCGGTTGGAGTTTCTGTGGCGGTTTCCGGACGTGTTCCCGAATCTGTTGATACTGAACCTGTCGGACAATTTGTGGCGTTGCAGTTGGGTTTCGATGGCAAGGGATGCGATCCGTGATCAGGGCATTGTGGTGATTGATTCAGATTACTCGTGCAAATCGGGATGGGTGCTGAATGGAGGACTATGCTGTCGAATGCACGCAGACTCGCGATTTGAAGAAGATGATAGGCTTGATGCGGATGTGACAAGAGGTGCAAAGCAAAGTCCATCTTTTTCGGCGGTGTTGGTTGATTACATCGTTAACGAAACGAGTGGTAATGTGATGGGGATGAGAATGGGGAATTCAGTGGTCTACCTTGATGAACATGTCTCAAAATAAGGCAGATGTATGTTGGAATCCCGTGAGAACAACTCCAATTAATTTTCTTTCTGGAATATAACACGCGAAAACTCATTTACTAGTCCAATACTTTTATTTCACCGACCAGATCATTCCAACCGATCTATCGCAACGCTCTACATCAAACTGACTTTCATTCATTGTGCACAATTCAATTCAAAATACAATAGGGGTTTCTAGCACTTGATTTTAAATCCAACATGTATGGCCATAATCGTATATGTGCAGTGATAACCATGATTTATAACAATTGAGTAATGAAGTGCTGAGTTTTTTTTTCAAGTCAAATGTTTCATTACAATTACAGCTTTTGAAACTGATGATATTGCATATATATAAACCATTAAAATTCGTTGAAAAAATTTGGTTGTTTGTATTGTGCTGTATTTTCCTAGAGGTTCTCCTTTTTGCCCAAGTCAAGCAAATTTCCATTTCAGTGAGATCCAGGGTCAATAGAGAATCAATACAGCTATTCGTCCATGTAAGACTGAGCTATCTCTTATCAAATAAATCTGCTTTTTTTTCTGGCACAAGAAGAGCCATACGGTCTTTAGCTGTAGAATAAAATCATTCGGATCTAACACAACTCTCAAAACATTTGAACGAACTGGTCATCTGACATGCACTCTTATTTTCAAGGTAAACTGTCCTCAGCATGAGTATAATCAAGAATATCCATATACCTCCCTCTTTTGATTGCTTATCTTTTTTGTCGGGTACAGATGAGTATTTGAAGAACACACGATTATAAATGAGAAAAAAATATTCCCGATTACTGACGGGTATGCATGGCTATTTATGAATGCAAACAAATATTCACTGGTAAGGTAGAAAGGTGTAATACGCCTCCCCCCTTAAGGAAAAACTGCTCTATCGCAGTAGCAAATGCATCACTTCTAAAGTTTTTAATGTCAATGTTGGTCATGCTCTGCACGCAACTTTATCTTTCCAGGTCGCTTCAAAAAAGTGTACAAGATGATAATAAATCATCGAGCTGTTTAGTGGAATACCTATTAGTTGATGAAAAACCGAATTTAGTACTATACCATTTAATTCCACTAGAGTTTGTGTCCTTTGACAGATACGCGTATTTCGACCTCAACTGTAAGGCCGTCTACAGTGTCGTGTACTAGATTTGACTCGACAAGTTGAGCCTACACTGACGAAGTTAGGGGGTAAAAATGATGGATACCTCCTTAAAACTCATATTTTGTCCATAATATCTAAGTTTGAATTTCTACATTTTTACAATGTTTTACAATGCTTAAGGTGCTGTAAAAATACACATTTTTGCCGAAGCGCTAGCTCTTCATTTTGAACATTTACGAACGATTTTCTGATTATTTTTTTTATTATTAGTACATTACATTACATTCATTTCTTATATCTAGGTGTTCTGTGTTATTAGACAACACCATCATCCTAATTTGGTAAAACAAATTTTAGATTTTATTAACATTTTGTTAACAACATATAACATTTCATTTGCCGTAGCAGTTCAGATTTTTTACAGGTGAGTTGATTTCACCTGCTTATAAGAGAAAAAAAACGCTTTAAATATACTTAACCTAACTTAACCTAAACATATAACGCATTAATCGTGGCAATAGAAGATTGTAACGGTTTTTGCCTGAAATTATTAATTATTTTAATTGACATTTGTTCCAATATTTCAACATTGGATATTCTATGTAACTCATTGGTACTATACCAGGGAGGAAGCCTCAGAATCATTTTCAAAATTTTATTTTGAATTCTCTGCAGAGCTTTCTTCCTGGTATTACAACAGCTAGTTCATATTGGTACAGCATATAACATGGCTGGCCTGAAAATTTGTTTGAATATCAATAGCTTGTTCTTAAGACAAAGTTCTGATTTTCTATTAATAAGGGGATAAATACATTTTACATATTTATTACATTTGGCTTGAATGCCCTCAATGTGATTTTTAAAAGTTAACTTCTTATCAAGCATGAGCCCTAGATACTTAACTTCATCTGACCAATTTATTGGAATCCCTCTCATCGTGACAACATGTCTACTTGAAGGTTTCAAATAAAGAGCTTTTGGTTTATGTGGGAATATTATTAGTTGAGTTTTGGAAGCATTTAGAGAAATCTTCCATTTTTGCAAGTATGAAGAAAAAATATCCAAACTTTTTTGCAATCGACTACAGATGACACGCAGGCTTCGTCCTTTAGCGGAGAGGCCTGTGTCATCCACAAACAAAGATTTTTGACATCCCTGAGGTAACTCAGGTAAGTCAGATGTGAAAATATTGTATAATATTGGTCCCAAAATGCTGCCTTGAGGAACACCAGCTCTTACTGGAAGTCTTTCAGATCTGGAGTTCTGATAATTAACCTGAAGTGTACGATTTGACAGATAACTTTAAATTATTCTAACAATGTATGTTGGAAAATTAAAGTTTTTCAATTTTACAATCAAACCTTCATGCCAAACACTGTCGAATGCTTTTTCTATGTCTAGAAGAGCAAGACCAGTAGAATAGCCTTCAGATTTGTTGGAACGGATCAAATTTGTTACACGTAAAAGTTGATGAGTGGTCGAATGTCCATGGCGGAATCCGAACTGTTCATTGGCAAAAATTGAATTTTCGTTGATGTGGGCCATCATTCTGTTCAAAATAACCTTTTCAAAAAGTTTACTGATGGAGGAAAGCAAACTGATTGGACGATAGCTAGAAGCTTCTGCAGGATTTTTGTCTGGTTTTAAAATTGGAACAACCTTAGCATTTTTCCATTTGTCAGGAAAATATGCTAATTGAAAACATTTGTTAAATATATCAACTAGAAATAATAAGCTACTTTCTGGAAGTTTCTTGATGAGGATGTAGAAAATTCCATCATCGCCAGGAGCTTTCATATTTTTGAATTTTTTAATAATAGTTCTCACTTCTTCCAAATCAGTCTCCCAGGCATTTTCGAAAACGTTCTCTTGATTGAGAATATTTTCGAACTCCTGAGTAACTTCATTTTCAATAAATTAAAATTTTGCGCACTTTCAAACTGCATAGCAAGTTTTTGAGCTTTTTCGCAATTAGTTAGTAATAATTTGTTTTCCTCTTTCAATGCTGGTATTGGCTTCTGAGGTTTTTTCAAGATTTTAGATAATTTCCAAAAGGGCTTAGAGCCAGGGTCCAATTGAGAAATTTTATTTTCAAAATTTTTGTTTCTTAATTGAGCAAAACGCTTTTTGATTTCTTTCTGCAAATCCTGCCATATAATTTTCATAGCAGGATCGCGAGTGCGTTGAAATTGCCTTCTCCTCACGTTTTTAAGACGGATCATGAGTTTAAGATCATCGTCTATAATCACGGATTCAAATTTTACTTCACATTTTGGAATTGCAATGCTCCGGGCTTCAACAATGGAATTTGTTAAAGTTTCAAGAGCATTGTCAATATCAAGTTTAGTTTCTAAAGAAATGTTAACATCAAGATTAGAGTCAACATACGTTTTATATATATTCCAGTCGGCTCGTAAATAATTGAAAGTGGAGCTGATAGGATTTAGAATCGCTTCTTGGGATATTTGAAATGTAACAGGGACATGATCAGAATCAAAATCAGCATGAGTAGCTAATTGGCTACAAAGATGACTAGAGTCGGTTAAGACCAAGTCAATCGTATATGAATTTCTAGAAGAGGAAAAACATGTATGGCTATCAGAGTATTGAATTGAGAAATATCCTGAAGAGCACTCATCAAATAAAATTCTGCCGTTGGAATTACTTTGAGAATTATTCCATGACCGATGTTTGGCATTAAAGTCATCAATGACAAAAATTTTTGACTTATTGCGAGTCAATTTTCGCAAGTCAGTTTGGAGCAAATTAACTTGGTGTCCAGAGCATTGAAAAGGCAAATAGGCAGCTATGAAAGAATAGGGGCCCAGATAGCCGTAGCGGTAAACGCGCAGCTATTCAGCAAGACCAAGCTGAGGGTCATGGGTTCGAATCCCACCGGTCGAGGATCTTTTCGGGTTGGAAATTTTCTCGACTTCCCAGGGCATAGAGTATCTTCGTACCTGCCACACGATATACGCATGCAAAAATGGTCATTGGCATAGTAAGCTCTCAGTTAATAACTGTGGAAGTGCTCATAAGAACACTAAGCTGAGAAGCAGGCTCTGTCCCAGTGGGGACGTAACGCCAGAAAAGAAGAAGAAGAAAGAATATTTACCAAACTGTGTTTCAACAGAAACACCTAAAGTTTCAAAAACCTTAGTTTCAAATGATGAAAACAGTTGATACACCTATGAATGATGATTGCAACTCCCCCACATGCCCCATCAAGTCGATCATTACGATAAACAAAAATGTTAGGATCTCTTTTGAGTTTAGATCCAGGTTTTAAATACGTTTCGGTAATAACTGCAATATGCACGTTATTAACCGTAAGAAAATTAAACAGCTCGTAATCTTTACCATTCAGAGAACGAGCATTCCAATTTAAAATATTTAAATTATTATTTGGATCCATTAGAAAAACGTAATCCAATAACAATTTTATTTGTAAATTTTACACCTACTTGGACTGCTTCAGTCGTAGTGGTGGCTTTGAACATTGCATCAATCATTAGATTCAATTGTTCAGTTAGAAAATTGAAATCAGAGGCAGACATGTCATGTGATTTCCCATTAGAATTTCCGGTAGACGAAGATGCGGAGTTACCTGTGGCGGTAGGGTTTTTTTTCATTTGATTTGAAACAAGTAGAATGGGTACCCATGGATCGAACAGGGGAGGAGTTCGAATTTCCTGCTACGATATCGGCAAAGGATTTACCGTGGGTAGATACATTTGAAATTGAAAGATTCGAACGGCTACCCGACGGATTAAAATTAGTTTGTGAATGAGCATGATTATGATCTTCCTGATGGGTATGATTCATGATCAAGCGATCGTTAACTGAAAAATGAGCATTGTTCGATACTCTACCAGGCAAATTGCGGAAACGACCGTTATCGTAACGGATATTATCTGCCTGGCACGAGCCTCAATGACTCTTTTGCGTGAAGGGCATTCCCAAAAGTTAGCTTTATGAGGGCTTTGCAATTGGCGCATTCAAACTTTCTGGTATCTTCTTTCACAGGACAGACGTCCTTAGCGTGAGAAGAACCTCCGCAAATCATGCATTTAGCATCCATGCGACAATTTTTTGTACCATGACCCCACTTTTGGCACCGACGGCACTGAGTGGGGTTCTGGTAATTTCCTCCAGGTTTCTGGAAATGTTCCCATGTCACACGGACATCGAACATAAGTTTTGCTTTTTCTAAAGCTTTAATATTATCTAGTTCTTTTTTGTTAAAGTGAACTAAATAATATTCTTGAGAAAGCCCTTTCCGAACAATGCCAGATTGGGTTCTCTTTTTCATAATGATTACTTGGACTGGGGAAAATCCAAGTAAATCATTTATTCCATTTTTGATCTCTTCAGGTGATTTATAGTCACTTGAGAGACCTTTCAAGACAACTTTGAACGAACGTTTAGTTTTGTCGTCATAAGTAAAAAAATTGTGCTTCTTCTCTTCAAGATGTCTGAGAAGAAGTTCACGAGAGAGTTTCCGGCAAAACACGACAGTCAGCTTTCTTTGCGATTTGGAAGGAAACCTTGATCCCCCTAATGGAGTTCAAGATCTCCTGCCTAAGTCCCCCAAATTCGGAACAACTGACCACGATAGGCGGCACTCTTTACTTCCTCACTTGAATCAAAGAGCCTGGGCTAGAGGCTGCTTCGATTTGGTGTTCGGAAAATTTGTCTAGAGCATCGAACTGATTGCTCATTTCGATACAATTATTCATTTCACCCTTGGAAGAAAGTTCACATTCCGGGGAAGCGTCCTTTCTTCCATTCTTGCCACGTGTAGTGACAGTTTTAAAACCCACTTTTTTGGAAGGAAGTAGTGAATTCAGAGATTCACCCTTCCTTTTGTTAGTTGTTGATACCATGTTTAGTTAATAAACGAAAGAAGACGTGACCTTCGAGAGGTTTTTTCCCAAGACGGTGTCCAAGAAGGATTACCACCGCTAGCTTTCACCAACGGGTCCAACGAAAAATCGAAGGCACGGGTCCAAACAAGTATCGTAAAGGGATCAATAGTAGAAAAAAAAGTACCGTTTTTAATTTTTGCACTGAAAAGTACTGTTTTATTGCTTTAGGTAGTTTTTAAGAAAACTTCCAAGAGCAGAGAGAATTCGTGTACGCACAGCACGAAGGTACGATGCGCACTGAACGATTTTCTGATTATTTCACGTCAAATAGAAGTGTACATATTTTGTAAAGTTGCAAGTAGTAGCAGCTAAAGAGCGAACATGAAATTTTTGCGACACATTCAACAGGGCATAACTTTTCTACCATTATGTAAAAATCAACCAAATCAACCACTTTCTCATTGATGTGTATTGTTTACATGCTGTCGAAATCGAAGTCGTTGACGTCGGACCACGGCAAAGAAGCTGGAAGAAAACCGGGACTGGAGGGAAAGGTGAAGCGGATGATTAAAGAAAATTCCAACGTCTCAAGCCGTGATTTGGCTAAAAATATCGGCATGTCGCAGAGCTACGTCCAGAATGCTCAGAAGAGAGCTGGACTACATACATACAAGGTACAGAACTTCCAAAACCGCGATAAGCGACAACAATCGACGTCTAAAACTCGGGCACGGAAGCTCTACGAGAAGATGCTGACAAAATATGGCTGCTGTGTGATGGACGACGAATAAAAAAGCCGATTTTAAGCAAATTTCGCGGTTGGAGTTTTTCACAGGCAAGAGCAAGTTCGATGTGGACGACAAATTTAAGAAGAAGAAAATGTCGAAGTTCGCCTCCAAATATCTCATTTAGCAGGCCATCTGCTCTTGCGGACTGAGGAGTGAGCCTTTCGTTACAAAGGGCACAGTAAATGGCGAGATCTACAAATCTGAGTGCCTCGAGAAGCGCCTTTTGCCGTTCTTGCAGCAGCACGACGAAGCTCCGATATTTTGGCCCGGTTTGGCATCATGCCACTATTCTAAAAGTGTGCTGGAGTGGAATGAGGCTAATTCTGTCTATTTTGTTCCAAAGGACCTGAATCCGCCAAACTGTCCGGAGCTGCGCCCGGTGGAGCAGTACTGGGCAATAATGAAGCGGCAACTTCGGAAAAGCAAGAAGACAGAAGGACATGTTAAGAAAATGGGAAAAAAACCGAGAAACTGGTACCGGATGACACTGTTAAGACTTTGATGGGGGCATCAAGCGAAAATTCCTACAATTTTACACTCAAGGATCCATCGATTAACTTTTCTTTTGATTTTTGAAGTAAATATATGTATAAAACTACCCAAAAATTTTGGTTTAATTCTAAACATTACAAGAAAATTGGCATGACATTTTTGGTGTCGCAATAATTTCGTGTTCGCCCTTTAATGTAAGCATCATGCTGTTCCTCAACCTATACCCTTTCAATATATGCACAAATAATTGCGGGGTCTAGCGGGGTCCATAGCAGTTTGTTCAATTGAAAATGGCATTTCCTATGTGTAGCACCTTAAACATTGTAGAACATTGTAAAAATGTAGAAATTCAAATTTAGAAGTTATGGACAAATCATTTTTACCCCGCAACTTCGTCAGGTAGAGGTAGAGCTTTTCCGTCTTCGACAAACTGCCATGAAATGATGTCGCCTACAATATACCCTAGACAGTTTTAAATTTTGACAAAAAATGAAAAAGTTATTTTTTCTTATTGTACATCACCCTAGATGAAATTTTTTTTCAGTGTCTAAATGAAGTACTCAATAAACGATGAAACTTTGTAGAACATGTCAAAACGCTAAACCCAATAGTTTTAGCGCAAACACACATGTACCACTTTTTTTATTTCGTCCCATTGTGGCGTCGGATTGAATTGCATATTTCTTTATTACTGTTTGAAGAATGAGTAGTTACTATAGGATGATAAGTTTGTACGAACAGTCCAGTACTAACGTGTTTGGAACATTTTTCAAAATTTCTCCATAGTAATTTCCATATAAACCTACATTGTCTTTGGGCCACCTTTAAATAAACACCTAGAAAGCTGACAATCTAACCGAACACTATTTTTATGGTAAAGATTGTAAGAAAGACATGGGAGATTGGATTTTCAAACTTATTTTAAATTTTGAATCGCACTGATGCGCAATCAGGCTTGCATATACATAATAGCGTTTGATCAGATGTCATTGTTCAATTATAGTATACATACTGATTCAAAAAATATACATTTGTTAGTGGGAGGGGGGTCGAAACACCGCCAAAATTGTTCTACGTAATTAATGGACAGCCCATATGTCCAAAGAAAGTTCTTTGATGCCATGTTATGAACATGAGCATGAGCATGATTGACCGCCCGCAGATGCTACTCCGTTATTGCAAGAACAGCTGTACTTACACAGGGAACTAACAGACACTACTCGGGATCAGTAGCATCCTCAATGTGTAAGTACTGGTGCTCTCATTATTATAACAAACAATAACGGCGCCGGCTGCGTCCGAATGCAGGTCAATTTAGGGATGGGAGCGAAATGTTGACGTGTTACTTGCTTTACGGCCTCGGCTTCCGTCAAGTTGACACTGGATACGTCCTCTGCACTTCAACAAATAGAAACTGGGAGTTTGGATATGGCA
Organism: Aedes aegypti; assembly: GCF_002204515.2. Lineage (NCBI taxonomy): Eukaryota > Metazoa > Arthropoda > Insecta > Diptera > Culicidae > Aedes > Aedes aegypti. Next base: position 111,958,433 of record NC_035109.1, read on the forward strand.
AAAGTTTGGGTAAAAGATTCGTTTGGTAAACGATAAATATATAATTTTAAATTAATGCGCCTAACCGGATTCGCGTATTACTCTATAAAAGCATTGAACGCCGAACAAGTGTTCGTCGCTCGCCCCACAGGAGCAAGCGACAAGATCAAAAGATCAAACACTACTAACGCGATCCGCGATACTATTCCACCGTGATTCGCGAACGATACGCGACATGTTTATTAATTTATTTATTTATATATAAATTTATTTAATTTCATCTGACTCTCAGTCTTAATGAAATATATGATGAGGAAAAGCCCCCTTGAGTTGGTTAACATATAAACCTTACTCAAAAAAGCATAAGAACCCCATATCTTTTCTTCACAAAACATTACACAAGCATTCTTACAACTTATATCTAGCAATAACAATTAAGCACACAGGGGACGGACCTGGTGTAGTGGTTAGAACACTCGCCTCTCACGCCGAGGACCTGGGATCGAATCCCATCCCCGACATAGTCACTTATGACGTAAAAAGTTATAGTGACGACTTCCTTCGGAAGGGAAGTAAAACCGTTGGTCCCGAGATGAACTAGCCCAGGGCTAAAAATCTCGTTAATAAAGTAAAAAAAAAAAAATAAAAAAAAAAAAAATTAAGCACACAAAAAAACATATTAAAATCAATTAAACATAATACCAATCGTTAAACAACTATATCAAGAGATCATGCCCCACGGTACCGTATTACGTTATAAGCTATGTCGAAAGGCGAGAGCTGATCGGTTGAAGTCAAAATGCTCGTAGTACTCGTTGAATCTGGCTGATATAAACCGTATTGGATCGTGCAAGCTATAGTTGGCGGATCGGTGTCCAAGGTTAAGAAAAGCTCTGGAACGGAGATTCCTGGTTGGAGCGTATATCTCGAATTCGTCCAAAAATGCGGGAGGATCTAATTCTCCTAACAAGGATTTAGCTGCAAACACTGCTTGGTTGATAGCTCTTCTCTTCTGTAGAGTTTCGAAACTCTGATCAAGGCCCAAAAGCTGACATCGGTCTTCATAAGGTGGCAAATTAACAGGATCGTCCCAGGGTAGCGAGCGTAGAGCATAGCGAATGAATCTTCTCTGGATAGCCTCAATTCGAGTAATCCAGGTTATTTGATATGGACACCAAACTACATCACTAAATTCTAATATCGACCGGACGAGGGAGCAATATAGAGCATTCAAACACAATGGATCACGAAATTTGCTAACAATTTTGAATCCCAGCTGCCTATTTGCTTTAGCGATGATGTCCGAGTAGTGAATGTTGAAAGTCAAAGCTGTGTCGAGATGGAGTCCTAAATCACGAACGTTATCAACTCGTTGTAATAGTTGACTGCCAATCCTGTATTCATGTAGAATCGGCTTCAGCTTGCGATGAAAGGTGATAACATTGCATTTTGATGTACTCAATGTAACGAAGTTAGAAGAGCACCATTGCTCAAAGCAGTTTATCATATTTTGCAACCGGAGGCAGTCTTCAGCACATCGAACTGCTAAATATAATTTGACATCGTCAGCATAGAAAGAGCGACACCCTCGTGGAAGAATAATTCCGACTTCGTTAATAAATATGCTAAACAGCAATGGCCCTAGGTTACTGCCCTGAGGCACCCCTGATTGATTAGTAAATGTGTCAGACTGTTTCACACAAAGAACACGATCAGTTAGGTATGATTTGAACCATCGAACCAACTGTGAGGACACGCCTAGTTTTTCTAACTTTGCCAGCAGTTTCACATGATCAACGCGGTCAAACGCCGCCTTAAGATCTGTATAAACAACATCAACTTGAGTTTCAGCATCCATACTCCTCATACATAAAGAAATAAACGGAGCAAGATTCGTAGATACCGAGCGTTTTGGAAAAAAAAACCCATGTTGATCACTGGATATGTAATTCTTGCAACTAGCAAAGAGAGCATCGTTAACGATGATTTCAAACACTTTTGAGCAGGCGCTAAGTGATGTAATGCCTCGGTAATTTTCTACGTTTTGCTTATCGCCTTTTTTGAATACTGAGAACATGAAGGATGTCTTCCATTGTCGCGGAAATTCGCCGTAGGGAGAGGTTGAACAACATCGATAAAGGTTCGGCTAACTCTGTTGAACACTTTTTCACTATACAGGATGGAACACCGTCAGGACCAGAAGCATTAGAACTTTTCAGCTTTTTGATAGCAGATTCAACAAGAGCTGGAGAAACTTCAAAGACTGTAAAGTTGAATGCATCAATAGGAGTTGCTCTTGTAGCCTCCTCAGCATAAGCCTGTGTTGCAAAGTAATCGTTGAATACGCTTTTGAAGTATTGAGCCAGAAGATTGCTTTTCTCCAGCGGCGTCTGAGCCACCAATTGTCCCAGATGAATTTCCGTTGGGAGGCCTCCCTCATTCCTTTTTTCATTGACGAACGACCAGAACTGCTTGGGGTTTCGTCGGAGATTTTCCTGTGTGCGATGTGTGTGAAGCATATACCGGTATCTGTTGTATATTCGATATTCATTGCTGGCCAAAGAGAACACTCGCTTATTGTAAGGGTTACGAGATTTACAGTATTTTCGTGCTATAGAACGCTGACGCCGCAAATGACGTAGATGACTATTGCTCCATTGAGGTTTCGGAGCAGGTCTGCGCAGAGGGGCAGAAATCGAAATAGCTTGCATTAAAACCATAACAAAGTAATCCACTGCTTCATTAACGGAGGTGCACATTTCGAGTGCATGCCAGTATGTTGAGGATACGTTTTAGGGATTCGTAATCTGTTCTGTGAAAGTCCAGGTGAGGCAAATCAGCCATCTCTACGAATTTAGTGGGCAAGGGTAACCTCACAGACGTTTCTAACGCAGGATGATCTAGATCAAGGCTAACCAACGACTCTAACGCTTCGGAAACTGTGCAGTATGGTAGAACAGATTCATTCGTAAGCACAAGATCAAGCATACGCACATTTCTATTGAGAATAGAATTGATTTGTGTTAAACCGTTGAGATTTAATCCGTCAAAAAGACTGCTGCAACCAATTGGAAAGTGTGATCCTGCCCTCGTCGCTCGCCCCCGCAGGAGCAAGCAACCAGGTCAAATGATCAAAAAATACTAGTTCTTTGATGCCAAGTTATATAAGAGAAAGTAGAGGTCTCTTCAACTCTGTTAAGTACGTATTCAACTAATCACAAATTCCAGTTGTTGCTAAGGAGTGTATCGAAAAGTAGTCGCAAACTTTCAAAACATTCTCAAAAATAATGGGTTGAACCTACAAACAATTTTTTGATCAGAAATGCTTTACAATGTATTTAAAAATAATGACGAGGTGATATTGTTTCAATAAAGTGGCATTTTGCATGATAATTTTGCAAATCACTTACAGATGTTGATAAAAATCTTGCAAACCTCTGAAAAAATTGATATGTTAATAAATGTGTTAAATTTTAAGAAAAAATGGTTTTTGTTCATGCTTATATATTCTGTGACACAACTCTCATGAAATAGTGTAAAAAATATTTTGAAAAATTCATTAACAAGCATTTGAGAGCAAATACAAAAATCGAAAAAAGCCGATTTTGAAGGACCTCGTTTTTTGATTTATTCTTTCTACACGTTAATGGTAATATCGAACGACTGTAATGAATAAAAAAAAATGTTTTTTGATTGGAAAAGTTTCTTGCATATTTATGAAGTAACGTAAGCAAAAAATGTTACTCTATGTAATTACCGCTGTATATGGCAGAGCTTAAAATGTTGATTAAACAAAAGTGACTTTCTAAAACCGACCCTGTTCCTATAATTAAGCTTTTTTTAGAGCAATAATTTATTTTTTTTGAATTTCTTTTTACGTGCTGTGTGAAGTAAACATATTTTCCGATAGAATAAGCTTTTCATCCTAGTTTGTTTGATATACATTTTGTTCAATACAAATCATCGAATCTTCAGAAGACACTTCAAAAATGTAATTTTGTGCAAGATTTTATTCTCCATGCTTTATAAACCTTGTTGTATTTATATTAAAACTGCATATTATTCAATATTTTTTTAGCTGCTTCAATATTTGATGACATGATGATGATTTGCTTGAAAAAAGTTTTTAAAAAGATTAACTATGCTCTGAGATATACCGTTTTGAATGTTTGCGACTACTTTTCGATACACTCCTTAGAATGTGGCCTGAGCAACTGTCGATTATTTAAGGATGGGTTAATCTTGTCCAACAGACCATGCTAAGTATGACAACTCCAATTGATTAGTGGATAAGATGGAGTCAAACCTTTTTATATCGTATGTGACTTGACATCTACCATGTATCGTAAATGCTCAACATTAATATAATGTCGAAAATTCAACTTTGAGGCTATTGAAAAGCTTTTTAATTGCTTTAAAATAAGTATTTAGTTTATATTCTTAAAATTGAGGAAATTAAAAAAAATGTTTTAGTGTGTTGACAAAAGCGGAATAATTTGTGGACAAAATTGGAACGTGACAAAATTGGAGCGTCACAAAATCGGAACGTGATAAAAACGGAACATACCTTTACTAGATTGAAAATCACTTCGTTACCAGAAAAAATGAAAACAAACAGACGTCATATCACCTCCGCAAATTGCTTTGAACCACTTAAATCTAGTCTAGTAACCTTTGATAATGGGCATATACGTAGAGAAAATCGGGAATAAAAATCACATCGAGATAAGAAGATAACATGATGAGTAGGATATTGAGATCTTGAGAGTGAAAATGTATGCAGAATGAAGGGACCGAAACAATCATCGACATAGGGAGTGATATCGACTATTGACTTGTTGAAGTTTTAGCAATTCTAGTGAAATTTCATCAGTTGTAAAGCAATTTGAACGCTGTTTTTATCTACAGTCAACTTTCCACATCTCAATGATCTACATGTCGATATCACTTCCTATGTCGATGATTGTTTCGGTCCCTTCATTCCCGTTACAACATTAATATGTACAATAATTGCGCTTCTTGAATTTAGGCGGTTAAATTAAGTTCAATCGTGCTTAGTTCATCTGCTATTGGTACATCTACCCTAGATGAGTTTGAAATTTTAATGCTCACTAGCTCCTCTTACTGACATCATATGGAACCAACTGAACAATAAATTTATAGCCGTCGAACAAATGATCAACATTCTTCTAACACTAGTCTTCTAACGTAACTCAAACTTGAGATATAAAATTTTGAAATATTTGATGCTCGCCAGTGCACAGTGGCCGCACTCCATACAAATGCTGGCCAATAGTACAATTCTCACTCAAAACGTTTAAAAATGATAATTATTTGCCATAACATGATTTTTTAGGGCAATTTGAAAGAAATAGTTGCTGAAACAGAAAATCAATTATTCCGGTACATTTGGCAGATTTAGTTTAAAATAGCATTCTTTTTTAATTTAATCAATGAATTCAATTTAATTATTATGAAAATTTATTGGCTTTTTTCGGTGAATAAAAATACCTATACTCAGAGTGAAAGGGAGTAACGAAAGTAATGAAATGACAAGATGGATAGAATCGCAAGCGAGCGACGAGAGAAATGAATAGAAGTTGAAAATTTGTTTTAACAGAGGGCCATATGTGTGAACCACACAATCGAAACGACAAATCGTTGCCTAACGTGCTGGTCTTGAACGGCTAGATGTTGTAGTATTTTAATCTCTCTAGGTCACATGCTGTGATAAATCAAAATATACACCGATTGATCTGAAACTTTGGGGAATTGTTATTCAATACTGAAGAAATCAAGAAAAACTATCCGTAAAGGAATTTGCAAACATAATTGTTTTGACTTTTTGCCTGCTTTTGGGCCACTGTGCAGTGGTAGTTTTTTTTTTTTTTTTTAATTAAAACAGACATGCAATGTATAGCCTTTGGTTCAATGAGTAACTTTGCTGAAGTAATCATTAAGTAACCGTTAGACCGTCATAACAAATATATATATATATGCCTAATATAATAATATTTTGTAAGCTAGCGCAAACATGCGATGAAATTCCAAACTTACCTATGTGTACTATGTTTGTCCTTTCCCTGATGTAAAGTTTCACCGAAGAGGGTATTGTTTTATATAAAACTGTTTCTGAGATATAAGCGTCAAAAATTTGTAAAATTTGCTGTTGTTGGACACTAACCCCTCCCCGCATTGAATCAGTCTTCTTCTAAATTTTCTTATATTTTTTTGTAAAGTTCAATTGAATTTGCTTTCCAAAATCGGTTTGACTTTCGCGAAGTTATAGCGATTTGAATTATGGGTCAATATGACCCCAAGGCACCGTGGTCTGTGCCTATTTTCATGTAAATTACCATAGAAAACTATTTTTCATGATAATTGAAAGAAAAACTTTGTGTAACTCAACAAAAAAAAAAAAAAAAAAAAACTCGCGGGAAAGCACCAACATCTAAAAAAAAATATATGAATCGGTGCACTAACAAAAAACAGTCTTCATAGTTGTCTGGGGTCATACTGACCCCAAACACAAACAAAGGGTTAACCATTTTTTAGGATCACAAATGAATTCAAAAAAAAACCTTGATCTGAACTAATTAACACGATAACACGCGATATTAATGTGTTTGTAGCATTGTCTACATTGACCCTCTCTGTCCCATGCTAGCTCCAGAGCTCCGTTGATTTTCGACAAATTCGAGACAAGCCGAACCAGATGGATACTATGCAATATGATTAAACTCATCAGATCAATCAAAAAATCAACTCACTGTTTAAATAGTTGAACCATTGATAAATAACAAAATTTACTATTGAAAGCGACCAAAAAAATATATTCCGTTTTCGAAAAAAATAAGACCATTTGCAACATTTGTTTGTTCAAGTCTATTTTGTAACAACGCTCATTCGTAAAGAAATAGTTCAACAAAGTCGTTGTAAAAAGAGGTTTAAAATAGTAAAGCTCTCAATTGATTTCTTTATACTAAATTTCACATAGAGCTCCAATGCGTGGGTTGAATTCTATTTAAGAAATTACATAGTTGAAACTATCTTACTGATTCAAATCGTCTGTCAAGCAACTTCCTACTCACTACTATTTCAAGAAACTCCAATCGCCCCGGTTTCCACATTTATTTTGGCAGTCCTTTCAATCAAGTCCATTCTTTCCTTATACCTATATCTCGTAACCTCCTGTTCCGCAGCCTCCAAGTCTTCTCGTACGCTTCTCAAAGTCTCCTGCATAGCAGCAACCTTCTTCGAGTACTGTTGCTCCATTTCGGACTTCTCCTTCACCAACGCCAACTTTTCCCGCTTCAATCCACGAACTCTTTCCCTCAATTCATCACATGTCCTTCGCTCCGACCCAGCATCCGATTGTTCTGCCATCATTAGTGGTGGAGGCTCGGAAGTCACCTTCTTGAACTCCAATCCAACTCCATCGGCCTGTTCCTGGAACTCGATTTCGATCAGCTCGTATCGAGCGGGAACGTCCACCGGAACCCGATCGTAACAGCACAGTCCACCTTCGCTGTGTTCGCTGCAGGCACTGTCCGAGTCGAACAGTCGGATTCTGCGGTCCCAGATCTGCTTCCTCACCGATGCCACCCACGGACAGTTCCAGTAGTTGTCCGAGAGTCGAATTCGTTCCAATTTTGGGAATCCAATCGGGAACCAAGGGATTTGTGACAGATGATTGTAGCTGACGAAGAAGCTCTTCAGTCGACCCAGACGAAGCTCGGAACTGGCGTCCATTTGTGCGATGTGGTTCCATGACAAATCCAGAACCAACAGGTTTTCCATTTGCTGAAACCAATTCAGGTTGATGTACTCGATTCGGTTCTGCGAGAGATCCAGAATCGAAAGGGCATACAGATAGCGGATGGATTTCGGTAGAGTTGTGATGAAGTTGCGGTTGATCAGCAAGGTGTTCAAACTGTGGTTGGGCCCCGGTGTAATGTTCAAGTGTTGCAGGCCAGTTTTATCTATACGGAGTGTGCTCAATGTATCTGAGCTGAAAATGATTGTGGTGATATTGCCTCCTTTCAAGGTGATGGCCTCCACGTCCGGCAAGTTGTGAAACAGAATCTCCGAGAATGTGGGAATGTTGCTGTGCTCGATTACCAAACGACGGGCCTCTTCGAACATGACAGTTGCGAGGCTCTCTTCCGATTCGATATGTTTAGCACATAGCACGTGGAACCGATTTGCTTTCGATCGCATGGGTATAACTTGGCGAGGGCAATTAACAATTGTATAAATATGAGAAAACTAAAAATAAAAGAAATTAAAGAGTATTGATTGGAGGATACAACCTGGCATACCCAATAAACGGAAGGCCTTTCATTTTGAGTGGTACAACCAGCAGCACACTAGACTTGCAAAAATCACAACCATAACTAAGAGCAGGGCATGCACTTTGCCAGTGGGAAATTGCAGCACGAGTGATCGATGTGTTTTGTAATCTAAGCGACTGTAGACGCTGATAGTGTGATTCTATCCCAACACAATGCTAATGATCTCCTCGAGCCCGAACGATTGTGATCAAGAGTTCCTCGTTGGAGATGATTCGACGTTCTGACCTGTAATCTATTATGGGCTGCATCGCTAAATCGTTTATTACGTGGCTCAAAGTGCAATCTGATGCTTGTAGACTGGGTCAGGAAGAGTTTGATTGATGCAAAAGTTAATTTTACTGAGTGAATTATACTCATAAAAAAGTTATGAGTGAAGGTTCTGTATCACAGAAAAATTTATTAGCGGTAGTGATTTCAGCCACCGAAAGACACAACCACGCACATGTTGTATATTTTAAGCCTTTCTTTTAAATGCTTATACCGTGAAAAGGGGTAACTCTGACAATGCGGGTAACTTATACAGTGTAAAGTGACTCCATGTAATGAGTAAACTCAGGTGGTTCGTTTTGCATAGAATTTGTGCGCGAATATTACAAGTACCGTTTTGTCTCAAATATCAAATATCACCCATATTTCAAACACTTGACTTTTTATAAAGATTTTTCCAGAAACTACGCAATTTTCTTCGCAGGGTGATACATTTTTCTATAGTTTAAGTCCTATACATTAAAAGTTGTCAAAATATCAATTCTTACCTTTGAAATCCCTAATGTTTGGAATTTGAGTCATGTTCGGAAATTAGAACCCAACGCACTATGGTCCAGGAATCAGTTTTACACGGAAAGATACATTTTGAGCTTTAGAATGAAACATTAGACGAAAATGGTCTTCTACAAAGTTATTTGTATTAGTAAGGTCCTTTGTTTGGTGTTATTAAAAATTAGGGTGGATATTATACATGCTTCAGCAAAGTTGTAGACCATTCAATTTCAAGCAACTTTACTAAAAAAGGTTTTTTGGTTCTCTTAAATTGACCGATTTAGAGCTATTTTCCCAGGGTGACATAGGGTGGTCCGAACAAAACTGGTTTTCTGGCTCTAGAGTTTTCAACTAAAATTTCTCATCAAAGAAGTCTATAAAAGACTTTTCGAGCTTTGAAAAATACGGTATTTGGCAAGTGAAGAAACTCGACATCTCCTTCCGTTTGAGAATTATTGTTGTTTTTCTTTTAAAAACATGCCTACTTTGATTGTGAATATCTCTGATTGGGGCAAACATAAAAAATATCTTTTGACGGCATTCAAAAAACAAAACGAAATTGTGTATTATATCGATAAATTACAGATGTGTTATTTTTGTAACTCTAATAAAATGTCTTGAAAAAGATATATTTTTTATCACAAAAACTTTAATAACTTTTAAACTAAACTAGATATCATCAATCTTTTTGCATGAAAATTTGCGTTTTGTTAAATTCTAAAAGTCGTTCATAAACGACTTTGACGAGACACTAATATTAAAAATATTAGAGTTGAAAAACTTATTTTTGTTGGGCCACCCTGCGATTATTAGGAAAAAATGCTCTAGATTGGTCAAATTTTGAGCTACAGAAAAACTTTTTTTGGAAAGTTGATCACAATCACAAGTTATACTGCTTTGCCTAAGAGTATATACTAGAATTTTTGCAAAAAAAAGTTGAATATATGATTTGTGTGATATTGTGGGCCATCCTAGTTTTAAATGATACAGTATGAAAGCTTACATTTTAAGAAACAATTTTGTAAAGATCATTTTTGTCTAAAATTTTATTTTCATGCTCAAAATGTAAAATAATAAAGAAATAAATACTATCAAAATCTTCAAAATAGTTTTAAAGCCTTATCATTCTTATTTCAGACTTCTCGTCGAAGCGGTCTATGAACGACTTTAAGAACTTAACAAAACGCAAATTTTCATGCAAAAATATTGTTGATATCTATTTTAGTTCAAAACTTTTTGGGATGAAAAATATTTGTTTTTCAGGGCATTTTATTACAGTTACAAAATTAACACATTTGTAATATTATATACAATTTTATTTTGTCTTTTGAATTCCGTCAAAGATATTTTTTATGTTTGCCCCATTCAGAGATATTCTCAATCAAAGTAGGCATGTATTTGAGAGAAAAACAACAATAACTCCCAAACGGAAGGAGATAGCGAGTTTCTTCACTCACCAAATTACGCATTTTTCAAAGCTCTGTTTCATAGTCTACTTTGATGAGAAATTTGAATTGAAAACTCTAGAGCCAGAAAACCAGTTTTGTTCGGACCACCCTATATCACCGTAGGAAAATAGCTCTAAATCGGTCAATTTACGAGCTTAGCTTAGCTTAGACTGACTACACATATCAATGGTTGCTATTCCGTGATTGACCGAAGTCAGTGAAAATGCACAAAGAATCAACTAGAAGTTCAGCTGGGATTGGCCATAATCTTCTTCAGTGTGCATAATTCAGTGCCTCTATTTATACAAGGTCAATAACGGCGCCGGCCACGTCCTTGCAGTCAGGTGGGATTGAGGGAAGGAATGTTAGTGTGTAACCTTTGCTATTTGGAGACCGTGTTTGCCTCTGCATCTCCACAAAGGTTACTGGGAGGGATGTTTGTTAATGGGGAGGATCGTTGGGTCAAAGGATTCACTTTGATAAGCGATTAGACCATGATAAACAATGATTTGTGAGATATATACATGCTTATACGTAAATATAATTGTTCATATAATTTCTATGTAGAGGAAAATTATGCCGACACTTGAGGTGACGAACCATTCAAAGTTTGTTGGACAAATACCTAAATGTAACATTGCTGCAGCTGTCAGTACGAAAGCATGTGTTATTATATTTTACTCATTTGAAAAGAAACAAAAGACTCAATTGGTTGGGACATCATAGAACACTCTTATTCTTATGCCGACACTTACAGTGGCGAACCATCCAAAGTTTGTTGAATAAAGTGAACCTTTCGCAAGTCTACACTTGTAGTGTCGAACCATTCAAAGTTTTTTTTAATTACAAAAATAAAGGTATATAAGGGGTGTTCTGACAAAAAAAATGTTAAACATAAATAAATCATGAATCAGAGTTTGTGTCGACACTCACAGTGACGAACCATCCATAGTTTGTTGAAACATCATATTTACATCCCACCATTGTAACGATTAAATGTGCAGTCATACATATTTTATAGATTAGAAATAGTAGCATGAAACGAGCTCACCAATTGATCCGTTATCCTTGACTGAGCAGCCACAATCCACTTTCAGCTTCACTCGTTTGCTCGGCTAGCATTCAGAAAAAAAAAATAAAAAAATAGGCGCGTGACCCGAAAAAAAACACGGACGACAGCTCGGGCTTTCTTGACGCACTGCCCAGGAGCAAGCGTCAAGGTCGTCGAAAGATCAAAATGAACGAACCGACCGCGGCACTTTTTAACTTACTCCAACCGAACTCCCCGATCACGCCACTTTTTCACTTACGAGATCGACGCGCGACATGTTTGATCCTGCCCTCGTCGCTCGCTCCGGCAAAAGCAAGCGTCAAGGTCGAAAGATCAAACAGAACTCAGCTCTAAATCGGTCAATTTACGAGATACAAAAACACTTTTTTTGGCGAAGTTGCTTGAAATTGAATTGTCTACAACTTTGCTGAAGCATGTATAATATAATTTCAACAAATAAGAAAGTTAGATACACAATTTCTATGAAAATGTGGTCCACCCCAATTTTCAATTACACCAAGCAATTGCTTAAAGGACCTTACTAATACAAACAACTTTGTAGAAGACCATTTTCGTCTAATATTTCATTCTAAAGTTCAAAATGCATCTTTCCGCGTAAAACTGATTCCTGGACCACTGTGCAATGGTACAGAATCAGTTTCAGAGTTGTTTTAATTAACATTTAAAATTTTAATTACCAAGACATTCGGAAATTTTTGTTCAAATTATAAAAAATAACTGAAGTTTTCGCGTTCCAAAAACATATCCAAAAAGCTGCCCCACGGTTCTCATTTATTTATTTTTTCGTTGAAGGGTCCCTGAATAAAATCGTAATAATACTTATTTATCTATATCAGCCATTCCATGAAAACCCGATCTAGTGGGTCACTGAATTCCGTGAAAATTTGATATTTTGTTCCTTATCCGAAATAAGGATACACGTGTTTTTTTGGATTTTTTGGTGGGGTGACCATTTCCAAAATAGAATGACCAGAAAAATCGCGATTTTGAAAAATTTTCATTTGTTTCAAACTTTTTAACCGTTTGATAAATTTTCAATTTTCTTGAACGAAATGAAAGCTTAAAATTTAGACATTTAAAGAAAAATATATTTTTTGCAAAAATTGTTTTTTTGAATTAAAAAAAAAATCAATAATTTCCGTTTTTTCGTGTTTTGAAGGCCTCGAGACCAAAGGAACTATTGATGTTCTCATATTTTTTTCTCATAGTTCAGTAAATTTCACGTTTACTTTCAAATTTTCAGCGATGTGTGTTTTTTTTATGTTCTCAAATTTTTTGTTTAATAAGATAAGATAAAAAATTAGTCATTTTAAATCGGCACACACTGTAGGTCTCAGCGAAATAGATTTTTTAATTAAAAAAAACATAACTTTTGAACAGGTCAACTGATTTCCAATCTTTTTTATGGAATGAAAGCTTAAGATTTCAACTTTTCAGAAAAAAAAAACCCTAAAAAAATTTTTTACATGAAAATATATACAAATTTCCTAAAAAACTAGGATTTTTGTTTATAATTTCATTGACATTTTTTTTCAAAGTTTTTTGTTTTTTTTTTTTGAAATTTTAAGCTTTTCTTTGCATAAAAAAAGGTAGGAAATCGGTTAAGCTGTTCAAAAGATATGATTTTTTATTAAATAAAAAATCTATTCCGCTGAGACCCACAGTGTATGCCGATAAAAACTGACTGATTTTTTATTTTCACAAAAATATATCTCAAAAAATAAAAAACATACATTGCTGAAAATTTGACAGTAAACGTAAAATTTACCGAACTTTCAAGAAAAAATGAGAACAGCAATAGTCGTTTTGTCCCGTGGCCTTCAAAACACGAAAAAATGGAAATTATAATATTTTTAATGTAAAAATAAAAACCAAAAATTTTTGTAATGTTTTATATTATTCTTGAAAAGTCAAAATTTTTAGATTTTATCCTGTCCAAGAAATTGAAAAGCACTCAAGTGGTTCAATAGCTATATTTTTTATAAAATAAAAAAAAAAACAAAATCGCTATTTTTCTGGTCATTCTATTTTGGAAATGGTCACCCTAATAAACAAAAATCGAAAAACACGTGTATCCTTACATCGGATAAGGAACAAAATAGCAAATTTTTACGCAACTCATTAACCCACTAGATCGGTTTTTCATGGAATGGCTGTATAAATAAAAATGGAATGTTGTATGTCTGTCACGAGTTGGTTGGAGCACGGGCTATCGGATTTTGAAAATTCCGTCATTGTTAGGTTTCTGAAGTGCTCCAACGTATTTGTGTTAGAAAAAAAGCTAGCGATTTTCAGCGGAATAGTCGAAAAAACGAGGGTAAACGGAACAGCCAACTTTATGGCAAGACGACACTAGTTTATAATAGAAGCATAGAGCAGTTTTAAGTTTGATGTCAAGCACCTTCACAAGGATTTCGAGATTGGTCAAAAAATTTCGTGGTACTATATTTCCGAAAGTTTAAATTTTTCTTCGAGAAATATGAATTTATAATTATAAGTCAAATGCAAACCTTTGCCCTCACTATGGGCAAAAGTAAGCAATTTAACGACAAGATTATGATAAATAGTTAATTACGACTCTTTTTACACTCATCTTTTTTTCCTCGTTACAAAACTTCAGGAAGGAGAAACATTTTCTTCGCTTTATGTTCCAATAGGAACGCGATTTGGTTGAATTTTGGTCGAATAATCCGTGCATTTGATAAAGATTGAAACTCAAAAGTTGACTGGGGGAATCTGTTTCAATAATTTCTTACTTTTCTCATCTGCAAACGCATACGTCGTTTCATCCTTCCAGGCAATGAGTTTGATGAACGATTATACGGTTGTATTGACGTAAAAACCAGGTCACTGTCATAGCAACCAGGTTTATACGCTAAACTATCCGAATAAACGCTCTGTAAACCAAGTGTTTTTTTTTCGTATAAGTAGGTGTATGTGCTCATGTCAATCCGTTCTCCTTTTATAGTTAAAATATTGCAAAACAAATAAGCGCTGTTCACATGTCCAACCAGTGAATGCATATCAATGAAAACATGCATTTTGGTCATATTGGCGCTTACGTCGACTATGCGAATATGGGCAGTGCAAACGTCATGGTATACGTTCGCACTGTCCATATTCGCATAGTCGTGATTCGTATTGCCCGAACGTTTCATATCCCGGACACCGGCCTTAACTCACCTAAAAATCCTTTTTTAAGATAGCTTTTTTTGCATGAAGAATATAGAAGACGTGATAATTTGAGACGTGTAAAAAAGACCAGTGTCTGGCTTTCGAAGCATCCGGAAATTCGATGCAGCACGGTACATCATTTCATCCCATTAATATGTAAGTTTGAAGAACGATAACATGAGTGAATTGACGTAAACACCTGGTTCTTGTCATAGCAACCTGGTTCATACGCTAAATATGTAACGTTTTGCGTTTTGTCGATAAAAATATACTTATAAAGCTTGTGGACTATTTACATTCTAGTATTTTGAAGCACAATCATTCGGATTTGATTTTGATCGAGTCTTAGTTTTTGTACAGACCTGCACACACAAAGAGCCTATTCTTTCAAAATATTTAATAAATTCGAAATGGCGAGAGATCGTGATTCTTTTTAATGTATTCGAAGCAGAGCAGAATCTTATTACAGAATCAAGAATGTAGATTTGAGTACCTTATACCTTTAAATTTCGTCCTAATTGCTTGTATTTGACAGATACGAGTAACTGACAGGAAGAAGGCTACAAGTGGAAATACGCGTATCTGTCAATAAGATAAGCAATTATGGTGGAATTAAAAGGCACAAGGAACTTAAATCAACATTCTTGAGAGTGCGTGCCTTGGCCCTTGGAAAAACTAACATGGCTGAAGCTTAACTTAGCTTAGCTTAGACTGACTACACATATCAATGGTTGCTGCTCCGTGATTCACCGAAGTCAATGAAGATGTACAAAGAATCAACTAGAAGTTCGGCTGGGATTGGCCATAATCTCCTTCAGTGTACATATTCAGTGCCTCTATTCATACAGGGTCAATAATGCAGTCAGGTGGGATTGGGGGAAGGAATGTTAGTGTGTAACCTTTGCTATTTGAAGACCGTGTTTGCCTCTGCATCTCCACAAAGGTCACTGGGAGGGATGTTTGTTAATGGGAAGGATTGATGGATCACAGGAATCACTTTGATAATTGATAAGACCATGATATTTATTTTTATTGTGAGATATGAACATGCTGTTAAATATAATATTTTTTTTTTCAGCACTTGGAGTGACGAACCATTCAAAGCTTATTGAACAAATAGCTAATCACAACGTTCCTAGAGCTGTCAGGATGAAAGCATGTGTTACCATATTACACTGATATGAAAAGAAACAAAAATTCGACTGAGTGGACCATTACAGAACACGCTTATGCCGACACTTACACTTACCGTTACAGTGGCAAACCATTCAAAGTTTTGTTTTAATTACAAATAAATCATTGTTTTGATTACAAGAAATTAAGGGGCCTATTTTGTAAATCAAGCAGATTTATGTGACTTGTCTGTATTCATTGTTGATCAAAGCAAGCATGCATATTTCAGATGTCACCCGTCAACTCCAGCCACATAGAGTGACAACTGTCGAAAAACTCGAGTGACAGAACCGAATCGAGCGAATGTTTCGGTCGACAGTGACTCCAGTCGAGTCAGTTTGATCAACTCGACTTATAAAATAGACCCCTAAATATGAAAGAAAAAAATCTGTAAAACATAAATAATTTATGAGTAAGAGTTTATGCCGATACTCACAGTGACGAACCATTCATATTTTGTTGAAAAATCATATTTATGTGCCACCGTTATAACGATGTAATGTACAGTCATACATATTTTACGGTTTTGTAGTTAAAGCATGAAACGAGCTCACCAATTGGTCGGGGTTCTGCTAAACCGTTGCACCAAGTGCCAAAACCTTTATTTTGAGACTTTTTACTTTGAAGTCCACTCAACTGCAAGTATATCACGAATGACTCTTTTGAAAATTTTACCGCTCTTAAATGACAAACAAGGCCCAATAAGTAACTCAAGATAGAATATTAAAGAAAATCATCATATATTTTCCATGTAGTCAGATTTGATTTCAAATTAAGAAGGACTCAGTTCACTCTGGCCGAACAAAAATTGAAGAAAATGGTTTTCAGTTCGGTATGGTTGAATGTGTTTCATGATTTTTAGCAAAACAAGAAAAAATAATGAAGACAAATGGTTCATATCATCGCCATGCATGCTGAAATGCATGTCACAAATGTTTATGCACTCCTAATGGAAAGTATTTATAATTTTCCATGGAACTGGCCATCTTGTCATGTTGAGAACCTCTGTGAACAATAAGTTTGTACCGTTTTGTCTCAAATTCCGAACAGACACAAATAAACGGATATACACGGATAAAAATCTGATCCCCACACCATGATTTACAAATCATGAAATTCATAAATTGGTTAGGTCATAACATCAGGATCGCAAATCATGGTTACTAGAGTCATAATCATGATTCCTAAGCGGCGCACTTTGCTTCATCTCATTCGTATTGATCACTTCTAATTCAAGATGACGAAGCAGTTGAGTGGTAGAGTACGTAGCTTACAATCGGAAGGTTCTTGGCTCGAGTCTCAATGTATGCTATTTTTAACTTTTTTTTTATTTTGTCGATCATAAACGGATGCGCGACTCAGCATTTTTGGCATTTGAATCATGATTCCGAGCAATCAGCAACAAAAACCTAACGCGTGTGTTGCGTTACGGCATTCTGACTCATGATATCATGAGTCCAAATCATGGTGTATTTTCATAAGATGAAAACACACTAGAATCATGATATCATGAGTCATAATCTTGTTTTTGGATTCTGATTTCTACCCGTGTACTGGGGGACGTCAAGACCCAAACCTATCCATATTATTCCTAACACTGAGCTAAATCAAATTCAAATCCAAATGATTTTACTTAAAGAGATAAAAACGTTAAACGCTCACAAACTTTATTTTTATTGTTTTAACGGAAAGACGATGATACATAAGACAAACCGTTTGTTTGTTCGAATTGGTGAGTGTATGTGCTCATGTCATTCCGTTTTCCTTCTATAATTCAAATATTTTCGAACAACTTAGTGCTGTTTGCATATCCAACAAGTGCATTATTAGGATAAGAATGCATAGTAACAAAGAATTAATTTTGACTTTTTGGAGCTTGTGCAGAACTGATCTACTAAGGAATCAAATCCATACAGTGTTGCCAAGGATTGTGTCTTGTGTGCTGAGGATGACTCTTGCCCCGAATTTTGCTGAAGCTTGTGCTGGAGACATTTCTGAAAAAACTTTTTAGGAAACTGCTTGTGAAATCTTTGAAGAGATTTGTCGGGGGAATACTTGGTAGAATCTCTGACGAAATGCCTTGTGGAACTCTTGGAGAAATTGCTGAATGTATTTCAGGAGCACTATCCCTAGAGGAATCTCTGGAGAAATCACTAGTGAAACCCAATGAGAAATTGCTATTACTGCAGAGACTATCTAGGAGAAATTTTTGATAAAATTCCTAAACGAAACTTCGAAGGAGTTCTTGGAGAAATCTCTGGAAGAGTCTTTGGAGATATTTCAGAACGGGTAAAAATACGGTACTCTAAACAAGGAGGAAGAGTCGTGATTGCGGGAGAAAGGTGTAATTTTATGTTATGAGAATACACTTTGACCAAAAATCATGAAATCATGATCCATTTTACCAGCGGTGGTTCGTTGACGTTGATACAGCGCAACCCATTGACGTTGACTCTAACAACCTTGAAAATCAGCGCAACGGCGTTGGCGTTGACCCGCAATAGAAACGCTAACGGCGTTAATCGTTGATTAACGTTAACAGCCCTGCTACATAGTCAGGATAAAACGTTCCAAAATACATTTTGGAACGTCCAACAGCACCGGCAGATAAATTGTGTCGTGAAACAATATGGAAACTCTCGGAAATGTTGCCAAGAATGCCATCGCTATGAAGGCAAAGTTCCGAAGAGCATGGTCTTTAATTTGTACTTTTTTTACAAACAAATCTTTTTTATAATTTTATTGAAAAACATCACCCATCGCAAACGACACATTGACTAAAATGAAAAAAGTGACAGTAAGATTTGTGTAACTCCTGAGCATTTAAATTCATGAATAATAGTCATGGTTTCATGACTAGTGGTCATGATACCATGAACCATAACATTTTATAATATCACGACTTCTTGATCATGAATCCGGCAACGGATTTTTTTTTTCTGTTGCCGGATTCATTAAAGGCGGGTTTCAAATTTCACTTTGTCATAGTAACCAGCGGAATTTGAATCCCGCCGGGGACTACGACAAGGTGATGGACTTTCGTGCCTGTTTTTCAATATCGCGCTAGAAGGTGTTAAGGCTCCCCCAAATCATTGCAATTTTTTACGGCGACAGCGACAAACAATTGCCGCGATTTCGCTGCATGCACAGTTTGATGAGCGTGTCTAAGCCACAGCGACACGATTTCGCAGCGATGTTCGTCACGTCATTCTAGATGGTTATATACAAAAGTGTTTGCAGCGACTCAACAACGAAGTCGCGTCGAGTTTTTGTCGCTGTTGCTGAAAAAAATCGCGTTGATTTGGAGGAGCCTTTATGCGGAGAGCCGGGCTAAACAGCGGGGATACGATTTTCACGAGATCCATTCAATTTGTTTGCTTCGCGGATGATATGGACATTGTCGGCAGAACATTTGAATAAGTGGCAGACCCGTGCATCCGTCTGAAACGCGAGGCAGCAAAAGTTGACCTGGTGGTTGATGCGTCAAAGATAAAGTACATGTTAGTCATCTCGTGCAAAAGTTTGGGACCATCCCCTCAAAAACATACAACAGTGTTTTGTCCATATATCTGTGATTACAAGTCTAATTTAGACTTTCAATGGCGCATTCGAAGGGCTATGAGTTGATCTTACTTTCACATTTTTTCATATTTTATTTATGAAATTTGAAATATAGCTATGAAATTTCAACTTTATTCTTCATTGGAAGCGTAATCTTATATTCTTCAAAAAGCGCTTGCGTATTTTTGGTGGAAAAATCTGGCAACTATTCAATTCTAATAAAAAAGTCAATAGAATGTCACGACTTCAAGTAAAAATTTAGTAAATACAAAAAAAAAATAATTATGTCAAACAACCTATAACGTAAAATTAACTCATGTCTTGCGAATGCGCCATAGAGGGTTTCAATTAGACGTGTAATCCCAGAGATATTGACAAAACACTTTTGTATGTTTTTGAGGAAGTTAACCTAAACTTTTGCACGGGATTGCAGGAGGGCGGATCAAGCACATGAGGTGTTGAACTGTTGATTCAGTGTTATTTGTCCAGATGGTAACTTAATAAATGAAATGAATCAAGACCCGGAGAGCGTGAATCCCAACTGAAGATGGAGAGAGACAGCCATGAATTCAGTGAATTTTTGAGGTTTTGTCAAGCTCATTGATTTAGAATCAAATAAATAAAATCAACATATTACTGCTGGAATGTAATTTTCCCATATAGAGATAGAATCTAAGATCTAAAAACACTGAAGTAGATATTATCTGGGCCTTTGTTGAAACTACAGAATTTGGAGTGCAGATATTACTGATCGTTTGAATGACATTCATCCAATGCATTCTATAAATGCATAGTCATTATATTGGGAAGTGCGCAACAGCTAATAGACAGTGTCTATATATGCTAAGAGCAGTAATTTATTTTAAGTACAATTTTGAGTCTTTAGGATCCTTCCCGAATTTGTTTTGTGTTTAAAAATCAGTTAGGAATTCAAACGTAAATATGAAGAAAAGCTCAAATTGAACTATATGGATTCTTGAATATATTAATATCAGTTCGAGCAATTTATTGTTCAAATCTATGAAACATTGCCTCTTTGGAACCCTTGGTATATAATATAAGATAACTATAATCAAATGAAAACCGAATTTAGTACTATACAATTTAATTCCAATAAAGTTTGTATCCTTTGACAGATACGCGTATTTGTCCCTCAACTGTAAGGCCGTCTTCAGTGTCGTGTACTAGACTAGTCGTACTAGACACACGAAATAGACGACCTTACAGGTTAGTTAGAAGTACGCGTATTTGTCAATGCATATCAATTTTAGCGGAATTAAATGGTATAGTACTAAATTTGGTTTTTCATTTATTTATATGTATTCCACTTAACAGAACTACGATTTATTACCAAGATAAAAATTTTAAGATTCCGTAGCAAAAACTTAATATTAAGTTTCCGTAGTGAACACCAGCTATGCCTTTCCCGATTAAATTTGAAAGTACCCGATATCCACTCTACTAATCAATCTACTCACCTCGTATCGTCGAACATCGCATCGATCCTCAGTTTGCAGATCGAGTTCCGGCTGACGCTGGACATGGACTCCAGCTGGTCGGCATCCAGCAGCCGGAACCCGGACGAAACGCTGGACCCCCTCCGGGGTCGACTCATTCGTTGCGGGTGCAGCACATCCATATTGTAGGTCACCATGCCTGCCGCACTCACCCAGATGATGACGTAGCACTCAAATCACTCTCACTTGATTCTCACCACACAGTTGTTCCTAGTTCCTCGCAGCACGTGAAGAGTCCATTGTTGCGGTTGACTTCACGGTTCGATTAACATCACAACAGCAATTTGCTTCCACAATGGCAAACTCGGCTACGGTGCCGTGGTCAAATTTCCGCGCCCGGCGCTATTTTCGCCACCCACCTGGCGGTGGTCCATTTTTGCGTCACTTCAAATTTCCCTAAATGTTTACACAAAAGCACACCTCGCACAGGTGCTAATTGGGTCACGTTCACACTTCGGCGATCGAATGCTGGAGAAGGAGAGATGAACTAACAAACAGACGGTCGGTAATTGAGTTGAGCGATTGGTTCCGACTCTTAGACGGATTCCTAGATAAATTGGGCAAATCACTTTGCTTGATCAGTTGAAATCACTTTGTTTGCGCGTTGTCCATTGATGGAAACTTTTGGAATAAGGTTTGTATTTTTGCACTATGGTATAGAAAGCATATTTACGAGACGAGATGCATTCAAAGCGTTGAAATGAAACTTTATTCAAAAATTGTTCTCGACAAAGTTATAGTACAGTACAGTACAGCCAACCCTCCAGAACTCGATTTTGAAGGCACCATAGAGTTAGTGAAATATCAAGCTACAGAACCACTGTACATTGAATTTCGATTTGAGGTCCAGACAATGCTACATATAACTCATCGCGGGTCATGCAAAGCCACTCGCCCATTTGCCTGTGGAATTACCCCGATTTTTTCTCACCTCGTTCGGAGATCTTCAGCCGCAAAGGCTCACACAGTTGTGGCACATGCCGCCACACCGAACCAGCATCAAGAAATTGGTTCGTAATTTAACGGTTCACCGGTTCCCGACCGCAGTGGGATGTTCCCATTTGGATTTAATTCAATTTCTGGGCTTCACAACTCACAGGCCTCTCCGAATCTGCTTCGCTGAGTGGTTACAGGTCGCATCGAGTGGTTGTTTTGCTTCTGCTGGACGGCCAAGTTGATGCCAATCATTATGGTCTGATAATTTGTTGGAAAACAATCATTCACAATTTGAGCTGCCGATCGGCAAAAGAGCACAGTGCAGTGGGTCGATGAAGCAGCCCGGTCATTTATTGGTTGGACTGTTTCAAGTTCAATGGTGATGATGTGGTGGCACTGTGGAAAAGGAGAGAGAAGAAAGAAAATGATATAATTTATGGATATTTGGCTCAATAGTTATGAACATATAGAAATTATATGTGTAGACTTTTTTGTTTCAGATTAAATAAGGCGTGGCGAAACAATTGACGGAAAAGGTCAACTTGGGGACCGGAACAACAGATTAATTCTCAAAAATGGCATGAAACGATTCGTTGAGAAGTAATTGAATAATCTAGTACTGGTGTTTGGTGAACATAACTTTGGGTTTTGGTTTGCAGTCATTGATAAAAGTGTAGGTCTAGATGGGCAAAGGGAGAGGTTGTATGGTTCCACTAGTAATTTTAACAGGGCTGATATCAACTGAGTGCCTTTAATATATGCTTTTTCATTATGCTTGAAATATGTTTATGTATTTTTCATTTATTTAGTAAACATCTAAACAGATAACACTGAATCAGCAATTTCACGTCAAAAAACTCGGTTCGTGGCCGCATCTCTTCATCCCTGGTTCTGCACCACGCTTGCAAAATCGATGCGCACTTGATCCGCCCACTTAGCTCGCTGCGCTCTACGCCTTCTTGTACCAACCGGATCCGAAGCGAACACCATCTTTGCAGGGTTGCTGTCCGGCATTCTTGCAACATGCCCTGCCCATTGTATCCTTCCAGCTTTGGCCACATTTTGGATACTGGGTTCGCCGTAGAGTTGGGCGAGCTCGTGGTTCATCCTTCGCCGCCACACACCGTTCTCCTGCACACCGCCCAAGATCGTCCTAAGCACCCGACGTTCGAAAACTCCAAGTGCTTGCAAGTCCTCCTCGAGCATCGTCCACGTTTCATGCCCGTAGAGGACTACCGGCCTTATGAGCGTTTTGTACATGGTACATTTGGTGCGGGCGTGAATCTGTTTTGACCGCAGCTTCTTCTGGGGGCCAAAGTAGGCCCGATTTCCACTGATGATGCGCCTCCGTATTTTACGACTAACGTTATTGTCAGCCGTCAGCAAGGATCCGAGGCAGACGAACTCGTCGACCACCTCGAACGTATCCCCATATATCGTAACACTGCTACCTAGGCGAGCCCTGTCGCGCTCGGCCCCACCAGCAAAGCAAACAAATTGACTGAATCTCGTGAAAATCGTACTATCTGCTGTGCTGACGTAGCCATCGTCTTCACTGTCCTGTGTTTTCTGTGCCATTCAGGTGTTCATCGTAGTGCCGCTTCCACCTTTCGATCACCTTGCGTACGTCCGTCAATGCTCGACAATGTCTTTGACAGCGCCATTAATGGCTGCTTTCACTTTTTTCCTGCAATCCTCAACAGGTGAATCAAGATGCTGCGCGTACGCATTGGCGACATCTGGTTGTTTCAGTCGTGCTAGATTCTACCGAGGTGGATATCGGTATCGTACATCGTTGATGATGGACAGTTTTGGGCGCAGTTTCACCATCATCATGCAGTGTTCGGTGTCATTATTAGCGCCACAACAGGTTCTTTTGTCGGTTATGTCAGAAAAGTGCCGTCCTGCTGAGGGGATGTCTGCTGAGGGGAACTCCAGGTGTACGGATACAGGAGGCTGTGCTGGAAATAGGTGCTACAAATAGCCATATTCTTGGAGATGGCGAAATCTATCAGTCAACAGACCGGTCTCGTCAAATCATCGGTCTGAACTCCTCCTCCTATCCAAACTTAGCATTCAAATCTCCTATGATAATCTTGACGTGCGTCGTGGCTTGGGCAGTGATCTTACACGCGTTCAAGCTGCGTGTAAAATTCGTCAGTACTTCCAGAGTGTGGTCTATGCACGTGATTATGCTGAAATCGAATTTAATTAATTCTCAAATTGAACATTCTCTCATTGATCGGCCGCCATCCAATTACGTGCAATTGCATATCGCACGCTACCTCGAACCACGACACTGTAAAACTGAAATGAGCCTAAAATTTTCCTTTTGCAGGGTTTTAGTTTATGGCTGTACCTGTCACAAAATCCTTGCTTCATAATATTGTATCGGTGAAAAATTGAAATATTCGAGTTTTAATATTTTATACGCAAAACTTCTAGGTGGAAAACTCATCAGACAGAGTATTTGAATACTTTCCATGACTCATAGCCGTTAAATTTCATTTAATTCCAAAAACAATGCAAACAAGATTTGATAAAATCTTAGATTTTACACTATAACCTCAATTTACGAACTAGATCGGGGGTGCGTAAATTGAGTTGGTGCGTAAATTGAATCAGTGCGTAAAACGAGGGAGCTCAGTTCGTAAAACGCCGTTTTGCCGTTTGGAGTCTATTTATATGAAATAAATTTGTATTATTTAGAAAAAATATGCTCTTTTAGCACCATTAACATATTATTAATACATTGGGTTCTAAATCAGGCTAGAACGTGTGCAAGTTAAGGTCTTCCAAGAACTCTTGGAGTTTGGGCATATGATTCTACATGAGATAACGGAGATCAATTTATCACTTCTATGTAGAATAATGTCTCACAATACTGGACCCTAGAAGATTGTTACATTTTTAAGAAGCGTTTGTTTTGTCAGATCCAAGTTTTGGTAATTAAGTGAGTACAACAGGTTTTCTAGTTCGTCCAAAAACTTCCTGGAATATATACCTGAAATGTACTGGCCTATTAAGCGATCGTTTGATATGGCACAGGCCCTTATCTATTCATAGTAGTAAAATGAGTGTTTTTATAATTTTTGCCGATGTCCTAGGTCCTCCAAGGACTCCATTGAATATAGGCGAGATAAGAGGCTTCTTTTCAAATACTCCACAGACCCTTAACCATTCATGTGAGTAAACGGTGTATTGTAATAATTTGTGCGGATGTCCTAAGTCCTCCAAGGACTTCATTGAATATAGGCCTTTGAATCTACAAACGTGATCAATGATCTATAGCTGGTTTTTTTTAATATGGCACAGTATCTTAATTCAAGTCAACGGAATATTTTATTGATTTATACGGATGATTTTGGTGCTTCAAGTACTCCATTGAATAAAAGCCTTTGGATCTTCGGCCATAATAAGTCATTAGAAGATAATTTTCAAGTACTCGAAAGGCCCCTAACCATTCCTGTTGGTAAACGGTGTATTGTATGAATTCGTGCGGATGTCCTTGGTCCTCTAAGATCTCTCTCGTATATGGGCATTAGGATATACAAGCGT
Organism: Aedes aegypti; assembly: GCF_002204515.2. Classification (NCBI taxonomy): domain Eukaryota; kingdom Metazoa; phylum Arthropoda; class Insecta; order Diptera; family Culicidae; genus Aedes; species Aedes aegypti. The sequence continues at coordinate 111,983,964 of NC_035109.1, forward strand.
AACCAATCATCAATAGATAGTTCTTCAATATTGCAAAGGCCTCTTACTGTCCATATTTGCAAACGAAGTGTTGTATAGAGTTGTGTCGATGTTTTTGTACTTCCGACGTGGTCCTCGGAATATATGGGCCTGAGTATCTACAAACTTAAGTAGTTGTACATTGATGATACTTATTTATAGCATAAAATCTAAACTCTTAAGGCTAAGTAGCCCGTCATTCGTTTTGGTAGCCTTGTTGATTCAATTCCAAAATGGCGTCGGACATTGGTTTTCGTCATGCTCTCATCGTGCCCATTCCGAAAATACCCATATTGTCTGGGTTTCCAACGGTTTTTCTCAAACAGAGGTCGCCATCTTGGATTCCAAAATGGCGTTGGACATTGATTTTCGTCATGCTCTCATCGTGCCCATTCCGAAAATACCCATATTGTATGTGTTTCCAACGGTTTACCCCAACCGGAGGTCAATAATTTCCCATAGAATTGTCGAAACTCAATTTACGCACTGCGTAAGAAAAGTGACGTAAATTGAGTTTACTGTGTTATAAAAGTGACTTAAATTGAGGTAGCGTACAAAAAGACTTCGTAAATTGATGTTTTAGTGTATTACTTTTAACAGAGGGCTTATGTACCATACGGCATTATGGAATCGAATAAATTTTGAAATTATTTTTCTATATCATCATTGTAACTTAGTTTTCTATGATAGTTTGAGAATAAATAGTCTGTTTTTGCTCAGATAAAAGACATGATAGAATCTCCAATATAAAGCAGTTATTTAACCTTTTCTTTGGCATTTACCTATTCATCAACATTCTGTTGAGTAAGTTGAAACTGCTTAATTATAAAGGGAGCATTTATTAATCAATTGCAACGATGTCAACTGGAGAAATAAGCGAACTTTTACATTAGCCACAAAACCGACACTTCCAATCGACGTATTGGCTTATTACACGGAATATTTGAAAAGAGCGTTCAAATTGCTTTAAAACTGATGGAATATCACTAAATTGCTGAAACTTTCCTTACTTGTACCAGTAGTTGGGGTAAGAAAACCACGGATACCGCAATTATAGGTACACAAATTAAAATTATACCGCAACTATAGGAACAGTGTATCAATTGTGGAGGTATTATTTTTCACTGACATGCCGTGGGTTACTGCGATGAAATCATATTTCTTATCAAGTCAATGGTCATCACTTCCCGTTACAACATTAACATGTATATTAATTGGAGCTCTAGAATTTAGGCGGTTAAATGAAGTTCAATCGCGCGTAGTACCTCCACTATTGGTACATCTACCCTAGGTTTCGTAAGTCTAATGTAATAAACATATGAACGAACCTAGAGACATATGTCGACTACTTAGATGAAACTCGATTTATATCCATCCCTACAAATCACGGGTTTTTCAATACCTCTACTCAGGAACGTGAAAACTTCTGTGAATATCCTACATTTTATTATTTTTGTCAGATTATCAAATTGCTTTGAATATAGAGTTGGTTTATCTCCAATTTATACAGTGCCATAGGCATTAAAGTTATGAATGAAAATCACTATGAAAGTTTGATAAAATCAAATCATAAACAAATACATGCATTTTTTTCTGATCTTCAATTCTGCATAAATTCAACAATAACATCTTTATCCTTTTATCGATTTCTGATGAGTTTTGGAGTAGTACTAAAATTGAATAGGAAAAAATGTTGTTTCTCAAAATTTTATCATTTATTCTGTTAAGATGTTTCTGTTCTGATTATATCATTGATTCTGTTAAGATGTTTCTATTAAGATGATTATGTTCTGATGGCAATAATTCCGACACATAATTTCACAAGTTTTGATATCACGATAAACGACTTTGTTTGGGATTACCTATGAAACGGATACAGCGGTTCCAATTTGGCCGTCTTAAGGTAACATTAAATAATGATTTGATTCTTTATTTTGTAGATTCGACTTAACAAATATTTTAGTATAAGTTTTAGTTTAATTGGGTTTGTCGTATGGTCTTATCCACTGGTGTACTAAACCAACTCGGTCGAAGATTTTTGACACTAGAGCGGGCCCAGATCACGAGGGGACAGGCCCATGGCACGGGACGTCTTTTAGCGTAGCCAACATCTCCATGTGTTTACTCATTTTCGGGTAATTTAAATCGAGAGTGCAATCAGAATGCAAAGTTTTGTTTAATGTTTATGATCCATACTCGAGCAAGTGTCGCAATCAAATCACTCATTGCATGCTTGGATGCTTGCAGGATGCCTTTTAATGTTTGCTCTCCTTCCAAAACCATCGAAATGTTGAATGTGCTTCAACTTTTTGGCACTTTATTAGCTGATTTAACAATATCAAAAATTGATAATCAAACCATAACAAACAATTAAACAAAGCAATGGTCTTTATTTTCACAGTTGTCACAACTGACAGTGGGCGATATTTATTTATCGCCCGGGACATCCTGGCTACGAAGAACACTGTGTATCGATATATGGTTGTCATGGGCCTGCGAGGGGATCATACGGGTGTGTGTCCCCACAAGTATCACAATTCTCAGACCGAGTATATTTAGTACACCGGTGGATTAGACCATAGTGAACATTAGCACATCGCTATTTTTGTTTCATTTCAATGCATTGGGTTGCAAATATACATTTTCAGTTTTCTGTCATTCACAACTGTCAAATACAATACGGTAACTAATGTTTCTTTCGATCTTAAACTCCTACACTTGGCGCCAGTGGCAACAATTACAGACAACAACCTTACGAACATTCAGATTCCCTTACAGGCCGCCGAGCGGCGACACTGATGTTTGTATTCCACTCACTGATCTCGCTACACTCGATTCTCAAATTTCTCAAAGTTCCAACACAAGCGCATGGAAAAATGGTAGTTGAGAGCTGTCAAAACCTATGGAAAATACTGAAAATCGTAAATTATTCGCAATTTGGAAACTGGATCGAATAAGTGGTGATTAGAAATCAAGCGTAATGTGAATGCATAACTTTTTTATGTTTAGTTCATTTTCCGTGGTGCTTTCTTTGCTTCATAATATTGTTTTTATTACCACTGAAAAAAAGCCATCTATTATAGTTTTGAATATTGCCCTATTGCATGAATTTCAGTCCCCAGGCAAAAGCATTTCAAAACTTGAAACTAGTAGATTTCCAAACTAACAAATGTAGCTATAAATAAATGAAAACCCAAATTTAGTACTGTGCCATTTAATTCCACTAGAGCTTACACGCTCGTTCAGATCTACTCAAAAGTGAGTAGATTTCGACTCACTTCGGAACAAAGTGGAACTGCTCAAAAGTGAGTAACACCATCGTTACTAACTTTAGAGTAACATTGTCAAATGTCAATATGGGATTAATACTTACTCACTTCGTTTAATCTGAAATTTGCGAAAGTGAGTAGATGTCACTCACTTCAGGAAATAATATTTTTGGAAATAAATGTATTATGTTATTCATAAAATCAGAAGAAATATACAAAGAGCATAACATTTATTTATTATCTCTTACATAACTATATGAATAATACATGAAAACAAGTAAAAAAAAAGTATTTTTGTTGAAATTTTCGCTGCTCTGGAATGGATCCCCGGATGTTATAAATCTCTGGGGGATTGATGAAAGTCATGGAGAATGTAGTTTGACCGTTTGACCGAGCCAGTTAGACTGTAAAGAATTGATAATTAGTCCAATAAAAAGTATGACGGTAAAACTTACTGTTTATATTTTTTTTCTTGGGGTTGTTCGATCAAATCCAGGACTTGGTCATTTTCACTCCGACCTCGTTTCACTTGATATCAGGATTATTGACTTCGCAGCACTTTTCTGGAATTTGCCGGTTGGACTTCCGAAGCGAAGTTTCAAGCAAACTAACTTCATTGCTGTGCCGGCTCGGCTTTTGTCTCGACTTATTTTGATAACAGTCCGACATCACGTCGATGGAAGAAATTTCACCACAACGGAGGATTTGTCAGTTCGAGCGCGCGAAATGTTCACAAGTCTTTGACGTTTACAAAGTGAGTCAAATATGTTTGTGTTTACTCAAAAGTGAGTAAGGTCGTTTTCTTTCATGGTTGAGTAAAAAGTTACTCACTTTGATGAAATAAAGTTACTCACTTTTGACAGCTAACATGAAACTTCAAAAGTGAGTCAAAGTTACTCTCTTTTGAGTAGATTTGAACGAGCGTGTATATCCTTTGACAGATACGCGTAGCTCGACCTTAATTGTAAGTCCGTCTTCAGTGTCGTGTACTAGACTCAACTACAACGAGTGTAGTATACGACACTGAAGACGGCCTTACAGCTGAGGTCGAAATACGTGTATCTTTTAAAGGATACAAACTTCGATGGAATTAAATGGTAAAGTACTATATTCGGCTATATACATTTATTTAAAGATATTCCATAAAACAGCTCGAAAAAACACCAGTTAGTGAACTCGTGCATTGATCTATTGTTAAGCATTTTTAGTCTGAAATATATATAAAAACTAGTGGTCCCGGCAAACTTCGTCTTGCCATCAAGTAGGCTGTTGGAAAACTCCATGTGAAGTCCCATACAAAATGACAGTTATATTCACTCTCATTTTTTCGATTTTTTTTTACCCAATTCTCAAAAACTTCAGCAAAAAGTCTCATGTCAGAGAAGTTGACAAACTTAGTTTGTCGATTCTACGTGTTTCGAAGACGAAATTCTACACGTTCCGCTCTAAATCAACTCGATTTTCACTTTTAGAACATTTGGTCGAGGTTCTGCTAAACCGCACCAAGTGCCATTTTTCCCAAATTGAGTTTTTTTTACACCAGAGGACTTAAATAATCATAACCATAAAAATATCAAGTAATTTGAACAATCCCTTGTTATCTTAGAACACAAATTTTCTCTGGAAGTGCATGTAAAACTGTAATTTTGTTCAGCCATAGTGAACCATAAACCAGCACACGTCATAAGATGGAATTTATTTTTCTGATATAAAGCAAGATTTTTTCAATATCCTCCTATACCCTTACAATTTATCCATTCAAAGCAACTCATAGAAACAGAGTCCATTGAAGTTTGACAGCAATTGACTAATTAAAATTAAATATTGTGTTGGTGGCGTAGATCTATTTTCTTTGAAATAACGTATTAATGTAATCTGATGCTGTGTGAACAACTGAGGTGGACTTGGTGCGCTTCAGTTGTTCAGAAAATAGCGTTATCGCCATTAAACACTGTCAGACAGAGTTCACATGACTTGTTGCAAGTTTATCACCCTAGCGTTAGCACACTAGATTATCACTAAGAAGGCACGAGTTTGAATCCCGATGAAACTTTTTTCCGTTGTTCTATCCGATGATAATGGAAATCAATCTACTTTCAGAAGATTATGTGGTTATTTTTATATTGCAGTAAAATATCAGCAGGTTAATGTACAGCGGAAATGATGGTCATTCCTGGTGTACACATCACGTATTGAACTGTGAACTTGTTCAGCAAAAGTTCACCAAATGGAAGTAACTTGGTACGTGTTCAAAACCAACTGAAGTTAAAGAATGAAATTTCCACATACACCTACACTACACAAAATACTGAATTACAATTATAAATATTCATCACAAAACATGTACACCGAAACCACTGTTTTTTTTTTTTTTTTTTTTTTTTTTTTTTTTTTTTTTTAATTTCTTTATTAGTATCATTCCAAACATTACATTCATTTCTTATATCTAGGTGTTCTGTGTTATTTGACAACACTATCATCCTAATTTGGTAAAACAAATTTAAGATTTAATTAACATTTTGTTAACAACATATTACATTTCATTTGCCGTAGCAGTTCAGTTTTTTTACAGGTGAGTTGATTTCACCTGCTTATAAGAGAAAAAAAAAACATTTTTAATATACTTAACCTAACTTAACCTAAACATATAACGCATTAATCGTGGCAATAGAAGATTGTAACGATTTTTGCCTGAAATTATTAATGATTGTATTTGACATTTGTTCCAATGTTTCAACATTGGATATTCTATGTAACTCATTGGTACTATACCAGGGAGAAAGCCTCAGAATCATTTTCAAAATTTTATTTTGAATTCTCTGCAGAGCTTTCTTCCTGGTATTACAACAGCTAGTCCATATTGGTACAGCATACAACATGGCTGGCCTGAAAATTTGTTTGAATATCAAAAGCTTGTTCTTAAGACAAAGTTTTGATTTTCTATTAATAAGGGGATAGAGACATTTTAAATATTTATTACATTTGGCTTGAATGCCCTCAATGTGATTTTTGAAAGTTAAATTCTTATCTAGCATGAGCCCTAGATACTTAACTTCATCTGACCAATTTATTGGAACCCCTCTCATCGTGACAACATGTCTACTTGAAGGTTTCAAATAAAGAGCTTTTGGTTTATGTAGGAATATTATTAGTTGAGTTTTGGAAGCATTAGGAGAAATCTTCCATTTTTGCAAGTATGAAGAAAAAATATCCAAACTTTTTTGCAATCGACTACAGATGACACGCAGGCTTCGACCTTTGGCGGAGAGGCCTGTGTCATCCGCAAACAAAGATTTTTGACATCCCTGAGGTAGCTCAGGTAAGTCAGATGTGAAAATATTGTATAATATTGGTCCCAAAATGCTGCCTTGAGGAACACCAGCTCTTACAGGAAGTCTTGCAGATCTGGAGTTCTGATAATTAACCTGAAGTGTACGATTTGAACCGAAACCACTGTGTAGAATCACAACGCACTAGCTGTCAAAACAGTACAGCATAGACCATGTAAATAGTAGCATAAGTAAAATAAAGTTAATTGATATCGTCACCCCGCCGCGTATACATGCACTAATCGATGCGTTCGGTTTTGTGGTGTCCGAATAGTCCCCGTGGGTTTTAATCTATAGTTATCCCCGTCGATTAGTGCAGTGTAGTGGACAAACTCATGAAATTGAGCCAGAAGCGGAAAGAAAGACCGTTTGCTTACCGGGAATCAAAACCCCAAGTGAGAAGAGTTGTTAAGTGCTTTGTACAGTACGCTTTGGCAGAGCAAATTCATGGTTTTCTGCGATCATCACAATATTGAAACACATCACTGAACCTTTGAATAACTACGAATCCGTACCAATCTCAGTACAATTTCACTTGTGTTGTCGAAAACTACGAAACACATCCAGCCATACCGAATCAAGAACCATATTTTTCGATTTTTGTTCTGCCAGAGTGAACTGAGTGCTTTATATGTTTATTTAAAATTCAACTACATCGATAATTTATGAGGATTAACTTGTATATTTAATCTCGGGTTACTTATTGAACACTGTGAATCGTATGTGAGCCATGTTATAACCCTCCACGTGTACGCTTCACCAATGACAGTTCCTCCGTTGAATATGACCTGTCCATGAAACAAGCTATTCATGGAATTCCAGATCAATTTCGATGTATTACTATCCCACGTATTTTTAACGCAAAGTACCAGAATGTCGATTCCTACAGGAGATATTTCACTGGTGGGTCCTGTATAAATGGATCCACTGGCTTCGATTTCTTCAATGAAAACTCTCCCGCCTTCCGAAAACTTCAGGAACCTTACACGGTTTATGTTCCTGAGCTGGCAGCAATCAACTTCGCTTTGGGGATGATCTCAAACATGCCCGCAGACCACTTCTTCATCTTCTCGGATAGTCTCAGTTCTATTGAGGCACTCCGATCGATGAAACCTGTAAAGCATGCATCTTACTTTTTTACAAAAATAAGAGAGCAGATGTGTGCACTGGTCGAAAGATCATATAAGATTACCTTTGTATGGGTCCCCTCACATTGCTTAATTTATGGCAATGAGAAGGCGGACTCTCTCGCAAAGGTGGGCGCTGAAGAAGGTGAGATTTATGATAGACGAATTTCACACGATGATTTTTTTATTTATTACATCAAAGTTCTCTTCACGGTTGACAAAGCGAAATGGCCAACTGGGACGGTGGTTACATAATTCCTTCGCTTGTCTTGTATAAAAGTTTAATTCTCTTGCGTTCTCCTCTCCAGTTTTCTTTTCTGTGTTGTCCCTTTTGTGTTGGATTGGGGATCCAGGCCATCCGGCAGACGAGTACCGGCAAGAAATTGGTACTAACACCATGACACGATAATAGAGCTACCACGCTATACCTCCCGGATGAGCTGCAGAGAGCCCTGAACCCAATCCTTACCATGTCCTTCCCTTTCAAAATTTTGACCATTAACCTCAAATTACAGTCAAATTTCTCGGAATAAAGTTGTTGGCACTTGGTGCGCCTTAGCAGAACCCCGACCGTTTCATATCCAGATTTACAAAATAACATAAGCAAGACTTTCAACTTTCGCAACCTAATCACTACATTTATCCCTCCGATATATGGAGAGACAAAGTGATTAAACCACAAATCAAAAAACACTATTTGAGTCGATTTTACACTAGTACAAACACGTTGTAATTGAATAAAACGGTGACATCAAATTATTGTGGGGAATAATAGAAACTACCAGGTACTTGAGCTCGAGCTGATTTCATGCAAATTTATCCGCTGTTCACGGCGCAGAAGTGTTGAAAAGGGATTTATTTCAAAACAGTTTTAGAAGACAGGTTGTGATTTTTCTTGACGAACTTTTTCAAAACCATATGAAATTTACTTACGTCGATTTGAAAAAGTAATCGATAATACATGCTTTGCAGTTACTGTTTGGATTGTTCATATAGGGACTGTAATACCTTTATTTTTCAATATGAGTTTCACAATTCATTTGTGGAAAAATATGAGACTGCACTATTTTCATATTTTCCCACAACATTTCCAAACAAAGTGAGTTTATGTTTTTTAGCATTACAATTTATACTCCAAAATGGTATATTAAAGCATGGATAATGGGCACCGGCCTGGTGTATTGGGTAAAACACATACCTATCATGCCGAGAGCCTGAGATAGAATCCCATCCCTAAGGGAGTTATTTTTCTCGTTAATAAAGATGACAAACATGGATGTTACTATGAATAAAACTGTTGGTTTGAAAAACCGTATGGGACGGGACAGTTTTCTTTTATGGGCAGCTTGCTAGTTATTGAACAATCAATATAAGCCAGTCAATCTATTCTACTGTCGTTTATTGTCAAAACAATCACCTACTTGCGATTCTCTCTGATAGTAAACCTGATCCAGATCTAATGGTGGCGCAATATCAGCGTCAAAACTAGGTCAAAACGGTATCCATCCCGAAGCGATTCGATTCGCTGCAGAAGGCGATTGCATGCGGGGTATTGCTGCTTCGGATCGGAAGAGAAAACCGTTCTCGCGGTGTTGTGGTGAGGATGATGATCCCAACTCTTCAGGGCAAAATTGGCACCGGACTGCATGACAGCCTTATGTACGTGTGAGTGCCGGGTTGAACGAAATGGTATTGGGAACCCGGATAAAAATACATTGTATTAAAACAATACAACTTAATGTAACAATACTATTTAAATCTTGAAAAAATACGATACAGGCTTTTGTAAAATATTTTTTTTGGTTATAGTTATCAAAACTGAGCGGATTCGCGTAAAACATAATTTGAATGGTTTTGAACGGTTGAACGAAAAGTTTATGTATTGTTTCGAATGACAAAATATTTTTAAAAAAATCCGAATTTTACCCACTAACAAGAATATTGTTGTTATTATAATACAATTCAATGCAAAACAAAATCAATTACAATATTATACACTAATGGTTTAAAAGATCCAATGAATGGTGCGTTTTTATCCGGGAATCGATAAACTCGACCCTGAAGGCTGGAGAAACTGGATCTCCTGGTATGGACCGGCGGCGGACACTTTGTTACAGGTACCTGCTACAGATACGGCGAACATCATGCGGTGACAACGACATTCGCTTGCGGCCAGGAAGCAAATGACTCGGAACTTGTTGAATGGTTTAACGTAACGGGAGCTTTTATCGGATCGTTCCGAATTCGCAAACTTTTTCAGCCGTCAAGTCAATGACTGCGGACTGGTTTGTTCGCGTGTTGGAACGAGCTTAATGCCGAATTTTATTTTCTTTTCATTGACAATCAAATTTGTTTGAGTATTCATTGGACAAACGATATAGATTGTACGTGTGGTGATTGAACGGCATTGGGTTCAACATAAATTATTCAATACGGAATAAGAGCGACAATTGCTGTTGAATTTTACAGTTCTTGAGTCGACCGATCTACTATTACCAAAACGCTGTGAATAAGTCTTACTTGTTCCGATATTTTTAACTACAGTTTTGAGTAGCAAAAATGAAGTTTGAGGCCCTAGTAGAGCGAATGTCAAAACTGGAAAAGCATTACTCTCTGTCAAATATTGAATTATTTTCGAATACAAATAGTTGTATGAAATTATGCACTGCATGGTGTACTTCTATAAGTCACCACATAATGCTCCATTCACAACTGAAAAACTTTCCATTTGCTTTGATTGGCATTGGCATACATGCAAAGAGGCATCCTAACTCACCGGCTGATCGATCAATTGCAGCAGGCCCCTACACTAGCCTTCCTCAATGACTTTTCAACAGATTCCCACCGCCTTTCAACGCCTTTGCGTAGCCGCCCTCAACGACGCACAGTGGTCGCAATCCATACAATTGTTGGTCAAAAGTTCAATTTTCATTCAAATCTTTCAAAAATCATAATACATTGACAAAAGATAATTTTCCCCTAACTTCCCGTGGTGATTGTGGAGAAGCAGAGGTAATCTCGGTCTCTAGAAGCAACAACTGAGCAATTTTCGCTGAAACCAGGTCGCTATCGGCACCCATCGTTAGAATTCAAATTTTATGTCATCGATCGCTAGTATATGCTCAAACTGAAGGGTGGTCCTTTCGGTTTCTCAAATTGATGGACCCCTCGTACGCCAGCTAGCCAAACAGTTTGCGATTTTTTTTTTTTTTTTTTGATAATTTACAAACTTCATTTTTTAGCTTTTGTCCAACTTTGAGCCACTGCACGACGATGGCGCTCACGCATTAGTTCTCCGGTTGGGCAGGTGTGATGCTTGATCGGTGTGAAGTGGCTGCCTGCCTGCCCGAAGCAATTATGACGGAAGAAGATCTCAGCTCGTCGATAGGTAGGTAACAATGGAGAGGCGTGGAAACCGAAATTAAACACACGATTTAAAGTTCGCCGAAGCACTCGGAATGTGGGTCAGTGAGGACGGAGGACTGGGGCGGTGATTGTGCATGGGTTGTTTGTTGATGGTATTTCGGTAAACTGCTTATAGTTTGAGAGAAGAGTGAAGATGCCAGAGAAATGTTGACCTTTTGGGTGAGGTCGGTGATCAATCATTTTAATGTTTGGAATGTTCTTTTAAGCTTGGTGTTGAACTTTGAACCGGCAGTTGTAGTGAGTAATTATCACCTCAATTGCTTTCGATTATCATTGGAATAGAGTAGGACGAGGTTCATTTACCTATAATTACGAGGAAACACAACAGTCTTTTTCTTCTCTGGTACAAGGTGTGTTCTGTAGCCTATATCAATCATGAGTAGTGGTATTTTTTAAAACGTATAACTATTTGGAGACAGTTTTTGTGTCAGTATCGTCATCATTCAATTATAATTATTAAAATATGGGACCTTCCTTAGCCGAGTGGTTAGAGTCCGCGGCTACAAAGCAAAGCCATGCTGAAGGTGTCTGGGTTCGATTCCCAGTCGGTCCAGGAGCTTTGCGTAATGTAAATTTCCTTGACTTCCCTGGGCATAGAATGTTATCGTACTTGCCACACGACATACTAATTCAAAAACGACGACTTTGGCAAAGAAAGCTCTCAGTTAATAACTGTGGAAGTGCTCATTGACCACTAAGCTGAGAAGCAGGCTCTGTTCCAGTGAGGACGTAATGCCAAGAAGCAGAAGATTATTGAAATAAGTAAACAAATATTCCAACTGTGTAATATTAGAGGCAGCTTTCTTGCCTCGTTCCTCCCTATGTTATACTAAACGAAATAATTACCAAAATCAATTCAACGATAACGTATCCAATTATTACAACCTGATCATATACGGCTATCACCAGGTAATATTACACGTTAAAATTGATAGACACAGATATCACATAGAGTTTACTTTTGTACAGTAAGGCGCGGCAAAAGTTTTTTTTTCCGATAGTGGGACAAAAGTTAGAATTTTCGGGGCAAAAGTTCGAGCTTGTTAAAGGAATTTTTGATACAAAAGTATCGATATTTTAGTCGATGATCTTTTACCCCTCAAATGATGTAAACTTAAGCACAACTTATTTTGGGAAAATATGGGCCCAAATCGGCATAAAATCCATGCGGCTGATTGTGGTTCTCGAAAACCTTCATATTTCATTGAGAAACCGCCAAGGAATCGAATAATGTTTGTTTCATTCACCGGAATCTTGTGAATGTTTCCGTTTTGAAGAAGGAACCCCCGAGGAGCAACAAATTAATATTTTGATATCATACCATAATTAGGTATAATTCAGTTGTCAACACCACATTTTAGTATTATGCTGGTATTGGATTTATTTTTAAACTATAAAACATACTTCATTTTGGTATTGGATAGCTATTGAGGACTGCTGGAGGCATTGAACTACTTTAAAAAAAAAACACTTTTATATGAAAAACCATATTTAGGTATAACAATACCTGATACAATTATTAGTTTGGTGAATGTAGAATCTGCAGGTATTTAACCTCTTATGCAGGGCTCATTCATACCTCATTCAGGTTGTAAGTATTGAAAATAATCTGGTATGGAATACCTTAGTTTGCTATTCAGTAGCACTTTTCTTCTGCTCGGGTAGTTGATTGCGGGTAACTAAATATGTTTATCCAAAAAGGAAATCAACCGGATAATCCTATCAAGGATTCCTATGGAGTACAATATATCCACTTTCAATGACTGAGGTCCGTTGTGATAAGGTTACATTAAATTGCGGCAATCAAAGTATTTTTTGGTAGATACAATCGGAAAAATCTTTGGAGTACATCCCATTTTCCTAAATTTTGCATTCAAATTCAATTGCATTTTTCAGAAGAGATGACCTTATATCAGAAAAAAATGAATTTCCCTGAATATTCTACACCAGAAAAAATATTGGTCACAACGATTCCAACATTCCAAAACAGCATTTTTAGGGTAAAATGGAAAAAATGGGCTGTTTCAGTCACCCAGACCAGTTTAAATGTGGACCATTGTATTGCTAAGATGATATTATGTCGGTATAAGCATAATTTCAATAGCCGCAATAAGTTGTAAGTATACTTATAAACATAAAAAAAATCAAATTTTCTGGCAAAACGGGCGTCTCCAGTCTACTAATCACGGTGCTCCCCTGACCGTTTTTATCAGAAAAAAAATCGTCAAACCTGTGCTCACCAGCCGTGTTCATTAGCTAAGCTGCATGCCTGGGCAAAATTGAAAAAAAAAGCATCGTAGGGGCCGCCCTTCTGATTGCATAAGTTTAAGTTTTCAAAGGAAATCTGAGATATTTGAATTGGTTTCCATTGACCGTGATTACCAGAAGAAATATGCCAAGAATTTGATTCGAATTTGACTCATTTGGTTATTTGTAGCTTCTAAGTGGAGTTTTGAATGAGAAGTTAAACAAATTTTGGGATTACGGCCTTTTAGAAGTGTTACCATTAAAAGCACTGATTTCAAAAAGATTAATCAGACATCCTAATACCGCACTCTCCCACTGCAACGCGCCCGCAAGGAGAAGCTGGCACACGCCCCAATGTACATAAACCCGCATGGATGCGACACCTTCAGAGTCGGATCGCCACACTGCGTTCAAAGGTTGGTCGATTAACACAGTACAAACTGGGGAATCGATCAACGAGGCTAGTTCGTCATGTTCCTGAAACTGTTAGGCCCGCAGAGCTCCGAGATCTCAGAGAAGTCGACATTACTGAGGTCCTCGACACTCATGTACAGCGGTTGAGTGCTCTTGCGAAACGATTGTGACGGAAGGAACAAAACCGGATGTTCAACATAAACGAGAGGGAGTTCTACAACCGCATCTGAAATGATAAGGTTGACTTTGGTGAGGGACTTCCAGAGTTTGGCGACGTTACACAATTTTGGGCCAATTATGGGAGAACCCCACCGAACACAACGGTGATGGAATGTGGTTAGCAGAAGAAGAGAGACAATGTGATGGAGTTGGAGACATGGTCGTGGTAGCCGCTCAGGATATACGTGAAGCTACCCGGTATACCAGGAATTGGGCTGCACCAGGACCTGATTTTGCGCACAATTTCTGGTATAAAACACTCACAGCGATCCATGGTCGGATGGAGGAATCCTTCAATACGGTACTAGGAGACCCCACGCAGCTACTGAAATTCATCACCAGGGGTGTCACATTTCTTCTGCCAAAGGACCAAAACACAGCTGACCCAGCGAAGCACAGCCCAATAACTTGCCTTTCAAGTCTGTACAAAGTGATATCTTAGGTAATGGCGAGGAGGGTGCAAGCCCATTGCGACACCAACAACGTGATGACCGACGAACAGAAAGGGTGTCGCAGAAACACGCAAGGCTGTAAAGATCAGGTCATTGTAGGCCAAGCTACCCAAAAGCAAAGAAACCTGAGTATGGCGTACATCGACTACAAAAAGGCATACGACTCAGTACCGCACTCGTACCTTCTCAAAGTACTGCTGTTGTACAAGGTAGACGGAAACGTCATCAGGCTGATGCAACACGCAATGCGGATGTGGAGCACATCCCAACACATTACCGACGGTACAGCTGTTTTACGGTCCAGGACTCTCAGCATCAGGAGGAGGATTTTTCAAGGCGATACCTGTAGTCCGCTGTGCTTTTGCCTGGCCATGAACCCCCCCAGCAAAACACTCAACCAATTCAACTATGGCTACCAACTGAAAAGTGGGGAAAGGAGTACAAAAGTTACCCACACCTTCTATATGGACGACCTGAAGCTATTTGCGGTATCAGTACAGAGGCTGCATCAGCTGTTTCAGCTAATTACGACATTCAGTAACTGTATTTGAACTGTATTTTGTAGAGCTTTCTGTCTGCTGGCAACAAAGTGAAGGCGATCAACAAGCTTGCTGTGCCCCTGTTGACGTATAGTTTGAGGTTGGTAAAGTGGACCACGACTGACTTGGAGGCGATAGAACGAGCAGTACGTGCGCCACCCAGAATCGTCCATTGAGAGAGCCACCCTGCCACGTGCAGCAGGAGGAAGAGGCGTCACCGATATCCAGGCACTATGTGTCTCTCAGATCCAGCAGCTGCGGGCATATTTCGTAGTAAGATAGAACCGCCACGAAATTTAGCGCACTGTATGCGAAGCTGACCATGGCTTCAGCGCCCTGCATATGACGCAGGAGCACTACCGACATAAAAACCGTCGATGAGTTGATCGCAACGTGGAAGCAAAAGGAGTTGCATGGAACGCACCCCCATCAACTGGAGCTCGAGCACATCGATAAGGTGGCGTCAAACACGTGGCTGGTGCGCGTTGACCTCTTCTCACAAACAGAAGGTTTCATGGTAGCCATCCAGGACCGGGTAATTGCGACGAAAAACTATCGGCACTACATATTGCACGAAGACGTGGAGGACCGCTGTAGGAAGTGCAATTCAGTAGGGGAGACTATCGAGCATGTCGTTGCCGGCTGTTCAGTACTAGCTGGATCAGCCTACCTCGATGGTCACAACGAAGTTGCCAAGATTGTGCACCAGCAGCTTGCACTTAGCACAACTTGGTGGACCGATTTGTGCCCTACTACAAATACCTACCTGACCCGGTTCAGGAAAATAGTTGCATAAAACTGTAGTGGGATCGCGAGATCATAACGGACGTCCTCATCCGTGCCAACCGCCCCGACATTGTAATCTACGACAAAAGGATGAATGAATAACACTCATGTACCGCTGGACTACAATGTTCAATCAACGTTCTCTAACAAGATAG
Organism: Aedes aegypti; assembly: GCF_002204515.2. NCBI lineage: Eukaryota > Metazoa > Arthropoda > Insecta > Diptera > Culicidae > Aedes > Aedes aegypti. The sequence goes on from NC_035109.1 coordinate 111,999,945, forward strand.
CGAAGTACCACGAATTGGCGGATGAATCGAAGCAGATGTGGCACCTCGAGGGGGTCCGTATAGTTCCGGTAGCCCTCTCAGCTTCTGGAACTGTCCCGAAATCTCTCCTAAGGTCCCTTGACCAGCTGGAATTGAAGAAGGACCTACACAGCATCCAAAAAGCGGTGGTTCTTGGAACCTGCAGTATAGTGAAACGGTTCCTGAATCACCACAACTGAGAAGCTCATTCAGCAGACTCATTAGAATAAGTTAAACCGACGAATGATATCCACAGAGAATGATCCCATTGGCATACAGATTGCCCAGGGTAGATGAAAGTTACCAACATTTTTTGCTGAGAAGTGTCCAAACTTAATAATAATAATAACAATACAAAATTGGCTCACTAATGTCTTATTTTGTCTGAGCCTATGAAAAATCAGTTTATTGTGAAATACTTTGGCGGCATATAAATGCAATGTATCATTGAAAATATTTTAACATGCTTAACATAATACATTCAGTTGATTGCAATCAATTACAACTATTCTTTATTTCAGAAAAATAGCCTTTTTAAAGACAAAAGGGAGTAAAATTCATGGACGAGAACAACTTAAACCGATTCAGCAGTATAGTGGAGAAACATTACTGGTTCGAATATGCAGATGAGCTAAAGATCCGTCCAACTCGAAATGGCAAACAGACAGTTCTAGCACAGATAACAGATATTTATGCTATAACAAAAATCTTTAGGAAACCTGTGTAAAGATTCAAGCTTCAATACGTTGAAATCACTAGCGCCGCCACACAGCGTATTGAGTCAATCAGTGGTGAATATAAGTATCTTGAAATGTTTTATATTCACCACTGACATCGTCATGGGAACTTAGTGATAATAGCGCCACCACAATGTTGCTGCTTGTGATGCCATATAAAATGACCGTCTATTGTCTTACACAGTTTCGTAATCGGACTTGAACATCTGTTATCTGTGGTTCTAGTATGTCCGAATTTTCGATTTGTCCCCTGAAACAGAGGACAAAGATACCGCAGCAGTTCTGGGACAGTTCGGAGGGATTCGGAAACACGTGCGTGAGAGATATCCTGCAGAATAGGGCTACCAGATGATGTGGCGTCAGAGGAGTCCACATTGAGATCGGAAAGGAAATTCCGGTGAATTTGTACATCGGTCACAATCGTGCAACATGTTATTACGTGGGATTGAAGAATAAATGTTTGTCCTGCAAGGCGGAGAGACAGAATAAGACCATCTGCTCGAGACTAGCGGAAATCAAGAAAAAATGAGTCTCTGGTCCAGCCAACAGCCAAATGTACAGTCAGGTGGTAGTAAATATACGAATAGCAACTAGTTCCAGTGAAAATGAGAGTAGACCGTCTTCGTCTATGACGGTGCTCCAAGTACCGAAGCGCTCCAAGTTCCGAAGATCCAGAAGAGAGTGGAAAAGGCGACGCCAAGCGTAACAGTAGCGACATGTGCGAGGCAACTGAGTGCTGAGTGCGGCGTACCAGACCGCTTTAGATGTGCAAGTATCGCACTTTAGTGGCGGTGACAATGTCGGTTTGATGGATACGAATGGCACATCACGCGCACACACGGAGGAGAACGGTGTGAAACGACCACCGGCGACCACCAGCGAAAACGAGAGTTCAGATGTCTCAGGTTCAGATGTGGAGAAAGATGAAGGACGTGGGAGGAAAAAGAAGCAACACACTGGAAATTAATCGAATGCCAGCAGAGGGTACTCGCGTGGTAACTCTCGAAGAAGTTTCTGATGGAATATAACACGACTAAATTAGTGATGGTATGTGTGAAAACATCGGACGATTGGATGAATTGTTTATAGCTCTAGAGTCGATAGTTTTGATGGAGTTCTATTTGGACTGTAGTCGTTCTTTAGAATATTCAAAGAAGCTTACAGAGTTCGAATCAAACATACGAATAAAATATTTACGAGAACTTCGCGGATTCTGTTGCAACTTTTGATATACCCGAAGCAATCCTTCAAATCTAGTAAAAAAAATTACGGCGTTCCTCGGATAAATCTTCATTCTAGATAGTCCTGGGCATATGTTTTAAAAATTTCTGGAAGTAGTTTTTGTTGAAATTTGATTTGTTGTATGATTTTGTAAGATCCTTTAGAAGTTTCTTTATCGGATGCTTGGAAAGATGTTTAATAGACTCCTGGCAAGACTTTTAGTGGACTCCGAATGATCTTGGAACAATATTCCTCTACATCTATGAGAGCGTCGGTGAGCCGCTGGTCTCTCTTTAAGTGTCATATCAACATTATCCTTTCCTTTCCTTTTCCTTTTAACGGAGAAGATGGGCGTGACCGGCAATGGAAATTATCATGTCATCTCTAGCTTCTGATTGAACAGCTGTTTCATCCAAAGTAATTTCATAAGTAATTAGAATAAAAGTGGTAAACTAAATAACATGACAGTTCTAAGTATGTAATCTACGAAAAACTCCGTTAACACGCAATGCAACGCAACGGATTCTTATGTCGAGATCGTTTTTGAACCTAGGTTGGAACTGGCGCAACCCGTTCTGAATCACAGTTTCAACCCCAAGCTGAATCAGGTTCGACCGAACTACAATTTGCTTGACGTTTGTTTGTTTATGTATTGATCACCGACCCAGTTGCTAATAACAAAAACGACATTAAAAAGTGTACAAGTCGAGTCTAGTACACGACACTGTAGACGGCCTTACAGTTGAGGTCGAAATACGCGTATTTCGTCACGTATTTGTCAAAGGATACAAACTCTAGTGGATTAAATGGTATAGTAGTAAATTCGGTTTTTCATCTACTTATTAGAAAGTTGAATGAACGAATGAATGAATTGTCTTTATTAACGAGACTTTCAGCCTTTGGCTGGTTCGTCTCTTCTCTCAAGGTTATTAGAAAATTGTTTGATCGATTCCTGTCATGACTTTTATTGCATTCTGAATGATTTTGGAATAATTCTTCCGTTATCTGGGGTGGATTACAGAGCAAATTATCGGGTGTGTCTGTCAAAGATATCTGTCGATTCATGAATAATCTTTGAAAAGTGTTCATGAACTTTTGTTTGAAAATCATCAGCTATTGGGGTCCGCGAAAAGTTTGTAAAACTTTGAAGGGGGTCGCAGCTTCAAAAAGGTTGGGAACCACTGTTATATAGTGTACCAATACACACAGCTGTGGTAAACATCAGTAAAGATGGTGAGGGGATCGAATCCCATCATTTGTAATTGACAGTGTAAATTTCATCAACGTCTACGCACATTCCGATTCGAAGTACAAGCAAGAACATGTGTTCACTGATTAAATATAAGTGCACTTAGGCGAATTCAAAGAGAACGTCGTTCTCAAAGATTTCAATTACATAATTGATAAAAGCGACTCGACGGGCGCAGTGAAAAATATTTGTAACGGACTGAAGAAGTTGGTTAGTAAACACGATAATGTAGACGTAGAACTTTCGAAAAAATCACATCGCGTTTTTACTTTTCTGAGAGGTGATTTAACATCCAGACTAGATAGATTGTACGGTATGAAATATTTCGTAGAACGCGTAACAAAAGTTGAAACACTTGCAGCTCCGTTCTCCGACCACCACAGGGTAATTATGACGGTGGGAATCATTAAGGGTGAACAAACGAGTTTTTGTGGTAGAAGGTATTGGAAGATGAATTCTAGCCTATTTACGGATGAAGATCTAAAAGAAAAATTTAAATCTTATAATGATCAGTTGAAAACCAGAATTTCGTTTCAGAACATCAATTTTTAGTGGAATAATGATTTAAAAAGTGGGATCAATGTTTTTAAGGGTGATTCGCTTAAGATGAACCAGCAACTATCTCGTGAAATTTTTGTTTGCTACAGATGCTTCAAGGATTTTGCAAAATATCCAGATTTAAACATAGATGTGTCAAGAGAATTAAAACAAGCGAAGTCTAAATTGATGAGCCTGGAACAGAGTCATTTGAACAGATTCAGATGTAAACTAAAAGCGAATTCGTTGCACTCGGACGATAAGCTTCAGAATCATTTTCAAAATTTTATTTCAAATTTATTCCTGGTATTACAACAGCTAGTCCATATTGGTACAGCATACAACTTGGCTGGCCTGAACATTTGTTTGAATATCAATAGCTTGTTCTTTAGACAAAGTTTTGATTTTCTATTAATAAGGGGATAGAGACATTTTACATATTTTTTACATTTGGCTTGAATGCCCTCAATGTGATTTTTGAAAGTTAAATTCTTATCTAGCATGAGCCCTAGATACTTAACTTCATCTGAACAATTTATTGGAACCCCTCTCAGCGTGACAACATGTCTACTTGAAGGTTTTAAATCAAGAGCTTTTGGTTCATGAGGGAATATTATTAGTTGAGTTTTGGAAGCATTAGGAGAAATCTTCCATTTTTGCAAGTATAAAGAAACAATATCCAAACTTTTTTTTGCAATCGATCACAGATGACACGCAGACTTCGTCCTTTGGCGGAGAGGCCTGTGTCACCCGAAAAAAATATTTTTGACATCCCTGAGGTAACTCAGGTAAGTCAGATGTGAAAATATTGTATAATATTGGTCCCAAAATGCTGGTGAGAGGTTGAATGTCCATGTTGGAATCCGAACTGTTCATTGGCAAAAATTGAATTTAAAAACAGTTTAATGATGGATGAAAGCAAACTGATTGGAAGATAGCTAGAAGCTTCTGCAGGATTTTTGTCTGGTTTTAAAACTGGTAACGTAATCCGGGGTAACATTGATCAGCGAGGTAACATTGATCGGGATGACTCATCTTGTTAAACGTTCAGATAAAGATTTATTGACGAAGCATTTTCGAACCATGAATGGTGCTTCTCTTTCGTATATTCATAAGCTAATGATAATTTAGGTTTTTGCCAAAATTGCGTTTAGTTCATGCGCAAATTTGTCAACTTTTTGAAACAATGATTTCTATCATTTTCACTGACACTACCGAAAATTCATGTCTCACATGAGTTCTGCAGACGATGTGATCAAGGAAAATGCAGGTGTTACTAAAAATGGCATCGCCGAAAACGATTCCGTTGTCAAATCTTTCATAAGTTTATTTATTTAGGCAACATTAACTAAATACTATTACGAATGTAGAATTTCCTGCGGAAATTGCCTACTTTTAGGCGTATCGCGTTCAAGGTGTTTTTAATTTTGAAATAACTCAAAAAGTAAATGACTTGTAAGAGTTTGGTCTTCGTATTCGGCTTCAGGGGCCCTGATTTTAGTAAGTAACGACATTTCCAATATTAGCGAACGTTGTTTACTTGGGTGATCAATGTTACCCCATATCAGCTGAATCAAAAAATCACTTAAAACATTTATTTAAACATGTTTAAATCTTTCGAAAAACAAAATGAAGTACATTGCTAGGAGCGGTGGGTGCCAGTACTTGTTTTAAAAATATGAAACTTGTATCATTTGTATTGTGAAGTGAAAAATTTAAGAAAAACTTTAAAAAATGATCAATGTTACCCCGGATTAAGGTACCGTAAAACGGGGTAACTTTGATAGTTTTTTCGAAGAAAACTTGAATATTTATGCATGCTGTTTCAAAGAATTTTAATTCATATTTTTAAAACAAGTACTGGTATCCTAACTATCGATTCCAGTTGATAGATTTCGAAAAGATTTATTCTTAAGGTGATTATAAAACGAAGCCAAAATTCGAATTTTCAAGTGCACAAGACTGGAGAATCTGACAACATTTCGCGAAGAAAATCAATCAAACTACTTGCTTGCTGGTGGTGACCGATGGGATTAATTTTTAACGCGGAGCGCTGTTTGATTCTCAAGTCTTGTGCTCTTGAAAATTTGAGGTGTGGCTTCGTTCTATAATCACCTTAAGGTGATTCCAGAAGTTTTTCCGCGGATATATAATTTTTCATATAATCAAAAGTCGATTTTCTGTTTTGGGGTAACTTTGATAATGGAGCATCACTCGAACAAAATTGAATGAATTACAGAACATTTGTAGGACGTTGCATATCTTTAGGCGTTTAACGCTATATGGAAATTTCTGACTAACAAGGGAAGGTCACGATGGTGTTACACGGGGTTTTCAACCAGACTATTTTTGTTAGATTCTACATGTCGAAATATGAAAAACCCCAGAGCCTTTCGGGTGATGGAGCAGTGGTGTAGCCAGGAGGGGCTCTAAAGGGGGAAATTTTGTACGTATGTTATATAATTAAGCTTATTGGAAATTCGACAAAAATATGTTTTCAGTATTTATTTTGATGGTAGAAAACAGAATTGACATTAATGTATGTTAAAAATGTTTTTTTTCCATGCCATAGGCGCAATCGAGATAGGTTTCTCGTTGGTATACTATTCTAATAAATCCAAATTTGTTTTGGTGTCCATATTCCATGTTAGTTACGCCAATGGCATGAAAATACATTATAAACATACATTAATGTATATTCTGTTCATTACTATCGTAATTAATACTGAAAAAATCTTTTTGACAAATTTTCAATTGACTCAATAATATTATATTCGTATAAAATCGACCCTTTCAGAGCCCCTCCTGGCTACACCACTGCTTCATCACCCGAAAGGCTTTGGGGTTTTTCATATTTCGACATGTAGAATCTAACAAAAATAGTCTGATTGAAAACCCCGTGTAACACCATCGTGACCTTCCCTTGTAAGATTACAAAAATGGTCCCAGTTTGTAAAAATAGTATTCGCTAAGAGTTTTGAGACCGAATTCGAGTTCTACTATAACTAGGCTATCAAGTATAAGTGACGAATTCATTATGACTTCATCAAATAGTGATCGTAGAACAGATTGTTTGAGAGCATTTCAAAATTGCTAAAATCTTATAAATTTTCCATATCTGCATATAAATCCTCAAATGTACTTGATTCCAACGGAAATAGCTTTAACATGAAGTGTCATACTAATACTCTTAACTTTTGCATTCGTTTTGCTTAACAGATTAACAGGAACTTTGTTATTTCGTTCAGTATGTTGAGAGTCTCGTATTATCAAAGTTACCCCGTTTTACGGTACCAACTTATCATTTTTTCATTTGTCAGGAAAATATGCAAACTGAAATAGTCCACTGTGAGATATTTATCTCTTTTAAACTGATATAGTTTATCTGAAAATATTGGTTATTAGACGAGGCTGAACTTTTGCCTCACCTCACCCTTCTACTATTAGCGTTAAATTTTCTAACAATTTGAAATTGCAATGCTTTACTTTGGTTTACTAGGAACTTTTTTTGTGACGAAAAACAGATTTATCGTCATTTAAGACTAACTACAAATAAGTGTGTTTGGAGAAATATCATAGCCCAGTGCAATGTGAATCAATTATTGCTCTGTGAATTTTATCAGCAGAATAATTGCCCGTATCAGCAATACGCAAACTCATTGAAACAAATTAAACAAAGTAGCGCCTCGACCGGCCCCGTTACAGCATCCAGTGTGAATGATTACAACTGAATTACCCCCCACAGTTCAATCCGGGCGGTCGTGGAGGAAAGTTCGCAGCAAAATGCTTCAGCTCATTCTGGTGTTCGTTCTGTTCACTGGCCTCACGTATTATGTCGCGTTTCGTCGATCACGGAAGCGCCTCTACGAGCTGGCCGCCACATTTCCGGCTCCGTTCGATCTTCCGTTGATTGGCAGCACCTACATCGGAATCGGACTGAACTCCAAGACAATAATCCAGTATCTTCTGAAGTTTCTCCACAACCTGCCATCGCCTTTCCGAGCATGGATGGGTCCATTTTTGGGCATCATATTCGACAAGCCCCAGCATTTGGCGGTGATTTTAAACTCGCAGCATTGTGTTCAGAAGTCTGTGTTTCAGAAGTTTTTCCGCTTCGACAAGGGACTCATCAACTCCGATCGGAATATATGGCGACCGCAGCGGAAGCAACTGGCTGCGCCATTTTCCTACCAGGTGGTTGCTAATTTTGCGCCGAGCTTTAACGAGTACGCCGAAGCGCAGCTGAAGTACTTGGATCGATTCGTAGGAGCGGAAGCATTCGATATGCTGCCAAAGTTGAGTTTTTATGTGCTGTCCAGTACGCTGGCCAATTTGTTCAAGGTTCAACTGCACAGCCACGAGTACGACTTCATGGAGAAGTTTGTGAATAATTCAGAACAGTGAGTTGGGTAGAATTTTCCGATAGCGAACTTTATGGTTGAAGAAAAGATTTTCATTTCAGAATGTGGATCAATATGTTCCGAAGGGTGTATAAACCGTGGTTGATTCCGGAGTTTATATATCGATTGACTCCCTCCTACAAAATGGAACTTCAACAAGTGGGAAAACTAAGAGCGCTGTCAGAAGAGGTAAGATTTAATTATGCGTGGTACAAAACTCTCACAGTGGGCGAACATTGATTGAAACCATCGAAGAACTCTATAGCACGTGTTGCTCCTTCTTCTTCTTTCTGGTGTTACGTCCCAACAGGGACAGAGCCTGCTACTCAACTTCAGATATTACATGAGAGCAGTGCATCAAATTGTCATCGAAAAAGACGCAAAACAAACAACAAAGCAAGCGCACAATTGTTTGTACCAACTGTTGCGGTTTGGAATATGTACAATCATGTCAAACATAGGGGGCAACTTTGTTGCAACCGTTTCAACTCGTGATTAATCAGTTGTTTTAACAACACAATCAAATGTGTTTTATTTAAAAATGTGCCAATGTTTACCAACACGGAGAAAGTTATTGAAAATTGCAATGCAAAGACTAGAAAATCGCTACGCACGCAGTAAGCGATCAATATCATATTCAGTTCAAGTTGTGAAAAACTGTTGTTGCGGAATGAAATTGTTGCATCAAGAATATGATAGGACAATGTATGTTTTTTTCCACAAACCACAAAAATAATAAAACCCAACCAGCTGCTTTGTTTCTTGCGGCCCACGGAGGGTTTGAAAAATCTTATCTGGCCCTTTGACTGTTCTACCAAATTACCAAAGCATCCCAACATGTGGATTACAACAGAGTTATAACAGATTTTGTTACTCAGTTAGTCCTTTTTTTCTAACAAAATAAATTATAATTTTAATTTTCTCTGCGCTAAACAAAATTTAAACAAAATAGGTTATAATTTAAACAAAAATTTAACATGTTATGCTCCAAATTAAACAAACATATTCCTACTTGTTTTCAATTAATTATGAATCGTGGTTTAGGCTAACCAGCCGAGTGGAAGTTTAACAACTACCGAAAAGCTAAACATTACATATACTTTACAATTGAATCAAATGGACAAATTGATATGAAGTTTTGCGAAAAAGTTACACGTCTTCTCGTTGAGAATCGAACTCACGACTCTCTGATCTCAAGGTAGGGCGCGTTACCCCTACGCCACTTCTGCGTCCATGAGTCCTCTCGTGGCGTAGGGGTAACGCGCCCTAACTAGAATCAGAATTGCAAAATATATGTAATGTTTAGCTTTTCGGTAGTTGTTAAAAAATAACTCATAAGCAGTTGCTCTATGTTTTTTATAACATATTGTGTTATAACAATGTTTTATATTAAAACAAATTTGAAACAGCTTTTGTAATTGTAACTGATTTTGTTTTAAGGTGAAGATGAATCGAAGCCAATCCTCAAATTTTTAAGAGCACAAATCTGGAGAACCAAACATCCGTTTAAGCTGAAAACCTAATCGATTGGTCCCTAGCTGGTGGTGACCAATCGATTAAGTTTTCAGCTCAAACGGGTTTTCGGTTCTCCAGATTTATGCTCTTAAAAATTTGAGGTTTGGCTTCGATTCATTTTCACCTTAATTATGTTATAATTTCCTCCGTCAACTCAAAGCGCTAGTTACAAAAATTGAACAAAATTGGTTAATTGTTACAAATCTTGATATAATTGTGCTATAATTTTGTTAAAATCCACTGCTCAGTTTTTGTTATTCTTATTTATATTTATTTAAGTGACTTTTTGCCCATGGTGAGTTCAACTTAAAACCAAGGCTTATTATTATTTCTATTATTGATTTAAAACTTCGGTTCATTGATTTTTATGTTATACATTGTTTGGTTATGATCTGATTTCAAATTAAAGCATCAATTTCAACTTTGGAGAATACGTGAATAATTAGCAGCAAGATTTAATGTCCTCTAGTAACTGCAGTTAGGCAATTTTCTAGAAAAAAAAAAGTTTTTTCACTATTCAATTAATTTGAATACAAAGTTTATGTCACTAATCAAAAAAGTTTATCATTAATTTATTACCCATTTCTTCTCTTTTTTATAGATACAACTGAATCTACATCAAGTTTTGGTAATTGTCTTCTATTCTAGAAGTACAAAACTCGTAAAACACTATCTCACCGAATCATAGGCTGCGTTGAAATGAATTTCACATAATCTTGGGAAAGATTCATACTTCATGAGTAAGTTTTCAAGAAAATATGTCAAAAGTGTGGGGCCCAGATAGCCGTAGCGGTAAACGCGCAGCTAGCCAGCATGACTATGCTGAGGGTCGTGGGTTCGAATCCCGCTGGTCGAGGATCTTTTCTCGATTCCCAGGGCATTAGAATATCTTCGTACCTACCACACGATATACATATTCAAAAATGGTCAATCGGCAAAGAAAGTTCTCAGATAATAACTGTGGAAGTCCTCACTAAGTCCTCACACTAATCTGAGAAGCAGGCTTTGTCCCAGTTGGGACGTAACGCCAGAGAGAAGAATGTCAAAAGTCTTGGGCAACATTCGCCTTGACTGGTGAGAAAGATTTTAAACAAATTATAAAAAGATTCCAAAGAAACCGTGACAGAATTATCGAAAGCGCAAGAATTTTCGACAGAAATTGACACCACACAATTCTAGCTGAATATGGGACACGACTTTCACTAGACATTGAGTAGTATTTTCAAATAGTTATAAGTGGAATTCTGGCAGAATCATATGCAGAGTTTTGGCAGAATTGGACTTGATAAAACCTCACCTCCAATACTTCGACAACTCACTCTGTTCATAGTCGCCTCTCTCCATCCTCGACTAGACCCTCGGTCCCCAGGTCCAGGTGCACCGGCGAACACTATCTTTACAGGGCTATTGTCCGGCACTCATGCCTCAGGCCTTGCCCATCGTATCGTTCCAGCTTTGGCCACCTTGTGGATACTGCCGTAGAGCTGGGCAAGCTCGTGGTTCATCCTTTGCCGCCACACACCGTTTTCCTGCACACCGCAGAAGGTCGTCCTAAGCACTCGGCGTTCGAAAAACCCTAGAGCTAGCAAGTCCTCCTCGAGTATAGTTCACGGCTCATGCTCGTAGAATACTACTGGTCTTATGAGCGTTTTGTACATCGGGAATTTGGCACGGTTTCTTCGCCCGCTGTTTCTTCTGGAGCCCGTAGTAGGCACGACTCCCACAGATGATGCGCCTTTGTATTTTACGACTAACGTTGCAACGTAGCGTTGTTCTCTTCAACAAGAATCCGATGTAGACGTCAACCACCTCGAAAGTATCCTCGTCAATCTTGCACTAGGTCGCATCTAGTTGCGCAAGTATGTATTTTATTTGCAACGCATTCACCACCAGTCTGACTTTTGTTGCTTCACGCTTTAGGCGGGTGAACAAATCTGCCACTGTTTCAAATTTTCTCCCAATAAAAAAAAAAAAAAGACACGGACACCGTCTTCAGCCATTTAGCTGCACAGACTGTAACTTAACACTAGACAACGGACAAGCATGCTCCAATGGTACAGCCGAGAAACATTCCTCACGAAAAGTTTCAGTGGCTGCAGCGGGAATCGAACCCACACCCCATAACACGATGCACTCATTGCCTGACGACACTAACCGCACGGCCACGAAGCCTTACGCGAAGCAGACATGGATGTCTGGATCTCGAGAAAATCGTGCTTTGACTGTTAAGTCCAGCTCTTTGCATGATACCTTCAAGCGCAATATTGAACAGCAGGCACGAAAGTCCATCACCTTGTCTTAGTCCCTGGCGGTATTCTAACGAATTGGAGTGTTCGCCTGAGATCTTTATGCAGTTTTGCACATCTTCCATCGTTGCTGTAATCAGTCTTGTGAGATTCCCGGGAGAGCTGTTCTCGTCCATAATCTTCAATAGCTCTACGGATGCCAAACTGTGGAGCAGTATTCGAGTGTGGCCCGAACTAATGAGCGGTACAAGGATTTGAGGCAATATGGATCTGTGAAATCGTTGGAAATACGGAAGATGAAACCCAATGTTCTGGAGGCTCTCTCAATGACGTAGGACAGATGATGTTTGAACGTCAGTTGAGCATCCACAATAACGCCAAGATCTTTTACATCTTGTACTCGTTGAAGCACCTATCCCTTGAAAATATGCTAGCTGAATCTGTCTTACGAAGATCTTGAGCGCATGTTTACCTTCCTCTGGGTTGACCGACAGTACGATCGCTCCGAGGGAGTGTTGAGTCGTCAGTGGCTATGTGCAGAGCTACTGGGCAAGCAGCTTGTTGTAATTCAACAATGGTCGGCGGTGAAACCACACACTCCGGTCAACTGTCAACGGGTTCTTTGAGGAAACTCGGACCATGCCACCACTAATCGTCTTTCGAGATCTAATGCCATTATTCCTCGGGAAATCCGGTCGGCTGGATTCATTTCCAATGGAACATGTCTTCACTCGCAGCCCTTAGTTAGGAGCTGGATCTCTGCGATCCGATTCGACACGAAAATCATTGGACTGAGATTTTATCCAGTGAAGAACGATGGAGGTTCTGCGAAATCTGTTGTATGTCACAGGTTGTCAGCAAGCTGACTGCCGAGAAGAGCGGCGCATAGCTCCGGACGAGGGATGGATTGTCCACACAGTGGAGCAACACGAGGCTTGGCAGTCAGTAGATGACTGTGGAGCTGTCTAAATGTATCACGAGATACGACGTAGATGCAGCATCCATATGCTGCTTTCGATGCGTCGCAGAAACAGTGTTAACCATGATTGCGATTTTGCACGACTCTACGTGGCACGGAGAGTGCCTGTAGTTGGTTGAGCTCCGAACGGTAGGTTGTCCACCAAGCAGTGTGTTTTTGAAACAGTTAGTCATCCGTCGGTCAGTGTTGTAACGAAGGACTTGCACACACACTTTGGCCTTCATCGCTATAGGTTCCAGAATGCTGAGGGGATCGAACAGCTGTAACATTTCGGACACAACGAGACGTTTGGTTGAGACATCTCATAGAGACAATGCTGAAATTTTAAATTGAAGTGTGTCCATTAGAGTGATGCAAATTTTGAAATGTTTGCTCCCCTATGCTTAAACGATTTTATTTATGGTAAATAGCATCCTCCCAAAGTTTGAAGTGATTCGGAAGAAATTTGACTGTGCACACGCCATTTGAAGTTTATATGGAGATTACTATGGAAAAGACCAACCTTTTGTGTTCAGTCCTCTAACCGCTCTAACACTGTCCATTTGAGGAAGCCAGAGAAGTTCCAAAGTCTTGATGGCTGGAGTCCGGTCGATTTCCTGTTCTGGCTTTGTTTCCCACAACTGAGAAGAAACGCTGGCGAGAACGGCGGTGTTGTTTGTTGCCCATTTTCGAAGAACGAAGCCAGCTTGGTACAACATCTCAATTAACTGCCTACAAGTACGAATGTTCCCTTCTTGATGACAGGAACCACCAAAGGATAGCTTTCTTCTTCGTCAATGTGGAGCTAGCGAATCCGTACGTAACGGTTTTTAGCTGGTAGATGCGAACTGGTTCTGATGGATCTTTACAGAACAATATTTGTTGATACTTCCGGTCATCAGAGTGTACCTAGATTTGTCGGAACATTTTCTCGGCGTCTGCGGTGACGACGTATCGAGGTAAGCGGATGTAGATGACTGTTGGTCCAACGAACAAAACTTCGTTTGGCGATAATCTAGAAGCGCTTCGACACTATCAAACACGAATCGAATTTTTGTAGTTGAACTCTCGGGACGGTGGATGGCACGGCGGGGTAGGAAAAACTGCGAGCTGCGCGACTCGCGCGGATTCACCTCCTCCATTTGACCCAAACTTTCGTGTTCCTCCAAGAACTGGTGATAAAGATAGGCGATACGAAGACCTTCATCGACTGCAAACTTCTTCTCTATAGATTGCGTCGCATGCAAGCTGGTAAGAATCGCCAAGCATTGGCAGTATTTCCCCACACACTTCCATTTTAATCTCTGCCGACGGTTTGTTGGAATATACCTTCACAGCGTTGCTCGTCGGGAGTGTAGCTTCTACCGCCGTCGAGGTTGTCGATTTCCCAGAATCTTTCAAGTCGCTTGTCCAGGAGGTCATCAGTGCAGATGTGACATGTCTGGACTGCCGGCGGAGCATGGGAAGGATCTGGTATTTTTGACGTAGGACTACGTCTTTGTTTTCTATATTGGGGTGCACTTTAAAAGCACGGAAAATGAGGCATGTAACGAAATTAGGGGAGATTTTGAACTTTAATAACTCAGTTGTTTATGAACCATTTATTATTATTTTAGTATCATTCGATCAGAAATGTATCTACGCATCGTTTGTAATATATCCGATAAGTGAATTTTGTTGTTGAACTATTGAACCTTTGATAAATCTTGACCCCTTTCTTATCCAACCAATCATGTTCGAGCATTTTTCGACGGTATCGCTTCCCACTATAAAAGCAAATGGGTCCCTGCTTCTTCGCTCAGTCTTCTTTTTGCGGTCGGACTGTGAACACGATCGGGCAAGTCATTCTCGCTTTGCGTTTGCACCCGCGTCACAGTCCAATTTGTGGATTCTACCCCATTACCCCGAATGCCATTTCCCCGATTGCCATCACCCCGAATTCCATTACCCCGAATGTACCATTACCCCGAATTCCATCACCCCGAATGAAATTTCCCCGAATTTACAATTATCATGACATAATGATATTGATGACATTTCCCGCGATATTGGTAATGTCATTCGGGGTGATGGGACGTTCGGGGTTTTGGAATTCGGGGTAATGGCGTTCAGGTTAATGGCATTCGGGGTAATGGGATTCGGGGTAATGGGGTAGAATCCAATTTGTGTCGTCAGAAGAGGAAGACGCAAGGTTTATTTGCGGCGGCGATAACGATGGCTTGGGCGCTTCTCCGAGCGGCAAATTACTGCCGCTCGGAGAAGCGTCCAAGCCATCGTCATCGTCGCCGCAACTTTATCCGCGCTCCCAGATTTCGACTCGTGATAAATTCAGCATCGGTGGTCAAGAAGCAAGCCCGATAGGAACCAGATACCAGAAGCCCCCAGAGTTGCTGATCCGATGAGCTGCTGCTGGATCCACTACCTGTTGTTGTTTGCGTTGAGAATTTCCCGTTTGACCATGGCAATCAACTGATAACATCCCGCAGTGCTATTTATCTGCAATCGGCTCTTGTGAGGGCCATCAAATTTGTGGAAAAGAGTTGAAGGAATAATATATCCGACCTTATTACATCTTATATTCCTCAATCAATCCAACAGCTTCGTACAAAATTTAATTTGTCATGAATAATTGACTATTCGTGGACGCTGCTGCAGTGCCGTCGGGGTGAGTGCTCAACATTTCACAACGATTGTAAACTAGAGTGAAATTTCCGACAGTGTCTTTGATTTGCCATATTTTATGGGAACACTTCGATTACGAAAATGATCACATGTAACAAAATTGCGACATGTTTAGAATGCTTTTAAAAAGAAATTCCCATTGAACAATTTTCATCATTTTGGCACCCATGGATCAGAAATTTACCTTCATATTAAAGAAAACTATTGATTATCAATAGTGAACTATTGAATATTTAGTAAATGTCAACCCTTTCATGCATGTTCGACCAATTTCTCACGCATTATCATTATCCGCAATTTTCAAGTAATTCTAAGTCCAACTCATTATTGGCACGTATGCATTTCCCAGATTGGTCGATTAGAAAGAGAAGAGCATGAAAGGGAGGAGCATAATCTGCTAATCTATGGGTATATAGCATGCTTCCTTCATTCGATTCGGTTTCATTCCGTTTCTACTTCCGAGCTGGCAAGAGCTTTTCCGATCCTATGCAGCGACGTCCGCACCTGCTCTGACCTTCAAGCTAGCGATCCAGCGTCTGGTGATCGGTGGTCAAGAAGCAAGCCCGTTAGGAGCCAAATACACAGAAGCCCCCAGAGTTGCTGATCCGAAGAGCTGCTGCGAATCAAGCGTCGGACTTATGAAATCGTTCAAGATTTCAAGAGTGAGCATCGTTTCCAGATTTCGCCTTGTGCCCGGTGATCCACTACCCGTTGCTGTTGTGCGCCATCCACGGACCATGGCAATCAACTGATCAATCCCGCAGTGCTGTTTATATGTGACCGCATCGAGGCTAAGAAAGCCATCGGCCCTTGTCAGGGCCATCAAATTTGTGGAAAAGAGTTGAAAGTATAATATTTCCGACCTTATTACATCTTATATTCCTCAATCAATCTCACAGCTTCGTACAAAACTTAATTTGTCATGAATAATTGACGACACAACAATTTGAGACTGAATTCGCGGACGCTGCTGCAGTGCCGTCGGGGTGGAAGCTCAACATTTCACAACGATTGTAAAATAGAGTGGTATTTCCAACAGCGTCTTTGATTTTCCATATTTTATGGAAACACTTCAATTACGAAAATTATCACATGTAACAAAATTGCGACATATTTCGAATGCTTTTGAGAAGAAATTCTCATTGAACAATTTTCATCAATTTAGCACCCATTAATCAGAAATTTACCTCCATACTAAAGAAAACTATTGACTATCAATAGCCAACTATATAATATTCAGTTATTGTCAACCTTTCCAACTATTCATGTTCGATCCATTTCTCACGCATTATCATTTTCCGCAATTTTCAAGCAATTCTAAGTCCAACTCATTATTGGCACATACCCATTTCCCAGATTGGTCGACTAGAAAGAGAAGAGCACGAAAGGGAGGAGCATCATCTGCTAATCTAAGGGTTTGAAACATGCTTCCTTCGCCGGATTCGGTTTCATTCCATTTTCGCTTTCGAGCGGAGCAGTTCACCGCTCAGTAAAGCACCCCAGCCATCGTCATCACCGCCGCAATTTTCATCGCTGGCGGAGCTTTTGGCTCGCGCTTCCAGATTTTGACTCGTGATCGTGCGTCGGTAATGCAGTCAAGAAGCAAGCCCGTTAGGAACCAAATACCAGAAGTCCCCTGAGTTGCTAATCCGAGGAGCTGCAAATCGAGCGTCGGACTTGTGAAATCGCTCAAGATTTCAAGAATGAGCAACGTTTCCAGATTTCGACTTACGCCTGGTGATCCACTACCCGTTGCTGTTGTGCGCCATCAACGCCGTTTGATCATGGCAATCAACTGATAACATCCCGCAGTGCTATTTATCTGTGACCGCATCGAGGCTAAGAAAGTCATCGGCCCTTGTCAGGGCCATCAAATTTGTGGAAAAGAGTTGAAAGAATAATATTTCCGACCTTATTACATCTTATATTCTTCAATCAATCTCACAGCTTCGTACAAAACTTAATTTGTCATGAATAATTGATGACACAACAATTTAAGATTAAATTCGCGGACGCTGCTGCAGTGCCGTCGAGGTGAGAGCTCAACATTTCACAACGATTGTAAAATAGAGTGGTATTTCCAACAGCGTCTTTGATTTCCCATATTTTATGGAAACGCTCCACGAAAATTATCTCAAGTAACAAAATTGCGACATATTTCGAATGCTTTTGAAAAGAAATTCTCATTTAATAATTTTCATCATTTTGTCACCCATGGATCAGATATTTACCTTCATGATGAAGAAAACTAATGATTATCAATAGTTAAGTAGTGAATATTGAGTAAATGTTAAACCTTCCAACAATTCATGTTCGACCATTTTCTCACGCATTTGCATTTTCCTCGATTTTCTAGCGATTCTAAGCCCAACACATTATTGACACATACCCATTTCCTAGATAGGTCGAACAGAAAGAGAAGAGCACGAAAGGGAGGAGCATCATCTGCTAATCTTAGGGTTAAAAGATGCTTTCTTCGCTGGATTCGGTTTCATTCCAGTTTCGCTTTCGAGCTCATTCGAACCTGCTCAGCGAGGAGCACCTCGCAGCCACAAGTCTGCTGAGCTGTGATCAGCGTTTGGTTTGTGAAATCGCTAAAGATTGACCTGCGCTTCCAGATTTCGGCTCATGATAAACTCATCATCTGTGGTGCAGTCAAGAATCTAGCCTGTTAGGCACCATTACCACTATTATTAGGCAAATCAAGCGTCCGGCTTGTGAAATTGCTCAAGATTTCAAACTTGAGCTACATTTTAAGATTTCGACTTCAGTCGTGTGGTCCAATACCTGTTGCTGATGTGTGCCATCCACACGACGAAACATTCAGCTGGTTCGTCGTATAAGCAGAGGATTTTTCGTTTAACCATGGCAATCAACTGATAATATCCTGTAGTGCCATTTATCTATGACAGCATTCGTGCTAACAAAGCCTTTGGCTCTTTTTAGGGCCACCACATGTGCGTAAAAGAGATATCGGAGTAATATTTCCGACTTAATTTATTACATGGCCAAGCAATGAACAATATTTCTCTCAAACCATAAGACCTACAAAGCGATAACTGGATTTACTACTGAATCACTACTGTTCTTTCCAATGCTACTGTATATTTCAGAGGAGGTTATTAATATAATATCAAAATGATCATACATCCTGAAGTGAAATTTCACATTTTCATAGATAAATATGACGAATGATTGACCAAATTGCAAATCGTTATATGCATTAATATTTACGAAAGTTTCGAGCACTGAAAACAGTATGAAGTCAAAACGAGCAACAAGAATGACATCAAATTCAGTTACATTAACCATCGTGGTCCTACGTCACCAGTTCGTACAACTTCATAGGGATGTACCCTTATAGCTTTTTCGCATACGATGTACCCTAGCATTATCTTAAGTAGTAGGGTAAAAGCACCGGTTTTGGCCAGTCTAAGAGAAAATGTCAATAAAAAATAAATGGGAAGCCGTATTTATATTACAAATATGTCAAATGCAAGCTTTCAATCCATATTATGTGTGTAAAATATCAAAACTGAGCTACAGCCATATTTTCGCTTTGAAAATCCCGTTGGTCAATATAGGCCAGCGGAACCAGTTTTGGCCAGAGATTTAACTTCGGTTCCTATATTGGCCAATCGCATTGATTTCTCATGAGAGTGGCCAAATTAGGAGTGCCTTGGCCAAATTAGGTGTACGGGAGTTAAAATCATAAGGAAAATGAATTGTTTTTCTTATGTTTTGAAACAATTTGGACGAGTAAATGAATGTAGCTCTATCATGTGAAAGTGATCAACTGAACTCAAAAGGTTTCATGCTGATTGGCTATGTAAAACGGAGTATAATCCCTATGGCTAACAACTGGCATATGGCCAAAACCGGTGCTTCTAGCCTAGCGGATATTCAGCGGTGAACGAAATTTGCTGGTGTTCTAGCAATGTGAAGAACAGTTCAGCACTGATAATGATGTCAATCTTCTGGCTTATGTTGAACGGGGGATGCGTCATTGGAAGATTATGAGGAATTTGATGGCGATGTGGTGGCTGGGTAGCGAAACTGTTAGTTTTGGTAATACCAAGCAGTGGACGTTCACGATGGACTGGCCAATTCCACTGACCGGTGAGTTGAGCTTGGCACGCTTTAACCAATGTTTCTGGCAGAGCCACTCACTGATGAAGCTAGGTTAGGAACCACTGTCCAACAGAACTCTAGTTGTTGTTGACATCTTTCACTTTGATAACAGCGGTCGAAATCACAACCGTGTTCTGGCGATAATTACGAGCCACTTCAATACTTTGACAGGTGGTTGAGGCGAGTTTATTTCGACGGGATATTCGACCGACGGAGTGGAGGGGGCAATACCGACCGAATACGAGTGCGGAATCGTTCGGATAAGGGTATGCGAAATACCGAATGATTCCGTCAAATACGCTTCGAAACGAAATTCCGCGGAATTCCACGGAACTCGCACAGGCGAAATTTGTATTTTGCTATTTCGTTTCGTTTCGCCAAATTGTTAAAATATTTCCACGAAAAATTGAAAACAAACGGAATTACGCGAAATTCGAGTTTAATTTCGAACAAAAAAAGGCAAAGCGTTCGCTTCTACTCCTAGCTACAGTCAAAAATGGGTCCGTATTACGGATCAAATCGATTCATATCATGGATCAGAACACTATAACAGCAAATTATCTGAGAGGTTAACGAATGGTGTGCTAATGAAAGCATACGTTTTGGCGTTTCTTTAGGAATCGTCTGAGCTACAATTATGTGAGCAGCAACGCGGCGCGGCAAGATTTAACATTTAACCCATACATTTTCTGTCAAAACCTGCCGCGCCGCGTTGCCGCTCACACCATTGTTGCCCAGCTCTTAGATTCATAACTGGTCGGTGTTCAGACAGACTGAACCAGGTGTTTTTTCATGGTTCCAGAAAAACGTTCCCCAGGCATGCGAAATATCCAAATATTCGTGTTATTTGCTGTAATAATGGAACTTATCTATTTGATGATACATCTGTATAAAAATAGCATAGGAAAAATCACATTTGATTGAGTCCTTAACGTATCTTTAAAACGCCAAAATATCATCTAGTCCGGTCTGTTTGAACACCGACCAACTGTGGTATGGGTTTCAATGCCCCACAAATATGAATCAACGCTTCTAGGTATATGTATGACATTTTATATCCTACGAATGGAACAAAAGTGTTTAAGCATGTTATTGTTGATTGCGATGCTGTATAGATTTATGGTTTGCGTAGGTAAAATAGGTTCTGCGTAATTGCTACTCTATTTGATGAGATATTCTCTGTTTAATCCAACTCTGATCCATATCTGTGTGCTATCCATAACTGTTGGATGACTGGTCCGCAGGATATGATAAACTGCACTGCCGTTGTAAAGTTTCCAAAAACGCCCATTTGCCCTAAATTCCTCGCGGCGAATAGCCCAGGAAAGGAACAACTGCGTTTGATGAACTACCGCAATGTTATCTTCCATAAGAATGAAGAAAGCAAAACCACGGTTTCCTCCGGGAAACATTGCGTGTCCTGTTGAGCAAATCCGTTAATATATCGCAAAAACTGTTTGTACACAAATGTAAAAAAAGCTGCGGAGCGTGAGTCCCTGATGTTCTGGATTTGCTCAGGTGGTGCAGATTATTGATGCGCGCATTAGTTCTCTCTCTTGCTTTCCCGCTATGACGTCACTTTTCACACAGCATAAGAACAGCTCTCCCAAATCAACGCGATTTTTTCCGCGATGGCAACAAAAAATCGCCAAGATTTCGTTGTTGTGTCATAAAACTCTACATGTAGCAGCGAAATCGCAGCGATTGTTTGTCGCTGTCGCCGTAAATTTTTTTTTTCGATTTTCGCACATCTAAATCCCGATTAAAAAAATATGAGCCAAACATTAAATTTAGCTCATTGAAAAACGGATTGTCTGAACGAACATGGGTGAACTTGTCAGCCTTATTTGCGGTTTCTCTATGCTATGTAGTCCAGGTTCAAAACTTTTTTTTTCGAAATTTTCAAATATTTTTTAAAATACTCTCGAGGCTCAAAATTTAGGGAAAATATGGTTTTGTAGTCTTAAAACTGACTAGAATCTGAATCTGAAAATGAGATAATACCAACAATCCTTTATTCTACCAGAAATCGTCCAGAAATTCCTTCACAGATTTTAAAATAGGATCATTTCTCCAGTATTTGCTCTTCAAAATAATAGAAATACCTTCAGTATTTTCTACAAGGTTTACTCTAAACGTTTGCTTTCGTCCAGATTTGATTCCTCCAAGAATTAATTCACAGTTTATGCAAGGCTTTTCCCGAAATTTTTTTAGGAACTTCTTAATTAACCCCAACAGGCAATCCTGGTTAAGCTACTGCCGCAATATCTCTTGGAGTTTATCACTTTTGCAGTTCGTTTAAATTTATCTTGATTGATTTCTTAGGTATGTGTTGATGGATTCTTTAAAATTTAATTTAATTCAATACTCCAGCAAATACTAAAGCAAATATTCCAGTGATTCCTCTGTTCTACTTATTTTTCTTCTTCTTTCTGACGTTATGTTCCAACTGGGACAGAGTCTGCTTCTCAGTTTAGTGTTTTCATGATCACTTATCGACTTGTGTCCCCAATCTCATTCATTCATGCCACAAAGCATAAAGTACAGCAATCGAGTTACACGAAACATTTTTTTTTATTAAAAAAAATGTTTCGACCCACTTCTTAGTTGTAACATTTAAGGCTAAGTACACACTTAAACGGATTCGCCGAGAACCCAACAGCTGATATCTCGGTAATAATTAAACGATTATCGGTAAAAAATTTACCGAGATCTCGGTAAACGTTTACCGAATTTCGGTGACGTTCGCCGAGATCTCGGTAAAAATTTCGGATTGCCGAAATCTCGGTAAAATAAGTACCGAGATTCGGAATTAAAAATTACCGAATTCTCAGCTGTTGGATTCTCGGCGAAAAATTTTACTGAGGTCGGTGAAATAATTTAAGTGTGTAGTCCGTCATTCGTTTTGGCAACAATGATGCCTTTTCAGCTTGCCTTTCAAAGTGATAAAACTAAGTCTTGATAGTTTATATCGACTTGAAAAAGTATCACTGTACGCGCTAACATGTATAAAGTATTCTGATACTTTTTCAGCTGTGTCAGTTCAAAACCAACTGGTTTTCTTTGATTCGAAATCGTGAGATGAATCTGCAACAATCATCAACGTACAAATTTCAATGACGGCCCACTTCGCCTTGAATTAAACCCACTCATTGGCTTGTGTGAATGTCAGAAATGTTGAGATGAAACCTTATAAAGTTGTTAAGAAAATTTCAAACAAACAGAAAAGAGTTACCAAACATGTAAGGATTCCGCTGAGCAACACTAAGGTTTCCATATGGTAGAAAATTTAGAAATACGTTTTTTATGCCTATGGTCAAATTTCCAGCTTTTGACAAGAAAAAAAAACTTAAACGTGTATTCCGCGAAACAAATTCAAAAATTTCGTTTCGTTTCGAAAAATTCCGTGAAATATTTGATTTCGTATCGAGTTTCACGAAATATTTTTAAATTTCGTTTCGTTTCGTCATTATCAGCGCAAGATATTCCGCGTATCGTTTCGTTTCGTATCGACATGGAAAAAATCCATATCGCATACCCTTACGTTCGGAACGACGAAGTCGCGAGTGGTGTGGCATCGGCAATCGGTTGACGTACGGTGGAGGTTATTTCGCGTTGCGACATTTGGTACGAGGGCGACCCGATTGCTTCAGCGAGTTGACCAACTACAGTTGGTGTGGGTTGGTTGGGGACTGCTGCGGATCCACTAGGAGCCGAAGCAGACGAAATCGGCAGCAAGTGCAAAAGAGAATGATGCTTCTTGGAGTATTGCTTGCAGGAACCGTTGGAGCAATCCTTTGCCATGTGTGTACCATGCTAGCAATTTACACAAAGCCCGTGCTCCTTAACGAATTCGAACCGTTGCTGGGAAATGAGAGCTTGAAAACCACTGCACTGAAACAGAAGACGCACTTGCTTGCAGTGAGGGTAGCTTTTCAACGAGACGTAAATATTGTGAATTTGTACCCAATCACCAATCTTTCCTCCGAACACCGAAATCTTGATTTCTGGCAGCCAAATTTATCATTGGCTGAGCGCATACCGAAGATGGTGTGCTAGGCTGTTCAGGAGGGGCTACGGGAAGTTTGTTCTGCAACGGCCCCTTCAACTAGAGGTACGACAGTTGGAAATCGCGACGCTCTGCGGAGAAATGCTCTTCACTTTCTTCCAACATCTTGACTTCCTGTTGGCTGGCGAGGAAATCACGCCATAACTCATCAAGAAACTCAAGCTGTGTGGCTATTTGGTCCTGATGAGCGGGCTCGTAGCTCTATGAAATCACTGCGATATGATCACGACGGAGCAGCCTTTACGGAGGAAAAAACGACGGTGAAAGAAACGAACGTATGGGACACTAAATTGGCACTTTGGAAGATTCGAAATGACCGATCGACACTACAAGACAAAGAACACGTGCATTTTTTTTAAATAGCTTTATTAGACTGACTGAGTGCTCTATTATTATAGAGGGTTCCTTAAGAGTTATTACCTGATGAGTGTTTGTGTGGATTGAGTGTACTATGTGGATTGTACACGAAAAAAGTGGCATATTGTAGTTCCTTAAATTTATCAATCTTTTGTCATTAACAAAGCCTTTACAACGAAGTTCAAATCATCGAAATATGAACAGTATTGAATAACGAACTCTTTTCTCGTTCTCTCCCTTATACAGATTGTCGAAGCACGCAAGGTATTACAACAGAAATCACACCCAGGCGATGACCACAACGCCAGCTCCGAAGTTCTCATTGAACGCCTGGAACGTCTGACCTACAAAACCGGAGATATGACGAACGAAGAGATGATGGACAACATCGACACGTTTCTCTTTGCGGCAGTCGACACAACAACCAGCACAATGGCAAGCACCCTGCTGATGATGGCTATACACCCGGAGGTTCAGGAACGGGTCTACCAGGAAGTGAGCCAAGTAGTCCCTAACGATTACATCGCGATTGAGGACCTGCCGAACCTGGTCTACTTGGAACGGGTGATGAAGGAAACGATGCGTCTCATCCCCATAGCTGGCATGCTGAACCGCGTTTGCGAGAAGGAACTGCAGGTCGGAGAGTGGACCATTCCGGTAGGGGCAACCATTGGGATACCGGTTTTGAAAGTGCACCGGGATCGTGCTGTTTGGGGTGAGCGGTCCGATGAATTCGATCCGGACAATTTCTTACCGGAGAAGGTTGCCCAACGACATCCGTACGCTTATATTCCCTTTAGTGCCGGCATTCGGAACTGTGTCGGGATGCGGTATGCCAATGTTTCAATGAAAGTGTTGCTGGCGAAGTTGGTGAAACGGTTTCGCTTCAAGACGGATTTGACGATGAAGGATCTTAAGTTTGAGGCGGCTTTTCTTATGATGTTGGCCAATAAGCACATGATGCGAATCGAAAGGCGGTAGGTTAACCCGTGTTGAAATGAGTGAAAGTAAAACATTGAATCTCTCATTACCCTGTAAATACTTGACGGCTTTTAATAATGTTTCGTCATATGAAGATTGTAGAACTGGCCAGAGAATCTCGGGAATGTTCCTGTGGCCGGAGTTATTCCGGTAGGTCACTAAGTCAAGCCAGGTGAAAAAAAACTGTTCATCTGACATTAAAATCATTTCAGTTTGCGTAAATCAACAACATCTGATATTCAACATAATATAAAAAGAGATTTGAATCGTTTGGAATGTATGGATATGGTTACTCGGAATGAATGTCCGAAAGAAACCGGCTATAGTTCTGTATGATACTAAACCGTTTCAAACCTCAAACAGTAGATCACAAAAATGCGTTTCAATGAGCTTGGTACAAATGTTTAGAGACAAATTGCAAAAGCCATGGTTATCCATTTCAGTGTTTGGATTATGATCCGAATAAGCCGATTGAACTATATTCGGAGAGTGTAACAATTCGCGAACCATAACAGTTCGTGGCACATCGCAATTGGAGAGCCTTATGAATGTAAACATTCACTCTCTCGTTTGGTACGTGGCACAAGAGCGGTCAAGAGCACGACTCTCACAGACTGCAACAGTATCAAGATATTCGGGTGATTCATGTTTTGTAAAAAAAAAATGGTAATAATTTCCATATTTTCTGGTTATGCAGACTTTAACAACCTAATTATAATTTATTGGATCATAGAACATCCCTTTTGTTGCAAACATAGCACAAAAAACAGTGAGTGGTGCGTGCCTATCTTGTTTTCGTTCATGACTTGTTATTGTGCTCTGCAAGATAAATCCACGTAATGCGATTATCTGAAAATCTCGATATACCGTCGCAGTGATAATAAAAATCATCAAATGTTTCAGATTTAACAAATTTGAAACATTTGCGTCCTTGAAGAACAAAGAAATCCAAGCCTACTTGAGTTTTGACGTTGCGTTTGAATTGCGCGCATATCTTCTGCGCGTTACCGCCGCCGCTGGATGTGTATTTAAATTGAGCGCCGCTATATCTTCCACGAACAATTAATGTCATGCGTGTTGTATGAATGCAGGCGGATAAAATGGATGAAATTATGGCTCGTGTGACAATGATCGTTAAATTTTCCAAAGTATGACCGTTTCTCAAAAGGTCATACTGATATGTTTAATGACATAGAATAAAGCCGATTCCGGAAACTATCAGTGCAATGACTTACAAACAGAAGTACGGCAAACACAAATCTATTTTTACCCAAACTGAGCCAGTGACCCACACCAATAGCTCCGGCCACAGGAACATTGTAACATTCCCGAAATTCTCTGGCTATATTTAGTAGCTGTACGAGTATACCAGTATACTTACAAACATATGTTGAAATCCGTAACGTATGCGCTGGCCGGTGAGAGTTTTTGATGCCCAGTATATAAACTGGATTTTGGTTTCATTTTGTCGATACAGGTCGGACTCGAATATCCGGAGTATCGATTTCATTCCGGATAATCAAATTCTCCGGATAATCGAATCACTAAGTAAAAAAATTAAATCTTCGATAAAATAACATAAATATTATCTTTTTTCGTTGTTTTATCTATATGATGCGGTGGCGTAGCCAGAATTTATTTCTAGGAACAGTAGGGGTCTTTACAAGAAACAACAAATTTTTATAAGCATACACAAAATACCACTTTTTTAAACCCTCCTTTTCTTAAATACGCTCAAAACTGCAAAACAATTCATATTGTAATATTGCAATACCAAATTATCTCAGATTTATGCATTAAAATTGAAAAACAAGAACATCAAAAAACAAATTCCGGATAATCGAGTCTAAAATTCCGGATAATCGAATCCCGGATAATCGAGTCCCCGGATAATCGAGTCTCCGGATAATCGAGTCCGACCTGTATGTAGTATATTACACGGTTTTCACTACGGTCTGTGATTTGCACTTAAAATGCTTAATTTTCCATTATGTACAATATTTATGAACTTCAAACACAAATTTAGTTAAAATTTCATTCGATATTCATTAAATACGTATCCAAAAACGCCTCCCATTTCTACCGAAGTATAGCTCGTTAGTTCATAGAAAAAAAAAGAAACTGAGAACGAATAAAAAAATAAACTAAACACTGTCTTATTTTTATTTCGATATTCGATTAAATAATTGTTATAATGAGCTCTCCTCCCCTCGACACTTCGAAAACACTATCAACTTTTACAGGTTTCAAGGAAAGGAAGGTTCCTGGAAAATGCTGCTCAGGATTCCTGGAGAATCCTGCTCAGGGACCCGGAAGAATCCTGCTTAGGATTTCAGGAGAATCCTGCTCAGGATTCCGGAAGAATCCTGCTCAGGATTCCAGGAGAATTGTGTTCAGGATTCCGAGAGAATCCTGTTCAGTATTCCGAGATAATCCTGTTCAGCATTTCGAGAGAATCCTGTTCAGGATTTCGAGAGAATCCTGTTCAGGATTCCGAGAGAATCCTGTTCTGGAGAACAATTCCAAGATTTCAGGAGAATCCTGCTCAGGATTCCAGGAGAATCCTGCTCAGGATTCCAGGAGAATCTTGCTCAGGATTCCAGGAGAATCCTGCTCAGGATTCCAGGAGAATCCTGCTCAGGATTCCAGGAGAATCCTGCTCAGGATTCCAGGAGAATCCTGCTCAGGATTCCAGGAGAATCCTGCTCAGGATTCCAGGAGAATCCTGCTCAGGATTCCAGGAGAATCCTGCTCAGAATTCAGGAAAATTCTGTTCAGGATTCCAGGAGAATTCTATTCAGGATTCCAGGAGAATCCTGTTTAGGATTTCAGGAGAATTCTGTTCAGAATTCCAGGAGAATTCTGTTCAGAATTCCAGGAGAATTCTGTTCAAAATTCCAGGAGAATTCTGTTCAGGATTCCAGAAGAATTCTGTTCAGGATTCCAGGAGAATTCTGTTCAGGATTCCAGGAGAATCCTGTTCAGGATTCCAGCAGAATCTTGTTCAGGATTCCAGGAGAATCCTGCTCAGAATTCCAGGAGAATTCTGTTCAGGATTCCAGGAGAATCCTGTTCAGGATTCCAGCAGAATCCTGTTCAGGATTCCAGCAGAATCCTGTTCAGGATTCCAGCAGAATCCTGTTCAGGATTCCAGCAGAATCCTTTTCAGGATTCCAGCAGAATCCTTTTCAAGATTCCAGCAGAATCCTGTTCAGGATTCCAGGAGAATTCTGTTCAGGATTCCAGGAGAATCCTGTTCAGGATTCCAGCAGAATCTTGTTCAGGATTCGAGGAGAATCCTGCTCAGAATTCCAGGAGAATTCTGTTCAGGATTCCAGGAGAATCCTGTTCAGGATTCCAGGAGAATCCTGTTCAGGATTCCAGCAGAATCCTGTTCAGAATTCCAGCAGAATCCTTTTCAGGATTCCAGCAGAATCCTTTTCAGGATTCCAGCAGAATCCTGTTCAGGATTCCAGGAAAATTCTGTTCAGGATTCCAGGAGAATTCTGTTCAGGATTCCAGAAGAATTCTGTTTAGGATTCCAGGAGAATTCTGTTCAGAATTCCAGGAGAATTCTGTTCAAAATTCCAGGAGAATTCTGTTCAGGATTCCAGAAGAATTCTGTTCAGGATTCCAGGAGAATTCTGTTCAGGATTCCAGGAGAATTCTGTTCAGGATTCCAGGAGAATTCTGTTCAGGATTCCAGGAGAATTCTGTTCAGGATTCCAGGAGAATTTTGTTTAGGATTCCAGGAGAATTCTGTTCAGGACTCCAGGAGAATTCTGTTCAGAATTCCAGGAGAATTCTGTCCAGGATTCCAGAAGAATCCTGCCCAGGATTCCAGAAGAATCCTACCCAGGATTCCAGAAGAATCCTGCCCAGGATTCCAGAAGAATCCTGCCCAGGATTCCAGAAGAATCCTGCCAGGGATTCCAGGAGAATTCTGCTCAGGATTTCAGGAGAATCCTGTTCAGGATTCCAGGAGAGTCATGCTCAGAATTCCAGGATGGATTTAGACTACATACTGGTGGTTTACAGTCGATTTGATGAATATATAATTTGTTTGTCTGCCAAAACAATTATAAATCACACCTTGTACGGTTACTCGCGAGTAAATATTCGCGAACTTTTTGCTATTTCTTTTTATATGTTCTCCGGAGCAGGCAATTGTGACCTTAACTAAACCTGCTCGCGAGTATGTCATATCTGTTTTGCATTCTGTTTACGCTCGTGAGTTGCTTCGTTATGCGAACATTTTTGCCACTGATGTAATCTATAGCGGTTCATAGCAATCGCCACAAGCTTGACACAGGCTTGACAAAACACTTCTGCGACGATAAATGTAACAATATCGAGATTTTTCTGAGGAGTACTCACAACACAAATCCTCAAACAGTTCGAGTGAGAGTGCGCAGAAATGTGAGAATTTCTTCTGGTACTTTTTTTCTAACTAGTTTCTTTGCAACCTTACACCATGAGTGATCCGTCCGAACAATACAGGCCTCGCAGAGTTGGGATGACAATCTTTTATAATTGAATTTTGCCTCCGTGTCGCTCCTTTTTGTTGCCTCTTTGCTTAGTATTTTTACGCTCCCACACAAAGAGTCAAAGACAGTACGCTGCTCTAAAACATGTTGAGGAGTATTATTATTCTTCTTGGCATTAACGTCCCCACTGGGACAGAGCCGGCAACTCAGCGTAGTATTCTAAGAGCACTTCAACAGTTATTAACTGAGAGGTTTCTTTTCCTGAATTGCCAATACTTTGCATTCGTATATCGTGTGGCAGGTACGATTATACTTTATGCCCAAATGAAGCCAAGGAAATTTCCAATACGAAAATACCCTGGACCGACCAGGAATCGAACCCAGACACCTTCAGCATTGCTCTGCTTTGTAGCCGCGGACTCTAACCACTCAGCTAAGGAAGGAGTTTTATCAAGCCTGGAAATCGCTAGAATCAGAAACGGGCAAGAAACCGTTCCCTTACGTTTCTATTATATCGTTATTAAGGGGGAAAGATCCGTCATTGATTTCGGAATTTTCAAAACCAGTTTTTTCGTTCAAAATCAAGAATATGTACATGAAAATGTGTTCACTGTATTCTATTCTTCAACCGAAACACAGTGAACACATTTTCATCCAATAATTCTTGGGTTTGAACAGAAAAACTGCTTTTGAAGTTTCGATGATGACGATGATTACGATGACGGAGCGTTGAGCGTTAAAGCACGCATTTCTTTACGCCTAATACATAGGCAATCTGATAATCAAGAAGAGTCTCTTTATCGTCAATTGCCTTACTTCCCGAAGAGTAAAATATGGCAAAGGAATATCTTATTATGTTATATAACAAAATACAACAGCACAAATACTGATGGGTTTACATGACCTTAACAAAAAGGTGATTTACATTAAGGCAGTCAGCAAAATTTCTTGTATTGAATTAAGACATTTATTTGTGAAAAACAATCATGCCAAAATATAAATGATTTATTATTACCACAAATGAGAAAAACTGCCAAAAAAATAAAATAAAATGGGAATAGAGCCAAGACATGTTTACAAAAGTGCCTTTTGATGTGAAGAATCTTTCTTCCGAAGGTTGTCCTTTGAAATTCTCAATAGTTTATTATTAGAGATATAGTCGTATTATGAAAAAATCAAGCTGCTAAAATTGAAAAAGGAATAAATCCAAATTTTGAACTGAACCTTCAAAACTCAAATATAGTTATGTTAGTATAGATATGCATTTAAAGCATCTTAAAACCAGAATTTTGTCTTCATTTGATGACCTCGAAAATTTTTCACTGTGTTGAAATACGTCACTTTCGAAAAAAGCGAACCAGATCTCCACATCAAGCGCCACCAGCGATTGTGTCACTGTTTGAACGCCACCAGGTTAACCCTCTGCCGAATTTCTTACGGATTTATTTTCCCCACAATTGCATCACACATTTCGGTCAACACTGTCCAACGGGGCAAACTATTCCAAGCTGTAAGGCATGCTTAAAGGTTCGTATTGGTCATTTGAGTGCGCTTCTGGTTGTTACAAATGTGACTATTTTGCTCAACTTGGCGCTACTTTATACCGACCGCATATCGTTAACCCCACTGTTTCATGATCGTGATCATCGTTGCCACTGGGGTAGCCGGGTGGAACCGTCGCGTCGCCTAGCTTCAGTTAGGGGCAAGCTGGCCGCGACTTTGTTATGAAAACACACCCGAAAGAGTAGATTGCGATAAGCGGAATTTTGATATATTTAATTCGCTTTTCCGTGACGTGAAGGTACTTTCCAACCGGGGCTTGAAGAGCTTTCCGTTTCGCTGAATTTGCGGTGATCCACAATGGTGGATGGTGATGATAGGTGTTTACAGGTTTACTGACGACGAGAAACGTGGTTTTTCAACGCTGAGTAGGTCAAATGTTTGTTGACGATCTGAATGGTGGCATCAGAAGAAGAAATCGTTATCTTGTTGGATGAACATTGGAGTAGTATTAGGAAGCTCTTATATTTTTAATTATCAATTCCTGTAAACTTCAAGGAAGTATCAGCGAAAACCATTATGATTACAAATTTGTGAAATTTGAATGTTTTTTTTTCTTCGCAAACAATGGATCTTCTTATTTTTGTCATTACGTCCTCACTTCGAACAAAGCATGCTCCTCTGCTTAGTGTTCAATGAGTACTTCGACAGTTATTAACTGAGAGCTTTCTTTGCCAAAGTTGCCATTTTCACACTCGTGTATCGAGTGGCAGGTACGATGATACTTTATGCCCAGGGAAGTCAAGGAAATTTCTATAACGAAAACATCCTGGACCGACCGAAAATCGAACCCAGACACCTTCATCATGGCTTTGCTTAGTTGCCGTGGACTCGAACCACACGGCTAAGGAAAGTCTCTTCATATATGTATTAAATTAGCATGACTCGAACTACAGCAGGAGTCGAACTCACACTCTTTGGTATCCTTGAAGATAGAAAATCCACAATTTCAATAAGAATTGCGAACCATTTATTTTTTTCAAATTTCAGCATTGCACCTTTAAAAAGTTTCTGAAAATTATCGACATGGTTTTGTAGCTACTTTCTTATTCTTTTGAAAACTTTAAAACCATTGTCTAACAGCATTTGATCAAATTTTCGCAAAAAAAAAGTAAAAAAAACCGCTTGAAAACTCTCACTCGTTAACATAGAAACCTACTTGAATTCACTTTTTCGGAACCAGTTAAGTTAGCTCTATTAGCCATATGTCTTCGAGACGGATGAATACTGAACAGGCAATAGATTAGCCGTAAATGAGCGCCCATTGTTCGGCAATGTCACGGCTCAAAGCATCGCCAAACGGCAATCCGGCTCCTGATGATGATTTTCGAGCGCCTTCACGGGTTAACGAAACAAGAAAACGGTTTGTGGGAAAAAATCAATTTCCAACGCCAATCATCGAACCGAGTGAGCGCATTTTGATATAATTATAATCCAATAGATTTATTGATTGGTAGCGATTAATAACTGGCGGGGTCGGAAATCCATTTATCAAAGAGCATAGCCGATTGATTAGCGTGAATCGAAGATTGCAGTCCATTCAGAGAGTCAATCGAAATTTACGGCTTTCGAGAGAAAGCCTTCACCGAAGGGAACCGGTTCCTCGTGGACGTTTCTAGACATGCTTCCTATCACAGTCAGGAACTTCTTTCCAAGCGTTTGTTCGAGTGTAAAGAAAACCATCTGATTGGACTACTTTCAGTTAGCACACAGGCAGCAGGTTCCCGTCGTGTTTCCTAGAAGTTCTATTATGTAAAGGTAGGTCGCGGATAATGGCCTCGTAGAAATGGGAAGAGCTTCGCATTCCGGGAGACAAACCTGTCCTGTCGAGCAAGGCCGTTCAGAGAATGGGATAGCTCTCGATGCAACCACCTTTGCAATCGTACTCCATTCCAGTAACTGCGGTAGGGTTTACCTCACAATATGCTGTGTAGGGTGGCCCATAAGCTACAAAAATCTTAAGTCACTGTTAAATTTTCAGCAGAATCCGTCGACTTTAAATGGGGTGGGGAGGGACTTTTATACGGCCTTCCTTATATTTTCAGTTTTTTTTTTCCATGGTTCACCCTAATACAGTGTCTAAGATCATGCGAGGGAAAGAACAGCTTCTGGTTTCAGTAGGCCAACCGCCAATCACAAACCGCGCACCTAGCCTTATGCAGTGGAGCCTACATTATCAGCTGACAGCCGATGTCGAGTGCGCTTTGAGGAGGGCTCTAAGCTAGTTGTGTAACGGTTTCCGTTTACGCTAGCTCTCGCACACGGCAGACGCTGAGAATGGAACTAATGCAATCTGAAGATGTGCGCCGTTGTGGTGAATTAGTGGGAATATGAGGCAAAGAGGTAGGCGATCGCTACTGTTTATCGCTGGTGGGAAGTGTTTGGCTTTGCTGCAGTACTGGTCGACTGATCGACTTACTCACCGAATGACCTAAATTCCAGCGCTTGGGAGGGTTCGCGTAAGGTCTGCAAATAAAGATGTAAGAAGAAGTTTTTATTGGTTTTGTGATAAAAAATCTGTATTGTGAAAAGAGTATTGAATTTAGAAAAATAAAATATGATGTGTATGGACTTCCGCCCTTGCGTTACAATTTTGAAAACTAATGCGGATAATAGACCACAAGGGGGACGAAGGCACGTAAAATTCTAAAAATACAATCGCTTGTATTGACAAATATTGTGTTGTTCAGTGATTAAAACCGAATGGACTTATCCACGGTCTTCTTTTATCCTCGACCTTTTTTTCTTTTCTGCTCTAAATGCGGGCAATGTTTACATAAAATGACATCCGGACGACGAATGTTCACCGGATGAACATGAAGTGGATAAATGCACAATAGACTGGCCCAGCTCAGTATGGGAGAAAAATAAAGTTGTATGATTCCACGGGGCACCCCCCAGGATTATTTCTTGGGGTTAGACGAAGCCTTTCTGAAAAATTCAGCTCATTTGGTCGTTCTATGAGCTGGCGCATTTGAATTGAAGTTAATATGGGATTTTCAGCTCAAACATATGAGCAACAGCACATAATGTACTGTTTGGTTCAGGAAAATTGATGATCGCGTTCAATTGGACCCAGAATGTCAAAAATACTACTTGATGTAATAGCGAAGAATATTGTAGAAGATTGTACCATGATCAAAATTAAGAAAGTTGGTGTTTTAACCATCTGAAGTATATCAAGCAATACTGCTTGTATTTCTTCAACATAGCATGGAGGTAGCCACTAAGCGCATCATAGCCACCTATGACCGTGGGCGAGCTGTATATAAGTGACTGTACGGGAGTGCTGAGTAATGAAAATGAGATTAAATCCAGATACAACCTTCTGCAATTATGTTCATTAGGGTATCAACTAGTGTATTTGTCATTCTGGGCTTATTTGAACGCGAACAATTAGTATACGGAACGAAACAGTGACATAGGATCAATTTTCAATATATTTAAGACGAATATCCCATACAAATTTCAAATCGAATGCGCCAGCTGGTGAAGCAACCAATTGAGTTGAAATTTTGAGAGAGCGTTTTTCTTACCCTAAGGCTCATATCTAGAGGGTGCCCCGTTGAGTTTTACAACTTTTTTGTTTAAGGGCCAGTCTAATGCACAACGAAATCGTTCATTTTTTGGAAAAACACGGCCCTCAGTAAAAGGTGTTCTTCCCGATGGAAGAAGCAGCGTGACGTCATTGTAAATTAGTTCATATAACGTGCTCATTTAATTGAATATCCTTGTATGGTAGTGGAGTGCGCGCGTGCGTATACATGAGATGGATGCATAAATTCGAAGCTTATAACCTTCTGAACTATTGAGTCATCAAGTGGCTCAGTAGTTTAGTTGGTAAAGCACTCATCCAGCATATGAGAGTCGTGGGTTCGAATCCCATCTGAGAACATGTTTTTTTTATAATTTCACTCACTTCACCTCCACGTGGTTTATTACATTATGCAGATCTATCGATCTGAATGCACAGAGACCTCGGCTCCCATGCGTTCAGATCTACGTTTTCTGTCGATCTGTTTTATGTTTTGTTCGCAATCAAATATTGTCTCCTTCGTTGACAACTGGTAATTGTATCGAACGACTAATTAAACCATCAGTTGAATTTCCTTTCTATTAGTTCCACCAGATTTCAAAACACGAAGCTCAAATCGAGACATCGTCTTGGTTCCGCCCGATGAATAATAATTCAATTAAAATTCGAAACAATTAGATGCAAAAGCCACTGACCGCTCAATGACAAGCAGCAATGTCCATCATTTGCTCATTTCAACTTCGAGCGCGTCAAAAGCTTTGCGCCTTGCTATCGGTTGAATCTCAAACGAATATTGCATATTATGCAAAACCTGTAATCGTTCAATTTTGCCGATTTCAACCACCCCAAGACTTTTTTGCACCGGTTGAAAAGAAAATCGATCGAAATACGATAAACCGTTTCGCGACCATTCAAGCATGTCGCACGTTCCAACCAATTGACAAATCATCACCGCCCGCTTTTTTCTGCACAAAAAAAGTGAAAATAAAGTTGCTCCAATGGATTTACCTTGGGACGTACCGTGCACCTCATAATTGCAACAGAAAAGGGAGTTAACTTGAAGTGACTTTAATGACGGTTCGACACGAACCCCAGCATAGCAACTTTGTTTCAGCAATATTCAAATGGAATCGAGA
This sequence comes from Aedes aegypti, assembly GCF_002204515.2. NCBI lineage: Eukaryota > Metazoa > Arthropoda > Insecta > Diptera > Culicidae > Aedes > Aedes aegypti. The sequence goes on from NC_035109.1 coordinate 112,035,764, forward strand.
TATGGTGTGAGCAAGTTTTTTGTTGCGTTTAAACGGGTGAGAAATCAAGTTTTGGATGTCGTAGGCGAAGGGATGAGCCGAGGCAATTTACTAATCTAAAGTGGTGGTTACGGAAATGGGTGCATAATTTAGAAGACTATGAGATAATGAAAAAGAAGCAGATGGGCAGATTGCGAAGTTTTGTCGCCGATCGGCAAGGTTTACGCATCTATAGTATGAGATGATAAAAGTAATATGGTGAATCATAAAAGATAATCTCTACATTTTGTTGAAACTAGTGACATGTTATGATAGCTATGATTATTGTTGTAAGTGAAAAGCACAAGACTAAGACTCACATGATCTTCAGTGATAACAATTGACAACATTATCACGAGGTACGACCTCTTCTAACCTTTCCCATCACCTTTCAAGCTATGGACAAACTTTAGCAGCTGTCGGAGAGACGACAAGTGAACGCATCAAACCACATCCAATGGATGTAGCAAGAGGAGGGCATCGCCCCCTGAACGATGATTTCATTTCGTTTGATTTTTTTTAACTTACTCAGAATTTAAAATTACAAATAATTGCACATAGTAATCTACTAGAAGAAATTTTTAAGCTTACGCTCATCATTCTTGCAAAGAATCTACCAGAATTGTTGAAGGTTTTACCAACAGACTGTAATGGCTTTTTCGATGAATATTCCAAAAATGGTCGTAGAACTCAAATCGTTGCTGACTAGAATGATGCCAAGAATTCCTCGGAAATTTCGTAAATATTCTAATGATATCTCCAAGAATATCTCCAAGAATTATTTTGTTTTTCCAAGAGATCTTAAAAATTCTTTCAGTTAATCTTCAGTACGCAAAAGCTCTAATTATTTTCTTGGAAATCTTTTCAAAATGTTTTCCAAAATTTTATCCATGAGTCAAAATGTATAAAATTATAGAAGTCTTTAGATTTTTTTTTTATAAAATTCTAAGAAGCTCAAGATTTTAATTGAAGTTTTCCAGTTTTGCTTTCTGAACGAATTATCACAAGTAATTACTTCATCTGCATGAGCATTAGCATCGAGTCATTGAACATCGTTTCATTGAGGTTTCACTGTAAATTAATAAAACTCGAATATTTGGCGCACATTTATTTTATTCATGTTTATCTTGCTTTATATATGTCGAACTCGTTTTTGAACCTGAGTTGAAACCCGCTTCACATTTTCAATTCCAATTCGATTCAAGTTCAACTGAATTACAACTTGCTTGGAGTAGATTCCTAAACATACGACAATGGTGAATGGTTCGAGAATATTCTACGAATTGGAATGAACAATGTTCCAGAAAACTTCAGAATACCGTAAAACGGGGTATCTTTGATGATGCGGGTAACTTTGATAATGCGGGTAACTTTGATAGTGCGTAACCCTCCACATACTATACGAAATATCGTAACTTCCGTTACTCGGTTAAGCAAAACGAATGCAAAACTAAATAATATTAGTATGACACTTCATGTAAGAACTATTTTCATTTGATTCGAGAACATTTGAGGCTTTTTATACGAATATTAACAAACATATTAACAAACAATCTGTTCTATAATCACTATTTGATGTAGTTTTGAATTGTTGGCCACTTATCATTGACAGCCTAGTTATCATTGAATTGAATTGAAATTCAATTGAATCTCTTAGCGAAAAGCATTTTTACAAACTGGGACCATTTTTGTAATATAAGTCAGAAATTTCCATATAACGTTAAACGCCTAGACGGTATGCAATGCCCAATCGTAATTCATTCAATTTTGTTCGATTCATACTCCATTATCGAAGTTGCCCCAAAACAGAAAACTGACTTTCGATTAGGGGTCATGCACAAATTACGTCACGCTCCGAGGGGGGGGGGGGGAGGCGGTCAGGCCAAGCGTGACAAGCCTTACAAAAATTTTGGAGGACTCATACAAAAAACGTGACAAAGGGGGGAGGGGGTCAACACAGTTGAAATTTAGCGTGACATAATTTGTGTATCATCCCTTATATGAAAAATTATATATTCATTCAAAATAAATCTTATGGCAATCTATCAACTGAAATCGATAGCTAGATTGCCAGTACTTGTTTTAAAAATATAAATTAGAATTCTTTGAACAGCATGCATAAATATTTAAGTTTTCTTCGAAAAAACTATCAAAGTTACCCCGTTTTACGGTACTCTGTTAAATATCTGTTATAGTGCTCAATAAATTGCAATTGTAATGTTCTAATATTAAATATTTACTGTTATAGTGCTTTAAAGTTGCTATTGTAGTGCTCAACGAAACTTTTCGATGAAGCATTTCATAGCGTTACTGACAGACAGACATATCTGGGATTTTATAGATATGATTTCTGTCACTACTCTGTGCGGACCAGCAGACCGACGATCACCGACTATTCACCACATCTACACTAGGCCGTCCATTATTTTTCTAAAATGCGAAATGTTATAAGTTCGTCATTGTAAAGTGCTCGTTTTGGTTAGAAAAAAAATCAGGTGAAAATTTGAAGTCCGTACGTGAACGCTAAGTGGTCCTTGGGTTTCCAAATCACAATCATAAATAATTGCTTCATCTATTGATTAACGATTTTTTTCAAAGAACATTTGTACGGTTTTGCGTATGGATTCGTCCAGAAATATCTTCACGCGAATATTTTTGTCTAAACATCTCTCGTAAATAGGGTGACTTGTTGTATTTTCGGCAGCTTTGTTCTCTTCGTCTTGGGTGGTTTTCTAAAACATATTGGGCTCAAATTATGCACCAATACTTTCACCATATAAGTGCATCTTACTGCCGAATTTCAGAAGTTTTGGTCGATAATGACCCCCCATGACGAAGAGAACAAATCGGCGGATAATACGTAAGTTCCCCTATCTTCTTCATTTTCTTTCAGGAAAATCCCCATGAAATCCATCTAAAATCCTCCCAAATATCTTTTTACACCAACTAAAAAAAAAAAAACAATCTAGAGGAAATGCTTTTTGCTAAGGACTGTTCATTTTATAAAGTGGACACTTTCTGTATGCTGTATCTTTTAAATTTATCAATGAAATTTCAATAGGTTTTCTGCACATCGTTCGACTAGTATTGTACAATGTTGTGATTATAAAAAATCTCCAAAATAATTAAATTTCACACGAATATGGAACAACGATTAGAACGGTCGATTTTTGGAGGTTATCAAAATCAATGATTGTTAGAAATTGATTGGAAAATTCGACAATTCATATTTTTTATTTTCAAAATGGCTTGTTCTTCGAAAGCATCAGCAATCTGAAATATTTTGAAAAAAAAAATCATGTTATTTTTGGAACAACAATTTTACAGGTATAATAAAAAAAATTTCCTCTATATTTTTAAGAGAAAACTATTTTTAATTTGAAAGGAACTGATATGAGTAGAATGTTTTGGTTAGAAGTACGTCCTGATGGACGTCCTAATATATATAGTATTAATATGAAAAATAACTTATGCCTTCATAGAGTTACTTATTTAGTCCCCACGTCACATTTTAAGCATAATAGAAACACAATTGCTTTATTCTTAGAAGACCTTTTAAAGTACATTGACAATCATCAAAATTGGCAACACTGCTGGTATAAAATCGACTTTATTTTCCATATATTATTTTCATAATATGTTATTCGGAGATTATCAATTGAAAAATTCGGAGAAAACTGTTAACAATTTGCTGTAGATCGATATAAATGCGTACACGATTTTAAAAGTATGATACTTTTTAGTAAAACTACCATAATCAGTAAAATTTTTTGTATGAGTCGTCCGAATTTTTTGTATGGCTTGTCACACTTTGCTTGACCCCCTCCCCCCTCTTGGAGCGTGACATAATTTATGCATGACCCCTAATGTGAGAGAATGGTGGAATATAATTGATTTTTTTAAAGCTATACCTTTAGTAGAATAGGACACAAACATACAATTTATTCATAAAAATTAGGGTTTTTGTTTTACGAAAAATAATGTTAAACTTTTAAACTATTTAGCACTTCAACCAATACCTTTTTCTAAGATCTTATATTTTCAGAGCATTGTAGAATAATAGTTGAACGATACACAGAAAACCGATTACGGTTTCATCAATAAATAAAAAAGATATAGCATAAATAAAGTGTCCACTTTATAAAATGAACAGTCCTTATTCATCTAAACCGATGCAAACTCCTTAAAGATTCCTTCTAAAGACTTATTTCGAAATTCCTCTATTAAGAAATTACATTTTTTTTGCAGACTTCGACTTTGTAGTTTTCCCGCATTTTTTCTATCCATACAAATTGTAAGAGAGCTGAAAACCATGCGAATCTCATATGAATTAAGTATTTTTTTTTTTCAGCTGAACGGAAAAATCCCATAAAAATACGGTTGGAATGCTTGGAAACAGTTGAACTTTTTAGTAAACTCAACTGTTATTTATTCCACTGAGAATTTTTCCTAAAAATCAATTTAAGAAATTTCCCATTTTTTGATATTTTTCTTCCAAATTTTTTCTGTAAGGTAATCCAGGTTTGAAACATTGATATTCTCGAGAAAACAAAACAAATATTTTGTACAAATTAATTGCAGGAATAAAAATTCGGACAACTGTTAAATACTGCAGTAATCTCAAAAACTGTGGAAAATCACAAAATAATGTTTAAAATCAATAAACGAAATCAACTTAGCTTAGGCTGACTACACATATCATTGGTTACTATGCCGTGATTGATGTTAGTGTGAATACTTTGCTTTGATGCTGTTTGGAGACCGTGTCTACTTCTGCATATTCACAAAGGTTACTGGGAGGGATGTTTGTTAATCGGGAGGATCGTTGGATCACAGGATTCTCTTTAATAAGTGATAAGACCATGACAAACAGTTATTTTTGAGATATGAATATAATATTTAAAAATATCCAAACAGAAGAAAATAATGTCGACACTTGAAGTGATGAACCATTCAAAGATTATTGAACAAATAGCTAAACGCAACATTCCTACAGCTGTCAGGACTCATACGAAAAAAAACTCGATTGGCTAGACTATCTCCGATCACTCTGATACCAACACTTATAGTGTCGAACCATTCAAAATTGTTTTAAATTACAAAAATTAAATAAAGGGATAGGAGTGTCATGAAAAAAAATTTAAACATCAATAATTTATGAATAAAAGTTTATGCCTACGATTCTACCCCATAACTTCGAAAATAGCACCCCGAATGCCATCTTTTCGAATGCCATTACCCCGAACTCCTCCACCCTGAATGCTATTTCCCCGAATTTAAAATTATCTTGGCATAACGACATTTCTACATGAAATTGGAATTCAGGGTAATGTCGTTCTGGATTATGGGTTGTTCGGGGATTTGGAATTTGGGATATTGACATTCGGGGTAATGGGATAGAATCTATGCCGAAACTCATAGTGATGAACGATTCATAGTTTGTTGGAAAATCATATTTACGTCCCACCGTTTTAACGATTCAATTTGCAGACATACATATTTCACAGATCTTTCACCGAACTGGTCGTTGGTATTTTACAGAAATACGGCAAATTTGTTTTTGTTCGCGGATTTCGGCGGTAAAAAAGTAGATTTCACAGAATTTGTCGGTAAAATACCTGATTTCACAGGTAAATCTGTATTTTTGTTGTAAGCCGAAAAACTGAACTAATACACGTTTTGGACACAATTTTGTCTACTGTAGAAAAAAGTGGATGGATGTCCTTCATAATGTTACACAAGACACAAGACAATCATTCAAAAACAGTACAGAGGATGCGTAAAATTTTCGGTTTGGTTTTAGAAAATATGCAAATATACATTTAAAATCATTTGTTCCCTCGCCCTTTGATGAAAAACCTGACAACGCGCATGACCGCTCCCGCACTGTTCCAAACAGTCGTCGCGTCACATAATTACGATTAATTACCATTTCTCCAAGACATCCACGGGCTCATGGGCCCCTTCAGCTCATTCACGAATAGCGGAAATCGAAAGTGAATTTGTCTGCCTTCGTATTGTGTGTGTGCACTTATCCCCTTAATCGAGTACCGCCCACTTTCATCACCATTGAGCAGCAGTCACCCACTGCTTATCTCATAGTCTTAAGCTGCCTGCTCGGTTGGTGATTGATCTTAGAAAGATGCAAAAACGCAACTATTTTCCTATAGGCCATACTTAGGCAATGAATGCAAGCCCGTCTTGTGATAGGAACGATTTCTTGGAAATTGAGCTATTTCTTTGTTTCGGATCACACAGCGCGTAAAAGTGAAATGGATCGACGGATCTTTCTTTGAAATATGCAAACTTCTTCTTATGGGGTATGAAATGCATCGCTCACAGTCACGCAGTTGTCGATGGATAGAGAAGAGTTCATCATCTTGTTGGTGCTAACGTTTGATGGCGGTTGATGAGCGTCTCACTACCTAATGCGATTACGAAATAGGCTTCTGAGAGGGTGTCTACAAATGGTATGCAAATTTGGAGGGCTTCATTCGATGGATTATGTGAGGACGGTGAAATGGTTTTCGAAATAACTTATGCATGAAGTCATGTACGAAAATTTTAAGTCATGCGATCAGAGGCAACATTTTCAGTGGACATCTGTCAAGGGGATGGACTGATCGGAACCTATGATTCCTTAGCACAAGTTTTATTGCTATTGGAGCTCCTGATAATCAATTTAACGCTAATGATTACTCACTAAAACAAAATTAAACATAAATGAGTTCTAACAAAAGTACGGCGTACACAAAATCGGGATGTTTTTGATCAACGCATAATTTGTGTAGCTATTAAATATCTTGAAAAGCCATATCTCTATCTCTGCCTATAACCATGTACCGTAAAACGGGGTAACTTTGATAATGCGGGTAACTTTGATAGTGCGAAACCCACAACACACTAAACGAAATAACAAAGTTTATGTTAATCAGTTAAGCAAAACGAATGCAAAAGTAAAGAGTATTAGTATGAAACTTCACGTCAAAGCTATTTTCGTTGGAATCAAGTACATTTGAGGATTGATAGACAAACATTAAAAATTTATAAGATTTTAGCATTTTTGAAACGCTCACAAACAATCTGTTCTACGATCACTATTTAATGTAGTTTTGAATAGTTTGTCACTTATCTTTGACAGCCTAGTTATCATAGAACTTGAATATGGTCTCAAATCTCTTAGCGAAAAGTATTTTCACAAACTGGGACCATTTTTGTAATCTAAGTCAGAAATGTCTATATAGCGTTAAACGCCTGGAGGTATGCAACGCCTTATAAATGTTCCGTAATGCATTCAATTTTGTTCGATTTATACTCCATTATCAAAGTTTTCCCAAATCAGAAAATCGACTTTCGATCATTTGAAAAATTATATATCCATTCAGAATAAATCTTTTGGCAATCTGTAACCGTTTGGTTACAAATTGTTGATTTTTGTTTTTATTATTTATGTTTAATGTCGGACCCTTCACGTTTCTTGTGCAACTACAGTAGACTACCACAGTAGTGATAGGGTCCTGTACCGCTTAAATGTCATCGCCGCTACCAATAGGGAATCATGGCCGAAGGAGGTTGTAGAGCGAGATGGCATAGGTAAAAATGAAAGATAATGGAATGTGGGAATTCTTTAAAAGGACGGCCATTGCCCAATTGTGGCCTCTTTTAATATCAGGCGTCCGTGTGCTGTAGACAAGTGTGAAGTTTAGTGCAGTTGAAAGTGAACGAACCCCCCCCCCTCCCCCCTTTTCCCTTAGCAGGAGCTAAGTGGATGCTTGGGAGAGAAATACGCTCAGGTAAAAAAACATATGCTGCATCGTTCCGAGCGAACGTTTTATAATTCGTCCTTGCCCAATAGGACCTCTTGTATCTTGTTCTTGTTTTCGTTTCGGATCTTCGGATCCGCCGTCCAGCACACGGCTCGGCTTGTGAAGCCATTAGGCTTCCGGGCCTAAAAATTAAGGACCCAGTCCACCACATAGGACCAACATCTCGGGCCGTTGGCCCTAATTGCCAAAGAGATCCCCCTCTCGGCCGTCCAAGGTGGCCATGCCACGGCCGGCCGATTGCGTCTAAGAGGGAAGACGCCTGCATCCCATCGTCCAGCAACGCCCGCTGGCCCATCAACGGACCGGAATACCAGCCCGTACATCCGCCCGCTTCGCCATTCCGGCGAGAGTTCCGGCCGCACAGCAGGATTGGTGTCGCTGTGTCGGCCATTCGTCCATTCAAACAACATAAGGCAGCGGTATGTACCGGTACAGAACTAGAATAGGCTACACATAACAAATTTATCTACACTAAATTGAAATACACAGAACAACACGCACACGCCACAATTAGGATTTTATAATAAATACATCAGTACAGTGAAAGTTCTTGAGTTAGTTTTTGTATTCGCGAAAAGCCCTTGATTACCCAGTAGCTAGCCGACCCTGGGATTGTGTCCTGAGTTGGCCTGGCACTGTAAGTTTTCCCGCTTAGTTTCAAATCTATCAACTGCAGTCGATAGTTAGGGTACCAGTACTTGTTTTAAAAATATAAATTTTAATTCTTTGAAACAGCATGCATAAATATTGAAGTTTTCTTCGAAAAAACTATCAAAGTTACCCCGTTTTACGGTACTTTGTTTTGGTAGAATCAATGGTCAGGCCTATCCATCGCCTTGCTCACTCTCCTTTCATAGGCACGATGCTTCCTCCACTGAACCTGCAATCGATTCCAATAAGGTCGATGTCGTTCGAAAAACCAAGGAGCACAGTGCGACAGTGTGACGATAGTTTCTTGTAGATAGGGCGTATGATGCTATGAGCCGGTGGGCATTACTTCGTCCTCCCATACCGTCAATTTCAGTGACGACTTCCTTCGGAAGGGAAGTAAAGCCGTTGGTCCCGAGATGAACCCTGGGCTAAAAATCTCGTCCGAGATGAGCCAGCCTCGGGCTGCAAATCTCGTTAATAAAGATAATAATAATAATAATAATAAGAATAATAAAAATCTCGTTGATAAAGATAGAAAAAAAAGCTGCTCTCTTCCGTGCTTGAGAAGCTCGATCGCGATCTCGCCCTTTCCAGCAGCCTTACAGTTCTTCAGCTCACTGATAGCCTTTTAAAATTATCCTATAGTCGGTGGGTCCACAGCTTGATCGCCAACATCAAAGTTCATCATATTTCCCGCTACATGTTCGTTTTTACCGTTCAACAACTGCTGAAATGTAGCTTCCACCTAGCAGCCACCGCCGTTTTATCGGTCAGCAAATTCTCCTCTCGATCATGGCACATGGCGGGCACTGGTACGGTATTGTCGCGCGCCAATGACCGTTGCGTAAAATCTCCGCATATTGTTCCGTTTCTCGCTATCTTGAGCTTCAGCTTCAGCTACCACACTTTCGTCGTGCTGCCTTTATTATGCGATGAATTCGTTTTTTTTCTTTTGAAATCGATCATTTTTGCATGTGTTATTGGTGTGAAAGGTACAAAACATAATGTCCAAAAATTAGAAAAAAAAAATCCATCACAAAAAAACCCAATCGACGGGTTTTGAACCCTCGACTCTCAGTTTGATCTTGCTGAATACCTGATCGTTTACCGCTACGACTATCTCGGCCCCTGAATTTCACCTATACTCCCCAATGCCCAAAGCCCAATAACCTAAACACAATAATCGTTCAAACTAAGAGTTATAACTACACTTCAGAGTAATGTAGGTCATCCTAAACGAATGGCAGATAATTGTTACCACCGCTAACAAGTTCTCCCATATCAACAGTGCACACCGTTCCTTACGGTGGAGTACGAAGCATGTCCAAAGGAAACACCAGCAATAGGTGAGAAAGATTAAAATCATATCGGATACTAACCAGCAATTTATTCCGTTTTTTGTTCTCTCAATCGAAAATTTACTGTGGTTGGTGTTTACGGGTTATTAAATTCCACAGAACGCACAAAACTAAACGGGTTCGATTATTTTGAGATGAACGAAACTCGCTTTCTTTCAAACATTGGATGTTATCATATGTTGTAGAACCGGATTCCCCTATAAAGGATAGTCAAATGTCTCAATTTTGAAAATAAATTATGCATTGACGCAAATGATTTGCAAAGCTATTAAAATGTCTGCTTTTCCTTATCATTTTTATTAGTAAAGTTATGTTGGGGCCTTCCTTAGCCGAGTGGTTAGAGTCCACGGCTACAAAGCAAAGCCATGCTGAAGGTGTCTGGGTTCGATTCCCGGTCGGTCCAGGATCTTTTCTTATGGAAATTTCCTTGACTTCCCTGGGCATAGAGTATCATCGTACCTGCCACACGATATACAAATGCAAAAAGGGCAACTTTGGCAAAGAAAGCTCTCAGTTAATAACTGTGGAAGTGCTCATGAGAAAATTAAGCAGAGAAGCAGGCTCTGTCCTAGTGAGGACGTAATGCCAAGAAGAAGAAGAAGAAGAAGAAGAAGTTGAGTTCGATATTCTCAATACTGAGAGCTTGATTTGAAATGTTTCAAAGAGTTAGCTTATTCATAAAAAACCGATCTGTGTATCGTTAGAAGAATTGTAAAATGAGAGCACTATTTTAGTTTTGTATTGATCATCATTCTTTTTCTGAGAAAGAGAAGATAAGATCTTTTCATAGCGTTATTCGATGCAAAACTATCCTACTTTTCAAGCTATAAATCCAAACGTGAGAAAATTTAATTCACTAACCCATATCAAATGGCAAATATGCTTTCATGCAATCAAGTGCCGTTATAATAACGCGTACGAAAATTTAGAGCAGAATTTGATTGCATGCTAAAATATTCTCTATGAGTGTGTACGTGGTAGATAGCAATTTGAGAAATTAACTCTGGGAAGCGGCAATAGCCGGTGGTTGCGGAAACCATAAAAGCATGTTTTGTAATTTCAAGTTGCGCAGTTGTTTTCCAGAATCCACTGAACCGAAAGTTCAATTATGGTTCAATATAAATAGGCCATACAGAAGATCATGGAGACGGCTTTTGACACATTAACTTTTCCCTTTTTGTTCATTGCTCGACAAACTCTCAGTCATTTTTAATCGGTTAATTATCCACTGAATCTCACTTGAAATTAAAACAATTTATTTCATTTGTGAATCGGTGATGAACAATTGGGCAGTCCAATTGGCAGTGACCCACTTCACCGAATGATCATTCGGAAGATCGCTTGTCAAACACATTCAAATTCGCAAAGATTAATCTTACAAACTCAATTAACCGTTCAATTGGCACACGTCGCAAGGGGGCTTGCGTACCGGAATTAAAATCAGCGATCGATACACCTAACAGCAGTTGCAGTGCCTTTCGCAGTGTCAACCAACCGTGCACAATTTTAATTTTGAACTTACTAGTACAATAGAAAATCAACCATTAGTTACGTTGTGATTTAGTTAGTAATGAAACAAGAGCGATCGATTTGCCGTCCTGCCATGGCGGAGGCGCTACAACTACTATTTTATTTATCTAAAGTGCAAAACAGTTGATGAGCATACAGGTGATGGTGTGTTGGTGTATATGTAGATGGTTTGACCGAACACCTGGCGATGATGGAATTTTCTACATCTTCGTCAAGAAACTTCCAGGAAGTAGCTTATCATTCTTAATTGATATATTTAACAAATATTTCAGTTGGCATATTTCCCTGACAAATGGAAAGTTGCCAAGATTGTGCCAATTTTAAAACCAGACAAAAATCCTGCAGAAGCTGCTAGCTATAGCCCAATCAGTTTGCTTCCTCCATCAGTAAACTTTTTGAAAAGGTCATTTGGAACATCAATGAAAATTCAATTTTTGCCAATGAACAGTTCGGATTCCGCCTTGGACAATCGACCACTCATCAACTTTTACGTGTAATAAATTTGATCCGTTCCAACATATCTGAAGGCTATTCTACTGGTCTTGCTCTTCTAGACATAGAAAACGCATTCGACAGTGTTCGGTTCCATACCGAGCCTTCAGGCTTGATACTAAAAATAAAAAAACTTTAATTTTCCAACAAACATTGTTAGAATAATTCAAAGTTATCTGTCAAATCGTACTCTTCAGGCTAATTACCAGAACTCTAGGTCTGAAAGACTTAATGTAAGAGCTGGTGTTCCTCAAGGCAGCATTTGGAACTAATAATATACAATATTTTTACATCTGACTTAGGGAAAGTGTACCGATTATGGCCATAGTGGTTCTCTATTTAAACATGTGTGTAATTTTGATAACTTTCACATTTTCAATCTTTTCGAACTTTTGACATCATACAACTACATATTAAATCTCACTGCTACAACACACAAAACCTTTTAAAATGCGAAGACACTCAAGTTATCATGTATGGCGAAATAGGGAACCACTATGTCCATACCCAAGTAACTAGTAAGCACGATAATGCGGCACGATAACAGCATTATATGCGCATGTAATGTAATAAAATGATACAGATAGTACTTCTCCGTATCAGACATATTCGTTTTGGTAGTTTTCATCCTTTTGAGGACTTGCAATTGCCACATTTTGATCCTCGTTTTATGATGATGAAATTCCTCATTTTCTGTCTCGAACCTGCGACACCCGTATTGTTGAGTTGTTGCCCTGCTCCTTTGCTCCTACGGCCACATAAGATGAATAGTATTGGAAAGAAAAGTGACCAATTTAAACCATCACTTTTCCCCGTCATAAAACCTGCAATTGTAGTAGTGTGAAGATTTATGCTTGACTCCCTCTTACCACTATATGCAAACACAAAGCACGTGGTATATCTGTCAAAACACTGGATGGCATTTAAACATGCCCTGTATTCGAATATAAAGACAATATAGAGCTTATTTAATGTCTGTATGCATCAGGCTTAGAAGCATTAATGATGCTGTAATAGGGTTTCTATGCATCGGAAGTGCTGCTATAAGGTGTGTAAGCATTTGTGGTGCTATTATAATGCATGTACGCATCTATGATGCTGATTAAGGGCTTATTATTAGTGCTTATGGTTACTTGGGTAAATGGTTCACCTACCCTACCTGAGTTACCTCAGGGATGTCAAAATTTCTTGTTTACGGATGACACAGGCCTCTCCGCCAAAGGACGAAGTCTGCGGGTCATCTGTAGTCGATTGCAAATAAGTTTGGATATTTTTTCTTCATACTTGCAAAAATGGAAGATTTCTCCTAATGCTTCCAAAACTCAACTTATAAAAGCCCTTTTTTTAAACCTTCAAGTAGACATGTTGTCATGTTGAGAGAAGTTCCAGTGAATTGGTCAGATGAAGTTAAGTATCTAGGGCTCATGCTAGATAAGAATTTAACTTTCAAAAATCAGATTGAGGGCATTCAAGCCAAATGTAACAAATATGTAAAATGTCTCAATCCCGTTTTTAATAGAAAATAAAACAAAACTTCGTCTTAAAAACAAGTTTTTGATATTCAAACAAATTTTCAGGCCAGCCATGTTGTATGCTATATCAATATGGACTAGCTGTTGTTATACCAGGAAGAAAGCTCTGCAGAGAATTCAAAATAAAATTTTGAAAATTATTCTGAGGCTTCCTCCTTGGTATAGTACCAATGAGTTACATAGAAAATCCAGTGTTGAAACATTGGAACAAATGCCAAATAAAATAATTCATAATTTCAGGCCAAAATCGATACAATATCTATTGCCACGATTAATGCGTTATATGTTTAGTTAAAGTTAGGTGAAATCAACTCACCTGTAGAAAATCTAAACTGCTACGGCAAATGAAATGTAATATGTTGATAACAAACTTTAAATAAAATCTTAAATTTGTTCTACCAAATTAATAACACCGAACACCTAATTGTAAGAAATGAATGTGGTGTTTGGAATGATACTTATAAAGAAACTAAAAAAAAATATTAGCATTGGATCTACTAAATTTTGGGCCGCTCACTGCGAATCTGTTCTCAGACTATTCGTTACTAGGGATTGAAATTAGTTAAAAATTCAGCGTATCTCTCATTTATCGCTCTCTGTAACAATCATGATCAGCAGCACATCATTAGAGCCTGTTTATCGTCTACTGCTACACTGCCCATAACTGCATATTTGTAACATTCGACAAAAGTACCCAAGTAACAATTTGATGCTGCTCAAACGATTTTACAACTAATCCAATTCAGCCTTTGTTTGAATAAAAGCCGTCTAAATATAGCCTCCGTACATTTTTGTTCGTCTGTTAAACATCTAATTTTGGCGATTTTATTCAGCGTTTAGCTTATATGAGACTGTATAAGAGGCTGGTTTAATGCTTAGCAAGCGCTTATATCGAATCCCTTTGAATGACGATAATTCTATTTTTAAAATAGATGGCAGCCAAGGAAAGCTTAACGATCGTTTATTCAACCTCTTTTCAGCAATAAAAAATGGTTTACAGGTTTATTATTTTGAAGATTGTCAATGCCACTAACAATTCCAAATACGTAGCAGAGATACATACTGAAATTGAATGGCAATGATTAATAATTATGAACAATTGAGAATTGAACTGGAATTCATTGATTTATAACCTCTCACCTTACCATCTAATCCATCGGGGAATACTTGAACATTACTCAACGCAAAGGGATAACTTTTAAACTTGTCTGAATATTTGTATTGTATTCAATCTCACAGACTTCAGTAAGTTGATCGAAAGTATTAATCATTTGATGACTCTCCATGGTGTTAACTCCAATTTGCCAAAAAATGTCGAATGTGACTGTTATGCAGTTATGGGCAGTATAAAAGTCCTCAGTGGCTGGATAGTGAATGAGAAAGAACGATAAGCTGTGTATATTAGATGGCCAGTTCGTTCACCACTCTGAAATGTATAAAGTTACGACAATTATGGGCGCTAAAAACATTTCGGGGAAGTTGGCTAATCGGGAAAACGGGATATTCGGGGAACGACATTCGGGTAAACCCATCCAAGTAACTGTAGCAATTGATTTCTATTTTAAACAATAACTTGAGCAGATCAGTGTTATCGATTGTCGCCCTTTTGTCAGTAGGAAATAAAAAAAAAATATCTTGTACATAAAGCTCCAAAGAACAGCCTATGCATAAAAGAAGGTGAAATCTATTTCAATTTTAAATCAACAGTCTTTATAGCTACAATTATGAAATTATAATATTAGAAAATTTTATGTTTTTTATAGAATGTTTGGAAGAAGGATAAATTTGGGATAAGTATATCAAAATCTTCAGTGCAAAAATGTATTCCAATAGCGAAACTCAAAAGATGAATTAATATTTGAAAGAACGGTAATTAATATGAATTTATCAAATACTATTGACAATAACTTTCCTAATATGCTTTAGTTTATTCAAGAGCATATGATTGTTGAATAAAATGTAATTTTGTATAAATTGACTCCAAAACAAGCCTCATGTCATCACAAAGATTCAATAGAAATGTTAAAACGAATGTCATCCTAAAAAATCTTTGGTTCCAGACTCATTATGCCAAACGACTTTATGCAAAATGACCTACCACCGATTGGAAGTTCTAAATTCTAAGGAGTTCTTGGATAACTTAAGATAGGCGTTGAACCCAAAACATAATTAATCATAGTTGTTTGATTTCACGTCAGCATGAATTGCAATGATGGAGCACACGATGAGCACTTGTCACCTTTTAACTATCCCAAGTAGCACATATGTTATAATTAACGCAGAAGAACTAGTTGACTAGTTGACTCGGCATAAGTTGTATTGCCCAATAAGATGTGCAAAAATTGCCATACAAAACGTCAAATTTATATCACTTCTTTATTCAACTTCTAGGTTTCTTTTTTTTATATTTCGGCACTTCGAGCTTGTGGCCACTACTGTGCCGGACTCAGTTGATCTGTAGCTTCTTTATCGATACATATCTATTTTTAACTTATCTATATTTACATCTAGTTTCACTCTCTCCTACTCTTTTACTCTAACACCGAGCAGGTAGGAGAGAGCTCTGCTATTAGTTTGTCTCAGTCACCATCTGATACTGACGGAGGATGGATGTGCTCCCCAAAGCACGGTCCTCCGTGAGGCGTCTTCTGGTGGCTGGACGGGTTTTTTGTGGAGGGGCTGGGAATCGAACCCATGACCTTCCGCTTATGAAGCGAAAGCTTAACCTCAAGGCTACAGACCCCCCATTCTAGGTTTCTTGGGGGTCGTCCATAAATGACGTAGCTTTTTAGGGGGGAGGGGGGTCTTCACGAATTTGTGACGATGTGTGACGAGGGGGAGGGAGGGGTCCTAGCTAGTGGACGTAGCATTCTAAATCACTTCGGTGAAATAAGAGGCGCTGAAAAATGACATACAATTTTTTTTTTATCAAACTTGTATTTTTTTTTACCTATAAAGTTGGGTTACTAAATGATGATTCAGCTTCATAACATTCATATGACAAGATTGAAGAAAATCTAAGAAAATTTAGATTTTCTTGATAAATGCAATCAACTTACTTTTACTTTTGCTGGCTCTACGTCCTCTAAGACATGACCTGCGTCACAATGTTTCGCCAACTAACTCGGGCCATGGCTGCTATGATGAAATGCGATCAAACAGATTTCTTTAAAGCTTCAAATAATCATGTAAACATTATATTTTCCGTGATTTATGCTTTCAATGTTGCAGAAGATCTTCACCCTATCAACTCATCAATTTGTTTTGATCAATCAATAATCTTGATGAAATAGCCTGGACAATAGATTTGAGTGTTATCGAAATTGTTCTATCATTAAATTTTCTTAAAAACTCGGTAATTTGAAGAAAGATTAGTTTCATTATATAATTGTTTCATATAGATAGTGCAAGATTGTTTCAGTTATGGGAACGATAATGAAGTTTAGCTGACATAATAATAAAGATGAATAATTTGTATAATAATCGCTAAGTTTCCAAATATTATAAATGTAATCTTTTATATATCTGGCAAATGATTGCTGAATCGATTTGCATTTGGATAATAATGATGAATATCCATTTCAAATTAAGATGTTTCAATAATGTTGACCATTTTCATTGCAATGTATTTCCTAACAAAGAATTATTTAAAAACAATCTATTGTATTCGTTATTGTTAGGTTCATCAATCCAATTAAATATTTTTCCTTTTTTTTCATTTTCAGTTGTAAACTAGTTTTTTGTGGTAACAACAGCAAAAGTAGTACAATTCAGCCAACATCTTTAGTTTATTCAATACTATTTTGCAAATTACTCTTGAGCGCTACTGTGTATCAAACAATTATCCGTTAGATCATCCTTACGTTTCAGTCAGTAATTAATATCAAACTTTGTATTGAACTCTTGAATTCCAATTTTTTGTTTTGACCCAATTGCTAAGGAAAACAAATTAAAAAATGATAGGAGGGGGGAAGGTTGCTTGATATGCTACGTATTTTCCAAGGGGGGGTATCAGCATTTGTGACGAAATGCTACGAGGGGGGAGGGGGTGTAAAAATCAGTGAAAAAATGCTACGTCATTTATGGACGGCCCCTTGGCAGTGAGTGTTTGATGTTCGCAGATGAATTGAAAATCTATCGTACCGCTGGACTGCTGTGCTCTTCAGCAAAATCTGAACTTGGATTGGGCTGGTGCGAAAGGAATGGAATGCATGTGAACTTCTCGAAATGCAAGGTGATACCCTATAGTCGTCAGCGCGCTCAATTTTTTTTTTCGTACAGTTTCGACTCTGAATAATTGGAACGTGTGGATAGACTTCGGGATCTCGGCGTAGTTTTTGACTCTTAAGTTAAGTTAAACAAACATATATTTATCGTCACAGCCAAATCCGACGTAACACAGCTGCCTTCGACAAAGTTAAGTTTAAAAACTCTATACTGCTCCTTAGTGCGTAGCACATTGGAATTTGCAGTACAAGTCTAGTGAAATGCCAACAGACGAGCCTATTTCAGATACACAAAAACGTGCTTTCATTCACAGCGCAACGCTTACGTTGCAAATCAATTCCAATCAGAGGCGCGTCCACGTTCGAAACCATGGGGAGGACAAACGTTGGCAAATATTTTGTGCACAGTGTAGCAAAGAAAAAAAAACCCTGGACTTGAAATTGAAGTTTATTTTTGAGGGGCTTAAGCGCTAAGGGTGTAAGTGACATTTTGGTCGGTTTTGAGTTGAGTTGAGGGAATTCTACTGTTTTCAAACGTTCTAGCGATTGAAAATTTAAACCTGCAAATGAGTTCATTTTGTGATTATTTCCCAAGGAAATTCTCGAAGAATTCTGTTTAGGATACTTTAAGAATGCCACCTTGATTTTCTCAAAGAGAACCACAGAAATGGAATTTCTCCAAAGATTATTTCATAAATCATCTTAATTCCTCCAAGCATTATTTGAGACATTTTTCAAGAAATTCCTAACTCTTCAAAGATTTTATCCAGCGATTCTCCCATCGCTTTTCCTGGGAAATTCTCCAAGATTCGCAGTCAAAACATCTTCTAAAATTCAAATAATTAATATTAATTAAGAAATTTCTAGTGATTTTCCTTAATATTGTGTATTAGGTTTTATGCACCTTCAGCAATTGCTCCAGATTTTGTCTAAGATTTCTACAAAAAATCTGTTTCTAAGGAAAATCCTAGAGTAACCTCTAATAAAACTTATGTAGAGTAAGGGGGGGCAAAAGTTCGACCTTAGTGGTATAATCAAAGCTTCCAGGAAAATAATAGCAGATGAAACAAAACAAATACCATACAGCGAACCTTCATCATATTGGCTATAACTTTGCTGAACAAACTTGTGTCAAAATATTTACCCATTTTTAGTTATAACAGTTTTAAAATTGATTGTCTTATTCGAACTTTTGCCCCACCGGTGGGGCAAAAGTTCGAATCTAGTGTGGGGCAAAAGTTCGTTGGCTAAAACACAAAATATCAATACTTTTATGCCAGGCATACTTTCTACCAGCCGTAAACTTATGTTTGCCGAAAAATACACACTAAATTTTCATCAAAAAATGCCCAAAACAGGGTTAATTGTAATACATAAAAAAAATAGCAGTTTTTCGCAAAACTAAGGGAAATGTAAAATTTTTGTGACATTTTTCGCACAATCAGGCAAATTTTGCTAAATTTGAAGATAATATGTAGATTTCAGGAAATTTGAAAAATTTTCCGTGGGTTTATACATGGGTCGAACTTTTGCCCCGCAGATTCGAACTTTTGCCCCGCTATGGGCCAAAAATTGATTCCAACTATTTATGGAAAAACTAATCCACGTCAAAGCATCCTTATGATAGGCCGAGAAACGCCCTTACATAAAATATTGAAAAATATTTTATCTTCATTTGGTTCCATGCATCGAAAATTGTACGTATATTTACGTCAAAAAACAACAAATAGCTATAACTTTTCCAAATCTCAATCAATTTTTATGATATTTGGAGTGAAAGTCTCTTACTTAAATAGCATTCGAACCACGATGACATTTCTAAGTTTTAATTTGATTTGAGCAAGAAATCTTAAAAAGAAACTCTTGCCCCACTCGAACTTTTGCCCCACTTTACTCTATGTTAATCGTTCATTAAGGATCGCTGCAATAACTCCTGAATCCTTCTAAAAAAAATCTATACAATTTCCTAAGATAATCGAACAAAAATCAATCAAATCTCGGGGTAGTATTCTACAGGATTTTCTGGAAAAATTACTCGAAAAACATTGGACAGAATCTTCACAGAAATTTGTGTAGGAATGATCGGAATTATTGTAAAAATTGCTGTTGTGCAAACTGGTGTGAAAATAAGAACAATCTTTTAAAAATTGCATGGTATTTGAAAATTTTTCGGTAGAAAGGCATGCGTAATACTTGGATGAAATGCTGGACAATTCCTAGAAAAAAAAATGGATTTCTGGGAGAAAACGTTGATGAATTTTTGAAGGAATCGACATAAACAGGTATTCTTGCAGGGTTTCTAGGAAAAAAATCATCAAGCTATTTTTTCAAATACACTGATATTAATCTTTGTTGAATTTCTCGGATAAAATACTGTAGAAATCATTGGAAGGTCGCCTAGAGTAACTACAGGAGAATTCGATTGAAGGATTAGTAAAAATATCTGTAGTATATTCTATGGAAAAAAGCTATGCACAAATAATACCTGAGGTAGTAGCTTTGGAGATAGTAGCCTTAGGATTTCCTGGAGCAAATTCTTCTAAGCGTTCTTTGAAAAATCGCTGGATGAATTTCTGGAAGAATGCGTGAATAAATCTTTTGAAGAATACCTGAAGAGATCCCTGTAAGAGACCCTGAAAGTATTCTAAATAAAATCACTATGAAAGTTCCTGAAGCTTTTCCTCGGGGAATCTGAGACGAAGCTCTTGAAGAGCCTGTTGAACCCGTTATAAAGTCTGAATGTTTCTTTAGAGCATATGCAATGTTGAATCAGGATTCACTGCAAGCAAAATAAGGAAAAATATACTTTAGAGACCATTATGGTTAACATAAGTACTTTCAAGACCTTCCATGAAAAATAGAAACATTTTAGAGACTTGAATTAAAAAAGAGACCAAGCTTTTAAAATGAAACCAACTACCAGTTCTGTTTTAAGGATCATTCATTGGATCATCTTTCAATCATCATACATATTTAAAAATGTGAATATCCTTTGAATGTATATCCTTTTGAATCGTGGGTAGGACAATCCTTTGACTGTCCTACCCAGGTGTTTTCGTGCGTAGTACATGTCCTACCTGTCCTACCCACTTCCCGCGCCACTGATTCCAATGCTCAAGTTGCTCGAATGCTCTTATGGTGATCTAAGCAAAAGTCACTCCAGGCACCTTCCATAAGGTTCCCCGTAAATACTTTGTATTCTAAGCAGTTTTCAAGTTTGGATCGATTTTGCCGGGGCGAGCAACGAGGGCAGGATCAAACATGTCGCGCGTCGGTCTCGTAAGTGAAAAAGTGCCGCGATCGGTTAGTTCTGTTTTATCCTTCGACCTTGACGCTTGCTCCTGGGCAGTGCGTCAAGAAAGCCCGAACAGTTTTTTTTTAAATTCTTTTTGGGTCGCGCGCTTATTTTTTTTCCTGATGCTTTTTCATAGCCGAGCAAACGAGTGAAGCCGAAAGTGGATTGTGGCTGCTCAGTCAAGGATAACGGATCAATTGGTGAGCTCGTTTCATGCTACTATTTCTAATCTATAAAATATGTATGACTGCACATTCAATCGTTACAATGGTGGGATGTAAATATGATTTTTCAACAAACTATGGATGGTTCGTCACTGTGAGTGTCGACACAAACTCTGATTCATGATTTATTTATGTTTCACATTTTTTTTTCAGAACACCTCTTATATACCTTTATTTTTGTAATTAAAAAAACTTTGAATGGTTCGACACTACAAGTGTAGACTTGCGAAAGGTTCACTTTATTAAACAAACTTTGGATGGTTCGCCACTGTAAGTGTCGGCATAAGAATAAGAGTGTTCTATGATGTCCCAACCAATCGAGTTTTTTGTTTCTTTTCAAATGAGTAAAATATAATAACACATGCTTTCGTCCTGACATCTGTAGGAATGTTACATTTAGGTATTTGTTCAACAAACTTTGAATGGTTCGTCACCTCAAGTGTCGGCATAATTTTCCTGTACATAGAAATTGTTCATATCAAATGAAAATATTATATTTACGTATAAGCATGTATATATCTCACAAATCATTGTTTATCATGGTCTAATCGCTTATCAAAGTGAATCCTATGACCCAACGATCCTCCCCATTAACAAACATCCCTCCCAGTAACCTTTGTGGAGATGCAGAGGCAAACACGGTCTCCAAAAAGCAAAGGTTACACACTAACATTCCTTCCCCCAATCCCACCTGACTGCAAGGACGTGGCCGGCGCCGTTATTGACCCTGTATAAATAGAGGCACTGAATTATGCACACTGAAGAAGATTATGGCCAATCCCAGCCGAACTTCTAGTGGATTCTTTGTGCAATTTCACTGACTTCGGTCAATCACGGTATAGCAACCATTGATATGTGTAGTCAGTCTAAGCTAAGCTAAGCTAAGCTAAGCTAAGCTAAGCTAATCTAAGCAGTTTTTAAGTTTGGATCGAGACCTATAAAAGGGGTCTGTCCAGCCAGAATAAGTCAGTTCAGTTCTGTGAGTTAATTAGTAAATATCACAGGACCATCCTCCAATTGAGCACGGATTCGACATCGAGCTACCAGATTTATTACACTGGGCACCGTATAATAATGAACTGTGTCATCGCACAGAAAGCGTCCAAAAATCGTTTCTCAGCGTCTACCGTGGTCTGATCCAATAGAATTACCGGGCTAAGAAGACCGTCTCCAAATAATTGATCTAGAAACGTTAGTAAAATTTTAATGAATTGAAAAGAGGGTTTTGTGGATTGAGTATTGCCAAATACACAATCCTACCTTCAAATCTAAAAACTTATTTCAATCTCATTGTTAACTTTCTTTTCATAGTCTTGTCGATATTTTATTGAACAGAAATTGACGCCGGAACAACGAACTGAGAATTTATTGATATATTATGAACAATGTTCCTCCTAATGTTTGCCAATCAACGTTCGTTTTTTCATCCGAATCTATAGCCTTTCAACACAACCGATCGTCAGAAAAAAAAGCAAACAAACAACGACTTTTTCCCCCCATTTCGATGATTGGTAATCAACGATCACAGCAGCGAAGATGCCACGGTTTCCCTCGTCGGCCATCTTCGAACGGTATCCGAACGGAACGGTTTCTATTGTATCTGCTGGAGCTGACGATGGAGTGCTGAAGAAGCGAGAAAAAAACATACCCAAAAAACCGATCGAAAAGATACCAAAACCAATCGCCAAAATCAACAACTGACGGCAGGGAATCGGTTTTGTTCGATAATTAGGGAAGATTTGGTGGGCATCATCGGAGTGGCGCTGCTCGAATGGGAGGGAAAACCGATGGCGATGATAGTGGGGCCACTACTAAACAGGCTGGACCCGTAAGTGGGTCAATGATGGGCTTAAATTTCGGTGAGGTGTTTGTGGGGATGGTGATTCTTCGAATGCCGAAACGGATGGTGAGTTGGCCGTTTCGAAAATATTTTGGACCAGTGAGAGTTTAAAAATAGGATTTAAGCACAGTTTCCGTTTCAGTTTCAGTTGCTTGATAGTTGATATTTGAAGTAGTAGGCCTAATGAAACCACTTATCATTAATAAAAGAATCAGTGCGCATCGTTCCCTCGTGCTACTTACCTGGTATCGTACTAATGAGTTAGCAAGAATAACTAATGTTAAATGTTTATTTTTTTTAGGTTAAGTTAATTGGAACTTTATTTTCCCTCTTATAAGCTGATGAAATATGTGAAACAGCTTTAATGTCCAACCCCTTCTCTCTGACGGAAAACCTGTCAATGCCGATGTGGAACATACTGTGTTAAAATATGGGCCCAAAATCATAAAAACCAGCTTGCCACAGGGCTTGGAAGTGAATCCGTCCCCCCACATGAATAATTTTGAAAATTGAAGCCGTAATTAAAGTCTTAGTGGATTTCGCTCAAAGCTGTGCTAATCCTATTTCAGATCAATCCAGATGGCCATCAGATTTCATGCCCCATAAACTTGTTTTGACTCAAATGTGAAATCGGCTCAAAACAATCCACACAGGAGCGCAATTCCATCCGCCATTGCTAACGTCTAGAAATAATTAAACACACCCAATAATTTGCATTTTGATTTGATCCAGTTGATACTTCACCGGCAAATTTCGTTCGGATCTCTCACCGTCGAGGTTTAGATATCGCATTCCCCGTTTTCCATACGGATTGGAGCCCAGTACTTGAAGCATATACTCAACCCATTTCTTTTCCCACTGGCAACCGGCAGAAAGTTGGAGCCACCGTTGTAGAAGCCAGTAAATATGCTACATCGTTAACACAATGGACATTGTTCCGAATCGCAGCCCAATGGCAAGTTTATGCTCAATGAGCGCATCTTCTGTTCGCAGTAAGTGATATCTAACAACACATTTGCTTTCGCTTTTATACCGAATGGTTAAACGGTTCCGCTCTGAGGGTTAAAATTTGTGCTCACTCAAGTTCGGTACCTTTGTACATTAGATAGCGTTTAGATCTTATCTGGCGAAATGTATGTACTAATTTGCTACCACTTGATTCCGGTGTATCATCGTAATGGCGAGTTGACTCCATGGTTTTCGTTTTAAATTCCATGTTGGTGGTACAGCTTCACACAAATACATGTTCGTAGGCAAAAGTTCCATCTCAAGATTCCTGTACAAATTTTTCAAGAAATTCTTCCGGATGTCTAACGAAACTTCAACGAGTTTTGCATTTTAAAACTTTTGAAATAACTTCATGAGTTTGTCCATTACAAAATATCGTGCTTGAATTACTTTTAAGATTTCTTCGCATTGCACAAAGCATTCGTCTAAGAATTCCGCCAATAACTTCTCCAGGAAGCGGGGTCTGTAGCCTTGAGGTTACGCTTCCGCTTCATAAGCGAAAGGTCATGGGTTCGATTCCCAGCCCCTCCACAAAAAACCCGTCCAGCCATCAGAAGACGCCTCACGGAGCACATCCACCCTCCGTCAGTATCAGATGGTGTCTGAGACAAACTGACCCTCTTCGCAGGCAACTAGCCTCACTAATAGCAGAGCTCTCTCCTACCTGCTCGGTGTGAGAGTAAAAGAGTAGGAGAGAGTGAAACTAGATGTAAATATAGATAAGTTGAAAATAGATCTGTATCGATAAAGCAGCTACAGATCAACTGAGTCCGGCACAGTAGTGGCCACGAGCACGGAGTGCCTAAAAAAAAAAAAAAAAGACTTCTGCAGGAGTGGCACAATAGATACCTGATCATAATGTTCTCAAAAGTTTTTCGCTGACTGTTCTCTTGCCTACACGTATTGTCTTTTCGCTGTGTTTAAAGGTCTTGAAGTGCAAAAACGTTTGCTTTAAAATTTCAAAATTGAGTGTGATTGCTCCTGAGTCACTGAGCTAGTTATTCAGTGTATACGTTTTGTTTCGTTACGTTTAACGCCGATAATAAATTGACGTGAATCAATTGTGTGTTGAAACTATTGCTTCGACCATTTTCCATCTTATCGCAATGGCAAAAATTTGTGAGAAATGCTCTCTCCCTATCAATGTCAACAACGAATCATTCACAGTGTGTGAAGGGCATTGCGCCAAATCGTTCCATGCCACCTGTGTTGGTATCACCGAAACGGATTTGTGTCCTTTATCGACAAACATTATTAGGATATGTGATCCCTGTATGAAGCTGTTCTGCAAACTGAGAGAGAGAGAACGAGTATTGATGCGACTACGAACACTGAATCGTCCCGATCGATCGAAGATGACATAGAAGAATTAAAATGTGCTGTAACAGAAATCGCCAACAAACTCGCCAATGTTCTACCTAGAACAGAAGATGTTGCTCCATTCCGCCATTCCACGCCTGCGTTGTCACCCAATGTTTCGAACGGATCTGATGGAATGATCTCTAGTAGACGATTGCAATCCGAGCCGCCGCAGTGTCCTGTTGAGATGTTTAACAGTGATGAAACGTTCGCTTTGTAGGGCAAAATGGTCCAAAATGCCACTTTAAGGATTTGTGTCGTTTTCTTGTAATAAGATCCACATTTGAAGGCCATTCGAAGTCTTAACAGTAACTTTACAATATTTGCTAGCTACCACAATGAGCACATTTCCCAAATGTGAGTTTTATAACGGTTTTAAATCGTGTCGAAAAGTTGATTAAAAAATGGGGGTGGTTCAAAATGACCAAATGGGTGGGGTAAAATGCCATTTAGTATGGAGTTCGAAGAGTTAGCAACCATGCTTCCCCAAGAGATTGCTCTGTGGCATGGAAACGCTTATTGGTTAATAAAGTCAACGGAAAACCTTAATATTTAGGCAAAAAAGTGAAAAGTGTTGAATATCACCGGGAAATTAAGTAAAAATCTATGAGTTTATGTCCATGGATTGTAGCAGCACTTCTTCACTCAGGCAAATAGACTATCGATAAACATAGGAACCCCTTATGAAAATTCGCCACAAGGAATCGGGTTGAAATTCATAAACTTGCCTTATGAAACCGAAAATTGAAAACAAAAATAGTTTTCGCGGCAACCTGGAATAGAACCAAGAACCTTGCGATCGATAGGCTTGTGCGTACACCCCGCGCCAATCGACGCCTTGTTGTGGAGTGATGCTAAAACGATACATAAAGTGTTCGTATTGCGATAATCGTTTCATCTTTCATAAGGCAAAATGTATGAATTTCGATAGTCCAGTTCGCTGCGTGTTGGGTAAACGTATTTGAACGCCGTTTTGCAAATTATACAGATAGAAACGTTCTAGGAATGATTCAATGAGTCGGGCCATTTTACCCCATCTGTGCGTATTGGGCCATCTTCCCCTACCTAACTAACATTGATAGAAGCGCTACTGAGGATGATATTAGTGTAATGGTAGCAAGCTCTTTGAATGCTCCTACAGTCGGGTCTCCTATTAAACGCATTCCTATAACGTGCACTCCTATTACGCTCACTCGTATAAGACACACCAGTACGTTATAGGAGACCCAGGGCTTATGGGATTTCATCACATTGGGGGTGTCGTTGTATATCTCGTATGCCAAAAGAGATAGCACAGTACTGTCTTCGGCGAAGTTTCAGTGCTAAGTACGATCTACCTTTAGGAGTTGATGATCATCCTTTTAGTTGAGAACTTGGCCGGTAGGGGCGCTTTTTCTGATTTGCACTATATGAACCATGAGGGATAAGAATGTAAAATTTTGTAACATATGATATCTCTAGATCCTGATGTTTTGGAAGGTTGGTGTCTTCGGAAGAGTTGTTCAGTACCTCAAGGGCTGACATGCGGTGGTCATTCTGATACGGAATTACGCCACCAGGCGGCGCTAGTGGGCATGGAATTTCTGTTTTGCGCATAGCTCAGTTGCCTGACCACTTAGAAAGATGGTGTCTTCGACAAAGTTGCTCAGTATCACAAGGGCTAACATTATTTGAGCCGAAAGTTTCGAAATTTTGCCACTAGGCGGCGCTAGTGAGCAAAGAATTTTTGATTTGCGCATAGCTCAGTAGCCTGACCACTTAGAAAGATGGCGTCTTCGACAAAGTTGCTCAGTATCACAAAGGCTAACATTATTTGAGCCGAAAGTTTCGAAATTTTGCCACTAGGCGGCGCTAGTGAGCAAAGAATTTTTGATTTGCGCATAGCTCAGTAGCCTGACCACTTAGAAAGATGGCGTCTTCGGCAAAGTTGCTCAGTATCTTAAGGGCTTACATTATTTGAGCCAAAAGTTTCGAAATTTTGCCACCAGGCGGCGCTAGTGAGCAAAGAATTTTTGATTTGAGCATAGCTCAGTTGCCTGACCACTTAGAAAGATGGTGTCTTCGGCAAAGTTGCTCAGTTGCCTGACCACTTAGAAAGATGGTGTCTTCGGCAAAGTTGCTCAGTATCTTAAGGGCTTACATTATTTAAGCCGAAAGTTTCGAAATTTTGCCACCAGGTGGCGCTAGTGAGCAAAGAATTTTTGATTTGAGCATAGCTCAGTAGCCTGACCACTTAGAAAGATGGCGTCTTCGACAAAGTTGCTCAGTATCACAAGGGCTAACATTATTTGAGCCGAAAATTTCGAAATTTTGCCACTAGGAGGCGCTAGTGAGCAAAGAATTTTTGATTCGAACTGGGCTAACTTTTTGATTCGAATAAGGCAACTGAGCTACGCGCAAATCAAAAATTCTTTACTCACTAGCGCCACCTGGTAGAAAAATTTCGAAACTTTCGGCTCAAATTATGTTAGCCCTTGTGATACTGAACAACTTTGCCGAAGACGCCATCTTTCTAAGTGGTCAGGCAACTGAGCTATGCTCAAATCAAAAATTCTTTGCTCACTAGCGCCGCCTAGTGGCAAAATTTCGAAACTCCCGGCTCAAATAGTGTTAGCCCTTGTGATACTGAGCAACTTTGCCGAAGACGTCACCTTTCTAAGTGGTCAGGCTACTGAGCTATGCGCAAAACAAAACTTCTTTGCTCACTAGCGCCACCTGGTGGCAAAATTTCGAAATTTTCGGGTCAAATAATGTAAGCCCTCAAGATACTGAGCAACTTTGCTGAAGACGCCATCTTTCCAAGTGGTCAGGCTACTGAGCAACTTTGCCGAAGACACCATCTTTCTACGTGGTCAGCCTACTGAGCTATGCGCAAATCAAAAATTCTTTGCTCACTAGCGCCGCCTAGTGGCAAAATTTCGAAACTTTCGGTTCAAATTATGTTAGCCCTTGTGATACTGAACAACTTTGCCGAAGACGCCATCTTTCTAAGTGGTCAGGCAACTGAGCTATGCTCAAATCAAAAATTCTTTGCTCACTAGCGCCGCCTAGTGGCAAAATTTCGAAACTCCCGGCTCAAATAATGTTAGCCCTTGTGATACTGAGCAATTTTGCCGAAGACGTCACCTTTCTAAGTGGTCAGGCTACTGAGCTATGCGCAAAACAAAACTTCTTTGCTCACTAGCGCCACCTGGTGGCAAAATTTCGAAATTTTCGGGTCAAATAATGTAAGCCCTCAAGATACTGAGCAACTTTGCTGAAGACGCCATCTTTCCAAGTGGTCAGGCTACTGAGCTATGCGCAAATCAAAAATTATTTGCTCACTAGCGCCGCCTAGTGGCAAAATTTCGAAACTTTCGGCTCAAATTATGTTAGCCCTTGTGATACTGAACAACTTTGCCGAAGACGCCATCTTTCTAAGTGGTCAGGCTACTGAGCTATGTGCAAAACAAAAATTTTTTGCTCACTAGCGCCGCCTAGTGGTAAAATTTCGAAACTTTCGGCTCAAATAATGTTAGCTCTTGTGATACTGAACAACTTTGCCGAAGACGCCATCTTTCTAAGTGATCAGGCAACTGAGCTATGCGCAAAACAAAACTTCCATGCTCACTAGCGCCGCCTAGTGGCACAATTTCGAAACTTTCGGCTCAAATAATGTTAGCCCTTGAGCTACCGAACAACTCTTCCGAAGACACCAACCTTCCAAAACAACAGGTTCTAGAGATATCATGTGTTACAAAATTTTGCATTCTTATCCCTCATGGTTCATATAGTGAAAATCAGAAAAAGCGCCCCTACCGGCCAAGTTCTCAACTAAAAGGATGATACTCAACTCCTAAAGGTAGATCGTACTTAGCACTGAAACTTCGCCGAAGACAGTACTGTGCTATCTCTTTTGACATACGAGATATTCAACGACACCCCCAAAGTGATGAAATCCCATAAGCCCTGGGTCTCCTATAACGTGGATTCCTATTACGCCCCCCAACCATGTGTCTAATAGGAGACCTGACTGTATTTCGTGCTGCAAAGATGTAGTGAAACTTGTACCGAAACACAAAAACACGAACACTCTAGACTATGTGTCTTTCAAGGTTCTACTGAATATGAATTTGAAACGAATAGCATTGAGCGCTTCTTCTTGGCCTAATGGCATTAAATTTCGTGAATTTGAAAACCGAATGGATAGAACGTGGAAGCCTTCTAGATAAATGTGCAGTATAAAATTGTCCTTTCTAGTTCTAGATAAATAGTTTTATGTTTCTTGTTGATATGATGATTATGTATAATGTTTGCAAAATGATAAATCACGTGTTTCTATTTATTTGATGTGTTATTGTTGCTCTTGGGAAATTTGTTATTATGTGAAGTACGATGTAATATGGTGTTTTATGCTTAAAAAATTGTAGTTATTTAGAGCTGTATTATAGATATGTACTGTAATGTGATCACTTTTACTGTTTAGCTGTTTGTTGTACGATTGTATTTTGTTTTCGCTGTTAGTTTAATCGTTTAATGTTAAGTTTAACAGTCTGTACGGCATACGTCGAAGACGGTGATTAAATAAATAAATAAATAAAAAGCCTTTGAGTTGCCTTTAAAAAGCCTTTTATGTTTTCTTTAAAAGTACAAAATGTCCTCCTAAATTCTTCCATTACTTGTTGGGAGATATTCGTTTGATAATTCTATTGACAATATTTCTGATATTTTTTGAGATTCTGTTATGATTAACTCATCTCATAACAATTCATGAATACCACAATGAGTTCTCCCTAATAATAAATATATACATATATACAGTTAACTCTCCCTTACTCGATATTGAAGGGACCATCGAGTTAGGGAGGTATCGAGATACAGAACACATATTTTTCAAATTTTAAACTTTTCATTATTTTGACAAATTACATTCAGAATAGTTATTTTCACTTGAAAAACAATACAATTTTCCACATTTACCTTTGTGACACCTTTTTACCGATTAGCAAAAATTAAAAAAATTACCACCCAGAAATTGGCAGTAAACTTTAATTTTAACATCAATTTAATCATTATAATCAAATTCATGAAATTTATTAACGTTTGGAGGACATTTGGAACTTTCCATGAAAATATCGAGTTAGAGAGGTAAACTTACTAGGGAAACTGAAACAGGTAGCATCGAGTTAGGGAACATCGAGTTAGAGAGGTATCGACTTACAGAGGTATCGAAGCATGCTAGATTGAAGGGACCGCGCATTCCATCGAGTTAGGGGAAATATCGAGATACAGAATATCGAGTAAGGGAGAGATGACTGTATATATGTATATATTTATTATTAGGGAGAACTCATTGTGGTATTCATGAATTGTTATGAGATGCTATATTCAACCAGGCTTTTGTTTAGTGATTTTTGCAGAAATTTCAAAAGAGTTCGCTCTTGATAGATTTTCTTTGATACTGCTATGGACGACTCAGCAATTTCTTGATAAAAAGCAACCTGGATCATTGAAAATAAATTACGATTCGATACATTTGGAAAATTCACCTAGAACTCATAAGATAAAAGATTCGTTCAATGAATCTTCTTATTGCCCTGCTGAAATGCTAACATATTCCTGCAGAAATCATTGATTGATTTTTTTATTTGACCATCACGTCTCCAAGTATTGGAAAATGCCTTCGAAAGGATTCCCAAATAAAATTCTTTATAGATTTCATTCTTTCTTGAATTATACCAAAAATTAATGATAATTAATTTTTATAATGAAATAAATCTTCTCTGGCATGTCCATATTGGATATTAATATGTTCTTGTTTGCTTTAGTGTCACGATGAGCTTTTCATCTAACGAATGCTCATGATCGGTTTGACTAGAGTGCCTATAAACAAGAGTGACGTCATGTTCCAGTTTTGACAGGTCTTCTACTCGATAGTCCACTTCACACGTACAGTTGACTCTCCCTTACTCGATATTCCGTATCTCGATATCGAGTTAGAGAACCATAGTAAAAGTTGGATTTCATGGATAACTCGATGGTCCCTTGGATCGCAGTTGCATCCCCATCCCATCTATTGGATTTTACAGTAGCCAAGAAGAATTGAGTATCGCATTTCAATGCATTTGAGTATCCAACGATTGCTTAGAACATGTTGGCGGCTTTGCATACTAGTGCCATTTTACGAGCCGTATTGGATCAGTTGACCGCATATTTTCTGAATAAAACTTTGGCAGGAGGCGGTGGCGCAGCCTGTGAAAGCAACAGTAATATGGACACGGCTATCGTTTCGTAAAATGGACTTTTGGAACGCGGATTTGTATGGAAACTACAGTTCGTCGCTGTTCCAATGTTTACATTGATGCCACTCTTATTTAAACTCACTCTGGGTCGCTGTGAATGATGAACAAGACGGAAAAATGAGAAAAAGATGGAAGTTTAACAACTACCGATAAACTAAACATTACATATAATTTGTGAATGGATTAAATGCACAAATTAATGTGAATTTTGCGAAAAAGTTACAGGCCTTTTCGGAGAGAATCGAACTAACAACTCCTTGTTCACTGAATAGGGCGTGTTACCCCTAGGGACTGTCTATTTATTACGTAAGACAATTTTGGCGGTTTTTGAACCCCCCTCCCTTCTTCCATGGTAAGATTTTTGTATGGAAATTAAAAATAATTTGTATGGCGCGTAAGAAATTTCAATTACATGCTTCACGATATACATATGCAAAAATGGGCAGTTGGCAAAGAAAGCTCTCAGTTAATAACTGAGCTGAAAAGCAGACATTGTTCTAGTTGGGACGTTAACTAGAAAGTATAAGAATAAGGTTTATGATACTATCCTGGGAATTTATATTGGATTGTTTCCTGGCCTCCAGCAGAAAGTTTGCAGATTATATTTGATTTTTTTTTATTTCACCTGAATAGACAATTTTATATCAAATGCATACCGCAAAATATATCTCAAAATCAACCCTGAAATTTGTCTTAACATTCAAACAGGAGCTATTCCAACAATATTTTAGGAATTAATTCAGAGATTATTTCTGGACTTCATCCAATGATTTAGGGTTACAAAATAATTCATCCATATATACTTCTAAACATACCCCAACACATAAATCTACTTAATTCAAAAGAGAAAATATTTTGAAATATTTTCAAGAAAAAATCCTTTGAAATTATTCTAGCCATATTGGAGGAGTTTATTGAGAAATTTTATTTCCGAAGAAATTTTTGTGATTATTCTTGGAAAAGTTTTAGGTAATAATTTAGATAGCATCTACGAAGAATAACACAAGAAAAAAGGTAGACGAATTTCGAAAACAGAAGAATAGATTCTTAAAAAATTGAGGGTATTATAGCAGTGTTTTTTTTTTAATCTGAGTGAGGCACCTTCCTAAAACAAGGCAAAGTCATGCTGAAGATATCTGGGTTCGATTCCCAGTTGGTCCAGGATCTTTTCGTAATGGAAATTTCCTTGACTTCCTTGGGCATAGAGTATCATCATACCTACCACACGACATACGAATGTGAAAATGACAAACTTTGGCAAATAAAGCTCTCAGTTAATCACTGTGGAAGTGCTCATTGTACACTAAGCTAAGTTGAGAAACAGGCTCTGTCTCAGTGGAGACGTTAATGCCAACAAGAAGGAAAAGTTATTCCCGAAGAATTGTAAGAGAAAACATTTGAAGGAATCTGTTGAAAAAATGTGGATTATTATCAATAGAATTTTCAGAAAATAGAATGGAGTAAAATTTGAAAAATCATGCTTTAGGGCTTTTGAAGCAATATACTTGGCAACTTCCATATTTACAACCACTTTTTTCCTGTGTTTCATCGTAGTGGTTACCGTTTCAAATTTCAAATAATCGTAGGGTAAAGAACTATTGAGCACTTCCATGATTTACTGCGACATGTCGAATTGTCTGAAACTTTGAACAATTAAGCACTTTAATACGACTCATATTGTGGCCAAATATCAGCTCGGTAGCTTTCAAAAAAACCAACAGCCAAAGTGAATCAAAAGTACCAAGAATGAGATCCGGCTCCCTACTGCATCACACAAATTCTCTCTTGATTTGATTAGATCAATCAATATAAATTTAAAGACCATCATCCCCAGCGAAGCCATAACCTAAGTGAACACCGTTGTAATCGTTGATACCACAGCACATGTGTGAAGAGATACCGTTCGTTTCGATAATTGTTGAATAATCAACATCCGCAAAGATTGAAGAACCATCTCGTAAAACCGAGCCCAAACATCTGCTTCCTAACATGTTGTGCAAATCGCTTCCTCTTGCGCGCCAAACCCTTCAATTACAAGGCGAAATTGATATGGCGTACCGTTTGCGAGCGTGGATGGATTGCATATCAAACGAGTTCACTAGCCCTCGACGAAGACTTCAGCGCCCGCTTCTGCACATTCCACGGGCATACCCTAAACGGCTCCTCTCTATGCACTCCATGAAGAGCCGAATCAAAGCGGACTATAAAACAACAAACACGGCCAAAATTGAGCTCCTCTAACGAGCTTTGAACCACGGATTAATTACCACCACCACCACTTCCAAGCCGATCGACCGTCCGCCGGATCTGATCCACGGATTGGTTTACGTCTCCGCTTCGTTTCGACATTTCATCTTTGCGCACCCTTCCAGCTTGGAAACGAATCCCATCATTGTAATTATCGGCTAATTTGGCGAACACACGCAAGTCCCGTGCCAGATCCATTACGAGCATCGGGAGCTTTTCTCACCTTGTAATCAATGGGATCTCGAAAAATGTATTGGATATCCGTCACAAGAACACACCTCCTGCCCAAACGCTTACGGTTCTTACATGCGCGCGCCAGTTAGGAACTGCTATGGACACCTAACACCTCGAAATTTGGCGATGTTCCGGGCCAACAGCTGGGCAGAGTGGAACGCTTTGTCCGCTATCCACGATCGTCATCTGGTCAATCTGGGGTTAGGGCATTGACGGATGTTGCTTCGGGAAACGTCTAATAAGCGTGTGGAGTTCCGCTAGAGAAACCTCTATCGAAACGTTTACGGGGTCAACCGGGACGTTTTCGCTAATGGGCCATGCTCAGTGGGCCATACCGTGTAGTGGGACATTGATCTTCATGCTTTTTTTCAGTTCATTTCAAGAGTTCAATTGCGTTTACGGGCTTTAGGATCCGATATTCAAGAGATGTAATTCAATAAATTGATGACATTTCTTTAACGTCCATTAATGCAATAAAGGGTCTAGGGTTTTAACATGCGAAAAACATGAATCTAACTTAACGGCGACTGAACACAATAAAAAATTTAACACAACGTAAGTCGAGTCTAGTACACGACACTGAAAACGGCCTTACAGTTGGTCGGCGTTAAGTCAGAGTGGACCAAGTACAAAGCTTGGGAAACTTGGATTATTCTTTCATTTGATGCGAAATTACCTTACCTCCATATCACTTTGATCAGATTTGATGCATGATGAAAACTGCGAGAGACATGTCATAAATTTACTGTGAATGATCAATAAAAACCATAAAAGTATGCAGTCAGAGTGGAACAAGTGCTCATTACCATAACAGCGAATATGATCAGTGCACTAATGAATGCGAGGAAATGAAAGACATTTCAAGTGATTTGTCAGATTTTTTCACATCGAATGATTCAGCTTCTCATCCATCAATAGAAATTCATAAATATTGCTTAATTCGGAGCATTTGATTTAGATTTTTGACCGTTTACCATATTTCGATGGGTGGTCGGAAATTGCAACAATTTCTGTGCAGACAGAGCGGACCAAGTATCAAAAACCAATAAACTGATCGATTATTTGATTTTTTGAGACGATTTCAGAGTCAGATAGAAGATTTGAGTAGTTTTATGGTGTCTGTATGGAATGTCCTTGAACCCGCTCATTGGACTAGTATATTTTGGCCGGCACTCAAGATTTTTACTTGGTCCACTCTGACTGAACGCGTATTTGAATATTTCTGGTCTTCAATGCCCTGACTCTGCAAAAACCTTAATTTCAAAGCTATCGTAATGTCACTGATTTTGGTATTAACGATATGGATTTTTGAAGAATTTGCTTACTGGTTTCAAAGGTTCTTGATATCTTAGATATATGCACCCAGTTTGACCATACAAGCATTAAATGATTGTTATTTTTCTAGAAATTGCTCAGTCAGAGTGAACCAACTCACTGAACGGCGGTTTTTAGTTTAGTCAGAGTGGACCAAGTACACATTGTCCATCAAAAAGTTGTTCTATTAGAGGTTTGAAAGTAACACAAAGATGTGTTGAAATATTGAACCAAAATTTAAACGAATTGAAAAATTACAGAGCGTTAGACTTTCAGCCCATTATTCTCAAAATATGAAAAATGTCACTTGGTCCACTCTGACTTAACGCCGACCAGTCGAGGTCGGAATACGAGTGTCTGTCAAAGGATTCAAAATCTAGTTGAATTTAATGTTATGTGGAAAGTGTACCAGTTATGGCTATAGTGATTCCCAATTTGGCCATATATGTTTTCCCAACTTTCACAATTAGAATATTTTTTAATGTTTTAACAGCCAGATATGCTCGATATCAAACTACTTCTCGAACACACAGAACAATTAAACATTTTAATATAATCAATTTGTTACGTAAAGCGAAATAGGGAACCATTATATCCATAACTGGTACACCTACTTGTACTAAATTCGTTTTTTTATCTACTTAACACAACAATCAAACAAATGAGGCGGACATGGATCAATGACTAACACACACGCCTCGCATGCCGAGCTTTAATAACTCAGGTACGAAAACGGACTAACGATTAGAAACTCAGATCATGGAACTGTAAGTCACTCAATTTTTTGGGAAGTACCCGCATTCTTTCCGAACTATTGAGGGTCCGCAAGTTCGACATCGTAACGCTGCAGGAGGTTTGCTGGAAAGGGTCGATGGTACATACGAATAGGGATGGTTGAACCATCTACCAGAGCTGCGGCAACAGACATGAGCTGGGCACAGCTTTTATCGTGATGGGCGAAATGCAGAGGCGCGTGATTGGGTGGTGGCCAATCGACAACAGAATGTGCAAGTTGAGGATCAAAGGCCGTTTCTTCAATATCAGCATAATCAACGTGCACAGCCCTCACCTAGCAAGTGACGATGACGATATGGACGCTTTCTATGCGCAGCTGGAAAATGAATACGACAGCTGCCTAAGCCTTGATGCCAAAATCGTTATCGGAGATCTCAATGCTCAGGTTGGCCAGGAGGAGAAATTCAGATCCATAATGGGGAAGTTCAGCGCTCACCAGCTTACGATCGTAAACGGCTGTAGACTGACTGATTTCGCCACCTCCAAGAACATAGAACTTCCAGCAAAGTCTTCCGTATCGGTACACCTGGAGATCACCCCAACAGACTGAATCACGAATCGACCACATTTTGATTGATGGACGACACTTCTCGGTTAAAATCGACGTCAGAACCTATTGCAGTGCAAACGTGGATTCCGACCACTCTTGTGATAGTTTAAGTGCGCCAAAAACTTCCCGTTGTGATCAACATTCGGTACCGATGCCCGCCATGGTACGATCTGGAACGACTCGGGCTACCCGAAGTCGCTACTGATTACGCGCGAAGACTTGGAGCAGAGTTGCCGGATGAGAGAGAGCCCCTCTTGAGAACTGCTGGAGTAGTGTCAAAGCAGCCATTAGCAACGCAGCGGAAGGTGCTAATGGGTTCGTGGAAAGGAATCGTCGGAAAGGTTGGTTCGATGAGAAGTGTCAGACGGTTTTGGACGAGAAGAATGCAGCGCGGGCGATTATGCTGCAGCAAGGTACCCCTCAAAATGTGAAACGATACAAACAGAAGCAAAGACAGCAAACTCGGGACCTATTCTGGGATCAAAAGCGCCGCCTTGAAGAGTTGAAGTGCAAAGAAATGAAGCAGCTGTACGATGAACACCTGAATGGCGCAGAGGAGGAAGACCAAGGTAGCAAGAGAAATGGCTTCAACAGTACGGCGGAAGAGGGAGACGTGCCAACTTCCACCACTGGTGAAGTTAGGGATCATCAAACAGCTCAAGAACAACAAAGCAGCTGGAAAGAATGGTAAAATGGTCCCGGACAGGTAGGCCACTTGTCTACACTGATTGATAGCCAGGATCTGTGATACAGAACCGTACCGGAGGTGTGGAAGGAGGGAGTATATATTTTTATATATTGGGTACATAATATATAAAAAGGCTGACAAGTTAGAATGTGAGAATTATCGAGCAATCGCCAATCTTACCGCAGCCTGTAAAGTGCTTTCCCAGATCATCTTCCGCCGTCTATCGCTGCTAGCTACCGTAAGGACGCCATTCACCGCTCATGCTCCATTCACCGCTCATTGAGTTATTTTGAAAAATCTGAACAAATTTTCGCAATAAAAATCATCAACATGTATTAGTATACCAGAATGGATTGTGTCAGAATGAAATTCATATGATTTAATATTATATACTATTTAAAAATAATAATTTTAGGCTGTTTAAGGCGGTAAACATGAGTTGAACAATGATTTTATTATGGCAGATCGGAAAATGCTTTTTAGCTGTAACGCTTTAATACGTTGTTGTACTATAGTACAAAGATAACAACCAGCTAATGAAAGTAAATAAATTCCAACTAGTTGTGTATAAAGAGCCTCATACTTAGGATGAGCGGTGAATGGCGCCCTACAGATGTATCATTGGCATATGTGTTATTCGGTACCATTATACGTTGTTCACATTTCAACTTCTTTCCAGTCTAGCGCAAAAAGTTGCGAAAAATATCGAAAAACCGATTTTTGACAGAATTTAATGTGTTGAAATGCTGTTAAATGAGCGCTAAATGGCGTCCTTACGGTATCTTATATTTAACATGGAGATTAAACCTTGTGATAGCATACAGGGTGGGTCATCGTTTATGTCGGTGTGTGAATATTGAATAACTTTGACACTATTTAATCGATTGATTTCGTTTGACTTGTTTTGGAAACGTCAATTCAGTACACTTTTAAGCATGAATAACTTTACACCGAAACAACATGCCAAAATTGTGACTCCTTAAATAGAAAATAGTCTTGCAGTTGTGTTAACTCAACTTTTATATCCTAGAAAATATCGTGGTCAACAGGTACCATCTGGCTTCATAAATAAGCAAAAATAGCAGATTTGAGAAACAGAAAATCTATTCGAGATTCAAGAAACGCATTCCATGACCAAGTAGTTAAGACCAGCTTTCGTGCCAAAAAATCATTGGAAGTTTGCTCATTATGTCTGCTCGCAAATTCGGGAAAAACGTCTTATGGCTGTTACTGACTTCAATAAGACGGCACTCTATGTCTCACTGCAAATCAAATTTTTCAGTTTCTGCAACGGAAATTCCATGGACATTTGCTATCAAAAAGAAAAGGACTGATTTAAGGAGCTATTCGAAAAACAAAGTGTATGCTAAAAAATCTTGGACTATTGACGAGCTCAAGGCAGTCCCTTGTGCCGATATCATCGCAAAACCCCCAAGCTCCAGAAGGAAAAGAAAAATGCAGCAAAAAGAGCTCATTTTGCTGTGACCAATAAATGCAGCCACTTGGTTGATGTTGTTTTCGTGAAATAGTTCATTTGAATTGCAAAGGTTTAAATTACATAAAAATACCTCATATATAGAAATTGATTGAATTTTTACAAAGTTATTCAATTTTCACATACCGATTTATTATATAGATTTTAAATTTCATTTGAATTTGTTATCAATCTGAAAGGAGTGTAAAATAAGTAAACTTTCTTGTTTTTAAGCTGCATACGTGTTTCAATTACTGTAGTAATTGTGAAAATTATGTTATTGTTTTTATGCTTGTCAGAAACAACTTTCACGGTGGGATTATTTTTTTGGGTTTAATTGAACATATAAAATCTTCTACTAAATTTCTTGTTAAATTTTGAAATTCTATGTTTAGAACATCAAAATAATTTCCATACTATTAAAAACTCTTCGGATTGTCACGTACTTCGGGGTGCCTCAATAATATGCGCAATGAGGATTTTTGAAGCTTTTTGCTGAAGCTTGGGGTATAGGGCGTTTAAGAAGCTTGGGGTATAGGCGTTTAAGGCAGTGCCACACGATATACGCATACGGCAGGTACGAAGATACTCTATGCCCTGGGAAGTCGAGAAAATTTGCAACCCGAAAAGATCCTCGACCGTTGGGATTCGGACCCACGACCCTCAGCTTGGTCTTGCTGAATAGCTGCACGTTTACCGCTACGGCTATCTGGTCGCAGGCTGTTGTAATATTGATTGTTTTAACTTTTTATGAACCTCATAATAAACTAGTAAGGACAGTAACTTATGGAATTACGGTTGATTGAAAAAAAATAAACTCTCAAATTATAACTAAGTGTTCAACAAACTTTAAGCTAAGAAGCAGGTTATGTTCCAACAGAGGTGTAATGCCAGATAGAAGAACAATACATTGAATGTATTCTAAGCATGAAAGGAAACAGTGCTCGGTTCGATATACTTCCAATGTACGAATAAGTGTCTAACAGTCGAACGTTCAACATATCTAATCGAATAAGTGTCCTATGGCTCATTCAATCCTCAAAATCACATATGACAGTTTCATTTGTTTTACAAATAAAACCTTATATATTTATATATACCTTCATATGTATGTACCTTCATTGAGCATCAGACCAATATAATTGTGTTTAACAATAATTACATTAAAAAATAACGTACTCTGAAGAACGCAAATTTAAAATAAAAAAAAAATCGGGTTCCCTCGGTGGATTTTTTTTTTTGAGGAACCCGTCAAATGAAAGCTAATGGAGTTACCGTTTTTTAATTAAATCGAAAAATCTCTTGGTTAATAACTTGTCTCTTTGACCAACCCTCTGAAACTTCTCGGAAAATGACTGAAACTTGGTGAGTCAGTGGACACAAAACTTCAGGTTATTTGTCGTCATCCAAATCTCAGCCAATTCGGACTATCAGTAGCTGAGATACAGATCTCCAAACTTGGGCATTTTGTATTGAAAAACAGCATTAGGTCACTGACTTTTGTCACTGACTGTAGCTCCAAAACGATTGCACCAATTTGTTTCATTTTTTCACAACAGACTTTCATCAAAGTTTTTTTTTTTTTTAAAGCTATATGGATACGTGGGTTATGGCTATACGGCGATCCACCAAGGAATTTCGGGATGTATTCGGATCTGGATGACCAATGATCACACCGAAATTAAAAGTAGGAAAGTTTTTTGAAGCTCGTGAAAAAAATATCGAACATCAAATTTTCCACTACGGTGGATATTCCAACTTACCTGCAACATAGATTCATTTTCCAAGGGATGGTACACAAATTATGTCACGCTAATTTTCAACTTTTTTGACCCCCCCCCATTTGACACGTTTTTTGTAAGAGTCCTCCGAATTTTTTGTAAGACTTGTCATGCTAGGCATGACCCCCTCCCCCCCTCGGAGCGTGACGTAATTTGTGCATGACCACCCAAGTGTGATTTTGTGAAAGCTGTTATGGCTCGTACACTTTTACACCAAAAATGCAGTAAAACTAGTGCATTTCTATAAATAACTTCAATTCAATTATCCACTTTGCACTTTTTCACCGAAATCGCATGGACGAACACGATTTGAGAGAAATGCTTAGCGATTGATACCAGTCACACCACTTTATGATACAAGTTTCTTCCCGCCCTCCTGTGTGAAATACTCCGCCGGGCACTTATTTTCACTATGTAAAACATTCCTACTTCTTCACTGAAGGATTCCATTCCAACCACACGCCGTGAAAGTTCTATAACTCACGAAATTTTATGAAATTCCCTCATTGACCGCGTAAAATTGAGAATGTAAACAACGTTCAATCCGTCGTATTGTGAAAAATAAAGCTTGTGCACATCAATGTGTGCGCGTACTCGACGTAAAAACGATTCCTTTGATTGTGTTGTTTTCGCTGTACTGTGAGCAAATGTCATAATAGTTCTGTCAAAAGGAAATGTGCTTGTATATTTGAGCTGAATTTCGATGGCGAACAATGAATTTTAAAAGAAATTAACCTTCATCCAGCCAACATACTTTTCACATGAAAAAAACACACTAAAATGTGCATAACTTTTTTGTTTCTCGATGGATTTTGCTGAAATTTTCAGAACTTCCCGAAAAACTCTTCTAGTTTATGGTCCAGGAAACTTGGGAATATGGTCCACGTGGTTCCGGAGTTATTCCGGATTGTCTTGGGGTACCAAAATTGGCCACATCGTCCATTCAACGGATATCTTAAAACCCAGATGAGCTAGAAGGTTGGTGTCTTCGGCAAAGTTGTTCAGCAGACCAAGAGCTATCCGTCAGTAACAATCTTAGTTGGGAATTTATCCGCTAGGTGGCGCAAGTAGCATTTTACTTCAATCTTCTATATCTCAAGATCCTGATGAGCTAGAAGGTTGGTGTCTTCAGCAAAGTTGTTCAGCAGACCCAGAGCTATCCGGCAGTAACAATTTTAATTGGGAATTTATCCGCAAGGTGGCGCTAGTTACAATTTTTCTTCAATCTTCTATAGCTCAAGATCCTGATGAGCTAGAAGGTTGGTGTCTTCGGCAGAAATGTTCAGCAGACCAAGAGCTATCTGTCAGTAACAATCTTAGTTGGGAATTTATCCGCTAGGTGGCGCTAGTAACATTTTTCTTCAATCTTCTATATCTCAAGATCCAGATGAGCTAGAAGGTTGGTGCCTTCAGCAAAGTTGTTATATATATATATATATATATATATATATATATATATATATATATATATATATATATATATATATATATATATATATATATATATATATATATATATATATATATATATATATATATATATATATATATATATATATATATATATATATATATATATATATATATATATATATATATATATATATATATATACATATGCACAATGTATGGCAAAATTCGTCTGATAAGCTATGTACTTCACGATATTGAAAACTATATTCAGGAAAGTATTTTAAGTACCGGTTGTACATAATATGCATAGATGACCGTACAATTCGTAGTTGCCACTACGTGAATGACCAGAACAATCGAAGTTGCACAGAGATTTAATGAATGGGGCTTGGGATTAGCTTACCATTCTTCAATGTGCACAAATCGAGAAATCAAAATTTAAAAGTCAATAACGGCGCCAGCCACGTCCTTACGGTCATCGGGGAAGGGAAGGAATGTTAGTGTGACTACCGTTGTTACTACAGACCGAGATCACCTCTGCATCTTCACGGTTGTCATGATATAATCACGCCTAACCGGATTCGCGATATTATTCGATACTCGCATGTACGCCAAACAAGTGTTCATCACTCACCCACGCAAAAGCAAGCGACGCGGTCAATGGATCAAACACTACTAACGATACGTGACGCTTTTTTATTTCCCTACACGAACGACGCGCGACATGTTTGATCCTGCCCTCGTCGCCCGCCACCGCAGAAGCAAGCAACAAGGTCGAAGAATCAAACACTTTTTCACTTTTAGTACCGGTTGTACATAATGGAGAAAAACCAAAATCCTCACAAATGTCTTTGTCAAACAAACGTTTTCATATTCGGGAAATTTCTAGTGAAATATCTTTCTCCATAAAAATGAAACGATTGCAATTATTTTGCTCAACTGTAGGTATAATCGTAGCCGATAGTATATTCTTAAAATATTAGGAATTTTATCAGGATTATAGGATAGCAAAAATCCTACCATCGCAGTCTAGAAATATATACTGTAGACAATAACCTTCTAGTGGATGAATTCTCAATCAGATTTTTCTCCACCAGATATACAGTGCATTTTAGATTTTGACAACATGCCAAAAAGCTTTATGGTGTCCAAATCGAACCGTGCAAAATAGAACGATTATTTTAATCGAAACTTCAATCAACGTGATAATGACCACGA
The DNA here is from genome assembly GCF_002204515.2 of Aedes aegypti. Classification (NCBI taxonomy): domain Eukaryota; kingdom Metazoa; phylum Arthropoda; class Insecta; order Diptera; family Culicidae; genus Aedes; species Aedes aegypti. The sequence continues at coordinate 112,079,118 of NC_035109.1, forward strand.
ATTAAATTGAATATGGTAAGCCTCAAGACGGCTCACAGAAATATCGAGATTAGCACGATTGTTGACTGATCCATGATCCATTGTTTTGCATATGTATTACCGTGTTGCCAAAATCAAACCATGCAGAAATCGAAAAATTTTGCCGAACATATAAACTCTCTCAATACATAGACAATTGAAGAAATATTGTTACTGGCGCCATCTACCAGATGAATCCCCATTCATATTATTTTACCGCTAGCCTTCTAGCTCTTCACGATCTCAATATATAGTAGATTAAAACATTTTTGCTAGCAACACCTAGTGGATGAATTCTCAACCGGATGTTGCACTGCCAAATAGCCCTTGATCTGTTGACAAATTTACGGAAGACATCTTCCTTCTAGCTTATCTGAATCTCGAGATATAGAATGTTCGAGAAAATTTGATATTATCCCCACCTAGGGGATGAATTTTTAATAAGATTGGCAAAGTGCCCAAAAATCTTTGATCTGCTGAACAACTTCGTCGAAGACACCAACCCTCTAGCTTATCATTATCTCGTGATATAGGAGATTGAAGACAATTTGTTACTAGCGCAAGCTAGCGAATATTTTCCCAATCATTACCAGATAGCTCTTGGTCTACTAAACATCTTTGCCCAAGACGCCAAACTTCTAGCTCATCAGGATCTTGAGCAATAGAAGATTGAAGAAAATTTGTAACTGGCGCCACCTAGCGAACAAATTCCCAATCAGGTTTGTTACTGCCGGATAGCTCTTGGTCTGCTGAACAACTTTGCCAAAGACACCAACCCTCTAGCTCATCACGATCTTGAGATATATAAGATTGAAGAAGATTTGTAACTGGCGCCACCTTGCGGATAAATTCCCAATTAAAATTGTTACTGACAGATAGCTCTTGGTCTGCTGAACAACTTTGCTGAAGACACCAACTTTCTAGCTCATCAGGATCTTGAGCTATAGAAGATTAAAGAAAAATTGTAACTAGCGCCACCTAGCGGATAAATTCCCAATTAAAATTGTTACTGACAGATAGCTCTTGGTCTGCTGAACAACTTTGCCGAAGACACCAACTTTCTAGCTCATCAGGATCTTGAGCTATAGAAGATTGAAGAAAAATTGTAACTAGCGCCACCTAGCGGATAAATTCCCAATTAAAATTGTTACTGACAGATAGCTCTTGGTCTGCTGAACAACTTTGCTGAAGACACCAACCTTCTAGCTCATCAGGATCTTGAGATATAGAAGATTGAAGTAAAATGCTACTAGCGCCACCTAGCGGATACATTCCCAACTAAGATTGTTACTGTCGGATAGCTCTTGGTCTGCTGAACAACTTTGCCGAAGACACCAACCTTCTAGCTCTTCAGGATCTTGAGATATAGTAGATTGAAGAAATATGTTACTAGCGCCACCTAGCGGATAAATTCCCAACTAAGATTGTTACTGACGGATAGCTTTTGGTCTGCTGAACAACTTTGCCGAAGACACCAACCTTCTAGCTTATAAGGGTTTTGAGATATCCGTTGAATGGACGATGTGGCCAATTTTGGTACCCCAAGACAATCCGGAATAACTCCGGAACCACGTGGACCATATTCCCAAGTTTCCTGGACCATAAACTAGAAGAGTTTTTCGGGAAGTTCTGAAAATTTCAGCAAAATCCATCGAGAAACAAAAAAGTTATGCACATTTTAGTGTGTTTTTTTCATGTGAAAAGTATGTTGGCTGGATGAAGGTTAATATATTGCATCATGCTGAAGTAATGGTGGAAGATGCCCGTTGATCTTAATTGATCAATTTATTTGCATTATTTCCAAAAAGACGATTAAAATTTATCAAAATCTAATTGTACAATGCGAAAGCCGTTTTAGGAAAGAATTGTTTGGCATCGGTTTGTATCAGCATCATTCACATCACCCTACCTCCTCTAAGGGAGCATTTACAATATCTACTTGATGTTCACTTGCCAGCTCTGAAGTGTAGGTACATTGTCCACCTTTTCCTAAGGGCATTTGGCAGCCAAAAGATTCCGAAATTGGAGAAAACGAAAACCAAAAATGAAAACCCTTCGCGTGAGTCCGAATGACAGCCGGTGTTCTTGGCACGCTTAAATTGGTTGATAATTGCTGGTTTTACCGAGCAAAAGTAGGGTTTACGTAATTGCCTACGCTGCTTGGGGAAGGCAATACTCTTCGCGCTTGTTTCTTGGATGTTTGACGGCAGCAGGTTGGGTCACGCAAGCGTGGATTTGGCGACTAATGCAATGTCTGGATTTAATTTAAGTTCTACAATGTTAAAAGGAAGGAAATTTTGAATTCACTTAATAGTTTAAAAATAACTCTCAATTTGGTTCGATCCGCATCAAACAACTTCCGATCCAATAGCTTATACGCACTATTATCCACCCGAAGTTGGTGCCTTCCATAAAAATCTTTGTTTTGGTTTCCGAAAGAGATCTCGAAGCATTCCTTCTTTGCTCAATCTACTAAATATCGGAACCGACAGCATATCCCATATCAATTCCACTTCGATGGAAATCCATTCGAAAGCCTCTTCCCCAGAGTCCATTTACCTTCCGAAAAATTGACGCATATGGCATAAAGTAGAACATCTGGAACCGTTGGAAATCCACATACGTCGACGTTCCATCACTTCCTCGCCACTTCCCAGAAAATCTCGGGGAAGCCAGCCAAAGAGCAGAACAAGCTCGCTGTGCAATTTCAACCTTCTCAATCCGTGCAATCGCAATGATTGGGGATGGTCTGGACGCTGGCTGGGGCATCGGAAAGTCATTAAAAAAAATTGTGGAAGGAGGAAATATAGTCGAGGCAACGGTGCTTGAGCTGGATCCATCCGAACCACCCGCACGGCCATACGCATCATCGCCATACAGTCAGGTTTCCAATAAGACGCTTCCACCCACTGTTTACTCTGTTCAGGTGAAAGTCTGTAGGTGGTAAAACAGGGCAGGTAGCAACTTAGTGCCTTCAATATAGGAATTTTAGAGACCTTCTGCTTGACAACGCTTGACCATTAAACAAAATCAAGAATCAGAAAATTTAAGTTTTCGTTTAAAAAAGATAGAATATAGAAGAAAGAAGACAGAAGATAGAAGATAGATGATAGATGGTAGAAGATAGAAGATAGAAGATAGAAGATAGAAGATAGAAGATAGAAGATAGAAGATAGAAGATAGAAGATAGAAGATAGAAGATAGAAGATAGAAGATAGAAGATAGAAGATAGAAGATAGAAGATAGAAGATAGAAGATAGAAGATAGAAGATAGAAGATAGAAGATAGAAGATAGAAGATAGAAGATAGAAGATAGAAGATAGAAGATAGAAGATAGAAGATAGAAGATAGAAGATAGAAGATAGAAGATAGAAGATAGAAGATAGAAGATAGAAGATAGAAGATAGAAGATAGAAGATAGAAGATAGAAGATAGAAGAAGATAGAAGATAGAAGATAGAAGATAGAAGATAGAAGATAGAAGAAGATAGAAGATAGAAGATAGAAGATAGAAGATAGAAGATAGAAGATAGAAGATAGAAGATAGAAGATAGAAGATAGAAGATAGAAGATAGAAGATAGAAGATAGAAGATAGAAGATAGAAGATAGAAGATAGAAGATAGAAGATAGAAGATAGAAGATAGAAGATAGAAGATAGAAGATAGAAGATAGAAGATAGAAGATAGAAGATAGAAGATAGAAGATAGAAGATAGAAGATAGAAGATAGAAGATAGAAGATAGAAGATAGAAGATAGAAGATAGAAGATAGAAGATAGAAGATAGAAGATAGAAGATAGAAGATAGAAGATAGAAGATAGAAGATAGAAGATAGAAGATAGAAGATAGAAGATAGAAGATAGAAGATAGAAGATAGAAGATAGAAGATAGAAGATAGAAGATAGAAGATAGAAGATAGAAGATAGAAGATAGAAGATAGAAGATAGAAGATAGAAGATAGAAGATAGAAGATAGAAGATAGAAGATAGAAGATAGAAGATAGAAGATAGAAGATAGAAGATAGAAGATAGAAGATAGAAGATAGAAGATAGAAGATAGAAGATAGAAGATAGAAGATAGAAGATAGAAGATAGAAGATAGAAGATAGAAGATAGAATAGAAGATAGAAGATAGAAGATAGAAGATAGAAGATAGAAGAAGAAAGAAGATAGAAGATAGGAGATAGAAGATAGAAGATAGAAGATAGAAGATAGAAGATAGAAGATAGAAGATAGAAGATAGAAGATAGAAGATAGAAGATAGAAGATAGAAGATAGAAGATAGAAGATAGAAGATAGAAGATAGAAGATAGAAGATAGAAGATAGAAGATAGAAGATAGAAGATAGAAGATAGAAGATAGAAGATAGAAATAGAAGATAGAAGATAGAAGATAGAAGATAAAAGATAGATAGATAGAATAGAAATCTGTGAAAAACATTCTGGAGGAAAATGTGGAAAATGTGGAAACCTAATATAAGATTTTTAAAAAGAAAAGTTGGTGGCAGCGTCCAATACGAGACCTAACTGTAGATCTGTGTCATCACGGAGAAGTCTTCAACGAAGACGCGGGGTGTGGTCAAACTAGTCCTAGTTTCAATTTCTTCGATTGCAAAGTGAGTGCGTGACGATAGGAGGAGGCAAGTTTTAACGAGTTTCGGCCGAGGGGAAAAGTGTGAGATTCCACGTCCAATTTCTCCTGCTTTGGGATTTTATTTGCTTGCGAGCGAGAGGAAATGGAGGCACGTCCGGTTTATTATTGTTTTATTTCGGTGGCCGGCCAGATTCAGATGATATGATTTATGGGCCACCGACCGAGAAACGACAGGTTCAAAGTCATAAAAATGTCCAGACGATCGCTGTGGTCATGTTCGCGGTGCGTAGCCCTTGAATCGTAAAATTACTGGTTTTTGGAGTTGTTGCAACGTTTTGGTTGGAACTTCAAAGTTTGAATATAATTGAAACACTTTTACCTATCAATGCATATTTCATATGCATTTCAGTCGGCTTATAAATAATTTAAAGTGAATCTTATAGCATGGAGAATCACTTCATAGGATATTTAAAATGTAACAGGAATATGATCAGAATCAAAATCAGCACGAGTAACCAGTTGGCTCAAAATCAATCGAAGAAGGGTTTCTAGAAGAGAAAAATCAATTAGGGATATCAGGATATTGAATTGGGGAATGTCCTGAAGAGCACTCATCAAATAAAATTCGGCCGTTGGAATTTTATTTGAGGAATTATTCCATGAGCGATGTTTTGCATTAAAACCACCCATGACAAAAAAATTGACTGTTTGCGAGTCAATTTCTGCAAGTCAGATCGAAGCAAATTAACTCGCTGCCCAGAGCATTGAAATGGCAAATAGGCAAGCTTGAAAGTATATTTACCAAACTGTGTTTCAACAGAAACACCTAAAGTTTAAAAAACTTTAGTTTCAAATGACGAAAAAATTTGATTTTTCATACGCCTATGAATGATGATTGCAACTCCACCACATGCACCATCAATTCGATTATTACAATAAGCAAAAAAGTTTGGATCTCTATCGAGTTTGCATCCAGGTTTCAAATAACTTAAAATGTACTCAAAAGGGTAGTCAAAGTCATGGCGGTACATAAAGCAAGTCTTACCTACTCCCGTCTCAAATTCTCGAAAACAATCTTCTCAATAGCACCATAAAATTAATTTCGTCAACTGGGCAATAAACACGTACAATTTCACTCGGCTAAGCCTCGTCAATATCCGCCCGAAAACCGTATCCACAGAACGGTAGCACGATCTGTCACTCAGCTTCGCTCTGACCTAGTATTAAGTTATCAAACATAGCGGTAATGGATGGGCTCAATTGGCCACGCCGCCGCGATGCTGATGTGCGCCATGTTTACAACCGAGTGTTTTTTTCACCAGCGGACACCTAGGAGAAGGTGATTCAAAATGCTTACTTATGGTCAATCGCGTTGTACAGAGCATTGAAAAAGTTTTTCAAGGAACTTTAATAAAAAAAATACTGAATTCATTGTAAGTTTCTTTTTTCGTAATATGAATGAAAAAAAGATCTATTTTTTTACATTTGTTATTACGTTAAATTATTGATTTTTTAGGGGGATGGACCTGGTGTAGTGGTTAGAACACACGCCTCTCAGGCCGAGGACCTGGGATCGAATCCCATCCCCGAGATAGTCACTAAAAAATTCAGTGACGACTTCCTTCGGAAGGGAAGTAAAGCCGTTGGTCCCGAGATCTCGAGAATCTCGTTAATAAAGATAGAAAAAAAAAAAAATTATGAATCATACAAAAACAATACAATAGTTTTAAATGCAAATGAACGCACCAGAAACTTGCGGTAGGAAAATCAGTTATATTGGACCAAGGTGCACCAACATATTTCTGGTAAGATGCACTGTTAGATTGACACTGTGTTTTTGGGCTACTACTATTGGAATCATGTACACCCCACCCTGAAAAATCTTTCAAATGGCCCAAAAAATCATTTTGTCGCTTTGAAACTCCCATGGACGCTTTTACACTTTCTTAGGGGTTGAAAGAAGGGTCTATAATAAGAGTTAAAGCCAAAATAGATTTTTAAAGAATCACAAGCTTTATTTAGATTGTTTATAGATTGAGATGTTAAGAAAAATATAAATTATACCCACAAACACGCCTATAGGAATTCAGTATGCTACTCTTTGAAAAGCTTTTCAAGGCCGTTTGTCTACTTCGAACTCTCTCGGAAATCAATGAATTCTCTCTACAAGGGTGTGAAAAGGGGTTCATAATACCAATAGGGAAGTCGTAATGGAGCGTAAATCATCTCATCTTCTGAATCTCATAAGAGCATGTTAACAGGGTGTTAAAATAGAAGAGTGTGTGAAGGTCATAGTGAGTTTAAAAAGGATTTAAAGAAATTTGAATGTAAATTGATAAACATTACAAAGATTTAGAAGGAATGAAAAATATAAAGAAAACAGCTTGTTCTAACGGCCCTTGAATTTTGTCCTCATGAAATCCTTCCACTACACGGATAAAAATCTGATCCCCACACCATGATTTACAAATCATGAAATTCATAAATTGGTTAGGTCATGATATCAGGATCACAAATCATGGTTCCTGGAGTCAGAATCAAGATTCCTCATAAGCGAAACATCCAGTGTGAAAACACTAAGCGGCGCACTTTGTTTCATCACATTCATATCGATCACTCTCAATTCAAGATGACGAAGCGGTTGAGTGGCAGAGTACGTGGCTCACAATCGGAAGGTTCTTGGATCGAATCTCAATGCATGCTATTTTTAACTTTTTTTTTTATTTTGTCGATCATAAACGGATGCGCGACTCAGCATTTTTGGTATTTAATTCATGATTCCGAGTAATCAGCTACAAAAACCTAACGCGTGTGTTGCGTTACGGCAATCAGACTCATGATATCATGAGTCCAAATTATGGTGTATTTTCATAAGACGAAAACACGCTGGAATCATGATATCATGAGTCATAATCTTGTTTTTGGATTCTGATTTCTACCCGTGTAGTAAACTCCGCTCGAAATTCATAAGTAAGGACAAAGAAAATTCACGGTATTTTGACCAGATAAATCCAAAGTTTTGCGGGGGCTACCCCGTTTGGCATAAAGTCATTTGGCATAAAGCCATTTGGCATGATGGACGTTTGGCATAAAAGCAAAGAAATTAGAAATTTAAATAGTGCTACTTAAAAGAAGATCTGGTGATCAAAAGAAGGGAAAATCATCGATTAAAATGTTTGTACTTATAATGAAAACGTAGGAAAGAAGGCAAAATTGTCAATGAAAATGTTAGTAGTTATAATGTAAACCGCTAGTTTAACAACGTAATGAGAAAGAACAGCCTATGACCAAAAGAAGGGAAAATCACATATGAGAATGTTAGCAATGATAATGCCAAAATCATAGCAACTCAGTTTTCAATGATTATGGCAAAAGTCCATTATGCCAAATGACTATTATGCCAAACGACCGCTATGCCAATTTTCTTATGCCAAACGGCTTTATGCCAAATGACTTTATGTCAAACGGCTTTATGCCAAATTACTTTATGCCAAATGGCATTCCCCCGTTTTGCGGCTTTGCCGCAGTCCAATAGTTTTGACCATATTTTATATGAAATTAATGAAAATATCTTTCATAAAGATATGAAAATATCTTTCAATGAAAATATCTTTCATATGTGCAAATTTCACGGTAAAAAAAAACCTTTTACCTAGCTAATTTACTTAACTAGATGTCTAACTTGAAACTAAATGATTAGAACATGCTTGATGGAACCTCGGCACATTTTTTTTTAACCATTTTCATAAGCAAAAATCTGAAATTTACTGCATTTGTAATATAAGCTCTCCAAATCTAACTGATCTCATGGGATTTACGAAATTTCACGTCTTATTTTGTGGCTTCCACTAAATCGTGAATTTTCATTGTCACTACTTATAAGGGAATGTAGAAGGGGGCCGTGATGACCTCTCAGGGGGTCCGCGAAGCCTTTGTAAATAAATTTTATTTATTTTTTATTGTCAAATGTGGGCTTGCTTGTTTTTCAAAAGTTAATTGCTTGTGGGGTTAACATTTTTAATATAACAAATATTTTCTTATGTCTTCATCGTTGTTACTATCCACACAATTCATAAAAAAAAACTTGCAATGTCATTCTGTCAATAAAATATTACAAGTCTAATTTTTCATCATCGGCTGTGAAAAATTTGTTTACGTTCGAAATTGAAAATACAACTTACATTGTTCCTAGAGGTAACCATAAGACTTAACTGGCATACTCCCGGCTTCATCGTAGATAGATTGCGTAAGCTTCCTGACAACATCCTTGAACATTTTATTGAATGTTTCTTAGCGAACTATTTATGAAAACCGAATTTCTTCAGTCAATCAATAGGATTTTGATAAGATTTTCGTCAAAAATTTGCATTTTGATCCTTAAAAGATTTCTGCGAAGATTCTTGATTGATATCTGACACGGTTTTTAAAGAATTCCTGAAGACAGGAACGGCCGTTAGTTGGCTCCCTGGCAGGCTACCAACAAGTTTTTTGCAATATTAAAAACAGATATGATGCATGGAGAATAACTTATCTTTGGAAAATATCGAGGCTTTTGGTGGAAACATTTAAGATACTCGAAGAAATCGTTCAATTTATTAGAAATCTTTTGGGATGCACGGAAAAAAAATCCGTTGCCGGATTCATGAACAAAAAGTCATAAAATTTTATGTTTCATGATATCATGACTAAAAGTCATGAAGTCGTGACTATTATGCAAGAATTCGTATGCTCAGGGCGTTACACAAATCTAACTGTCACTTTCTACACCTTAGTCAACGTGTCTCATGGCGATCGGTGATCTTTTATAGTGAAATTATTAAAAAGTTTTGAAAAAGTTTAAATTCTTCGGAACCTTGTCATCATATCGATTACATTCTTGGTGAAATTCTCGTGAGTTCCCACATTGTTTCACGACACAATCAATGTACTTACTTAATCCTGTCTTTGCAGAACCGAATGTTCGCGTTCCTGCTAAAGATGTCACACTCGTTAGGTTGATATTTGTGGAATGTTTTCACGGTTTATTACGAAACTATCAGCACATAAGCAGTAACAATTTTAATCTTTATATTATTTGTTTACCAATGGCAAATATAAACTGGGATCTAAATTGACGTATAATGTTTCGTTTTCATGAACTGAGTTCATGATTCAGGGATCCTGCTTCATGATTTCATCACTCAACTTGCCACTTTTCAGCACCAAAATTGGAATTATAAATGACAGGCATCTGAATACATGAAAAGTGCTTATGTTTTCATGACCTGTGTTCATGATATCAGATCCTGCTTCATGATTTCATGACCGATATTGCCACTTTTCGTATCAAAAATAGGAATCATAAATGACAGATGACTAAATCTACGAAAAGTGCTTGTGTTTCCATGAATTTCATTCATGGTTTCAGCATACATGCTTCATGATTTGATAATTTTAATTGCCATTTTTCTTCGCTAAAAATTGAAAACGTAACGTACAGCCGGCGTTACGGTAAAATGCTTCATGATTTCATGACATTTGGTCATGGTGTATTTTCATAACATGAAAACACACTTTCCTCCCGAAATCATGACTCTTTCTCCTGTTTTAGAGAGCCACATTTTCACCCGTGTGGGGTTTCCTTGACTTGACGAAATGTGTGCCAAATGTTTTCCAACAGGGTATTGGTGAATTATAAAACTCCAATTCCCATTCCTATGGTTCTCGATGAAATCTTCAACTGCTTACGGGAGTTCGCGTTGAAAGCTTTTCAACTACCGTTGGGTTTTGGCAAGATCCTTTTAAGAGCTGCTAATCGACTTACCTAGTAGACTTCAATTGATCTTAGCAGAATTCTAGCCTTAACTGCATACCGACAACACGTACGAGAAATCCTAGAGTTTTTAAGAAGGAGTTCAATTAGTCATTCCTACACATAGCCTGTTGACATCTTTGATTTTGGTGAGGGACAGGAAAATGGCAAATCTCATACAACAAGGACTGCACCTCCTGCGGAAGTGTTGTGAATTGCTTAATACTAACGCTATCTGTGGTGATCAACAGAAACTTTTGGGTGTGCCTAAAAGGATATCTGTGGATTCATACTGAGATCTGTGGAAGGCTTCCACAAACATCGAGAACATCCATTTTTATGGGGTCCGTAGGATGTTTGTAGCATGTCGAAGAGGGCCGCAGGTTCAAAAAGGTTGAGAACTACTACCCTAAACCCGGATTTGGGAGGGTGCCAATGGAGCAAGTGAACCGGACTCCCCGAGGAATCAAAGTCAAGAACAAAAAACATTTTGAAATATCTTACAATATTTTCTCTTTAGACATTTGGACATATAATTATAAATTCAAAGTCAACTTTTCAATATTTTTGTTTCATTACCTTATCTCATATATATATGGTTTAATAAATTGTTATCCTTCAATAAATTACAAAAAAGATCATGAATATTAAGCCAAAATGTTCGATTTTTTTTCTAGTTAGTTCTCAAAAAATATTTGAATTGAAAATGCGCTCAACGTTTTTGCCGCATCTTAAAAAATACGGCTAAATATCAAAAGCACTGCTCAATTCAAATAATTTATCTGGTTCCTATCTGAACTTTAAAATTCAAACATATTTGCAATTTCATCAGAAACATGAAGCAAAAAATTCTTTGTAATTATTTTTGAATACTTTTCTATTTTGTATTCCGAAGTTGATGAAGTTTTCTTTGAATTCAGTAAAGGCTAAGAGTAAACATTGAATATAACTAATAGAATATACAGTACTGCCAAGAGTAAAGTACATGAAGGCCGATTTTCATACAAAATTGGTCAAGTTTAGGGAACTGTAAAACAGCTTCTAAAAAATCGATTGACATGAAATTTGAAATAAATCTCATAAATAACTTGAAATTTGATTTATGAGAAACTAATCAAATTCTATTCAATAGTTTGGAAGCTATTAAAAAATACTGTTTTGGCAAAAATATCAAAAAATTCAAATTGGAATCTTTTAGAAATGTATAAATTTTGAAAATGGCATGCTTCTGCAAATTTGTTCAATAAGATAAATTGCAAAACATTGTGGAAGATTATACATATACTAAATTTTTGTTTTCAAAATATCTATGTATCAAAATTTGGACATTTCTGTCAAAATGGGTGGATGATAAGAACTTAGATACTTTTGCATTGTATTTGAAGATTCATTTACAAATGAAATTCGAAGTTTTTTTCCAACGCGCTTTTTCAAGTCTATCAACCTTGTGTACTGTATTCTTGTCAGTACTGTAAATACTTTTTTTTTTAGAGATTTCGACATACTGAGACAAATTGGAGAATTGCAGAAAATATAATCAAAATGAGCTTTGGGGAAAAACGAGTTTGAAGATTTTCAGCCATTTTTCACTCTATACTAATTAATAAACCAAAAAACAAGCCAATCTCATTAAAAATATTATATTTTTCCCTTTGAACGGAAAAATCACCTAAAAACACTATTTGAAAGTTTAAAGCAGTCGAATTTGTTAATGTATATAGCTTACATCCGAAAATGTCAGTAACACTACTTTGAATTTGGGCCCCTCTTAAGTTCGGATCGACCATTGTATAAAAAAAATACACAGAAGGAAAGTTGGGGGGAGGGGTGCTTTGTCTGGAAATCTCAAAAAATGACCACATAGTTCATTAAGGTGTTCGGTCATTAGGCCGAAGTACGTTAGGCCGAAGTACTTAAAGGTAATGTTTGTTAGGCCGAATGGATAGTTAGGCCGAATTAGGCCAAAACTTCCAAAACTAAATAGGAATCGCACTTGGATGATTCGTTTAAGTGTTTTTGGAAGATGTTGTTTATTATAAAAAAGAAGATATTTCTGATACAGTTGGTCTTTAATCTAGCAAACAGATAGTCAGTTCCTTAATTCAGCAACCCTCATGGGAATTTTGATCTGACGGTAATGTGGCATACGTTGATCGATTTTCGAAGGGAGATTTCTATCTGTGATTTATAACTCTTTCGAGTCATTGTTTGGCCTAATGATCCATTCGGCCTAACGTACTTCAGCCTAACGTACTTCGGCCTAATGACCCAGTACCATTCATGAACAGCCCCATAGTAGACAAAAATTATTGTAGTTTGCAGGTTCTACCCTATTACCCCGAATGTACCTTACCCCTCAATTCCATAATCTCAAATTCCATAAGCCCGAAAGCTGTTATCCCAAATGTACAATTACTAAGAATGAAATCGCCCCACGATAATAGAATTTGGAGTTAAGGGGCTTTCGGGTATAGGATATGCGGGGTAACTGCTTTTATTGATGGTACTTTTAATTGATGGTATTCGGGGTAATGGGATAAAATCATACTCTGCAAGGCATCATATTCCGGTTTGTTTTTGTTTCCGATCTCCTTTTATAGTAAATTATTTCCATTTTAATTGGCCGGAATACCGTTTTGATTCGTATTACGGACATTTAAGGACTCAGTGAAGTATAACCCAGCATAGAGCATACAAAATAAATAATTATGTATGATACCTTAGCGTTATCAAGCGTAGAAAGCCCTTATCTTTCGAATGGTGGGTAAAGAATACGCTTCGGCGACTTGAATAATTTTAAATAAATCAAAATGTGTGGCTTTTGCATGATTCTTATTCCGGACGCTTCCTCACTTTTGCCTCATATTCCGGACACTTTGAATCGAATTCCGGACAGCTCATGATTATCATTAATGGAACAGTCAAATCATCAATTGAAATCGTCAAACCACTAAATAGACATCCAAGGTAGTTGGGCATTATAAATTTTCGAAGATATTTATGGAAAAAGCTTACTAAAAAGAGTCTCGAAATTGAGAACTTTTGAACGGCAAAAATTGAAACATTTCATGTGAAATGTTTCCCATACAAAGTAGAGTGTCCGGAATTTGAAGCTGTCCGTAATATGAATCAAAACAGTACCCCCTTACCCTTAAAAAGGAAACGCAATTCATGGAAGGATCTTCGGTATAGACGAATTCCATCTAGAATTAGTCGAAAATAAAATTGAAAATCGTGTTCGATCGTCTTCGATTTAAACCAAATTTTACTCATGTTTCCAGTGTGGTAGAACGAGTGAACTGATAATTCGATCAGTTTGACTTAAGAACAACTTTTAGAAAAGGTCTATGAGTGTTTGCATGTGTTTATGGACAAAAGGTCGAAAGACAAAATGTCGAGTTGTGTTTAAATCCGTTGAATCTGTAGCATGCTCCTTTGAGGGCGAGCGACGGAATTCGGATCGGTTATGTTTGTTATAATAATGAGAGCATCAGTACTAACACATTGAAGACGCTACTGATCCTGAGTGGCATCTGTTGGTTCCCTGTGTAAGTGCAGCTGTTCTTGCAATAACGGAGTAGCAACTGCGGGCGGTCAATCATGCTCATGTTCATGCTCATGCAAAAGGTAGAAAGACAAAATGTCGAAAGGACAAAAGGTCGAGAATAATTTGCTTGGTGGAAATTTTTCCCTTCTCTAATATCATATTTTCGACCTTTTGTCCTTTCGACTTTTCCTCATAGATTCGTTTGGATGTATTATATTTGAAAGATTACAGTTCTGAAATTGTTCTGATCCTGAACAATTTTCTATTGATAAATTTAGGTAAACCGTTTGGACTACAAAAAAATATACACTGAAAAATATATATTTATTTTTAAATGAAAAATTCAAAAATCAAACATAAATTTCAAATTGAACAAAAATTCCATTTATTTTTCACCACAAAATCTTCATAGAAAACAGATATTTAGCACAAAACACAGATATTTAGGAAAAAATCAAGAAGAGATAAATTCAGCCTATACTCTTGAAAACCTATTGCCCATAAACAATCGTGAATAACTTTATGCATGAAATTTGAAATAACTCGGAAAATGGCCACTTCTAGAGAGTTGATATGATTATCATTATGATTTAGAATTATTTCGATATTCTTATTTTATCCTCAAAACGTATTTATTTCGAATAAAAAAACAAATTTCGAAAATCGATCAAAAGTTGTTCTTACAATATCTTCTTAAAAAATGTTTAATGTCTTTATCATGAAACTTCATTCCATACATCTGTTTCCTATGAAGATTCTATGGCGAAAATTTGAAATATAATAAAAATGGGATTATTGTGTAATTTACAATTTAAGTATTATTTTTTAATTTTTCATGATGACGAATAAACAATTTATTTAAATGTATATTTTCATTCTCCATTTACTCAATTTTTCAAGTTTCCTGAGGCAAAATGGCCATACCGAAAATATGTGCAAAATTTGCTGCAAAACGCAGATGGTCAAGTTCTGTAACTGACCGATTTTTACATGGAATTCGTTTGTATTGAAGCGTTTGTTCATAAATCGCGATATTTCTGGATTAGTATCATTGAAATTATCATAAAAAATATTTATGTCAACTTTTTTTTGGAAGTATGCCATCATATTTTCGATGCATTTTAAAAGAGGGGATGGTACAACGAAGAGAAAGGGGGCCCAAGGGTAGCCCTGCGTGCCAATTGCTATTACACAGCTGACATACCCTATGTCAGACATATAATAGTCCTAAAAGGCCAAAAAGGTGAATTAGCAGGCTAGTGGTTATGTGGGGAGGTCCATATAAATCTTAGCATTAGTCTTTGCACGAACATACAAGTAAATTAAAAACATAAAATACCATTTATTCGATTTTTGGATTGGATGCAGTATGATGACAAGGATTTTTGTTTTAAATTCGTGGACAGAAGACTCAATTTTGAACCACTTTTGAAGTATTTTATGAGAGTATTTTAAAAAGAGATTCAACTGTAAAATTTAAAAAGCGAGTTTTTCATATTTGGTTCACGAACTTGAAAATCGAATCGATTCAAAACATCGATTTTAAGGATTCGATTAAATCGGTGAATGGATTCGACATATTGAATTAAAATTGATGCAGTAACATCGATGCTTTGGTCCTATTTGCCCAAGGCTAGTTATGATAATCGAGGATTGAGGGTGGGCTCTTCAATCCCATATATGTATTAGGAGGGAGATTCTCTTTCCCTGTTCCCGGGTTTTGTGAAAGTGTATCTGCTTGCAGCTCCGCATAACTGATTTTGGCCCTTCATAGAGGAAACTGACTGATCACCCACAACAATATAATCTTGGTCAAATCGCTTTTCAGATTATTCTAGTGCTATAGGCAAATGCTTTGCTACAATAACTGGTAGTACCCAGACAACCAGAAGTCACAAAACAGTTTACGAACAAAGTCGTTCATTTATACAACTTGCATCACACTCGCAACGTTTGATCGATTTCTTTGTATAAAATGCTATTTTATGAGTTCATCGCCACTATTTTCGTACGTATGAGGCCTTTTCGCAAAATATTATACGTGAAATTGTGCACATATACCCATTGCATAATGCAAAAGGTGATTTAATTATACGTATATTCTGGTTGTCTGGGTACCTCATCATCATCACCATCAACTGTGTTATATTATTCGATAGTGTAATGAAGCTTATTTTAAAATCTGTGTTTGATATGCATTTACCAAAAGCTGCCCATTTATTTATTATCTTTCAGTTAAAGTTGAATACCAAAAGATTAGAGCTCTATGAATAATATTTTACAACCAATGAAGTGAGCTTAAAATTTCCCATCCAGTATTTATTTTATGCATAACATTAATTTAAACTAAACTGAACCATTCAACTCCATGAGTGTATCTTGAACCACTTTCCCCTACCTGTTTTGTCGCCTCGACCGATGGTGGATGATGGTGAAGCCAGAGTTGGTACAGCGGACCGTTGACTATATCCTTGCCTTCGGCGACTAACTTGTTCCAGCTCTCTTTCGTCGTTTCCTCTCAATTTCTGTCTGTCCATCTGTTGTGATATCTGTTGTTCGTAGTTATCGCAAAATGCAACTCGAAAACAACACCGGTTTCTGCTGCAGTTATGCACTTTACACCTTCAATGTATGCACTGAGCTGCAGTTTTGAACGTTGGATGATGCAGTTTATTTGAGCTGCACTTGTTTCGAACGACTTGAATGATAATTGAGCGACGAACTTGAAGTGGTTGAGTTGTATTTTTCCAATCACACTATTTTAACGAATTGAGTTAGAAATGACAGCCGTAGGGATCTTCTTGTTTGTTACCCAAATTTGAAATCACATTCATGACAAACATAAATCTCACTTTATTCATGTACCCCCGAGAAAATTTTCAATTTTCACTCACAAATCATAAAACTTCTTCCAAGCAGTTTCGCCGCCTGTCTTTAAAATATCCCCCAATAAATGTCACCACTTCCATCTCTTCTGCGACTACTGATCAAGTACGACTACTTCGAAAGTACGGCAACAATTTCGCACTAACAATTTTCTCCTGAGCACATCGTAAACCTTCCCAGTGGAGCACTCAATTAACCGATCCTTCATAAAACCGTCAACACTTGCATTTCCCTCACACACAAATCACTCGAGATCAACTCCAATGGTATATTTCCTCTTCGTTGTTTGTTTTTCTTAGCACAAAACCATCACGACAAACAAATGCTGCGTCCCGAACAGCCGCCGACGGTCGTCTTAATCAAGTTCAAACGACAAACAATTATCGGTCCAAGGTACGGCGAAAGATTGCGCGACGTTTTGCTTTCCCGTCTTCGGCGGCAAGAGAAAGGTCTATCCGCGGCACATGTTCAACGAACACTGAGTGATCGCGATCAAATCGGCCCCAAACAAACTCCAGCTCTCAAGACTCACTGAATGCGGGCGAGGAGCGCGTTTGGATCTCGGGTGGAAAATGGTAAAAAAAAAACAGATGAAGACGGCGAGCGAAGAAAGACCCGGCACACCTGTCGGTGGATGGTGAGTGCACGAGAGTACCGAGATGTTGACGGAAGACTTGTCGAAAATTATGCATCGAGGAAAAACTGAGCGGATGAGAATTCTGATTTATTTCCTTTTTTTTAGTACAAACTTACTATAAAATTGAAAAAAAAATCTTTAGTTCATATATATGTATAAAACATTTAATTGAAACTCTTTTGGCTCGCTCGAAAGACATTGAGTGTATCGTACTTCAAGAGTTAATTTATTTGTCTGAGGACGATGTAATTGTCTTTTTTTGTCTTTTTTCTTCGTTTTAATTACTCGTTAGTTTTAAGCCTTTTTGGTTGATACGATGCAAGTCAGAAAGACGTTCAACTTGAAACTAAACGATTAGAACATTTTTGATAAATTGATTTGATAAATTTGCGATAGAGGGTAAATTTCGGAGATTTTGAAGCTTCCACGAAAATGCGAATTCCAATTATTTCTAACGATGTTGTTCTAAATAATAATCCTCGTTATTTACAGCTTGTTAATTGTATCACGATATGTTAGTTTTTGGACGATATTTAGCCCCGTGGACATATCCTTGTACGTTATTTTTGATACATCAAGGCTTTTAAGTGCATGATGAGAGTGCATCGGAGAAGTCCAAACAATAGTGTACGCTTTTTATAGTGTCGGCGGGACGGTTCCATGTTCCTGTGGAGTGAGCTACGGAATCAGGTCAATCGTGCCCGGTTCGCGTTGTGCGAGTGCGAAAAGATATTCGTGTTCAGGTGATAATGGATTACAAACGGGTGAGCTTGTTTCATGCTTTTGATATGTTTCATTTTTCAAACAAACTATCGTTAAACAGGCACTACCAGTGTAGGCCCTTGAATTGTTTAAAATAATTCTAGTATACATATACCTTTCTTTTTTCATCATTACTAGTTCATTTCACGGCAAAATTGTCTCTCTTTCGCTCTCTAGCAAAACTTCAAAACAACGGTGCCAGTACCTGTCAACATTTTCCACCAAAAACTTCCCCAGGATTTTTTCTGGTAACTCCACTATAAATTACCCCAGAAATCCAATCTGTTATGCTGGGATTCCTGAATCATTAAGTAGTTTTTCCAGAAATCCTCAAGAGTTTTCTTCAGAAATTCTTCCTAATATTTCTCAGAAATTCCTCCAAGAGTTAAACAAACAAAATTCTCAAAATATTGTTTCAGAAGTTACAAAATTAATATTATATGGGTTTTACAACGACATCACTTTGAATGCCTCAAGTATGCTCGTTTGAATAAACAAGTTTTTTTTTCAGTAAATCCTCAAGGGATTCTTCTGGGAATTTCTACAAGAGCTCATCCAGTTATTCCTTTCAAAATAAATTCAAGATTTTTGCCAGATATACCTCCAGGTATTCCACCAGATACTATTCCAGAGATTCTTTCAGGGATATTACCAGACATGCTTCTGATTGTTTCTTCTAATATAAGTATGGTGTCTCTAGTATGCCTTCAATCAATCGCAATGAACACCTCTCGTAGAGCTATTATTTAAACTAGTATATTCTATCCAAAACGTTTTGTAACAAGGCCGTTGAAGCGAAAGTGTCTTCATCAAATTGGTCCAATTGTACTCGTAGAATTTATACTATTTAGGAACAAAACGTGAAAAGGACAGAAGGTCGAAATTGATATAATATGATATAAAATATATAATCGACCTTTTATCTCTACATTTATATTTTCGTCCTTTTGTCTTGCGATGTACTGTCCTGTTTTTTTTGATTCAATTTGTACTATTTGTGAATTGTGTATTAGGAAATGCTGCTTGATACTTTCTGAGATCACTTCGTGATTTCTTCAAATAATTCCATCATGAATTTCTCCAGGATTCTTACAAATTTCTCCTGAAATTTTCTCAGAAATTACTCCAGGGATCTCTTCGAAACAACAAGATGACTGCTTGAGAGTGACAGGCATCCTCATCTTATCGCATGCTTATCTTATGATATATAGGCATATATCGTCAGCGTGGTGGAAGCATTTCAAATCTACTACAGAAGTACATGACAATTCTTAAACCACTGAACGGTTTGGCCGGAAAAGCCTATTTTTCTCATCACCAAAATCTTAGGATCTCCAATATTACAAACATGACAACGTTTCAAAATCCAAAATTTCCATCATGCTATAGTTGCATTGGATTCCAAAATGACATCGGACATCAGTATTGACTTGAACAGTTGACCTCCTTTGCTCAAAACATGGACATTCTACCCAACCTTTATTAATCTGCGACTCCCTTGAAAGATTAACACGCATGCCGCGGATCCCAAAAAAGGATTTTTTTAAATAAAGTTTATGAAAGTTCTTCAAAGATCTCATTTTGACCCAATAGATATATTTGGCAGGTGTATCCAAATTTCTAAATATCTCTAGAGAATTCTCCAGAAATTCCTTCGAAGATTCCAAGAATCCTCCAACATAATAACTTTCTACAGCGATTTTTCCAGTGATTTCATTAATTTGCAGTTTTGCCAGAGATCCCTGCAGGAAGAACTTTTGTTCTTTACCAGATTTTCTAGATACGTTCCGGTATCTCTGGAGCAATATACCTTCAGAAATTCGTTCATGACTTTTGCCAGGCGTTCCTCCAGGGATTCCTGCCAAGAGTTACTACCGGAATGCCTCCAGAGATTCCTCCAGTAAAATCTTTACTGGGATTTCACCAGGAGTTTTTCCAAGGATTCCTTAGATAATTTTTCTGGGAATGTTTGCAGAGATTTTCAATTTCTTCAAGAATTACTTCAGATATCCAGAATTTCCCTAGTGATTCCTCTTGAAATTATTCCTGAGAATTTCTCCAGGAATTCTATCAGGAATTCTCGCGGAGATATAACTACATGAATTCCTATAGGGATTCCTCAGGAATTTCCTTCAGGAATTCTCGTAGAGATTTAGGAAAATCACTACATGAACTATTTTAAGGATTTTTCCAGGTAATCCCCCAGGGATTCTGCTTGAAATTTTTCCAGAGATGCATTCTGGGCCTCCAATCTTATGGGGATTCCTCCAAAACTTCCTCTCGTAGTTCCTACAAAGATTCGCCCATTAATTCTTCTTGTATTAGAGATTTCTTCAGGAAATTGGTTAAGAAATCCTTGGATAAGACCCTGGAGGAATTTCTAGACCAATCCCTGGAGGTTTATCTAGAGTAATCCCTTGTGGAGTTTGCGGTTATGTTCTTGGAAAAATCTCTGGAGAATTTCTTATCTATGAAGGAATTCTCAAGTAAATGTCTGAAGGAATTCCTAAATAAATCCCTGGAACATTAAATATGCTTTTTGGCTACGCAATCTTCATTGTTTCAACCGTTTATTTATAATTAAGACTGCGTAGACAAAAAAACATATTATATAAGAATATACAGTTGATTCTCACCAGCTCATCCCTGCATCAATTTCTAGACGCAATCTGGAAGACATTTTTCTGCACCAATCCTTGCAGATATTCTTGAAGATAAACTGAAGAAATCTCTGAAGAAAATCCTAAAGGAGTCCCTGGAGAAAATCTTGTATGAATTTCTGAAGGATTATCTAAGTTCATTACTGAAGGACTCCTGGAGGCATCTCTGGAATCCCTGTACAGATTTTTCTGGAGAAATCTCTGGAATAATCCTTGGTGGAATCCATTGAGAAATTATTGGTGCAATCCCAGGAGAAATCTCAAGAAGATCCATGAAGAGGTTTTCGACAAGAATTCATGTAGCATTTTACTGAAGCAATTCTTGCAGAGATATTCCTAATGTAATTCCTGGAGAAATGTTAACATAATTTCTGATGTAATAATTGCAGGAATTTATGGGAGAATCTCTGGAAGGGTTTTAAGAGGTACTCTTGGATGCCGAGAATGTTGGTGGAATTCATAGAGAAATCTCTGAAAAAAAAACTCTTGTGCAATCTCTGAAAAATCCTGTAGGAATCTTTTGAAGGATTATCTAAGTTCATTACAGAACGGTTCCTGAAGGCATCTCTGGTAATGCAATACGAGGTGAAATCTCTGGAGGAATTCTTGAAAAGATTTTCCATTAAGAATTTCTATAGAGATTTTACTGACGGCATTTTTGTAGAGATTTTCGTAATATGATCCCTGGAGCAATTCTTTTAGGATAATTTCTGATAAAATTACTACAGGAATTCATGGGAGAATCTCTGGAATAATTTCATGAGAAACTCTTGGAGGAATCCCCGGATGATTTTGGAAGGCCAAAAGCAAATTCCTGAAGAAATTCCTGTTGAATCCCTGAATAATCATCTGGAGAAATCCTTCGAATCAGTCATCTTACGGTTTTCCTGAAGGCAACGCAGGAAGAATTTCTAAAGAAAATTCTTGTGGAATCCCTTGAGAAATTCGTGAGTTGTTGAACGCCTGGAGAAATTCCTAGTGGAATTCCAGGTAAAATTCCAGGAGTTCATGGGAGAAGCTCTGTAGGAATTTCAAGAGGGATCCTTATAGGAATTCCCGGAGGATTTTCGGCGGCCAAGAACGAATCCCTGGAGAAATTTTTGAGGAATCCCTGGAGAACAACGTAAATAAATCCTTGGAGTAAGTCATGAAGCTATTTTCCTGAGCTCTGGGAGAATTTCTGGATATCACTAAAGGAACTCCTGGAGGAATCCATGGAGAGATCCGTGGAGGAGTTCCGGAACAATTCCTCGGTGAATCTCGATAGAACTACTGGGGGATATCTTTGTATGTATTCGTGGAGGAATTCCCGAAGGAAATTCTGGAGTAATCTTTAGTAATCTTTAGAGAAGCATCTTGAGTAATCCATGAAGAGATTGTCCTACTGCAACGCCTGGAGGACTTTCTGGAGAAAGCCTTCACGATATATCTGCAATAATCCTTGTAGAGGTTTTCCTGGAGGAATCCTTGGAGAAGTATCTGGAATATTTTTCCAGCGAAATCTCTGAAGTGTTGGAATACCCTAAGAAATCGCTTGGAAAATCCCTGGGAAAATTTTTGGCGAAATTCCGGAGCATTCCTGGAAGAATTTATAAAACAGGTTCTGGGAGAAATTTGGAGAAATTCCTAGTAAATGTTTACTAGAGAAATCTATAAAGGAATCACTGAAGACATTCTTACAGGAACTCCTTGTGAAATCTTAGAAGGAATATTTGTCGATATTTTCTTGAAAGAATTATTGGAGTAATCCCTTGATGAATCCCTGGAGGAATTGCTAAGGTATTTCTGGAGCCCTACCGGAACCGGTCTAAAATTTATCATGTCGAACAAAAAATCTTTCTGGATGAATCTGTGGCAAAAATCATAGTGCAAAAAAACATTGTAGAGAATACGATGGATCATGGGCGTAGGGGGGATCAGGGAAAGGCCTATGCTCCCCTCTGGCCTGTGGAGAAAAAAAATCATAATCAACTACTTTGCTACGATGGATAATATATTTTTTTCAATCATCCAAATATTGTCAAAGATCTTTGCAGAAATCAAGTAGAGAATTTGGCTATGCCCCTCCCTGGTCGTTAGAAAAAAGTTTACCTCGGGCATTGAGCTTGTGTTTGAATTTCTGAGAAGTAGGCTTCAGTATCCATATATAAAAAATAATTGCGTTCTGAATGACTTCCTGAAGATTTCTTCAACTCCACCAATAATTAGAATTATGCTCAATAGCTGATCATTTGACGATTCTATTTACAGTCTTGAATATATCTTGAGTGTAATATGTCAACAATTTAACGGAATCGGAAAAGATCTGACAAGTTCTCCTAAAATATTTTATTCCTGGAATTCATTATAGAATATGTCAAAAAAAATGATAAGAGATAGCTCCACATATTTCTAAGAATTTATTAGATGTTTTTCTTTCGAGTCTTCAAAGATTTCATAGATCACACCAATGTTTATTCCAGAAACCGTTTCTCGAATATCTCGAATTTTTTCAATGAGTCTTCAGCAATAACTCAAGGTTTTTGTTTGGGTTTGTTTCTCTGTATTATATCAGAACTTTTCCCATAACATAAGTTTTCATGAATTGTTTCAAGAGTTCTAACCTAAAACTTGCAGGGAAGTTTATAGGGATTTCCCCAATAATTCACCTTCGGATATTCTTCTGTATATTTTTTAATAAATTTTTCATGCATTTCATCTCGAACTCAGCCAGAAGATAAACCCAAAATTCCGCTGTAGGGATTAAATTACATTTAGTTTTAGGAATCACATTTTCCTTAGTAAGCTCACGAAATTCCTTTAGAAATTGCTTCAAATTTATGAATAACTTCGTGAAACCCTTCAATTATTCCTCAAAGAGTTCCAGTTCTTCAAACTTTCCTTATATTTTCTTGATGAAAATCCATCTAAGACACAAAAGTTTGTACAGGAATACCAATTATAACTTCTACAAGAACCATTTTAAAGATTCTTCCAGAAAGTCTACTATGTTTTTTTCTGGATTTTTGCGCCAATTTACACCAAACTAAAGTTTTCTAATCATTCTGAGCAATTTAATCAGAAACTGCAGAGATTATTAAAGAACTCCTGCAGGAATTATTCTTGTAATTTTTCAAAGAGTCGATCAGGAATTGGACTTGGAACATCTTCAAATATTGCATTGCATTTGTAAGGGATTTTCCGAGAATTTGGTGGTGGTTTTCTTCAAAACAATTTGTTTCAAATTGTTTGGATACATTTAATTTTTTTTTTCCAAAAATAACCTTTTTGAGCTTGCAGAAGTTTCCAGAGTACTTCCCATAATTGTAATTTATATTCCTGCTGTAGATATTTTCGAGTATTCTTAAAGAACAACGCAATGTTCATTAGGCAGTTTTTTCTATTTTTGCAGATATTTCTACAATCCTTAAATTTCTCTTTGAAGTTTTTCGATAATTCCCAATGGGATTTCCGAATCTTTCAAGAGTTGCTTCGGAAAAATAATTTTAACAAATGTCTTCTGCAGAGTTCGTAAGATTTTTTTTCAGAATTTTGTTTCTTGGTTTCCAATTAATGTCTGAAGTAATATTCTTAGAAAAAAAAAAATTTGGACAGATCCTTGGAGAAGTTCCTGAAAGAAATTTATCGAGTATCTATAGAAGGAATGCTATAAGAAGCTCCTCGATGAATTTCCGGAGCATTCTTGAAAACAGTTATTTAGAAATCTCTATAAGAAATTCTGGGAACAATTCTTTCAAACTTTCATTTTGGAAGTTTTAACCCTCTAATACCCGACCCCCGCATTTAGTCGGGGTACACTTTGGAATTTTTTTATAATTTCATAGCTCGGAAATCAAAATGATTTAATTATTGGCTTAAACCTTAGCTCATAACACGCATATAAGGAAAGTTTTTAATGGCTTTTGAAAGTTTTTTGTATATGATAAACATGTTTGAAAAATTGTATTTTTATATCCTACAAAAGCATGGGGTTCATTTAACGTGTCGTACATAAAATTGTACTTTTTATTTTTTTCTTTTTTCAGCCTATCACAGAAGCCTGGTGGTATTTAAAATAATTTCAACCCTGTTTTTCCGCTAGTTACACGGAAAATAAAATATGCTCCAGAAAAAAATTCAAAAAAATAAATACTTTCGAAAGTACAGTAAACTTAAATTTTTAGTATTGCCAAAAAATCAATAACCAGAAAAAGGCTTTAAGAAAAAATGGAAAAGGATAGAGATGTTCACAAATAAAAATTACAGAAATAAAAAACCAAAATTCATAAATTCACGAATAAAATAAATCATTGCCCAAAACGTGTTTAGAAACGATTTTCGATAACGAAAGATGATATTCAGATAGAAATTTAAAAAAATGGGTATTAGAAGTTTAAGAATAGCTCCTGAGAAAATTATTCTTACTATTTTAGAGAAGTTTCCAAATAAATCCATGAAAAAAATGTTCTATGATAAAGATATGTAAGAATATTGGCGATCTGATTTTTTTTTTATTTAAAGATAACTCTGAAAGAAACTTTGATTGATTCCTTGTATGAGTTTCATTCAGAATCTCTAGAAAAATACCGCAAGGGCAAAACTCGGTCAAAAATTTTTAAAGACACATCTTGAGTAAATCCAAAGAAAAATGTTAGAACTAGTTTGAAAGAGTTCCTTGGAAAATCTTGAATCGATTCTTGGAACACATTGTCAATATCTTTGAATAAAGTTTCAGAAGAATTAAGAGTGTAATTTGAGGGGAATTATTTGAAGCCATCTTTTGGAAATTTAGATGTATTGTTAGTTGATCTCTAAAAAAATATTAGGTGGAACTCAGAAAGAAAAACATTGGAATAGACGGATTCCATGTCAAATCGGTCAGTCACCGAACTCGACCATCTAGATTTGAATTAAATTTTGCACATGTTTTTGGTGTGGTAGAATAAGCGTTTTCCATAGAAAAATTGAAACATTCTGACTCAAGTGTAACTTTTGAAAATGGCCTATACATTTTTACATGCAACTTATTTGAAAAATTCTAACTTCGGAACTGTTGATTTTAGAGAAAAATGTTCTATGAAGAAGTTGTAGTGAACCGTTTGGACTATAAGAAAAATATATACACTGAAAAAATATTTTATTTAAATCAAAAATAAATTTAAATTTTAAATTACACAAAAACCCCATTTTTAATATTTTTTAAATTTTCATCATAGAATCTTGATAGTAAAAAGATGTTTGCTACAAAGTTTCATGACGGAGAAATTTTTAATAATTTTTTTTTCTAATTACAACTTTTGGTCGATTTTCAAAATTTAGATTTTTTGTCAAAAAAAGGGTTCTGATGATACAGTAAGCATCTTGAAATGATTCAAAGCCATAATAATTATATGCATAATTTCTCGAGAAGTAGCCATTTCGAATTATATCGAGTTTTAGGCAAAAAATATTGTTTAAATATTAAAATATTTTCATTAGTCCGCGTTTCTCCATTAATTATAATACGTTTTCAAGAGTAAAGACCAATATTTCTTTCCACTAACTTAATTTACTTGATGGAGAATCACGAATAACTAATAAAATTACCTATTTTAAAATTTAAATAATATTTTTTGCTTTAAACTCGATATAATTTGAAAATGGCTACTCCTAGAGAAATTATTCATATAATAATCATGGCTTAGAATCATTTCAAGATGCTTACTGTATTATCAGAACGCATTTATTTTGACAAAAAATCAAAATTTTTGCACAATATAAATCTGAACAAATATGTGTGTCAGTGATCAGATGGATCAGGTAAATCGCTTATTTTGATGAATTTTTAATTAAAATGAAAAATGAAATTAAATTCAAATGAAAAATAAATTAAATTAAGATTAGAAAGTTTCGGAGAATTTATGAAAAAAATTGGAAGCATCTCTTGAAGTTTCTTTGAAGGAATTTCTAGAGGAATTCCTAAAAAAAAATCATGGGAAATTTTTTGAAATAATCCCTGAACGCATCATTGAACCCCATGACAAATCCTTTAATGAATTTGTGGAGGAATCTCAGTTTGAAATTACTGGAGAAATTCCTTGTAGGACTCGAAGAAATTTATTTGTGAAATTGTGGAATAGACTCTGGGAAAAATATCTGGAGAAACAACGTTTGGAATTCCCGAAGGAGTCCTTTACATAATTCTCTCAATCTCTGGTCTCTTGGAGAAATCTCTGATGGAATTCCTGTTAGTATTTCTTGAAAGTAGAATTTCTGTAGGAGTCCCAAACAGAATTCTGGAAGAATTCCTAGGTAAAAAATTAAAAAAAAAAAACAATATTTCACAGTTCCAAATGCATGCATCTGCATGAGTCGACCAACCCAAAACAATAGGAAGCCATTTGCCCAATTTCACAACTCACTAAACAACTAATGTGTCGTTACTTCGGACCATTGCATCGCATCACCAGGCAGACGGCTTATTCAATCACTAGGCCGAAAATGCGATTCAAACTTAGCAATTTCCCAAGAGGACCGAATGACCAAAACGACCGATTACTCGGCGGGTCATTTTTAAAACAGAGTGAACTCCGCGCCGTTCATATAACCGCCATAAAATATCATCGTCGGTACTCGTCGCAAACTGCTGCCGCCGTCTCGTTCGTCCATTTTGGGGAGTGATAGCCGAGGGGTGAGATTAGGCGTGCGTAGTTTTTCCGTTTCTAGGTTAGTGTGATGTTTCCATGATCATCCTCCAAAACGAAACCGAGTGTGCAGCTCACCTCTTTCGGAGTGCTTACGGTTCACAGTGGTTGAGTTTTCTAAAAAGCTGTCAAAAATTTGATTTCCAAACATGTTTTTAGGTGAAAAACAAAGTCAAACATTGAAGGATGATTGATTCTATTGATTTGATTTTGTCAACAAGACTTCAGTGAATTTTGAAACTTGAAGTAAATTAAGCAAATAAGGGCTCATTCACAAATTTCATGACGCTGAAGGGGGTGGGTGGGTGTCCTTGTGATGTTACGGTTCATACAAAATTTGTAAAATACTCATACAAAAAGCGTTACGAGGGGGTGGATGGGTGTCGAAAAAGGCCATTTTTAGCGTTATGAAATTTGTGAATGAACCCTAAATCGCCATATAAGATGCTTAACTTGCATGCACGTTGCCTGTAATCATTATACCGTTTTGATTCATATTACGGACACTTAAGGCCTTAGTGAAGTATAATTCAGCATAGAGCATACAAAATAAATCATTCTGTATGATTTCTCAGCGTTATCGAGCGTCGGAAGCCCTTAACTTTTGAATTGTGGGTAAATAATACGCTTCCGCAACCTCAATAAATTTAAATAAATCGAAATATGTGGCCTTTTCATGATTCCTATTCCGGACGCTTCCTCACTTTTGCCTCATATTTTGGACACTTTGATTCAAATTCCGGACAGCTCACGGAAATCATTAATACAAAAGTCAAACCATCATTTGAAGTTGTCAAGCCACTAAAGAGACGTCTAAGGCTGTTGGACATTATGAGTTTGTATAGATTTCTATGGAAAAAGCTAACTAAAAAGAGCCTCGAAAATGAGAACTTTTGAAGAGCAAAAATTGAAACATTTCGTGTGAAATGGTTCCCATACAAAATAGAGTGTCCGGAATTTGAAGCTGTCCGTAATATGATTCAAAACGGTATGTATTGTGCTTTTTTTTAACAATCAATATATCAAAAACTAGGCATGCTATGATATATCTGAAAATGACAATGGGTTAATGGATTATTAGGTGAATAGCGGTGTTTTGGTACCTGACATTAAACAAGTTCCGCAGTGTATTGTAGGTTTGTCAAAAATTGAGAGCCTCAGCTTGCCCAAAACAGGATCTGCAGCCTTGAGGGCACTTTTTATGATCGAAACTTGTAAAATATTGAAAGAGCAATAATTTTACTATGATTTTTAAAATAAGGACCACTGTGCGGACCCCGTGATGCTACCGCAAGGCATGTGGGGTAGGTCTTGGCTCCACTTTGGCCGTGCCGGATTAAAGTTAATTTCGTTGCATCATCTCCAAACGATGTGCAGGCGAATGTTTTTTCTTTTGCTTTTTTTATTACTCAAATTGCAAGAGGTGCAAGCATGTGAAACTTTTGTTTTGATATGATATCTGCTGGTTGATTAAAAATAAACCTCAAGGAAAATGTCAGCATACTCATAGGTGCGAAATTGTCGACCCAAGCGGAAATTTTGCCCGGTTGAAGTTCGTTTGGCAGTGTTGCTTCTCACGAAGCAGTTTGTGATTATTGTGCTCTCATGAGCATAGACTGAACGTCACTTGAAAATGCCGATCTGTGTTAAATAACTCTGATGTGTCAACACCGTGTAGTGTAATCCATTGAGCATGAGCATAGATGACCGTACAATTCGTAGTTGCTAATCCGTGATTGGCCAGAATATTCGAAGTAGCGCAGCTATTCAATGAATAGGAATTGAGATAATCTTATCATTCTGAATGTGCAAAATTCGAGAGCCTAAATTTAAAAGTTCATAACGACGCCGACTACGTCCTTAAGGTCATCGGGGAAAAGAAGAAATGTTAGTAAGACAACCAATGTTACTAGTCAGTCTCAGCCTCTAGCTGTTCTGCTAGTTCGTTGTTGGAGCTTTACGTCGTCAAAAAACGCTGCTCACTACGACATTTTTACGATGTCTCTGCGACTACACATTTTGCCCAATTGGCGGTTGAAGATCTCGCCGGGGCTTTAGACAGATTTCTGTGCGACGACGCATACATCCTTTGGGCTGTATGTTGAACTTCTACTAGCCGCTCATAAGCACTTCGTTGCTCAACGACGACTCGTTCTCCGCCGCTGTTGTTCGAGCTCTCCTGGTTGACCAGTTGGATGCCGATGTCGATCCAGCGATTCCGGTTGCAGGTTGACTTCCAGTTCACTGGCGCCCCGACGACCCAAAACTGATTTGTGACGATCGATGCTACTCGGCCTAGTCCCTGACGGTGGAGCTAGCCTACTCCGGCTACGCGCATCTCATGCTTCGATACTGGCCGGTGAAGTCGGTCCAGCGATTCCGGTAAGAGGATGGCTTCCGGTTCACTGCACAGTGGTCCAGGAATCAGTTTTACGCGGAAAGATGCATTTTGAGCTTTAGAATGAAACAATAGAAAAAAACGGTCTTCTACAAAGTTGTTTGTATTAGTAAGGTCGTTTGTTTGGTGTTAATGAAAATTAGGGTGGACCACTTTTTCATAGAAATTGTGTAACTAACTTTCTTATTTGTAGAAATTATATTATGCATGCTTCAGCAAAGTTTAGACCACTCAATTTCAAGCAACTTTGCCAAAAAAAGTTTTTTTTTATCTCTTAAATTGACCGATTTAGAGCTATTTTCCTAAAGGTGACATAGGGTGGTCCGAACAAAGCTGGTTTTCTGGCTCTAGAGTTTTCAATTCAAATTTCTCATCAAAGTAGTCTATGAAACACTTTTAGAGCTCTAAAAAATTCGTAATTTGGTGAGTGAAGAAACTCGCTATCTTCTTCCGTTTGGGAGTTATTGTTGTTTTTCTCTCAAAAACATGCCTACTTTGATTGTGAATATCTCTGATTGGGGCAAACATAAAAATTATCTTTTGACGGCATTAAAAAGGCAAAATAAAATTGTATATTATATCAAAAAATCACAGATGTGTTATTTTGTAACTCTAATAAAATGCCCTGAAAAATGAGGGATTTTAAGCAGAAAAACTTTAATAACTTTTGAACTAAAATAGATATCATCAATATTTTTGCATGAAAATTTGCGTTTTGTTAAGTTCTTAAACCGCTTTGACGAGAAATCTGAAATAAGAAAGATAGGGCTCTAAAACTATTTTGAAGATTTTCATGGTATGTATGTTTTTATTATTTGCATTTTGAGCATGAAAATAAAATTTTAGACAAAAATGATCTTTTACAAAATTGTTTCTAAAAATGTTAGCCTTCATACTGTGTCATTGAAAACTAGGGTGGCCCACGATATTACACTCATCATATATTCAACTTTTTATTTGCAAAAATACTGATATATGCTCTTAGGCAAAGCGGTAGAACTTGAAATTTTGACCAACTTTGCCAAAAAAAGTTTTTCTGTAGCTCGAAATTTGTCCAATCTAGAGCATTTTTTCTTAATCATCGCAGGGTGGTCCAAGAAAAATAAGTTTTTCAACTCTAGTTTTTTTATTATTAGTTTCTCGTCAAAGTCGTCTATGAACGACTTTTAAAACTTAATGAAACGCAAATTTTCATGCAAAAAGATTGATGATATATATTTTAGTTCAAAAGTTATTAAAGGTTTTGTGATAAAATATATTTGTTTTTAAAGACATTTTATAAGAGTTACAAAAATAACACATCTGTAATATTTTGACATAATATACAATTTTATTTTGTCTTTTGAATGCTGTCAAAGATATTTTTTTGTTTGCCCCAATCAGAGATATTCACAATCAAAGTAGGCATGTTTTTGTGAGAAAAACAACAATAACTCCCAAACGGAAGAAGATAGCGAGTTTCTTCACTCACCAAATTACGCATTTTTTAGAGCTCTAAAAGTGTTTCATAGACTACTTTGATGATAAATTTGAATTTAAAACTCTAGAGCCAGAAAACCAGTTTTGTTCGGACCACCCTATGTCACCGTAGGAAAATAGCTCTAAATCAGTCAATTTAAGAGATACAAAAAAACTTTTTTTGGCAAAGTTGCTTGAAATTGTATGGTCTACAACTCTGTTGAAGCATGTATAATATAATTTCTACAAATAAGAAAGTTAGTTACACAATTTCTATGAAAATGTGGTCCACCCTAATTTTCAATAACACCGAACAAAGGACCTTACTAATACAAACAACTTTGTAGAAGACCGTTTTTGTCTAATGTTTCATTCTAAAGCTCAAAATGCATCTTTCCGCGTAAAACTGATTCCTGGACCATAGTGCACTGGCGCTCCGACGACTATAACCGGTGATACGCTACATGCTACTCAGAGTTGTCCCCGACGGTGGATCTATACTACTCCGACGAAGATTTCCCCGGCGGCGGAAGATTTGTTGAACCAATGCTATCCGGGCAGATGCCAAGGCCGGTCCTGCGATTCCGATGGAGGGATCTTCCGGTTCACAGGCGCCCCGACGACCACTTGTCGGTGCTATTTTGCGAATTACCTATAGACACCGGCGGTGGACTCAGCCTACTCCGGCTCGACGTATGACGGCCAAGTGCCAGGGTCGGTTCTGCAATTCCGATCGGAGGATGATTTTCGGTTTGTAGGCGCCTCGACGACTTATTACCGATGCTACGCTACACCCGCTCTACTGGATCTAGTCCTCGTCGGAGGGTCTAGCCTATTTTATCGCGGCCCGGAGCTCTCTGGTCTTCACACCATCTCTTTTGCAGCGACGACATAATCTGCGTTATCCCCCTGTTCATCGCATGCGTGCTTTCATACTTGGCCTGACAAAAACTGGGTCAGGAAGAAGTTAAGTTTCCATGTTTTCTGGTCGTCCACACTGACACTTTAGGAATGAGCCTGTGGGTCCACCTTCCTTTCTCCGAGTTATTCCACTGCTGCTGTCACCTCGCTATTGTATCCATTCTTATGGTGTTTCTCACATACTTTGTGTCCCTTTGCTGGTAGCATGCTATCTAACGCACACTGCCTCCGACGATATAGTGCGGTAGGCACTCGCCACTCGTATAGCCATGAGTCGGAACGTACCTGCCAGCTTCTCTCGGATACGTTTGGTTTCCAACGCTGCAATCCAAGCCTTACTCCGTATCTCAATATGGATACTGCTCGTACTGCTTCTTGGTCTTCCAATGTTGGGAATGATCCAAGCTACAGTGTTAGCTGCTTACACTGCCTGTTCGCAGGCGTAGTCTACGTGGCTGTTGAAGTTTAGCCTGTAGTCAACCATTTTTCCAAGGTGCTTTACAGAGCGTTTCGATGGGATTGCGTATCCTCCGACGGTAATCTTAAACTGCTGAACCGCCTTGCAGTTGTTGACCAACACCACCTCCGTTTTATGATGCGCCAATTGCAGCTTGACTTTAATAATCAACGATTCAATGATGTCCGCCGTCAACATCTCCACCTCCTTCGCAGTCTGGTCAGTTATCGTAAGAACGACGTCATCTGCGAACCCGGTTAGCACTCCATCGTACATCATATTCCACAGTGTTGGACCAAGTATGAATCCCTGTGGAACTCCCGCCGTTACTTTCTTTGATACCGTCTCTGGTTTGTGTCGTAAATCAGTAGATTTGCAGAAGTTTACACAGCTATTCGGGAACCCGCATTCTGTGAGGGGCTCTGGCGTTAGCCTCCTCCCAACTAGCAAGTTGAACGCATTCTTGACGTCTATTTTAACACTGCGCAATATCGATTGCCTCTCCTTTTCTGCTTGAATGCTCTCTCAGCGCACGCGATGACTTTCCGAATAGCATCCCCTGTCGAAGGCTTTCAACGAAATCCGAACTGTCTTTTAGACAATCCGTTCTCGTTTTCCGTGTAGATTAACAGACTGCCGAGGATTACCTTCTCCAGAAGCTTACCAAGACTATCCAGGAAGCATATTGGTCTATATGAAGCCTGATCTCCTGGTGGCTTTCCTGGTTTTGACAGAAACATCAGCTTCTGCACCTTCCATCTGTCTGGGAAGCAGCCTTCCGCTAGACACTTATGCAATGCTGTCTAAATATGTCTGGGAACGCCAAAATAACTGCTCTTAGCGCTACGTAAGCGGTACCATCTGGACCGGGAGCATTGTTCAGCTTCAATCCTTTTGCAACCGATCAGCTCGGTGTTAGAAACTTGGATATCGGCATTTTCTTCGTCAACGTCAGCATACGGTGTGAGCGGCCACGCGGTGGGAGTATACGTAGGAAAGAAACCGTCCACTATTAACTTCAGTTTGTTGGGCACATTCCAGCTGGTGTTAGTGGATCCTAAATCTTCGCCATTAGTATAACCAGGTATTTGCGTCAGCTTCCCGGCACAACTCCTTGTGGCACCTGCGTTATCTTCATCATCATTACTGCCCTGCTTTCGCGTTCTGATATTTAGGGCATTTATAGCAACCCGTCGTATGGGCGTTAGCATCCTGCGCCTTATACAGCACCCAGGTGTGACCTTTTTCATCAAATTTCCTGCAGTGTTCGGACCTGTTCGGGTCTTTGCAATTTAATGCCCGGTGGCCGAAATCCATGCATCTGAAGCATCTCTCCATCTTTGTCTCCCGATGGATCAGTTTCAGCGGGCAGACCGTCCATCCCACCTTTACTCCAAGTCTCGACAAGCCTTGACAAGTTTTTTGACTGCTGCGACTGGTAATCTGATCGTCGCTATTTGCATTGAGATAACAGTGCACCCCTCACGTCGTCTTTTGTTGTGATCCTGTCCAGTTCTCTACATTCGATTACTGCCTCCAGTGGTAAGGCTCTCATACTTTCCTCGTTGTTCAGTGACTTCACGACGAGCTCCCGGCAGGCCGAACTCTTGATCGACGGATCTTTTTTGAGCTCAAAAAGCATATCACCTTTTTGGGTACGCCTTGTTCTTACCATGTTTCCAACAAGCTCCTAGAGTTCTGGATCCTCACGCACTCTCTTGAGAATCGCCGCGAAGGTTGTCTTGTCATTTGACTGAATGGCAAGAGCATCGCCCTTGAACCTCTCACGAGGTGACCGTCGCTTTTCTTTCTTCTTCAGTTCGTTTCTCTTTCTATTGTTCTCTTTACGTACTGTATTCTTCTCTTTCTGGTTTTTCACGGTGCGCCATTCATTTTCGTTATTCTGCTCGCTGACGCACTCATTGTCGCTTCGCTGCTTTTTGAGATTTTTCTGTTTTTTTTTTTGTGGTGTATCCCTCGTTCTTTTCCCTGAGCTGTGAAACGGTCGGAATCAATGCTTTTCAGCTTTTTCCGCTTTAATCCGCAATTCTTTCACTCTGCGTTCTGCGGCTGTAACGGCGGACCTTGATTCTGAGGTAGACATTGTTCATGGTCCTGATGAACTCATAGAGCTCGTTGACCTTCCTTTTTACTTCTGACAACTCCGACTTCTCATGCTGCCGGTCGTTTTGAAAAGCGCTATTCCCCGACTTTGGTGTGAGCACTTGGTGTAGCCTGCATCCCGTTGTTTTCCCGGTGGCTCACTCGGTGTGCTGCATCTGCTAGTGCTGGCTGCTATCGTCTGTGGTATCACTGGCGATCTCTGAATCCTTCCGCTCCTTGCGAATAGTATCGCATCTTCGTTCCCTCCACTTCTTCATCCAAATCGGTTATTTGCTCCATTCGGTCCGCTATCTCTACTCGTTGTATATAGTCGCCTTTCGTGATCCCATGGTTGTCTATGCAGGCAGGGAGGCTATGCTAGGGTTGACACAATCCTTCATAGAGGTTGTGTTCAAAGCCGTATTGGCGTAAGTCAGGAAAAGGAATGTAACATCTAAGCCTACTACTCACCGAGGTTGGTGACGAGTTTGGAACGTACACGAAGGCCTCCCAAGGTTTTATAGGAACGGAGGCAGTCCTATTTGCCAGGTTGCTTGTTCAGGGCTATTTGCAGATATGTGGTTTTCTGTAGAGATTCAACAGAGCCCACTGCTGAACCCCCGTCACATCCTAGATAGACCATGCTCAAGCCCCTGGTCAGATGAGCCAGACGCTCGGTCACCTCCCGGAGGAAGTGCTAAAGGTGGTATTGCATACGGCTGTAAGGATGCGTTTCGCTTGAAAAAGGCAAGAATCCCAAGCTCCCACTAGGCAATCCCGCACTCTACCTGATGTCAGAAGGACAACAGTATCAGCTAAGTACTCAACCCTTAGCTGGCGGTCTTTGTGATTGTTAGACCCGTGGAAGCGTGAGATAGGGTCTTCTGGAGACCAGAGCTATGTTGGACGCTCCTGCCTAGTTGGCCTAGTTGTTGACTCACTATTATGAAACCTATAAGAACAGCGTGTGTCGGCGAAAGATGAACCAAGAGTTCGTACAACTCTACGGTAAACTTAATATCCAGGAGAAGACCAAAGCTGGAAAAAGCGATGGGCAGGGCAGGGCATGTTACAAGATTGCCTGAAATCAATCGCGTTTGAACGGTGCTTGCTTCGAATCATATCGGATCAAGAAGGCGTGAGATCAGGTGCACCAGGACTTGGAGATCATGGATTGAAGCCGAGGGACGTAGAATGGCGGCTTTAACTCGAGTAAATAATAGAAATATTTTTGACCATGTTTATTAAGGTAATTGAGGTAGAACCAAATAGATTAATATATAACAATCAAAGGTATGAATGTACCAACCGTAAATCAAGTCGCGTGCCCCATTCTGCTTCTGGTGTAGAAAATTTGCATCGAAAATGACAATCATGCCGAAACAGCACGTTCCAGCGATGTAACGTTTCATTGCTGTAACCGTTCGTTCCAAGTCTGATTACTGACGGCACGTAATCGATTTCAACCAGAAGCATCAACTTCAATTCGCCAAACAACAAACCAACCGACACATTTTCTTTCCCCGGAAAAAACGGTCTTTGCCGAGGCTGTCATTTGCCTCAAAACAAACAATTCCACGCCCGCTGCTGCTGCTGCGAAGACTGGGGCTCTTTTCCCTGGCGATGGCATCCCGACAACAGTCACAATGGGTAATTTGCTGCTCCACCTTTTTGTCTCGCTCACCTCGTCGTTCTACTATGGGCGATCAGGTGGCAAAAAATCAGAAAAATTATGTCAAGGTTAGAGTTTGTAAAACAAATTCTCGCGTGCAGTACTATAAGGGCGTAACTGGCGTGATTAACAACTTTTCATCGATTTCCGTTTTGGATAATTATTACAGTCGGCTCGTAAATAATTTAAACTGAGCTGATATAATTGAAAATCACTTCATGAGTTATATTTCCTCCATCAGAAATTTTTTTGAAAAGGTTATTTTGAACAGAATAATAGCCCACATCAACAACAATTCAATTTTTGCCAATGAACAGTTCGGATTCCGCCATAGACATTCGACCCCTCCTCAACTTTTACGGGTAACAAATTTGATCCCTTCCAACAAATCTGAAGGCTACTCTACTGGTC
This sequence comes from Aedes aegypti, assembly GCF_002204515.2. Taxonomy (NCBI): domain Eukaryota; kingdom Metazoa; phylum Arthropoda; class Insecta; order Diptera; family Culicidae; genus Aedes; species Aedes aegypti. The sequence goes on from NC_035109.1 coordinate 112,116,091, forward strand.
TTGCTCTTCTAGACATAGAAAAAGCATTCGACAGTGTTTGGCCTGAAGGTTTGACCGTAAAATTTAAAAACTTTAATTTTCCAACACACATTGTTAGAATAATTCAAAGTTATCTGTCAAATCGTACATTTCAGGTTAATTATCCGAACTCCAGATCTGAAAGACTTTCTGTAAGAGCTGGTATTCCTCAAGGCAGCATTTTGGGACCAATATTATACAATATTTTCACATCTGACTTGCCTGAGTTACCTCAGGGATGTCAAAAATCCTTGTTTGCGGATGACACAGGCCTCTCCGTCAAAGGACGAAGTCTGCGTGTCATCTGTTATCGATTGCAGAAATGTTTGGATATTTTTTCTTCATACTTGCAATAAATGGAAGATAATAATACTTCCAATACTCAACGAATAATATTCCCACATAAACCAAAATCTCTTTATTTGAAACCTTCAAGTAGACATGTTGTCACGATGAGAGGGGTTCCAATAAATTGGTCAGTTGAAGTTAAGTATCTAGGGCTCATGCTAGATAAGAATTTAACTTTCAAAAATCACATTGAGGGCATACAAGCCAAATGTCATAAATATGTTAAATGTCTCTATCCCCTTATTAATAGAAAATCAAAACTTTGTCTTAAGAACACTTTTTGACTTTTTTGGCCGCCAGACTATATTAAAACTGCCCATAGTGCCCTCACTGGGTTGTCTGATGTGGACTATCTTCCTGGAAAATTTGGATCGGACCTCGGTCGGTGGCAAACTCTTCGCTCAACGTCACGCGGTGGCAAACTCTTCGCGTCACGTTCGGCAATAATAAACCCTCCCTACACGGTTTCAGCCATGTGAAGGGTAACAATTGCTAAAGCACGTTTGCGGAATCCGACCTCGCGCAATTAATTCGTCCAGCACACCGAGAAGGGCTGTTGGTTTTATGCAAGTGATAATGGGTATTTTTTTATTGCTACAATTGTTTGTAATTTACATGCCAAATTGTTCGGTGGTTGGCTTGTTTGTTTACGTACATTGGCAAGTGTTGCAGCAAAATGCAGCTGGGCAAAATTTCACTATCATCGAACGTGTTTGCCAGCTTTGATCTACTGAACTTTGTTGGTTTGCCCTGCGAAAGCGTATCCATTGGCAATTCATCATAACTTTATGGTGTACAATGGTGTACTATTCACTATTTTTTTAAATAAATATTTGGGTGCGATATGTGTGACAAAAAGAAACGGTATGCTGTTTCAAACATTCAACTCAAAAATATGTTTGAATGGTTTATTTTTATTGACTATTCAGTGGAAAATCGTCTCAAAGAACTTTTTTATGTTATTTCATTCATTTCATTTATTTAGTTACCATCTCAACAGATATCACTAAATCAACAATATCATGTTCGAGTACTGAACCCCATCGAGGATCCCCTCTATGCAGCATAAGCGTCATCGTCTAGAGCAGTGATTTCCAAAGTGGGCGAATTCGCCCCCCTGTGTGCGATTTTCAGGGCCAGGGGGCGAAAATTTGAAAAAACTGAATTTGGGGGGCGAAATAGCCAGAAAGAGGGCGAAAGTGCTAATGTGTGAGAAATTGAAATCAACGACTTATGACATATGTGGTAGACACTTACTGTAATAGATGATTATACTCTTATGCATTTGAAGAATTCGTAATTACACATCTGTCTTTATTTTCAAATCATGTTAGGCAATACTTCATTGTTTTGTACCTTACGTGAAATGAAAAAAAAAATGAATCAGCAACTGAGAGTTTCAGGAAACTTTAGATATATTTTTCTGTTTTTTTTGTTACAAATACACAAAGTTGAAACTATATTCTGAACAAAAACAAGCTTTTCAATATAGTTAAAAGATGTTTCGATGAATTTCTTGTTGAGAAATCTAAGGGTTGGTCACCTTATGCTTTTATTGTTGGTGTCCGGTTTTTCAAGCACAATACCTATTTTCAAATTCCTAAAATAGAAAGAAAAAATCTGAGTTCTTCTGAATTTTCGAATGAATAACAGCTTCTCATGTTATATTGCAGTGGAATCTATGACGAAAGGACAAAAGACAAAAGGTCGAAAGGACAAAAGGTCGAAGAACAAAAAAGGAGGGACAAAAGGTCGAAAATATATTTTCATAAGGAAAAATTTCCCACCAAGCAAATCATTTTCGACCTTTTGTCTTTCGACCTTTTGTCATTTCGACTTTTTGTTCATGAACCATTGCAGTAAAATAGAAGAGGTAAAATTTTCTGGATTTTCAAAAATTTCTATACAGATTTGGAATAGATAAAAAAGCGTTTTCAGGATCGTCAAACATTTACCCAAAAATTCTGTCACATATTTAAACAATTTCAGATATAACAGAGATTGATCAATTGTTCATACATTTATGTTGATCAGAATCTTAACACAGTATGACAGTTATTTGATACAAAAATAAAAATTACATTTCAGGGGGCGATTGTAAAATATATTGTCCTCAAGGGGGCGAAAGTCCAAAAAGTTTGAGAAACACTGGTCTAGAGGATGGTACCGAAGTGACGAGTGACTTCGTTACTAACCATCATCAGTGTGAAATACGTCGGCATTTGATTCGCATGGAGCGAGAAACCAATTTTATGGAACCGAATCCCAAATGTCTTAATTGTTAGATACAGAAATAAATGTAGTTCGTGTAATGATTTTATATAAAGTGTTTAATGTGTAATGAGTTATTGTAATAAATTGTGAATCGTTAATCTGATGTGTTGAGTGGATAAAACCCGAGAAAATCCACTAAGAATCGGTCTGCCCACCGCCCAATGCAATTACTAGACATCCACTTCAATCACCCAAGGAATCGCTGTCCAAGGCAACCTCAATAGAGCTTAGTGACATTTGAACACAGAAACTTGCACACGTTTTCCAGACTCATCATAATGCATATGGAAATATTACCCAATTTGAAAAATTTATACCCGGATTCTGGGTGTTTTTCGAGACAGAGTGCATATTGGTTTCCTCTAAGGTTCACAACTACATCTACACTAGGGCACTCATACCATTGGACGTGATAACCACTATACAGTCCACTCGGGAGGAAGGTAAGGACCAGCTCCCAAACAGAACACATGTAAAAGTTGCTCGCGAAGCCCTTTCGCTCACAGGATTCATTTATCCACGCGCTGTTCATTCTCGTGATTCATTGCAAGATTGCTTCTTCTCGCAAAGTCAAGCAAACACTATGCTGGTCACATCGTGTTCTGAGTACACGCAATCCGACAAAAGCCCGCTTGAAGTAGAGGAACTGGGTGTAAAATGCGCCGTTGCGGTAAAACGCGCCACCCTTGTTTTGAACGAACGACGTGCTTTGGGACGCTGTTTTGCACTCGAGACTATGGAAAATGTATTAAAATGCTTCTCCATATATATTTTATGTGTTTTCCTGACAAAAATCGTGAAAAACTCGAAAAAACGTTTTTCGCTGTTTTCGTTGTAATTTTGACTTATTTTCTGTCCTTGAGAAGCGTATTGGGATCGTTCATATATTAGGTAACGCAATAGGGGGAGGGGGGGAGTCTTCCATAATGTTACGACCCATACAAACATTTGAAATTTTCCATACAAAAGCAATTACATGGGAGAGGGAGGGGGTCTAAAATTCACAAATTTTGCGTTACGTAATATTTGAATCATCCCATTGATGGACTTAAACTTTAATCAACTCGTGGGGCAAAACGGCCACTCCTATTTCATAACAGCAAAACAGCCGTTTGAATTCAAATTCCAGCAAACGTAATGCCAAGCTGTAGTTACGTGCCAATTTGAATCTTACAAATGTACATTTTTCGAATCAGCATGTATACTATAATCAAACAATAACATCTGATTAAACGCCCTTTGTATGCAACGTATTTGCAAGCACGATTGCGCATGCGTGCGAGCGAACGACTAACGCCGAGATCAGGTGGCGCGTTTTACCCCGAAAAAAATAAAAATGCAGATAAGCAAGCATTTTATAAAAAATGGTTTATTTACTCCAGAAAATAGAAAATGGATGGCTGTTTTTGCTATTTGATAGAAAACATGTTTGTCTATGAGATAATGAATAAAAAAGGGCTTATAATAATGTTCTTCATAGCTAAAAACGCTTCCCTCCTTAGAGAGCGCGTTTTACCTCCAGTTACCCTACACAATACGAGCTTGGCTGGGTGCAGCTTGCTATGGCTTGGAGCGCTACCGCTGCGTAGCTAATTGCGCAACATTTGTCTGGCAATTCTTAGGTACAATTACAACTTATTATCGATAGCATATATACGAATCACAAAATGTATCGATTTGAACACTTATTATTAGCGAGATATAAAAAACACGGAATATAAAAACAAAATTTGCTTTTGTAATTTTGTTGTTAAGCTGGAAAATAATATGAGACGTCTGGGAGATTTCGATTGCAGGTTTTTTACCATTTAAATAAACCACAGTAGGTTCATGCAAGTAAATTTTCTTCTTTAAATAAATCAATTACCGACGCGTATAACAAACACGACTTTAATGGTTCAACAGCTTGTTGCAAGCCCACATGAAGATGATCGAAGTGAGTATTTTGCTGCTCTTCGCGAAGAGCAGGCAGCGTGGATCGTACCGCTCATATTACCGAGCGATGAAAAATCACCCGAAGACAGCGTCAGGAGAAGCAGCGATCCGATAATGAATTACGACCGAATGAAGCACTCGAACGGTTGTTCGGGTTTATTCGCAAATTCTGTTTTGATGTGTAAGAAAATTCATCGTGCTTCATGTTTCCGCTGTTCATCAACATTGATGATGTCTCCATTACTCATGTAGAATCATCTGCCAAAACTCTAAGGAATATTTGCACGACCTTATCTTTCATACAGTTTGGCCTGATACCGTAAAAAGTTTTTTTTTTTTATTTCTAAGTATTTCTTCAAGGTTCTCTAGTAAACTTCTCAAGGTTTTCCTTAAGAACTTCACTTCATACCATGTTTTTTTTTTTCAGAAATCCATCCAAGTATTGGACATAGTTTTTTCCGAGATATTTTCAAGGATTCATTGATAAAAATTCATTCAAGAATTACTTAGCAAATTCCTTGAAGGGTGCTTCATTCAAATCTCCCTATATTCGTCATGATTTGCTCAACGAATTTTCGAAATAATTCACTTTGTTTTGTTATTATAGAGACCCTTCGAGGAATTCCTAGAAAAATAATAATCGAGAACTCCAGAGAATCTCTAATTTGTGCCATCGGAAAGTCTTACTGTAATATTATCAGGATTGGCCTGAGCTTTTTTTACAGCTTCTAAGGTTTTCTGCAAAATGTGTTTCTCTAGCAACTATTTTTTTTTTCCTGTAGCTTTTTCTGTACATTCTTCAATGAGTTTCTAAAAAATACCACATGTAACTTCTCCTATGGAGTTCTTAGCGACTTCCTATTTACAGTAGTAGAAGAAGCGAGCCGAATGACGTAAATGGATGTCGCATTTCAAATAAAACGAAGTTTGATATGCGAAATGCCGATCATAGTACCGTAATTCGGGGTGTAGTTGATCAGCGGGGAGAAGTTGATCTTTCCTGTACCCACATGTATATGCTGTCAATGGAGCTATAATGCGATTTCAATTATCAAAATTTCTGTGCTGTCGCATTTTCTGATACCGTGCACCCCCGCCAATTTGAACGGTACCTCATGCAAACCATCGGGGTTCATTTTTAATTTGAACATCTAGTCACCCTGGAATTGTGTTTCTGGTTACCTCTTTAACTGTTTTGTTTTGATTCTGCGTTCCGTTCCACAGCGTTCCATTTCATTTTACTCCGTTCCATGAGCTAAATGACGTTTGAACCATTTTTAATTTGAACGACGTGCAAATTAGCGGGGTACAAATTAAAAAGTGTTCAGATTAAATGTGGTCAAACCAACGGGGGTACCCGGTAGCTGTTTTTGATTTTTCCAGATTTGGTTGGAAATTGAAGTTAACTATACCATAGAAAACAGGATTTTAAGGAAATGTGTATTGAACTGTTGAAGGGTTCTTCTCAAAACAATCGATTATTACCAAGGCCATATAAAATCACCATTCAAATAAACTGTCCCATTAATTACGAATTAGTTTTTTGAATCCAGTTTATAATATGCATTGTTGATAAAAATTCATTTCCATAGAAAAAAATGTTCTTTTTCTGAACAAGTTTCTAATTTCAATGAAAATTGCCTACATTTAGGCGTTTCATTTGGTTTATTCTGTATATCACAAAATTCAATTCCAAAATTTACATTTTTGATCAACAAGTTGTAAGATTTTCAAGATTTAATTAAGATTCAGTGACCCCGATTTAGTTAGTATCTCTTTATTCTTGGAAACCTATTGCAATAATTGATCAACTTCACCCCGGAATGAAAAACTTCACTTTTTGATGTACAAAATTTGTTTTTGTTATTATTATATCATTTTGTCAAAATTCCGTGTATATATTTCGATACACATCACACCAGTACAGGTTTTAAAAATATTTGGATTATAATACATGCATCCCACTAGATCTCATAGAACATAATCGCTCAAAATTGATCAACTTTACCCCATTTTACGGTAGCAATGTTTTCATGTCTATTAACATATAACATTAGAGTTTGTGTTCGACACATAAATAAGAGCATATTTTCCTGTCATTTCATCGCTTGTATGTGTTATTCAGTCATAAAGTGAGTTACGTCTGCAGTTATTTTCATTATATTTAAGTGTGCAGCCAAAAAAAAACACTAATTTGTCAGGCATTCAACAGTCGAACACTTATTATTGACACTATTTTTTCCAGAAACTCCTCAAGGAGTTCTTCTAGGGATGCCTTCAGCAACTTCATTCAGGGATAATCCCAAAAATTCAAACTGATTTTTGTAAGTAAATTGGTTTCATGATTTCTTTTAGTAGTTTAATGGTACCCTTTTTGATTTTCCTCAAGGTTTGTTCATGTATTCCTGGAAGATTTTCAGTAGATATAAACATAATCTTCTAGGAGTTCTTTTACATTTTCCAAGGAATTGCTGTATAGATTTCGTCACGAATTCAATAAATACTATCACAAGAATATTTCAACTTATTCTTTCAAGTGAACGAGATTGTCTCAAAGATTTTCTTATAGTGTTTGACTCAGGTCTTTTGGATTTTTGTATGCGGCTCCAATTATATTCGAACTCATGTAAACAGTAAACACAATATTGCGGCATTAAAGCAGCACATATAAGGTGATTATTTGATACCTGGAAGCTTTAGATACGCATATAATGCCAGAAAATGCAAAATGGCGCGCACCATTACAGTGGGAATTCGCTCTTAGGGGCTCCGCTACATAAAATGACTCGATGGTTGCCCAACTTGTTTAATAAATACTTGTTTCATTCAAATCAGTATGTTTTGTGGTAAATATGGATTACCTAATTTCGTACAGTTATATAAACGAAACAGTGCAAAAAATGACCGCTTATAAAACATCTTTCATATCACAGAAGATGTTTCTCAATACATCATTGGGATATATATTTATGCGTTAAAGATGAAAGCATCACCAATACTTACTTGTTATAATTAAACTTATCGTTTACAAATGACATCTACTATTATTTTGACAGTGTCAGTTCAAAATAAAAACAAAATAATGAAAGTGGTTGTTTTTTTTACCACGAATTGCTCATCGTCAAAATATTTTGATAATGTATAATTATTATCTAGCCTTCTGTAGATTTCAAATAGTGCACTCAAACTGTGTATGCTACTCTAGGTTTATTATTAAATATATAATTTTATTCATTGTGAATTCATGCACCCTGCATAAGATGGGTTAATATCTGGAAATTTGTATATCTTCCTGAAACATGCCTTATTAGCTTGAAATAAAAAGCTTATGTAAAAGGAAAATAACCATCATCAATTTTCAAATTTATTTTTTTTTTCACAAAATCCAAGCAATGTTGATAAAAATCTTTCGTTTTGTCTAGTGCATGACACTGAAAACGGTCTTACAGTTGAGGTCGAAATACGCGTATCTATCAAAGGAATTAAACGGTATAGTCCTAAACTCGGTTTTTCATCTACTTAAAAATCTTTCATTGCATTGCATTTGCCATCTGTAATGCTGTGATATATTTTCGTGAGCTTTTCTTTAAATTTGAACGAGCTCACTAGTTTTCAATTTTTGATGGCTGCTGATATTTAAATGATGGATTCTCGAGCCTTAATGAATATACACATCAGGATTAGAAGCATTGACGATGCAGTAATAGGGTTTCTATGCGGCGCAAGTGCCGTGTTAGCATTGGTAATGCTATTATATTGCCGATATGCATCTATAGCGCTGATTTAGGGAGTATAATTGCTTATGGTTACTTGGGATAAAGAATATCCCTTCTTTGATTACCTTAAGCGTGTGACCGGTGCAGTGTGTTTTATTTTGTCGATTTCGTGCGCTTGTTGAATACCGAACCATTGATTTTAGCGATATAGTTCGTTCGGAGAATTTTCATGGTATATTAGAGCGCTTCTTCTGATGTGAAAAGTTTTGTGATCAATATACTGAGATGGGATGAGAAAACATTTTTTTATAACATTTAAATAAACAAATGGTATCTATGGCAAATTTCAATACAGACGTTTAAATTTAAAACAACTTTGTTGAAGACACGATTTTTCTATCTCTTATTGTTTTTGAAATATATACCGTTGTATGTGAATGTCTCCCAAAATAAATATTTTTTTTATACCTTTTTCCATTTTTTTAAATATTTTTTGTGTTTTCTACAAAGTTGTTTGTCACGAAAAACACGTGTTTTTGTATGTTCATCATGCCATCTTTAGAAATAACTAAGTTATTCAAAAGTGGCCTTCCCCAGCCGAGTGGCTGGAGTCCACGGCTACAAAGCAAAGCCATGCTGACGGTGTCTGGGTTTATTTTTAATGGAAATTTCCTTGACTTCCCTGGGCATAGAGTATCATCGTATCTGCTACACGATATACGAATGTGAAAATGTAAACTTTAGCAAAGTAAGCTCTAAGTTAATAACTGTGGAAGTGCTCATTGAACACTAAGCTGAACAGCAGGTTCTATCCCAGTGGAGACGTAATGCCAAGAAGAAGAAGAAGAAGAAGAAGAAGAAGAAGTAACTCACAGACTGCTGTTTTTTTCAAGGATTAATTTAGGTCTCAAAACCTGCATACGGCTCATAATGGCGCAGACAACCATTATAAAAGTACCTTCTGGCAATAGAGTCCTTAAATGTTAATGAAATCTTTTTTTATTTAATAACACGAAAAAGAATGTTACTGCTATTACTTTAGCAATTTTTTCTGCTCAAATAAGGACTAAATCATATTTAAACATTAATTTAGCAATTGGGTTCATAAATTAACCTTGACACTTTTGAACTTGTTTGACGTTCGCTAAGTCGACAAAAACACCACAGGGGTTCTTGTTTTAACACTGGGGTTTAACACGGAAAATAAAATAAACCCAAAATTTGAGTTTGAGCCAAGGGGTGTGCCAAATCTAAAATAAAATAATTTATTTTTTTTAGGCTTTAGGACCCTATTGATAAACACTTGTGTCTATAAGAGACTTTTCATGCGTTTTTATTATCAAACAAATGAGCCTTATGAAACCGAAATCGACCGATAACTTTTTTTTACTTTAAGAGAAAGAATGTTGCGATGTTCAACAAAAACAAGTGTTATAAGATATTAAACAACTTTGTAGGAGACACGAGAAATGTTTCTGGATCTGAATGTCTATGGAACGGAATCAAAGATAGAATGGAGCATTTTGTACCTTTGAAATCTGCTCAAATTGCTTATCTTCTGGCAGTAACGCGTATTCCTACCACCACTCGCAGTCTTCCGCAGTGTCAGTTACTCGCATCATTGCAATTGATCGGGGCCAGAAAAGCCTAAACGCCAGTGCCATATGAGATCTACGAATAACAGATTGCACACTCGTTACCACCGTTTAGGCCCAATATATCCACCAATTATTCCCACCAAACATTTGGGAACCACTTGAGATGATAGTGCTAAAATTCTTCCTCTTCAATCATAACGGTTGCATTTCGGAACAGATTCACCCACTTCTCCACTTCCAGAGTTAAACGGTTTTCAACCGCAGTCGGCCACCGATAGTCGCCACCTTATGCTTCGTGGTGTGTAGCAAATGTCCTCACACGCTGCTTTGATATTGGTTTTTGTGCAAAAATTGTGAGGAATCGACCATACAGAATTGTTTTGCTAATCCATCCCGATCATTTCATCTAGGCGCAACAGCGAAGAGCAGAATAGTTTCGATGGGGTTGTTTATGATACGATTACCGCGGTTCTGATGAGTTGCAGTTTTCTTTTTCAATGGCCATCAGCCAATTCCACCGTTGGGTTTGTTGAAAATATTTAGAGCAGTACCAATGGCCATGGTACTGTTACGTAAGTGTAAATTTGATTGCAAAGCATTACAGGCATTAGGGGGATTCACTTAAAGTCGCGTAAAGTACAATTCTGCGTAAATTAAGCATTGGAATATTTCAAATGAAATATTCCTCATTTGATTCGGTGGAATGTCAAACGAGATATTTATAATCTAGTTGTCTATGGATCTAGCCGCTATAATCGTCAATTATTTGCTATTTTCAGCTGAAAATTACTTAGTTTTTCCGCGTTTATTTTGCAATTTCAAAACGTTATTACGAGTTTGTATCAATGATGTAGTTAATTACTCAACTGAGACAAACGGTTGACGCACCTAGTCTTATCGAAAGCATCACAGATTTATGCTTATAGAATTTATATATGATCGCCTACATCAGTGCAACTCTAGCTACTTCCAGATCATCAGAAAGTAACACTCACGTCATATGGGGTAAAAATATAGCCCAGTAATATGTAACCGGTGTCTCACATGATTTGAAGAGAAGAACATTTAAGGTTGATTTGAAATTGTCCCAGACCACTGGAGTCCAATTTATTCTTTTCTTAATTATAGGACGTCCATAAACCAAGTGGTCATACAAAGGGGAGGGGATGTCTGGCTCAAGACCACGGTTCAAACATATTAAAAAATTGTATGCACTAAACACCACAAAGGGAATGGGGGGATCTGGCAATAAAAAATACACATTGTTTACTGCCCATAAACGCATAATTGTCCCATGTGAATAGGAAATCCAGCAAACATGGGACTGACATGCGTTTATGGGCAGTTTATGGGCAGCATCTTGATAGGTATGAAGAAAAATGACCTAGCTACTCCCGGAGACTATCACGAAAATTATTTCACTTTTCCAATGCCGATGAACCGATTGTAAAAGTCTGTTCCCAAGATCGAGCTATTCAATCCTGCTCTACCAGGACACATTATTTCAGATAGAGATACAGACTCTCTTGGCTATGTGAATCAGTAACTTTTTTATGTACGATTTGCGTCCACCTGAATATCGAAATTTTGAAATGCAGTTTCCGCTTTCGTTCAAAGAAAACAAAATGTTGACGTTTGTCAGATTATCAAAGCGTTCTTGGATTGATTAACACTAGAATTTGATCATCCTGAAATGTTTCACTGGAAGTTTACGCAACGTGATGAAATATTTAAGATACCGTTTTGATTCATATTACGGACACTTAAGGCCTCAGTGAAGTATAACCCAGCATGGACCATACAAAATAAATCATTCTGTATGATTTTTTAGCGTTATCGAGCGTCGGAAGCCCTTAACTTTCGGATGGTGGGTAAAGAATACGCGTCCGCAACTTGAATAATTTTAAATAAATCAAAACGTGTGGCCTTTTCATGATTCTTATTCCGGACGCTCCCTCACTTTTGCCTCATATTCCGGACGCTTTGATTCGAATTACGGACAGCTCATGATAATCATTAATGGAACAGTCAAATCATCAATTGAAATCGTTCAGCCACTTAAGAGACGTCTAAGGTAGTTGGGCATTATAAATTTGCAATGATATTTATGGAAAAAACCTAATAAAACGAGCCTCGAAAATGAGAACTTTTGGATGGCGAAAATTGAAACATTTCGTGTGAAATGTTTCCCATACAAACGAGAGTGTCCGGAATTTGAAGCTGTCCGTAATATGAATCAAAACGGTAATCGATTTAGCATGACTTACGCAGCGTTTTACGCTGTTAAGTGAATACCCCTATTGTTATTGAAAATATATGTATACATATTTCTGAATAGAAGATTAATTTGCATACTAAAACATTTCTTCTAGAACTGGGTAAAGGATACACAAATTTCACGCAATTCGACCATGTTTTGAACGCTCAACATCCATCAACAGTGTTTTGTATGATAGCGTTGAAGTTGTTTATGATTGGATAAGGTTATCAAAAGTATAATAAGTAGAAATACTCGAACTAAAACTTTGTGAATTCTTTGGGTTTTTGAAGGATTTCTTTTTGTTTTTATGTAAGTAATCTTCCAGAAACTATTGAAACTGTTGTAGAAATTCATCCGAAAAGAAGTACAATTTCTTAAAGCATTTCAGGAATAATCCGTGCAGTTCATAAAACATCCTAGATTATTGTTTGTGAAATCCTTGGAAAAAATTTCCTTATTCCTTATTCCTCAAGAAAAATTCACAAACATAGGGTATAATTAACATATGTGAATATCTGTTGAATTTCATTATTTTTATACACATGAGTTGAAGCTTTTGAAGATTCCAAATAAAAAGCAAAAAATCAAACAACACATAAACATAACAACTAACAAGAAAAATATTTTTCTTCATCATCTAATAGTTATGAGACTGTGAAGAATTACAAATAAAAAGTATTAAAAATCATCAAAATAACCTTTCAGTGAATTTATAAGGCAAGGATGTGTTTTACTTGTTTATTTTAAATTTGGAGCCGTCTTTTAACAAAAAAAAGTGCTATTCGGATCAGTAGCTACAAGGATACAGCCCTTCAAAGATGACATTTTTTTTATGAAAATTCACGATTCCCTATTTTATTATTTCTAACACTGTATATCTCTACTGTTTCATACACTTCTTGTAATTCATCCTGCCGATACCAAATGCAAGCATGACTTAACTAACTAAAGCTAAACTTTTGCAATCTATGACAACTACTGATGGCTTCGTTTGATAGTGGTAGCGGTCTGAATCACCACCAGTTGATGTGCATCTGTCCGTGTCACTACACCATTAAGTCATGAACCTCTAACATTTACCATCACTTCGTGGACCTATATCACGAATGTATGCACGTGCTGTTCCATTTTTGCTAATGTATGATATTGAAACTGTAAGATTTGTACGTAGACTCAAGGCGCATTTACCTACTCCAAGTCTACAGTGCAAAAATGTATCCCCACATTCCACAATCACGCATCCACATCGGAAGCTTGCAAATAACGCTCAAAGCATCGTATCAACAATTCCGAGATAGAGCTGATCAATGCAGTTCACACCATATACATAACAGCCTACCTACTCCTCATACGAAACCGCTGAGGCAGAGGCTGGCGTTGTATCCATGGGCATAACCAGGATATTCATCAGTATGTGCGATTATTTTGAACATATGGAAACAGTAAACATTCATCATTGTGTAACAGTGAATAAAGAAGAAACCAAAAAGCGAATAAATTTCTATTTTTGACTGCTTTTGCCTAGTAAGATAACGGTTTTCAGTCTAAACAGTCTAAAGATATGATCAGCTGCAAAAGAGGTCCAAAATCAACCCAAGTAAATATCAAAGAGAAATTCCTCTAGCGATTTATCCAATAGGTGGAGATCCCCCAGTACCGGACAAAGTCGAACAATTTGAATGAACTTGATCATTGAGAAAAGAAAGCATTTATGGAAAGTAATGTTTGCGTAGAATATTTTGTACCATATTAAAACTAAATGTGGACAAACTACAATTTTGGTCAAGCAGCTCCTGTCCCCAAGTTTCGTACAGCTTGATTTGATGTACGATAAATTTTTTCACCCGTGTCTCAAAATACATTCGTTTTGTATTGATTCCTTTGATCATAGTATCAAAGATGCAATAAAAATAAGAAGAATGAACATTCAGAACATCATCGTAAGATGTGTCATTTTCCATCATATATGCAAGAGGTTTTTTAAAGAACAACTTGTAAACTAGGTAAAACTCAAATTGATCTTTCGTGTTGATTCGAAGTGTATGGATGTTTCGAATCCTGGATACCGGTCTTAAATCACACAAAAAATCTGTTTTCTACAACTTTTATGCATGTAGTACAAAGAAGGCAACATAACTATGGATACTATGCGAAAAAAATCGCAATTTGATACGAAAACATCGTGAAAAAGGCCGGCGTCCTGCTTTTGAAGCGTCCGGCAATGCGATGCAGCACAGTAGTAAATGTTGCAAATGTATTGAATTCACTACCAGATACTGCTTATGGAGTTAAAACCAGGGACGAAAAAAATCATGCTCACTATACTCAATTCACTGAATTTATGCCACCATCAAAGTAACCGCACCACCACCAATATGATTGTACCAATGAAGATGGCACAAAAGTAGATGGGCAAAACAAACAACGATGCCCGTATGTCGTTGGTGTTTTTGAATATCAGAAGCAGAAGAGTGTCAGTTTTAGTAAATTGATTATCAATGAGGTTCAAATTAATTAAAAAATATGCTGCTATACAAGTAATGAAGGATCCGATGCACGGAATGGATTATATTGACGCGTCTTTAGTGTGCCTCGTGCAAAAATTACAGCTTCCCGAAGCGTAATGTAAACAAGTCAAGCTGGTTAGAATGAATATCATTTTTTTTTCCGATTTTCAAAAAGCGGTTGAGTAGCAGCAGGTTAAAAGCAAACTGACAATCTTGCGCAAGCGCTTTGCCAATCTTTGTTGTGTTGTCAAGGCGAGGATAAAAACAAATAAAAATCAACGAAGTTCTACCCAGCAAGTATCAATGTAGGCGAGGGTAGATTGAGTATTTTCGTCCCTGGTAAAAACAATTGATGGTGTAAACATTTCAAAAAAACGAGACGTTTCCAGTTAGTGTCCGGTATTGGAAGCCACCTTTTATGGGCGGTGTTTTGTGAAGGCCCAAACTGACGTATTCGTTTTCGCGTGTTTTTTTTTTCTTTTCGGTTTTTGATCGATTAGGAGTGTGCTCCGGAAGCCCAAGCAAACGTTCTTCTTTTGTTTACCACCGGAGTGAATGTTTGTTTATTAATCGGTTTTCGCAGTAAAGCTGGGCAGTGCGGAGTGCTTCGTGGTAGCTTAGTCATTCGTTTTGTGCCATCAGATTGATTTCTTTCGCAGTTAGTCTGTATGCGTTAAGTGAAGCTGAAAGTGGAATGTGGCTGCTCAGTCAAGGATGAATGATCAATTGGTGAGCTCGCTTCATGCTTTCATTACAAATCTGAACAATATGTATTATTGCACATTAATCGTTAGCCACTGTTATTGTCGGCATAAAAGTGATGCCAATCGAGATTATTTTCTTTTCATGTATGTATGTATGTATGTAGGTAGCCACCAATCCTTGCTTGAGTCTTGCTCTGCATGCGGCTCCACTCAACAGTAAGGTCAAATTTTATTACCAATCTGCATTCAACATACCGCTGTATGAAGGGCCAAAAGGGGTGTGGCGGACCCGTAAGCAGAAACACTTACGCGAAACCCGCGGGAAATAGAGAATCTCCTTCCAGCCATATGATCCAACAGATTGAGTATTAAAATTTGCAATACTTGTCGAGCTTTCCACGGAAAGGTTTGTTTGAAGAAGGGCGCGTCAAATCTTTTACAACTGTTGGAGAGAAAAGTACTAGACGCGAACGACTAGCACTTTTCCTCCTGACTCCGATTGGCACTCCACTTCATTGTCCAGTTGTAACTTCAATGATGCCCTGATGCTCCCTCCCTTCCCAAAACATGTTATATCTGGTAATAGTGAAATTTTATATAGTTGAGAAAATCATAATATGAAATAATATGGTAATAAAGTATGAAAATATAATGGTAGTAACAATAAAATATAACGCAATGAAACAGAATTTGAATGCATGCATTATTATATCGGCCAACACCTATTTTTCTTTTGAATACTTGTCCTACTGATGATATTGGGCTGATCGAGGGAAGAATGGTAAATGGTAATGGTATAGTATGGTAAAACAAATAATTTTAATAAAAATAAAAACTCATCGATTTTTTAATAAAGTTTACGGATACGTCAAAAACAAAATTCCAGCTGACAAAGATTCAAAATTAAAATTGTATCAGCATAAAAATAAAACCACTGAGAACCTATAATATAAATCAATATAACAAAATAATATAGAGTGCAAAATAATACAAAACAAATAATATATCTGCATATAAAATGACTGGTGTTCGTGCAATCGAGCATTTTATGAGAGCGAGTTGTTCGAATTGAGTCGTCCCTGATGTGCTGTTCATTTTCCTGAAAGGTTTGATGATGAATTTGAAGAATTATTTGTGTTTTGTAACTGTTTTATTTTCTGTACATCCCCTAGACGAAGCTTGTAAAATTAACGATAGTCATTAGGCATAACAAGTTTTATATAATATTATGCATCCGGTAGAAATCAAGGCCAACACTTATTTCAAATTATTGTTTTCTCGGGCCCCGAGCGTCGCAGCTAATATGTGAATAGTGCGCTGTGTTCATAAAAATCGTAAGAATCCAGCACTACACTAAAACACTGATTTCAAAATGCGGCGAGTTGAGGCGCGTCGCGAGTCTCACTGGCGCGATCCGGTTTGATGGCGGTGCGGTAATATAACATGATGGAATATAACCTAAAATAATATAATATACTATAATATAAAACAATACAATACAATATAATACAATATATATAATATATATAATATAATATAATAGAATATAATATAACATAATACAATATTATATAATATAACACAATATCATACAATATAACATTATATAATATATCATAATATGATATAATATAATACAATATAACATAATATAATACCGCAATAAAACATTATATAATCTGTAAAAGTAAAAACGTAGTGTTTGGATTACCAAAACCACATATCATTTTCCACTGATTCATGCAATAACTCGATGGTTTGACCTAGAATTGTTGATCGAAAGATGATTAATATTAAATATATAATTGTTATTGTTGTTGTTGTTAGTTTGTTCGAACAAATTTGGAAAAATTACAATGACTATATATATACTACATGTTACTACGGCTTCCTGCAATTATAGATTGCTGATATATCCTGAAAAAAAAAATCATGAATTAAAAACATCACTTGCAGGTCCTTATTGATGATCATTGGAAATGGTGAAGAAAATCTGTAATCAATTTTTGAATTAATGGTTAAAATTAGCAACTTAGCCAATATCTATCATTCTCACATATAATTATGATGTGCAATCGAACCATAAAACATATAAAATACATTATAATGCAATACAGATTATATAAGATCCAATCGAAGATCCTTATGAAATATTATTCAAAATATTAAAATTTGCTGTTAAACATCCGAAGCTGAAAAAAAACATTCACAGAAGTATTCAGATATGTTTCTATTTTCGATTAAAAACGCCAATGATGCTAGGAAATGTATTGAAATGTTGTGATTTATGCTTATTCCTGGCTTGATGGAGAAGCTTCAGATCAAATTAAACTATTCAACTCCCTCTGAATATAAAAGTGCTACGCTAAAAAGTAGTATAAGTTATCGAATGATTTGTAATCGATTGTTAGCAACCATGCATGAAATTGTTTTTGTGAAAAGCAGTGAACTAAGTAAAATTATATCTAAAGAATTCTTTAAATAATAAAATATAATATGCCGTCAACCTGAAAATTATATCTCCTTAAAGCAGTAAAAGACAATATTATACAAGTTCATATTGACTCGAAAGAATTGCACTTCGATTCAATTGAACACTTGATAGAACTTTCCACTTATTCTCGAAGTGCACATTCTAGCAGATCTCACACTATTGATCAGTAATGGCGCCGGTCAAGTCCCCACAGGCAGTCGGTATGGGGAAGGAATGGTATAGTGTAACGCTGTGTTTGGATGGGCATCTAATTCTTCCGAAAGAGGTGCACTTTGCGAAAGAGGACCACGTGATTATTGAGCTGAAATCGAATTCAGGTTAACTTCTGCGTTCATGAGTCCTCTCATGGCGTAGTGGTTAACGCGCCCCAACTAGAGATCGGGGAGTCGTGAGTTCGATTCTCACTGAGAAGACGTGTAACTTTTTCGCAAATCTTCACATCAATTTGTCCATCTAATCCAATTGCAAATTATATGTAATGTTTAGCTTTTCGGTAGTTGTTAAACTTCCACTCGGCTGGTTGGCCGTAAACCACGATTCATAATTAAAACAAGTAAACATTAATGGTTAACATATCATTAATAAGATAATATGCTCTATCGTCAGTCAGAACACAAATATATGATTGAAGCGTGTGACACCATGGAGGAGCCGTGTTATTTATGTGCCCATGGCAACGAGTGAACACGGCACCGCTCAAACGTCAAATTAGTGAACTCGTGCATTGGTCCATTCTGTGATTTAACGTTGCAAACGGCACGCTCGTTGCCTGAAGCTCAGTCACATCTCAAGTCCTCAGTGTTACAACACGCCACCCAGTGCATATGACCAATGTTTTCTACACACACAGAAGAATATATATATATATATATATATATATATATATATATATATATATATATATATATATATATATATATATATATATATATATATATATATATATATATATATATATATATATTTTTTTTTTTTTTTTTTTTTTTTTTTTTCGACAAATGCCCAAAACCCACAAATGCACTGCGTAACTGATTCTAATCATTGACAATGCACGCGCAGCATGATGAAATGGACCGATGCACACTTATTTGACGTTTGAGCGGTGCCAAATTCACTTGTTTCCATGGTCACATAAACAACACGGCACCGCTCAAACGTCAAATAGTGAACACGTGCATCGGTCCATAAGGCAAGAGGCATTTAATTTCTAACAACTACCAACACGACCGCGAGAATTGCGATGCTCGAAAACTACATACAAGAGAAAGAAAGGGCGCCAGGTATCACGCACACCACCTCACTTCTGCGAACGCGTGTCAGCCTAATGGCCAATTGATGACGATGATGATGATTATGAAGACGCGTGGGCGCAAGTAGAGCAAGTAGGTACATAATGGAAAATTTCTATCGTTATGATACCGCTAAAACGTCAAATAGTGAACCCGTGCAAAGGTCCATACCGCGAGCAATTTGGAAGTGTACACTAGCTATTCAATGGAATTGTATAATTATTTGCTTGACAGAATGCCACAAATAGAATCACGTTTTAATTAACTATATAAGACCTGATAATCAGGGCAAAAATATAAAAATATTTGTAATATTTCCACAAAGTTGAAATGTAAACGCGATTACCCTGGAAACATAATGAAATGAAATTATACTTAGCTTCGAGTCCACGCAATTGCGGTCAGGCCTGCAAACGCTTCTGTTGCCTTTCGCTCCCTCACCATGCACTTCAAACACGTTTGGTGCTGGTGCCGTCATTAACGTTACACTTTTTGGCTGATGGAGTCCAAAGCTGCACGAATACAACGAAACTGCATCTTCCGTCATCTTTCAACCAGACAGTCGCAACCTTGTCGCTCCACAGTCCACACACACACACACACACACTAGTACCGCTACAATAAGATATTCACACCAACGGTATTTTTTCACACTCATTAACACCGCAAAATATCTGATGCCTCCGAATTTAAGATTTTCTTCTACCTAAATTTTCATTTTTCCTTCACGTTTAAACGCACATTTTCTTTCTTCTTTGGATTATGCTGCTCATTTATATGCTTTTTAACTATATGACACTCTTTTCAATCAGCAAGCCAACTTTTATCCAAGCGGAAAACATTGCTCACAGGAACAACACGCACACGCGACTTGACTGGACGGGATAACGAACGTGACTGCCAATCGAGATTATTTTCTTTTCATATGACTAAAATATGATAACACATGGTTTCGTTCTGACAGCTGTAGGAAACTTGCGAATAGCTATTTGTTCAACAAATTGAATGGTTCGTTACTCTATGTGTCGACATTATTTTTTTTAACAAACACCCTTTCCAGAGATCTTTGTGGAGATGCAGAGGTAAACACGGTCTCCAAATAGCAAAGGTTACATAATAACATTCCTTCCCCCAATCCCACCTGACTGCAAGGACGTGACCGACGCCGTTCTTGATCCTGTATAAAAAGAGACACCGAATCATGCACGATGAAGAAGATTATGGCCAGTCCTAGCCGAATTTCTAGTTGATTCTTAGTGCATCTTCACTGACTTCGGTCAGTCACGGAATAGCTACCATTGATATGTGTAGTCAGTCTGAGCGGCGCTAAGCTAAGCTAATGTATTGGAAGCCACCTTTTATGATTGCCCATCATTAAAATGTAATGTCAAAAATCATATTTATATTTCCTCATTTATTTTTGTACGCTACAAAAATGATACTTTTCATCCTAAATGGGTAGCGAGTTAGATTGTGCGAACTTTCAAGTAATCACCATTCTATATGCGACCCAGAAAGTATTATCCGAAAGATCATCTTCCGTCGTATGTCACTTGTAGTAAACGAGTTAGTGGGAAGTTATCAAGCCCGTTTTGTTGACGGCCGATCGACAACTGACCAGATCTTTACGGTACGGCAAATCCTCCAAAAATGTTGTGAATCCAGGTCCCAACGCATCACCTTTCCATCGATTCCAAGGCGGCATACGACAATATCGACCGCGTAGAGCTATGGAAAATCATGGACGAGAACAGCTTTTCCGGGAAGTTCACGAGACTGATAAGAGCGACGATGGAAAGTGTGTAAAATTGTGTGAAGTGTTCAGGCGAACACTTCAGTTTGGTTGGATCCCGCCGGGGACTACGACCAGGTGATGGACTTTCGTGCCTGTTGTTCAATATTACGCTAGAAGGTGTCATGCGGAGAGCCGGGCTCAACAGCCGGGGTACGATTTTTACGAGATCCAATAAATTTGTGTGCTTTGCGGATGACATGGACATTGTCGGCCGAACATTTGAAAAGGTGGCAGACCTGTACACCCGCCTGAAATGCCTGAACTTTTCAAAGATTCCTTAGGACGACGGCAGGAAAAAAATATTAGATGAGATTTATTAAATAAAATCAGTAGGAATCGTAGAGAATCATATGGATATTTTTGTGCAGGAGCCACTGAAGGAATGGATAGATTTAATGGCTCAAGTAATGCCTGGCACAACCCAAAAGATAAAGACTTAAAAATTATTCAGAGCTCAAGTAACAACTTCAATGCTTCTTGATCTAAGATTTTATTAATTCAGGTTTTATTAGAGGTACATTCCATAAAAAAAAATTATTCAATGATAAAATGTGTTTACAGTTGAAAACAAGTTTAAAATGCTTCGTGGACCAAGTTTGTCAGCAATAAATTGCTTTTTTTTTTGAAGAAGCTATTCAGTGGATGTTGAAACTTACACTTAAAACCTTATCTTGTTTGTCTTACAATAACAACAATGAAATGCTTAAGAATACACTAAGTTATGTCTCCTAAAACTTCAAATGTCTGATGGAATGCAGTCTGCTTGTGATTATCAATATGATTATGCCGATTATGATAATAATGAAGAAAGAAAAACAACATTTTAATTGTTCATATATCAATAGGGCGATATTCAAAGCTGGCTCTTTTTCAGTGGTAGTAAAAACGAAATCCTGAAGCAAAGAATGCACCATGATCAGTTTTGCTGAAATAACTTTTGGTTGAAGTCCAACTAATATAAGCTCTCCAAGAAATTAATCATGACTAAATATTTTATGAAGATGAACGTTTGAAAAGTTTAAGCAAAATATCAACCTTAACTTACTTATTTGGCTTTATATCAATTATCTTGATAAAGCCTTGCCAACAATAATTCGCCAATTCACTCGGTTCATGGCCGCTTCTCTCCATCCTCGACTGTGACCCACGCTCTCCAGGTCCTGGTGTACCTGGTCAATCCACCTAGCTCGCGGCGCCCCACGCCTTCTTGTTCCGACCGGATTCGTAGCGAACATCATCTTCACAGGGTTGTTGTCCGGCATTCTTGCAACATGCCCTGCCCAGCGTATCCTTCCAGCTTTATCTACCTTTACGATACTGGGTTCGTGGTTCATCCTTCGCCGCCACACGCCGTTCTCCTGCACGCCGCCGAAGATCGTCCTTAGCACTCGGCGTTCGAAAACCCCAAGAGCTTGCAAGTCCTCCTCGAGCATGAGGCGTGGACTACCGGTCCTTATAGGACTACCAGTCTTATGAGCGTTTTGTACATCGTACCGTATTGACTCATATTCTGAACACTTAAGGCCAACAGTGACTTCAAATGCATCCGATTGCCATATCGTAGCTGATATTTGTGAAAATTCTAATTCCTTCGCAATGTCTAACCGTTAGCTGTTTGGTTTGCTGATAAAATTGTTATTTTAAACTTGTTTAGTATTATTTTACTTAAAAGTATGTAACAACATTTCGATTCAAATGCCGAACACTGTGTTCATTTTGTCTCATATTCCGAACACCTTGATTCAAATTCCGAACAGCACGAATAAATCGTATTCGAATGCATAATTTCGCAAATAAATTCATCTGAGCAAGTTCTACTGGCCTTAAGCTAGAGAATTATCACTACTCCCAAGGTACAAAACAGATTGGAAAACTTAAAATTGAATTGCAATTGACTGCCATTTCGTGGTGATTCGATGATATATTTCAGCGAAACATTTCAACCAATTCGCCATACAAAAACCGAGTGTTCGGAGTATGAGTCTGTTCGGAATTTGAGACAAAACGGTACATTTGGTGCGGGGGTGAATCTTTCTTGACCACAGTTTCTTCTGGAGCCCATAGTAGGCACGACTTCCGCTGATGATGCGCCTTCGTATTTCCCGACTAACATTGTTGTCAGCCGTCAACAAGGATCCGAGGTAGACGAACTCGTCCACCACCTCGAAGCATCCCCGCCTATCGTAACACTGCTTCCTAGGCGGGCCCTGTCGCGCTCAGTTCCGCCAACCAGCATGTACTTTGTTTTCGACGCATTCACCATTAGCCCGACTCTTGTTGCTTCGCGTTTCAGGTGGGTGAACAAATCTGCCACCGTTTCAAATTTTCTCCCAATAATATCCATGTCGTCCGCGAAGCAAACAAATTGTCCGAATCTTGTGAAAATCGTGCCTCGACTGTTAAGTCCGGCTCTCCACATTACACCTTCAAGCGCAATATTGAACAACAGGCACGAAAGTCCATCGCTCTGTCGTAGTCCCCGCCGAGACTCGAACGAACTGAAGTGTTCGCCCGAGATCTTCACGCAGTTTTGCACACCGTCCATCGTTCCCAGTAAACACAAACTCGTATAGGATAGCGCATAAGAGTACAAATGTGGAGGCGATATACGTACTTGCTCCATATGGCTGTATGCAATATGTACGTATATCGCCTCCACATTTGTACTCTTATACTTTATCATATACGAATGTGTTTTTACTGGGTTGCTCTGATCAATCTTGTAAGCTTCCCGGGAAAGCTGTTCTCGTCCTTGATTTTCCATAGCTCTACGCGACCGATACTATCGTATGCCGCCTTGAAATCGATGCACAAATGGTGCGTAGGGACCTGGTACTCACGGTATTTCTGGAGGATTTGCCGCACGGAAAAGATCTGGTCCGTTGTCGAGCGGCCGTCGATGAAACCTGCCTGATAACTTCCCACGAACTCGTTTGCTATAGGTGATAGATGACGGAAGAGAATCTGGGATAGCACTTTGTAGGCGGCGTTTAGGATGGCGATTGCACGATAATTTTCACACTCCAGTTTGTCGCCCTTTTTGTAGATAGGGCATATAACGCCTTGCTTCCACTCCTCCGGTAGTTGTTCCGTTTCCCAGATTCTGACTATCAGCCGATGCAGACAAGCGGCCAATCTGTCCGGGCCCATCTTGATGAGTTCGGCTCCGATACCATCCTTGCCAGCGGCCTTGAGCTGTTGAATGGCATCCTTAACTTCCCCCATCGTGGAAGCTGGTTGGTTTCCGCTGTCCGCTGTGCTGACGTAGCCATCGCCTTCGTTGTCCTTACCTTCTGTGCCTGTATTCTCTGCGCCATTCAGGTGTTCATCGTAGTGCTGCTTCCACCTTTCGATCACCTCGCGTCCGTTCGTCAAGATGCTCCCATCCTTGTCCCGGCACATCTCAGCTCTTGGCACGAAGCCTTTGCGGGATGTGTTGAGCTTCTGATAGAATTTCCGCATTTCTTGAGAACGGTACAGCAACTCCATCTCTTGGCATTCCACCTCTTCCAGGCGGCGCTTTTTGTCCCGGAATAGGCGGGTTTACTGTTTTCGCTTCAGTCTGTATCGTTCCACGTTTTGCCGCGTACCATGCTGCAGCATTGCAGCCCGCGCTGCATTCTTCTCCTCTAAAACTTCCTGGCACTCCTCGTTGAACCAATCGTTTCTTGAGCTCCGTTCCACATATCCGACAACGCTTTCGACAGCGTCGTTAATGGCTGCTTTGACTGCCCTCCAGCAGTCCTCAAGAGGGGCCCTATCGAGCTCGCCCTCATCCGGCAACGCTGCCTCAAGATGCTGCGCTTTATCCATCCTGAGGCTTTCTTATCAGAAGCAAAATTTTAAACCAAAAATGTGATTTTCGATAATTTTATAATTTCTTTTGGTTGTTTATACTTCTCAAAGAACATATATTCGCAACATAATATTTTCGTGAATAGTTGAGATATGTAATCATATTTACGTAACAAAGAAGCCTTAATCTCGTGAAAATGAAGAGCGGCGTATTGTCCTGTTGGGGCTTATTACACCGAGTTACCCTACTAAATTCGGTTTCTCATTAACTATTTATTTTGATTATTTTTTTCGTTGGTCAGGGAGGAAATCCCCTTGCGCTCTGACTACGCCCGTGGTTGTATGTCCATCTAACAAAGTAGCGGTTGATCGCGGGGCGGCAATGATGAGTATCGATAGATTCCCGTTTTGTTCCGTTCGTTTTGTTCGGCTTCCAGTTCAGCGCGTGGTCGATCTGGGTATGAGTCATTGGATGAGGGGGGTTAGAGGAAATCATACTAACATACATTGTGCGTCTTGGGCAAACTTCACGCTTCCCCAACTCAGCAACGCATTCACACACTCTTTCCTTCTGCTTTTGACTGAAACTTCGCACTACTGGCAAACGGTCATATAGTTTGCGCCAATTTCGAGTTATTGAGTAACTTTATTTTTATATCGGCTGTAAAAAGTGTGTTTTTTTCTTTTCCCGCTAGTAACTTATTTCCCAACCGCCAATGGTTATTCGTACTTACCAATTATCTCATTTTCTGCTAATTCGCCTAATATCATAAACAAAAGGATCCCCGTCGGTTGAAATTATCCGCGAGTAGAAAGGCTCTTGCATATAGGCATATGAGACTTAATAAGCAAAAAAGTAGTCAAATGATGCGATGATTTTATCGCTTTTACCTTGTTACCCACTTCGAAGTCACGTGTAACACATCTACCCTCTAATGGTGGATGGGCGCCAACCAGTTTTGGGGCCCAATTCCATTATGGTGCATCTCGCCAGCTCAAACTCTAATCTATCTTCATCAAAATACGATCGTAATTCAAATTTCACTTTTAGGCGCAAATTGCTCTCAGACCGGGCAATGGTTTAAGTTCCGAAATATGTTTCAATTATAAGTAACAACCTGATTGGTTGGGCGCCGGTTTGTGAAAAGCATTTGGCAACAGGCCGTAAAAGCTTGCAACTCACCACAAGTTGGAGAACATGAACGAAAACGATCGTGGGAGCTTTTTCGAACACTGCTTCAGAAACGATCAAAAGCATTATCGTGCTTACAAGCTTTCAAGTGTATTTGAAAAGACGAGCTTTGGTCGTCGGAATGATTGCTGTTATACGAGTATAGCCGTTGTCGAAGCTTTCTCAATCTTACAAAGCTACTATGCGTTACATTATGTTTCAGATCGACCACAAATGGTTGACCTGATCGATGATTTTTTTTTTCGTTTGTGTTTCAAATTACTAGGAGTGTAAAAAAAGCTAAACTTTAGTACATTATGGTTTGTGGCATTGAAACAGCTTTCTAAATCAACCGTATGTGCACTTCAAAAACAAAATAAAACTTTTTAAATGGAAATAAGAACCAACTACTAGAAGTCACTTTGATCGTCTATTTGAAGCCTATCCATTTTAACCTTCCTTGTGCATTGGGGTCATTTTTGGCCAATTAGTACGCTAAAGGAGCTGTAAGTTAACTGAGAAAAGATATAGAAATATGAAGTTTTCTGACTTTGAAATAGTAGTTAGCGCAACAAGTTGCAGAGTGATGATTTCTGCAGCACGAGTCGTACATTTGTAAAAATCGAGTTCTATAAAGAGTTGTGTACAACACTTTTTTGCAATTTAGTAGAAGCAGGGCCTGGGGGCCATAATCTTGTGTGGGCCCTTTTTCTAGAAAAAAAATATATATTTTGATATTTTAGCATAGGCTAGATTTTTGTAATGTTTTATAAGTCAAACAATTTTATAACGTTAAAAAATACTGCAAATCCTCTATGAACGTAAACCAATTTGAAATTTAAAATAATGTAGGTAAAGTTTTTTTTTATATCTAATACATCCTAGAAGATTTTATATGTGCACAGGTTAAATTCAAAGTCTTTTGTCAATGTCAATCAATGTCAATGTCAACAACAAAATTCGTTTGACGATTCTCCTCTTATAGGTTTTCTAATTCTAATAATGCTTATTCAATTCATACTTAATATTCAAGTTGTTGAACAAACACATTTATGAAGCAGATTTGAGTTGTAAAAATGGCTGTAGGGCTGATAGTAGGTCTGTTTCTAGAGACTTGCCAAAAAACATTTTCACGAAATAAGAGTTGAACCAGCCACTCTCTAACATATTTCAGCTGAATAAACTGTTATTCAGCTACTAACGTTTGTTGGGTAGGATTCAATTTAAAAAAAATTCTGGATAGTCTCTATTTTTAATGGAAGATTTCTTAGATCTCTATTTTAATCAAAATGTTCTCTAGAGTCTCTTTTTCCCTCATTAGAATTGCAGTCAATCCTAATGCAAAATTCAACGGGCTCAAGAGAAAAAAATCAAAGACTTCAATGCAGCTTTTCGGTAGGTTCTTTAAAAAATTAATTTCACATGTCTCATGGAAAAACTTCAATTAATCTTCTAGTGATTTTTCCAAAGATTTTATCTGAAATACTTTCATACTGGGATTCCTTTAGATTGTTTTCTGGAGACTCCTCTACCAATACTTCCAGAATTTCTTCCAGTGATTTTGCAAAGGATGCTTAGAACTTTCTCCAAGAAAACATTGAGCACGTCAAAGATTCATCTCCAGTTATTTCCTCAGAGATTACCCCGAGTTTTTTTTTCCTAAAGACTATACTAGGAGTTCCTCCAGATATTTTTTTTTCACTAATCCTTAAACCGAACTCTACAGTTTTTACTAAGGAAATCGATGGAAGATTCACCTGATACAATCATAGAGGACTTAGGTCTTCCTTGAAAAATATCTAAAAGAATCTTTGAAAAAATTCCTGGGTAATTTCTATTGTTAGAGGAATTCCACAGCAAAACATAACTATATCTTCGGAATTATCCCTGAATCTTTTGGAAAATACCTAAATTCTCATAAAATTCCTAGAAAGAGTAATGAAAAACTACATACAGTATTACGAGTAATGTCGTAATGAAGAATTACAAAAAAAGAGATATGTCTGGCCTGATTTTTTTTTCTGATTAATTTTAGATTATATTTTGTTTTTTATCCTGTTTCCTGTTCGATCAATTTTTGTTTTTTTTTTTGTTTTCTGTTTGGTCTCTTTTTTGGTCCATTTTTTCCAGCTAGAGTTCTCTAAAGTTCCTATATTCAAGGCACTTAAACGCTACCAGCTCTGCAATGTGATCTAAAGAGTAATTTTCAAAATAAATAATTAAATAATTAAGTCATATTAATTGATCTGCAGCAACATAAATTGCATTTGAACCTAGTCTTAAACTTCGTGGGGAAAAGTTTCGTTGTAGTTGGAAAAGTCATGTTAGAAAATCATTAGGAATGGCACTCCACTTGTTTATTCAAATCGTTCTGGCGTCTTCCTTGTGCTTCTTGTTTTTCGCAAAGTCAAAATCCCTTTCTGAATGTTTGAATATTTTGTTTTAGCAATTTTACATATGAGAGTTTGTTTCCACATAACAGTCTTTCAAATCATATGATGCGTATCCGAAAAGTATGTGCTATTGCATTGATTGTAAAAAATTGTAAATGCGGCGCTGAGTAGGAGACCATTTGATTATTTTGCAGTATCTGAAAATTGATGGGTAATGATTTATTACGAACATTTTCGTAATGAAAAAGCATTGCGTAATGACTATTACGACACAGCATAATTCAATGCAGAAACGCAGCCTGCTACGATGAAGAAATACAAAAACAAACATTTGCGTGATGAAGAAAGTTTTCAGCGACCTCTAGGCGCTACAAAAAAGTTACACATTGTGCATTCAAGGGTCAAAAATGACCCATGACTTTGAAACACTTTAAAAAAATCTATTTTATCTTTAAATGGAAGATATGAAACCGGAGAATGAAACCTTGGACATTTTTTGTAAGTATGGCCACTCTGGACATAAGGGCACAAGAACACTTGGAACCTATTTCAGAAGGAACTGGTACATACCATTTCCAGAAATTTATAGGACAATTGGCTATTTTGGCTTCACAAATATACCATCATTAAATCGGAACAACAATACATAGGCGACATCCATTTATTTCGTAACGCTAAAATTGGAAATTTTCAACCCCCTTCCCCCCCTCCGTAACGCTTTTTGTATGGATTTTTTTTAATTTTGAATGAGTCGTAACGCTCGAGCCTACCCCCTCCCCCCTTAGAGCGTTACGTAATTTGTGGATGCCGCCCTATAACCGTTTATGTAAGGTCAAATAAGGAAAATTTCATAGTATATGTGTGGTACACGATTAGGCACTCGGAAAGTATATACTATAGTGTAGCGCATGCTGAACATATAACAGCAGTCCTGCGCACTGGCACTCACCGTGAGCGCCCCCAATACAGGCTGTTACTCGCAACCGCCATTTCATCGGCCTCTTTCGGCTTTCTACCAGCAAGCAGGTAAGACGTGCAGAATCGTGCTAAGCTACGTGGTCCCTTTTCCCGCAGTAATTCAACGTTTCACAAATGGCGGATCCTGCCAGGTGTTGCACTTTTTGTTGCAACGCAAATATTGAACCAATATCTTATAAAATTATAACAGTTGGGGAAAGGGACCAGTCGGAGCTCAAGCAGGCGACATGCATTTTGTTTTCGCTCCACAAAGTGAGGTTATTTCGAGTGAGAGATCAATGCGAGTAAAACTGGAAAATACCCTGAGTGCACTAGTAACTTCGGCAGGAAGAGCTTATTCCAAAGCCATGGGAAATAGCGGATCTTAAGTATCGCGCTGAGCGAGCTAGAATCGGCTGCGCTGAATAAATTGAAATCCATTGTGAAGCGGAACATAAGTATCGCGCTGAGACAAGTAAAGATTACAGAGCGGATCAAAGATCGCGCTACGATAATTTTGAGTCACAGAGCGAGTCGAAAGACTGCGCAAAAAAAAAAAAATGTCATTATTGAGCGGGTCAGGAGCACCGCGCTGATAAGATTAAAAGAATAATACAGAGCGTGTCTAACTGGCAGCGCAATTATTGTCGATTAATAAGGCTCTCCATTAAACTACTCATCACTACATGCATAGTGGAGCGGATTTAGAAGTCGCGCTCATGAAAAAAACTAATTGCGATTCTTATTCATGTGTCCTTTCTAGATAGAATCAAAAAAGCATTGAAATTCAGCGAAAACAGTAAAGCATGTCCAATAAAGGAAAATACGTCCGTCGCATTGTCGACTACGACTCAGATGACGATGACGATAGCTCGGTTGGTTGTGGTGACAAAACAGACACGGAAGAGATGGAAACTCACGAAACGTGTAACAGCGACTCTGATGAATCATCCATCCGCATCGGCACAAAAACCGATGACATTCGTAATGACAGAAGCGATTCCAACTCCGACAGCGAAACATCAAGTTCATCTTCTTATTCGACGAGATCTCCATCCTGTTCTCCATCAAAATCACCGCCACCGTTAAGTCAACACCACAGGAAAACCCAAGCAAGGCAGTGCTGGAACACGCCACCGCCGAACGATTCGACCGCATGGAAAAGATGATCGCGAATATGAATAATGCCCTGTCCCGGTTCCAAGCGAGTGCCGGATCAACACCAGATGACGACGCCGACTTGAGCTGGAAACTATCGAACGACGTAGACCAACGTGCAGGTGGTGAAAGCTCATCAACAAATATTCGTTGGGACCACTTGAAACCATTCCCTAGTGGTATTGCATCGTGTAAAATGTGGGAGGAGTGGAACAGCTACGTGGAAAACTTCGAGATAGCGGCTTCCCTAAGCAATGTTAATGACCCTGTTAAAAGGACCCAATTGTTATTCCTTTCTATGGGTAGCGAGCTACAAGGGATCGTCAAAGCCGCTAAGTTACGTCCAAGCTTGTCCAACTCCAATTGTTACAGAACATTTGTGACGAACATCCAAACCTATCTGCGAAAGATGACCGACACCGCCGCCGAACATGAGGAGTTCTCGAGAATGAAGCAAGAGATCGGCGAATCCGTGGTCGCTTTCCATGCGCGATTGACATCCAAAGCTAAGGCATGTAAGTACAGCATTGATGAGGACAGATTTGTACGAGCGCAGCTTCTAGCAGGCCTCCGGAATCGAGAGCTTGTGAGACAGGCCAGAGTGTACGGGCACGATACGGAGTTCATCGTTCAATCAGCCACTCGCGATGAAACGTTCGAGTCCGAAAGAAAACAACTGGATGGAAACCATGTGCTGGAAATCAGGAGCAATCGAAATGAGCATTTCAATCAGAAGCGTCCTATCAGAGGTTCCGGAACAGGTGGACCATCAGTGAAGCAACAGCGTAGAAGTGACACCAACCGACGACAACAAGGACAACGCTCACGATGCACCAGATGCTCCCTCTTTAACCACAGGAACGGACAATGTCCAGCGCTAACCCGAAACTGCAACGAGTGTGGTAAACGTGGCCACTACGCAGCGGCGTGTCGACAGAAGCAGGTCAATGCTTTGCAGAACAAGCAGAATTTCGACAGCTTCCGTGATAAGCCTGACGTCCCAGACGACGACAAGCAGAGCAACCAGCAGGTAACAAATGATTATTAATTTGTGTTATCATTTTCCTTAAGTCATGGCACACTAAGAATGATTTAACCCTGAACCCTCGATACGTTGAATAAAACACATGATAAACTAATTATTATTTTTTTATTCTGATTGTCACTTCTAATGCAAATCAGCTGGTTAATGCCCTTTCACTTGAGGACGTCATAGTTACCTGTTCAATTGGATCATCTACTCCCATTCGATTTCTCATTGATTCGGGAGCTGACGTAAATGTTATCGGAGGAAATGATTGGGTTTTGCTGACACGAGAAAAGCAAATGGGGAAAGCAAAGTTAGAAATCATGAAGACGATCGACAAAAAGTTACATGCATACGGATGTCAAGAACCGATGGTGGTCGAGTGCACAATTAAAGCCGAAATCACTACTCCTGGATCCATCCAACCTGCTATAGCCGCCGTCTTCCACGTGATTCTTAAAGGAACAAGGTCACTGCTAGGGGCGATCGACATCGAGTGACATGGGATTGTTGCACATAGGAAGTAAAATCAACAACTGTGAAATACGGACCAACAACCTATTTCCGAAAATGCCAGGGTTGAAGGTCAAATTTAGCATTGATCAGACGGTCCCACCCACTAAAAGCGCGTATTATAATGTACCAGCAGCGTACAGGTAAGATAAAACGATAAACATAAGCAGTATAAACGGTCTCCCAGAATGCATTTAAGGTGAAACTGTTTTTCTATATGATCCGAATGGGGGGCACTAAATCAAACAATATAGGAAAGGGCTAGTTCAAAGAAGGTTTCTATGCAGAACTATATATGTACTTGTAATTGATCGATTGGCATTCGTTCCCTCGGTAACACGAATCAATATTGCCATTATGGCAGTATTGTTGTTTGGCAAAACGTTTCACCTTAATTTACATGCATTAGCAGCCATGCTTCCTTTCGTTCATGGAACATCAATTCAGTTACCTATCAATTAGAGATAGTCATTACAGTTTTGATGATATTTACAGAGAAGCAGCGCGACAAAGACTGCGAGAGATGGAAGCACAAGGAGTGATTGAAAAAGTAACATCCGCTCCTGGTTGGATAAGCGGTATGTCCGCTGTTGCCAAAGGGCGGAATGATTTCCGCCTCGTAGTTAACATGCGCGCCCCAAATCGAGCGATTAATCGCGAATTTTTCAAACTCCCCTTACTTGAGGAAATGCGAGTCAAGCTCCACGGCGCAAAATACTTTACGAAGCTCGATTTGCAAAACGCTTTCTATCACCTGGAACTGTCCGAAGAGTCACGCGATCTGACCACCTTTATGACGGAAGATGGCATGTACAGATTCACCAGACTCATGTTCGGCGTTAACTGTGCGCCAGAAATATTCCAACGTGAGATGGTCAGAATTCTGAAGGATGTCAGTGATTATACAATCGTGTATCAGTGCGCATCGTACCTTCGTGCTGTGCGTACACGAATTCTCTCTGCTCTTGGAAGTTTTCTTAAAAACTACCTAAAGCAATAAAACAGTACTTTTCAGTGCTACACAAACAGTACTTTTCAGTGCTAAAATTAAAAACGGTACTTTTCAGTGCTACTTAAACAGTACTTTTCAGTACTACATTTTCTACTATTGATCCCTTTACGATCCTTGTTTGGACCCGTGCCTTCGATTTTTCGTTGGACCCGTTGGCGAAAGCTAGCGGTGGTAATCCTTCTTGGACACCGTCTAGGGAAAAAACCTCTCGAAGGTCACGTCTTTCTCGTTTATTAACTAAACATGGTATCAACAACTAACAAAAGGAAGGGTGAATCTCTGAATTCACTACTTCCTTCCAAAAAAGTGGGTTTTAAAACTGTCACTACACGTGGCAAGAATGGAAGAAAGGACGCTTCCCCGGAATGCGAAGTTTCTTCCAAGGGTGAAATGAATAATTGTATTGAAATGAGCAATCAGTTCGATGCTCTAGACAAATTTTCCGAACACCAAATCGAAGCAGCCTCTAGCCCAGGCTCTTTGGTTCAAGTGAGGAAGCAAAGAGTGCCGCCTATCGTGGTCAGTTGTTCCGAATTTGGGGGATTTTGGCAGGAGATCTTGAACTCCATTAGGGGAATCAAGGTTTCCTTCCAAATCGCAAAGAAAGGAGACTGTCGCGTTTTGCCGGAAACTCTTAAAGATCGCGAACTTCTTCTCAGATATCTTGAAGAGAAGAAGCACAAATTTTTTACTTATGACGACAAAACTGAACGTTTGTTCAAAGTCGTCTTGAAAGGTCTCTCAAGTGACTATAAGTCACCTGAAGAGATCAAAAATGGAATAAATGATTTACTTGGATTTTCCCCAGTCCAAGTAATCATTATGAAAAAGAGAACCCAATCTGGCATTGTTCGGAAAGGGCTTTCTCAAGAATATTATTTAGTTCACTTTAACAAAAAAGAACTAAATAATATTAAAGCTTTAGAAAAAGCTAAACTTATGTTCGATGTCCGTGTGACGTGGGAACATTTCCAGAAACCTGGAGGAAATTACCAGAACCCCACTCAGTGCCGTCGGTGCCAAAAGTGGGGTCATGGTACAAAAAATTGTCGCATGGATGCTAAATGCATGATTTGCGGAGGTTCTTCTCACGCTAAGGACGACTGTCCTGTGAAAGAAGATACCAGAAAATTTCAATGCGCCAATTGCAAGGGCCCTCACAAAGCTAACTTTTGGGAATGCATTTCACGCAAAAGAGTCGTTGAGGCTCGTGCCAAGCAGATGAAGGATAATATCCGTTACGATAACGGTCGTTTCCGGAATTTGCCTGGTAGAGTATCGAACAATGCTCATTTTTCAGTTAACGATCGCTTGATTAGGAATCATACCCACCAGGAAGATCATAATCATGCTCATTCACAAACAAATTTTAATCCGTCGGGTAGCCGTTCGAATCTTTCAATTTCGAATGTATCTACCCACGGTAAATCCTTTGCCGATATCGTAGCAGGTAATTTGAACTCTTCCCCTGTTCGTTCCATGAGTACCCATTCTACTTGTTTCAAATCAAATGGAAAAAACCCTACCGCCACAGGTAACTCCTACCCCGCTTCTTCGTCTACCGAAAATTCCAATAGGAAATCATCAGATGATATGTCTGCCTCTGATTTTAATTTTCTAACTGAACAATTGAATCTAATGATAGATGCAATGTTCAAAGCCACCACTATGACTGAAGCAGTCCAAGTAGGTGTAAAATTTACAAATAAAATTGTTATTGGATTACGTTTTTCTAATGGATCCAAATAATAATTTAAATATTTTAAATTGGAATGCTCGTTCTCTGAATGGTAAAGAGGACGAGCTGTTTAATTTTCTTACAGCTAATAACGTGCATATAGCAGTTATTACCGAAACTTATTTAAAACCTGGATCCAAACTTAAAAAAGATCCTAACTTTTTTGTTTATCGTAATGATCGACTTGATGGGGCATGTGGGGGAGTTGCAATCATCATTCATAGGCGTATAAAACATCAACTGTTTTCGTCATTTGAAACTAAAGTTTTTGAAACTTTAGGTGTTTCTGTTGAAACACAGTTTGGTAAATATACTTTCATAGCTGCCTATTTGCCTTTTCAATGCTCTGGACAACAAGTTAATTGGCTTCAAACTGACTTGCGAAAATTAACTCGCAATAAGTCAAAATTTTTTGTCATTGGTGACTTTAATGCCAAACATCGGTCATGGAATAATTCTCAAAGTAATTCCAACGGCAGAATTTTATTTGATGTGTGCTCTTCAGGATATTTCTCAATTCAATACCCTGATAGCCCTACATGTTTTTCCTCTTCTAGAAATCCATCTACGATTGACTTGGTCTTAACCGACTCTAGTCATCTTTGTAGCCAATTAGTTACTCATGCTGATTTTGATTCTGATCATGTCCCTGTTACATTTCAAATATCGCATGAAGCGATTCTCAATCCTATCAGCTCCACTTTCAATTATTTACGAGCCGACTGGAATATATATGAAACGTATGTTGACTCTAATCTTGATGTTAACATTTCTTTAGAAACTAAAATTGATATTGACAATGCTCTTGAAACTTTAACAAATTCCATTGTTGAAGCCAGAAACATTGCAATTCCAAAATGTGAAGTAAAATTTGAATCCGTGATTATAGACGATGATCTTAAACTCTTGATCCGTCTTAAAAACGTGAGGAGAAGGCAATTTCAACGCACTCGTGATCCTGCTATGAAAATTATATGGCAGGATTTGCAGAAAGAAATCAAGAAACGTTTTGCAGATTTAAGAAACAAAAATTTTGAAAATAAAATTTCTCAATTGGACCCCGGCTCTAAGCCCTTTTGGAAATTATCTAAAATCTTGAAAAAACCTCAGAAGCCTATACCGGCATTGAAAGAGGAAAACAAATTATTACTAACTAATTGCGAAAAAGCTCAAAAACTTGCTATGCAGTTTGAAAGTGCGCACAATTTTAATTTAGGACTTACTAGTCCAATTGAAAATGAAGTTACTCAGGAGTTCGAAAATATTCTCAATCAAGAGAACGTTTTCGAAAATGCCTGGGAGACTGATTTGGAAGAAGTGAGAACTATTATTAAAAAAATCAAAAATATGAAAGCTCCTGGCGATGATGGAATTTTCTACATCCTCATCAAGAAACTTCCAGAAAGTAGCTTATCATTTTTAGTTGATATATTTAACAAATGTTTTCATTTAACATATTTTCCTGACAAATGGAAAAATGCTAAGGTTGTTCCAATTTTAAAACCAGACAAAAATCCTGCAGAAGCTTCTAGCTATCGTCCAATCAGTTTGCTTTCCTCCATCAGTAAACTTTTTGAAAAGGTTATTTTGAACAGAATGATGGCCCACATCAACGAGAATTCAATTTTTGCCAATGAACAGTTCGGATTCCGCCATGGACATTCGACCACTCATCAACTTTTACGTGTAACAAATTTGATCCGTTCCAACAAATCTGAAGGCTACTCTACTGGTCTTGCTCTTCTAGACATAGAAAAAGCATTCGACAGTGTTTGGCATGAAGGTTTGATTGTAAAATTGAAAAATTTTAATTTTCCAACATACATTGTTAGAATAATTCAAAGTTATCTGTCAAATCGTACACTTCAGGTTAATTATCAGAACTCCAGATCTGAAAGACTTCCTGTAAGAGCTGGTGTTCCCCAAGGCAGCATTTTGGGACCAATATTATACAATATTTTCACATCTGACTTACCTGAGTTACCTCAGGGATGTCAAAAATCTTTGTTTGCGGATGACACAGGCCTCTCCGCCAAAGGACGAAGCCTGCGTGTCATCTGTAGTCGATTGCAAAAAAGTTTGGATATTTTTTCTTCATACTTGCAAAAATGGAAGATTTCTCCTAATGCTTCCAAAACTCAACTAATAATATTCCCACATAAACCAAAAGCTCTTTATTTGAAACCTTCAAGTAGACATGTTGTCACGATGAGAGGGGTTCCAATAAATTGGTCAGATGAAGTTAAGTATCTAGGACTCATGCTAGATAAGAATTTAACTTTCAAAAATCACATTGAGGGCATTCAAGCCAAATGTAACAAATATGTAAAATGTCTCTATCCCCTTATTAATAGAAAATCAAAACTTTGTCTTAAGAACAAGCTTTTGATATTCAAACAAATTTTCAGGCCAGCCATGTTGTATGCTGTACCAATATGGACTAGCTGTTGTAATACCAGGAAGAAAGCTCTGCAGAGAATTCAAAATAAAATTTTGAAAATGATTCTGAGGCTTCCTCCCTGGTATAGTACCAATGAGTTACATAGGATATCCAATGTTGAAACATTGGAACAAATGTCAAATAAAATAATCAATAATTTCAGGCAAAAATCGTTACAATCTTCTATTGCCACGATTAATGCGTTATATGTTTAGGTTAAGTTAGGTTAAGTATATTAAAAACTTTTTTTTTTCTCTTATAAGCAGGTGAAATCAACTCACCTGTAAAAAATCTGAACTGCTACGGCAAATGAAATGTAATATGTTGTTAACAAAATGTTAATAAAATCTTAGATTTGTTTTACCAAATTAGGATGATAGTGTTGTCTAATAACACAGAACACCTAGATATAAGAAATAATGAATGTAATGTTTGGAATGATACTAATAAAGAAAAAAAAAAAAAAAAAAAAAAAAAAAAAAAAAAAAAAAAAAAAAAAAAACACAATCGTGTATATCGACGACATCTTGATTTTTTCGGATACCCTTGAAGGTCTACACGCAACTGTAGGAAAAGTATTGCAAATCTTGAGAGACAATCATCTAACCCTAAACACATCGAAGTGCGAGTTTGATAGGACCAGGTTACAGTTCATAGGTCATGAACTCGATCAAGAAGGATTCCATATCGACAACGAAAAAGTTAAAAGCGTGCAAAATTTCAGAGAGCCCACAACACTGTCAGAGCTTCGTAGTTTTCTTGGGCTGGCGTCGTATCTGAGTCCATACTTGAAAAATTTCGCTGATATCTCTAGTCCGTTGTGGACTGCGACAACTACCAAGGCATGGTTATGGGGACCGGAGCAGAAGAAAGCTTTTGAATTAGTCAAACAGCACATCATCGATTGCACTGTATCATTAGGTTTCTTTTCGGAACTTGATAAAACAGTATTATATACAGATGCTTCCCCTGTTGCATTGGGAGCTGTACTTGTGCAGGAAGGAGAAAATCAATCGCCGCGCATAATCAGCTTTGCATCCAAGTCACTTTCATCGACAGAAAGGAAATACGCGCAGAACCAACGGGAAGCGTTAGGAGTTGTGTGGGCGGTAGAACATTTTTCCTACTTCCTACTCGGCAGACGCTTCACACTC
Source organism: Aedes aegypti (assembly GCF_002204515.2). Taxonomy (NCBI): domain Eukaryota; kingdom Metazoa; phylum Arthropoda; class Insecta; order Diptera; family Culicidae; genus Aedes; species Aedes aegypti. The sequence goes on from NC_035109.1 coordinate 112,154,387, forward strand.
CGTACAGATGCGCAAGGGGTCACATTCATCTTCAACAGATCACGGGAAGATTCAAGACGAGCATTGACGCGTGCTGATGGCTGGGCTATCAGATTAAGCCCGTACCATTACGACATTGAATATGTCCGTGGTATCGACAATATTGCCGATCCTCCATCCAGACTGTACAGGGGTGAAGACGACGCTCCGTTCGATGATGAAAACAGTCCGTGGGAAATAGCAAGTCTTGAGGCGAATTCAGTTGAGTTCCTTACGGAAGCGGAAATAAAGAGTGCTACCGATCAAGATGAAACATTACAACAAGTAATGAAGTCATTAAAAACGGGAGTGTGGTCTGAAAGCTTGAGGAGATATCGCACAGTTGAAAATGATTTATACATCCTAAATGGGATCATCGTTAAAACTGGATGCGCAGTAGTTCCAAAAGCCTTACAGACACATGCCCTCGAGGTGGCACACGAAGGACACCCATCAATAGCAAAAATGAAAAGTATTTTGCGACAACGCGTTTGGTGGCCAGGCATGCCCAAAGACGTAACTAGCTGGGTACAATCGTGCGAAACATGTTGCATCAACGGCAAGCCAGAGAGAACAACACCAATGAAAAGAGTATTCGCTCCAAAAGTGCCTTGGAATACAGTTGCCCTGGATTTCAATGGCCCATACATCAAATTCGGTGGAGTTCTCATCTTAGTGATAGTCGATTATAAATCACGGTACGTCATCGCCAAACCCGTCAAATCAACCAAATTTGAATGCGTTAAGAAAGTCCTTGACGACGTATTTCAAAACGAAGGGTTTCCCAAAACCATTAAAACGGACAATGGGCCGCCATTCAATGGGCAAGACTTCGCGGAATATTGCAATAAACGGGATATTTCAATAACTTTCTCTACGCCACTCTTTCCGCAGCAGAACGGTTTGGCGGAAAGTTATATGAAATTGATTAACAAGGCTATGGCAGTGGCAACTTCCAACAAAACCAGTTATGTCGACGAACTAAAAAAAGCAGTTAACGCCCACAACGCAGCTGCTCACAGCATCACAAAGGTTCCACCTGAAGAAGTAATGTACGGCCGGAAAATCAAGCGTGGACTGCCTTTGCTTCAGCACGGGAAGTCTGATTTTGACGAGGACCTTCTACAATACAGGGACCGTGAGGCCAAGTTAGCCGGAAAGCAGCGTGAAGATTCCCTGCTCGTGAATGTAAAGTTAAGCCGGGGGACGAAGTTGTCATCGAACGGCCTATTCGCACAAAAGGAGATTCTCGTTTTTCTCCGACACGATATACGGTGGTGGAAGAGAGGAATGGCAGTCTCATCCTCAACGATAAGTATGGGAAAGTCTCTAAACGACACATATCCCAAACAAAAAGGGTTCAACCATGGCGTAACGTCGAGCGTGATTCATCAAAATATTCCGGACCACCGACCAGCAATCTTCAGCAACCAGACGAGCAGCCCTCACAAGCATTATTCCGACCAGCACGCGACAGACGAGCACCAGGATTCCTCAACGATTACGTGAGAGTGATCGGAATCGATGAGTGATAGTTCCTCGGTGGTAATACCGTTAATTTGATCTGAAATAAAGTAAAAATGAATTCGAAAAGTAAATATTAAACTGCAAAATGTTTTACTCACCGTGGGAAAGTGGTAGAACAAATTACGAAAGCAAACATTGGAAAACAACGAAATGCAACGGTGACGATTTTTTCCTGGATTGCAAAGGAAAACTTTTGTTGTTGTTTACCGACCAACTTTGACGTTGCCTCAACTTTCCTTTCTCCCTTCTCTCTCACACTCTCATCGATCGATTTGACACATTTGACATGCAGCGAGACGAACCCAAAAGCTGCCCTTGCAGCATACGTTGACAAACTTTCCGAGGGGTGATGTCCGTGATGTCTGATGTGAAGAACACACACGGAAAGGAAAAAGTACTAAATTTGATTACACTTGCACAATGTGGTACACCTAGAATTTTTTTTTTTTGCGTACATCTTGGTTGTATTGTGCATTTGTGAGGTATATTAATCAAAATTTACATCTTCCCGAATGGCTGCAAATAAGTCAAATTCACATGTTAATTTAAATCAAATTTATTTTATTTTCCGAAGAGGAAGTGAGATGTGTGGTACACGATTAGGCACTCGGAAAGTATATACTATAGTGTAGCGCATGCTGAACATATAACAGCAGTCCTGCGCACTGGCACTCACCGTGAGCGCCCCCAATACAGGCTGTTACTCGCAACCGCCATTTCATCGGCCTCTTTCGGCTTTCTACCAGCAAGCAGGTAAGACGTGCAGAATCGTGCTAAGCTACGTGGTCCCTTTTCCCGCAGTAATTCAACGTTTCACAGTATAGTGAATTGACATCACTCATTTCATTTATTTAGTGAACATCTAAACAGATAATACTGAGTCAACAGTTTTACGCCACAATACTCGGTTCATGACCGCATCTCTTCATCCTCGGTTCTGCCCCACGCTCGCCAAATCGATGCGCACTTGATCGGCCCATCACGGTGCCCCGACAGACCGTTATTATGCAAAAAAATTGTCCATCAAATCTGAATACAGGGCTCGGTTCCTTATATTATTCTGCACCTCTAGGTCAATTTTTAAAAAAATCCCTAGGAGGAATCTCGAGAAATCTTGATTTGAAGTTTTTGACTCAAAATTCCAATATAAACCATATCAAAATTACGTAAAAGCACTGAAAAAACCTACAAAAATGCTAAGAAAGTTGGCCAAACTGTTCGCAACAAGCATACAATTGTTACCGTTGTTATAACTAGAAATATTTACAATTGACTTAACTTACCGGAGTGGCTTAAGTATGTTTTTACATGGCTTAAACCAGTAAACTTAGAATAATAGAATGAAATCCAAGACATAAGTTTCAATATGATATTGATGTTATGTTCTATAAACGTGAATTATTCAATACTGAATATTATTTATTTACAGCTCATTTTTTGACTTTCCCACTAAGTGACCAGCCCACTAAAGTCTGCCCTATTTATTTTGCTCAATAAAATTTGCTTCTCTGTATATCTGGTACCACTCTTGATGTTTACGTCTAGTTTTTTACCGAGTATTGCCCCCATCATTCTACGTAAAAAATATCCAGTTCTACATTCTCAGCCACAACAGGATTTTAACTACACCGAACTCAACTTCAGAGTAAACTTCAAAGAAATCCTCAATAAGTACTAATTAACAATCAATATCACTAGGACTCCCATTATCTAAACCTGCAATCATTTACTTCGTTTTAATAAAACCCATCGTCAATCTGTTTATTAATTTCTAGGTCGCGTTTGACTCAGTTACGAAAATCTAGATGTGGCAAGTTATCTCATAGACTTGTAAAGAATATGTTAATATCTTAAGAGGAGCAGGGAAAGCTGATTAAGCTTATAAATACAATAAAGTGTGAGAATTGTTGACGAGTGCATACTTTTTTTTTGTAAAATAACATGGAATTATAAGGATATGAGTTTCCAAATTTGCTGCGTTTTGTCGCATATACTCCTTTATGACTTTATTGGAATCGATCGCAGTGAAGTATCACACTTTTACTATTTTGAGGAGGGCCAGGATGATAAGCTGCCATTTACTCTATTCAAACGTATATGGTTGCATGTGGAGAAATAAACAGCCTCAGTTGTGTTGATGCTGAGACAGTGCTTGATGGGGATGTAGTTGAAGTTGTTGAAGAGCCATAGAACACTTGTAACGTGTGATAATGATGTTTTCCGTGTAGTAAAAACACATTCTGTTCTGGCTGCGACAATCTCCTTTTATGGATTACGTAACCAGCTTAAGGACCCGTAACTTCATTTCTACGTTGTTGCTTGGTAAAGGCTTATCTGACTTCATGGATCCATTCTTTTGTTAATAACTTCGCCAAAACACCTCACGATCCTTTATCATACAACACTGAAAAATATTTCAATAATAATTCAAAGATAGCAACAATAAATGCAAGCATGCCCAAATGAAACATCATTGTGAATTTGCCATGTATAAAACGCTGATTCTTGGCTCTCTAATCACACTTATTCAAGAACATGGGCAAAGACTATTAAGCGAATAAAATACGGCAAACTTCAGTGAGCTGATCATTTAGTGCGAATGCCGGAATAAAAAGTTGCATCAATCAGGTGGAGGTCAGCAGCCCCGTGGAAGACATCCACGTAAGGTAATTCTGATGTTGACGTGAGTGTACCAGAGCAACTATATCATTCCAGATCGGAAACGAACGTTTTATACTTGCTCTAATCGACTATAACGTAATCACATGCCTTACCTTTTAACCATTATTGTGCTACATTTATTCTAAGATCCTTTTTTTTTCGAAATAACAACATTATCAATTGTAAATTTATTTGTTTTACCTTTCAATCGGTTTAACGTAGAAAACAAAAATCAATTAAACTTACACTAGGAAACTATGAATAAAAAAGCATACTTAAGCCACTCCGGTAAGTTAAAACAGTTGTAAACATTTCTAATTACAACAACGGTTGTTGACAATCGTCAACGAGAAGGTACAGAAAGGAAACGTTTCCGAGAATTTAATCAGTTTATTGGAACAGGATTAAAATCTTCCTGCAAATGGCAATACATTGTTTTAGTAGAGTAATAATTAAATGAATCAGAATTTGACTTACGTTTAGTATTCCTTATTTTCTTCTTTTCGTCTGGTTTTCTTCGCAGAGTTTTCGCGCGATCCTTTCCTCTGTAATGTACGTTGTTCAGATGAAGATCTCTCCCAAGTACATACATCTTGTTATAACAAACTAACCTGTATACGTGAAGTTAATCCTGAATGCGTTACCCTCGATAAAGGTTATCCAAATAATGATAAAGATTGGTTTGCTACTAAGAACGTTATGTAGTGAATATGGTGACAAATTTCGAACAATTTGTTTGCCTTACCAGTATATATATAATAAGAGGAGATTTACTGGTATTTAAAGATCTACACACACGTAAGGGTGCAATTTTATATCCTAATTTAGCTGACAGACCCTTGAAATAATTTGAAATTAGTTATAAGGTATAATTCAATGATTCTGAGCAATCTGTACCACTTTAGCCGTAATCTGAATAATATTAGGTTCGAATTCATGAGAGTTGAAGGTAAATTTCACTTAGGCGATCTAATGGATATTGATCACTAACAGAATTCAATACTTGCAATTCATTCTCGTTCGATCTTGTTGTGACGTTGAAGCAAACATGACCAATCGACCCGTCCTAGAGTTGTAGGCCACATCTTGACAGTTAATCGATGATCTACCTATCGTTTGTACATCGACGCGCCGACCGAGGGGTCGTAACAACGGTATATATTTTATACTTATTAAAAACAATTCGATCAACTTTTTGAGCGTTTTTGTAGGTTTTTTCAGTGGTTTTACGTAATTTTAATATGGTTTATATTAGAATTTTGAGTCAAAAACTTCAAATCAAGATTTCTCGAGATTCCTCCTAGGGATTTTTTTTTAAAATTGGCCCAGAGGTGCAGAATAATATAAGGAATCGAGCCCTGTACTCAGATTTGCTGGACAATTTTTTTTCATAATAACGGTCTGTCGGGGCACCGTGCGCCCACCTAGCTCGCTGCGCTCCACGCCTTCTTGTACCAACCGGACCCAACGCGAACAACATCTTTGCAGGGAGACTGTCCGGCATTCTTGCAACATGCCCTGCCCATCGTATTCTTCCAGCTTTGGCCACCTTCTGGATACTGGGTCCGCCGTAGAATTGGGCAAGCTCGTGGTTCATCCTTCACCACCACACACCGTTTTCCTACACACCGCCAAAGATCGTCCTAAGCACCTGACGTTCGTAGACCAAGTGCTTGCAGGTCCTCTTCAAGCAGCGTCCATGTTTCATGAAATTGAGAGATTTACAGTTCCACGTACCGAGCTTCCTATCGCTAGTCCCTTTACGTCGCTGTGGTCTTCGTCGATTGTCCCGGTTCGTATTTTCTCGTTGATTATTCGTTGCTTGATGTTTTAACGGCTAGCTTGCAGGGCCTGACACCAACCCCCTAAATGTTTGGTGGGCCATAGGGCACAGTTTAGCTAAGAGTCTTTCTCCGGCACTCGGACGATGTTCAGCTGCCCCTGACATGGGGAACAGACGCTGTTATGAGCCGCTCCTAACATGGAGTACAGACGCTCCAGGTTTGCAAAAGCATGTCAGCATACGACCAGAGTTCCCACTGGGGTTGTTTTCCCGATTCTCCTTAAAGTTACTCGTACCCCGGTCAATACCACGATGAGGTAGGGATTGGAGTTGCCGGGCAAGAGGCTAAGGAACACACAAAGGGGTCTATTTTATTCCTGCATGTACGCGAGGTAACGCCATGCCCAGCCATTTACTGTGCCGAATTGACGTCATTCCACAACTAATTATACATGTTCTTAGACTAGCTCAAATAAAGCTCCAGGAATTCTTTCAGGAAAACCTACAGAGATTCTATCAAGAGTTCCTTTCGAAACATCTCCAATGTTTCCACCAGCCATTTCTTCAAACACTCTTCCAGAGATTGCTCCAGGAATTCCTTCGAAGATTCCTACCGGGATTGTACTAGAAATTCCTACAAGATAATCTCTATCGTAATCTCTACAGTAATTTCTCTAGGAATCCCATTAAGTATTTCGTCAGAGATTCCTCCGAAAATTCCTCTAGGAATTCCTCCAAAGAGAATTTTTGATCATTACTAGATTTTTAGACCGGTTCCGACAGGGCTCCAAGAATACCTTTATCAATTCCTCTAGGAGCTCTGTCGGGTGCTCCTCTAGGGATCAATCCATATATTATTCCAGGGATTTCTGTAGGAAAATTTCTACAAGGTTTCTTTTCAAGCATTTATTACAAAGATTGCTCCAGGGATTTCTTCAGGAACTTCTTCAGAGGTTTCTTCAAACGTTGTCCCTTATATTCGTATAGAACTTCCTCCAGAAATCTAACCAGGGACTTCTCGAAGGATTTCATCAGGAAAATCTGTACAAAAATGCTTGGCTTTATCCAGGAATTTTTCAGGGTTCCTAATGAATTATTCCTGTTATTTCTCCAGATGTCTTCAAGAATTTAACCAAGAGTTTCTCCAGAGGTTTCGCCAGGAATTCCTTCAAGGATTCTTCAAGAAATTACTTCAAGAATTCTCCCGGGAATAAATTCAAGAAAATCGTTACATGAATCGCTCCAACGATTTTTCCAAGTAGTCCTCCAGGAATTCTCCGAGAAGTTTTCCCAGAGATTCGTTATTGGCCTCCGAAAATTTCTGCACAAAATCTTCTTGAAATTCCCACATTAATTCTTCCATGAATTTAATCATAATTTACCCTAAGAGTGCCTTCAGCGATTTCCCCAAAATTTCTTTCAGGAATGGCTCGAGGGACTCTTCTATTAAAGAAATTTTTGAAAGGTCCCTGGATAGATTTCTGCAAAAATCGCATGAGAAATTCTTTAAGCCATCCTTTGAGGAACCTCTAAGGAAATTTCATGACGAAATCCTCCCTAGAGATCCCTGGATGATCCCCTTTAGAAATCATTGTAGTATTACATGAAGGAATTCTTGGAGTATTCTAATATCTGGGAGAATTCCTAAAAAAAAAATCTTGATTAATTCCTGGAAGATTCTTTGGAAAATTCTTAGAAAAAAAAAACTTGCAGGAGTCTGGATGAATACCTGAGGAAATCTCTGGAGGCATTCCTGGAGAAATCTCCGAAACAATTTTAAGAATACCCTGCGTAGAGATTTTCTGGAGTGATTTTTGGAGCAATTGCTGAAAAAATCCTGGGAATCGCTGGAGAGATTTTTTTGGAAGAATCCTTGGACTCGTCTCTGGAGAAATTCCTATACGAATCTCTGACCTGGGTAAATTACTGAATGAATCAATGAAAAGTTACCAGGGGTGGACCGCTGAAATGGAACTATGACAGATTACTAGGGTAAATTGCAGGAGGAATCCCTGGAGGCATCTCAGGGAAACCCTTGAGAAATTTACTTAGAAGAATCAGTCTGAAAATTATGCGGGAGGAGCCCCTGAAGAAATGACTGCAGAGATATTTCGAGAGAAATTACTGGATCATCCTTGGAGGAATTCTTGGAGAAATTTCTGGAGAAATTGATAGATAAATATCTGGCAGAATCAATGAAGGAGTTTTCCTAGAAAAATCTAGGTAAAGATTTTCTTAATTTAAATCCAGGAGATATTCTTAGAGAATTTTCTGATAAAATTCCTGAAGCATGATTCCTTGGTTGAGCTTTGGAGTAATTTCTAGAGAAATTCTTGTAAGAATTTCCGGATGAATTTCTAGAAGGCTAAAACAAATCTCTGAAGAAATTTATGAAGTATTCCGTAAGCTCATCATATAACCTGGAAAATGTCTAGGATGAATTCAGATTGAGATTTTCCAGGAGGTATTCCTTATGGAATTCTTAAAGAAATCCCTCAAAAATTTGTGAAGTGAAGAATCTTTGGAGGAGTTTTTGGTGGAAACCTGGAGAATTTCTCTAATAAATCCCTGGATTGATCCCTGAAGGAATCCATGGAGACCTGAAATCCACCAAGGGTACCTGGGGAAATCCCTGCATGTACCGTTGGAGAAATCCATTAAGGAAATTCTGAATAAATATTTGGAGTAATCGTTGAAGAGATTTTCTAGTGAAATCCCTAATAAAGACTTGAAGACATCTCTGCAAGGACCCCTTTAGAGTTTTTCCTGGATGAATCATTGAAGGAGTCTCTGGAGGAATCTTTGAAAGAATATAAGGATAAATCGCTTATATAATTCTTGAAGGAATATCTGGAACGATTCCAGGAAGAATCCCTAGATAAATCACAGTAGAAGTTTTATTTAAGGAATCTATGAAAGATTCACTGGAAGCATTCATGAACTTCTTGCGAATTTTCTGGATAAATCCCTGTAGATATTTTCCTGTAGAAAACCCTGAAATAATCCTTGAAGGAGTCCTAATAGAAACTGCTGGCAGAAATGCTGAAGGTATTGCTGGCGCCCTATTGGAGCTGGTCTCAAATAGCACAGTGAACAAAAGTTCTTCCTGGAGGAAAACCCTGGTAGAACCACTAATGACATCCCTAGTGGAATCCCCTGGCAAATCGCTGTAGAGATTACTGTAGATAACCTCACAGGAATTTCTTGTAAAACCGCTTGATAAATCTTTGAAGTTATTTCTGGAGAAATCTCTGGGAGAATCTTTGATAAATATCTGAAGGTATTTCAGGAAGAAATATATGAATAACTTCTAGGGAATTCCTCGAGCCATGTTTGAACTGGTCTCAAAACTGCGTTAGCGGTCAAAAAATTTTATTCGTCTGCGATAAAAAGTCTTTTTACTTTTATGTAGGTACAAAACAGTCCCCTTGTTAGAGACTTTGTGAACTAAAGATTCCTCAGATGAATATAAAAACGAAACTTTTTCTGAACACTGAGTCACTTAGTGTATGATACACCCAAACCATAAGGAATAGAAAATCACCTACCGAATCAAGCTTGCCAAAATGCTGCAATCGATGCAATTGAATCTCGCCAAAGTCGCACTCGATTGAGCTTGAAAATGCTTGGATGCGCGCCCAGAAGACATGTGCTCACTTACGGAAAAGGTGATCTTGCTCCACACCAACAACGTGCTGGCCAGCATGCGGTTGAGTAATGCCTACACAGGGCTTTTAATATGTATGCGGTAGATTGCAATTCATGCATGATTTTCCTCCGACTTCGTGTCGCTTCCCATCGTGGCTCAAAACCAGCATAGATAGGGTAGGTGTACCAATTATGGATGTGGCATGTCAAATCGCAATAAGTCGCGATTTTAAACCTAAGAACGACTTGTTGATGTTCGTTACTAGTACATTTCCCCGAATGACCTTTTTTCCAAATGAACCACTTCCATCCTACTTTTCCGAAAACTATGTTTTGGAATTATTTCTCGCGAAACTTTTCTAAAGGACCTATCTAACATTGAGAGGCTCTCTTTGTTTACTTTCTCTTTGATGAATAACTGAGTAACATTAACTTCTTCTATTGCGTTTTGACGTTGGATTACGTCTTACGGCAACATACTGGGGTACAATTTCGAAAAACGAAAAATCGCTCGCGTCACGAAAAGTGGTTAGATTTTGACTGTTAATCACTTACTAACGCCGGGATAGGTTTTCAAGATTTGTGCACCAATCGATTGAAAATCTCTCTACGAATCTACTCCAACAATGAAAACTATTGATTGTCATGACTAAACTATTGAAAAATTGGGAAATATCGAGATATGTCTTATTTTTCATAGAAAAGCACATTTTTGTTGCTGTTATAAGGTTTTTACGTTTTGAAGTTTACATGTACATGCAACTTTAACATTGATTTGAGCAAAGAGGAGAACATAGAGTTCGTGGTTCATGGAGAAGTACCTCAACCTCAAACTGGCTTCGAAACTCACTAAAGCAACCAATCTTAGTGGATTATGCGTGGACCTAACGTTCAACCGGAATCTTTGTTAGGGAGCATGCTCATGCTTCTTATTCCATCAACCGATTCTATCGGTGTTGATGTGGTAACCGAACCACCAAAATAATAACACACAATGTCCTTATTTAATTGACATGCAACAAATAGTATGAAAATTGATTGGATTTTTATAACTAGAATCTTTCATAAGTTTGTGACGGTCTCAAGCCAGGAAATAGAAAAAGCTAACGTTATCCAACGTCAACTTGGCGGTCGTATCTCGGAAACAACCTCTTACTGTTTTGTATGGAACGCTAGTCAAGGAAATTGCCTTTCGATCTATAGTGAAAAACTTCCCAAAAGCTTTAGTATTCCACTGTTATAATCGAAAAAGAGTGAGAGAGGAGAGAATCTCTCATTTGTACATAGGTCCTTTAGTAATGTTTAGTGAGATTTTTCCAAAAAAAAAAAATCCTTACATGTTCTACAAATTGAAAGCTATTAATGATTCTGTTGCCAAAATGTGTTCATCGTGCTAACTAGTATACGCTTAGATGAAAATAAGTATGTTTTTCAATGCAACCCGGGTGCGAAAAGTAACCGATGTTCAACAATATGTGTCACGTGCATTTCACTCGAATCGTTCTTGTGATAGCTTGACATGGATAAGTAAAGAGCACATGCTAAATAGTTTTATTGGGAGCGTTATGTTTGACGAAATATCATCTAGTCCAGTATGTCTGAACACCAATCTCCAATCGCATCACACTATAGCCATAGTTGGTACATCTACCCTGCTAAGGAATAACATTTTGTACGCTTGCAATCAGCTCGTTTGGGCCGAGCACCCATTGACTTTACAAGAGCCCCACTCGCAAAAGAGCCGGTTTCTGTAGAAGCAAAGCACTTCGCCCCATTTCTCTTGTATTATTCGATGTAATTTTCTTCTGCCTTCCACCCATTTTTCATTTGTGATTGACCGATAATCCACGGCGCTTTTCTGCGATAAACACACATATGCTGAAGCTGGCACACATATCTATCTATTGCTGAATCTACTGGACGGACAGGGAGAATGTGCGTGCGTATCTCCACCTCGTGCTCTTTCATCTCGATCGTGCTGGTCGGCGGCGCTCGCTAGGGTAATCACATCATTTTGCGGTACTTGGAAGTTCTGCACCGAACTGGATTCTCCTGATCGATGCACAGTGGCCAAAAATGAACTCAGAACGGCACCTAATGCATGCGGCGGAATGCGTTTTCAAAAACCTTAATAAGGGAAAAGCATTAGTTTTTGACCTACCTTTTTTGTTTAATTCCGACCAGACTCATATTCCGAACACTTGGTTTTTGTATGGCGATTTGGTTGAAATGTTTCACTGAAATATATTATCAAATTTCTAGAAATGGCAGTCATTTGAAATTCGATTTAAATGTACTTTAATCGAATTAATATTTTGGGAGTAGTGATGGTTCCTTAGTCCGAGGTCAGAAAAACTAGCACAAATAAATTTATTTCGAAAATTTTCATCTGCTTTCGATTTATTTGTGTTCTTCGGAATTCGAATCAAGGTGTTCGAAATATGAGACAGAATAAACGCAGTGTTTGGAAATTGAATCAAAATTTTGTTCCATATTTTTACACTAAAACAATAGGGAGAGAACTCCCAGTATAGGACTCCTAAGCTGCTAAATTCGTAATTTAAAATCTATTTATTTTATACGGTCTTGGTGCCTATTTATGATAAATGTTATCGTTTTTGTGGCAAAAACATAAATTTGACAATTCATATGCATTTTGGCATTGTATTTTGAATTTGCAACATTCACAACATTCACTGCCTAATATGCGATAAAAAATAACACATATTACGCGTCGTTCTGGATTTTCATTCTTCTTTTTTTATTGCATCATGGTCAATAAAAACCATGCAAAATGAATAATGGAAAATGAAGACGAATTGTGCAAAACTTGAAAAGATATCATGTAACATATGAAGCTGTCCGAAACCGGGAGACAGTAGGTGCTAGACCAAAATTGTATTTTGACCGTAATTATTTATTTATTTGGTTTTACAATGTAAAATTTACATCAATAGGCTTGATACAACCTCGCCAATAATATTTCGCCAATTCACTCGGTTCATGGCCGCTTCTCTCCATCCTCGACTGCGACCCACGCTCTCCAGGTCCTGCTCCACCTGGTCAATCCACCTGGCCCCACGCCTTCTTGTTCCAACCGAATCTTTACAGGGCTGTTGTCCGGCATTCTTGCCACATGCCCTGCCCAACGTATCCTTCCAGCTTAAGCTACCTTTAGAATACTGGGTTCGCCGTAGAGTTGAGCGAGCTCGTGGTTTATCCTTCGCCGCCACACACCGTTCTCCTGTACGCCGCCGAAGATCGTCCGTAGCACTCGGCGTTCGAAAACCCCAAGAGCTTCCAAGTCCTCCTCGAGCATAGTCCACGCCTCATGCCCATAGAGGACTACCGGTCTTATGAGTGTTTTGGTGCGGGGGTGAATCTTTCTTGACCGCAGTTCCTTCTGGAGCCCATAGTAGGCACGACTTCTGATGATGCGCCTTCGTATTTCCCGAAGCCGTCAACAAGGATCCGAGGTAGACGAACTCGTCCACCACCTCGAAGGTATCTCCGTCTATCCTAAAACTGCTTCCTAGGCGGGTCCTGTCGCGCTCAGTTTCGCCAACCAGCATGTACTTTGTTTTCGACGCATTCACCATTAGCCCGACTCTTATTGCCTTGCGTTTGAGGCGGGTCAACAAATTTTCCATCGTTTAAAATGTTCTCTTAATAATATTTATGTCGTCCGCGAAGCAAACAAATTGTCCGGATCTCATGAAAATCGTGCCTCGACTGTTAAGTCTGGCTCTCCGCATGACACTTTCAAGCGCAATATTGAACAACAACCCTGTAAAGGTGGTGTTCGCTACGAATATGGTCGGAACAAGAAGGCGTGCGACCAGGTGGATTGACCAGGTGCAGCAGGACCTGGAGAACGTGGGTCGCAGTCGAGGATGGAGAGAAGCGGCCATGAACCGAGTGAATTGGCGAATTATTGTTGGCGAGGCTTTATCAAGATAATTGATGTAAAGCCAAATAAGTAAGTAAGTAAGGAACTTTTCAATGCCAGAACGGCTATTGAACGGTTTAATGGAAGTTCGGTAGGCATTTTGCTGTCACCGAGCAATTTTAATTAAATAATTTTACAATTCAACAAAAAAAAATTACAGTGAATCTGTAAAACATTCTCGATAAAATAGTTGATTTTGTCTATTCCAAGTTTGCAGATCGGAGGTGATGTTTTCAAACTTGAAATTCATGAACGATACATCATATTGAATCATCAGATAACAGGTAATGTTTTTTTAAAGAAGGATGAAAAACAATTAAAGATGGGTTATAGCAACTAGTATTACTGGACAGCTGATCATTTATCACGAAAAATGTTTACATATTTAGCTTTCTACCGGAAAAATAAGCAGCTCTTAATATGTAATTTCACAACTATTTTAGTGATTGAGTGTTTTGAAAAATATCAGCATTATTATGCAATATTTTGACGAACTGAGAAGTTATGTCAATTGAACATTTGTTCTTGAAAATGAACCTACAGCTTTTGAATTGAAGCTCCTAAACACTAATTTCAACAAAAAAGGGTCCTACAGCCATGTTCCAATTTTCCACTTTAGTAAAGACTTAAGACATAAGTAAAAACAAAATCCTGGTTTTTGAGATGTTGTTACTCCGCTTGGCATAAAATTGAATTTTGATGTATATTGTTTCTTTTTCGTTTCCCTCTTGAAATTTCAAATAGAAACTCTTGACACTTTTCAAAAGTACAACCTCAGTGGAAACTTGTCGACAACGTGAACGGCAACCATGATCAAAAGTGTCAAGGCTCAAATTTGGACCATTTTTTGAATTTAAAGTTTTAATATGATACAGTCGTTATTTGGGCGGGAAAATTTGTCATAGTCTCAACAAGGACACGCTCTGTTGAGTTATTTAATAATATCAAGATTTTATAAAAATGGTAGGACCCTATTCGGCAAAATAATACAGCTAGGTTTTAATGATAACAATAAAGTTTATCTTAATTTCCTGAAAATCGTCTTTCATCCGATGTTCCAGCTTAAGATCCCCTTAATAAAGAGTATTGGCTGTTAGAGACAACTAATCCAATGTCTGATCTATTAGTTGTTGGATTAAATAAATGATATAGTAATAATAAGTAACATTTTAGTCGTTAGGAAGAAAACGTCCTGATTTTCCAGCTTTTTGGTTTGCTCCTTGATTTTGGCACCCTATTAACAACTTTAAGTTGTTGAAGTTGTTAATAGGGTGCCAAAATCAAGGAGCAAACCAAAAAGCTGGAAAATCAGGACGTTTTCTTCCTAACGACTAAAATGTTACTTGTTTCTCTTTTCCAGGTGAGAAAATTTTCAAGACCTACTAAGATTGGATTTGGTGTGTTTTGCCTGTGTGGTGCGGTGATTGTGCTACTTTTCCCCGAATGTCAGTTCCCCGAACGCCAGTTCCCCCAATTCACCCGTTTCCTCGAATGACCCGTTTCCTCGAAATATATAGCGGTTCAAAAAAGTGCAATAGACGGATTTCACGCCAACTCGACAAAGGGATTGGCAGCACCCCTTCAGAATTCAATGAAACTTTTTGGGTGTGAAGACTATGTGAAACTGAGATACTTTGCATATTTTGTTTTTTTTTTTTCAAAATCGATCTAGACTAACACTTGGAAACGGTCAAAGTTTTTTTTTACTCTTTTTTTATAAACCCGTATAACTTGAAAAAGGTAAGACTTACAAAAAAGTGTTGTATAGGGACTGTCGTGAAATTTCTTGAAGTTTAAGAATAAAATATAGAAAAAAAAAACAACATTTTCTAAACTGCAAAAACATGATTCTAACCCTTTCCAGACACCTGTTTAGATTGGTTTTGACCAAATATAAAATGAAAATTTTTTGTGATATCTTTCCAACCATAAAAAAAATCATCGGATTGTTAGATAGAGTTGATTTTCTCAAAAGCGGTTTGATGCGAGATCAATTGTATTTTATTGAAAAAAAAACTCTATATAATTATATTTTATTTCTTTCAACTACTCCCAATAAAACAAATATAATCTATTTGTGATTAAAACTCATTTATCACTTGAAAATATGATCATACTAGACTATTTAAAGTGAAATAAAAAAAAAATCATTTTGGACTTAAAAAGATCGATGTTAGAAAAACTTTTTCCCTAAAATATGCCCAATTTGCAATGAATGGACGACTTTTAGTAAATTAAATTACGAAACTTTTTGCTTAAGGATGATCGAAATCTGAAATGGCCGTTTTTTTTTAAATCGACTGTAATCCGTCAATAATAGTTTTCATTTGCAGGATGGTGAATTAGAAAGAACGATAAGCAATCAAACGAAGGAGGTATTTAGTCATTCTCGACTATACACATGTTGCCAAAAATGCTGGGGACGGTAAAACTCGTAAGAACCGCCAATCAAATAAAGAAGGGTGCATATCAGATGACCAGTACGTTCACCCCCCTGAAATGTATAAATTTATGACAAATATGAGTGCCAAAATTTTTTCGGGGAAGTCGGCTATTCAGAGAATTGGCATTCGGGTAACTGGCGTTCGGGGAAAAGTAGCACATCCTGATCCGGTAGTAGACGATTTTCTGTGTGATACGATAGTAGACGATTCCCTGTGTGGTGCGGTAGGAGCAATTCGAGGGCGGTTTGCAAGCTTGAAGCCTTTGTGAAACTTTGCCCGTTAGTTTGGCCTCTGAAATGACTCTTTGACGGAGGATATAATTCCTGTGTAGTGCGAAAGGAGAATAGAATTTCCTGTGTGGCGCGGAAGGAATATATCAAGATGACGTTATTCGCTTTGAATCATTGAAAATTGTTGCCTTCTTAGTTGCAGTTTGGTTCAGCTGAAGTTTGTTGAGTATTTTTTTAATTTTATTTTTATATTTTTCAATTCTTTTAAATTATAATAATACTTTTATACTATTTGTTGAGTTTTCATCATGGAAACTGATGATGGAGCGGGGTAAAAAACATTCTTCCTAATGATCCCTCTTCATCGAATATATACTTTCGAGTAAAAGTTTATCCGTCTAGTTTTGTAACGGTGTAAGAAAGAGAACCCTATCCATGTTTTATTGATCTCTTCTGAGATACCGTCGTTGGGGGTGACAATGGGTCAAAAAGGATATGTACAATTTATTTATTGAATAACTGTCGCAATTTAACTCCAATAAACTTCAAATTTGGTGTGTATGTACTTTGATGGTACATTATTATCTGTTCAAAAAATTAAAGAAAAATATTTATTCACAGCGGCACCACAAGTGAATGAAAAATGACCCAATCTCACCCCATAGAGGGGGTGACATTGGGTCACTGTAATTGAAATAACTTGTTTTTGAGAATATTATTGCGAAACCGTTTACAGCTGAAAGATATTGATGAAATACGATGCAAACAAGACGAGAAGATATCTAAGATGTTTCACAGGTATGATAAGCCCACTTAAAACAACGATTATACCAAAAAATGAAGAGCTATGAGAAAAATATGTAAATCCAACATTTATCGTCAAGTTAACATACATTTTCTTGTTTTTTCCCTTAAATTTTCTTCAAAGTCTCATCCCCATTACCATAAAGCCTATTCAGTTTCCCCAAAGGTGTACTGAAACAGTGATTATTTTTAACCTTCACAAATAGTTAAATTTCGATGCGACATTCCACGATCAATACATTTTAGGCAGATGTGGACGTCATAATCCCAGTATTTCAGCGATCGAACTCATTTGTACTTCCGTGAGATGTTTCTATAATATGAAATCACTGATAAATAATTAAATTTCGAAAAAAAAAATCCACTTGATAAAATTTTACGATGTTGCTGCGCACGAAACACAGTTGCTGGTTTGAGAAGTTGTCAAAATGCGTTGCATTGTTATTCAACGCACGGAATACTCAAGTAGACTTGTTTGATGTTTCAGAGATGTTGTATTTATAAAGAACAAACACTTCTTAATGAAAAAGAGAACCCCCGGCAAAGTAAAATGTCAAAAAAGTGGACTTGCAATTTCATTTATTATCGTTCTTGCTTGACCCAATCTCACCCCCATTTTTGATGTTTAAGACACCGTACCGAACAAAAAGAAATTTTTGTGGAAAAATCAAATAGATTCCGGAAAACACGTGTGAAGTGCAATGAAAAGACTTTCAACCTTCTACTAAAATAACGATAGAGGTCATAGTAAATGCGTAATACTTTACACAGGAGAAATTTAATGTGGTCAATTTTATCTAGTTTCAACATACAAGTTTATTGGTAAAGTAAACGAAAACTACTATTTCTAAAAATGTATATTGTGATGAATTACATGTAATACTATGTTCCCTAACATATGAATTATTAATTTTAGTAATATCAGCGTTATTAGCTGAAATATTTCATAAATCATAATTTTCCGTTTTGACCCAATCTCACCCCCTAGACCCATTGTCACCCCCATCGACGGTATACAAATTGTACACGTCCATTGAAGAAATTAAAAAAAAAAATCTCTGGACGAATTGCGTGTAATTTTTGGATCAAGAAATGATGCTAACGCTCTTCTTGAATCCAAATTTCTTTTTGATTCCTATCGCGTTTTTGCTCCTTCTAATGCATGCGAAATTATATACGATGAATCTTTGGATTGTGAAGATATCAAAATTCATGGTTCAGACGTTTTTAAGAACAAATCCATTTCTCATGTAAAGGTTTTGGATTATGTTCGGCTTTCGGCCTAATGGCATTCGGCTTAACCACATTCGGCCTATCGGCATTCGGCCTATCGGCATTCGGCCTAATGACCTGCAGCCATTGTAAAGCTGAAGCACAGTTTATTAGACATTAAAAAGAGAAATTATTGTATAATTTTTGGAAATTTCGACAAAGACTTCATTGTCAACTTTGTGGTCTGCAGCACGTTATTTAAGAAATTATAATTCTTCTCCAACTTGTAACAAGTACGCTTTCTAATTTAAGATTTATCCCTGTGATACATTAGTTCAATGTTTCCATTTAAATAGTTCTGCATGTCCGTTCGTTTTCTTTAAAAAAAAAAATTCGCCGCATTAGATTGTTCCTTCTGTAAAATTACCATTGGCTTACGCTTTCCCGAATTAGTTCCCTGCAGCAGATACACGCGCCTAAGAAAAGAACCCATGCCAGCCCAAATTGTCAGCGCGTGCATATTTGCGATGTCTCTCGGCGGACATCGACCTGCCCAAAAATCCTTTCAGGATCCAATGACCCTTCTCGTTCGGCTTGGCACACTCCTACCGAACTTGGGGGGAGAATTTGCCTTAACGTGCTAATGCGGCCGTTGGAAAGAGATGTCGCAATGTCATTGAAGTTTCGGGTCCAAATTTTGAGAATTTCACACTCGCGAAATTGGACTTTGTCCCGTTTGGCATGAACAATTGAGACAATGAATGCAATTTACATCAATGGTCCTGCAATTCGATTTTGACAGCTTTTTCGGTAAGATTTGAGAGTGATTGATGTCTCCTATTTTTGGGCATCACGATTGATATTTATTAAAAATTTACTAAAATAAATAACTCTTGACGTCGAAAGCTGATATGTGAATGAATAAAATGGAAGATAACATTGTATTTTTTTTGTAATTATAAATCAACTGTACCATAAAAACTTTGTTCAGTTATGATGACACTGCTGTATAAAACTAAACTTTGTTTTAAAATCTGCTCCGACCGTTCTTAATTCCGGGATTTTGAAAAAAATCCCTTATCCCGGGTTTTTGCCGAGTCGGGAATACATAACCCTCAGCTTGGTTTTGTTGAATAGTTGCACGTTTACCGCTTCGGCTATATGGGCCCCCATATATAGGTAAATTATAATATTTCAAATTAGTGGCTTTTATAAATTTCAGTTTTTGATCTGTTTTAGCCCACTATGCGCTGAATGCGATGAAGATACGCGCAGCTTGCTCATGGGTCGACGTTCTTTAGTAGGCCACTCCGCACCGAAGACGACGACGGGACGACCGGCGGTCAGAGAGTGGGTGACCAGTCGTCAGTGGACCATGAATAGCACCCGTGTTGGCCAACAAGTTGTTTGTTTGAGATTGTGATTGGCGCTAATGAAATGGCTCAACTTGTGGCCCAGCTCGACTAGCACACCGAAGACCTTGGGAAGTCTGGGATCTTCTACTGTGCCGGTGATGAGTTGCGTTGCGTTGGAGATCATGGAGATATGCATGCTTGCATGCATGCGTTTGGACCGATTGATGGCCGCAATTCAAGAACACCGAAGACGAGGATGCCGCCTGCCCAAGAGTGCTTATTAACGATACGTCGGACGACAGGAGGCGAGGGCAGTCTCGAAGAGTGTTTTAATGCAATAACACACTCGGTGCTCGGTGCTGGATAATTATTTGGAGCAGTCCACTACACGATGCAAAAAGCGATTGCAGGCCTCCGCCAACTCTTAGGAGCTTTTCAGGCGCAGCTAATGAGAGTGATATAGAGCCATTAGAGGGATTCTTGTAACGATCAGAGAGCGAATTGCCCGCGGTCGTTCGTTTCGAATGGATGTATGGTTTCAATTAATGTTGTTACATCTGGTATAATGGTGATGGGTCTCTATCGGTTCTCTTGAAACCTACTTGATAAATATAGATGTGATGGAATTTTACAACATACTGTAAGGGTGCTAACAAGGGAGCCAAATTGAGAACAGTTTATGTGGGTATCGATGTTGGAGATTACTTCGATTGGTTGCATGGTTGAATCGAATCTAAACTTGTGTACTTTGTAATTATATTTGTTCGACATCAGATAGAGCGGATAAGTACTTACATATGTCATTAAAAACGGTGAACTGGAGTTGGAATGCGTAACTATTCATGGGATTATTGCCGCAATAGGTTCGTCATGTTTAAATCATGTTCAAATTGTTGTAGAGCTTCAAGCGATTGATGAACCTAGAAATATGCGTGATGCGTGCTCTACCACGAAATATTTTAATTTTTCAAGGTTGCATATGAAAAATGACGAATCGGATCAGCTTCATACGCAAGGAAATGTTATACTTCATTTGAAACAATAATCAATCACACAAAAATGAGCATTCACATTTGTTTTTCTGATTTTTTTTATTAAGGCTAGTCATGCAAATATCGATATAGGCAGTTGGAACATCATATTTTCTGGTCAATAAATGAACATGGTCAGAACTGATTCATCCACACGTTTTAGATTCAATTCTGTTTCCAAAAATCGCGCTAATGATGAAGTCCTCATACTGCAACAAACACCAGATTCAAAATAGGTCTACCATTCTACCCATTCACATTGTCTGCACTGATCCAGCCACTCCGCCACATTCCAATCCGATCGTCGAAGGAGTGTGCGCTTCACGATCATCGCCTTGCAGGAATTCACTTCCTTGGAAGGTAAATATCGACGGCGAACGAGACATTAACAATTTTTTTTTTCGATATCTAGATTCTGAAAGCCAGCCAGCTCAATCCCAGTACCGTATTCTTGGGTCAAATTGTTTCCTGGGGTGAATTAGATCAGGTCCATTTCAAATAGCTATTCCTGTCAAGGATGCTTAATGTCTCGTTTAAATAACAGACATTCTATGTTTCCTAGTTTATAGATTTGGCAATATCCTAATTCACAAGCACAGTAAAACAAAAAGTTGTAAAATAGTGATCAATTCACCCCCAGTCTACGATACCCACCTAATCCCCAAGATGTTGCTACTGATGTGGCTCGCCTACAAGTCTACTTGGGATGCAGCCGCCTTAGCCTGGCGCACTCAGTTTGCTGCCGAGCCGACCCGGTTCATTGAAAAGCAACTCTCGGCCAGAAGTGAATGTGTTCTTACGGCCACATTCCACAGGCTAGTTTCGGCGGGGAGCGGAGTATTGATCGAGCAAGAACAAGTCAAGCAGCACAACAAACACGGTGTGGTTATGGAAAGGCACCACCAGACACCAACAACGACAGCGACAAGAGCCACTTTGGAATTTATTCACCAATCGATTCCGACCAATGGAATACAACAAAAGCCGGATCCTATTCCTGTCACTTTTGATTCACTTCGGCAGGGAAACAAGGATGCATCCTATATCGAATTTTGTTACAAATAACTATTTTTGTTTCATGTTTATGTGAAGTACACTGATTTGGTTTAGGGAATTTTAAGTTATAATTCAGTAAAAGGAAAAAAAATGGCTTTATATTTATATAAAAACATATTTTGTTTCAATGTTGTTTAATTTGAGGAAATTTGATTAGAATTATCTTTTTTTTTTATTTAATATATTTACTGCATTCATTTATTATACCTAGGTGTTTTGTGTTGGGCAGCACTATCGTCCTAGCTTGGTTAAACTTGATTGAGGGCGTAAGAAGCAAGGGATGTAATTGATATAAAAACGATTTTTATGAAAATCAGCTTTGACGATTTTCCAGCAATTTTTCATTCCATACAAATCATATGGGGGCCAATACCGAAAAATAAACTTCAAAGGGAGCAAAAATACTAGTATGGGAGTTATTGAAGGCAACGACTCATAATGTTTAGAGGAGATACAAAATTTCATTGAAAATTATTCTAAAATGCACTTCATTTTTGAATCATGAAAGTCAAAACACAAAGATTGTGAAACATAAAATGTTTGTGTTATTGACTCAGTTGTGAATGTGTGAACTTATGTGAATTTTAAAACATGAATCGTAAATTCAGATTGTCAAAATAGATCAGTAGATATATACAATCCGGTGCAAAAGTTTGGGTTCACCCACTTAGAAACATACAAAAGTGTTTTCTCCTTTTGTCTATGGTTACACGTCCAATTGAAACTCACTAAGACGCATTCGAATGGCAGTCGTGTGGTTAGAATCCGCTGCTACAAAGCTAAGCCATGCTGAACATGTCGGGGTTCGATTCCCGGTCGGTCCAGGATCTTTTCACTGGGCATAGAGAACCTGCCACACGATATACGTATGCGAAAATGACAAAGAAAACTCTCAGTGAATAACTGTGAAAATGCTCATTGAACACTAAGCTGAAAAGCAGGTACTGTCCCAGTGAACGTAACGCCAAGAAGAAGGAGATGTCATTGGAATAATAATCTTATGTGGATTTTTAAAGAGCGCTCACGACATTTTTTTCGGACAGATCTGAAAGCTATTCAAAATCAACGAAACATTCACTAATCAGGATTTGGCTCTAGGGGGGTTTTGTATACTTAAAGGTAATGTTTTTTTTTGAAAAGAAAACGGGGGTTAAAAATTTCGACCAGAAAAAAAATTGAAAACGTTTAGCGTTAGCGTTAGCGTAGTTACGGTATACTTCGTAGATTGGATACTAGCAACATTCATGTTTCTTTTTAATAATCTCATCCTGACTACTTTCAAGAACAAGGCAGGGGAGTATACCTTGTTCAAATCATAAACAAGAATACTAAAAGCATGAATATCGCTATATCCCGGCCACGCCCATCTTTACCGTAACTTGGGATAGGGGAAGGAAATGTTGATGTAGCACTTACTTAATGAGAGGCCACCGACTCAGCGACACCCTCATAAGTGCTACGGAGTTGGAGGTTGGGGAAAGTATATTGTCAGGATTCGCCTAGAAAGCTGGCGATAGACCATAAATATTTGTTGTTTAAGCACAAATTAATCTTTTGAATGCCGGCAATCAAAAGAGAAAACAATAGCTTATTTATAGTATAAATAGTATTTCGCGAAATGCTTGTCGATTGTGCAATAATATTTTTGCTCAATAACCAGTAAAAAGCAAAACCGATCCCTCCAGGGTCATCGGATTGTATAAAATAACGATACGCGTAAACAAAAATCACGCCTATTGAAAAACTGTACTGGGTGGTACTGTATTTTTAGATAATCAAAAAACGAAAGGAAGCATGTTCGAACTAAACACCCTAGGATAACACGGTCGGTTTTTCTGCTCAAAATTATACGAAAAGCAGAATTGATCCCTCCAGGGTCATCGAACGGTTGAAAAGCATCCACAACCGATTGTTAGTTGCGTAACACCCACCCGGACAGAATGCGCAATCTGAACATAATTATCAAACTCCGAAAATAACATTTTCCGTTCAAGAAACGATCAGAAGTTCCACGACGCGGACAAAAACGATCCGAAAGGCTCCCAAAAGAAAAAGTATCATACTGGAACAAACTCACCGGATTGATTCTCTAAATTTATGTGCTGCCTGTCACTTCCGGATGGTTCGGTGAACTTAGGGCAGCCTAAAACCATCAGTACTGAGGACACAAATCAAACAAATCACTTTTTCATTTTTCACTTTTCACTATTCCATTTCTGAATGTAAAAACTGTCCTGCTTGGGCTTCACGAAGCACTACCCAGCAAGACGCTCCAAAACAGGAAAAAAAATCTCCGGCGACGAAGACATGCGCGAAACTGTGAGCTAAATCTATCGGACCCAGAAAAAAAAAATTGAAAACTTTTGTAGATTTAAAAAAAAATCGAAACAACATTTGCAAACTCAAGCTGATATATGAATGGTTAAACGAGATTATAATATTCTAATATCTATAAAAACTACATCCTTTATAGATTGTTTGAAAGATCATTCAAGCTACATTCGTAGGCTTAGAGGGAGACGGGGCAGTATGGACATCTTAAGGAGTTTGTCTATTTTGACTGGCAAGATATAAATATAATACTATTTATTATATGCAGTATGCTTTTTAGAGGAAATGAGCATTAGGTAAACGTTGTTCCATAATTATAAAAAACTAATTTTGATTCTAAAACAAGGTAATAAAAAAGCTTATATTTGGTAGTCATCATCAAGCTAGCGGGGCAAAGTTGACACCCCTATGGGGCAGTATGGACATCTTAACATTCATAGGAAAATTGTCCCGCGATCATTCACAGTACCTCGTAAAATGAAGTACACATTCAGGAAATGTGTGATAGGTCACTATGCTACTAAAAATATAGTGAATCCGATTTTAGACATTTTTCGTAGTTATACAATGTTGCCTCCAAATTAGAAATCATCCACAGTTGACGATTTTAAACCGATTTGTGGTTCCGCATCATAATCATTGCATTAAAATCTGAATAATTTCAAATAGTTTTGTATTTGAAGATATATTTCTTTCTCTTTGAAGTGTCAGCTTTACTCTGTCATCTAGTGTCCATTATGCCCCAACAGGTAAAGAATTTTTCATAAAAGCTGCAGAAAAAAATCAACTATATAAGGTACCGCGGGGCAAGTGGGAACGAAAAAAACGATAGTTCAAACAAATTGTTCAATCAAATTTTCAAATGTCAATATTTTTCAAATCCAACAACACAATCACGTTTTGGCCACATATTTGCTGGAGTGTGCATGAAACTACAGGGTGTCCGCAAATTATCCGTACAAACTTTAAAGACAATCAAGCATAATAAATTCAATATTCTCGCATGGTTTTAAACATTGGCTTATTATATTCTTAAGAAGAAAATTTGACACATTTCCGATTTCAAATAATTGCACAACCAACCCAAATGTATTGAGGTGTCTTAAAGGGAGCTGTTTTCCGAGCTTAATGATGGAAGAGAAATGTCCATACAACTCACTGGATTTGAACTGTACAATTTTCTATTTCCAGTCTAACTTGAAGCCACTAACCTGTAAATTACTTCAAATTATAATAGGGCATTTGGATTCATCTCATTTAGGTTTTAGAGAAAACACATCTCCAGTATGACTAGCAGCCCTCAGGAAAAACGTCTCCGAAAAATTTAAATTTGCCTATCTCAGTAATAAGCAATTATTTCGAAATTTTTCAGAGTTGTATTTTGTGTTAACATATAGATATATTATAAAAGGTACATGGACATTGATTTTACATTGTTTTCAATGCGAGATCATCTTTCCAATATTTTGCTGTTCGTATAATTTGCGGACACCCTGCAATCGAATAATTTTGAAATTGTGAAAACCTTGGAAGAAAGTTTTAGAATGAGTCATTGGACGCAGTTACCTCGCTAAACGGGGCAAGTGGGACACATCCAATTTCATGCGTCAATCCACATCAGTAAGTCAACCATTACAATAATAGGATTGATAAGTCATGGATTTTAAATTTTTAGTACATATTTGATGTACATAAGGGATCAACCATAAAATACGTTACGTTTTAGGAAGAAACCCTTTTTTAAATAGTATGTCACCTCACATTTAATGTTAACTGATAATTCCTCAATAAAAGCGTAAAGAGGAATTAAACATGTTCAAAATATAAAATTTATAAGTTGTTAATTGAAATGTAGCACATAAACAATCAATAATTGACGAAATTATAAATATGTTATGTTATTATTTATATGCATGGCAGAAAACCACCTTATGGGGTGGAATTGTTTTCCATCTCTACTTAATTTGGTAGAAATAACAAATAAAGTTTAAATAAAATAGAAAAGTAATCTTTCTCATGATGCATTTCAAATTTCAGCTGTGTGTTTGTTCAACTTTGATGTCGTATTTCAAAAATAAAAAATAAACAATAATGACACTTTTTTTCTCCCTCTTATGCAATTACGTAATTTGAGGTTGATCTTTTTTGACAAAAATCATTTGTTTGAATGTTTTAGTGCTACTCTCTAGGAAAATGTATGAAACGTGAACGAAAAGTTTTGATTCTGGTTTTTGTTTTGATAGGTCCCACTTATCCCAGGTACAAATATATTTTGGGGTAAGATAGACCATCGAAAATTTCATATGAAATGAAAACAAAATACTGGTTTATCGTTAGCAGCTTGTAATAATACTTAAAATTATAGCTTACTGATGGAAATTCGATTTAAAACACATTTATTTTTTGCGAGTCAATGCAAGACGTGAAATGTTTCACAATTTATCATGCAAGTTGAAAATGGCGCTGAACTGACAACTGTTACATGAACCACATGGTAATAAAAATAACAATATGTTTAGTACTAAATACATTCCTTGTCATTGTATCTTCAACTTTCTAGAAGAATACCCCCACGAAAAACTTTTCCTATTTGAGCTATGACGAAACGCCCCACTTACCCCGGATTCTCACTTGCCCCGGGGTACCTTACTTGAATACAGCAAAAATAAGTCAAGATTCAATCAAAAACTACGTTGTGGGACAATTTGCAGTCATTTGCCTAAGAAACCTTATTTGGTTAGGTGTGAATATTATATTTTTTGAACCCAATTAAATCATGCTCAAATTTTTGATACAAAATCATGGTTTAAAAATGTTGGTGTTCATACTGCCCCCGGTACCCATACGTTACGTTATACGTTACAGAGTCTTATCCAACATAGTCTGTGCTGTTCCCCAAATATATTTTCGTTTTTTTTACCAACAGAATGATCTTTCAGCGCAATAAGTTGCAGTAAGAAGCATAGTTGGCCAAAGTGCAAATATTAAAGCATTTCCAGCTTGTTGGCGAATGTTGTACGGAATCACCATCTCCCTCAATATATACTAAAATTTTGAATTGTAATCAAAAAAAAAAAACTAAAAAACAAAACAATTTCTCAGGAAATTCACGACCGTGAACGGAAGAAGGTCATAAAACTTGGGCAAATGCTTAGCCAACAAACATATTTTTTATGAATCTATGACAAAAAGTCAAAAGACAGAAGGTCGAGAAAATATAGTTATAATAAAACTTTTTTACAGAGTAAAACAACTTACTGATCCGGTGTTTGTGGATTATCGTGTTAAATTTCAAAAATATGTTTTATAGTTCTTAAATTGTATTTATGCTCTGGAGGGGATTTTGACCCCCAAAACTCCCCTTGGTTGCGCCGCTAGGACGAAGAACAGAAGGTCGAAGAACAAAATGTCGAATTGACAAAATGCCGAATGGAAAAAAGGCCTAATGGATGAAAGTTTGAGAGGACAAGAGCTGGAATGTCCAGACGGGTTGAAGTTTAAATGGATAAGTACGAATCTATGAGAAAAGGTCAAAATGGCAAATGATCAAAGAGGAAGGGAGAAAGAAAGAAGTAGGGACAAACATTAAGAACATTTATTTATTTTTAAGAAGGAAATAATGCTCACCAAGGTAATTATATTCGTTTTTTGTCCTTTCGAGTTTTTTTCTTCTACCGTTTTGAACAAAACTTCCTGATTTTGAATGACAATACTCGTTTTGAACATTCTAAGACCTCTGATGGATACTGCCCTCTTAATGATTTAAGAAAGATTTGTCCTTCTATAAAAATATACTGTTTTTCAATTTGTATTTTAAATAATTATTGAAAGATTAATGTAATGACATTTCAATTGTGATTATTTTTATCAGATGTGAGAATCTTTAATAAACATCGGCTTCATGGAATTTCTTCTCCAAAAGAATTGCTAAACAGCTGAAATTGGATCTCCCTCAACAATTTTGACTCTATAAGCTTCTGCTCTTCCCACCTTTTATCCCTGCTACATTATAATCCATTTCCATTCGTCCTCCATTCCGACCTTTTGTCCATTCGATATTTTTTCCAAATCGATCCTTCGTTCATTCGTCCTTTTGATCATTCGAACTTCTGTTCATTCGACTTTTTATCCTTCGACATTCTGTCATTCGACCTTTTGTCATGGATTCCTAAATCAACGGTCCCTGTAATATCTAGGCATGGAGAGTTGGCTGTAACCATTTTGTGCTTTATGATGCAATACAAAAAGATGGTGGTAAAATTTCTGCAATTATTTGCTTAAATTTGGTTCACATTTTGAAGTTGATAAAAAAAAACATTCTTAGAATCGTCAAATATCTTCTACCCATAATGATGATAGTTCCAACAAATAAAAATAAATATGTACAATTATTCAATAGGGGTCCTGATCTTTTGTCCAGAAAAATACAAAAAAAAATTGTAAGGATCTTGATCATTCACTAGACCCTCCCCTCCCTATAAACGGCCACATGGTAAATGGATGACCCCATAGAATAATATATATGTGCATTAAGAAGCAGAAAGCGAATAAAATCTGTATAGATGATTGCAGCTTAATGAAAACTGATTTAGTTACCTTTTGTACACAAAGTCAATGATTTGGGACTAATCCTTGACTCTTAGACAAGATTGACGCATCCTGCAACAGTTGAGAGCTGTCCTTGTCACGTCCTTGCGAGTGCTGAGGAATGGGAAGGAATGATTAATTAAACACCTACTTAAGAAAGATGCAGAGAACTCTAAGACCTGTTATAGGTGTTACGGGATATTGTGGAATGTTAATGGGATGGGAAAGGCCATAGGATACGTTTGGCAGACGTTCTGGCACCTATGAATAATATTTTGCCATTAGTTTATATTGGAACAAACTCACCGAATTCTGCATTTGAAACCTCTCTACCATCCACCGTTCAGTCGACCGTCGAAATAAAGTTTTCTTTACTCGGGATGGTGTAAACGATTCCGATGGCATGAGTTGCCTTAACAAACCACTGTATAGCAAAACGCGTGACTGGAAAAATTGAATGCGAAAAAAAAACAAAACCGCATGCTTGGGCTTCCGAATTGCACTCGTAGCGTAACCACTTAACATAATCTTAAAAACACATTTATTTCTCAATCCGTCCGGGTGGCGTAGAACCGTTGACCGAAGTACAAGCGGAGTCACCAAAGAAAAAAATACAGTCATCTCTCCCTTACTCGATTCTGAAGGGACCATCGAGTTAGGGAGGTATCGAGTTACAGAACACAAAACCAGTGCAACTGCGATCTAAGGGACCATCGAGTTAGCAATGAAAACTAACTTTTACTACACGGTGTTCAATAAGTTCGAATACAAGTTTTCATCATTGCGTAGGTATGCGCCATGTACATATTCTGCATTGGTATTGGTGTCAGCTTTAGCTTCATTCATACGCTACCGAATGTGCGCGGTGTTGACATTCTGTTAGTTGTTGTTCGTTTGTTACGCGCGATGAAAGAGTATCGGAACTTCGTAATTAAGCGTTTTTTGAACGGTGAGCGACCCGGCGATATATTCCGGCTGCTGAAATCGCATGGGGTCAAGCGGAACTTTGTCTACACGACCATCAGGCGATACTGGGAGACGTCCTCGACCAATGACCGTGCGAGATCCGGTCGGCCGCGTTCAGCGAGGACGCCACGGGTCATCAAGATCGTGAGGGAGCGAATTCGGCGCAAAAAGAACCGCTCAATCCGGAAAACGGCTGCAGATCTCAACGTTTCCATTGGAACCGCTCACACCATACTCATCAAGGACCTTGGTTTCAGGCCTTACAAAAAACGTAAGATCCATGGCGTTTCGGAGGCTACCAGCAAAAAGCGGTTGGATCGAGCTAAGAGGATCCTCTCTCGGCACGCTGATCAGGAGTTTGTTTTTTCGGACGAGAAACTGTTCGTGCTGCAGCAGCCGCACAATGTACAAAATGACCGGGTGTGGGCGCCATCGAGGGACAGCATTCCTGAATCCAATATAAACATCCCTCGGTTCCAAAGTGCCGCGTCAGTGATGGTTTGGGGGGCAGTATGCAAACGTGGTAAGCTACCCTTGGTGTTTATTGAAAAAAACGTCAAAATCAACGCGGCGTACTACAAAACTGAGGTTTTGGAAAAGGTTGTTGCCCCCAGTCTCCGAAGCCTCTACGGCGATGAGCACTGCGTGTTCCAGCAGGACGGTGCACCAGCCCATACGGCAAATGTGGTTCAAGCCTGGTGTCGGGACAATTTAACCGACTTTCTGGACAAAACTTTGTGGCCTCCCAGCTCCCCGGACTTGAATCCTCTCGACTTTTTTGTTTGGTCCTATATGATGGCGAAGCTGAACGAATACAAGGTCAGCACTTTGGACCATTTCAAGACGGTAATTCTCAAAATCTCAAATTCGAGAAACGTTTGAAGCTCGTTAAGGAGTACAAAGGGGGGGGTCATTCCAAGAGAAATGTTGTAAACGTTCCTTGTAAACATAGCTTTTAATAACATAAATCCAAAAAATAAAAAAAACATGTTTTCATTTTTTTAACAAATTTTGAAAGTGTATCCGAACTTATTGAACACCGTGTATGGTTCTCTAACTCGATATCGAGATACGGAATATCGAGTAAGGGAGAGTTAACTGTACGTGGGTGCACAAATATTAACAACTCCTATCAGAAACGACAAAAGTACATAAAAAAATGCACCTGAAACGATATCCACATCGAACCTGTTCCATATCGATATTTCAAAAAAAAAAAAAAAAACGATCGATGCTCAAACGAAAAATAATTTGGAGCATAACAAAACACGACCGTTCGCGGGAAGCGCCTACTACGATCATCAACACATTAAGTTGTTATTTGTAGCAAAAAATGTTTTTTGCAATCCTTCTCTAAATCATTGATAAATTTTCAAAACTTCTACCGTTTTATGTGAAGTGTTTCGGGTCACTCACTATGAAGCAGCAAATCATCCATACTTTCTGACGTACAATAGATTGTCTTGCCCCTCTTTGCCCCTAGAGGAGTAAATTCCATTTTCATTTTTCATTATAATTTATCTATTTCATCATTTAAGTCTGTATAATGCGTCATACATCGTTTAAAACTTTGCTGAAGTTACTAAAAGGAGCTTAAATATGTATCTCTAGTTTAGGTGTATACATAAATGTCTGCATTACAACCATTTTTTTTTTGCAATAATAGCCTTTTTATTTGATTGGATGAAAAAACCTTATTGAGCGGTTCCACAGAAAATGACGACTTTTTTCCCAAATTTCATTTTTATATTTTTTGATTTGGATGAAATTTTGCACATGCTTTCTTTATGCCTCAAAAATGCCTTTTTGCATCATCGGCTCGCCATTTTGACTCTAGCCTTACTTTTGAGAAGGGCCTAAGAAAAAAATCCTTAATAATTTTCAAAAAATTATAACTTAGAAACGGTTTGTCCGATCAGTTTGGTGCCTTCCGCAAAGTTTTAGGTTATCTTAGGTTTTAGACTATCTGGAAAAAAATATACACTGTAAAAAAATAATGTTGTAATTTTTTATATATCGAAAATAAAGCTTGAAAATCAATTTTTTCAAAAATCGTATTTTTGATTTTTTTTATGTTTTTATATGTTAAAGTAGACAAAAAATGAAGTCTTTTGCATAGTGGGTCAAGATGGAGAAATCATGGACAAAAAAGTTATGATTTTTTTAAAAAAGATTGATTTTTCAATATGGTCTAAATAAACTTTTTGAATGCTTTTCGACCCGATTTTATGAAAGTACGCAACATTTTCAACAAAAAAGATATATGAGAAAATTTTGCTAATTGCTACCGAAACATTTGAAAAGTTTGTTATGACCATTTTCAACAAATTCACCTTTTTTTTAAAAAAATCATAACTTTTTTGTCCATGATTTCTCCATCTTGACCCACTGTGCAAAAGACTTCATTTTTTGTCTACTTTAACATATAAAAAATAAAATAAAATCAAAAATACGATGTATATTTTTTTCCAGATAGTCCCAACAATAACCTAAAACTTTGCGGAAGGCACCAAACTGATCGGACAAACCGTTTCTAAGTTATAATTTTTTGAAAATTATTAAGGATTTTTTCTTTAGGCCCTTCTCAAAAGTAAGGCTAGAGTCAAAATGGCGAGCCAATGATGCAAAAAGGCATTT
The DNA here is from genome assembly GCF_002204515.2 of Aedes aegypti. NCBI lineage: Eukaryota > Metazoa > Arthropoda > Insecta > Diptera > Culicidae > Aedes > Aedes aegypti. The sequence continues at coordinate 112,186,626 of NC_035109.1, forward strand.
TTGGGCATAAAGAAAGCATGTGCAAAATTTCATCCAAATCAAAAAATACAAATGTAAACCGACATTCGAATTCAAATGGAACCGCTCTATTAGGACAAATGACACTGAAAAAATAATTTTAAAATTCGACGGTCATTTCCAACGGGATGATATCAGGTATCCTATATAGTTAATAGATTACCATTATCTAGCGATTTGGGACGTATTTAAAGTTTTTTCCAACCTTTGTATGAAGGCCCGCCACTGTGCGATGACTTCTATGGTGTGAGTAGAGATGCGTGAATGACTGATAGAAATAAATGAAAAGTTAAATAATGTGGTGATGAAAATTGTGTCAGAGCCCAAATTACACTGCGAAATATGTTTTTGTCTCCAGCCCCAAAATACCGCTATTTACTTAATTAAGGATTGCTAAATTCATCGCCATTTTCAGAAATATCATAGCACGTCTAGTTTTTGAGATATAGGCTGCTGAAAATTCAAAAATTGACTATTCCAGCCAACTTGCATGCAAGTTTGCCAGCTTGTAAGGCAATTTATTTGTTTAATTTGCCGCAGAATTCAAACTTTTTGTGCATACAAATACTTATTTTTCGATGGTTTATAGAACTATTGTATTTGACCATATACAAGAAACGAAGAATTTTGTATGGAAACTGCAAGCATGTCGAAAAAATCGGTTTAATCGAAATTTTATCGTGCAATTTTAACCAAATTATATCCGAAATTAAAGTTAAAGTTCTATTTTGCATGCATGGTGGATTATATAACAAAAAGTTTGATGAATTGTACTTTAAATTTAATGTAAACATCAATAAAATCGTGCTTTATACAATTTTTGCGACCTGTAGCTAGAAATTGTGACGTGTTTGAATATTTCTGAGAATGGCATCAGATTCAGCAACCCCAAATCTACTACAGACACATAATTTGATCGTTGAGACACGCAAAAATGTCATTTTTGTTACGTTGTGTTATCAATTATTACAATGTACAAACTATTGATTTATATTTGATAAAACTCGCATAAAATAATTTTTGATAATGGTTCATCGCTATTGACATGAACACGTGTTTGGAAAATATGTGTAAAATTCACAAAACTGGTTTTGAAAATTTGTGAAACGATTATGGTTATTTTCCTCCTAGGCGCCTAGTTCTGTAGTGAATTAAGCTCATAAATTAGCATTCAAGATGTTGAATGCAAATTGACTACATGCAAATTTATCAACTTTAAAATGCATATTAAGCAGTCAATATCTTAAAAACCATACGTGGTATGATATTTTTGAAAATGGAAATAGATTCAGTGACCTAAAATCAAGTAAAAAATATATTTTCATGCTAAAGGCAATAACTTGTTTCACTGTGTAATTTTGTCAGACATTTGCTCCCTTGTTTCAACATTAGATATTTTATGTAAATCATTATGCTATAGTACTATATCAGGAATAAAGTTCAGCATCATCTTCAAAATTTCATTTTGGATTCTCTATACAGCTTTCTTCCTGGTATTAAAACAACTAGTCCATATTGGTACAGCATACAACATGGCCTGGCCAGCCTGAAAATTTGTTTGAAGATCAGAAGCATGTTGCTAAGTTTTTATTTTGTATTAATGCGTGGATAAATACATTTTATATATTTGTAACATTATGCTTGAACGCCCTCAGTGAGATTTTTTAAAATCAATTTTCATCTAGCATAAGCCCTAGATACTTCTGACCAATTTATTTGAACCACTCTATCATCGTAGCAACATGTCTACTTGCTGGTTTCAAATAAAGACCCTTGGGATATGTGTCAATAATATAAATTGAGTTTTGTTAGCATAAGTAGTAATTGCCAGTGATGGGAAATGTACTGTAGCAAACATTTACCACCTCGACATTCACATTTTTCTACACGACCATCAAAATCCAAAGCAAACCATGACCGTTCAAAACAAAAAAAATGTCACGGCTCTTCAAAACTGTGATCTTCTTCTTCGCAACGTTTTTTTCAAACCCGAATGCGAAATGACTCGAGCACAGTGGTGACCCGATTTTTCCGGTTTTCGGGGTTTTGCATTTTTGCTCGATAAAGGCAGCATGAAATTGAACTTGTTTATATGTATCGCAACGGAATAGTTGTGCTCTTGCTGTTAGCGCTAACAGATTTCAATTAGTTGAAAACACAAGCGAAATATTAGCGATTGAATGATTTAACATTTTTTTCAATCATTCACCTCGAGATGGCTGCCCGAAAACGGTCATAGTGGAGGGACAAAAAAAGTCAAGCAGAATGTGAACCGTTGGCAGCACAACGCCTGATGGTATTGATGCTGCTGCTGCTTTGTGTTTTGGTTGACTGGCAGAATCGATGAACTGTGGCAAATTGTGATCACAGTTCTCAAGCCTGGTAATTGCACAGTTAATTAATGATCAAGTTGAAGATTATTCCCGCCTAAGGAAACTTGCTGTTATAAACTTCAAAAACGTCAAAACCTTATAACAATTTTATTTTTTTTATATATTTTATAGGCATTCCGTGCTCGTGGCCACTACTGTGCCGGACTCAGTTGATCTGTAGCTTCTTTATCGATACAGATCTATTTTCAACTTATCTATATTTACATCTAGTTTCACTCTCTCCTACTATTTTACTCTCACACTGAGCAGGTAGGAGAGAGAGCTCTGCTATTAGTGAGGCTAGCTGCCTGCGAAGAGGATCAGTTTGTCTCAGTCACCATCTGATACTGACGGAGGATTGATGTGCTCACCAAAGCACGGTCCTCCGTGAGGCGTCTTCTGGTGGCTGGACGGGTTTTTTGTGGAGGGGCTGGGAATCGAACCCATGACCTTCCGCTTATGAAGCGAAAGCGTAACCTCAAGGCTACAGACCCCCCTAACCTTATAACAATTAGTAGTAATCTTCCATTTTTGCAAGTATGCGGAAAAAATATCCAAACATTTCCGCAATCTTCTACAGATGCTTCACAGGCTTAGGGCTGCTTTGAGGAACACCAGCTCAAGACTTTTAGACTTGGAATGCTGATAATTAACCTAAAGTGTACGATTCGACAGATAAGTTTAGATAATTCTAACAATATATATTGCAAAATGAAAGTTTTTTATATTGCAATTTCTCGCCAAAAACTGTCAAATGCTATTTTTATATCTAGAAGAGCAAGACCAGTAGCCTTCATATTTGTTGGAACGAATCAGAGTTGTTATACGTTGATGAGTGGTCGAATATCCATGTTGGAATTTGAACTGTTCATTGGCAAAAATGGAAATTTCGTTGATGGGAACCATCATTATGTTGATAATGATATTTTCAAAAAGTTTAGATAGCTTGAAGCTTCGGCTGGATTTTTGTCCAGTTTTTAAATTGGTACAAACTTCTCATTTTTTCATTTGTCAGAAAAATATGCCAACTGAAAACATTTGTTGAATGATAAGCTGCTTTCTGGCAACTTCTTGAAGATAATGTTAAAAAAATCCATCATTGCAGGGAGCTTCCATACATATTTTTTTCTAATGATGGTTCTCAGTTTTTAGCTACAGAGTGACAAACTCTGTTACAATTCTGTTCCAATCCACTGATCGGGATGCTCTATTGACTGTGATGTACCTACTTCTACGACATAGTAGCGTAATTGGAGCGCGGAAGGGGTTTGGTGCTTGATTCTAGCGTATAGACACGATCGGTTGATGAGAAGTGGAGGTCTCATTAAAGTTTTTTAGCTTGTTGTATAGAATGAAGAAGCGACATCAACAAAAACTGATGAAGGATCTTGCGAAAACCAGCTGACGAGAGCCGATCAACGCCGATTTTTAATGGCTGAGTGCATCTTTGTCAATGATTCATCTGTTCGCGGTGTAGATGCTGTGCAAAAATGTTGTTTGAGGTTTCTCGTTGACGCTGATGGAGTTGGCTAATTTTCTTTACGACCGGTTTTTGTGGGAATGCACGATGCTCACATAAAACCGCAAAGGTCATGTAGATTTGTAGAGGAAGTTTGCTACTCCGATTGACGTAGATTGTTTTAGAGCCAGGTAATGTTTGATCACTTTGATTATTTGTCTTGCTAAAAACCTAAATTTAATCAAAACAGCTCAACTTCTGCCCTTGTCGTTTCCGTACCGTAGCCGTGCCCAACCCAAATAACATTCCTTACAGAACATATTCGCACACTCCCTCATCAATCAGTCACCAATCCCGCACAATCTGTCTCCACCGCCTAAACTGTTAAGGATCGGCGTTCAATTAAATCATTAAACAATTCATAACGCATAGGTTTACCTCAGCTCAATCCTTCGCATGTTTACTTGCACATTCTACCAACAATGCTCCCTAACAGCAGAAAAGGAGCGCGATTATCATTACACACGTGTGCGAGTCGGTGCCTAAGCGACCTAACTCAAGATGGCATAAATTACCTCATTTATTCCGCTATGGATTGTTGCTGTTGACACTCCTTCTTTTGGCAGTTGCAACCCCCACAGACGCGACGCAGCCGCGCACAATGGTCGTGCTCCATATAAAAGGCGGCCAATATTTACTACTAAAAATGATTTTGAGATTTTACCGTTATTTACAAAAAATGTACACCAATTCTGTGCCTCGTGCCTCGAAATATATAGTATTCGTGCACCTTCTCCGTATTGGGCCCAGATTGACGTAGCGGTAAACACGCAGCTATCCAGCAACACCAAACTGAGGGTCGTGGGTTCGAATCCCATCGGTCAAAAATTCTTTCGACAAGTAAATATTCTCGATTTCCTAGGGCATAGGGTATCTTCGCACCTGCCAAAAAATGGCCAACTGGCAAAGAAAACTCTCAGATAATAACTGTGGAAGTGCCCATAAGAACACTTAGCTGAGAAGCAGGCTTTGTGACAGTGGGGGAGTAACACCAGAAAGACGAAGAAAAAATAATGATATGAATATTAAATTCTGAGCAATTTAAAAAAAAAATAGCATCTTAAAGTTAAATATAGGCCACTAAAATGACCCGATTTTATCAGCCCCTTTTTCAAAACGTTTTTCAACTCCCTTTCAAAAATGTTAACAATAGATTAAAGTTCTTTCTATTATATAAGTTATGCATATTCATAGTACCTTGAAAAGGATTTAGATAGATTTAACAAAAAAAAAAAAAGATTTTGAAACGGTGGCAACAAAAAGATCTTCACGAAAAGGGGAGAGCCTTATTTTGTCGCTAAAGGTGATAAAACTAGTTTTGGTCACTCTTTTTTTTATACCGACCCTTGTGAGCCGTGCTAAAGTGGTGACGAGCTTGCCCTATCAGCTGCGGCTGCCACTCCTAGCTGCCAGGATCGAACGGAGTTGCAATGAAGCTCGATACTCGATCGGGTCTCGAACGATGAGATAATGTGCGCGCAATGAGCCGTGATAATTGTCGACACAGATTTTGCGTATACTTGGCGGAGATGAGGATCGTAGAAAATGGAAGGCACTTGTGACTAGGTCGAGTGGATTTTACTTAGCCGTAAACGATCAGTCAAAGCGCAGCGTAAAATAGCTCGATAAGTGTAAATTAGCATAATCTTCTTATGTGGGTGGTGCTTATAATAAAATTTTGTAAATTACACTTAAAAAGTTGGAGGGGTTGTGTACAAGACACGACCGCAGTGTTGACGGTGGATAACCTTAGGCTGGTTCAAAAAGGATATGGTTTCGAAAATGGTCTGAATGAAGGGCCGATTACACAGCGCAACAAAAATGACATTTTTGCGTGTCTCAAGGATCAAATTATGTGTCTCTAGTAGATTTGGGGTTGCTGAATCTGATGCCGTTCTCAGAAATTTCCCAGCACGTCACAGTTTTTAGCTACAGGTCGCCAAAGTTGTATAAAACATTGGTTTTATTGATGTTTACCTAAAATTTGAAGTATATTTTATCAAACTTTTTTGTGATCTTATCCACCAAGCATGCAACGAGGACTTAAACTTTCGTTTTAGATATATTTTGGTTGAAATTTCATGATTAAATTAAGTAAGCAAATAGAGGTATTTTGATGCTGGAGACAAAAACGTGTTCCGCAGTGTTATTTGGGCGGTTTTACACATAGTTCAGTTTAAAGTTTAAAGTGTTACATATTCGATAATTCTGCAAGTCGATGGTTTCTCTTGTTTCTCATTACCAAGCTCTCATTAACGGCACCTTACATTGAAATCACAAAACATCAGCAAACTTAAACAGTGCACATTCGAATAAGCTTCCCCTTTTTCCTTTTCTTGCTATAAGCTCCCGCTCAGCTTAATCCAACTCAAATGACATAATTTTTATGCCATTCACGAACAAGTTTTCGCCGTTCGTTCGTTTCTACCAGTTTTTACAGTTTTTGCCTCAGATTTCCAAATCGCTCCAACCGCTTACACGTTTGGCCATCGACTTGGTATGGTTGCACTCAAGAACACGCTCGATCGATCGGGCGAGTGTTTTAACGCCAAACAACCACCACTGTTAAACCATCGCCAATTCATGGGAATGGTGAAGAAAAATTCCATCCACATGATTTGCATGAGCCGCTGGGTGTCTCATCCATCCATAGGGGGGGTTGGGTGGACTTGATTCCCGTTGGCACTTGATCTCGCCCTATTTTCTTGGAATCTAGAACACAGTTTTATTCAAAGTAATTCCGTGCAATAGTTCTATACGAAATACTTTTTCAGAGCTGTAAATCAATCAAATGATACCTTAAAAATATTTCGAAAAATGTAGTTAGTATTGAAAAAAATATGCAATCTTCTATTGTTACGATGAGCGCTTTGGTTTATTTGTTTCTTCTATAAACTGCTCGGACCTCCACCCAACCACGCACACTCGTCTCTCCACAGTCTCCCCTATCGAATGACGATTACCATAACTACTACTGAATCGCTTATCGATAGGCTACCCGTGTCGATCAGTTGCATCAGAAACGGCAGCGATGAAAAATTGCGTGCCGATCGTCGGGAGATTTGACTGATCGTGGATGCCATTGCGGGTGATCGGATAATTGAGAATTGATTCAAATTTTATTTCGCATATCGGTTGCGGTTTTTCGATAAAGCACTTGCCGAAATTAACTTGTGTTCCGGAGTGTTGAGTAACCAGTGGAAATTCTCGCAAGTTTGTGTTTTAAATTGATTTGATGCACAATCTACGTGGGTGATGGGATTATGGCATGATGTTTTGGTCAAAACAAAAACAATGTATCCTGTTTCCAAAATATGGGTATGTAATTCAAAGTTGTTACGATGAAGCATCATCTTTTTAAATTTAAATTCGTTAAAAAAAAAACAATTTCTTGCAAGACCTGCACCACAACTTCTACCAAATCTGAATTTTGAATGTACATAAAATTTAATTCATGGTCTATCGGCAACAAACTAATGAAATTCTATTCAAAAAAATTGAAGTTATCAAATATATTCTAGTTGGAAATGTATTGTATAGACTAGTTGATATTTGTTGAAGATGATTTACAGATCGGTGACATTGGCGTAGGAACAGGGGGGGCCAGGGGGGCCTGGCCCCCTCCAGAATCATCCAGGCCCCCCCCAGAATTTTTGATGGTAATAAAAATAAAAATTTGAAAAAATAAAACAATTTAGCATGAAGCAAAATCTTCTGAATTTTTACGTTATTTTATGTTGTACAACTATAGTGAGAAAACCTCGCTTGTCTTAGACAACATCAGCGTGGTAGTTCTGACTTCGGTGAATCGTACGACAACCGAAAGCTTAACCGTCCGGCTGTCGATCGAATAGCTACTGTTAGAACTAGCTTCTTGTGATATACGGTAAGTGCAATTTTTCGACATCTTTGTTGCAAAAAAATACCGTGGTACAAAAAGGGTTGATATCCTGGAAATTTGATCCCAAAATTCGTCTTTTTCTGAATAATGCTGTTTCAGCATAGAGCAGAACATTCACTGCATTCTCATGTGTTTGGAGGAATCCCTTCTCGAGGTGTCCGGTGATGAAGATTTCCCTTAAAAGAATTCACTAAAGAAATCCATAAATTAACTATAACTCGTACAGTGTCCGAAAACAAATAAATAAAAAACAAGACGAAATTACTGAAGGAGATTCTCAGACAATACAAAGCAGGGAATTTTGTCAAAAAATTAGGCTTAACTTTCAAGACTTTCCGGCATGGCCAAGTTTCCTTTAGATGAATAACAGAAACTTAACCTGGTATGAAAAAATGTAACAAAATCGACCATAGTGTTTTAATTCAGCAATCGATTTTATCTTTGATTTTGATTCAAATTATTAATTATTTTTGCATTAATAAATAAATTGCTTAAACTATATTTTTCCAGGACAACTTATTATTTCATAATATTTTTGATTAATTTCCAACAGAAATTTTTCAAAAAATTTCGATGGTCTTTATAGAATTTTAGTATAAATAATCAAATTCTTCAAGGAATATTTAAGGGTGGCCTCAGACCTTTTGCAAATCTCTTGAAAATTAGTCAAATACAATTGTGAGGCTTGTTTATACTTTCATCGCAACTTCCTCCTGGTTGACATCCATTCCTTCTATGTATAATTTTTATTAGCAATTGATTCCGGAAAATTTCCCCGGGTTTTACCTAAAAAATGTTAATTATTTTTCAAAAGTTCAGTTTTTCCTCGCAATTTTTCCAAAAAAAACATTGATTCTGTTTAACCTAACACTGAGATAATTTGCTGAAAGTTGTGTTAGAAATTCTTCTGTAAATTTGTTTATATCATTTTCCAAAAAATGTATTACAATTTCTTTCGCGAAGTTCGGCAAAAGTCCTTAGGAAATATTTCCAAAAAACTGCACGAATTGCGTCAAAAATTCTTCTATTTTTTTCTAGAAATTTTGCTTTCAATCTCCGGATTATCTAAGAATTAGAAAGAAAATTGTTGTTGTCTCTTGCCTCCGAATTTTCAGAGGAAATTTGTTAAAACCCCCCCGGAATACTTTTGCTTCTGAAATTAGTATTGCGGTAAAGGAATCTTTAGAGAAACATGTAGCAAAATAACTGGGAAGAAGGAAGAGATATATTAAGATATTATTGAAGGTTTTTGTCTTGATCTTCCTTAAAATACTTCATTAGAATTAATTTTACCAATTATTGACAGAATCTTTATTCTTTGTTTGAATTTTTGTGCGATACGAGAGTGGATTCTAGAGAACCAAAAGTCAAGGAAAGATAGATTTCAATGATTATTTCTAAAGAAGATTTTGATGGACCTTATTGAGAAATTTGTTTTATGCGTAAATTAATTGTAGAGGTTGTAAGATTATAAATTATCTTTCATTGTGCCATTGCCCATCTATTGTTCTACCTGCTTTAACATTTTGTGGTTAACCCTTCCTTCGCATGACACTTTGATGAACTTCGTACAAAAATCTTTCTATACGCCAAAAAGCAACATTTTAAAGAATCTAAATATAAGATGAATCATGAGTTTTGAAAGATTGCAGTATTTTTATACGTATAGTTCCTGATTCGTAAAAGTCCATCAGGAGATCCTCATCAAATTTTCAAAGTACCGTTATCCGGGGGCAAATTGATCACTGGGGTGAATTTGATCAGGTCGGTACCGAATAGCATTTGCTTTCAAGGATGCTTAATGCTTCGTTGCCATTACAGACATTCCATGTTTTCTAGTTTATAGATGTCTAATGATGATTTTAAGCTATTTCATTTTTATTAAGGTCAGTTTTGCATAGAAATATTCACAGTTTTTGAAGGTGTTAGCAATACTGTTGGAAATGTCGGTACTAAACAATCCGTTGGTGCTAAGCCAGCATGTAAACTTTGAGTGTTAAAATTGTTGTGTAAGCTCTAGTGTGAACTGCTGAACTCATTTTTGAAATCGTACAGCATTACAAAAATAGTTTTTTGCTCATAAAACCGTTTATTCTCGACTAACGTGCTTATTTCAAGGGAAATTGCATACATTTAGGCGTTTTATGCAGATTTATGAAGTTTAATTTTGCAATAAAATGATGATATACACGAGTTGTAAGCATTTTGACATCATTTTCTGATTCAGGAGACCCAAATTTAGTAGATAGGAAAATTTTACATCCCAAAATATGCTTTATTATATAGTGATCAATTTCACCCCAATGTGTCATTTTCAATTTTTGATATTAAAATTATGTTTATGAAATGTTAAATTTTATTTCATAAAAAATTAATAACGTAAACTGGTAAAGATCAATGAAGTACTGATTTTACCGAAATAAATTTGACAACTTTTGGATTCCAAAGGAAAACATGACAAAAAGTTGTGAAATAGTGATCAATTTGCCCCCGGATTACGGTAATGCAAAAGTTTCCCCTTACATTTCAATTCATTGACATCTTAAATTAAGAATTTTACCACAATACATCTTCGGTAATGTTCTTAAAAAAACACCTGTAATATTTTTGCGTTAATTTGTTAATCGCTAATAGACCCTTCAAACAAGTTTTTTTTTGATTTTATAAAGGTAGGAATCAGTATGTTCACCATAGTATCATGAAACTCTCAGTAAAAATTCCATCCGTTTTAACAATAATCATTTTCTATCAAAAAAAAAACGAAGAAAAAAAAAACAATAATTTTTGTAGTGCAGCTTTTGTGTGAGGTAGATTGTCAACAAGTTTCAGAAATTCAACGATTTTAAATTCTTGAATTTTACGACAAGAATGTAGTAAATTTTCCAACTAACATTTAAGCTGCAATTATTAAAAAATACCAAGAAAGTTCTTTTGAACCTTTTTGTATTTGTTTCTTTAGAAATCTGGTATGAAGTGATTCGTAGAGGATTTTGTAAAACAATCCCTAGAAAATATTGAGATATTCCAGGAGTAGTTTTTGAACCAAAAAAACTGGAGAGCGGATACACTTTTAAATGTTATTTATGGAAGAATCCAGAGATTACCATTCCGAAAAAAATGGAGTTATTTCTAGAACCACTTGCTTTACCAAGTATTATTGTTGAAATTTTTTGAGAATTTTTTTGAGAAGTTGAGAAAAAAATGCTAAATCCTAAAAAATCTTATGAAAAATTTCTTCAAGAATTTCCCAAAAGAATCGTTTTATTGCTCATGAAATTCTTGTGGAATATTACAGTATTATATCCTTACAGTAACACTAGGAAGAGTCAGTCAATTTTTTAGCAGGAAGTCTGGATAACTTTTGCTGCGATTTCGTGTAAAGAAACTTTAGAAAGAACTTCAAAAGCAAAGTTGGAAAAACTGTTGGTAAACTCTCTCAAGAATTCGTAGAATGAATACTGGCTTAGTGATCTTGAAGACATTTTTGGTGAGAAACCTAGAATTTTGGGTACTATATTTTGAAAAAATCCTCAGTTATTCCTAAAAATTCTAAACAAATTATTAATGAACAGTAGATTGGAGTACCTTTTTCCTTTTAATTCCGCCATAAATGCTTATCTTTGTCAGATACGCGTATTTCGACTACCACTTACAGTCTTCTTCAGTGTCAGTTACTCGTATTAATAAGGGATACGAATACATTAAAAATAGTTATTAATGAACACTTTATGTTAACAATTGTAATTTATATGTAATAAGTACGTAGGAGACCTTACAGGAGAAATGATTAAAAGAATCTCTAATGCATTCTCTGGCAGAATTCTTCAAGAAATTTTTTAAGCAATTGGATAGAGATTGTTAGAGAAATTTTCTGCTGAGATCAAAAAATCTGGGAATGATTTTCCTTGGGATTCCCAGGACGGAATCAGTGAAAACTGGTAAGGGATTTCTTGGAGAAAGTACTGAAAAGAACAAAAATAATTCATGGAGAAATTTCCGTAAAAATTATCAGAGGAATCTCATCAAAGCACATGGTTGAGTACCATAATCCGGGGTATCATTGATCAGCGGGGTAAAATTGATCGGAATGAATCACCTCGTAAAAAGTTCGTATCATCATTTATTGGTGGAACATTTCCAAATTACGAATGTTGCTTCTCTTTCTTATATTCATAAGCTAATGTAAGTGAGGATTTTTGCGGAAATTGCGTTTACATTATGCGTAAATTTGTCAACTTTTCGAAACAATGCTTTCAATGGGTAAGGATGACACTACCGAAGATTTGTGTCTCACATAAGTTCTGCAAACGATATGAGCAAGGAAAATGCGGTTCTCACTAAAAATGGCATCGCCGTAAAAGATTCTGTTGTCAAAGATTTCATAAGTATGCTCAATTAGGCAACATTAACGAATTACTGTAAAGAATATAGGATTCCCTTAGGAAATTGCCTACCTTTAGGCGCATTCCGTGGTTCGAAGTGTTTTTAATTTTATAATAACTCAAAAAGTAAATGACTTGTAACCGTTTGGCCTTCATATTCGGCTTCGGGGACCATGATTTAAGTAAGTAACGATATTTTCAATATTACCGAACGTTGTTTACATAGGTGATCAATGTTACCCCATATCAGCTAAATCAAAAAATCACTTAAAACATTTTTTTAAACATGCTTAAATCTTTCGAAAAACAAAATGCAGAATGTAGTCACGAGCTATGGGTGGCAGTACTTGTTTTAAAAATATAAAATTTGCAACATTTGCATTTTAAAACTAAATATTTAAGAAATATTCAAAAAAATGATCAATGTTACCCCGGATTACGGTACCTGGAAAGTTCGTAGAAGAATCACAAAGGACATATCTGGTGAGTTTTTTTTTGCTAGAATTCTTGAAGGATTTTTGACTGGATTACAAAAATAATGAAGCTTTTTCCTAGCGAAAATTGCTGATACAAATATAACAATAAGAAATTAAAAAAAAAATCAATACAAATCTGTTAAAACTATGAAATTTGTAAAAATCGCGATTATTGTGACCGACATTACATCTGTAAAACAAATATTTGCTAGGCCCCCCCTAGGCCCCCTCCAGAAAAAAATCCTAGCTACGCCAATGATCGGTGATCAAGTACGATGCAACGAAACCTGTAAGCAAAAGGATAATTGTCCGGATGATGACAAAAGTGAAATGGTGTTTTGTGACCTCTGTCAACGTTGGAACAATTTCAGATGTACTGGTGTTTCGGCCGACGTGAGGGATGTTTCCTGGTCATGTCAAGAGTGTCTGCACCTGTCGGCAGACAAAGAGCGGCTACCCGGCCTAGAAGAGGAGTGGAAAAAACTCGAGCAAGGAAGGGAAAACGAAAGGCAGGCTTTCAAATTGCAGAACATAATTTACAAGAAGAGGCTGTAGCATTGACGTAGCTAAGATATTTTCCTGATGGGGCTGGAGGGGCCTAGCAAACTATTGTTTTACAAAAATAATGTAGTTAATTCTCAATTATCACAATTTTCGTAAATTTCGTAGTTTGCATATATAAGTATTGATTTTATTTGTGACTTTTTCCTTATACCGCTGCACTTCAGTGATTTTAATTTTCACTACGGAATGTATTCATTCTTTGTTTAATCTAGTAGAAAATCTTTCCAGAGTATTTCCAAAAAAGCTTACTGAAAATATCCCTTTTGACTCTCCTACACATTTTGAGGTATTCAAACATATGATTTTAAGAGATTCCTCTGAGATTTCCTATTTTAGAGTGGTATTTTCGGCGATGTACTAGAATTTGCTTCAAGGTCCGACGTTTCAATGTATATTACATCTGTTTCAAGGATTCTACAAAAATACATAACCATTACAAAAACAAAGTAATCAAGCACATTTTCAATTCTCACAAAAACATTGGCTTTTTTGTCAGGTTGCTCCGAATTATGAGCAATGGTCGTCCAACAACATATTGAGATTAACAACTTCCTACAAACATTACAAAAAAATAGTTACAATAAACATTTACAAAGATCACTTGGTCAATAATAGTTACTGGCACATAAAACGAATCTAATAAGGTCAAATTATCAAAATATTAATATATTTTCGGACAAACTGTTTGATCTACCGTCGTTTTGTTGCTCCTTTCTTTAGAGATTGGATATTGTTCGGTGGAGCATATTCTTCGTCTTTCACATGATGTCGTTTTCTATCTGTGTTGTTGTGTTTTTTCCGATGGTGTTTCAATGTGTGTAGAATACCTGCGTGCTGCGGAGATAAACAATCAACATCTGATCGTTTGTTTATAGTGTGATCAGTGTTGACTATATGACTATATTGACTTTGAGCACTGGTAATGCAGAAGAACGACGATGATTATCAACAATTTTCACGTTGTCGAATGCGAATCGATGCACAGTGGTTCGATCTAGAACAAATGTCGGACAAAACCTCAAACTCTCTTTGAAATAGTGATATCATATATTTGACATATTTTATGCCATATTGAACTATTTCGGACTTTTATTTTAGATTTTTTCTTGTTTTGGACTGCTAATTAGAATATTCAGGTTTGGACAATACATTTTCAACTTTCCCAATCTTCCATACAAAATGGTAAACTTAGGCAGGGTGGTTCGCAATTATTTATTGACGGATTGAAATGAAATTTTCACAACATGCCAGGCATTACTTGAATTTCAACATATAATTTTGAGTAATTTTTCCATGCACAACTCCAATAGTAAAAACAACTTAGTCTAGTCTAGCGCAATTTTTGACAAAAATATTAATTATTCATCCAAAGATATGGAAGCTCTACACAAAAACCATTAAAGTAAATATGTTCATCTCGTCTTAATGATCACCTTATTTATTAAATGCGCCAATTTTTTCAAATTTGAAAAAAAAACTACGATGAACTCGTGATAGAAAAAACCACTCAAAAATATATGTTAAAATTCATGTGACGTCTGAAATAAAAATGTGAAAATTTCATGAAAATTTGTCCATAAATATCTCAGATCTAACCCTGCCCTTATGCAAGTATCATCCATTTAATCAGTTTCAGCATGATTGTCATATCTTTAGCTTTAGTCTGTTAACATACTTGTTTTAACGGTTTATGGACAAAAGGTCGAAAGACAAAAGGTCGAAAGGACAAAAGGTCGAAACGTAACGCCAGAAATAAAAAAAAGAAGAAGAAGATTGGAGCGAGTTTTTTGTCTCTTCTCGGGACGGCATGCAATTCATGGCTACTGCGATTGCAATGCAAGTACTAGCGTATTACAGAATTATTATTATTTAATTAGAATTGTACTCCGTAGTACGGAGTCCGTACACCTTCAAACGCGTTAAAAGTGGGCTATCGCAAGTTTTTGCAAAATAATTTTTACGCTACTTGGAAGCTCTTATTTTTTTTTTTTTTATTTTTTTTTTTATTTTATAGGCACTCTGTGCTCGTGGCCACTTATGTGCCGGACTCAGTTGATCTGTAGCTTCTTTATCGATACAGATCTATTTTCAACTTATCTATATTTACATCTAGTTTCACTCTCTCCTACTCTTTTACCCGCACACCGAGCAGGTAGGAGAGAGCTCTGCTATTAGTGAGGCAGCTGCCTGCAAAGAGGGTCAGTTTGTCTCAGTCACCATTTGATACTGACGGAGGATGGATGTGCTCCCCAAAGCACGGTCCTCCGTGAGGCGTCTTCTGGTGGCTGGACGGGTTTTTTTTGTGGAGGGGCTGGGAATCGAACCCATGACCTTCCGCTTATGAAGCGAAAGCGTAACCTCAAGGCTACAGACCCCCCTAAGCTCTTATTTTTAGCTTTCGAATGAACCTATTCTCATCGCGGGCATTCGTGGGCTACTAATGTCTTAGGGTACTTTTATAAAAAATAATATGTTTTTTGAACAATTTTAGCTTTTATTCACTTTGTACGAATAAAATGAATTTTTTTATTCAAGTCAGGTTTGCTATATGTATATACAAACAACTTCTCTGAAGATACCATTGCGGCTTGAGCTCTCTTTAAATTCATAAAAAGCTTGTGAAAAATGGTTCGTAAATATTAATTTTCTTGAAAAATCATGTCCACGGTCCACTCAAGGAGCTGTATAAAATTCAAACTCCAATGAATCTGATTCAAACTTTGGATCTGAATAACAGAAGTGTTGAGGAAGTCAGGAAAAATATTACTGTTCGGATAAAACAACTTTGATTTTTGAGGTTTTGGCCGCCCTGCTTGATTAGATCCGTTTTTTCCGTCATACGAAGTATTTCATATGAACTAATAGGCCTTTCAGTCGCGTTCTAACAGTCGATCAATCTTGTTGACATCGGATTGATGATACGACAGTGGTTTTTTTTTTAAGTAGTGGTAGTAAGCCCAACATAACTCGCATCATTGCTGCTGCACAGAAATCTGTATACTCTACCCACCATTAGTATGGAATCGCATCACCTAGTATTGCAACACCCCAATTGAATATTGCAGCACCCCCCCAAAAGTTTAGCATCACCTAAACACTATTATATTTGTGATGTAATATTTCGGTATTCTTACTTTCTACAAAGATGCGGTCTTCAGCAAAGTTGTGCAGAAGCCTTATGGTGTTCATTAGGTGAAATTTTTTATGTGCAATTTTGCCGCTACGTGGCGCTAGTACGCATGTCATTTGGTCATGTTTTTGAAGGCTCTAGCTCATGATCCTGGGCACCTAGAGAGTTCGTGTCTTCAGCAAAGATGTTTAAAAGCTTGCAAACAATTTGAAGCAGCTCTGTTTAGTTCGTGTCTTCAGCCAAATTTTTCTGGTCAACTTTGCTGACGAAACGAACTAATTTAGGTGATCAGGATCATAAGCTAGAGCTTTCTAAAATATGGCCAATTGACATGCGTACTAGCGCCACGTAGTTGCCAAATTGCTAATCAAATAATGTTACCTCAAATTGCTTTCAAGCTTCTGAACAATTTTGCTTAAGACACGAACTTTCTAGGTGGTCGGGATCATGAGCTAGAACCTGCTAGAATATGATCAGATTACAAGCGCACCAGCGCCACGTAACGACAAAATAGCGCATTGAAAATTTCACCTAATGAACGCAATAAAGCTGCTGAACAACTTTGCTGCAGACCGCAACCTTGTAGAAAGTAAGGATTCCGAGATACTACATCATAAATATGATAGTGTTTATGTGATGCTAAACTTTTTGGGGTGCTGCAATATTCAACTAGGGTGTTGCAATACTAGGTGATGCGATTTCATACTTATAGTGGGTAGTGTGATTCACCAAAAATTAAGTCTGTTTTGATTCAAATGTAGCATTACATGTAAGCTTCAAAGGAAAAACAATAAAAAAATATTCATCCCCTTTTGCAAGAAATTGTTGGACTCTACCCGGAATAAGGTTCAATAATTGGCATACTATTTTCATTCATATTTTTGACGAGTTCATCCTATTTAATTAAGAGTTCGTCGATGTTTTGGCGATACATCCATTTGCTCTTAGCTTCCATTTCATAATAATCTAAAATCTCCATATTAGGCTGAATAGAGGTCAATTATATAAACGTGATTCCCTCGCATCATGAAAAAATCCTTTATTTAAATTTCTTTATTAGTATCATTACAAACATTACATTCATTTCTTATATCTAAGTGTTCTGTGTTATTAGAAAATACTATCATCCTTATTTGGTAAAACAAATTTAAGATTTTATTTACATTTTGTTAACAACATATTACATTTAATTTGCCGTAGCAGTTCAGCTTTTTCTACTGGTGAGTCAATTTCAGCAAGCCCATATTGGTACAGCGTACAACATGGCTGGCCTGAACATTTGTTTGAATATCAAAAGCTTGTTCTTAAGACAAAGTTTTGATTTTCTATTAATGAGGGGATAGAGACATGTTACATATTTGTTACATTTGGCTTGAATGGTGTTTGAAAGTTAAATTCTTATCAAGCATGAGCCCTAGATACCCTAATTCGGGGGATAATTGATCACTATTTTACAACTTGTTGTTGTGTTGTCCTTCGCAATTCAAACATTGTCAATTAAATTTCGACAATATCAGTACTCCATTGATCCTTATCAGTTTATTTAATCGACTTTTCATTAAATAATGTTTAACATATCATAAAAATTGTTTTAATATCAAAAAAATCAAATAACACGCTGTGGCGAAATTGATCACCATACAAAAAAGCAGGATTAAGAATAAAAAATTTCCCTTTCTACTAAATTTGGGTCTCCTGAATCTGAAAATGATGTCAAAATTCTTACAACTCGAGTATTTCATCATTTTATTGCAAAAATAAAGTTTGAAAAACTGCCTAAAACGCCTAAATGTAGGCAATTACTCTTGAAATAAGCACATTATTTGAGAATAAACGGTTTTATGAGCAAAACACTATACTTGCTATGCTGTATGATATCTAAAATGAGTTCAATAGTTCATACTTAAGCTTACACAACGTTTAAAACACTCAAAGTTGACATGTCGGCATAGCAGTAGAGGATTGTTTAGCACCATCATTTCCAACTGTGTTGCTTACACCTTCAAAATGTGTGAATATTTCTATGCAAAACCGACCCTACTAAAAATGAAATTTTTCAAAATCACAATTAGACATCTATAAACTAAAAAACATGGAATGTCTGTGGTGGCAACGAAACTTTCAGCATCCTTGGGAGGAAATGTGTGTTGGTGCCGACCTGATCAAATTCGCCCCAGTGATCAATTTGCCCCCGGATTACGGTACTTACCCAGACAACCTGAATGTACGTATTAATGACGTTATGCGTTATGCGATGCTTATATGTGGAAAGTTTCACGTATGAGGGATTCCACGGAGGCATGCAAGTCGATTCTGATCGACCATTTCAAAAATATCTGAAACTTTGCACAGTTTTTCAGTTCCATCTAAATCGTCATTTTCCGATATCAAATCTTCAAGTTGAGTCACGACTAACTTTTCAAAAGGGTGTATGTGAAAATGGTTCAAAAATATTCAAAAAGCTGCACAACAAAAACGGTTCGTTCGATTGTTAGACAACTAAAGAAACAAAGTTAGACAACTAAATAAAGATTCCAAAAAAAATACACACAGTGAAAAAAAATTTTTTTTTGCATTAAAAAACATCATTTTTGTCACAAAAACTCAAATATCTCAAAACCCTATCGGAATACCAACGTAATTTTTGAGGGAAAACGGTCCATTATATTAGCTATCTACCATAAAAATTTGGTGATGGTAAGCCAATAAACAAAAAAGTTATGACATTTCAAATATTTCACAAATTTGACACTTAGTGATTTTTTTTTTTTTTCATTGTTAATTTTTTTTAGGACCGCAGTTTGTTGCTGAATTTTTTGTTAAGGGTACCACATGAGGTTAACAAGTGGTTTTCATGATATTTTATTTAATTATTCATAACTATTATAGCATCTATTAGAAAGTTAGACGCGATCCAGTGTTGTTATCTAAAGTCTTGATAGTGTCATATTTTTTATTATACGTAACTGAAGAAAAATTCTCTCAATAGTGTTGAAACCTTTTGATAAAAGAAACCTATAAGAAATCTAATATTGAAGACAAAAGCTACAAAAAAAGTTTTCTATACAGGTTCTAGTTTACCTGCAAAAAGTTTACCTCGTAGAGAACAAGGCGGGTCTATACCCAGGTGATCTAGTATACGTAAAGCAGGTCGGTTTTCTCGGCGCTGGTTTTCTCCACAAAGTTAAAATCTGATTACACCTGGGTATAGACCCGCCTTGGTAGAGAATAGACTTTGTTAATCTTATTTGGGAGAAAGCGAGTAACTTCAACAACATCAAAAACATGATAGGTACATACCATGAACATACTCACGAAAAAACTAAAAATATACTACCACTATGGTTATAAAAGATTTATTGTAAAATTTTTCTTCAGTCAAGCAAACGACACCAAACTAGTCAGTAAAAACTTAAAAGTGATTTTGTTTATTAAAATCTAACGAGCAACATGAGTAGTCGCTTTCTCAACTGTTGCAGGCCGTTTGCAGAAAAAAAGTGTTCGAAAGAGCTACGAAATCTCACCGAAAGCACCATAGATAAACTGAAAGCGGCTGGTTATGCTCCAATGTCTACATTGAATACAAATTAACGCATTTGTACGTCCTGCCGTTTAAACGTTGACAAACGGGCAATCTGTACATCATCGGTGGATCAGGTTGCAGGAGGTTCGAAAACAACAACAACTGAGGAATTACTAGATGCACCGACAACAACTGAGGAGTTACCAGAAGTACCAAGTGCAGATAGTCGTGCCACGGTACCATCAGCGACATCTGTTTCAACAAATCAATCAGAAGATGAGTGCATCCAGAAGGTCAACATCGAACGCTTCAACGAAGGGATAGCTGGAATAAAAGTGACTCCGATTAAATGGACGAAGATGGGTTACGTCAATTATCCCGAGAAAAAATACCGTGAAATCAACGAAGCTGTACGAAGAAACCTCTTCAAATCAGGACCTGAGAATGTGGAAAATACAGACTACGATGAGGTAATTATGAATATGAAGGAAAGGTTCTCGAATCTAGCCACGACAAGGAAAGAAAAATTATTGATTTTGTCGATGCTGCCTAGCTCGTGGTCTATTCAAGACGCCATTGATGAGTTCAAAACCAATAGAAATACAGCAAAAGAGGCAAAACAATTCAAAAATAACTGTCTTGCAACCAAAAATGCTAGGTCGAGTACTTCATTAACAGATGAGACAAAAGAAAACATAATTCAATATTTTGAAGACGATGAAGTAAGTAGAGCTATGCCTGGCCAAAAAGATTATGTATCTGTAAAAAAAGATGGAAAGCGTCAAGCAATCAAAAAACGATTAATGATGACTACTTTGAAAGAAGCGTATACACGCTTCAAGGAAATATTAAGGTAGGTTTTTCCTCATTTGCAAGCCTTCGCCCAAGGCAATGCAAGCTTCTATCCAATTCAGGAACACATAATGTTTGTGTGTGCACAACACACGAAAATATTAACCTAATCTTACATAGTTTGAAAAGAATCAATTTATCAAAGGATATTAAAATGTTAACTGGTAGCCTTTTGTGTGAAAATCAAATTGCTATCTACGATCTTGTTCGGATTGTCCAAATTCTTCATCATTGGAAAATATTTTATTCGCTGAGTTTGAAGAAAATTATATTGATCAGTTATCATTTGAGCAATGGGTGACCACGGATGGGTGTGACCTAGAAACTATTGTAAAACCTGTAGATGAGTTTGTGTCATTTTTTGGCTTGAAATTAGAAAGTTTAATTCCTCACGACTTTATTAGAACAGAGCAATCCCGCTTTTTAAAAAATACGAAAAATACATTACAAGATGGTGAATTTTTAGTCATTTGTGATTTTTCTGAGAACTATAGCTTTGTATTGCAAGATGAAGTGCAGTCCCATCACTGGAACGTACAACAAGCTACAATTCATCCATTCGTTATTTATTTCAATGGAAGTACGCAAATTGAACATTTTAGTTTTATTGTAATTTCCGAAGATTTAAGACACGACTCAGTATCTGTAAATTTGTTCATTGCCAAAATGATTAACTTTTTACGCGTTGATAAGGATAAAGAAATCAGAAAGATATATTTCATGTCTGATGGAGCAGCATCGCAGTACAAAAACCGTAAGAATTTTTCGAGCCTATGTCAATTTAAATCAAAGTACGGAATTGATGCAGAATGGCATTTCTTTGCTACGTCACATGGCAAAGGTCCTTGTGATGCTATTGGAGGAACCATAAAGCGCATGGCCACAAGAGCAAGTTTAGCCAAAGAACGTGAGCATCCAATTAAAACTGCAAAAGAACTATTTGATTGGGCGAATCGCAGAAAAGAAGATTTAACAAAATTATCATTTTGTTTTACTGCTACTGAAGAGTACGAATTAACGGCATCAGAGCTCAGCGAGCAATATAATAACGCGAAAACGATCCAAGGAACCCAAAAATTTCACTGTTTCATTCCATTGTCAGAAAATAAAATTAAAGCAAAACTATACTCGAACTGTACTGATAATGATGCAAAAGTGTTCGATATTGTAAAAAAATTGAATAACAATAAATAAATAAATAAGTATTAATAAAATGTTTTCATGATCTCATAACGCATACCCAAATCCAAAACTTTTAAAGTTTATATATAACATTTAGAAACTCATCGATCATACTCTAAAAAAAATATCCTGGTAAAAAAAAAATTATTTTCGTGTAATCTGTTCATTCATTTTAATTTATACATATATACATATACATATAATATTTATTCATATACATAATATTTATACATATAATATACATAATACTAATGAATACATGAAAACGACTTGTTTAATTCACGCAAGGCCCTTAACAATAAAATCAGCAACAAACTGCGGTTCCCGTAATAATTTACACCGAAAAAAAACAATTTTTTTTCTACTAAATGTGAAAATTGTGACATGTTTGAA
Source organism: Aedes aegypti (assembly GCF_002204515.2). Classification (NCBI taxonomy): domain Eukaryota; kingdom Metazoa; phylum Arthropoda; class Insecta; order Diptera; family Culicidae; genus Aedes; species Aedes aegypti. Next base: position 112,208,938 of record NC_035109.1, read on the forward strand.
ATGTCATAACTTTTTTGTTTATTGGTTTACCATCACCAAATTTTTATGGTAGATAGCTAATATAATGGACCGTTTTCCCTCAAAAAATTACGTTGGTTTTCCGATAGGGTTTTGAGATATTTGAGTTTTTGTGTCAAAATTATGTTTTTTAATGCAAAAAAATTTTTTTTTTACTGTGTGTATTTTTTTTTGAAATCTTTATTTAGTTGTCTAACTTTCTTCCTTTAGTTGTCTAACAATCGAACGAACCGTTTTTGCTGTGCAGCTTTTTGAATATTTTTGAACCATTTTCTCATACACCCTTTTGAAAAGTTAGACGTGACTCAACTTGAAGATTTGATATCGGAAAATGACGATTTAGATGGAACTGGAAAACTGTGCAAAGTTTCAGCTCAATAGAAAAAAATGAGTTAAAAAATTTACCAAATTTTGGTGCTGTTGTTTGGAATCACTCGTATAAGATGATGCAAAGGCCTTATACGTACAAAAGTGGAGGAGATATACGTGCATTTCTATATGACGAAAAATAGCATGCAATGCGAGTGTGTGAACTTTATTGCGAACTGTATCTGTACTCTTATACGACTCAATTTATGATAACAAAGTTCATTTGACAGCTGCTACGGATTGATCCGACAAACTTTGTACGAGTATACGGAACTAAACAAAATGTATATATGAACTCAAAAAATAACGTTTTATGCGAGGAAACCCATCGATCAAACGATTTCATCCACCATGTAGTGCGGATGTGAAGCAATTTGTATAAATAAACGACTTTGTTTGTAAACTGTTATGCGATTTCTGGTTGTCTGGGTTAACTTCATCTGACCAATTTATTGGAACCCCTCTCATCGTGACAACATGTCTACTTGAAGGTTTCAAACAAAGAGCTCTGGGTTTCTGTGGGAATATTATTAGTTGAGTTTTGGAAGCATTAGGACAAATATTCCATTTTTGCAAGTATGAAGAAAAAATATCCAAACTTTTTTGCAATCGACTACAGATGACACGCAGGCTTCGTCCTTTGCCGGAGAGGCCTGTGTCATCCGCAAACAAGAATTTTTGACATCCCTGAGGAAACTCAGGTAAGTCAGATATGAACATATTTTATAACAATGGTCCCAAAATGCTGCCTTGAGGAACACCAGCTCTTACAGGAAGTCTTTCAGATCTGAAGTTCTGATAATTATCCTGAAGTGTACGATTGGACAGATAACTTTGAATTATTCTAACAATTTATGTTGGATTTTTTTTTTATTATTTTACGATCAAACCTTCATGACAAACACTGTCGAATGCTTTTTCTATGTCTAGAAGAGCAAGACCAGTAGAATAGCCTTTAGATTTGTTGGAACGGATCCAATTTGTTACACGTAAAAGTTGATGAGTGGTCGAATGTCCATGGCGGAATCCGAACTGTTCATTGGCAAAAATTGAATTTTCGTTGATGTGAGCCATCATTCTGTTCCAAATAACCTTTTCAAAAAGTTTACTGATGGAGGAAAGCAAACTGATTGGACGATGGCTAGAAGCTTCTGCAGGATTTTTCTTCTTCTATCTGGTGTTACGTCCCAACTGGGACAAAGCCTGCTTCTCAGATTAGTGTTCTTTATGAGCACTTCCACAGTTATTAACTGAGAGCTTTCTTTGCCGATTGACCATTTGTGCATGTGTATAATCGTGTGGCAGATACAAAGATACTCTATGCCCTGGGAATCGAGAAAATTTCCTTTACGAAAAGATCCTCGACCAGCGGGATTTGAACCCACGACCGTCAGCATGGTCATGCTGAATAGCTGCGCGTTTACCGCTACGGCTATGTGGGCCCCTGCAGGATTTTTGTCTGGTTTTAAAATTGGAACAACCTTAAAATTTTTCCATTTGTCAGGAAAATATGCTAATTGAAAACATTGGTTAAATATATCAGCTAAGAATGATAAGCTCCTTTCTGGAAGTTTCTTGATGAAGATGTAGAAAATTCCATCATCACCAGGAGCTTTCATATATTATTTTTTTTTAACACAAGTCGAAATCGATTATCCGGAGTATTGATTTTTTCACTCCGGATAATCGAATCCTCCGGATAATCGAATCGCTAAGAAAAAAATTGAAATTATTGATAAAATAACTTAAATGCTATCTCTTTTCATTGTTCTATTTATATGATGCGGTGGCGTAGCTAGAAATTATTTCTAGGAACAGTAAGGGTCTTTACTAAAAAAAAAAAAAAAAAAAAATTTATCAGCATACACAAAAAAACACTTTTTCAAACCCTCCTTTTCTTAAATACATTCAAAACTGGAAAACTAATCATAGTGTGTATTGCAATACCAAATTATCTCAGATTTATGCATAAAAATTAAAAAACAAGAGCACCAAAAACAAATACAGGACTCGAGTTTAATATTCCGGATAATCGAATCCCGGATAATCAAGTCTCTGGATAATCGAGTCTCCAGATAATCGAGTCTCCGGATAACCGAGTCCGACCTGTAATAGTTCTCACTTCTTCCAAATCATTCTCCCAGGAATTTTCGAAAATGTTCTCTTTATTGAGACAATTTTTGAAGTCCTGAGTAACTTGATTTTCAATTGGACTAGTAAGTCATTAAAATTAAAATTGTGCGCGCTTTCAAACTGCATACCAAGTTTTTGAGCTTTTTCGCAATTAGTTAGTATTAATTTGTTTTCCTCTTTCAATGCCGGTATTGGCTTTTGAGGTTTTTTCAAGATTTTAGATAATTTCCTGTTGGCGCGTTAACCGTGGCCAACTCCGGTCGGGTCGGGTGGACTGTATTTTTCGGAATGAAAGGAACAACACCACTGATTCTGCTAGTCCACAGTACACTTTATTGCACGACTTCACTACACTGTTCACTATTTACACTACTCTTCACTGTACTTTCACTTTTGGTCACTTTCGGTTGATTGTATACTCGCGGCGGTTGAAATAAGACTGACTCCCATGGTGGTGCGGTCGCGTATTTATATCAGTGCATTCCTGTTCTAGAAGTTTCAACGGTTCTCATTCTCGAAGGTGCTCATTCTCGAAGCTTCTGGAACAGCACTCACTGACGGAACTCACGTTGTGGATATAGTCACTCATAGGGAACTCACGAGATCATTCGGTAACTCACGGAGTTCATTCGCTCACTGTGGGAACTCTCTACCACAGAGGCGTCGGCAGGGTGGGTCGTGTAAGGGGCTGCACTCGGATGTATTTTAAATCGCACATGTTTACGGCACGTTCCGTACGGAACATACTCCCCCCGGTTGACACGAAGTTTCAACAGTATGTTGTTAGGTTTGGGGAGGTGTTCTTGATGTTTCATGGTCGTTCTCTTCGGCGAGCGGAACCTGGGTCGGATAAGGCGAATTCGTAACTCTGTCGAATCGGTCTTACCAGGTGGTTGGATGAAACTCTTCGTATGGGCTTCGGCTTCTAAATTCTGTACACTGAATTCTCCGTCGGAAAGATTGACGGCTGAGTGGAAATCCTGGCGGCTAACTTTCTTGCAGTCAGTCGGTATCTTCTTCATGGTATGCTGCTCAATCGCTGGAAAGGTTGGATGATCTACGTTGGACTGCGATGAATCGGGAACTATATGGCTCGGTGCATATTCCTGTCGGTCGTAGTGGCAAAAGTTTAACTCGTTACTCTGGAATTGTCGCTGCTCTGGACTGTTGTTACTCGGTGACTGCAGTGCGGTTGCCAGATTCACTATCTGTTGGATGTTCGATATATCTCCAGTGCGTTGGTCGGTTGGATCGGCTTTAGTATCGTGCTTTCCCTTAACTGATGGACTCGGATCTGGAATCTGGTACTGTCGTTGGCGATTAATATCCTCTAATGTTGTTCTGAAATGCTTCGGATGTGGTTCGGATGACTTCCGATTCGGGATCTCAAAGTTCTCCACCGGAGGACTCCTCGGTTGTGCGTAGGTCGGTAGTTCGTGGTTTTTCTGTGACTCCAAATCCATCTTCGTTGGCTCCTCGACTACTACGGGTGTTAAGAAGTAAAGCTTCGTCCAGTCGGCACGATATTCATCGACATTAGGGATCGGGTCGTCGAATGGTTGTTGTGGATTCGGACATCTAGCGGATCTCTTTCCTTGGGTGATCATCAGATCTTCGATCGTCGTGCGTACAATATTGCATCGGTTTTCGAAGTCGGCGAATACTTCCTCCTGTCGTTGGAGAGCGGTGTCTGAGACTATCGTTATCAGCTTGCTGTGTACGGCGCAGAACTCGGCGTAAGCGCCCTGAACGTTCTTTAAGTATGTCCTGAGTCGAGGTATGCTCACCTGATCCGTGACGGCAGCAAGTGCACATTCTACTCGCTCTAGTTTCAGGCTCACGTGAGTTCGGAGGCGTGATAGCGACGAAAACTCGTTCAACATGGTCGGGTCAACGGTCGTCTTCCAATCGGTATTTTGGGTGATCATAGCGGCGTCCTGATCGTTCGGCTCAGTAGCGGATCTCATTCTCGGCATGCAATTCTGCTGCATAGCGTCTCCTGATGGAATTCGGAACTCCATGGCGTTGGGATTCGTGTCGGGTCGAAACAGTCACTCTGAGCAGGGATTCTTCGGCGATTGGCGGGTGTCGAACAAACACGGTGACGGATGCACGTCCTGGTCCAAGAAAGTGTCACAAAACGTGTCGGTGATTCGTATTGGGCAGCGGAACGAATGTCTCCCTCCTGGGCGACACACGTCTCGGTATGGGTACCGTGCAGACGTGTCGGATTATTGGCGTCTGCGAGACAAATCTACTCTGCTCGGCAAAACACGTGCCGGTATGGGTACCGCGCAAGCGTGTCGGATAAATGGGCGGCTTGTTTGAATAGCTGGCTCCTCTTGCAGTACACGTTGTAGTCAGGGCACCACGGAAACGTGTCGGATCGGACGGCGAAACGGGTACTACACTCTTCTGTGAAACACGTCCCGGTATTGGTACCGCGCAGACGTGTTGGATAAGCGGCGACTATAGTGAACAGCTGGAACACGGTGTGGTACAGACACCAAGGAACCGTGTCGGATAGGGCGGCGATAGTGATCCTCTCCTCTCGGAATGCACGTTTGGGTCCACAACCAGGCAAACGTGCCTACTCGCGGTGATGGTGGATGATCACTTCCTTGGGCGGGCGGTACCAAGTAGACGTGACGGCGGCGATGACTAGCTGAATCCTCCTTGGAATACACGCTCTGGTCTGGGTCACCACGCAAGCGTGCCGGAAATCTCTCGACGCTGGATCCGCTTTGAGCTTTTTCGCAATTAGTTAGTAATAATTTGTTTTCCTCTTTCAATGCCGGTATTGGCTTCTGAGGTTTTTTCAAAATTTTAGATAATTTCCAAAAGGGCTTAGAGCCAGGGTCTAATTGAGAAATCTCATTTTCAAAATTTTTGTTTCTTAATTGTGCAAAACGTTTCTTGATTGCTTTCTGCAAATCCTGAAAAATAATTTTCATAGCAGGATCGCGAGTGCGTTGAAATTGCCTTCTCCTCACGTTTTTAAGACGTCTATAATCACAGATTCAAATTTTACTTCACATTTTGGAATTGCAATGCTGCTAGCTTCAACAATGGAATTTTTTAAAGGTACAAGAGCATTGTCAATATCTAGTTTTGTTTGTAAAGAAATGTTAACATTAAGATTAGAGTCAATATACGTTTCATATATATTCCAGTAGGCTCGAAAATAATTGAAAGTGGAGCTGATAGGATTGAGAATCGCTTCTTGGGATATATGAAATGTAACAGGGACATGACCAGAATAAAAATTAGCATGAGTAAATAATTGGCTACAAAAATAACTAGGGTCGGTTCAGATCAAATCAATCGTAGATGGATTTCTAGAAGAGGAAAAATAAGAAAGACTATCAGGGTATTGAATTGAGAAATATCCTGAAGAGCACTCATCAAATAAAATACTGCCATTGGAGTTACTTTGAGAATTATTCTAACAAAAGTAGTTTTACTGCTAAAAATCATCTCTAAAATAAAAAATTGGGTGGTTCCATTTCGAGATGAAATTGATCACTTGTCAATGCGATTATCACTAGTTTTTGAAACAATTCTACATATCAAATTTAAGCTCCCTGAATTCGAATATACTTGCCAAATTCTTAACAATACCATATTTATGGAGAAAATAAATTGCTAAATTTCAAGAACTTCGTGGAAACGCTTAAATGTAGGTGTTGCGGCCAGCCTTAGGCACGGAATTTCGGACGATCTTTGTAGCAAACTCGGATTTGGTGGAGTATTGCTTTAAGCTCTAATTAGTTTTAATAAATGTCATTAACAGTCTTAGTTAGTCCATGTTTACTTACAATTGTAACTCCTTTTTGTTTTTGAATTGTCCGTGTCTAACTGGTATTGCAACTGTCGTTTGTCATGTATTTACGTTATATGTCTGTTGTTTATTGTATCTGCATGTAGTTCATTGTCGTGTACTTTTATAACTTGGTAGTAGTTCGTGTAACTTTTCAAAACATGGTAGGATTAGTTCAGTAAATTGAGAACTCCGTTTTAGAAGCGACACTGGAAAATAATGCGCATTATTAATCAATGCAGTAACTGTGGTGGCCATCTTCGAATTCTAGCATTTACTATGCTTATCGTTAAACAAGACATTTCAATTTCTCAATAAAGTAAATTTAAAGTTGTAAACGTTTATATTATCATGTTTATCGTCTTGCTTGCCCAATTGCTAATACAATCGTCTTTCAGCAATCCAATTCCATATTGGCAACACAAGCTACGTTTCCATTTTTATGTTTGTGTAACCATTTTTATTCACCATCCTGATAAATGCGAAGATCAAACAAAACTTTCTCACTTTCGCCCGAGTCGCGTGTGTCTGCATTCCTCCAAATCCTCAAACAAATCTACCGGACATCGAGATATGCATAACATTAATTTAATTCCTCGTCCCCATGATGCTGCCTCACCTCAACCGTCCACCTTCCACATCGTGTGTTCAGCTTTATCACTTTATACGGCTCAAACGAAGGGTCAAACAGGTGTGTGTGCTGGAAGAAAGTTCCGATCCCCAACCGGTTTCCTTCGGCAGTGGATTCGTATTGTCTCCAACGTCGGATGACAATGTGAAGAAACAAGGAGAGGATGACACCTGTCCCAGCAGTGCCGAATCGATTGATCGAGATGTGGGATGCTGTGTGACCATTACAGCATCTCCAGTCGGTAACTATGCCGGTGTTCAAACAAAACTTTCTTCTCCAGCCGGATTTGGACTGAGGGGAAGGTCCGGCGACTTGTTTGTCTTGGTTTTATGTGACTTCTCCGGTATCGATTACAGAGGCCCCACGGTCACATTATGTGAATGAATGGTACGCAGGTTTAATGTTTCATTACATGGATCCCCTGAAGAGGCGACAATAGTGGCTCATTCATCGATTGCAGTGTTAAACGTTGAGATTTATATGCACTTTTGTATTTATTTACGGCAGTGACCAAGGCATAAGCTTTGGTCATCAATCGACGCAATGATTAAATTTCTCCAATCCGGAGGAATGTAGAGAGCTTCAGTCGATGGAAGAAATGCAATCCGGAAAGTCGCAGTAAAATTAAGCAAAATATTTGCTTGTTTTCGAAAGTTTTGGGAGTGGTTGGCGATCCGCCATTTAGGGATGAGTGTCAATTAACAGTTTTCTCCAAAATGCCAATTATTTTACGCCAACGCCTTCGGATAAGAGCAGCTGCCTTCCTAAAGCAAATTGCACAACTATTAAATGCTGCCGATTGCGCGGCTGCGTTTGACTACAATTCTGCGTAACTGCTTAGCTTTCCTCACCACAGCGGGCTTAATTAATTCCGCCTAGTCGATCAAAACGTAGGGTTGATGTATCAATTATGGCTATTGTAGCAATTATTGTTAGGTTTCACTAGAATATAATGGTTAATATTCACCTTTCTGTTTTTGATGATAAATAGGCCTTGATGAGAACATTTGTGCAATGCACTTCGCAAAAAAAAAACAGTTTGCCCAAAATTACCCGTACTGAAATCTACGTTTTTGTCTAATAAAACTTCTTCAAGTAAGGAGAACGTGTTGCACAATATTGAAAATCAACTTTTAGAGGCTTAAAGTAAAATTAATATTAATCCTTTTTTATTTCGTCTGTTTTGCAATCAAACTAATTATTAACATCAACAAGTCATGCTTGCCTTCTAGAAAATTGACCAAAATTTCTTCTTAATGCATATTGTTGACATCTGTGGATCTGTTATTGGTACACCTACCCTAGCTTATTGCTGCATTTATCCACCCGCTCATTCCACGGGGGTTCTTTCCCGGTGTTTCACATCGAAGCCGAACAAGCTCATTAGCATACCAGCTAGAGCAATATACGCTAGATACGTTTTAGCAGCAGCAACCAGAACCGGGAGAAGTGCAAATCGAATATGAACATTTTGGATTTTCGCGCAAGCCACAAAGTATTTTACGAGTGGTTTTTTGATTTGCCATTGGAGAAATAAGGACACAATCGAATGCAGTTGTGTAATTATTGCATACGTTCACTAGCATTTTAAATTGATCGGCAAGGTGAGCGAGATACTCTCTTCAAGATAACGAAAATCAGAGAGGAGATCAGCAATTGAGATCGATATTTTGGATTGTTTGAACGATTTTGCCTTAAATCGATAGTTTAATTTTTGGAAAGATTGCGTCAGCAACATATTATATATAATGTACACAAATTTTCAGGCTGAACATGCTGTATGCTGTTGTGATACAGGAAGCAGGCTCTACAGAGGATTCAAAATAAAATTTTGAAGCTGACTATGAAACGACTCACTTGGTATATGGTATATGGTATATATGGTATATATGGTAGTATATGGTCCCATGTTAAGGTGAGAGTGAATCGAAACCAAACTTCAAATTTTCAAGAGCACAAATCTAGAGAACCAAACACCCGTTTGAGCTGAAAACTTAATCGATTGGTCACCACCAGCCAGGGACCAACCGATTAAGTTTTCAGCTTAAACGGATGTTTGGTTCTCCAGATTTGTGCCCTTGAAGATTTGAGGTTTGGCTTCGATTCATCTTCACCTTAAACAATGGAGAAAATGTTTAATAAAATAAAATTATCAATTATTTAAAAGAATTCGTGAGCGTATCATATATTTAGGTAAAGTTGGATAAAGTTCATTGAAAAGGTGTTCTTCATCATACAAGAATTTGAATTCACCTTACATGTAAATTTCTGCCACGACAAATTAAAAGTTCAACGCAAATATAAATGGCCTTTTCAGACCATTTTTTCTGAATACGCTTGTTTTCAGCTCCAAATGTGGTAATTTTTTTTCCATTTGAAAACAAACTTTGAGTGAAGGATAAAAGCACCACTTTTTGACCCATCACTCGTACTCGATTTTGAACTACCTTGATTGAAGATACGTAAACTGGTGCAGTGGCACTAAGTTCCATCGAAGCAGAATTCGTTTCACTTGCCGAAGGATGCCAAGAACTATGCTGGACCAGGAGGTTATTGGAAGAACTTGAAGAAGCTCAGCTCGACCTTGTTTAGAGACAACCAGAGTTGAATCAAACTGCTAGAGGGCGATTAAATCGAGCAACGTAGCAAACATATCGAGACCAAGTATTTCTTCGTTCGTGATCTGCAAGAAAAGCAAGTTATTGGTCTTCGTTACTATCCTGTTTGGAAAAGCTGTGATTAGAGATAGGATAAGGCAATCCATGAGACAGCTGCGATCACTTGTTTTTTTTTGTTTAACATGAGTTTTTGACATTTCGCGATTGGCGATCAAAAGTGAAGTTAGGTCGCGAAAGTTTTTCCAATTGAAATGAATATTTGCGGTTTCCTGTGCTTTGAATTGCAAAAATCTTGTCAGTTAAATGATTGTGGTGATTTTTCTTCCAAAGTTATCAAATAAAGTTTCGATTAGGATGCACTTATTCCTATTCTAAAAGAGCATTATCTACGCATTTTAGCTTTGCGTTAGATCAATCAGTATTAACACTTGCAGATAAAAAACGAAAAATCCAGAAAACAGTTTGTTTTTTTTTCTCTTGAAACTCTAACTACTTTAGTATTAAAATAATCAATGCATAATGACGACTGAAATTGAAAATTTCCTATCATCTTAATCAAAATCCAGCCAACCTTTCTATACATTTCAAGCTAGTACACTTTTAATATAATGTGAAATGACTCAGAATATTAGAATATGTTTATTTTACTTTTAAATTCGAATGAAAAAGCTTAGTCATAGGAAAAAAATATTCTTACAAAATTGAAAGAAAGTTTTGCATTCAGTCTGGATTTGAAATCATATATATCAATGATTTGTTATTATGACCTGTTTAGCTTATCATTTATTATTAAAAAATCATCAAATTAGTTATTTATGCAACAAGTTGCAAAATGATGATTTTTTCAGCACAAGTCGTATCCAACGAGACTCCCGAGTTGGATAAATACGACGAGTGCTGAAAAAATCGAGTTTCATTGCAATAACGAAAAATGCCATTAAGGCGAAGTATGCCGTCATTGTACGCGTCGTTGATGATTGTTGCTAATTTATCGTACGATTTCGTATCAAAGAAAATCAGTTGGATTTGCACTGACACTCCTGAAAAAGTATCAGCATACTTTATGCATCCTAGCGCGTACAGTGATACATTTTCAAGCCGATATAAACTATCAAGACTGAGTTTTTTCACTTTGAAATGCAAGCTGAAAAGTCATCATTGTTGCCAAAACGGATGACGGGCTACTTAGCCTTAAGCCGATTTAGGCCGTTATAAGCCGGTTAAAGCTGTTGCAAGCCGTTTTGCCGTTATATTCCGTTTTTAGCCATTTTAAACCGTTTTGAGCGATTAGTAACCGTTTCTAAGACATTTTGAACTGTTTCAAGCCGATAACACTGTTTTTAGTCTTTTCAGACCATTTAAAGCCGTTCAAGCCATTTTTAGCTGTTTTGGGTCGTTTCAAGGCAGTTTAAGCCGTTTTAAGCCATTTTAAGCTGTTCGAAGCCGTTTTCAACCGTTTAAGCAAATTTATGAAGTTCGAATCCGTTATTAGCCATTTTAAGCTGTTTTTAGCCATTTTAAACCATTTTAAGGTCCAAGTAAAAATGGAGCAAATATCAAAACTAAAAAGCAGTTTTCTTCTTTTGAACCAACAAATCAAAGAAAATAAAAGCAAGCTGTTTCATTCGACAAATAGTAAAGCTGTGTGTTTTATTTTATTTGTTTTATTGGTTCGAAAGAAGAAAGCTGCTTGTACGATTCCTACATTTACTCCATTTTTAATTGGGCTTCAAGTCATTTTAAGCAGTTTGATGCCGTTTTAAGCCATTTTTATCCGTTCAACCCATTTAAGCCGTTTGAGGCCGTTTCAAGCTGTTTTAATCCACTTCGAGCTGTTTTAAGCCATTTAGAGTCTTTTTAAGCTGCTTCAAGCCATTTTAAACCTTTTTGAACCTTTTTTAGCTGTTTAAAAGCAGGCAACCTCGTACGCTCACAACAATTATGAGTCAGCATTCGATGTTGGTTGAATAATCCGTGGCTGAGAGAGTGGAGAGAAACGTTGGCTCTATCGAAACGTACATCTTCCATTTGACAGCTCTAGCTTACTGCGAGGCTCTGCAAACACAACATCATTGCTTTTGGGATGAACTGAGGTTGGTTTCTCCGCCAACGCAAGAGCATGATTTTGCTTTGCTCTTTGCCCTTTTGGGAAAACATGCTCTCCCCTTAACTGAGAAGGGAAAATATAATCTCTTTCTCTTTTAAGCCTGATTCGCTGCTGACAAGTAATTTCTCGGCCTATCTTGATGCATGGGAAATTTCTGCAAGGTATCGATCAAGAATGCGCTTTTTTCTGATCGCAGTACGCAGTTGAAAAGAAATGTCAGCTCAAATGGGAGTCGCTGTAGAAAATTTCTTCAAGGATTCGGCGAGAAATTTCTTTAGCGATTCCTTTTCAGTAGCAAATCAGGCTTTAAGCAATGAGGTTGTCAAAAAAACTCTTTACCACTGTATGAAAAAAAAAGAAAACAAACACAAACGTGTAAACTCTTCATCCCGCAGAGCTCGTACGCTCAGTTTGTGTGTGGGTAAAATCGCTTCTCTTTTGTAGTTGATCATTAAAAGGGGGAGAAAGAGGTTAAGTCAAGAGCAAGGAAAAGCCTGTTCAAAAGTTGTTTCAAAGCCCTTGTTCGATGATGATAAAAATCCTTGAGTTTCGTATTAACTTTAGAACATGTATTCGCTTTGAAGGTTCGGACAATAATGACGTTTATTTCAAATTAGAGCAGTATTTATCTAGGACAGGACGTGACAGCTCAACTAAGACTGCCCAATTGTTTTTCAGTCGATAACCTTGACGATGCAAAAGCCAGTGCTACCAGAATCTTTTTTAGACAAGTCTTGTGAACAAATTCGAAAATCAAGGCTCATAATTTGATTGTTTCTTGCACATTTCATGCATTCAATGCTATAGTGGATGCTAGCTTTTTAAAAATAAATTTTTGTAGAAAATTAACGCATTTTCCATTATTTTGCTCCTAATTAAGTATTTTGTAATTATTTTAGCATTTTAGGATCACATGTGGTAATCTTAACATCGAATATTATTAGATGTGAAACAAAAATGTTTCATGAAATATGTTCAAACTTTTGGTAAAAACATAAGTATATGGACTAGCAACAAAGTAACCTGCTGCAATTCAACTCAACGGTGTGATAGTAGGTTTTTGGCAAATCGACCAATAAGAAATGTTTTTTTTTTGACTGGCAATGGGTTTCGTTTTTGTACTTCTACCTGACACGTCTTGTCTTAGGTATAGCAAACTTGGATGTTGGTTCCGTTGTTTCTGGACTACTAGAACAGCTGGTTGTTACAATAAACATAGTCGGTTACTGCAATGGAATAAGCAGGAACAGCCATTTTGCGCCTTCTCAAGCCATATTAAGCCGTTTGAAACGTAATAAGCCGTTTTAAGCCTTTTTATGCCATTGCAAGCCATTTGTGGCCCTTTTTGCCGTTTAAAGTCATGTCAACGCTATTTTGAGCCATTTTAAACCATTATAAGCCATTTTTATCTGATTTAAAGCCGTTCCAAGGCCATTTTAAGCTGTTTTAGCCATTTTAAGCAGCGGGGACGGACCTGGTGTAGTGGTTAGAACACTCGCCTCTCACGCCGAGGACCTGGGATCGAATCCCATCCCCGACATAGTCACTTATGACGTAAAAAGTTATAGTGACGACTTCCTTCGGAAGGGAAGTAAAGCCGTTGGTCCCGAGATGAACTAGCCCAGGGCTAAAAATCTCGTCAATAAAGTCAAACCAACCAAACCAACCATTTTAAGCTGTTTTTAACCGTTATTGGACGTTTTAAACTTTTTTATTTTTAGCCATTTTGAGCCATTGTAAGCCATTTGAGGCCTTTTCAAGCCATGTTAAGCCGTTCAGGCCATTTTTTGCCGTTATAAATCGTTATTAGTCGCTTCAAGCCGTTTTAGGTCGTTTCAACGCTATTTTGAGCCGTTTTAAACCGTTATAAGCCATTTGAAGCTGTTTCAAGCCGTTTTAAGCCATATTTAGAAGTTTAAAGTTGTTTTCAGCCGTTTCGAGTCAGTTTTAACCGATTAAAAGCCGTTGCAAAGCCATTTTGAGCCGTTTCAATCCTTTTGATGTTATTTTACTAGTACATTTTAAATTCAACATGCAGTTTTTAATTTTTGATGGAATCAATTTTTCACTTGCTTAGAATGAACGTGCTCGTGAAATACCTATAGTTGTGAGTTGTATTACAAATGATACCATAAATAGTCGGCGGTCAAAGTGGACCAAGAACAAAACTTAGGAAGAGCGGATTTTTCTGTTATTAGCAAAACTACCTTCGCTCTGATTCTACCCCATTACCCCGAATCCCATTACCCCGAATGCCATGAACCCGAACTCCATTACCCCGCATTCCAAAGCCCCGAACGAACCATCACCCCGAATGACATTACCCCGAATTCCAATATCGTGGGGAAATGTCATCAATATGATCATGTCAAGATAATTGTAAATTCGGGGAAATAGCGTTCGGGGTGATGGAATTCGGGGTAATGGTACATTCGGGGTAATGGATTTCGGGGTAATGGCAATCGGGGTAATGGCAATCGGGGAAATGGCATTCGGGGTAATGGGGTAAAATCCTTGGAATGGCTAGGGTATTTTTGCATTCATCAGCGAGTTGATCTTTTTTTTTTGTTATAACGAAAAGCTCTTGGTTCGCTCTGACTATATACTTTAATCGTTTTTTTATTGAACGTCAAAAGTAAATATGTTATTTATCTCTCACAATTTTCAAAATTCATTAAATCTGATCAAAGTGGAATAGAGCGAAGGATTCTACCCCATTACCCCGAATGCCATTTCTCCGATTGCCATTACCCCGAAATCCATTACCCCGAATGTACCATTACCCCGAATTCCATCACCCCGAACGCTATTTCCCCGAATTTACAATTATCTTGACATGATCATATTGATGACATTTCCCCACGTTATTGGAATTCGGGGTAATGTCATTCGGGGTGATGGTTCGTTCGGGGCTTTGGAATGCGGGGTAGTGGAGTTCGGGTTCATGGCATTCGGGGTAATGGGATTCGGGGTAATGGGGTAGAATCATTCCAATTGATTTGTCAGCATCGAATGGTTTTGCTTCGCAACCATCAACAGAAATTCATAAATATTCCATGATTCAATGCACCTGTTTTTTGATTTCTGGCCATTCAACATTTTTGGATAGGTGGTCAGAAATTGCAATAATTTCTGTGCAGATATAGCGAAAAGTGCCAAAACAATGAACTGATTGATAATTGCATTTTTTAAGTCGATTCCATAGGCTGATAGAAGTTTTTGCTTATTATATGGTGTCCTCTGATAAATACTAGAATTCGCTTACCGATCAAAATATTTAGGATTTTGACCGATACTCAATAATAATTTTGTCCGAAACACTCTGATTGAACGCATATTTGAACATTTCTCTTCTTTAGCTATCGTAACGCCACTGATCTTTTAATTGACCATGTGGATTCTTGAGTTGAAAAAGTGCAAGGTTTTAGACTTTATGCACATTATTCTCAAATATAAAAATAGTCACTTGGTCCACTCTAACTCAGACCCGATCAAATATTAAGATAATTATAACTATAATCTTAAATTGAAAATGGTACTTGTATTTTAATCAACAGTGGTTAACATTTGTATTTTTGAGATTGTGGATTTCAAAAATCACATATTTTCAGCCCACAATTATTTTTCTCGGCTGCATAGATCGCTATTTATTTTCATCTGTAGCAACATATACTTCCGAGTAAATGTTTGAAGACAGCATATCTCAAATGATGACAATTTAAACTGTCAATTATCCATCCAATAATGTTATTTATCGCACTAATAAATTTGCATAAAAAAAACTTTTGGCATATATTGTTTATCGATGTCATGGAGTGATTATTTTTTTATACCTTATTAATCCATAAATCTTCCATAATATTGATGGAGTGACTATAATAAAACTGCCGTGAAGTTGTACTACTGTTAAAATGATGCATGGTAATTATACATAAACCATATGCTGTTATACACAAGTGATTTAGCTATTTATTTGCTACCCATATGATGTGATGAATAATAGCATACAATGCGAGTGTATAAATTTTCTACCGATCTAAGCTGTGATCTTATGCGACTTAACTTATGATATAACAAATGTTGATTTGACAGCTGCTACGGATTGATTCGGCTTACTTTGAACGAGTGTACGGGACGAAACAAAATGTACAAATGAACTCCGAAAACAAACATTTTATGCGAGGAAACTCATCAATCTAATGATTTTATCCACAGTGTTTTGCGGGTTTATGTCATTTGTATAAATTAACGAGTCATTACGTGAACTTTTATGCGGCTTCTGGTTGTCTGGGTAATCATATTCACCATATTCCTTAGCCGAGTGGTTATAGTCCGCGGCAACTTAGCAAACCCATTTTGAAGGTGCCTGGGTTCGATTCCCAGTAGGTCCAGGATCTTTTAATATTGGAAATTCCCTTGACTTCCTTGGGCATAGAGCATCGTCGTACTTGCCACGTGGTATACGAACGTGAAAATGGCAACTCTGGCAAAGAAAATTCTCAGTTAATAACTGTAAAATTGCTCATTGAACGCTAAGCGGAGAAGCAGACTCTATCTTAGTGAGGACGTAATGCCAAGAATAAGAAAAAGAAACGCAACAAACAGATTTCAGAAGAAAGAAAATTAATCTGATTGGGTAAAAAACTACATCTACTTTAAATGATCGACATTTATTTCCTTACGCACCATACATTGGAAACTGACAAAAAACAGTGAAGTCCCAATAAGAAAATCAAACCTATAATTACAAGAGAGGAACTTTGCGTTATTATACAACTTCAGACTTGTTGCAAATTATACTTTCGTGAATAAAAAAAAACCTGATCAAAGCAGAGCATATGCCGTGTTGGCGCTTACCAATCAAGTTTGTTCTCCGAAATAATTGGATTGTCTTCAAAACCGAAAAAAAAGTACGAACCTTGGTTTCCACTGAACTGAACCTTTGAGTTAATTTAGCTGACGGACGAACCAACGGAAAGCCAGTGCCTTAAACCTTGACTTTTAGTGCTGCAGCACGTTGTCGTCGTTGTCGTTAGTGTCGTGACGGACTGTGTGTAAGACACGTCATCAACAGCTCTTAGAGATGAAGGTCTGGGTCAGTAGAGGTGGCCGGCGGAGAGCAGCCCGGTGAACCAAGTGCACGTCAAGTGGATGAATGAATGCGTTTGTCACGGAATATCGGTGGAGAGTGGGCTTCGTGAGGAGTGGAGATATTTGCGTGCACTTACTGGTGGTTGATTAGGGAAAGTTGGTTGATTTGCGACATCTATTAAGTTTTGGGCAACAGTGGAAAAATCCACCAAAAAAGAAAGCTCAAATTTTGGCTTATTGACTCATTCAGTGCCAATCCTCGTTTGATTTTTTTCTTTTTTTTTCGTTTCTTATATCTAGAGTTTATCTTTTTTTTTATCTAGGGGTTCACAACACTATCATCCAAATTTGGTAAAACTAATTTAAGCTTTTATTAACATTCTGAACTAAACTGGACTATGCTTTGAATCGTAGTTCGGAAAACTTGTCCAAGGTATTTAACTGATTGCTTATCTAGATCCAATTTCCAACAGCGTTAATTCCGAAATATTGTCCTTCTTTCAAATTTTGCCACGTTTTGCAACAGTTTTAAATTCTAATTTTTTGAAAAAAAAATGTTAGTTCATAGATTTACCCTTACTTTCGTTCGTGACAGCAACCATAATCAAAAAAGCGGCCTTTTAAAAGCAAGAGGATTTTTACCAACGGAATTTGTTTTCCACTAACAAGTCCAACGAAAAGTTTAAGGCGCAGTCCCTAAAACATTTGAAAGGGTCAGTAGGAAGAACATTTGTTAGAACAACACAAGAATACGATATGCAATATGTACCATATCTAGTGTTAAATATACACGTAATGGCCATCAATTTAGCTAGTTAAAAAGCGCTCGAAAAAAAAATGGTTACCCGAAAATGGTTACCAGCTATAAATAAGAATCATGCAAATAGAATCATTGTCTCTGAATGCATTCCATTGTAGGTACTCATGTTCAACGTTCAATATGTTACAACACCAACAATAATTGCGCCCCCTATAGTCAACGATCGCCTCCATCAACAGACATCAACTAAAACCAATTTTGGTTCAATTTTCTGCTCAGCTCAGCAGACTTTCAAACGACCGCTTTCGCAGTAGGACTGCGGAATCCTACAATGTATCGTGAAATGAGCGATTTGTTAGCATTAGCTTTTGATATTGCCTAACATAATTGCCCAAGCGACGTTATGACTAGAGTAGAAGAGGTATGTGGAAAATTTCGACCAATTCGAGGGAAAAAGTGGACATTATTATCCCAACGACCGAATCCAAATCCAAATTCAAATCATAATACACATTTTTCTAAAAAACCATAATCTTATGTGTAAGATTTACACATCTCATAAAGCAGATGCCGCTACTTCCACCAAGGCTTCATATGAGTCGGCGATGACCGGCATGCCACAGTGCTCATTTATTTCAACGATAACAAACTTAACGTCGCTGCGATGGAACCCCCGTGATGCCAATAGACGGTTAGAGCTGTGCGCCGATGAAGTTTTGATCGGCAACGACGCCAGGGCATTCTTGCAGCAGCGTACCTTGAGCCAGATATCAAAAGTCCGAAAAACGTTTATTAATAAAAAAAAATACAGAAATGAATTTCTCGTTAGTGAGACGATTTTAAACGATTAAAGAATAAATTTGATTGCGCTCTGGAGAGTTGAATTTTTGTTTTAAAGAAAAAACTTTATTTTCAGTATATTTTAATTTTTTTGCAAGTTGGTGTAAAATTTATCAATAAAATTGTTATCGGATTAGGTTTCTGTAATGGATCCAATTTTTTTAAATTTTAAATTCGGATGCTGGTTCGGTAAAAAGGACGAGCTGTTAAATTTTCTAACAGCTTATAACTTACTTATAGCAGTTATTACTGATACTTATTTGAAACCTGGATCCAAACTCAAAAGCGATCCAAACTTTTTTGTTTATTGTAATGATCGACTGGATAGAGCATGTGTTGAAGTTGGTACCGTAATCCGGGGTAACATTGATCAGCGGGTTAACATTGATCGGGATGACTCATCTTGTTAAACGTTCAAATAAAGATTTATTGATGAAACATTTTCGAACCATGAATGGTGCCACTCTTTCGTATATTCATAAGCTAATGATAATTAAGGTTTTTGCCAAAATTGCGTTTAGTTCATGCGCAAATTTGTCAACTTTTTGAAACAATGATTTCTATCATTTTTACTGACACTTCCGAAAATTCATGTCTCACATGAGTTCTGCAGACGATGTGATCAAGGAAAATGCGGTTGTTACTAAAAATGGCATCGCCGAAAACGAATCCGTTGTCAAATCTTTAATAAGTTTATTCAATTAGACAACATTAACTAATTACTATTACGAATGTAGAATTTCCTGAGGAAATTGCCTACTTTTAGGCGTATTACGCGGTTCAAGGTGTTTTTAATTTTGAAATAACTCAAAAAGTAAATGACTTGTAAGAGTTTGGTCTTCATATTCGGCTTCAGGGGCCCTGATTTTAGTAAGTAACGACATTTCCGATATTAGCGAACGTTGTTTACTTGGGTGATCAATGTTACCCCATATCAGCTGAATCAAAAAATCACTTAAAACATTTATTTAAACATAATTAAATCTTTCGAAAAACAAAATAAAGTACATAGCTAGGAGCGGTGGGTGCCAGTACTTGTTTTAAAAACATGAAACTTGTAACATTTGTATTGTGAAATGAAAAATTCAAGAAAAACTAAAAAAAATGATCAATGTTACCCCGGATTACGGTACCATCATTCGTAGGCGTATAAAACTTCAACTTCTTTTGTAATTTTAAACTGAAGTTTTTGAAATTTCAAATGTTTCTATTGAAACACAGCTTGATGAATATATTTTTATAGCTGCATATGTGCCTTTTCAATGTACAGCATGGTACACACTAACCTCTTTTTATTCAAAATGTTGCCACTTGGCGGCACTAGTGAGCATGAAACTTTTGTTTTGCGTTTATCTCTTGATCTTAACATCTTAGGAAGATGTCGTCTTCGGCAAAGTTGTTCAGTAGCTCAAGGACTAGCATTATTTGAGCCATTAAATTCAAAATTTTGCCACTAGACGGCACTGGTGAGCATGAAATTTTTGTTTTAAGGTTAGCTCAGGATCCTGAGTGGTTATCTCAGGATCCTACTTAGGAAGATGTTTTTTTCTCTCCAGTAGCTTAAGTGCCATCATTGGAAAAGCCATGAGATTCGAAATTTTGCCACTAAGCGGCGCTAGTGAGAAAGTTTTTTTTTTTTTGTTTTGAGGTTATGTCAGGGTCCTGACTACTTATGAAGATAGCGTCTTTGCCAAAGTTGTTTAGTAGCTCAAGGACTATCATTATAAAAACCATTAATTTCGAACACTGACTGTCTACGAAATGTTCAATCAAATTTTGAGTAAAATAAAGACTTGGTTTCCGCCTAATTTTGTCGATGTTACAGAGGATTTTAATTCCGTTTTATTAAATGTAAACTCAGCTGTTTCAAAAGCCGAACCTGAAAAGCAAATTGAACTTCTAAAATAAATTCCTAGGAATTGGTCATATGCCAAAGTTAAAGCTCATTTTGACGCGTCTCAACACGTTAGAACTGAATAAAAAAAAAAAACAATTTAGGAATTCAACCACTTTCAAAAGTAGGACGACCCTCGCATGGATCGGATGTCCAAGATAAAGTTTCAAATTTTTACCTAAGGGATTATATCAGTCGGCCATTTCCTGGCTTGAAAGATACCATATCCGTTAAGTTACCCAACGAAGAGATGATTGTTACTTGAGGTCCTGTGAGGATTGTAAATTAAAGAAATTAGATTTTGTTGCCAATCGTTTCAAAGAAAATAACGTTGATGAAGTTAAGTATTGTTTTTGGATTATTTCTCCTCGTGGTGAAATTATCAACAAAGAGGAAAATGTAAATAATTTTATTGAAAACTTGCAAAATCTGACCGAGAAGTTTCTTGTGCGTCAATTCAAAGAAGAAAAACAAAATAAATTTATAAGATCTAATAAGGAATCACTTGTAAAAACAAAAGAAATAATGTGCCAGATGGATTTCGCGGAAAATTATTCGTACGTGATACAAGATTCCATTCAAAGCCATTACTTCGTACGACCTCAAGTAACAATACATCCATTTGTAATTTATTACAAAGACAAATCATCGATCAAAGTCTTAAATTTTGTTGTTATTGCTGACATTAAAAAGCATAACGCGACATCAGTTGATGCTTTTCAAACAAAACTAATTTCAAAATTGAAAAACAAATTTCCGGAGCTTGAAAAAATAATTTATCTTTCTGATGGTTGCGGAGAGCAATACAAAAATAAATCAAATTTCAAAAATGTATGCAACCATGAAAATGATTATAAAATTAAAGCATAATGGCACTTTTTTCCGAACCTCACATGGAAAAGGTGGCAACATTAAGCGAATGGCTGGGGATGCTAGTATTAGAAAGTACGCAGAAATTAATAACGCCAAACAATTTTTCGACTGGGCTGTGTCGCAAAAGGTGAAAGACCAATTTAAAAAAGATTGGGAATTTATCTATGCAACTGAAAATGACTATTCAGAGGCTGAAATATTTCTTCAGGAAAGATTTTCTAACCTTGTTCCAATTCCTGGAACAAAAAAATATCATTCATTTATACCAAAAGACGAACGAAGCATTTTTGCTAGTGTATTCTCAGATGCACATGAAAACCAAGAAAATACAGCATGCTTTGTTCTTAATAATACAAAGAAACGAAAATCTTCTGGTGATAGCAACCAAAGACAACCTTCCCGGTTGAAAAAATGGATAGTATTAATATGAAAATGTAAGTTATATACTGAATAATTGAATAAATAAAAAAAATAATAATCTTTTTTGTTCCAAAGAAAAGAAAGAATCCCTTTTAAGTGTAATGAAAAATTGAGGCAGAAAGAGTTTTTTTTAGTTTTTCTAAGCGGTGTAATTTTTCCTGAAAAATATCATCCATTCCAACTTATACTTCATTAAAACCAATCCCATATCTTTTTTCAGATGTTTTAGAAAATTTGCAATTGCTTTGATAAAAAATCTTTGTTTTTCCGATGCTTCGATTGAAATATGAGTTTTCAAAGAAAAGGCTTATATGGTCATTTTCCACAAAATTGGCCATAACTCAAAAACGAAAAAGAAGTACATTTCCAAAATTTCAGCGATTAAAGCTTATGAAATTACCTCCTCAAAAATATATTTTTGAAAGTTTTCCACTAATTGGAACATAGTTTTTCCGGCTTTTCTTTACGAATTTTCTCAACGGTGGATAATTTTGTGGAAAACTGTTTCCAGTTAATATTTTTTTTATTCCTGAGAAAATTTGCTTTCATTTTCATAAAAAAAAACTTTGTTTCTACGATGCTTCTTTCTTGAGTTATGATTTTTCAAAGAAAAGGCTTAAAATGGCACAATTGCACATATTTTACAAAATTGGCCATAACTCAAAAACGAAAAAAACAAGTACATTTCAGAAATTTCAACGATTAAAGCTTATGAAATTATCTTCTCAAAAATATTTTTTTTGAAAATTTTCCACGAGTTGGAGCATAGTTTTTCCGGCTTTTCTTTACGAATTTTCTCAACGGTGAAAAATTTTGTTGAAAACTTTTTCCAGTTAATATTTTTTTTATTCCTGAGAAAATTTGCTTTCATTTTCATAAAAAAAAACTTTGTTTCTACGATGCTTCGTTCTTGAGCCATGATTTTTCAAAGTAAGCAGTGTCAAAGGAAAACAAAAAACTCCAACTGAGTTTTCCGGGAAAATAAGCGACCCTGAATTTTTCTCAAATTTTTTTTATTCATATATTGATGAGCCCTGCCTGTGGAAAAAGTTTCATGAAAATCTGAGACCCTTCGGCCCACTTTGTACGGAAATAAAAAAAAATCCCCTAGTGCGTGGTATTTTACAACACAAATCACAGCAATAACTACGTGTTTGCATTCAAAAACTGGTAATTTGTGTAAAAAAAATAATGGAATGCTTTTAGTTAAGAAACCACCCCTTTACAATAAGGTTACTTACTTCAAATAATATTTTTTTTTGTGATCGCTCTCGAAAACACTGTGAGAAGCGTGGGAGTAGGGAGCGGAAAGTGAAGGGGGAAGTAAGGTGCCATATAAAAGGCCATTTTGGTACTCAAGGGGATATGTCCTTGAATATGTTGAAAAAACCTCGGAAGCCAATTCCGATCTTTAAAGAGGAAATCAAATTATTATCAACGAATAGGGCGATATTCAAAACCGAAAAGCCAATAGATGACTTTTTTCCAGTGGTAGTAAAAACGAAAATGTGAAGTATAGAAAGCATCACGAAAGATAAACGAAACACTAAAAGTTATGTTTTCACATTACGCTTGCAATCACTGCTTTTTCGATATAGTTTCCAAAATGCTAATTATTTATGTTTTTCATTATTTTCCATGCGTTTTGGCAGTTTTCGACTACCATTTTTCCATGTGCTTGTGTTGGAAGTTTGAGAAATATGAGAACCGTGTGTAGCGCGATCAGTGAGTGGAATACAAACATCAGTGTCGCCGCTCAGCGACCAGTGAGAGAAACTCAATGAATGGTCGAAAGGTTGTTGCCTGCACTTTTTGCCGCTGACGCCAACTGTTAGCATTTAGGAACGAAGTAAACAGTCGTTACCCTATTGCAAAAAAGCTAAAAAACTTGATATGCAGGTTGAAACTTAGGACTCACTTGCCCAATTGAAAATCAAGTTACTCAGGACCAGAGCAGACAATCGTCAGATTGGTCACCGTGCGGTGACGAAATAAAAAACGATATTGTCATCCTGTATAAAAACTCTGGTAGGTCAATCCAAAATCGTCAACGAGCAAATGTCTCTTCATTCAGCTTGCTATCCTTACTTACAAGAAAAAGGCGTTTACTGTATATTCGCTTGCTTCGCACCAACCAACGAATGCCATCTCATAATTGCTTGTATTGGCAAATTAACCCGCTTTCCTCATGATTCTACAATAGCCCTGTTGACACTTCCTCGCATACCGTTCTATCGGCCGCTACGTCCGTTCAGCCAGCAGAGAGTACCTGTAGTCTCCCACTCCAATACGTCGAGAAAAACGTTTTTATGATGACAGCGATAGCCATAATTGTTGAACGTTACGGTACAGAGCACTTAGCGCGTTCTCTCCTCGACTCTAATCACCAAGAAGACGGTTAAACTTTTACGGTTGAAGCAAAACAAGACGAATGTTCTCGTTCAAGGCATTGGGGCGCAATCACTGAACGCCAGAGAGGCTTTCCACGCTCAGATCCGATCCAGAAAGGAGAACTTTTCTGAAAACGCCGGGTTCTTGATTCTTCCCCGAGTTTACACCAGAACTTTCCGCGTCCGATGTTCCAGTTGACCACTGGAACCTTCATTCGAATCTGTTCTTAGCGGATCCGCAGTTTCATAAGCGGGCACCGATCGATATGATTCTCGGAATCGAGCATTTCTTCTCCTTCTTCCAAACGGTTCTTATGAGCACTTCCACAGTTATTAACTGAGAGCTTACTATGCCAATGACCATTTTTGCATGCGTATATCGTGTGGCAGGTACGATGATACTTTATGCCCTGGGAAGCAGAGAAAATTTCCAACCCAAAAAGATCCTCGACCGGTGGGATTCGAACCCACGACCCTCAGCTTGGTCTTGCTAAATAGCTGCGCGTTTACCACTACGGCTATCTGGGCCCCTGAAGAACTACAATCTCGGTCGGATTATTCGCTCGAAGAGAAATAGTGTGAAGAGTTGTTTTCGACTACCACGTCGAGAACGTGGAGGGGCGATACATTGTGCGTTTACCCCAGAAACCTAACTTCGGCGAGTTCATTGGGAATTCCAAGGTAATGGCACTCCACCGATTCAAATTGCTGGAAAGAAGGCTGAATCGGAATCCCGAATTGAAGGAGGAGTACCACAAGTCTATGGCGGAATATCTCTCCCTTGGACATATGCGGCGTATTCAAGAGGACGACGAACTCCATTTCGCAGTATACTACCTTCCGCACCACTCAGTTGTGGAAGAGGCAGAAGGTCCCGTGGTGCAGGATGACCTCCTTTCAATCATCCTTCGGTTTCGGACGTTTCCGGTAGCGCTGGTTGGCGATATCGCGAAAATGTATCGGCAGGTCTTGCTTCATCCGGATGATACACCATACCAACGAATTCTGTGGCGGTTTGATCCGGAAGTCTCCATAGGGAGTTATGATCTGTTGGCGGTGACTTATGGGCTGAGTCCGTCTTCCTTTCTCGCCAGTCGCACTCTACAACAGTTAGGCGATGATAAAGGGGACTCTTATCCGCTGGGTGGGCCAGCTCTTCGGAAAAGCATCTACGTGGATGACTTCTTTGGCGGCGCGCAATCCATTGAAGAAGCGATTCAACTAAGGCAAGAAATGAGCGAATTCTCTAAGAAAGGCGGGTTTGAACTCTAGAAGTAGACTTCCAACCAATTACCGGTCCTAGCTGGTCTCCAACCTGACGAAATCGGAACACAGTCGTCGATCAAGTTCGACAAAAACGAGACGGTTAAAGCGTTGGTCATCTCCAAGGGAACCCGAGTCCGACAATCTCCGTGTCGATTAGAAAATCCAACAGCACGACGGTGTGCCTACGAAAAGATTAACTTTGGGGTTAATCTCGGTAGCTTTTAGACCCCCTAGGGCTGTATCACTAATTAGCATCAAGGGCAAGATGTTGATGTAGAAAATTTTCTACTACCCTGCTCCTGGGATGGCCCAGTTCCCGACGACATCGCAAAATCATGGGAAGAATATGTGTTGCAGATCCCAAAGGTGGCAAACTTCCGCGTCAGTCAGAATTTCTGAAATAATATCTGAAGGCTGCTAGAAGCTCTGTGGGTGTCTATGAAAGAAACCATGCAGATATTTAAGGACTAATTCCTGCAGTAATTATTGGATGAACCGGAAAAATTGCAAGAGACGTCTTCGGAAAAATCTCGGAAAGGCCATAAAGAAAACTAATAAGAAATTTTTGGAGGTATCTACAAGAATTTCCGTAGGAACTATCACAGTAACTCCTAAATATTGTTGGTGCATTTTGCGTAAAAAATAAGTGTCATTTTTCTCGGCGTGGCAAAACAATGAATAGTCGGCGCACAGGTCTAAACGGCGCTGACGTAATCCACCAAGCCGGCACCTCACTGCGAAGGCCAGGAAAAAAATGCATCGAAGATGAGCTGAGATGCATCAACGGACTATTTTTAGAGGATTATCTTATCCACTTATGAAGGAAAGATGATGCGTTTTTAATTGCGACTCAAACTTGGACGAAACGCAGTGAAATATTCCATTCCAGCGAGTCCGAAGGGCCAGTTTCCAAATTGGACCGGGACAGAGCTAAGTGCAGCTACGTGACACAAACCAGCGGTCAGTTTTAGCCTTGCGAAAGGTGAGAAAGTGGGTACCAAGTGATGTTTTTTTTTTATTCGCCGGCCACCGCAAAAGGTTTCCCCATTGCGAGTGGCGATTAATCACGGGGCATTCAGTTTCATTCACAACTTTTACCCATGGGTCCACTTTTATGGTAGTGGTCTTTTGTCGGCAATGTTGGTTGGACTGTGTGATCTGGTGCCGATGCTGGGAGCGGAGATACTCAGTGCTTTTCCATCGACGGTGGACCACACCAGATTTTTTAACTGCTAAATTTTATATCACTTACGATTTGAACAACCTGCACGTCTAATAAACAAGCATACCGTCGTTGCGGGTGAGAATTGGTCAAAAAAGGATATGTACGAATTATTTATCGAATAACTATCGTAATTTAACTCCAATAAACTTCAAATTTGATGTGTATGTGCTTTGATGGTCCATTAACAACTTTACAAAAAAATAAAGAAAAATATTTATTCACTACGGTACTACATGTGAATCAGAAATGATCCAATCTCACCCCATAGAGGGGGTGACATCGGGTCACTGTAAATGAAATAACTTGTTTTTGAGAATATGATTCACAGCTGAAAAATATTGATGAAATACGTTGCAAGCAAGACGAAAAGGCATCTAAAATGTTTCACAAGTATGATGAACCTACTTAAAAATGATTATACCGAAAAATTTAAGAGCTATGAGAAAAAATATGTATATTTGATTAAATTTAACGTTGTTGCTGCGCACGAAAAACAGTTGCTGGTTTGAGAAGTTGTCAAAATGCGTTGCATTGTTATTAAATTCACGGAATCCTCAAGTAGACTTGATTGATGTTTCAGGATGTTGTATTTAGAAAGAATAAACACACCCTAATGATGAAAGAGTACACACGGCACCGTAAAATGACAAAAATGAAGACTTATGATTTCAGTCGCAATCGTTCTTGTATGACCCAATCTCACCCCCATTTTTAATGTTTTAAACACTGTACCGAAAAATATTAAATTTTTGTGGAAAAATAATACAGATTCCGGAAAAAAACAATTGAAATGTATTGAAAAGACGTTCGACCTTCTACTAATATAACCATAGATGTTTAAGTACATACGTTATACTTTGCACAGGAGAAATTTACTGTCGTAAATTTTGTCAAAAACTACGATTTCTAAAAATGTATATTATAATCGATTATGAGTAATAATATGTTCCCTTACATCTGAATTACAAATTTTAGTTATATCAGCGTTATTAGCTGAAATATTTCATATATCATATTTTTCCGTTTTGACCCAATCTCACCCCCTAGACCCATTGTCACCTCCATCGACGGTACACTCAAACTTAAAATGTTGAAAATCGATTGCTTGAAAGGGAACAAAACTAGAGCATGCCAAAGCTAAGCATTTTGAACGAAAATCGATATGTGCTGCTATTATTCAGCACGGCACTGTAGCTTTTAATATGGTCTTCTAACTCGATATCAATTTTCGAATATCGAGTATGGTAGAGTTGACTGTATATGGAACAACTTATTGTGGAATTTTATAAGAGCTTCCAGAACTCATATCCAAAGAAACATCCTAAGCATCACAAGATAAGTATTTGATGAATATTAGAAATCTTGAATTTATTACCTGAAAAAAAATACTTGTTTTAGCTATGCCAAAACATTCAAAAATAAATTCTTTACAGACTCTAGTGTACAACACAGATTTATGGTGTTTGAATTGAGTCAAGTATTGAATTAATTGTATTTTTTTTTTATTCCGGTCGTAGGTACGAATTTTATGGTCATTGGTCATGCGCTGGTCCATTAACCACGTGGTCTTTTTTTGGCGACACTTAACTAGGATTATAAGATTGAGTGACTTAAGCAATACATACATTTTCAGCGTATAGATAGTTTAGTGGATGCTTCTTTGGCTTTGAGAAGCTTAAACCATTGACATCTTTTTGCACGGGAAACACCTTTTTCAGTTTGTTCATAAGCCTTTCAAGCTTTGGTTGGGTAAACCAGTTCAACTGTTCAAGCCAAGCATACTACAATGTATGACAAGCTGAAGATACTGTGTAGACTTAACCTGCTCCACACACCTGGAACTGGTCCCATCGGGTGAAGTCATCTCACCCTGGAAAACTTTGGAATCTATTCCGGGTGAAACTCCTATTCGAATGTCTAATTTGCTACAGTTTCTTCAAATTATCATACAGATTAGCATTCGCTTTTCCCGGCGGCCCAAAAACCAGTGAATCCACTAACTCCTAAGCCCCCTAACGAAGTCTCATCTGAACGCCGGCTTACCTCCCCGAGCCAACTCTTCAGGATTCAAATAAAACAAAAATTATCACCGGCTCGGAATCATTATCACCTCGCTATTGCTGGACCACGGAGACGATAAACTAGGCGGCAAAACCGCTCTACCCAGCCCATACATATGACAGCACGAGACCTTGTTGCCTGGGACAAGACCAAAAGCTGGGAGGAGAAATTTCTTACCCACAACTTTCGAAATCCCATTATTTTACGAACCACTCTCACGCCACCTCGTGATCTCTGAGTGCTTAGGGTGGTTCGAGCTCGCGCCACAGTCGACACTCGCCAGAATTTGAGGAACCACTCGATTTGCGTCGCAGGCCCGGCTCGCTCTGGAATGTCGTTTGGTATGTTTCTCGTACGGTTTTGTAGGTAAGACGGTACCTCTCTCTCGCTGCTGCTGCTGCTGCTGCTGCCATGGCCTGTCCAGTTCACGGTTCGTTCATACATATGTGCATGGTAAGGCTGATGATCGCCGCCGTCCGTTCCTCATTTGGTCGATACTACTAGAAAACCACTTGTGGATACCCCCGTTTACGATCACCACCAGTGTGTCCCCTCAAGACACTTGGACTGCAGCAGAGGACCACGACGGCGATGCATGCAGGAGTCATTTGGATAAAATGTGGCCAAAATTACGTTTTTACTTTAATGATCATCTTGTGCCCTTAAATTGACTAAACACGGTTGTATTTATTATCTCAGTCACTGAGGTGAATTCACCTAGTCTCAATAAATACCTAGTCACTCAGTTTCACATGCATTTCAAATGGAAACCCTTAACTCAGATGTAGAGTGAAAGCTATTCATATACAAAAAGTGTTGCAAATGTGAGGATCTATCACATACAAAAGGGGACGGACCTGGTGTAGTGGTTAGAACACACGCCTCTCACGCCGAGGACCTGGGATCGAATCCCATCCCCGAGATAGTCACTAAAAATTTCAGTGACGACTTCCTTCGGAAGGGAAGTAAAGCCGTTGGACCCGAGATGAACTAGCCCAGGGCTAAAAATCTCGTTAATAAAGATAGAAAAAAAATATCACATACAAAGACACAGATGTTTGTGACGTTTCCTCAATGTGATAATATTATACGCCATACCCTAATTTATCTCTAAGCAACTCAGCTTGATCAGTTTTATCGATTTCCCAAACTATGACCACGAATTTTCGCTAGTAACTCCTCTGTGCGACGCTCGGATTGTTTGGGAGAGCAATAATATGCAACCTCACTCGGCCCGCCATTCGCTGCTATCTTTGCTTGAGGGCACCGCATTCGTTTCCACACTTGCAGGCTGTGATATGAGCAAAGTTGAAACCTATATTCAATGAGATCGAAAGCCAATGGCAACTTAACTTACGAGGAGGAAGGAAAGGATCCAGAAGGCCGGAACGAAGCGGAATAAAATCTTCTCTTTCTCTCTGTGGGGACAGGTTTCACATTCCTCGGTGGACGTTTACTACTGACTGTGGCACACTTGTCGTCGTCGTCGTTGTCGTGAAGCGGAGCTGACCAATCGAAACAAGTGAGTGAACGGGATGAAGTGTGCAAGTTAACAGAAATCTCGGCAAAAAAATACTGGCTATTGAGATCTATATTCGGATTGGAAGGTTGTCAAATTTCCAAAAGCAAATAAAAAATTGTCAATTGTACTCTTGCTTTAAGATTTTTTGAATAATATTTAAAAATTTGAAAAACCAAATCTGGCGTTGAAATGGTGGAAACAAAATATTATCAACTTAAGCGAAAAAATTAAAAAACTTGCTATGCAGTTTGAAAGCACGCACAATTTTTATTTAGAACGTACTAGTCCAATTGGTAAAAAGGTTATTGAAACGAGAATTCTCATGTTTTTGAAAAGCATTCGTAATGAAGAGAACAATGCTTGTACAACTGGTTTGGAAGAAATGAGAACTATTATTAAATATTTAAATTTCAAAATTTGGAATGCAATGAAGTAGCTAATTATTCTTGGTTGATATATTTAACTGCTGTGGTATGGTCAAAGACAAAACAAAGACCTCCATTTTCCTTGCAGTACTAGAAGTGGTACTCATTCTCGACCCGACTGCTATGTCTCTTTTCGTCTCAGGTATGGTGAAGCGAAGTAACCTACGAAGTAACCTACGACCCATTTTCATCTATTTAGTTAACATGAGTTGAGTTGTTTGGCTTTAGATCAATTATCTTGATAAAGCCTCGCCAACAATAATTCGCCAATTCACTCGGTTCATGGCCGCTTCTCTCCATCCTCGACTGTGACCCACGCTCTCCAGGTCCTGGTACATCTGATCAATCCACCTAGCTCGCTGCGCCCCACGCCTTCTTGTTTCGACCAGATTCGTAGCGAACATCATCTTTACAGGGATGTTGTCCGGCATTCTTGCAACATGCCCTGACCAGCGTATCCTTCCAGCTATAGCTACCTTCACGATACTGGGTTCGCCGTAGAGTTGAGCGAGCTCGTGGTTTATCCTTCGCCGCCACACGCCGTTCTCCCGTACGCCGCCGAAGATCGTCCGTAGCACTCGGCGTTCGAAAACCCCAAGAGCTTGCAAATCCTCCTCGAGCATAGTTCACGCCTCATGCCCGTAGAGGACTACCGGTCTTATCAGCGTTTTGTACATCGTACATTTAGTGCGGCGGTGAATCTTTCTTGACCGCAGCGGTCAACCTGTCCGGGCCCATCTTGATGAGATCGGCTCCGATACCATCCTTGCCAGCGGTCTTGTTGTTCTTGAGCTGTTGAATGACATCCTTAACTTCCCCCATCGTGGGAGCTGGTTGGTTTCCGCTGTCCGCTGTGCTGACTTAGCCATCGCCTTCGTTGTCCTGACCTTCTGTGCCTGTGTTCTCTGCGCCATTCAGGTGTTCATCGCAGTGCTGCTTCCACCTTTCGATCACTTCGCGTCCGTCCATCAAGATGCTCCCATCCTTATCCCGGCACATCTCAGCTCTTGGCACGAAGCCTTTGCGGGATATGTTGAGCTTCTGATAGAACCTCCGCGTTTCTTGAGAACGGTACAGCAACCCCATCTCTTAGCATTCCACCTCTTCCATGCGGCGCTTTTAGTCCTGGAATAAGCGGGTTTTCTGTTTCCGCTTCAGTCTGTATCGTATTTAGTTAACATCTAAACAGAAAATTCTGAATCAACAATTTCACGCCACAATTCTCGGTTCGTGGCCGCATCTCTTCATTCTCGTTTCTGCTCCACGCTTTCCAAATCGATACGCACATGATCCGCCCACCACGCTCGCTGCGCTCCATGCTTTTTGCAGGATTGTTGTCCGGAATTCTTGCAACATGCCCTGCCCATCATATCCTTCTAGTTTTGGTCACCCATTGGATAGGGGAACTGTGGGTAAAATGAACAGGGGGGGTAAAATGAACAGGTTAGTGTTTTAC
Organism: Aedes aegypti; assembly: GCF_002204515.2. Taxonomy (NCBI): domain Eukaryota; kingdom Metazoa; phylum Arthropoda; class Insecta; order Diptera; family Culicidae; genus Aedes; species Aedes aegypti. The sequence goes on from NC_035109.1 coordinate 112,240,857, forward strand.
GGTAATTATGCTACAAAATTATGCAAAACATAGCACCATCCTTAATCCTCAGATAAAGGAGCTATTGCAACAACTCTAACGCGATCTTGAACTGTCAAAAGCTGTAAAAGTAAACAAAAACAAAGTACGCCTCTCCGTTTTCTCTTATGATGTAAATTTTCACTCGTGGAATTTAGGGTTTTTTTTTTGACTAAAATCATATCTTCAAAGTATTTATGATTAGTAGACGGAAATATGAAGCATTTTTATCTTCTAAATTCTTAGAACAAATGATTTGAATAGGGCAAACGCTCCCTTAGTGGAGGTAGCTCCAATAGTGGAGGTAATGTGTTTTAGCATGTTTCGCACTAATCAATGATTATGTGATATTTTTCTTTGATGTAAGATGTGAAAAAATGATGCGAGTAATCGAATAATATCCATGATTTTTAACCGAAAAACAATTTAAAACAATTATTTTGCCTAATTTTTTTGCTCCTTTATATATATATATATATATATATATATATATATATATATATATATAAAACAAATATATATATATATAAATTCTCCAAGAAGCCATTCTTTGTTTTTTTTTTAAATGACAAAGAAGAAAAACTATAGAATGCTGTCATATAAGACATGTGAATAGTTACGAAATTTTGAAATTGTTGATCACGATTTAGATTTTTTCATAGAGTAAAAGCACCGGTTGTAGCCATAGTGGATTATACACCGTTTTACATAGCCAATCAGCGTGAAACCTTTTGTGTTCCGTAGATCACATTCATATGATAGAGCTACATTCATTTACTCGTCCAAATTGATTAAAACATAATCAAAACAATGAATTTTCCTTATTAACTCCCATACACCTAATTTGGCCACTCTCACGAGAAATCAATGCGAGTGACCAATTTGAAACCCAACTAAATTTTCAAAGCGAAAAATGGTTTTGGCTCAGTTTCGATAGTTCACATACATAATATGGATTGAAAGCTTGCATTTGACATATTTGTAGTATACATACGGCTTCCCATTTAATTTTTATTGACATTTTCTCTTAGGCTGGCCAAAACTGGTGCTTTTACCCTACTCACTCCAGTAATCAATCGGATTACAAAATCATCCAGAAAAAAAGTTTAACCCCTCTACCGGCAGCTTCATGTTTACCACTAGAAAAAAATTCGAATCGCGATAACTTTTTTATTTCTCTATATTTTTGCACCATTTTTTCACAACTTGTCAAAAAACTCTTCTAGTTTAAGAATCTGTGTCAACATTGATCATTGGACATCTCGATCTAGAGATATTCCGAAATTACTTGGGGGACCGACGCGTAACCATAACCCACGCATATGACTCAGGCTACAGAATTTTTATCGTATTCGGATATTCACTCTTCGGAACAACACAATAATGAGAGTATGTTGTGTAAAAATGAAGAAATTCGGTACAGCCGTCTTTGAGTTATGAGCATTTATGTTGCTAGTACCAAGCTGGCCAAATAAAGATCTTGAAAACTTCAAACAACATATTTCTCTAAGAATATTTAATCAATTTGTAGGATTTTTCCAGAGTAGCTCCATATTACATGGCATTGTATAACCCACATTTTATTTTTTCGATAAATTGACGTAAAACAAAATGGCCGCCAAAGACATTTTATATGGAAAATGTCGGTCCCCCAAGGAACATCGGAATATCTTCAAAACCAGATCACCAATCATCAATATCGACACGGATTCTTAAACTAGAAGAGTTTTTTTTGAAAACTTGTGAAAAAATGGTGCAAAAATACCGAAAAACAAAAAAGTTATCGCGATTTGATTTTTTTTTCTTGCGGTAAAAATGAAGCTGCTGGTAGAGGGGTTAATAATTTTAATAAGATGCTAAGAAACTAAAACTTATTATTGACCTTCAGGCTAGATGTTCCAGATTTTCAACTCTTTAAAATGAGCCAATTATGCCTCCACTTTAAGTTAAGTTAAGTTTTACAATTCTGGTTTGCTTTCGACAGGCTGCAACAATAGAGTAACGACTGTTTACATTGTTCTTATATGCTAACAGTTGGCGCCTGCGGCAAGAAGTACAGACAACAACCTTTCGACCTTTCGGTTTCTATCACTGGCCACTGAACGGCGAGACTGATTTGTATTCCACTTACTGATCGCGCTACTCTCGGATCTCAAATCTCCAACAAAAACATATTTAAAGAACAATATAAATGGATGATTACACGTTATCACGTCAATGTATTGTAATTAATTTAACTGTTCGGTAATAGTGAAGTTCAGTCAAATTCTTCAAGTCAATTTCTTATAATAAAAACTACCTTCTCAACTAGCAATATTTTCAAGTTTACAAATCAACACCCCCACCCCCCAGAACCAAATCCTGGTTGCGTTACTGCGTCAAGGAATCATCAGAATATTTCCTAAATTAATTTCCACAAATCATTGGTAAGGACTGTTCATTTTATAAAGTGGACACTTTGTTTATGCTATATCGTTTTTATATATTGATAAAATCGTAATCGGTTTTCTGTGCATCGTTTAACTATTATTCTACACTGCTATGAAAATATAAGATCTTAGAAAATGTATTCGGTTGAAGAGCTGAATAGTTTTTCCAAAAAGTCCTAAGAAAAGCTGTTTGTTAAAGTTTAACATTATTTTTCGCAAAACAAAAATCCAAATTTTTATGAACAAATTGTATGTTTGTATCCTTTAGTATCCTACTATAAGTATAGCTTAAAAAAATCAATTATATTCCAGCATTCTCTGACATTAGGTAACATTAGTGATTTACCCAGTTATGGCCAAATTTGCTGATGCACCATCCCTTCACTCCCAGCAAAAGAGAAAAGTAAAAAGCGTGTTCAAAACTAGTTTGGATTACTAAGAAAACTATATTTGGATAAACGAGAGCAAAGTCGTGAGTTTAAACCACAGTCTTAAGTATAAATTTTACTGTTTATGGTAGTTTTACCAAAAAGTCTCATACTTTTAAAATCATGTGCGCATATTTATCGATCCACAGCAAATTGTAAACGGTTTTCTTCAAATATTTTAATGGGTATTCTCAGAATCACATATTATGAAAATAATATGGGGAAAATTAAATCGATTTTATTACAGCAGTGTTGCCAATTTTGTTAATTGTCAATGTACTTTAAAAGGTCTTCTTAGAATAAAGCAATTGTGTTTCTATTGTGCTTTATATGTGACGTGGGGACTAAATAAGTAACTCTATGAAGGCGTAAGTTATTTCTCATATCAATACTATATCAGCACTTCCGTCAGGACGTACTTTTAACCAAAAAAATCTACTCATATCAATTCTCTTCAAATTTAAAACATGTTTCTCTAAAAAATTTAGGGGAAAAATAATTTTATTATATCAGTAAAATTGTTGCTCGAAAAAATACTTGATTTTTTTTCCTTCAGGCTTCTGATTGATGATGCTTTCGAACAACAAGCCTTTTTAAAAAATTTAAATTGTAGAATTTTCCACCCAATTTCTAACAATCATTTATTTTGATAACACTCAAAAATCGTCCGTTCTAATCGCTGTTTCATATTCATGTGAAATTAAATTATTTTGGAAAATGTTTATTATCACAACACTGTACAATACTAGTCGAACGATGTGCAGAAAACCGATTGAAATTTCATTGATAAATTTAAAAGATACAGTATGCATAAGGTGTCCACTTTATAAAATGAACAGTCCTTATACTTTACAGCAGAAACGCTGCAGAAGTACTTGTAGTTATCTCTAAAGGATTGATTTTCATATAAGGCTGATACAAATATTATTTTCCTTTCGTGTCATCAAGTCCCGAAACTTTGAAGGGGAGAAAAAAAAATATTGTTCTATTAAACCTTGAAAGCGTTTTTAAAGCCATAAAACAACAACATCAAACGAAATGTGCACAAGCTCAAAGCTTCAGATTTTGGGGGCTCACAAACTTGGATAGATTTGATTGGACGTTAGAATTTATGAAGGGAATATTTATGAGTTCAAAGCCGTAATCAGATTCAACATTTTCTAAATTGGCATCTGAGCCTCCTCAAGTATCTACATTAGGGCCGTCTTCAGCTATAATTCAAATTCAAATTCAAATGTGGGGGCCCAAAGCCACGGTCTGCCCTAAAATATTAAAATAAGGGATAGTCCAGGGACCCCTTTACTTCGCTCCAAGTCTTTCCCAAAACAATGCTCATTATGCTTACCATGCTCGTTTTCTTTTTGAGGTTTTACAAATTGTCAGTTTCCTACAAGCTATGTAGAACTTCTAATGCTATGATAAATCCGCACTGTAATTTGGGGCCCCTAGGAGCTCGGGGCCCGGTGCGAACCGCACCCCCTAGCTACGCCAATGCACTGTATACAAGGCGATGTGTACGAAAGGGTGTTCCCAGCGTTACGGAGTCGATATCGATGGGGTTTACTCCCCTGTGGTACGTTACTCGACAATTCGTAGCCTGGTCATTTTGTTCAAGATCCAAGGAAATTATGTCGTTTGCAGAAAGCATCGTACGGGGAGAAACAACTTTTCCGAAGACGCCATCTTTCTAAGTGGTCAGGCTACTGAACTATACACAAAATAAAAATTATTTGCTCACTAGCGCCGCCTAGTGGCAAAATTTCGAAACTTTCGGCTCAAATAATGTTAGCCCTTGTGATACTAAGCAACTTTGCCGAAGACGCCATCTCTCTAAGTGGTCAGGCTACTGAGCTATCCGTGAAACAAATATTATTTGCTCACTAGCGCCGCCTGGTGGCAAAATTTCGAAACATTCGGCTCAAATAATGTTAGCCATTGTGATACTGAGCAACTTTGCCGAAGACTCCACCTTTCTAAGTGGTCAGGCTACTGAGCTATGTACAAAATAAAAATTATTTGCACACTAGCGTCGCCTAGTGGCAAAGTTTCGAAACTTTCGACTCAAATAATGTTAGCCCTTGTGATACTGAGCAACTTTGCCGAAGACGCCATCTTTCTAAGTGAACAGGTTACTGAGCTATCCGCGAAACAAAAAATCGTTGCTCACTAGTGCCACCTAGTGGCAAAATCTCGAAACTTTCGGCTCAAATAATGTTGGTCCTTGTGATACTGAGCAACTTTGCCCAAGACGCCATCTTTCTAAGTGGTCAGGCAACTGAGCTATGCGCAAAACAAAAATTCCATACTCACTAGCGCCGCCTGGTGGCATAATTCCGTATCAGAATGACCACCGCGTGTCAGCCCTTGAGCTACTGAAAAACTCTTCCAAAGACACCAACCTTCCAAAATATCCAGTGAATCAATTGTCACCCAACATGCAACAACAAAGACATTGTCATCTTTTCTACTTGTTGCAACAATTTTATTCTGCAACATCAGTTCATCACCACTTGAGCAGAATATGACAGTGATCGATCATCACGTGCGTAGCGATTTTCTGGGCTTCACATTGCAATTTTCGAGAACTTTCTACGTGTTGGTAAACATTGCCACATTATCGAACAGCATCCATAAAACTAATTTGGTTTTGTGTTTAAAATAACTGATTATTCGCGAGTTGAAAAGGTTGCAACAATGTTGCACTCTGTGATTGTCATGACAATTTTGCTTTGGATTGTATCCTTATCCGCAGTTGGGATGAAAGGGTTGTGAGCGAGCTTGCTTTGTTGTTTGTTTTTCGTCTGTTTTGATGACAATTTGATTCACTGAAAATATCAGAATCTAGAGATATCATATGTTACAAAATTTCGCATTCTTATCCCTCATGGTTCTTCTTCTTTCTGGCATTACGTCCCCACTGGAACAGAGCCTGCTTCTCAGCTTAGTGTTCTTATGAGCACTTTCACAGTTATTAACTGAGAGCTTGCTGTGCCAATGACCATTTTTGCATGCGTATATCGTGTGGCAGGTACGAAGATACTCTATGCCCACGGAAGTCGAGAAAATTTCCAATCCGAAAAGATCCTCGACCGGTGGGATTCGAACCCACGACCCTCACCTTGGTCTTGCTGAATAGCTGCGCGTTTACCGCTACGGCTATCTGGCCCCCTCATGGTTCATATAGTGCTAATAAGAAAAAGCGCCCCTACCGGCCAAGTTCTCAACTAAAAGGATGATCCTCAATTCCTAAAGGTACATCGTACTTAGCACTGAAACTTCGCCGAAGACAGTGTTGTGCTATCTCATTTGGCTTACGAGATATTCAACGACACCCCAAAGTGATGAATTCCCACAAGCCCTGGGTCTCCTATAACGTTCTGGTGTGTCTTATAGGAGTGAGCGTAATAGGAGTGCACGTTAAAGAAATGCGTTTAATAGGAGACACGACTGTACATTGAAAAAATCAATGAATGTTTTATTGGTACTTACATCGAATAAAATTATCATTGCATTCTTTTATTGCCACGATTATAAATTTACATTCAGTTTATTGCAAAACAAATAATTTGTCTCTTATAAGTTGACGATTTCAATTCACTTGTAAAAATTATGTTATGTTGGTTCTGGTGTTATGTTTGAAACGATACTAATAATAATATATAAAAAACTAAGAGAAACACATAAAATAAAAATAAACACAACGAACAACACTTCAACGTTGTCTTGTTAAATGTAGTCTAGTGGTGTTTGATCGTGACATCCTTTTCATTGATATCGATGAATTTCTTCAAATCGATGGAGACTTGGTAGTCTTGATGATAATAAATTCTTTAACTTATTAGTTAAATGAGTAACCGATTTCAGTACTGTGCCCTTTAATGCTATCCTGAAATTCGCATCATTTAACAGATACACGTATTTTATTCTCAACTATGAGGCCATCTCAAGTGTCGTGTTCCGCGACTGCGACTTACTCAACCTTACGTAAATCATACAAGATAAAATTGGCAATCGCTCATTGTTCATATTCGTACATCCAATCGCCACATCTGACCAATGCGGATGCAGCGCCTTGTATGTCTGATTATACACACGTGCACACGTCATAGCTTTTGATTTGACATATTGCTATCCCACCGGACTGGATTGGGACCACCAACCTGACGTGCGACGTGCGGTTCCCCCTGTCCATCCGTCCGATATTAATGGACAGCCAAGCCAAGACCGGTCCCCGGAGTGTGAGATGTACACGCGCTTTCCCGAAAAAAAAAACATCATCGGATCAAACGGATGAAAGTTTTATGCGCAGTCGAAAAACTTGTTTTTATCACCAACGACTTCAGTAAAGTCTGAGGTGACGACTTCGACGACGACAACGACAACGATTACCAAAATGGAAAGGAGCGAAATCTTGCCATCGATCGAACTGTCGGTGATTTGAAGATTGGCTACCTTCGAGCAATATTGAAGTTCGCCGCTGTCCAGACATTGAAGGTTTTAATTACGCTTTTAAGGTTGCTTTTAAAAGCACCTTTAACGCACTCGAAAGTTGCCCTCCATCAAAAGTCGGCTTCCACATTTAAAAATTGCTTCCCCACGAAGCCCTATCCATAGTTGCTGCTCTAAAAATGCCCTTCACCAGACCGGAACGAAATCCAGTTTGCAACTGTGGAGCACTTCGAGCACTAAATTGTTGGAATCGTCAAGAATCTCACGCAGTCCAAAGAATACAATCTGTTTCCCAACATGCCATCAGGGCACAGTGGCCCGAAGCGGACCAAAAGTCAAGTATATACAGTTTTCAAATTGTTTCACCGATAATTTGTCTGATTTTATATTGAAAAACCCATATAAACACATAAAAAACATACACTTGCTTTTTATTAACGAAGATTGTCAGCACTGAGCTAAAGAAAGTCGTCACTATATCTTTTACGTCATAAGTGACTATCTTGGGTATGGAATTTGATCCCAAGTCCTCGACGTGAGGACTACGCTACAACATGTACTACAAATAATCTTGATGATAACGATTGTGTAAAGCTATGTCAGCTATATGCTAATTAACCATGGTGTTCTAGGCCAGCCAACACACCGAGGGGATAAGGCCTTTATATCTACAAGTGGAACCAGTGATTTTGCGTAGGATTTAAACGCAAAGATGTGTGAGTGACAAGAAAGCCTCCTTTGATTTTTTAGCAATATTCTATTGCATACATATGGGAGCCAAAAACATGCCTTTCTTATACGAGTTATGTTATCTTATCTGTTGGACTGCAAAATCACCTACAATATTTTTGTGAAGCTTAAAACAGTAACAACATTTAATTCCAACCGACGTTAAGGTGAAGATAAATCGAAGGCAAAGTTCAAATTTTCAAGAGCACGGATCTGGAGAACCAAACACCCGTTTGAGCTGAAAACCTAATCGATTGGTCACCACCAGCTAGTGACCAATCGATTATGTTTTCAGCTTGAACAAATGTTTGGTTCTCCAGATCCGTGCACTTGAAAATTTGAACTTTGGCTTCGATTCATCTTCACCTTAATGTATTTTACGTCCTTTTGCGTTTGGGCCCCCTTAATCATACTCTACCAAGATTTGATTTCAACTACTGTTCAAGGTTATCCAAGAACTACTTGAAGTACTTCAGAGCATTGCAAATCAGGATAGTAATTAAATGGGCTCATTCAGTAACGGTTTTACCCATTTCTGCATTCAACGGCTATCTAAGGTTATCCAAATACTTCTATGAGTACAGATCATCAGATGTGCAAGCGTAACTAGTGAACCCTCGAAGAATTATTTGCAATAGGTATATAACTAAGTAGGCTCAAGAAAAGTTTTGTGGTCAACGACCATGTAAGGTTATACCTACAAATCTTCTGAGAGTACAGGTCTGAGGTTATTTCAAGTTTTGTTTTTGTTGTTGGCTGGAGTTCAATATGTTCTGCTTGATGGAAATCTGCTTGAGTATGAATTGTATTTGTTCTTGGAAAGATCTCTGGTTGCGCCAATAGATACGAAGGACCTCATTCATAGAAGTATTGTGATAAGCGTAATCAGCCATTGATTTTAAAACTTGATGTAACGTATTTTATTAAGCCTGTTTTAATGTAAAATTTTTTCATTGCTAATGGCAATTACGACTGGATCTTGAATAATACTTTCGGATGGCTTTCTCAGACTGGAAGTCAAAAAACGATGTTTTTTTTTCCAACGTTTCGGTCGATGGGTTTTGGCCTTTTTTACACCCCTTGAAAATGGCCAAAACCCATCGGCCGAAACGTCGGGAATGTAAAAAACATCGTGTTTCGACTTCCAGACTGAGAAAGCCATCCGAAAGTATTTTTTTATTTCTCAGAAAGGTTACTGGTTACGCTAACAGATCCAAAGGCTTCTGCTCGACGGATCTATATTGTAACCTGCAAACATTAAACTTGGTTCAACTTAATTGCTTCAGCCCACATGATTTTAAACCTTATTGATGTATCTTCATGAGATTACTGATCCCGTTGGTTGATTTGGAGAGCTGTACTTAACGGAGTTTTTGAACAACCAAAATTATATAATCATATGTTTGTTTGAGTTTACTTGTATATAAACATCATTCAGAAGCCTCCGAAAGATCTTCTGTAATATTTGTAGATACGAAGGCAATTTTCTTGGTTTTGAAGTCGATTATGAAACTCAACTCGATAGTCCCTTTAATATCGAATTATGGAGAGTTGACTGTATATTGTTTAGCCTTTTAGGATATTGATCTTATTTATTCATTAAAGCACTATTGAACCTTCTATAAAACTAAATAATGTAAACAAATAGATTTTTTTTACATCAATAGAAAGTTTTTGATACATTCTTCGAAAAAAAAAATGCATGTTTTGTAAAACTACAATTTTGATTCTGTTTTGGCTGCGTTTCTAATCTATTGCTGGTGTTCCTCAAGGCAGCATTTTTGGGCCAACATTATACAACTAGCTTACCTTACGTGGCTAGCCACGTTCCTACGAAATTTTAAAGCGAAAGACTATGTAGGGTAACCAACCAATATATTTTAGACCTCTTTAGATTTTCGATCCTCTGGGTAATTTTCCAACAAATTTACCAGTATAAATCCAAAAATAAACTCAGTTTGCATGTTATTTGGATGGATAGGGCTGTTTTACACTTGCATCAAGTGTTTGCGCATGGAAAATATCTTTATTATGACTAAAATTAATTAAATTCAATCGGTTCATCCACGCAACCGTTACAACACGTTACACACGGAAATTGAAGATGTCAAACATTTTACGAATGTAAACAATAACTTTTTCTAATTTCTAGGCTAAACGCATACAATTCCTTCAGTATTCCATTGTTAATCGATTGACTGGACTATGCACAAGCTATTAAACATACAATTTCCGAAACGTTTTTACAACGCTTCGAAAATCTTCTGTCAGTGTGACTATCCTCGGAAATCTCGTCGAGGGGAAGCTGACAGAATAAAGAATCATCTGAATGTTTTCATTTGAGTGTTTTGATAGGAGAATACTATGTATTTGATTGCCGATAGTAGTCGAATGGTGCCCAAGCCGTAAATTACCCTATAATCTTTTGAAGCGCATGATATTATTAACCGCAAAATTGCCTAGCTTTATGCTTTGGCTATGCTATATCGAACACGTGGCCATTATGCTGTTGTAATGTTCTAATCTGAAATAATAACAGCCTTAACCTTCCGCGGATGTTAAGAAAAACAACTTAATAAGATACTGGGGTCATTATGACCCAGAAATGTATACCCCTATAAATCAGCGAAATATCAACCGAATAATGAAATTTATGCCGCATTCGAAAGATATACTCCTCAAGATTCTGATCACTACCTGGAATACCGGTTCCGGATCCAGTGGCCACCGGGAATCGGTTACGAAGGGGACCATGTTGCCCACGTGGAATTTCAGTACACTCAGTCCAGAAATCTGCAGTCATCACCAAATTGTATAAGATGCAGGCCATATAGGAATGTACTGTCTTCAGCAAACTTGCTTCGGGGGCCAAGAACTTCCACATGGGATACAATTTAGTTCAGAACTTGACCACCGCGTGGCGCTAGCGTCGATATGAACTTCCGGTAGGGGCTAATTATGCGATAACTCGAGATTGCGAACACATAGAAGAATGCTGTCTTCGACAAAGTTGCTCAGGAGGATAAGCACTTCCACATGAGATACAATTTAGTTCAGAACTCGACCACCGCGTGGCGCTAGCGTCGATATATACTTCCGGTAGGGGCTAAGTATGTGATAACTCGAGATTGCGAGCACATAGAAGGATGCTGTCTTCGGCAAAGTTGCTCAGGAGGATAAGCGCTTCCTCATGAGATACAATTTAGTTCAGAACTTGACCGCTGCGTGGCGCTAGCGTCGATATGAACTTCCGGTAGGAGCTAATTATGCGATAACTCGAGATTGCGAACACATAGAAGGATGCTGTCTTCGACAAAGTTGCTCAGGAGGATAAGCACTTCCACATGAGATACAATTTAGTTCAGAACTCGACCACCGCGTGGCGCTAGCGTCGATATGAACTTCCGGTAGGAGCTAATTATGCGATAACTCGAGATTGCGAGCACATAGAAAGATGCAGGTTTCGGCAAAGTTGCTCAGGAGGATAAGGACTTCCACATAAGATACAATTTAGTTTAGAACTCGACCACCGCGTGGCGCTAGCGTCGATATGAACTTCCGGTAGGTGCTAATTATGCGATAACTCGAGATTGCGAACACATAGAAGGATGCTGTCTTCGGCAAAGTTGCTCAGGAGGATGAGCACTTCCTTATGAGATACAATTTAGTTCAGAACTCGACCGCTGCGTGGCGCTAGCGTCGATACGAACTTCCGGTTGTGGCTAATTATGCGATAACTCGAGATTGCGAACACAAAGAAGGATGCAATTTTCGGCAAAGTTGCTTAGAAGGATAAGGACTTTCACATGAGATACAATTTAGTTCAGAACTCGACCGCTGCGTGGCGCTAGCGTCGATACGAACTTCCGGTAGGTGCTAATTATGCGATAACTCGAGATTGCGAGCACATAGAAAGATGCAGGCTTCGGCAAAGTTGCTCAGGAGGATAAAGACTTCCACATAAGATACAATTTAGTTTAGAACTCGACCACCGCGTGGCGCTAGCGTCGATATGAACTTCCGGTAGGCGCTAATTATGCGATAACTCGAGATTGCGAACACATAGAAGGATGCTGTCTTCGGCAACGTTGCTCAGGAGGATGAGCACTTCCTTATGAGATACAATTTAGTTCAGAACTCGACCGCTGCGTGGCGCTAGCGTCGATACGAACTTCCGGTAGGGGCTAACTATGTGATAACTCGAGATTGCGAACACATAGAAGGATGCTGTCTTCGGCAAAGTTGCTCAGGAGGATAAGCACTTCCACATGAGATACAGTTTAGTTCAGAACTTGACCGCTGCGTGGCGCTAGCGTCGATATGAACTTCCGGTAGGAGCTAATTATGCGATAACTCGAGATTGCGAGCACATAGAAGGATGCTGTCTTCGGCAACGTTGCTCAGGAGGATGAGCACTTCCTTATGAGATACAATTTAGTTCAGAACTCGACCGCTGCGTGGCGCTAGCGTCGATACGAACTTCCGGTAGGGGCTAACTATGTGATAACTCGAGATTGCGAACACATAGAAGGATGCTGTCTTCGGCAAAGTTGCTCAGGAGGATAAGCACTTCCACATGAGATACAGTTTAGTTCAGAACTTGACCGCTGCGTGGCGCTAGCGTCGATATGAACTTCCGGTAGGAGCTAATTATGCGATAACTCGAGATTGCGAGCACATAGAAAGATGCAGGTTTCGGCAAAGTTGCTCAGGAGGATAAGGACTTCCACATAAGATACAATTTAGTTTAGAACTCGACCACCGCGTGGCGCTAGCGTCGATATGAACTTCCGGTAGGCGCTAATTATGCGATAACTCGAGATTGCGAACACATAGAAGGATGCTGTCTTCGGCAAAGTTGCTCAGGAGGATGAGCACTTCCTTATGAGATACAATTTAGTTCAGAACTCGACCACTGCGTGGCGCTAGCGTCGATACGAACTTCCGGTTGTGGCTAATTATGCGATAACTCGAGATTGCGAACACAAAGAAGGATGCAATTTTCGGCAAAGTTGCTCAGAAGGATAAGGACTTTCACATGAGATGCAATTTAGTTCAGAACTCGACCGCTGCGTGGCGCTAGCGTCGATACGAACTTCCGGTAGGTGCTAATTATGCGATAACTCGAGATTGCGAGCACATAGAAAGATGCAGGCTTCGGCAAAGTTGCTCAGGAGGATAAGGACTTCCACATAAGATACAATTTAGTTCAGAACTCGATCACCGCGTGGCGCTAGCGTCGACATGGACTTCCGGTAAGGGCTAATTATGCGATAACACGAGATTGCGAACACATAGAAGGATGCTGTCTTCGGCAAAGTTGCTCAGGAGGATAAGCACTTCCACATGAGATACAGTTTAGTTCAGAACTTGACCGCTGCGTGGCGCTAGCGTCGATATGAACTTCCGGTAGGAGCTAATTATGCGATAACTCGAGATTGCGAGCACATAGAAAGATGCAGGTTACGGCAAAGTTGCTCAGGAGGATAAGGACTTCCACATAAGATACAATTTAGTTTAGAACTCGACCACCGCGTGGCGCTAGCGTCGATATGAACTTCCAGTAGGCGCTAATTATGCGATAACTCGAGATTGCGAACACATAGAAGGATGCTGTCTTCGGCAAAGTTGCTCAGGAGGATGAGCACTTCCTTATGAGATACAATTTAGTTCAGAACTTGACCGCTGCGTGACGCTAGCGTCGATACGAACTTCCGGTTGTGGCTAATTATGCGATAACTCGAGATTGCGAACACAAAGAAGGATGCAATTTTCGGCAAAGTTGCTTAGAAGGATAAGGACTTTCACATGAGATACAATTTAGTTCAGAACTCGACCGCTGCGTGGCGCTAGCGTCGATATGAACATCCGGTAGGTGATAATTATGCGATAACTCGAGTTTGCGAACACATAGAAAGATACAGTCTTCGGCAAAGTTGTTCAGGAGGATAAGGACTTCCACATAAGATACAATTTAGTTCAGAACTCGACCACCGCGTGGCGCTAGCGTCGATATGAACTTCCGGTTGTGGCTAATTATGCGATAACTCGAGATTGCGAGCACATAGAAAGATGCAGGCTTCGGCAAAGTTGCTCAGGAGGATAAAGACTTCCGTATAAGATACAATTTAGTTTAGAACTCGACCACCGCGTGGCGCTAGCGTCGATATGAACTTCCGGTTCTGGCTAATTATGCGATAACTCGAGATTGCGAACACAAAGAAGGATGCAATTTTCGGCAAAGTTGCTCAGAAGGATAAGGACTTTCACATGAGATGCAATTTAGTTCAGAACTCAACCGCTGCGTGGCGCTAGCGTCGATACGAACTTCCGGTAGGTGCTAATTATGCGATAACTCGAGATTGCGAGCACATAGAAAGATGCAGGCTTCGGCAAAGTTGCTCAGGAGGATAAGGACTTCCACATAAGATACAATTTAGTTCAGAACTCGACTGCTGCGTGGCACTAGCGTCGATATGAACTTCCGGTAGGTGCTAATTATGCGATAACTCGATCGACCGCTGTGTGGCGCTAGCGTCGATGTATACTTCTGGTAGGGGCTAATTATGCGATAACTCGAGATTGCGCACACATAGAAAGATGCAGTCTTCGGTAAAGTTGCTCAGGAGGATAAGGACTTCCACATGAGATACAATTTAGTTTAGAACTCGAACACCGCGTGGCGCTAGCGTCGATATGGGCTTTCGGTAAGGGCTAATTATGCGATAACACGAGATTGCGAACACATAGAAGGATGCTGTCTTCGGCAAGGTTGCTCAGGAGGATGAGAACTTCCTCATGAGATACAATTAGTTTAGAACTCGACCACTGCGTGGCGCTAGCGTCGATATGGACTTCCGGTAAGAGCTAGTTATGCGATAACTTGAGATTGCGTGCATATAGAAAGATGCTGTCTTTGGCAAAGTTGCCCAAGAGGATATATTTTTGTCTCTTATAATGAGATTTTTAACCCATAGCAAGTTTATCTCGAGACCAACGTCTTTGAGATCAAAAGTGACCATCAAGGGTATGTGATTTGATCCCAGGTCTTCAGCGTGAGAGGTTTGTGAACCAACAACAATATTAGGGTCCGTCTCACAAAAGAATAAGGTATTCCACATGGGCTACAGTTAAGTTTAGAATTCGACCACCCGGTGGATTTGACGTCGATTTGTATTTCCGATAGAGGTTAATTATTAGAGGAGGGTTTCACATTTTTTGAGCCCAAACACGACCCGTACCCGATTTACTTTATTTTTTTAAACCCGGACCCGAGCCGTACTCAGACCTGACCCGAACCTGAAACAAAAATCCGCTGTTCAAATCCGAATCTGACTCGAAACCTTAACATTTTTTGTAAGAAAAGACCGAGTTTTAAAAATAGATAAATTCATCGTTTCTGATGCATAAAGAAGCTTTCTGGTTGTTACTCTTACCATAACTCTTACCAAAGTCCACCTAGATCCGAATTTTTACAAGCCCGATTCTGACGTACAGTCACCCCACAGTTATGGATTGCACACAGATATGGATCAGAGTTGGATTAAAACTGAGGTATCTCATCAAATAGAGTTACAATTACACAGAACACATTTTACCTACGTGAACTATAAATCTGTACAGCATCGCAATCAATTATAACATGCTCTGGCATATTTTTTTCGTCCGTAGGAATTAAATTGTCAACCGTATTCCCAGAAGCGTTGATTCATAACTGTGGGGCATTTGAACCCATACCACAGTTATGGATCAAAGATAAGATGATTCCAAAACAAACGCCAAAACGTATGCTTTCACTAGCACACCATTCATTTACCCCGCAGA
Source organism: Aedes aegypti (assembly GCF_002204515.2). Lineage (NCBI taxonomy): Eukaryota > Metazoa > Arthropoda > Insecta > Diptera > Culicidae > Aedes > Aedes aegypti. The sequence continues at coordinate 112,256,734 of NC_035109.1, forward strand.
TAATTTACTGTTATAGTGCTTCGATCGAATTCGTCACTTTTTCGTAAATAATCGAGAATTTTGAGGTGTATTCTTAAAAACAACTATATTCTGCAGTGTAAGGAAGGGAATTTTGTTTTGTACAGCGTCATCATGTCTTTTAATTATATTTTGTTCTGTTTTTGTTGACCCTCAGTTGATTCATAACTGCGGGTTGACTGTACTCGAAAAAAAAATTCTAGCCTTCAAATCCGACCCGAACCATTCGAGTTCGGGTTTGAAAACCCGAGACCCAACTTATAGAAGGATGCTGTCTGCGGTAAAATTTTTCGAGAGAATAAGGAATTAGTCACACAGTTCGAACGAAACGTGTAAATTTCTGAGACATATAATGCACATAATTGGAGCGTGGAATATCATGGATATTTACATGATATGTCATGTAAACTTCAATTATATGTCATGTAACTCAGCAGGATTCTGTGTGATTACATGACATATAACACATTTTTACATGATTTCAGACTTGAATGTACATGACGTCATGTTTACATTGCATAAATGAAGTTTACATGACGTGTAATCTTCATTATTTTTGACTGTGCATGAACATACGTTCAAAATTTAACCAGCGTGTGGTGCTGGCGTCTATATGTATTTCCAGAAGGAACTCTTTTTTGAAGGTTTTATCTTCGGCAAAATCGTTCAGTTTTTTTTTAATTCTGCGTAGTAAATTCCGCGTGACGCTCGTCATTATATTGCTCTTATATGATATGAATTACATGATCCGACATGAAATATATGTTACGATATAAACTACAGTCGATTCTCCATAACTCGATATTCAAGGGACCATCGACTTATAGAATTATCGAATAATAGAATATACCGACACAAAATCGAAGGAACAAATTTCTGTATTTCCAATATTTTTATTATCATTTTTGTAAGAAAGCAATATTATTTTGTTGATAGTATTTTGCAAACTATTATTTGAAAACATTTTTCGAAGTGCTCGAAAAATCACGTTATTTTTACTGACAATAGTTTTTATCATTTTAATGTCATTACAACTTGTAAGTATTTATGCACCTTCAAACAAAAATTAGATCACGTATCCCCAAAAAAGAAATTAAAATAGATATCGAGTTATGGAGAGAAATTCACATCTCACGTAACATCAACATGTGGAGATATCGAGTTACAGAAATATCGACTTATGGAGAGCACAATGTATGGAAATTTAAAGGAACCGGAAAATCCATCTAGTTATAGACTAGATGGATTTTCCGGTACATATCGGTTATATATCGGGTTATAGAATATCGAGTTGTGGAGTATATAATATAAAATGAGCTCTATGATATGATATGAACTATATTGTAGTCACTTCTAAAATTCCAACAAGAGTTCAGATACAGATAACGTCATGAAGTTGCAAAAAAAATTACTTCTAGTTTTCTTTAGAAGTTGTTGCAGTAACTGTGCACTTTAGTTTTTAATTGGATCCGGAGGAATCTTATGACTTTCTACCAGTATTTCCTTCTGGATTACTTCCAAAAAGTTATCTGAATCTCAAGACGTAGTTCACATCGGAGTTATTCAAAGGATATAGTCCAGTAACCTTAAATCATTTGTATGATGGATTCTACAGTTATTTACCGAGAGCTCATCCGAAGGAATACAAACCCATGCCCTTCTGTCCTCATCCTCTCGAAATATCCCCAGAGACTCCCCCAGAGATTTCTCCAGGAAATCTTTCGAAGATTCCTCCAAGGATTTTACTAGAAAATAGTCCAAGCTATTCTTTACCTTAATCTCTACAATGATTTCTTCTGGGTTCCCTAGAACTTTTGCCAGAGATTCTTTCAGGAAAAAAATTTGTTCGCCCTGCATGGAATAGCTTCCTCCAGGGAGTTGAATTTTTACAACGATTTCTACAAGAAAAAATATGTATAAGGATTTCTTTAGAGATTTCACAAAGGTTTCCAGCAGAAATGTCTGTAGTGATTCCTTCATAGATTCCTCCAGAAAAATCTTTATTGGGATTCTTTCAGGAATTTTTCCAAGGATTCCTCCACGATTCGTTTTAGGAATACTTCGAAATTTCTCCGGAGATTTCTCCAGGGACTTTTTAAGTTGTTTCTTCTGGTATTCCTCTATAAAATTTTCCACAGACTTTTGCAAGGATTCCTCCAGGAAAGTGTCTACAAGGATTCTTGCACAGATATCTTCAAGGTTTTTTCCAGGAATTCCTCCAGGAGTAAAACTTAAAACAATTTCTTCAAGGATTACTAGAGATGTTTCTCTAGTGATATCTTCAGAATTTCTCCCGAGGATTCCTCCACGGATACATACAAAGATATCCACAAGCAGTTCTCTCGAGATTCGTTCAGAAATTATTCCGGGATTCCCCCAGGGATGATTCTACGAGGAAATTCTACAAGGATTCCACAAGGTGTTCTAAAACTCACGAATTCCTCAAGGAAATTACATAAAACGCCTCAAGAATTTCTCAAGATAATCTTCCAGGGATTCCCCTAGAATTTCTCCAGGGATTCGTACTGGGTCTCCAATAATACTCCATGGATTCCCCCAAGAGTTCTGCTTGAAATTTCTCCAGAGATTCTCCCATTAATTCCTGCTAGAATATTATCAGAACTTATGCTAAAAATTTCTCCATGGATTTCATCAAAAAAATCTCTGCATATCCTCCAGTAAAATCTCTTTAATTTTTTTTTGAAAATCTATTCATGGATTTCTTCAGATATTTCTCCTTAGATTTTTCGAGAAATTTTTCCATTTAAATATTCTATAAGGATTCTTCCAGGGATTTATCCAGCAAAAATCTACAGGGGTTTTTCCAGGGATTTCTCTAGCGATTCCACCAGCAAAATTTCTACTTCGATTCTTCCTGGGATACCTCCAAGGATTCATCAGTGATTCCTCTAAATATGTCTCCAAGAGTCCTTCATGGATGCCTACACTGCCCATAACTGCATAACAGTCACATTCGACATGTTTGACAAATTGGAGTTAATACCATGGAGAGTCATCAAATGATAAATACTTTCGATCAACTTACTGAAATCTGGAGATTGATCTAGAAAATTGGAAAAAAAATACCAAGTTGTTTTGTCACATTGGTAATTATAACCACATAACAGTAACATTGAGATTATAAATGAGCCTCGTAATGTAACAGCAATAAAATTTCTACCAGAATTATTTTCTGACTATTCACCTAGTATGCGATATGAGTTGTACAAAATATCAGCCTCAAATAAGAACTCTTGAGTTTCTGGTAATTTCTAGAAATTTTAGTTTCCTCCCATACTGCCATGAAATGTACACTTGGTATTCCATTTACTCAATGCCTACTTTTGTCGAATGTTACAAATATGCAGTTATGGGCAGTACAGGAGTCTATCCAAAGACTCCTACAGAGATTTCTCTATGCAAATCTTTACAGGAATTCCTGCAGAGATTTCTCCAGCTTTTTCTTCAGGATCGCTTCAGAAAAATCTCTACATGGTTTCCTGTAGATATCGTTTCAGGAATGAACTGATAGAGATTTGACTGTATATATAAATGAAATATGAGTTTCGTCTACGCAGTCTTCATTATAAATAAAACGTTGAAAAAAATGAAGACTGCGTAACTGAAAAGCATATATGATGTTCAGGGGATTTTTGTAAGGAATTCCTCCATAGTTTTCCTCGAGAATCCCTTCTTGGGCTCTTGCAAGAATTTCTCCAGCGATCCCCATAAGGACTCATAAAATAATTTCTTGTCATATCCCCAATTGAATGGTAGAATCTCTGGAATAATTCGTTATAGAATTCCTGGAGCGATCCCTGGAGGAAATCTTAGGAATAAATCCTAGAGGAATCTTGAGAGGACTACCAGCGGAATGTCTGAAGAATTCACTGTGGAAATATTTTAAGTAATCCTTGAAGAAATGTTACTTAGAGAAACCTCTGACATTCAGCAGAAATTTCTGTAGAGATCTTCTTGGATGAATCCTTAGGGGAATCTCTTATTTTTTATTAGAGGAATGTCAGGAGAAATCGCTTGAAGAATCTTTGGAAGAATCGCTGGAGAAGTGCTTGAAGTAATCTATGCAATAATTCCTTGAAAAGTTTCCTGAGGATGGATTAATTCCCGGAGAAATCTATCTGGAGTGGATTCTTCAGAGTTTTTGCAATTCCCTCACAGGTCTTTTTTTTATTGAACTCTTCTACGATCTGATTTAAAAATTGTTTTCGGTATTTCTCAAGTTATAATTTTTGGATATGACGGAATAATAGTCTGATTTTTTTTCTAAAGGATAATTTGGAATTTTCTCAAGAGAATTTTTAAAAAAAACTTCAGAGTACTTTTAATAAAGCGTCCCAATGAAGCTATTTCTGGAATTCCTCCAGCTGTTCTTTCTAGTATTAGTCCATAAGATATTTCCAACATTCGTTCGAGTTAATGTATGAATTCCTCCACGGTCATTTATTTAATTTTTCCAGAAATCTACTGAAGGTCTCCTCGAAGTTCTACATGAGTCTAATTTGATTCTAATACTTTATTATGGAATTCTACGAGAAATTTGGATTATTGGAATTTTTTCATTGGTGTTTGCGAAATTGCTTAATTTTTTTACAAATCTTCTTTTAAGGTAATCTGACGAAGTTCTTCTGAGTTCTTCCTGGCAGTATTGTTATAAAACAAAACATTTATGCAAATTCTTGTACGCAAGATTTGTTGAAATTTCTGCAGAAGCTGATTCTAAAGAAATGTCCAGAAGTTAACGAAGAAGCACGTTTTATGTTGACGTTACTATCCTGTTAAATATTTTCACTTACGCAAAATAATTGATTCTGAATCAAATCAACTGCTTCAGCACTAAATTTTACGTTAAATCAAATTCGCACACTCTATTGATTTTACAGTGATACCTCCATGATTCGATATCAACAAACTTTCATGGTTACTATGATGGTCCCTAGAAGCAGCTATCCAAAGGAATGCTGTTCCATGACTCGATATTTTCATGAGTCGATGGTCCCTTCAATATCAACAGGTTTCGCTGTACTATAAACTTTTATTTATCTCAATAATAATATTGATAATTATCACTATCCGAACACATTCACATCTTTATACTTCAAGTCATGCTCGCAAATCTACTTACTCTAACTTGCGAAGAATAATGTAGGTGATAAGATAATCACAACTCAAGCAGAGGATTACGTTCAAATTAAAGTTTATGACGTGCATTTTTTAAATAGGGGTAAGAAAATGTAGGAAGTTTCTTATGAAATGTACTCAAGAGTTTCTTTCGGAATTCTGTCTCTTATTTCTTCTAGGGATACGCCCCAGAATTTTTTTCGGGGATATCCTTATAAATTATCTCCTAGGAGGGACACCCCTAGTACTCCTCAAGGCGTAAGTTTATCAATTTATTTATTTATCCAATGATTTTAAAAATTATTCCTTAAATTACTGTTTAGGTTTTTTGGAGTTTCTCACGAATTTCAAAATCAGCAATTTGTTTCTTTGTTTTCATTAAAAATTAGTCACGCGGTGGTCGATTTCTGAACTTAATTGTGTCTTATGTGGAAGTCCTCATCCTCCTGAGCAACTTTGCCGAAGACCGCATCCTTCTATGTGCTCGCAATCTCGAGTTATCGCATAATTAGCCCTTACCGAAAGTTCATATCGACGCTACACTATGGGCGGTTTCCATACAGACAGGCGGCCAAAAATATTGTTTCCATCTCATGTCGTATTTATGAGTTTTGTGGTACCAATTTTATGTTTTATTTTCGAAAAACAAGTTTTCGAGACTAACTTTTGAATAGGGCCTATAGCGAAATAATAAGCTTTGTTACTAATGATGAATATAAGCCATTTATGCGATTAACGTTGTGCAAACCATTATAAATGTTAGAACTCAAATGGAAATGATGATGTAAATGATTTAGCGATGTTCATTTACTCTCTGAATTATTTTTCAGCTGTTTTTAATGAAAAATAGTTAAAAATAATCAAAAAATTCAAAAAGCCTTAAATTAAAAATGTGCAGCTAAATTCTTCACGATCTTTTAGTTTACATCTCAAAGTACTCTTGGATGTAAATTTTAGCCTGGGACAACTTGGGACAAAAAAGTATGGGATGTGTAAAGTTTCGATATAAAATCAAATATATATTTTTTCAGTGCACTGTCCGCATTTTTCCGACGTAAAGTACAAATTTTTATTTCATTTTATTTTTCTAAGATAGCATTTTGAATAAGCTTTTGGACAGTGTAAAAAGATCTGTATAAAATATTACGATTATGCAGTATTTTGTATTCAATGTGTACCTTGTGTTTGCACTGAATTCTTAATTTTTCTTAAAAACTCTAACTTCGACATACTGTATCATTTAAAATATAAAAGATCTTGCCCTGATATTCCAGTAATATCTTAATAGAAGTGTTTACAATGGAATGATGTACAAGAAAAACCTATCAGAACAAGTCATTTTTTCGATTATTGGCCACCTGATCGCCCATAGTGCGCTAGCACCACGCAGCGGTCGAGTTCTGAACTAAATTGTATCTCATGTGGAAGTCCTTATCCTCCTGAGCAACTTTGCCGAAGACAGCATCCTTCTTTGTTTTCGCAATCTCAAGTTTTCGCATAATTAGCCCCTACCGGAAGTTCATATCGACGCTAGCGCCACGCGGTGGTCAAGTTCTGAACTAAATTGTATCCCATGTGGAAGTGCTTATCCTCTTGAGCAACTTTGTCGAAGACAGCATCCTTCTATGTGCTCGCCATTTCGAGTTATCGCATAATTAGCTCCTACCGGAAGTAAATATCGACAATAGCGCCACGCAGTGGTCGAGTTCTGAACTAAATTGTATCTCATGAGGAAGTGCTCATCCTCCTGAGCAACTTTGCCGAAGACAGCATCCTTTTATGTGCTCGCAATCTCGAGTTATCGCATAATTAGCTCCTACCGGAAGTATATATCGACAATAGCGCCACGCAGTGGTCGAGTTCTGAACTAAATTGTATCTCATGAGGAAGTGCTTATCCTCCTGAACAACTTTGTCGAAGACAGCATCCTTCTATGTGCTCGCCATTTCGAGTTATCGCATAATTAGCTCCTACCGGAAGTATATATCGTCGCTAGCGCCACGCAGCGGTCGAGTTCTGAACTAAATTGTATCTCATGTGGAAGTGCTTATCCTCCTGAGCAACTTTGACGAAGACAGCATCCTTCTATGTGCTCGCAATCTCGAGTTATCGCATAATTAGCCCCTACCGGAAGTATATATCGACGCTAGCGCCACGCAGCGGTCGAGTTCTGAACTAAATTGTATCTCATGTGGAAGTGCTTATCCTCCTGAGCAACTTTGACGAAGACAGCATCCTTCTATGTGCTCGCAATCTCGAGTTATCGCATAATAAGCGCCTACCGGAAGTTCATGTCGACGCTAGCGCCACACAGCGGTCGAGTTCTGAACTAAATTGTATCTCATGTGGAAGTTCTTGGTCCCCAAAGCAAGTTTGCTGAAGACAGTACATTCCTATATGGCCTGCATCTTATACAATTTGGTGATGACTGCAGATTTCTGGACTGAGTGTACTGAAATTCCACGTGGCCAACATGATCCCCTTCGTAGCCGATTCCCGGTGGCCACTGGATCCGGAACCGGTATTCCAGGTAGTGATCAGAATCTTGAGGAGTATATCTTTCGAATGCGGCATAAATTTCATTATTCGGTTGATATTTCGCTGATTTATAGGGGTATACATTTCTGGGTCATAATGACCCCAGTATCTTATTAAGTTGTTTTTTTGTGGCGCCATCTTAGAATCACCTTAAGAAAAAAATTTTTTGGTCTTGCGCTTTGTTTCCACAAAATATTAAAAGTCAGGGAATTTCAGAAAGATCCGTTTGATAACAACAGAGATATTGCAGGTTGAAATTCGATTTTGGGTCATTATGACCCCAGTATCTAACTAAGGTTAAATGACGTTATTCAGGGGTCTATTTTATAAGTCGAGTCGATCAAAATGACTCGACTAGAGTCACTGTCGACCGAAAAATTTGCTCGACTCAGCTCTGCCACTCGAGTTTTTCGACAGTTATCACTCTATGTGACTGGATTACTATGGGAGTCGACGGGTGACATCTGAAATATGCATGTTTACTTTGATCGACAATGAATATAGACGAGTCACATGAATCTGCTCGATTTACAAAATAGGCCCCTCATTTCTTTTTTTCAAACGCTCCAGAAGATTCCATGAATTGGAGAATCTGTAGCTCTTGTTGTTAGCTTTGGAAAGCTGTTTTAAGACACCATCATTGTAATCATAAAATTTTGTTGTTGGTATGCTTCAATGAGGCAATATCGTTTTGGAACTTAGGTTGGAATTGAAGAAACCCATTCTGATTTCATGTTTAAACAATTAACCACAATACAATTCAACTTCGACCGAATTACTATTTGCTTAAAGTTGGTTTGTTGATCAAAACGTATCATATACCAATATTCTAAAAATGAAAACGACAATGAAAAAAGTTCGATAATATATTCCAGAAAACTATAGAATATTCTGACAAATAGCTGTTGTTATGCTCTCAATATGCAGTTGTAACAGGAACGTCCCACTCGGGCTCAGATTGGGTACCACTTCTAGTACTGCATTTGGTTCCTCGGTAGTGCAAAAGGTACCCAAGTTTATTTATTTATTTATTTATTTATTTATTCTTCGTCTTCAGTTAACACTGTACAGACTGCTTCTTAAAATCTAGTTAACAATAGCAACATTGAATCACAAAATATTTTCACGCTTTTCTACTCAATCCATTGGGTACACTCATTCAAACATCAAATCAACACAGAATAAAACTTCCCTAACACACACATTTGATCCTGCATAATACACCACTACAACTTATTTCATTTACAATACTCAAAAAATAGCACATTGCATAGTGAATATAAAAAATATCAAACATCAATCGGTAATCGAACAACTAAATTAAGCTACTGCATTAAAACAATTCTTTATTTTTATGTTGGTTTCCAAGTAATCCTAGATCGTTTATGAAATTTCCGATACATTATACCCGTAGGCCACGTGCTAGCCTGTAGTGCTTTAATCTTATATTTATCGTGTATCATAACTTTGAATGAAGCATAGTCTCGAATGTCTGTATTCCATTTCGGGACAAGTTTCACGACATTAATCTCATTACATTCATCTACTCCTAACGATTGCGATACCATACAGCTCAACTCTTCCTCTGTCACTTGCACGTCGATGTTAGTTAAAAATAAAGAAAACATTCCCTCATTTTCACACATCCTAGAATTTGTACTTGACATATGCGTACGAGATGACTCTGTTGTGCAGTTGGTAGCATCGATTTTTGAACCCATTTGGAGCTGCGAACAACGAATCGGAGTAGAATGGCTTGGTTGCGGTTCTGACATATGCTGAAGCGGTTTTTCGGAACTACTATCGAGTGCTGGAATCAATTGCATCAGTTCGGCGACATTCGTTGTGATAGCATTTAATCCTGCAGTGATTGATCGAAGGATAGTTTCATCTTGCTGTTCGGGCCCGATTTGCTGATCACGTTGAGAACGGTGAAAGGCAGAGAGGCATTCATCACACAGCCAAATAACGTTCTTCTGCAGGCAACAAACACTCGTCTCCGAAAGGCCAACACACGCAGCGTGAAATGTTCCATAACACCTTCCTTCACACACAACGAATAGATCCGTTTTGCAGTTTACTGGTAGCACACATTTTCTGCAAGACATGATATAGAGCGGGCAAATAAACAATGGTGGAGTTGGACGAACAAAACGAAGCACTGTGACTGCGATGAATATATCAATATCTCGTTGTTGATATAGTTGCAGATTATTTTTTTTGGAATGGCAATTAACTTTGCTGCAGTTCTATAAAACTATCAATCCTAAATCACGAATTTCCACTGCGTTTTTGCGAACTTAATCAGCAATAGTCTAAAAAGCTTCGTAGAATACGTCAACAGACAACAACACGCAACACTATCACTGTTTGACGGATCGCAGTACACTTTTCACGGCATTCTAGATTACCTTATGAGCCATAAAATTTTGGGCAACTGCAAGAGACATGGGGGTCTTTAATTTGTCCTTGATTGTAATGTTCTGATATTTTGAATAACTGTTATAGTGCTCTTAAATTTATGTTGTAGCTCTTAAGGGGCCGTCCATTAATTACGTAAGACAATTTTGGTGGTTTTACCGGTGTTGCAAATAATTTCCAATTTTGTTTTATACCAGCTATCTGGTCTTATTTTTGGAACAGGCTAACCGCCTGGTCCATTTCTGGCCGGATTTGGACCAAGATTTGAGCTATTCCACATGTTTGTTTACCAGTTCGGGGTTTTCTCGCTTAAATAACCACCGTCCTTACCCAGCCAACCAGAATTCGCATAACAATTTAGGTAAAAAGTCTTTTGTTTGTGCGAATTTAATCACACTCTCACAACATGGTGAATGAAATCGTTTTATTGATGAATTTCAGCGCATAGAACGCTGTTTTCTGAATTCATCAGAACATTTTGATTCGTTCCGTATAAATGTACAACAGAAGTCGAATCAATCCGCAGCAGCTGTCAAATCAACTTTGTTATCATAAACTAAGTCGTATAAGGTAACAGATTAATTCGTAATAAAATCTGTACACTCGTATTGTATGTCAATTTTCATCATATAAATTATGCACATATATCGATTCCACTTTTGAACGCATAAGGCCTTTTGACGACATCTTATATGGAATCTTTGCACGTATAAGCATCGCATAACGCATAAGGTGATTTCGTCATATGTACATTCTGATTGTCTGGGTAGTCCCTATTCATTTGAGGTAAGTAAAAACAGGAACATTATTCCATCGTTGTTGTTTTTTCAACAACAGTTATTCATCTTCCAGCAATTCCTCGGGCCTCCAGGAATTTATACAGAGAGACCTCCAGGACTCATCAGCTCATTTTTTCGGGGAATCCTTTAGGAGTTCCTGCAGGAGTTCGTTCATGGATTTTACAACGAATTTCTACGGGAATACGTCTGAAGATTCGTCAACAAAGTCCTCCTACTGAAATCTCCAGGATTTTTCCAGAAATTCTATCAAAGTACCTCCGATGTGTATTACAGGATTTCCATTTAAATGTTTCCTTGGCTGTTCTTAAGGAATTCCTCAGTAGATTTTTTCAGAGAATTTATTTCGCCATTTCCTCCAGGAATTTCTCCGGGGATTTTCTCCAGAATTTCTTCCAAGATTTCCAAACCGGATTTTTTTTTCCAAGAATTCTTCATGGGGTTTTCAATAGCAATTCCATTAGAGATTTCGTCCAATAATTCAATAATAAATTCTTCCGATAATTATCTACATTAATTCATTCGGATATTTTTCAGAAGATTCCTCCGGAGATTTCCTTCAGGTATTTTTCCGGAGATTTTCACCTGGAATTTCTCCGGAGATATCTTCCAGGAGATATCCTCCGGGGATTTCCTTCGGAGATTTTTCTAAGAATTCTTTCAAGGATGTCGCTAACCCCCCCAATAAATATTCGGGAAGAAGAAGTCCTCCAGAGATTTCGTCAAGGAATTCTTCTGGAGATTTCACCCAGGAATTTATCCGGGGATTTACATCAGGAATTTCTTCGAAGATTTCAACGATTCATATGGGGAAATTCTCAAGTACTTCTGCGGGGATTTCCGCCACGAATTCATCAGGGAAATTACAATAGCAATACCGCTGGGATTTCGTTCAAAACTTCCTCTTGGGATTTCGTCATTAATTGTCTCGGAAATTTCATCCAGGAAATCCTCCGGGTATTGCATTACAAAATACTTTAATTTGTGAAGTATCGACTGTTTGTTTTAATCTTAATTTCCCGGCAACGCAGTCTTTATTAAGGTAAAACGAGGTGCTTATTTGCCCGACGTTTCGACACGGTTATTGTGTCTTCCTCAGACGGTAAATATAGTTTTCGTTCTTTGTCCTATGTTTTGTCGAACTATAACTGGCCTGTACAAGTTGTACACAAAAAAGGAAGTGATTTTCGTAGCTATGTACCAAAAAAACCTACACCAGACAACTACCGAAAAGCTAAACATTACATATAATTTGCAATTGGATTAGATGGACAAATTGATGTGAAGATTTGCGAAAAAGTTACACGTCTTCTCAGTGAGAATCGAACTCACGACTCCCCGATCTCTAGTTGTGGCGCGTTAACCACTACGCCATGAGAGGACTCATGAACGCAGAAGTTAACCTGAATTCGATTTCAGCTCAATAATCACGTGGTCCTTTTTCGCAAAGTGCACCTCTTTCGGAAGAATTAGATGCCCATCCAAACAGTGTTCATACGGTAGAATGAAGTGCACGTAAAAGTGGTTGGTGCTCACAATTTGCGAATATCCATGGTAAAACACCAGTTAAAAACCGAAAAGCTACTGTTGCCAAACAAGTGATCATCTATCAAACGATTTCTATCCGCCAATTAAGTGATAAGCTTCAGATTAGAGTTGTTTTTTGATACTCTTTTCTAGAACAAGTTTTATAATATATCTGCAGTAGCCAAAGCCATAATTTTCGAGCAGTTATTGTTCTATTCCATCCCGTTTGATCCATTCGGATTGTACTCGTCAATATGAGTGATAACGAGAGAACGCTGCGTAGTAACAATACCACCAAAGGATCCAGTCTCAGTAACGATATGAGCGTCGGCGATCTGGCTAATCTGATGAAATCGCAGTTCATCTCGTATCAACGTTCAACGAAAGAGGAAATCAAGATAATGGGAGAGAAATTGTCCTCGGAAATTGAAGGCCTCAAATGAAAGATCACTACGGACATGGACAAATTGCGAGAGGAGAACAATAAGATCTACGCTGAGTTGACTTCGACCATCAGTACGCTAGAAATGGACACCACTCATGCCATGGAAACAACGATGAGAGCAAACGATTTGATTGCTAGTGGAATACCATTTGTGCAAGGAGAGGATCTGATGTCTTATTTCAAGGTTTGGTGTTGCTCTCTTGGATACAGCGAAGGTCATATACCAATGGTCGATGTTCGTCGTTTAATTGGAAGATCTGGTAGTAGTGGTAACGCACCAAATATTCTGATCCAGTTCGCTATTACGGTTCAGAGAAACGATTTTTACTCACGTTATTTACGTTCCCGACGTCTAGTTCTCTCTGATATCAGGTTCTCCGTAAACAAACGAGTTTATGTGAATGAAAATCTCGGACCTGCTGCTAGAAACTTACGATCGAAAGCTATACGACTAAAAAAGGAAGGCCGACTACATGCTGTATTCACCAGAAATGGAGCTGTGTACATCAAACGGAATGAGGAGGATCGTGGAGTTGCTGTTAAGTCCTCTGATGAATTGGACCATCTCTTACAATCTTCGTAACCCTATTCCTTTGACAATCTCATGAATACTTCCCATGTTTCCAATCCAAAAGGTTTTTCCTTTGAATCCTACCTGAAAGTCTCTTACATATTACCTTCTCCTTTGAAGTTTTTGTTTACTTCCTTCCGATCTGTTCCTTTAAAATTATCCTTTGGCTCTCCTCCTAAAAGCTAAAATCTTCTGTTGCTGTATATTCACCACTTTGCTGCTGCTGTTGTTGCTGGGATGTCGCCTATCGGATGCTGTTGATGCTGGGATGTGGAATGCTGTTGTTTTAATGTTCGCGCTGCTTTATCATTCAAATAAACTCTAATAAAATTTTACGCATCTTGTGACACTTTTGATAATAATGAATTGTAGTAAATGATTTGTATTAATGACTTGAACATTTTTTGTATTGTAAATGTAGTATGGGTGCTCAAACTAATTTCCGTTTCAATCTCGTCTGCCTTATTTATTGATAATGGATAACGATACCTCGGTCAACACCTCTTCGAATTGGAGTATTCCGGGTGTGGTTATGAAATCTGCGTTGTTACCAGGAAAATTATCAATATGTTGTTTAAACAGCCAAAGTATATGTGCTCGTCGTATGACTAAATTTATTGAGCTGAAACAAATGATCATTATGACTGCTGTAGACATTGTTTGCGTGTGTGAAACATGGTTGAATAGCCGGACTGATAATAACGTTCTTACGATTGATGGCTATGATTTGATAAGAAACGACAGAATAGGTAGACTTGGCGGAGGTGTTCTAATGTACGTTAAGCATGGTCTTAATCACAAAATTCTTGATTTGTCAGAAAATATTTCTTGCACAGAATACATTCTTTGTGAGATGAAATTACATAACAAAAAAATGCTTTTCGGAGTCTTCTATAACCCCCCAAATGTCGAATGCTCTGAAATGTTGAACGATTTGCTTTGCCGGTATGGAACTGAATACAGTGGAGTGTATTTTCTAGGAGATTTCAATACTAATCTCCTTGATGTACACTCTAGTAGGACTGCTAGATTACAAGAAGTGTTGATCGGCCATAGTACTGAATGTTTGGGAGTCGAACCGACTTTTTTCCATATCAACGGCTGTTCGCAGCTAGATTTATTCCTAACAAATGTTCCTGATAATGTTTTACGATTCAACCAAATAGACTTTCCTGTGCTCTCTAATCATGACATGATATTTGCTTCTTTAGACATAGAGGTATATACCGGGGTTCCGAGATCTTTCCAGTATCGTGACTATAACCGTGTCGATATAGGTGCTTTGCGAGAGTCACTGCAGTTGGTTGATTGGGACACTTTTTACAGTATCGACGATTCTGATATACTTAAGTAATTACTGAATATTTCAATGCTGTGATCTGCGAGATGCATGAAATTTTTGTGCCTGTACGTACTGTTTTAAGAAATCTAAAATCGAATCCATGGTTTAATAATAGCATAGCAAAAGCGATAGTTGATCGCGATTTATCTTTTAAACAATGGAAGGTCTCATCAAACGCAATTGATCATGCTCTGTTTAGAAGATTACGAAACAAAGTTAATTATCTAATTAGAAAAGCAAAAACTGAATATTATAGTTCTCAAATTAATACGAACTTACCCCCAAAACTTCTCTGGAAGAGATTGAAAAATTCTGGAATCAATACAACTACTAAATCCTGTAACAATTTTGATGCAAATGATATAAATAACTTTTTTTGTGAAACCTTCGGTGATAATGATCGTTCTTTCAGGCCTATCCATAGAAACTCAGAACTACCTGCTTTTTATTTCCGTAATATCGATGAAGTCCAAGTTATCAATGCTCTATTTGATATCAAATCTGAAGCTGTGGGTCTTGATAATTTATCGCTAAAATTTTTAAAAATGTGCTTACCAAGTATTTTACCGCAGATAGTTTATATGTTCAATACAATCATATGTAGCAGCCGTTTTCCCAAGTGCTGGAAGCAAGCAAAGGTTATTCCTATCAAAAAGAAACCCTTGTTAAATTCAATTCAAAACCTGCGACCCATAAGTATTTTGTGCGTCTTGTCTGAAGCTTTCGAAGCTTTGCTTAAAAAGCAAGTTTGTGAGCATGTTGAAGAATATAATCTTTTGACTCGTTTTCAGTCAGGTTATCGGTCTAAACACAGTACGAAAACTGCCATGATGAAGGTTTTAGATGACATTGGAATAGTGTTGGATAATGGAAAACCAGTAGTTTTAGTTTTATTAGATTTCTCGAAAGCGTTTGATACGATCTGCCATACTAAACTGTGTACTAAGCTGCAAACTAATTTTGGTTTTTCTTTTGAAGCTACGCAATTGGTTTATTCCTATCTTACAGAACGCTTTCAGTGTGTATACAATAATGGATTTTTTTTCTACGTTTATCCCAACTACATCTGGAGTTCCTCAGGGATCTATACTTGGGCCTATTTTCTTTGCATTATACATTAATGATTTACCAAACGTGTTGAAATTTTGTAAAATTCATATATACGCTGATGATGTCCAACTCTATTTTGATTGTTCGGAATTTGACGCTAACACCACTTCGAGGTACATTAATGAAGATTTGGCAAGGATATTGGATTGGTCTGTTAGAAACAAACTTTCAATAAACGTTGAAAAGACGCATGCAATGTTTTTAACTACTCGTGCCAACAGTGAAAACGCTCCTATGTTATGTTTAAATGGAAGTTCTTTAAGGTACGTTGAGAAAGCTTTGAGCCTTGGTTTTACGATTAAGAATGATTTTAGTTGGGATGACTTCATTCTTCAACAATGTGGAAAAAATTATGGTAAATTGAGGACACTACAGCTTACCGGATATTTTTTCAGTGCTGAAATAAAGTTAAAATTATTCAAAACCTTTATTTTTCCCTTTTTTGTCGCCTGTGATTTTCTTTTGCCGCAAGCATTAGTGAACGCTACAAATAAACTGCGTGTAGCTCTTAATGCCTGCGTGAGATATGTTTATAATCTTAGCCGGTTTGATCATGTTTCACATTTGCATTGTAAATTAATAGGTTGTTCTTTTAAAATTTTGTGAAACTTAGATCTTGTCTAATTATTCATGATATTTTTACACAAAAAGAACCTGATTACTTACATAGTAAATTAGTTTTGAATAGAAGTGGAAGAAGTAATAAATTCATACTACCACGGCACCGTACGTCAAAGTATGGTAATTCCTTTTTCGTTAGGGGTGTTGCATATTGGAACTTGTTGCCAAACGAATTAACTATGCAATTATCAGGGATGGGATTTAGACGGAAATGTTTTGAGCACTTTAGATAAATAGGGAAAGTGTACCAGTTATGGCCATAGTGGTTCCCTATTTGGCCATATGTGAAATTTCGATAACCTTTACATTTTAAATCTTTGCGAATGTTTTAACATCAAGATACATCTTATATCTTACTGCTAAAATACACAAAACCTTTCAAAATGTGGAGACATTCAAGTTATCCCGCATGGCCAAATAGGGAACCACTATGGCCATAACTGGTACACATACCCTAGTAGTTTATTTAAACACGTATATTAGAATTTTTCAGAAATGCGTGCTTTACCGAATGTGTCACTTTTGTTCTACAATGCATCAATGTAACATAGAAAAGACAAATCGTCTTAAGTTACTTATTAGAATAAATAAATGAAATGAAAAAAAAAAATGAAATAAAAATACAACGCTTTCTATATATATCCAATGCCTAGCCCGAGAGCGCATTGTTTTTTAGGTATAGGAATAGCACACTACACTAGCCAGCAACTGCGCTGGCTGAGGTATCTATTGTGTGGGCTTCCAATTGATCGCGACGTTCTCAAACGACCGGTTACGGAACATGAGTCCGTTGCTCGATAAATACTTGTTTTTAATTATGAATCGTGGTTTACGGCTAACCAGCCGAGTGGAAGTTCAACAACTACCGAAAAGCTAAACATTACATATAATTTGCAATTGGATTAGATGGACAAATTGATGTGAAGATTTGCGAAAAAGTTACACGTCTTCCACACAGTTCCACACGTTGTTAAAATCTTAGCCTTCATTTCGTCCAAAAAGATTGAAAATCGGTCGAACGGTTCAAAAGTTATAATTTTTTAAAAATAAACATTTTGCAAAATCGCGATTTTTCTGGTCACCCTATTTCGGAAATGGTCACCCTAATCAAAAAATCCAAAAATACGTGTATCCTTATTTCGGATAAGGAACAAAATAGCAAATTTTCACGGAATTCGGAGACCCACTAGATCGGTTTTTCATGGAATGGCTGTATGAATAGCCATAATAAAGCTCTCAATAAGCACTGGTTACTTTTATAAATCTGAATACAATTTGAACTTTCAGCTAACATTCACATGGAGAGCGACCACTGTGCCGCTCGGAAAACTCGCTTCCACGCGGAAGGTCCATTACATTACTGTAGCACTGAGTGAGTGACGATCCCAATAATGCCGAAAGAGCCAACCGACTGATGTCTCAAATTCCGTGTTCCACAAGCTCTATTCAATTCTAATTAGCTGCCATCCACCGGCGCGCCAACTGACGATTCCCATGATTTAAAATCGCATTACGGGAGGCGGTCATTAGCGCTCCGTCTGCTCCTCATGAAGCAGGGGGGACAGTGCAGTGGGCGAGATATCACGAAAACACAGACATCATTGTTGGAGTGATTAAGATAACGTTGCTTTCGCTGCCAATGTCTTCCCCAGTTCGTCACTTGTGATCACGTTGATGTCGAGTTGGGAGGGGAAAGACAGTTCAAGTTCAAGATTTCTCACAACGCAGAGGAAAAGTTGTTAAAACCGATGGATTTCAGTTGAAATTAATCAATTTTACAGTTTAAAACAGGGGATGGTACACAAATTATGTCACGTTAAATTTCAACTTTTTTGACCGCCTCCACCCGTTCCCCCTTGTCACGTTTTTTGTATGAGTCCTCCGAAAATTTTGTTTTGTTTTTCTTTTTTGAGTTTCTCATGATAATTTTTTTAAAGGCAGAAAATTGAAAATTTCCAAATTTTGGTAGACTTTCATTCGAATATTCTAGTAAGCCTTGCTAGAAGACAAAGGATTTGTGTGTAAAAATATATGAAAAATGTCAATTTTATCAACATAACAACTTTTTTCTTCTAGGTAGCCTCTAGAAGAGAGCTTATTCAATACTATTGTTTTGTTTTTTAATACTTTGATAAACCCACTCACAAAAAACATAAAGCTGACTTAGTTTGTTTGGACAGAGAAATCAAAACAAAAAAATCGTTCGATACGCACTTGCTTACAACAAAAAGCATACATTGCACATGTTCCAAAGTTTGCCTCAACAGCTTGGGTCGACACGGCGGAATGTACTGAGCCATGAAATAACCTATTATCGCACGTGTTAACTTTTATTTCCTACAAAACAAACACAGCAAGAAAAAAATCGCCGTCTAGTCCGCTACCTAAAAAAGCGAGCGAAAGCAAATTTCTTAGAAACCCCGGTGCCTATATAATACGCAAAATGATTCCGTTCGAAAACACGGCCCAAGCTGACATGCACTATTTTGTAAATTCCAGCCCGGTTCCATTCTCCGGCAAAATCCACTAACGCAGCAAATCCGTCATCCTCTGGCGTTGTCGTCGACGTCGTTACCGTAGTTATCGGCGCTATTCCTATACGCTTGTACGAAGTGATAAGGACTGTATCGAAATGAAATAAGCTACATTCAAGATGCTTGTTCTCCAAGCAATATTTTTGTACCGAAAATTGTGATTTTAGAAGCATATTCAGGCGATTCATGGCCCGAGCAAACGAGTGATTTTTGATACATTTAGCCCGTGTGGATTAGGCGTGTTGGCGACGAAACTAAAAGTTGCCTGTCATCGATGGATTGTCAATTGGCGAGCTCGTTCCATGCTTTTATGTCACATATGCAAAATATGTATATCTCGTTTTGCGAAGTTGCCGTAATGGTAAACGCGCAGCTATTCAGCAAGACCAAGCCGAGGGTCGTGAGTTTGAGTCCCGCCGGACAAGGATCTTTTCCAAATGGAAGTTTCTTGACAGCCTCTTGATGAACGAATGCAAAAAAAAATTGGGGTGGGTAATATCTTTTACATTACCGCGGGGTTGACGTAGAACTACGATGATTAATAATTTGATTTGTCATGTGTATGAATTTGTAAGTGTACTAGTTTTGTGTTGTTATTGATCGGATGAAGTTTTCAGAAGTTAACTCTTTTTGGACTCATTTTGGTAGTCCTAAAAGCACCATTTGTCGTTCTGTGGTTCCGAGAACCAGTGTTTGGTGTTCCAGGAATAATGCCAGATGATTGAATTTGTTTGTTTGGTCGTTGCTTCCTTGTGTTGCTTGGTTGGGTGATCGGTTTCTGGCTCCAGCTGTAGTTCGCCAAACTCCTCCAGTAGATTAGATGTTTGATAGCTCGGGTGCTTCGATCGTTAGAATCGATAGAATCGGTCCAGTGCTTTGGTTTGTAGCAATATCCATTGCATGAGCATTTAGGCTCTGTACATTGATACTCATCAATATGCAGGACTGGCCGCTATGATCCAGTATTTCACGCAGTTCGTCTCAAAGCGTCACTAATCGATGATTGGTGACGCTGCAGCTCATTCCTCAAGTCAACCCTCTTGGGAGAATTGCTGCCTTTGGCATGATGGAACTTAAACATATTGGAAGAGTTTGTCAAAAATAGTCCTTGCAGTGAAGTAACCCGCGACAAACAAACATATACCAATTGCTGATCCTGGCTTTTGTCATAGTCGTACACGACCTCGGGGAAAGTTCCACCTTGCGACTTATGAACAGTAAAAGCACAGGCACTAACCATCGTGAACTGAATGCGTTTGCAGTTGATTATGCCGCACAGTTTGAAAGTAAAATAAAAATTCTCTATACAGGAGTGAAATTGGAATTTCAAAACCAAGAGCCTTACGTTGGCATGAAATATTTTGAACTCTTTTAACTGTTTGCTGGTTTAACGAAATTCCTTGAATGGCACCGCAATCGAAAGACAAGACATCAAAGGGTCATGTCGTCTACTTACTGAATCCCACATACCTGTCCAAATAGTTTAATTACTGTTTTAAAATAGAACGTTGATTTCAAGCAAATTTATAAATAGGGGTGCTAGAGAAAATTTGACGTCATTTGCTTTCCATTCTCCACTTGGATCGCATCTCAGCAGGCGACAGATCGGCTTGCTCTGACCGGGCGTGCTTCTCAGGCACAGACATCGATAGCGAAGGACCTCCCCGTTTGTCTTGCTTCGCTCAAATCAAACTGTCGAGCGAGCGAGAGAAGATGCCGTCCAAAGCCAAAGTCATCACCGCTGCCACCGCCAAGAAGAAGAAGAAGAAGAAGAGGAAGCAGTCCACAGGTGAATTTGCGGTCGAACTGTGAACACGGTCGGGCAAGTCATTCTCGCTTTGTGCTTCACCGCTTGTTTGCGTTCACCCAGCCATCGTCATTGCCGCCATCATCAGATTTCGACTTAAGCTCGGTGATCCACTACCTGTTACTGTTGTGCGCCATCCACGCCACGAAACTTTCGGTTCGTCGTATAAGCAAATATGCTCAAATTTATACATTTGAGTTGAGGATTCCCCGTTTGACCATGGCAATCAACTGATAACATCCCGCAGTGTCATTTATCTGTAAGAGCATCAAAGCTAACAAAGCCATCGGCCCTTTTCAGGGCCATTAAATTAGTGGAAAAGAGTTAAAAGAGAAATATTTCCGACATTATATATGACTTCTTATATTCCTAAATCAATTTCACAGGTACATACAAAATTCATAAAAGGGTTTATTGGATGATATTTACTGATTTATCTATAATGATCTAAATATCGCGGTATACTACAATTTGGTTCACATAATTTACCCCACATAATTACATGAATTTGAGAATTTACCGCTGCAGCGCCGTCGGACCGTAATAACATCATACTACTCAGCATTGTATGGTAGAAATACAGCATCGTTGATTTATTATATAATGGGGGAATATTTCCTAAATTCTCGAGTATGGATATTGGAAAATGCATTAAAATTGCTACAGATTTTAAATACTGTTCAACAAACTGTTTCCTGACCCATTGTAATGAGCAACTATTGATCTGAAACTTTTCTACATGTTAATCTATTGCAAATGTCATAGTATATAAATCAGAACACATTGAACATTGATCAGAAATATTTAAAATTTGCACGAAACCAAAACATGCGTGATTTTAATTAATTGTAAGCTATTAAAATAATGTTTTTACTGTCCATACGAACGCGCATGTGAATTTTCCAAGGTATGTAAATCTCTGACCAAGACATCAACTTCATGTATCTTATCCAAGATTGGTCAATCAGAAGAAGGCGAAGAATACGAAAGGGAGGAGCATATTCTGCAATTCAAATTATGTAAAACATACTATCTTCGACAGATTCGGTTCATTTAAGGGACGAATGACCTTCGGATTAAAATCCCTCTGTAACAACTGGATTCGGTTCATTTCATTTACACTTTCGAGCTAGTAAGAACTTCTCGTGATAAACCAAAAGTATTTAAAATTTGTCGCAATTTTAATACATTTTCCAATTTCCGTACTCGAGATTTTTGGAAGCGGGGGCCATGACTGGTCCTGGCTGGAAATATTCGTGGGGAGAAACTCGACCCTTTGCTGCAAGAATTTCATTAACAACTCTTTGGTAAAGCATACATTTTCCGAGGAAAAGTCTGCTAAAAGTGAACTTTTTCAAAACAACTCTTATTGATTGGAATATTTATCAACAACTCTTTGTTAAGTAAAATCATCCTAAATAACTCTTTGCTCCATCGCCAAACCAAACCATTTAATTGAATTCATCAAGTACAAGAATATGAATGGTAAGGAGAGGCAGATGATGTATATTTCGCTGGCGTTACTTTCCAACAGGTCGCCGGTTGGCGCTGACTACTAATCCGACCACTGAATGATTTTCAGTTGTTGCTTTCGCTTCGTTGCTCTCTGGTTCCGTCGTTACTCGCACACTGCTGTGGCTTTCACGCGCTCTTCTTTGCTGCTCCGCTGCTTGATCCGTTCGTTATGCCGTTCGATTTGTGAATGAGCTGGGAGCAGAACAACCAGTGGTTTTATTTGCTCGAGCTTCTTTCATCGATGGCGAGTGGTGGGGTTCTCGCTTAGTTGTTTCGTCACTCCGTTCGCTACTCGCACGCGATTGGTTATTGCTTTCGCGCTATTTTCGTTGATGATTCTTCGCTGAGAAAAAAAACTGCAACTCTTTTGATTTTTCATGCAAAATAACCAACTTCAATAAACCATATCTCAGTTATTTATGAACCGATTTGAATGAAATTTTCACAGAATATCAGACATAACTTAAATTTTAACATATATTTTCGAGTGATTTTTCCAATCACACGTTGAAAAGCAGTAACGGTTTGACTAAAGTGAATTTTTTGACGATTTTTTATAATTGACATAACTAAACAGCAAAGTTGTAGATTTTGACGAGATGAATAAGTTTGCTGAAGACAGTTTTTGTGTAAAGCTACCAAAATTTAAGATAAAAAGTTTTGAATTTTTCGTCGAAAATTATAGTTTTGTCAAACCGTTATTACTTAAAATCTTGTAATTGGAAAAATTATTCAAAAATATATGTTAAAACTCAAGTTACATATGATGTTCTGTGAATGTTTCATTCGACAATATTTCCATAAATAACTGAGATCTAACTTACCAAAGTTAATCATTTTGTATGGAAAATCGAAAAAGTTGCAAATGCATGTGAATAAGTTGGGGCCTTCCTTAGCCGAGTGGTTAGAGTCCGCGGCTACAAAGCAAAGCCATGCTGAAGATGTCTGGGTTCGATTCCCGGTCGGTCCAGGATCTTTTCGGGTTGGAAATTTTCTTGACTTTCTCTGGGCATAGAGTATAATTGTACCTGCCACATGATATACGATTGCAAAAATGGAAACTTTGGCAAAGAAAGCTCTCAGTTAATAACTGTGGAAGTATCATAAGAACACTAAGCTGAGAAGCAGGCTCTGTCCCAGTGAGGACGTTAATGCCAAGAAGAAAAAGTAAGAGGTTGTTTCCGAGATACGACCGCCAAGTTGACGTTGGATAACGTAGGCTTCTTCTATTTCCTGATTTAGGACCGTCACGAACTTATGAAAGATTTCTAGGTACTGACAAAAAATCTGATCAATTTTCAAACTATTTGTTGCATGTCAATTCTGATCTATTATGGACATTGAGTGTTATTATTTGGTTGGTTCGGTTAACACTTCAACACCGATAGAACCGGTCGATGGAAGATGAAGCATGAGCGGTATCTTTTGCTCTCCAAACAAATATACCGGTTGAACGTTAGGATTAATGATCCACTAAGATTGGTTGCTTTAGTGGATTCCGAAGCCAGTTTGAGGTTGAGGCTCTTGTCCATGAAGTCCGCTAACTCTGTGTTCTCCTCTTTGCTCAAATCGATGTTGAAGTTACCTGTCACGATGAATGGCATAACACGGTCTCCCGTGTCACCTTAAGACCGATCTGCGATTCCAGAGCGCGACCGTCATGGCCCTGAAGGAAGCGAGCGTGGCCTAACTGGTTGGTTTGTTTGAGGATACCAACCTGTTCGCGATCCACGCCAATCGTGTCACCATCATGCCGAAGGCGCTTAAATTGCATTGAAGCACAATTTCAAACAACAACCCTTTACAGGGCCACAATTGAATAATTAATATTTAGTTATCAATTGTAATTTCAAATGATAAGTTTTCAACGGAGATAAATGGCAAACAAAGTTTTATCTAGGTTCCCGTCGCTCGGGTCGGACTGCGGTAACATTTTTGCAGTCTTCTCTGTGTGTGTATTTCGATTCGATCGACAATTTCTTACCAAATCAAAACGTCAACAAAGCTGTTGCTGATAAGTTTTAGCTCTTTGTTCGCCAAGTTGATACTGATCGCTCTAGCATGCGACGACGACAACGGCATCATTCAATCATCACAAAATGCGAGGCAAACCGTGATGGATTCTTAATTCAAGTGCCGTTCGCGAATTACCTGACCGCGCGCGCAAAATGGGAATTTTATTTCTTGACACTGTGATTCTCGAGAAGCATTATTTAGCCGTGATAAATGATTGCATGCAAATTACTGACCAAAATCTGAATCAATCACATCCAGTCACCAGTAATGTCGCTCTTCACGGTGGAAAATTCTCACTACTCTTTCAAAATGAAATGGTCGTCCTGAAAAGGACGGTTGGGGCTAGTCACCGTCGATCAAACTGGGTTGTCAATCCATTGTAAGACAGAAACACACCAAAAGATTACCGAAAACGATTAAATCGAAATGCAGTCGGTAATTTTGTACTTCGTTGTTTTCGTTGGTTTGCTCACTCCTCCGACGGCAATTTTCAAGGTTTCTAGACGAGTTCTCCACGAATTTGATGGTGTAGCTGGATGCCCATGGCCATGATGAGCGATTTCACGGAACCTGCAGCATTCAGCTTGGGTTGGGAATAAACAACAGCAGAAGCAGCGGCAGCGACGAATGTGTAAAATTTATTCCGATAGGAGTCCTTCTCCAATTACTGGTCGACGATTGACTGATGTGCGCGGGGCTCATTGAATCTTGGTTGGCTTCGACTGAACACGACAGAATAAAGAGGAGTAAGAAGAAGACCGAAAGGGGCGTTTCCCTTTGCATGACGAAAGTGGCTAAGATATCGAGCAATGATGTCTGTGCTAGGAATACACAAGAAAAATGTGCTTTTCTATGGAAAATAAGACATGCCTTGATATTTATCGATTTTTTAATAGTTTATTCATGAAAATCAATAGTTTTAATTATTGGAGTCGATTCGTAGAAAGATTTGCAATATGCAATGGTTAGCTATTGATAATCAATAGTTTTCTTTTGTATGAAGGAAAATTTCTGATCCATGGGTGCCAAAATGATGAAAATTGTTCAATGGGAATTTCTTTTCAGAAGCATTCTAAATATGTCGCAATTTTGTTACATATGTTCTCATAAAATATGGCAAGTATAAGAAGCTGTTGGAAATGCCACTCTATTTTACAATCGTTGTGAAATGTTGTGACGGCACTGCAGCAGCGTCCACGAATACAGTATCAAATTGTCGTGCCATCAATTATTCCTGACAAATTAAATTTTGTATGAAGCTGTGAGATTGATTGAGAGATATAAGATGTAATAAGGTCGAAAATATTATTCTTTCAACTCTTTTCAACACATTTGATGGCCCTGAAAAGCGCCGATTTGCTTATACGACGAACCAGTCAAATGACGTGACGTGGATGGCGCACAAGAGCAATGGATTGTTGATTACCGGGCATAAGTCGAAATCTGCAAACGATGCTCACTTTTAAAATCTTGAACGATTTCACAAGTCCGACGCTCGATTAGAAGCAACTCAGAGGGCCTGTGGTATTTCGTTCCTAGCGGGCTTGCTTCTTGACCACCGATGCTGAATTCAAAGTCGAAGTCTGCAAGCGCGGATAAATTTGCGGCAGCGATGACGACGGCTTGGACGCTTTTCCGAGAGGCAGTAGTTCGCCGCTCGGAGAAGCGCCCCAGCCATCGTCATCACCGCCGCAAATCAACCTTGCGTCTTCCTCTTCCGACGACACAAATTGAACTGTGAAGCGGGTGCAAAGGCAAAGCTAAAATAACTCGCCCGACCGTTTTCACAGTCTGATGGCAAAAAGAAGACTGAGGGAAGAAGCAGGATCGGTGCGCTTTTATAGTGAGAAGCGGAACCCAAAAATGTGCTTGAACGTGATTGGTTAGATAAGAAAGGGGTCAACATTTTACGATTTTTCAATAGTTTGTTGCCAATAATCAATAGTGTCCTCCATTTGAGTCGACGCGTAGATAAATTTCCGATCGATTGATGTATAAATATTGAAAATCTATCGACAAATGGCTGAGTTATTAGCGGTCAAAACCTGACCATTTTTCGTTACATGCTCAATTTTTCGTTTTTCTGAATTGTACCCCCATATGTTGCCGAAGAACGTTATCCAACGTCAAAAAAAGAAGAAGAAGAATAAGAAGATGTGAATAAGTTCTCAGTTTATTCGACAAACCAGCTAAATATTTCATGGGTACACAACAGCAACAGGTTAGCGGATCACAGGGATTTAGTTGAAATCTGGAAACGTAGCTCAATAGTGAGCGATTTCACAAACCGGATTCTGGATTAACAGCTCAGCAGGCTTCTAGCAGCGAGGTACTTCTTGCTAAGCAAGTTCGGAGGAGCTCTTACTAGCTCGAAAGCGGAAATGGAATGAAACTGAATCCAACGAAGGCAGCATGTTTTATAACCTTGGAATAGCAGATGATGCTCTTCCCTTTTGTGCTCTTTCTGATCGCCCAGTCTGGGAAATGGGTATGTGCCAATAATGTGTTGGGCTTGGAATTACTTGAAAATTGTGGAGAATACTAATACGTGAGAAATTGGTCGAACATGAATTGTTGGAATGATTGGCATTCCCTAAATATTCAATACGAGCTATTGATAATAAATAGTTTTCTTTATTATGACGGTAAATTTCTGATTCATGGGTGCCAAAATTATTACAATTGTTCAATGAGAATGTCTTTTCAAAAGCATTCTAAACATGTCGCAATTTTGTTACATGGGATAATTTTCCTAATCAAAATGTTCCCATCAAATATGGAACATAAAAGGCGCTGTTGGAAAAGCCACTCTATTTTACAATCGTTGAGCACTCACCCCGACGGCACTGCAGCAGCGTCCGCGAGTACAATCTCAAATGGTTGAGTCATAAATTATTCATGACAAATGAAATTTTGTATGAAGCCGTGTGAAATTGATTTAGGAATATTGGATGTCATATATAAAGTCGGAAATATTTCTCTTTTAACTCTTTTCCACAAATTTGATGGCTCTGAAAAGAACCAATGGCTTTGTTAGCTTCGATGTTGTTACGGATAAATAACACTGCTCGGACCAGCAAATTTCAGGGGGCTTCTGGTATTTGCTCCTATCGGGATTGCTTCTTGACCACCAATGATGATTTCATCACGAGTCGAAATTTTGATGCGCGGGTCAACAGCTCCTCAGCCGATAATTTGCGGCGGCGATGACGATGGCTGGGCGAACGCAAACAAGCGGTGAACCACAAAGCGAGAATGACTCGCCCGACCGTGTTTACAGTTCGACCGCAAATTCACCTGTGGACTGCTTCCTCTTCTTCTTCTAGGCGGCGGCAGCGGTGATGGCTTTAGCTTCGGACTGCATCTTCTCTCGCTCGCTCGACAGTTTGATTTGAGCGAAGCAAGGCAAACGGGGGGGGCCCTCGCTATCGATGTCTGTGCCTGAGAAGCACGCCCGGTCAGAGCAAGCCGATCTGTCGCCTGCTGAGATGCGAGCCAATCGGAGAGCGAAAAGCAAATGACGTCAAATTTTCTCTAGCCACCCCTATTTATAGATTTGCTTGAAATCAACGTTCTATTTTAAAACAGTTATTAAACTATTTGGACAAGTATGTGGGATTCAGTAAGTAAACGACATGAAGCTTTGATGTCTTATCTTTCGATTGAGGTGCTAATCAAGAAATTTCGTTAAGCCAGCGAAAAGTTATAAACGTTTAAAATATTTCATGCCAGCGTAACGCTCTTGGTTTTGAAATTCCAATTTCACTCCTGTATAGAGAAGAAAGACGTACTTCTACGTCAAAAATGTTCAATTGACAAAGTAAGACTGACAAAACCATACAAATTTGTTAAAATCTATCCAATTTTCCTGGGACTTTTAAGAATTTCGCTAATTAATTTTCGACACAGTCCTTAGTGCTGGTCAAGAAACGGGTCAACCCCATCAGCAGCAATAGGTAGGAAGGTAGGTAGCGACACAAGTATGACTCAAACACGCAACATAGAGCCGGGGATAACTGTGTTTTGCGCCTCAGTCACATCGTATTACTTTCATGTTGTCCATTCCCGACCGTAGCCTTTAGATACGCACAACGTTGTCGTCAACAGAACGGGCAAAAGACATCGAAATGGAGAAAAAAAAAGTGTGCTAAATATACAACGGTCACAGCTGTTCAAATGGAGCGTGATACAGCGGACACCTAGCGGGATTATTTTGAAATGATGACTTCCACGAGAAATCATTTGCAGAATTCTTAAAAAGTTTCCTAATTGAAATTTGAGGGGAAAGTAATGTTCGGCCAGATTGAAAATATATATGCATATAATGTTGCACTGAAAACATCAAGATTATCAACAGGACAAATTCATTCGTTTTTCATCAATTGGGTCCTAAAATTTTTAATGAAATTTAGTTTTTATTCAATAACATGAAAGAGCATGTTACTGCAACTACTTTAGCAATTTTTCCCGCTCAAGTAATGGCTATATCATGTTTCAACTTTATTTTAAAATTTGATCCATAAATGAACCTTGACCAGTGAATAAATTGTCACCCAACACGCAGCAACAAAGACATTGTCACCTCCTATTCTTGTTGCAACAATTTTATTCCGCAACATTAGTTTGTCATCACCTGAACAGAATATGACAAAGATCGATCACCACGTGCGCGGCGATTTTCTGGGCTTCGCATTGTAATTTTCGAGAACTTTCTCCGTGTTGGTAAACATTGACACATTATAAAACAGCATCCATAATACAAATTTGGTTTTGTGTTTAAAATTACTGATTAATCGCGAGTTGAAAAGGTTGCAACAATATTGCGCTCTGTGATTGTCATGACAATTCTGCTTTTTATTGTGTCCTTATCCGCAACAGTTGTGACAAACGCTTGTGAGCGAGCTTGCTTTGTTGTTTGTTTTTCGTCTATTTTGATGATAATTTGATTCACTGACCTTGACACTTTTGATCATGTTTGACGTTCGCTTAGTAGACAAAAACACCACAGGGGTTTTAGTTTTAACACTGGGGTTGTTCCTATTTGACATTTTGGAAGGGACACGGAAAACAAAATACACACAAAATTTGAGTCTAAGCCAAAGGGTGTGGCAAAATCTAAAAACATGTTTTTTGGACTTAAACCAACGGTAAGCATTAGAAAATTAAGTAAACATGTGTTTTTGGCCTAAACTTTGGCCTAAGCGTTTGGCACTGAAATTGGGACAGGGCTTTAGGACCCTATTGCGACGCTTTATGTATTCAGTACGTATTCAAATTTTGCATCTTTTTGGTGGAAGAATGGGAAGTGTGGTCCATAATGATCAAACTATAAAAGCTTTATTAGCATTCCCCACATTTCCTCGGACCCCAGAAGCTACACGCTTAAACGAAATTCTACAAAATTGAGTACGATTCGCACAAAATCGAGCTCCTCTGGACCAACACGTCATGTGTGTAATTTCAACACCTTCTGAAACACTGCTTCATTTATTATGCTCCTTCCTAAAGTATATGACACATGAAGATACTTCACAATATGAGCAATATTTTTACATTATTGATTTAAATTTAAATTACAATTCCAATACGATTTCTAACACAAATATCCTGCCATGAAATTATGTTATTTGATAGTTAGTAGCTAACTCCATATGATTTTTTTCTGAGCTATTAAACTTATGAAATTAGAAAACTTCATAACTCTTCTCGGGTTAATATACAGCAAATTGACACAGCTTTCTGGAACGATACTGTCAAAATAATTGTGCCATATGTCCTGGAATGATCTTGATAGGATGAAGATACTCGTTAATTCATACATTCTCTTGATTTTACCATCAAGATACTGAAACTATCTATCAAACACGTCTGAAAGTATACTAGAATTTCCATATGTTTCTGTTCTCTTTTCCATTTGCGACAGATTTTTTTTTTGATTTTGTATTACAGGTATGTTCCATTTTTATCACGTTTCGATTTTGTCACGCTCCGATTTTGTCACGTTCCGATTTCGTCAACAAATTATTCCGTTTTTATCAACATAGGAAAATCGATTTTTTTCAATTTTCAAAATATAATATAGATTACAGAATATAAACTTAATTCTTATTTTGAAGCAATTTAATTGCTTTTCAATAGCCTCAGATTTCAATTTTCAGCATTATGTAAATATATAGCACCTACGTTACATGGTAGGTGTCAAGTCATATACGATTCAATGAGGTTTGATTCCTTCTTATCCACTAATCAATTGGAGTTTTCAAACTTAGCATGGTCTGTTGGACATGATTAACCCATCCTTCAACAATCGAGAGTTGCTATGGCCACGTCCTAGCAACCACTCTTCTTTTTCTTTTATAACATGGCATAAAAATGTTTTCTATGAAAATTTGATAAACATAGGGTCTGTCCTTTAATTACGTAGAAAATGTTGACGGTTTTTCGACACCCTCTCCCTATGGTATAATTTTGTGTATGAAAATGAAAAAAACTAATTTGCACGTAAGATATCTCAAACCCCATCCTCCCCCATAACCCCTTACGTGATAAATGGACGATCCCATATTAGTTCAGTTCTTTTTTTATAAGGGATGCAATTGGGAATGAACTCAAGAATGTTTGGGCAACGGCAAGAGACGGGATCGAGTTTATTTTATTTTAATAAGACTGTCGACCCCGTCATATTTTGGACATTATCTTCTATCTCTCAAACTCAATAACATTGCACAAATTATAGAAAACAGCCAATGATTAGATCCTGTCCAAGGGGTAGGGAAAAGGTCCAGCAAAACTAAGCAATCTATAGAAAATTTTGGAATCTCCTTATAATCAGTTTGCATCGAGGAAGAGGGTAATGGGCTGGAATGGCTGACAATTTTAGAAAGTGTTGATACTGGACGTTCCCACGTCACGCACGTTACTATACCAAATTTACTGGGATCTTGATCGTTGAGCAGACATGAACCCCTTCTCCACATGGAGACTAAAAAGTGATTAAGGAATCTTATATCAACAGCCATAGGCTTCTTCATAAAACTTTACAAAAGAGTTTCTTACCATAAAGTTCTAATTTGGTGATGATTGTTCTAGACTTGTGTTTTTGATGAAATATCATATAAATTAAAAATGGAATGGTGTTTGTATGCACTAATAGACTTACATGATTATTTCACTGTTGAATTGATCAAGTATTCCGACGTGTTTGAGTGACGGAAATGATTTGGAAAATTCTCTAACTGGATAACTGGAAAAACAACTGAAAACTAATCTGTCGTTTTGTATGGGAGATTGCATGTCAATTTTCAGCAACCTACTTGATGGCAAAACGAAGTTTGACGGGACCACTAGTATATGATATTATTTTTACTTAACAAAAAACTAGAACTTTAGGTTAGTTTATTGCCAGTCTCTTTGTGTTCTAACGTAAAGCTAAAAGGCGATGGTGGCGCTGTTCTAGATTGGCGATTGTGCATCCCTGTCGAAGTTGGATCACCACAATCATTTAAATGATAATATTTTGGCAATTCAATGCACAGAAAACCGTAGATATTCATTTCAGTTCGCACAACTTTCGCAAGATAACTTCACATTTAATCGCCAATCGGGTGTGGCAAAAAAGGCAAAAAAAGTACCTTGATAAAAAAGCTCTCAGTTTATAACCGCGAAAGTGTTTATAAAAACATTAAGCTGAGAAGAGGACTCTTTCTCAGTTGGGATATTAATCCAAAAGGAAGAAGAAATATTTCTTGAAAAAAAAAACAATGATCAGCTTGACCCATTTCGTTGTAATTATTTTTTACAAATGTGATACAAAGGACATTTATGTGATTATCGTTTAAATATTCTATATACAGTCGACTCTCCACATCTCGATGTTCTACATCTCGATATCTCTCCCTATGTCGATGATTTCATAAGTCCCTTCAGTCTGCATACATTTTCACTCTCCATATCTCGATATCCTCTTTATCTCGATATCTCCATATCTCGATGTGTTTCTGTTGATTTTTCGTTCTCAATTTTCTCTCTTTATGTCGATATGACCAATATCGAAGAGCAAACTTTGGGATTCAAAACAAATTAGGAGCGCAATATGACGTTTGTTTGTGTATTACTTTCTTGGCAATAGAGTGTTTTTCAATCTAGTATTCATCAAAAATTTGTTCTTTGTTTCGATCTCTCCCTATCTCGATGGTCCCTTCGATATCGAGATGTTGAGAGGCGACTGTCACATATCCTGACAAAACTGCAATTTTATTTTCAAGTTTGAAAAATATTTTGTCTAAGAAAATTATTCCGTTTTTGTCACGGTTCCGTTTTTATCAACTGAAAATTGCCGATCGTGTTGATAAAAACGGAACATACCTGTACTATTTTCATGGCTTTGTTTGAATATTGAAAATTTTTGCTAAGAGCTTCAAATTTACCATAAATTTGACCAATATCTACAGAACTAAAATAATTACAGAAACTATAGCATCATCTGCAATTTGTCGAAGCGTGCATAGTTCTTCCTAACTTTTGTGAATATCGGGAACATTGGAATTTTAAAGTAAGGGACTAAGACATGAGCCTTGGGGAAAGCTTATACAACTAATTCTGGAAGTTGTTAGTTGATCCAGAGTGAAGCCTATGTGCTTTCTGAAAGCATTTGCTCCTTGTCCGCAAATACTAGTTAAATATCTGATTAAAGTTAGACAATCGTGGGTACCTTTCCTGTTATGAAAATCAAATTGAGTATTTCAAAGCATACTGTTCAATACAGTCGCGGAAGGATAATTTTCTTAACAATATATGTAGGAAATCAATAAATTTCTATACAATAAAATAAAATAGTTAAACGATTTGCTTATTGCTCCAATAATGGCTGTCGTTAAAGTTCATTTATTGGAAATATCTGCAGTTAAATTGAAAAAAATATGAATATAATATTTGGTATTGTTATCCAAGTCTCGATTAGTCATATTGTCTTGATTTCATCTGGAACATTTTTAATTTTGGACATGATTGAGAACGATTTAGTCAAAAATCAATCTAATCATGTGCTATATGCGACTTTTCAAGTATTTTAATCAGATGATTTTCCGGATATTTTATTTTCATAATACAGTCGAATTTCGTTCGTTGCACTATCTTTAGGTGGGCTTCGTTTTAATTGGGCTCCGTTAGGTGAGCTATAGCCCTCTTAAAACGAAGACAAACGCCACTTTTTGACATGAAGCTCGATTTATCAATGTTGGTAGCCCTGAATTTCTATTGTATTCAAAATTTTGACAGCTAAAAACTCAGCCCGATTAGTGAAAATCTTTCACTAGGTGGGTTACAGGTTTAGTGCAACGAACGAAAGTTGACTGTACTTAACTTTCCTATGCTTAGCGTTTCCCACTCATTTTGTGCCAAGGGCCCCTGTCAAGAGATCTGACCCGGGCCCCCCGATGTCCAAATCCGAATATGGCCACATCTGGTACAATCTAAACCAGTGCTTCTCAACCTTTTCGAAGCCGCGACCCTCTTTGAATCTTTACAAACGTCTCGCGGACCCCTAAATATAGATGTCCTTTAAATAGAATGTTCATGGAAATACCGAATCTCTAATGATTTATCCTTCCGGTCGTCATGTGGTTGACCATCGCCAGAAGCACCACGCTGTTGCTGAGAACGAAAAGCGAGGTTTTCTCAATTTACGATGCGAATGTTGAAGTGTTATTTGATGTCCTGACAAGGCATTCCTATAAATCATGTCTGTAATCTACAACAGATCTTAACAAATCTTCAATGCAAGAATTCTGTTGAGACCTTTTGGAGGAGTCCACTAAAAATTGAGTCAAAAATTTACCTAGTATTTTTCCAATAATACAATATGGAATTTCCATTAAGGATCCTGACAAAATTCAATAACACAGCGCAACAAAAATGACATTTTAGCTTGACTCAAGGATCAAATTATGTGTCTCTAGTAGATTCGGGGTTGTTGAATCTAATGCCAATTTCAAAAATTTCCCAGCACGTCACAATTTTTGGCTACAGGTCGCCAAAGTTGTATAAAACATTGGTTTTATTGATGTTTACCTAAAATTTGAAGTATATTTTATCAAACTTTTTTGTGATCTTATCCACCAAGCATGCAAAAGAGGACTTAAACTTTCGTTTTAGATATGTTTTGGTTGAAATTTCACGATTAAATTTAGATTAAACCGATCTTTTTCAACATGCTTGCAGTCTTCATACGAAACTCTTCGTTTCTCATATATGGCAAAATACAATACTTTTCTAAACCATCAAAAAATGATATTTCCGCATCAAAAATATTATAAACTTTGATGATAAGTATTATTATATACATAAAGTTTGAATTCTTAGGCAAATTAAGCAAATAAATTGCCTTACAAGCTGGCAAACTTGCATGCAAGTTGGCTGAAATAGTCAATTTTCGCATTTTCAACAACCAATATCTCAAAAACTAGACGTGCTATAACATTTCTGTTAACGGCAATGGATTCAGCAACCCCGAATAAAGTAAATAGAGGTATTTTGATGCTAGAGACAAAAACGTGTTCCGCAGTGTAATTCATGCAGGGCAAGTAGGAACAACAGAAAGTCGCATTTTTGTACGGTTCAGAATAAAGTAAAGAACTTTGGCATTTTCCGTATCCACTTTGATGGGATTTTCTCGGCCAAGTCGTCTGAAACTTAGTAATAAGAAGCGCTTGAAAACAATGAATATTGTTACCAAATATGAGCTCAGCAGTTCAAAAAAATCTTGTCGAAATGAATCAGAAGTGCAAAGAATAAAATACTTCACATGCAAACATTTCTAATTCGGCTAATAAATCGTCAAAAATATTCCCAGGAATTAATTGCAGATTTCGTGGGATCCTTTGAAGCCAACTACATCCGTTTGGATCACAAAAGCGTCAGGAAATTTACGAAAACCTTGGATATTTACCAAGAATAAAGTCAACGTAAAAGAAATATCTTATGGATACCTCCCGGAACATTGTTTTAAATTTTCAAGACCGTATTGGATAGAATTTGAATGGATGTTGAGTAATTATAGCTGACATACAATTTTTAACTGACAGGGTCACATTGAAGGTATTTCCCAGTATTTTCACAGTTGAAACAAATAAGATAGGTTTCAATTTAAAAATACTTCACTGATCAAAAATTTATAATGTTCTTTTGAAACCAAATTGGATTCAAGAGTCATTTGATTATTATTTATTCACCAACGCCACTTGCTCTCAATGGCTTCGCGGACCCCCTGAGAACTTTTCACGCCCCTCTAGGGGTCCGCGAACCACCGGTTGAGAACCCCTGATCTAAACGGTTCAAAACTCTTCATTTATAGTGTTGAATATCAGATCTCAATGATTTGTACAAATTAAAATGATTGTCATTGTAAATAATTAGTGATTCATTCGCATGTCCCTAACAAAGCCCTTTTTTATTCGACATGGCCTACCCATGGAACACACATGTTATAATTGATGCATATTAACTCTTATATGACTATATTTTGTCATATAAGAGTTAATATGCATCAATTATAACATGGTAGTGACCCTTCGGAATAACTCCGGCTACAGGAATATTCTCGAGTTCTTTTTTCAACTTTGAGAAACTAGAAATATGTATGAGTATACTGACAAAACAAAAAAATCAATCCGTTAAGTATTCGCACAGGCCTCTACGGGTTAACTGAGAGCTTTCTTTGTAAACTGACCATTTTTGCATGTGTTATCAGAAGGTACAAAGATACGCTATGCCTTGGAAAGTCGAGAGTATTTCCTTTACGGAAAGATCCTCTACCGGTGGTATTTGAACCAACGACATTAAGCTTGGTCTTGCTGAATAGCTGCGCGTTTACCGTCATGGCTATCTGGGTGTTTCGTATTACAAATTTTGTATAAACTTATACAATTTAGCGTTATGTAATTTGTGAACGAACCTTAGTGGACAGGAACTTCTGATCTAGGATATGTGCATTTAGTATATGCTTCCATTCCATAGCCATCCAAATACTATGCCAAATAGTGTTTGCCTAGCAGTGAAAAACAAAAGGGGGGATTCTATATTACCTGAGCTGTGTATATGAACAAGTCAACGGTGTTTTATAATAATCCAATCCACTACTGAACAAAAAACTTAGAGGTACCTATCCTTGATTTATACCATCACAACGTATCAAGTAAGTACTAACCGCAAATTCAATCGATACTTACCATCGTTCTCCTATTAACTACATGCAAATTTTCATAATCAATCACTTCTTACATCACACCTCACTCGGACGGCGCAGTACTGACAATACACATGTACGTACGCAAAAGTACACTCAGTAAGCCAACGAATTCTCCTCCGAAACAGATAAAAAAAAACGAGCCCCCAATACTTGCGCAGAGTTACGCAAACCGTAAGTCAAATGGAACTCAACCGGAATGAAGAGGTGCGGCATTGAAAGGCTCTAACTTCTGCCTGCGTTGTAGTTGAAGATGATAAATTGATAACCTCACTTACCTGTACTGTGCGCACTCGCATTGCGCCGGTCACAAATGCGCAATTGAGCCGAATCGATCACGATCTCGTCCCAGATATTCGAATCGAAAGAGCTGCAAGCGACGACGACGACGGTCCGTTGTGAGATAACTTTGCGCGCGCGCGAACAAAAGAGGTGGCGAAGATGCGATGATCAAAACACAGTTCGATGAGTTCGGTGATCTTTCGTCGAGGGGTGTTCGAGTTTTCGATTGAGGCGTTTCTTTTCGGTTCCATCAAAGGAGTAAACCGCGCTGTCGGCGATGTTTTACAGTATAATAATAAAATTACAATTTATTTTAAAATAATTAGTACAGGACGGGGGAAGCTCTTTTGATACAGGCGTAAGTTGCTTAAAACTGTTGGTTTGTGTGATGTATTGGAAGTATTGTTGGTTTCGTTGGTAGTTTGTTGCGTTTGCTCATGGTGTGATGGATTTCGTTAACTGTGAATCCTTGTGAAAAATTATGCAAAGTTAGTGTATCGAACAGTTGACTGTTAATTTGTGATTGGTAAAATCGTTTGAAGCT
Organism: Aedes aegypti; assembly: GCF_002204515.2. Lineage (NCBI taxonomy): Eukaryota > Metazoa > Arthropoda > Insecta > Diptera > Culicidae > Aedes > Aedes aegypti. The sequence continues at coordinate 112,294,202 of NC_035109.1, forward strand.
GTCGCTTAGGAAAACACCAAAAGCGTAGCGTTTAATCGCATTTTCAACGTTCGTTAAGTGATTTTGCTTTATCGCAATTATTTCATCAATTCCTGACTGACAGCTGGTTTCCGCGTCCAATTTTTGTGCGGATTCTTATAGCGTGTAAATGTACAACATATAAAATAACTAATAATTTCATTTCGCATAAAGGCGGATCATTCCATCTAACAAATCTCGTTATCTTTTTTCATGCACACGCACACTCAAAATCGGGCATCATTTCGAACGACCAGTCAGCCAGTTGTTTATGAGTTATGTAAACTTTTTATTTTTTGCTCAGATTGGTTTGTATTTCGCACCAACTCTCCTTCTGATCGGTTCGTTCGCTCGCACTCATAACATGAATCCAACTATCGTATCGTGTTTAAAATCTTACTTATTGCCAGTTTCGGAAGGTGATCGGCACTTCCTGGCCTAATGCCGCCAAGATGCCCATCGCACGCCATCTTCTTTTTTCCTATGCGCTACTCATCTTTCCGCATCTCTTCATCGTCGTAAATAATTAAATTATCTAATTACTTAATAAGGCACATTATGTTTTCTTCGTACTCCTCGGTTCGAATGTTTTTTTTTCTGAGTTTATCTTCTTTCTATCCTACTTTCTTCGGTTGGATTTGTCCTACAACTGTTTTGCGGATGCGTGGGCATCGCTTTCCTACCCACTTGATTTAAGTAAAAATGTTAAAAAATGGAAAATTTCAAGTTCATGCGATTCAATGCCGGAATCGAGGCACGTCACGCGTGTGTGGTTTTACTTGTCTGCTAATTGGACGTGTATTAGTGGTTTTTTTTCTTTCCCACTTCTCATGTTTAATTTATCGAACAATCCGATCTACCTATCTAACGCAAATATGACTCCACCAATATAATATCTTCTGAGGAGTTAGAATTTGTTACACGTGTAAGGTTATTAAGATGTATTTCTTGGTGATCCATTCACTGTTCTAACATATGGTCTTAGACAACTATTTTTTTTTATAATTCGTTTCTAACAATAATGACAATTATAGCACACTTTGATCGATGTTCCTCGTTCTTTTAAAATGTAACAAAAAATATAATGCATCGAAGGGTTGCGCGGGGTGTGATTGGCTTTGGCAGTGGAATCGATCACGACTAAACTAGTGGAAAATGTGAATTTATATCGTAGCAAAATAAGTGAAAAGTAGGGGATAATAATTGACATAGGACTACGATACATGTTTATGAGAATTCATTGTCATGCATTTGACGGAAACTTTGACCCAAAAAATATAAAAGCTGTAGGTGTTAATCGAACGAAACTTATAGACGATTTTTTAACAAAAAAATAGAGGATTTCTTGAATTAGACATGTAATTTCTGCAGTGATTCTGACAAAATCAATGTAGTAATTCCATGGTAAACTTTTATAAAGAGTTGATTACAGAAATCATTACAAAATACCTGATAGAATTCTTGAAGCATCGAAAGTAGGAATTCTCTAAAAACTATCCTGAAACCATCTTATGACATGTTTTTTGAAGAACTGCATGGAATATGCTGCATATCGTACTGTAGTACAGTTGTCATTAATTCCACTTACTAATCCAACCACAACTCGACAAAAACCACTTCACCAAAACCCTCCCCTAATATCCTCTCACCCGACACTCACAAAACTCTCTCACCCCCGGAATCCCTCGTAGACTTTTCTTCCCGCACTTACCCACAAAAGGTCCCCACATTCACTCACACATCGATTTAAAACTGTACACCACCGACTCGGATCGACCGGGTCCTCCCCATTCATCTCCGGGGCTTTCCGAACGTTCCGGACGATCCGGCCATCACCTCGGATCGCCTCCGCTGCAGCGTGGAGTCGTCGGTCAGTTCCAGCCCGGCCACCATCTGGGCGATCTCCCGTTCCTTCTTCATGTCGGGCGGGTTGAACTGTAGACTAGCGAGCGAGCCGTGACTTCGGCTGCGGTGCTCCTGCCGGATCGAGTAGCTGAAGGCACGTTCGTTGAGGTGGCCCTTGCGGCGGTAGATCCCAGTGCCACCGGGAGATTCGGCTCCGGAGTTGCCGGATTCGTCCAGACCGGCGGCCGCCGACTGGGCCAGCTTTCGGTTGCTCATCGAGAGTGGTCGGGGCTCCATGAGCGAGGCGGGACCGGGAGGTGGTGGATAAGCAAACATGGGAGGAACCACCGGGACTCCAATCGGAATACCTCCGTTCATTTTGTTCTTGTCTTTCTTCTTTTTACTGCTGCGTGGATGTTGTAGGGTGGCGTACTGCGGGGGTACCATCATCTGCATCGGGGGCATTCCCGGGTGCATCGGGATCTGGTGGTGCGGATGGTGCATCATCGGTGGCATGCCAGTTCCGTTGTGGCTCCGATGGCCGATGGTGTGGAACTGGCGTCCACCTAGAGGGGGAGGGGGCGGTGGTCCCATCGTGTACATCATCATGCCAGGATGACCTCCGGGGCCACCAGGGGGTGGTGGCCCGGGTCGACCTAGTGGATTCATGTGCATTGGACGGGGTCTTATAAGCGTACCGGATAGACTTTGACTTCCTACCTGTAGCTGATGTTTGGATTGCTTCTTCGCTTCTTTCTTCAGCTTTTTCAGCTCTTCCTTTGGGGGCGGTGGCACCGGCACCGGGGCACTAATCTGCCGAGCCCGAGCCGGCCGACCCAGCGTCGATCCGGTGCCGGAGTAAATGTCATAATGGCCACTGTCGCCCACGCCGATGCCGTCGAGCTGGTCGGTTGAACCACTCCAGATTTTGTGATTCTCGTCGCCGTTGTACAGCGAGCTACCGTCGCCGTCATCCACCACTTCCAGGTCGGCACTGCTTGCGTACACTGTTGGATGATAGGAGAAAAGGGGTAAAGGGAAATTAATTTCTACACATTCAAAACATATCCTTGGTATAAGCAAATATAGATAATTATTCTAGAGGGATCTCCATGGGGCGTAACTGGATGAAGAGGTTGGTAGAATGCTTCTACCAGGAATTTTGTAATTCACGAAGGAATACGGCAAAAATTCACCTATGTTCTCATCGAAAGTCCGTCATGATTCTCGCATACATACAAGAACTTTCCAAGAACTCTAACGGACTTCGAAAAAGAGAGAGAGACTCTTGAGGCGTTAAGTAAGAAGTCTATCAAGAACTAATACAAACTTTCATCTTTGTTAATACTTTGTTAACGGTGTCGGTTGAGATAAAACAATATTTTTTTTCTTTATTTTTTTTTTCAGGCGTTACGTTTCAACTGAGACAGCGGCTGTTTATAAAATTAAAGTTTTCATGATCACTTTTACAGTTATTAATTGATAGCTTCACCAGTTTTTCATGTTTATATCGCGTTTGTAGCACGAAAATACTGTAAGCCCTAGGAAATGGAAAAATTCTCCAACCTGAAAAGATTATCGACTAGCTGAATTAAATCCACGACCCGCAGCATGGTATTGCTGAACAGCTAAGCGTTTACCGCTACATGATATAATTCTCGCGTTGAGTATCATACGGGCGTATCTGCGGCAATCGATTTCTCTTCTTCGATTCTCTCTTTTGACTATTACACAAAGTTCGATCGATTCTAGTAACATTATACGATGAAAGACAATGAGTTCTTTCAACTGAATCGAAAATGATAGTTGAAAACAGCCGCCCGGCTAAGTAACTCGCTAAAGAGAAAATAGATAAAGACAAATCGATCATTGCAGTTACGCCCTTATGATACTGAACACGAGAATCGACAACCAGGAAGCAATGTCCAACATAGCTTTGGTCTTGGTCCTTTCAAGCCACTACCTTATTCTTCCACGAACTTAACGATGGCAAATAGCAACAGCTAAGTTTACCCTTAGCTGGTAGTGCAACTTGGTCTTTCTGACATCAGCTAGAATAAAGGGTGCGTCCCGAGCGTCTGTTCACCAGGAGGTGCGACTCAAACAGCGTCTGTTCTGGCATCCAGCGGCTGATTATGAAATACTGTATCCCGCTAGCTACACCTAAGATAACAGTCACATCAACGCGATGTACGTAGCGTGACCCCGGTAAAGTAGTATACCGAATCTTAAACTTACCATGAAAAATGAAGAAATAAAAAAAAAATAGAGAACGATATTTTCGGCAACCGACCCAACAACGAAATAAGGACTATGAATGGAAACTTGGTACCTGGAATGTTAGGACACCAAATAAACCCGGACCTTTTGGCTCGTGAACTGCAGAAGGTTGAAGTGTGCGTGGCCGCCATTCATGTAGTGCGATGGCCTAGATCTAGAGAAATCGAATTCCGGGCGGTTGATCCCATCGCCAACACTACGTTGAACATCTACCACAGCGGCGGTGACAAGGCAGAACATAAAGTCATAGTGATCGGGAAGCAGATGAAACGCGTTATGAAGTGGAAACAGATTAGCGAGGAAATCTGTGCACTGGCAATATAAGGATATATGTATGCGCCGACGAATGACAAACCCGAAGGGCACGTTCTATGAAGGCTCTAACGAGGCTTATGAAAAGTGACCAAAACACGACGTGAAAAACACTCCAAACACTCAGGTCGAAAAAGAGAACTTTTGACGTCCAATCATCGGAAAGCCTGTAGAGCCTTCACTCCGTTATCAACGACAACGCCAAGCACCTACTTTGCACGTAAGGATTTTCAAAAGAAAGGAAGGAGGAATCCAAATGGTGATATTTGCAACCAGATAGACCATATTCTGGTGGATATCCGACAATTCTCAGATGTTCTCGATATTAGGAGTTTCAGGGATCCTAACATTAACTGGGATCACTACCTCGTTGTGAATTAAATTCGAGCGCGGTTATCAATGCGATTCAAAATTCACCGCTTCTCAGTAGACGGTGTTACAGCTGAATACCACCAAAAGCTAAACGGATCCATTGTGTCCAGTTTGCGCTGCGCGGAAGAAGAAACGAAGTGTGCCGGAGAAAAAAAAAACCGTCAGTAGTGTTGGATCCGTTGAATCTGTTGCATGCTCCTTGTGGGCGAGCGACGAGATCCGGATCCATTGAGTCCGGTTCGCGTTGCGCGGAAGAAAAAACGAAATGCGCCGGTGAGCGTCAGTAGAGTTTGATACGTTTAACCTGTTGTATGCTCCTGTCGAGCGAGCAACGAAATCAGTATCGTGTCTGGTTTGGATAGTGCGGTCATTCGTGTATATGCTCACGTATTCATTTCAAATTATATATTTATCGTTTACCAAAACGAATCCTTTCCCATATCCAAACTCCCAGTGTTTTCTTGTGGAAGTGCAGGGGACTCCTCGGCTTCTGTAAAGCAAGTAACACGTCAACATTTCCCTCCCATTCCCAAATTGACCTGCATTCGGACGCAGCCGGCGCCGGTATTGTTTATTATAATAATAAGAGCACCAGTATTTACACATTGAGGATGATACTGATCCCGAGTAGCGTCTGTTGATGCCCTGTGTAAGTACAGCTGTTCTTGCAATAACGGAGTAGCAACTGCGGGCGGTCAATCATGCTCATGCTCATGCTCAATACCACCAAAAGCTAAACGATTGGTTAAGTGAGATCAATGTGAGCAAAAACAAAAATCTATGGGATGCAATCCATCGAGTGGTAAGCGAAACAGCGTGAGAAGTGATAGGTACTTCTCGAAGAAGCATCAGAAAATGGTTTGACGAGGACTGCCAGAGGGTGACGGATGAGAACAACGTTGCCAGACGTCAGATGTTATTGTCTGGTACCAGGCCGACAGGTGAATCCAGCGCAGGGAGAAAAAAGAGTGTGATGAAAATGTGATAGCCGAGGCGCAACAACTGTATGAAACAGAACGATGATATTATGAAACTGTGCGGATAAAGTCAGCGCCGTCTCTCGTCATGTGCAACGGCCGTGAAGGTAATTTGCTGACCGATAAAACGTTTCATTATACGTTACCTCATGGTGGAAATGAATAAGCATCGAAGAACAGACCCAGATAACCAGCAGTCGCAGCAAAGTTCACATATTACCTCGTTAGTTCATACAACTACCGGGAGTACAACTTGCAGACTCATCATCTGTTCATTGATTTCAAGGCGGCATACGATTCAGTGAAAAGAAACGAGTTGTGGGAAATAAAGATGGAACAGCTAGACTGATTTGTGCAACCTTGGAAGGAGCGAAATCAAGTATGCGAGTTGCAGATGACATTTCAACATCCTTCGTAACCTTAGACGGATTAAAGCAGGACGATACACTTTCAAACCTATTGTTCAACATAGCGTTAGAAGGCGTTAGAATGAGAGCTTGCGTGCATAGGAAAGGAACGATACTATTATCACGACGTAAAAAGGCGTGTTGCAGCAACGAATAGAGGTTTTTACGGACTTCCTAACCAGTTAAGCACAGCGAAGACCAAGCCTTCATATAAGAACTGTGGGTTGAACTATTATTCAATAGGGTCCTAAATTTTATGATTAAATCTTGTTTTACCCCTCTGCTAGCACCATATTTTGTTGACAACAAAAACACATCGCATCGCAATAACTTTGTTGTTTCTCAATATTTTTACAACATTTTTTCATAAGTTCTCAACCTTTTCTACTTTTAGAATCTGCTTCAATTTTAATCATTGGTCGACTGGATCCGGAAACATTCCGAATTTCCTTGGGACCAACGCGTAGCTATAACTCACTTTAATATCCTTGACTACAATTTTTTTCTCGTTCGGTTATTCACTTTTCGAAACAACCACATGATAAGAGTAAGCTGTGAAAAAATGAAGCCATTTGGTGCAACCGTCTTTGATAAATGGTATCTCCGTTATAGTAGGGTGCCGGTACCAATTGTTGTAATGTACCAGTAGATTGGACTATGGAAAAAAACGTACATTTTTTGATAAAAACTACATGTGCTATTTTTGGTGGATAGATCGCCTCTAGTTTAGTCGATTTACAACATTTCAGCTTTTTATTTTATCAAAAAGTCATATAAATAATTAAGTTTACGCAAAAAATTTACTCCTTTGCACCAGTAGGTGCCGTTGTGTTCCAGTAGTGGATCAACGGTTGGAAGCAGTTTTTAAAATGGATGTACAATAATGAAGAAAGTCCTAGAGATGATCTTTATGCTTCATTCGGAAGATATTAGTTGCTGTTCCGAGGGAAAAATGTTAAACCTATGTAAAAAATTACCATTTTGTTTAACATTCCTTGTATCATTCCTGAACGTCTACTACTGGAGCACTAGCGCAACTACTGGAACACGTGTACGTGATTGCTGGCTCAATCGATATGTTAAAAAATTAGTTTTATTTTTCCACATAGTAGAGGTTGACATTTTTTTACTGGCGCCAAAAGATCTCTGTTAAGGCTTTTCGTTATTTTGTTATGATTTTTTATAGCTTAGGTAGTCCACTAATGGCACCGGCACCCTACCACTTTGGCCGTAGAGGATCTTGAAAATTTCAAAAAAGCATCATATTGTAATTAAAAGATTTCTTGGAGTCAACTCAAGCTATTTTTTTTTTCAAACACGCTCCATTACCTAACATTGTATAGCCCATATTTTAGTTTTTGATACATTGACGTTTACTTAGTCATCAAAAACGTTACGTTCTATTTTTTAGCACTGAGGTTGTTCCTATTTGACATCTCAGAAAGAACACGGAAAACAAAATGCACTAAAAATATGAGTTTAAACCAAGGGGTGTGACAACATTTCAAAAAACCGGGAAAAAGTGGGTTTTGTACCTAACAAAAACAAAATAATTCAAAAATTGAGAAAACATGTAAATCTGACCTACTTAAGCGTTTGGTTCATCAATTGGTACAGGTGTAGAATCCTTATATCGGTAACTCGAAATCAATCATTTTTTCTTAACCGTATTAACTTTGATTAATGGCAAATCTGGTGAATTTTCGCTGAACTTTACTAAACTTCCTACCCAATAATGAGATATTTTCTCCTCTCTTGCACTCTCTCTCGAATGGTCTAATCCACCAGTGTACTGAATTCACTGGGTCTGAGAATTGTGACGCACGCTTCCTTACAATCCCCACGTGATCTGGACCCGCTCTAGTGTCAAAATTCTTCGTCCTTAATAATCTTATGTGGTGTGCTAAACTAACTCGGTCGAAGAATTTTGACACAGCAGCGAGTCCAGATCCCGTGGGGATCAGACGGAAGCGTACCGCGCTCAAATGTCACAATTCTCGGGCCGAGTGACTTTAGTACACCGATGGATTAGCCGATACAGTGCAGTTCTAAATCTTATGGTAAATTTTCCGCTGTATGCCGAGAAACAATGTCATTGGCTAGCGTTTTGTAATGTAAATATATCCATTGTAGTGTTTTGATAGAGAAATAATGAAATTTTCCATTTCAATTTTAGTTGCTGAGAATAGTCAAGTATTTGTCTCGTCTTGGTATACGAAAGTATATTCTATTGTCATCTGTATGTGACTGCATCGCGATCGGCCCATTTTTCTTTAACGAGTTTGTATATGAACGCTTTAAGGTGAAACATCTCGAAATCCAAAGATAACCGTTACAATAGCAGATTTGTGCCAATACTCACGTTCTCAAAGGCTAAACTGGAGAAATAGTTGGCAAACTTTTTTGATATTCTAATTTAAAATATCTGCTAGTGCACAAAGTCAAAATAAAAGTACACTGTTTTTGGATGCTTTTTTTTGCCAGTTTTGTGCCTTTGAAGTTTAAGTGCAATTTTAATAGTTGATTCCTAACTTTTTCACCTAAAGGTATCAGTAATCGCTTTGCCAAATGCGGAATTACCAGGCTAGGCATAGGCCATCAGATAAACATCGATTCCAGACAAAATCTTTGCATTGTCAAACATTTGCTAGGCTCTGTAGGGAAACTGGGGGTAATTTTTCCATAGAGGCCAAAACGCGCCACCTTCGATTTGGACGAACGATGTGCTTTAGAATGCTTTTTTCACCCTAGATTGTTGCAAATGAATAAGAATGCTTCTCTTTAAATATTTCTAAGTGTTTTTCTCAGGAAAATCGTTCAGAAAAACATGTAAAACGTTTTTTGTAGTTTTCGATGTAATTTTGTCATTTTTCAGGTCGATAAATAACGAAACTTTTGAAACTATCGCCGAGAGTCAATTTGTGCACTGTCATAGTTTGTATTACAGTATTGGACAACATATTTGCAACTTTTTCGATTGTCCATACAAAATGGTCAACTTTAGTAGGCAACATCTCAGTTTTTTACAGATCGATTTGAATGAAATTTTCACAGAACGTCAGATATAACTTGAATTGTAACATATATTTTTGAGGTTTAACAAATGACAAAATTTTACAATTTACGTAACTTGAAAATTTGAATGAATACCTCTGTGATATCTTCTGCAAAGTTGTATATTTAAATAAGCAGTGTTTGGATTTCGATCAGAATAAGCCGATCGAACCATATTCGGAGAGTTTTACAGTTCGCGAACTATAACATTTCGTAGCACATCACATTCGGAGAGCCCTAAGAATGTAAACATTCACTCTCTCGTTTGGTACGTGGCACGAGAGCGTTCAAGAGCAGCAACTCTCACAGACTGCAACAGTATCGAGTCGTTCGGGTGATTTATGTTTTGCATAGAATGGGTTACACATGCCCTGATTCGCTACTCACCACACCGTAACGCACATGCGCTAGTGTCTATGTATGAAAAATCTCTAAAAGTTAACCCGAAAAATATTTGTATGGCGAAATGCATCTAACGAATAATTTATCAAAATTGGGAACTTTTTTTGAAAAAATATTTGATACCGGTTGTGCGTGATGATGATGGCTATCACGCCTACCAAATATTTTTTCGATTAAAGCTTTCATTCACAAGATATTTGAAGTCACAGATGCCTTTTTCCATACAAAATAAAATGAGAAAACTTCTGCTGATCAACCTAATTATAATCTATTGGATTATTGAACATCCCTTTAGTTGCAAACATAGCAAAGAAAATAAAAAATATACGCCTCTGTTTCTTGATCAGAATGAGTGTGGGTCAGCGAATGTAACAAGTGTTGACACACAGTGATCGGGGCCAAACAGTGGATGGTGTGTGTGTCTGTCTTGTTTTCGTTCATGGTTCGTTATCTTCCGAAAACGATATATGTCATGCGTGTGGTATGAACATCAGATTTCGTCACAGTGCGATGACGAAATAAAAAAAGACACCGTTATCCAGTATAATAACTCTGGCAGGTCGTCGTCTCGTCATCGACGAAAGCATGCACGACGAACGTCAATCCAAAATCGTCAACAAACAACTTTGTCTTCATTCCGTTCGCTACCCTTTCTCAAACGAAAGAGGCGTTTATTGTATATTCGCTTGCTATGCACAAAACGGCAAATGCCATCCCAGAATTGCTTGTATTGGCGATTTAACCCGCACTCCTCAAGCTTCAACAATAGCTCTGTTGGTAAGCGCATGTCGCTGACGATCCAGAGATCATTTGTTCAATTCCGGACACGTTATGTTTTTTTGTTTTGATTATTTTTTTCAAAAAAGGCTCATAATCTATGGCGTCGATAGATTATGAGCCGTTCATATTTTTAGTCGGCTCAGAGCTTTCGAACGAAGATTTGACCATAAAGCCTGGTTTGCTACTGAAAAGGAATCGCTAAAGAAATTTCTCGTCGATTCTTTGCAGAAATTTTCTACAGCGACTCCCATTTGAACTGACATTTCTTTTCAACTCCATACTGCGATCAGAAAGAAGCGCATTCTTGATCAATTCCTTGCAGAAATTTCCCATGCATCAAGATTGGCCGAGAAATTACTTGTTTGCAGCGAATCAGGCTTAACGAAGGAGGCTTATTTGTTCGTCATGACGCCGGGCCTTTGTGGCAGACAACTGCAGAAAATCGTCATCCAACGCTGGTTGAATGACGATGACGATTCTTTTTTAGTTTAGCCGACGACTTTTCCCATTTGACGGTGACGATTGTTTACCCTGGGTATGAATGCAGGCGGATAAATGGGCTGAAATTATGGCTCGTGTGTCAATGATCGTTAAACATTCCAAAGCCTGTAAATGAGATGACCAAGTTTGCTAAAGACAGTGTTTGTGTATTCTCATTTTGAGTAAAATCAGTTGTAATTCTTCGTCAAAAATTTTATTTTAGTCAAACCGTTATTACTTTTGAACTTGTAATTGGGAAAATTGTTCAAAAATATATATTAAAATTCAAGTTATATCTGACGTTCTGTGAAAATTTCATTCAAATCGAACTGTAAAAAACTGAGATGTAGCCTACTAAAGTTGACCATTTTGTATGGAAACTCGAAAAAGATGCAAATGTTTTGACCAATACTGTACATGCAAAGAATATTTTAAAATTGTTCTTAAAAAGCTTATCGAAGCACCTCAACTTCAATGAACTCGCGGGGAAAACCCTTCCCCTATTTGATAACACCAAAATAGACGTTTGAATTCAAATTCTTCGAAACGTAATGCCACGCTTAGGTTACGTTGAAACCTTACAAATGTACATTTTTCGTATAAATATTTATTTTATTTTATTATTAGTATCATTCCAAACATTACATTCATTTCTTATATCTATGTATTCTGTGTTATTAGACAACACTATCATCCTAATTTGGTAAAACAAATTTAAGATTTTATTAACATTTTGTTAACAACATATTACATTTCATTTGCCGTAGCAGTACAGATTTTTACAGGTGAGTTGATTTCACCTGCTTATAAAGACAAAAAAACGGTTTGAATTTATTCAACCTTACTTAACCTAAACATATAACGCATTATTCGTTGCAGTAGAAGATTGTAACGATTTTTGCCTGAAATTATTAATTATTTTATTTGACATTTGTTCCAATGTTTCAACATTGGATATTATATGTAACTCATTGGTTCTATACCAGGGAGGAAGCTTCAGAATCATTTTCAAAATTTTATTTTGAATTCTCTGCAGAGCTTCCTTTCTGGTATCACAACAGCTAATCCATATTGGTACAGCATACAACATGGCTGGCCTGAAAATTTGTTTGAATATCAAAAGCTAATTGTTGAGACAAGGTTTCGATTTTCTGTTAAAAAGTGGATAAAGACATTTTGGCGCATTTGGCTTGAATTCGCTCCCAAAACGACAATTCGTCCGGTGGGGTGTGCTGCTGTCGTCATGATGATGGTTGACGAGAGCAATGTCAAACTCATTCATGGTTTCCAAACATTCGGAACAAATTATTTATTTTCACCGCTTAAGTGAAATAATGTATGAAATTGAATGAAATTCAATGGTAGAGAATTCATGTCTCTACCCAATGGTATTTTTAGAGGCAGCGGAGAATGTTTCGAAACGTGTTTTATTCAAGTGCAAAAATCGCTCAGGCGAAAGTTCCAATATAACTAACCTCACATATTCTGGTTTTCCAACCTCAAACTAGTGCTCCTACCAGCCGGATCTCATTTTTTATGAAAGTAGTGGAATAATATAAAAAACAAACGAATGTAGAACATAGAGCACGAACATTTCTACCTTTTCCACTTAACCGTTTGACTGTTGACTGTCTTTTATCAAGAAATTAAAACATTTCCCCCACAGAGGCATGTGATGAATGCGTGAAAAATCAAATCTCTCATCCACTGACTAGTTGCGCTACCAAAGTATAGATGGCTAACAGTATGTTGCGTTTCGTGATTGGAGGCCTATGCCCTCAATATGGTTTTGAAAGTTAAATTCTTATCTAGCATGAGCCCTAGATACTAACTAGGGTTACCACATGTCTAATTAAAGGCTTTAAATGAAGAACTTTTGATTTACGTTGGAATATTATTAGATGAGTTTTGGAAGCATTAGGAGAAATCTTCCATTATTGCAAGTATGAAGAAAAAATACCCAAACTTTTGTGCAATCTACTACAGATGCCACGCAGGCTTCGTCCTTTGGCGGAGAGGCATGTGTCATCCACAAACAAAGATTGTTGACATCCCTGAGGCAACTCAGGTAAGTCAGATGTGAAAATATTGTATAATATTGATTCCAAAATGCTGCCTTGAGGAACACCAGCTCATAAAGGAAGCTTTTCAGACTTGGAGTTTTTCTTTTAAATTAGGCTGATACAAATATTAATTTTCTTTTATGTCAACCCCCCCCCCCCTTCAAAAATCCGAAAATTTTGAAGGGGAGAAAAAAAAAAGATTCATCATTGTTTTAACATCAGTTTCTAATTTTTAGAGTAAAAACCAGGTAAAATAATGATCCAGATGACGATTGGAAAAAGTTTAACAACTATCGTTAAAAATAAAAATTTGAAAAAATACCTTTTTTTTCATTTTAATTTTTTTGTTCCTTATTTATTTTTATCCCCCCCCCCTCGTAGCTTCCAAATAGTCTCGGACATAAAAGATAATTAATATTTGTATCAGCCTTAATGGAAAATTTCATTAGTAACAACATATCAGAACAATACAAGTCAATTCTTCGTACTTGAAATAGCTCTACGCTTGACCTTCAATTAACCAGTAGCCAATCTACCTTCTGGATCGACCCAATTCGCTAACCATTGTTGCCTTTCGCCTTCGCATTAGCCAATCCGGACCGGGGAGAGGTTCCGCATTCATTGCCAGCTATGAGGAGGTCCCACTGCGGTTCGTTCAAGCAATTGCAAACCCGCACTGATTGATCAAACCAAAAATAACCTAATAACCACCCATATTACGGTGGTGTATAAACATTAGCCGTTTGCGTTCACACCCGGGTTCGGCTCATGGTCAAAACCACCATCGAACCGTTGAATTAAACAAAAGTAAGTTGATCGGAAATCAAGGTCATCCTTCGTGTTCAACAAGCCCCAGTCGGTGCGCGCGAAACACCTCGGATATGGCTAATAAAAATCTTGATTAGTAGTCAGGTGGAAGAAAATCGGTACGCTACGCTCGCTGTGCGGTGGATGAGTTTACGCGCCTAGTTGAGCCGCCTCCGTGTGGTTCACATGTTTCTTCGGGGTTTCTTTTCTGTCGCCGTCAAAACGGGCAATTAACGGAAATTATTGCACATTACCACCGCTGCGTTGCGTCTTGTCAGGCGCTCAAGAAGAAAAAGGTTGTTAACGGGAAGGAAGGTTAATTGTGAGGATCGACGGGAATGAGGAATGTGAGGGAGGATCTAACAACTTCTCAATTACTGGAAGCTTAAAGGTTATGAATTAATGATAAGAAGGTGTAGCTAAGTAGTGCTTTATCAAATTCTGTGTCAGACAGTCGATTGGAACTAATTGACAAATTACAATGTTCTCTTTTTTTTTCTTGAAAGAGTAATTTCAATAGAACAAACCAAAATTGGTTCCTGAAGTGTGACGATAGATTTGCGGTGTCAATCAAGCGACACATTTTCGGCATTTCGGCACTACTGGAAAAAGGCCGTAAAACAGAATTCAGGGGCATTCGTCGTCGCTTTATGGTCGAGTGTGGCTTATTCGCGCACCGAAAGTGGCAAATTCAACGCCTTCAGCCGAGTTACAAGCGCGAAGAAATCTGGGCCAACATCAGCTGTGGTAGTCGCTAAATAGCCGACGCCCGTTTTCCGGCCTTAGCTACTGCCTGACTGATGCTAGAAATGGACGGAGGCGGTAACTTACCCACACAATGTGTGATTATTCAAATGTTGCGTCTGCAGTCTGCGGCGTCCGAGTTGCTGCCAATGATGATGATTAATCGCTAGCTCTTCGATCCGTGGAGAAGTTCATCCGTTGTCGATGGCTGTCGGTAGCCTTGTTCCAACCTATGTTTGTTTACGATTGGCTACCACTCCAGTGAAACTCGAGTGCACTTCAAAACGCATGTTGGAGGTACCTAGTGGTTTTCATGCTAAACATAAGATGTCCTTTGTGAAGCTACATTTTCTACGATTTCCATAACACTTTTCAATGCAATGGAGAGTTGATATTCTTCCATGACACAGAGAAACTTTTGGGAAAAGAATTTTAAAATTTCTTGAAGGAAATGATGATGATTATAATTGAACTTCAAGACAAATAGTGTATCAAGAATTTCCTCTCAAGTTAGTGATCAATTTCGTACGGTTATTTTTTTATAATATATGCAGAGCTTCTAAGGGAGCTTGCAATCTTCGGTTCGATTCATTGTTCAAAACGCATTAAGTGATTATGACAATTTCAGAGGTTTTTTTGTTGAAAATTCTCAATTGGTTTCTAAGAATATTTTAGGTGTTTTAGTGGAGGAATACTTGACGGCTTTATCGGAGATTCCTTCATAATCAAGATATCGATTGGGGTTACTCGAAATGATTTTTTTGTGTTTCTTTTACAGTTCTTACAAGAATGCTTTAGCAGATTTAAGCGAATGCAAACCCTTTCCGGTAAAATATTCCGCAAACTGTTAAGGGCAAGTTAAGATATTATTTAGCAGATTGCATCCAATATCTTAATTTTCTTTTTCCTACTTTTTTTTTCGAAATCCTCTGTGTGTTCTCTTATAAACATCTAAAACTTTCATTACTAAATCATCAAGAGATTCCATACTTGATCGTTGTTGGATTCCTTTCACGATCCTAAGTGGGCGTGTGAAGATTTATTTTTTCGGCGAATACTACCTGTATCCATCGGTACAACATTTTTACTTTATTACCGCTGAATTTTTAGCTAACTCTAGGATTTTTAGAATGATTATTCTGGCCGGCCCAAGAAAACAGAAATATTGTTATTGAAATATTCTTGATGTGCTCTGTTCGTTGAAAATATTGACGAGTACTGTTTGAAAGCTATGTTGTATTTCATTTGAAGTTGTTTTTATGATCTAAAGACCTATGCACAAGTTCACTAATTTGACGTTTGAGCTGAATTCACTCGTTGCCATGGTCACGTAAATAACACGGCACCGCTCAAACGTCAGATAATGAACTCGTGCATCGGTCCATGGTCCATAAAATATGCTCATGACATTCTAGGATGATCGATATTTCCAGGATCCTTATACAGTCGACTCTCCACATTTCTTACTTACTAGGTTACTAGACCAGATTTAGGAGATTCAGAACAATTTGGAAGCTCGAAATGAGGTTTGTTTGTTTATTATTTACCTAGTAACGAAGTGATTTTCAATCTAGTCTCCATAAAAACTTGTTCTCTTTCTCGATCTCTCCCTATCTCGACGGGCTCTTCGATATTGAGAAGTGGAGAGGCGACAGTAGGTATTCTAGGTTATTGTTTTGATTCATCCTTCACTGTCGACACTACAGTAGCAAATTTGAAGCGTCTTCTCGAACCAAGATTAGACTAATGGGAAGTATGCACTTCCACAGAAAAGAAAACGCTTGTCTCTCGAGGTGTGGGAATAGTAGTTTACGGAACAAGTTGCACAATGATTTTTATACCACGAGTCGTAAAGTTATATTAAAGTTAATTACGACGAGTACTGTAAAAATCGAGTTCTGCAACGAGTTACGTACAACACTTTTTGCAATTTCGTTGAAGACCAGAAATTATATCGGAATGAATTCACCATTATTTTACAATTTCTGAGAAATTGTTGTGTTATGATTCATAACGGAACTCAAACAGTTGCGTAATGGAAAAGCGTTGCGAAATGAATCATTACAGCACTGGTTTCAGTTAGGTAATGACTATTCCCGCACTGCATACTTCAGTGCAGGAAAGTAGGCCGTTTCATGACAGATTGGCATGATGAAAAACAGCCTATTACGATGAGAAATTGAAAAATTCCTTTCCAGAAATGGTCAAGAAAAGCACTTTTCTGCGATCGCAGTACGCAGTTGAAAAGAAATGTCATTTCAAATGGAGCTCGCTGAAGAAAATTTCTCGGCCTTTTCTTGCGAAGAAATTTTTACTTTTCTTGAGCGGGACAGCATACTTAGCTTCATAATTGACAGTTTATCATTCCGTTTCCATATAATATTTTTCCTAGGCCTGCTTATCTCGTTGTTGCCTGAATAGATAATTTGAACTCTATTCATTACTTCCTCATATTATTCCCTTTTCTACTCTTGTCTGAAATAGTACTTCTCCTCAATTTCCATTTTTTTATAATGTACACAATGAGTTTATCTAAGTTATAACTTATTCCATGATTTTTTTAAAAGATTTACTCAACTCACGATTTGGTTTTCCAATGGAACTTTTCCACTTCGAATAGCATTGAATATCCACGTAAATCAAATTTTCAACTCCAAGCTTAATTCTTAGCATTGGTGTACTTTTTGAGAAGCTTTTATGGCTCATTTGGAGAAATTAGATTTGACAAAGAAATTGGCGAATTCTACGTGATAATAGAACGCATGTTCGTGCTCTCTGATGTAGTTGCTACTACTTTTGGTAAATTTGACCGTAAATCATTATGAAGAATTGGATTTACAGAAAAAGTCAGAACATGACCTTGCTGAAAGGAATGCAAAGATTAACATCGTAGCCTTCTAGGAAGTACATTTTACAATCTTTGAACACCAGAGAGCTTAGTATTCTAAACTGTTTGACCTCGAACTCAGATCGTCATAATTCTTGCTCTTGCTGTTTGGAAATCAGATCATAGAGTACTTTTTGAAGTTCTTCGTCTGATTTTTTCAGAGTAATTTCCTAACTTTGCGCTATATTCGCGTGAAGAATTATTATCTGCGTATCATTAATTGATATCAGTGGTATATACTGATTGTATGAATTAAAGCTATAAAATGTTCAATAATTATCTATCCTCTGTATGGATACCATTCTTCTGGTTCTGAAAAAAAACTACACTTGAATACGTAATAATCTGAATTTGAATGAATTTCCTGAAATACTCAGGCTGTTGAACGTCCGACTCTAGTTGAGGTAATGTAGCAAAGTAGGTAAAGTAGTTTGTTTATACCTGGGAGGGAGGCACCGATACTACACACGAAATTGGTTACAATTGTTTTCCAAATTGCAAGATAACTCCAGTTTACCAACGACAATCAAGGCAGGCTTAGTGAAAATCGCTAGTTTTCGTTTGTTGTGTACCTTCGATCTTTCTGGACAAACATTGAAAAAGGGCCACAGTTCTCTATGCGTTTAATTTTCAGTTTTAATGAAAACAGTAAAAAGAGCCTCATTCCAATACGTTACATCCATCCATAAACGGTGCTCTCGTGACGTTACTTTTGAATGTGCAATAATTGACTCTAATTTGATTTTTGCTACTTTTGATGAAATGCAAAAATATGCTTAGGGTAATTACGCGCTTTTATCATGTTTGTCTATTGTTTAAGATCCGGGCTCACAGTGACAGTTCGTGACAGCAAAATCTCGGCTCACTGTGTTTCAAAATGTGAAGACATTCTAGTGATCATGTATGGCGAAATAGGGAACCACTATGTCCATAACAGGTACACCTACCTTACATTCCACATGATATATAGGCTCACTAAAGACAGGAAAAAAAGCATAGCAACAATCGACTGTGGTAGATAATGAAATATTATTCCATTTCATCGAAACTCAACAGCAGGCATACAACAAAAATATAGCAATGCAACGCAGAAGAACAACAAGTCTTCTGGAAAGGACGAGCTCCGGGCCAAGCTTCTCAAACACGTTTAACAACAGCTGCACGAACTTCTTCATTGTATCGTTTCGAAGATATGGGAGGAAGAACAAATCTAGCGTGTGCTAGAATAAGGGCGTAAGTAACATGATCGACTTCTTTTCGTCGATCCTCTCTCGTGTAAATAAAGGTGAGTGCTGCAAATGTCTAAGCAATTTTTCATCCAGGACGCAAGATTGAATCACTGCCAAGTGAATAAATGCTAACAAACTTGCATCTTGTCAAATTTATTCACAAAAGAGAAGATTGATGAAGATAAATCGAGCATGATACTTACGCCCTTATTCTAGCAAACGCTTGAACTATCTTCTAGTTGGTTGAATGGTTTCATTTGCCATTTGAAGAAGAAAGTTCAACGACTTGAGCCTGTAATTATCGAGGGATACCACTCTTTAATTCGTACAAAATCTTTTCTGGAATTATGTTAAATAGATTGACACTGCTTGAGGAGTTTATCTTCGGCGAATATTAATCTGGTTTTCGAGAGGGTAATCAACGCTTGATCGAATTTTTACCGTCAAATACAAATACCAGATGCATTCTGGACGTACAACTTACAGACTCATCATCAGTTTGTAGTTTTCAAAGCTGCGTATGAACTAGTGAAGAGTTACGATTTGTGGCAAAATTTGTCCGAACATGGATTTCCGGCAAAGGTGATTAGATTGATTCGTGTGGCGCTTAAAAAAATCATATGTACGTGTAGTGTACAAAGTATCGTCATCGTTCGTAACTTTAGATGAATTCAAGCGGCATAACATTTAAACAAAGCGCTCGAAGGTGCCATTATTACATGTTCACGAAAATCGGTACCATTATCACCCGTCCTCATATGCTCTTTGACTTTGCGGACGATATCGATTCATCGAGGTTTCAAGAGAAAAAACAGCGGACTCGAGATCAACACGTCAGAGATAAATTATATGATAGCTGGTCGGATGAAGGTGGATATTGTCAAGCGTATAAAGCACGATAGACTGTGATGGGCTGGTCACATTACCCGTATGAGCTTCAACTTGAGCTTAACTGGCCACCCGTGGTTGCTACTCCAGAATCGCCAGATCAGCTTTACTTACACAAGAAACCAATCAGATGACTGCTTGGGATTAACAGACACCCTCAGTGTATAAGTGCTGATGATCTTTTATTTTTAGGCAACAATGGTGCCTGCCACGTCAGAATGCAGACCAATGAGGGGAAGGGGAAGGAGTTGATGATGCATTCAACTGGCTCCCACGGTTGACCGTATATACCACTGCGGCTACGCCAGTTCATGCGGGAAGGGTGAAAAGGTGGGGTGATTTTTATGGCAGAGAGGATTGCTGGTTTGGTTAGCAGACTACCTATGTTTCAGGCGTAAGGAAAGGCGTGCTATAATGATGGAAGAATGAAAGCGTAGGGAAACGGTTGATTTTTGTGCGTCTCGGGTTCTAGCAAATGCTATGAACTGTGATAGATTAACTGTGGATATATTAAGGGTGGTAGATAGAAGCAAGTAAAAGATACAACTATAAAGTACGAGGAAAGGCACGGTCCTGGGATTGATCCCATGACCTTCTGCGTATGAAGCAGAAGCGGTAGCCATTAGACGGGGTTCGTGATGGGCTGGTCACGTTACCTGTATGCCGGAAAAACGAAAAACAAATATAATATTCAACAGAGAATCCGAACGAGGCCGCTGATTTGTGGTAGGCTACGTATACGATGAATTTTTGCAGTTGAGGAGAACTTAAGGGGATTTAACGTTCATGATGATTAGAAGCTATTCGCTCATGATCGAGCCCGGAGGAGATGAACCATCCATTCGGCGTAGATTCATCTAATTAATAGTGGCTCATCAAGTTATCAAATACTATAGTACTGCCACAGCCATGCGGGATTTTCCGTATCTTGAATTTGAACCACTGGAAACCATGTTATAAAACTGTATTGGAACCCAAAAGGTACTGGCTTTCACTCACTATGTAGAATCACTCCGTCAGCACTGGGCTATCATTCAAAAGAAACAAATTCTCATTTTTAGATTGAAATTGTTGTTCTTGTTTGATGAGGGGGACTTTAACCCGAGGGTCATTCATCCCTTTAGGAGATTGGAATCCAAAAACTTTTCATAAGTTTTGAGCTGGACAAGACAGTCAATGAAAAAAATGTTATATTAGCCTTTGCATTATGTTGGTTTCCTATGATTTTTGCAGCTACCAATATCTTGCAAAACGAATCTATGACAAAAGGTACAAAAAATTAGGGACAAAAGGTCGAATTCCTAATTTCAAAGGAAAAATTTCCCACCACATTTCGACATTTTGTCCCTTCGACCTTTTGTCTTCCGACATTTTGTCATTTAGACCGTTTGCCTTTCGACCTTGCAAAAGAAAATCAACATCAAGATTTTCATGCATCAGCGTTCTTGTCATTTTTCAGGCATCACGTAGTCCGTTGGAGACTACGATAATAATCATTTAATAGAATTACTGTTTTTTACCATCGAATGCCTCATAAAATGCTAAATATTTTCTAATATTTTCACCTTTATTGTCCCAACTACGCCATTGAAGTTTAAAGCGTTTTCTCGAGCCAAGATTAAACTTATTACG
This sequence comes from Aedes aegypti, assembly GCF_002204515.2. Classification (NCBI taxonomy): domain Eukaryota; kingdom Metazoa; phylum Arthropoda; class Insecta; order Diptera; family Culicidae; genus Aedes; species Aedes aegypti. Next base: position 112,315,379 of record NC_035109.1, read on the forward strand.
AATCTTTGCCAAAGGGTCGGAAAGACAGAAGGTCGGAAGACAAAAGGTCGAAAATATAAAAAGTCGAATAACAAAAAAGAAGGGACAGTCGAATATCTAATTTCAAAGAAGGAAACATTTCCCACCAAACAAATCATTTTTGACCTTTTGTCTTCTCGACCTTTTGTCTTTCGACCTTTTGTCCATAAACCACTAATAACTGACAGTATGTCTTCCAATCAACCAGAAGTTCAGATAAAGGGCATATTCAGGCTTAATCAGCTAATCTAAATGTTATGAATTATCCGACAAAATTTTGAGAATAATAATCACAGAACTCTTACTAAACCAAGATGCAAAATATTTAAAAGGATTCGCCATAAATTATGGACCAGATTTTCACGGATAACATGGGCATGATTCTCACAGAAAATTCCAACAGGCATCCATAGACTTCTAGCCAAAAACTTCATCAAATTTAATACATTATTTTCTTATATCCTAGCTAAGAGTAAAATGCAATTCTGGACAGCATTCTCAAAAATTTCAAGGTAGGATTCTGGATTAAACATAAGGCGACATTCATTATCCTAGGCAGAATTCTTTTAAAAAGCTGGACGGAATTCTCACTTAATTCTAATCAAGATTATTTGCAAAAGTTCCTTATTTCGGATCTTGAGCATCATCACACCATATGTAGGATTTCAAATCATACTAGATTCTAGCAGATTTCTGGTTTATGTTTGCTATAAAATCCTGGGCATTATTTTACAATTTTTCAAAATTCCTCTGGTAGACTTTTCAAAACATCCTGCCCCAGATTATTGCATGATTTTCAAGAGCCATCTGAATGCTTGGCAGCATTTTTCTGTTTTTATTTGTTATTTTTCTTGAAGCAATTGGCTTAATTTATTGATTTTTGACAGAGTTCATGCAGATATTTGTGAATTTAAAAAAATGGCCCACCATGAGAGTTGTTTCTACGATTTGGCTCACGATTCAAAAGATTTTCTTATGCTGAAGGGCTCATAATATGAGCTTTCGGTATTGTCGGCCACCTCTTCAGTTGCCAACCCGCCATCAATAACAATTTATTAATTTTCGATATATTGCCCGTCTTTAAATGTGTAGCCTTCAGCCCTCCGGTGCCGCATCCGTCTTCATCGATTCCGCTCATTCCGCTTGTGAAATCATCACCTTCCTGAATCGCTAAGTAATTCACAACAATTTCCACTGCTCTAATTACCCAACAAACTTTTCTGACCACAAGCAGGTGTCATTATTGGTCGCCGCATTGCCTGTGATTGCTATACTTCGAAAGGAAATTCAAATTTGTAAAACACCAACAATATGTGCAACACTTCGTGGACACCTAAATAGCGTTACTACGTGCAAACAAAGGCACGTGTCCCTCAACTTTGCTAGCATCGCCAATCGAAAACAAATTGGAAACCCATGATGGCATTACAATCGACTCAACTTACTAGCCTAATGGTTTGCGGCGGTGCTGTGCTTCGTCGGCGTCACTTCACCGCGCCGTCGACGTGAGGCAATGAAGCGTGTAAAGTTTTACCGAGTAGAAAATCCATAAAGTGGCCCAAGCGACACAATGGAAAATCAATCACATTGAGTGCGGTCCAGCGCTAGTGAGCGACTCTCGATGGCGTGGTCAAGTCGATCGGTCGAAGGGTTTCACATTTCGGAGGTCTAGCCTCGCGGCGATGGCGAAAACCAACTAAACGCAGGGAAAGGGCCTTAGGGCCATGAATGGCGCAACTTGGTAGGTTTTCTAACGGCGGTGCGCTGGATAGAAATTGAAAGTTGAACGTGGGTGAAAATCGAATTCGGGACGATGAACTGCAACCAGTGTTGGATCAGGCATAGGGTTTAATAGGTATAATGGACGTGTTGAAATTTTGGGCAAACAGTGAACTTTGACAAAACCGGATGCGTTTTGGAATTCAGTGGCCAAAGGCAGTGTAAAGTGATACACTGAATGATCAACTAGATGATCAGCACGCATCGCACCTTCGTGCTGCGTGTACACAAATTCTCTCAGCTCTTGAAACTACCTGATGCAATAAAACAGTAATTTTCAGTATTATTTTTCTACTATTGAACCTTTTACTATCCTTACTTGGACCCGTGCCTTCGATTTTTCGTTGGGCCCGTTATTGAAAGCTAGCGGTGGTAATCCTTCTTGGACATCGTCTTAGAAAAAGAAACCTCTTAGAAGGTCATATCTTCTTTCGCACAAAGCCCCGACAACAGTTCCAAGCCTATAAAACAATCTATTTTGACTCCGGCTGGCAATCACGGTGAACATAAATCGGAACAGTTCCCACATCAAATTCCCCAACAGCTAACTGTTAGATGCGATCAAGGTCTCCAACATCTCCGGTATTTTGTTGTGATGCTGCGCTGCATCACAACATCGACCGTTAAAACCATCCGAGCCCCCTCTTCTTCCTCATCATCTTCCGAACTGACGGTCGCAGGTTGTAAAACATGATGATTAATTTCTCCGATCGAGATGCTCTTCGGGAGTGATCTCCAACCGTAGCACTTGTCCGTGGCGCAAAAACAGCTGCAAGAGCAAGAGACGCTGCTCGTAGTCGTAAAAAGCGTGCAAGGTGAGAAAAGCACCACATCAAGTGGTATTCATTCATTCCATTCTTCCATTCAAAGTGGAGGAAAGTGTACCGTGAGAGTTCGGCTGCGTGGCATTTGGAGGCCCCTCGACCGCTGTAAAAGGCGAAGAGTTCATCGGGTGGAGATGGGTTGCGTACCTACGTGCTTCGGTTGAACCATCCACGTCAAGTCAGGCAAATTTATTTATGCAGAAGAGAAAAAAAAAATGCATCAACCCAAAGACATCCGAGTGTTTCTCCGTTTAGGAATTGTTAGATATTGTAATTGCACTTCCTGTGTGAGTGTACGTAGAAACGGAAATCAAATCACTACATTGGTGGCGATACGAAGCAAAGATGACAGTCAGTCGATGTGATTGGCATTGATAACACTGCGGAACACGTTTTTGTCTCCAGCACCAAAATACCGATATTCACTTAATTAAGGGTTGCTGAGTCCATTGCCGTTTTCAGAAATATCATAGCACGTCAAGTTTTTGAGATATTGACTGTTGAAAATGCAAAAATTTACTATTTCAGCCAACTTGCATGCAAGTTTTCCAGCTTGTAAGGTAATTTATTGGCTTAATTTGCCGCAGAAATCAAACTTTATGTATATAGCAATACTTATCATCAAAGTTTGTATTACTTTCTATATGGAAAAGTTATTTTTTGATGGTTTAGAGAATTGTTGTATTTTGCCACATAGAAAAAACGAAGAATTTTGTATGGAGACTGCAAGCATGTTGAGAAAATTGGTTTAATCGAAATTTAATCGCGCAATTTCAATCAAATTATGTCTGAAATGAAAGTTCAAGTTCTATTTTGCATGTTTGGTGGATTAGATTACAAAAAAGTATGATAAATTGTCCTTAAAATTTCATGTAAACATTTATAAAACCAGTGTTTCATACAACTTTGGCGACCTGTAGCTAAAAATTGTGACGTGCTGGAACATTTCTGAGAATGGCACCAGATTCAGCAACCCCAAATCTACTAGAGACACATAGTTTGATCCTTGAGACACGCAAAAATGTTATTTTTGTTACGCTGTGTAATTGCAGTTTGATTGATTTGATGCTTCGAATGCATAAATAGGAATTAAAACGAAGAACAATTTTTAGTTGCATTAAAATGGTTCATACATTAAATGGTTATGGTTATAGTTGAAGAGATAGTATGTATCAAATAACATCACTGTTACTTGTTATATTTTCTTTGGATCGTTTACTGTTTTATCCTCATAGAAAAGTATTTTTCCATTATGAAATAATATTCAAAACAATGTTTAACATCTCTTTTTTTTAATGTTCTCTCAAACATTATTCATTCTTAACCTCACGGGTAAAAATGCGGCACTCGAAATAAGGAGAATGAGTCATGATTTCGGGAGGAAAGCGTGTTTTCATGTTATGAAAATACACCATGACCAAAAGTCATGAAATCATGAAGCATTTTACCGTAACGCCGGCTGTACGTTACGTTTTCAATATAAAGCGAAGAAAAATGTCTGCTGGAATCCTCAAATCATGAAGCATGTATGCTGGAACCATGAATAAAATTCATGTAAACATAAGCGCTATTCATGGATTTAGTCATCTGTCATTTATGATTCCTATTTTTGATACGAAAAGTGGCAATTTCGGTCATGATATCATGAACAAAGTTCATGAAAACATAAGCACTATTCATGTATTTAGATGGCTTTCATTAATGATTCCGATTTTGGTGCTGAAAAGTGGAAAGTTGAGTCATGAAATCATGAAGCATAATCCCAGAATCATGAACTAATTCCATGAAAACGGAACATTATACGTCAATTTAGATCCCAGTTTATATTTGCTATTGGTAAACAAATGAAATGAAAATTAAAATCGTTGCAACTTTTGCGCCGGTAGTTTCGTAATAAACCGCGAACACATTCCACAATTGTCAACCTAACGAGTGCCAAATCTTTAGCAAGAACGCGAACATTCAGTGGTTAGGTTTGTACGCAAAATATTGTTTCGAACATCAATTGATTTGACAAATGGTCCCTGGGCTCACAAAATGCTGGTGGATTGCATGAGTAATGGAACACTCCTTAACAATACTGTGTATATGGAAAGTGAACTGGAACATCCGGCTGCCGAAGGCTTTTTTTTTAGCTGCTCTGCTGTAGCACATAGGGAAGGCACACATCCGAACAGTTAAAATCGCCGACGAGTTTGTGAAGCGAAATCTTCGTGCAAAGTCAAAAATTGCCCGGTTCTGAAAAATCATGATGAAGGCTTGTAAGTATATTTTGGAACATCTAACAGCTTCAGCAGATTGATTTTGTCGTGACACAACGTGGGAACTTACGGAAATCTCGCCAAGAATGTCATCGATACGATGGCAAGGTTCCGAAGAGCAGTGTCTTCAATTTAAACTTTTTCAAAAACAAAACTACTAGAAAAAATCACCGATCGCCATGAGACGCGTTGACTAAGATGAAGAAAGTGACAGTTAGATTTGTGTAACGCCCTTTGCATACAACTTCTTGCATAATACTCACGATTTCATGACTTTTAGTCATGATATCATGAAACATAAAATTTTATGAATTCATGACTTTTTGTTCATGAATCCGGCAACCGATTTTTTTCCGTGCTCTTTTTTATCGTAATTATTTTAAATTTTATTCAAGAAGAAACCGGAATGAAAACTTCGTACTTTGTTGAACAAGATTTTGTTATAAAATTCGTAATTTTTTCATCGTGGATTTCCAAACGTTCCCATCGAAGGTCTTGTAGGAAAAATAACTTCAAAAATTTAGCCTACAATTCATCTTTTCAGAAAGTCTTTGTATATTTCTTTTATCAAACTCTCCAGCAATATCCCTAAGGCATTCCTCATGAATAACGCAATAAATAAATATATCTGAACAATACTTTTAAATGTCTAAATTTTAAAATAATTGAAATGCTCATAGCGGTTTCCCATGCGGAATGTAGCATCAGCAAATACGGTCAGTCAATAGTTAGTTATTCAAAAAAAAAATCACCATGAAAAAACATTTTCCAACGATTTTCTCCATAGGGATGGAATATATTAGAAATATCCGTTGTTCATCAAATAATACCAATATTCAAATTGTTCTGAATACCTTCAAACTATCTGGGAACACTAATCCCAGGATTCTTCCAAGAATTCTCGCGTTCAGTATGATACGGGCGTAACTATAGAGATTTATTTCTCTTCATAGATTTTCTTTTCAACTACCGTAAAACGGGAATATTAGTATTTTCATTTGAATTGAGTAAAACGGGAATATGTCAGAGCTATTTTCATTTGAATTGAAAAAAATCGAGGTTTTATATACCAATAATAAAAATTGATGCGATTTTAGCATTTTTGAAACGCTTACAAACAATCTGTTCTACTATCACTATTTGAAGCAGTTTCAAATAGTTCGTCCCTTATCTTTGACCTAGTTATAATAGAACTTGAATATGGTCTCAAATCTCTTAGCGAAAAGCCTTTTTCAAACTGGGGCCATTTTTGTAATCTAAGTCTGAAATTTCCATACGAATATAAATCTGATTCCCACATCATGATTTGCATGCCATGAAATTAAAAAAATGGTTAGGTCTTGATATCAGGACGACATATCATGGTTCTTGGAGTCACAATCATGATTCTTCATAAGCGTAGCATCCAGAGTGACAACACTAAGCGGTGCACTTTGCTTCAGCTCAATCACATCTATCAGCCATAATTCAACAAGATATGTTGGCAGTGTGGCTCCCATTCAGAAAGTTCTTGGTTCAAATCTCGCTCTAGCATTTTTTTTTTTCATTTTATCGGTTTGACTCACAGGACTATAAACAAAACAGAAATGGATGCGCTAGTCATGATTTTGAGCATTCGATGCATGATTTCGAGCAGTCAGCTACAAAAACATAACATGTGTTACATTACGACAATCTGACTCATGATATCGTGATTCAAAATCATGGTGAATTTTCCTAAGGATGAAAACGAACTGGAATCATATAACATTGAACGCCTAGAGGTATGCAACACCCTATAAATGTTACGAGATTAATGAAATTTTTTTCGCTTTTTATTTTTTATAATTTCAAGATCGATTGAAATATGTTGAATTGTTAAAACGTAAGAATCAACCAGTTTACATTCAATACCTAAAGTTTATATAAATTATTTTACTCTAATAATAATGTTTTCATGTTTGTTTCAACTTAAAACAGTTCATAGGTGTTTTTTATGAATTCTGCTCTTGAATACAAAAAATGAATTCTACACTCTCTTTTAACATTCTTCAATTTAGTACCAACTACAGTGATATCAAAAAGTAGCTTGGTTGAAGATGTTCACATACCCATTATCAATTGAGGAATTAACTACCCTGAGGAAGACACAATCCCCGTGTCGAAACGTTGGGTTGAAATAAAACTCGTTTTAATCATTCCAAGACTGCTTAGCCGTAAATTCCACAATTAAAATATACAGTCGATTGCTCCACAAAAAAAAAAAACATTATCAATGGAACCCCAAAACAGAAAACTGACTTTCGATTATATGAAAAGTTATAGATCCATCCGAAATAGATCTTTAGGCAAATAGACTGAAGGCCATAACCTACAACATAATCATCACAGTCGTATCCCTGAGAAAGCAATCTATTAACTATAATCGGATATCAGTACTTTTTTAAAAATAAAAATTATAAATCTTTGAAACAGAATGCATAAATATTTAGATTATCTTCCAAAAAAAAATCAAACTTACCCTGTTTTACGGTAATTACTATCCCGAATAAATATTTTCGATTATTATTTGCGATTCAGTAGAAAGTACTAATCGTTCTTCGTCATCCTGCATCGTGAAATATTCCGAAAATCGATAGAGTTTCGTCTTCTAATCCATAGAATAAGTCTATGCAGAGGAATCGATCATTGCAGATACGCCTGTATGATATTAAACGCGAGAATTATTGTGGAAACTAATTACCTGCTGATCATCGCACGGTTTTCCACCTACAGAACCACCAGTGCGACCATTAAAGTGTTGAGAAAATACGTTGATAGGTACCACAGGAATTTTTAAAGAATCTGTATAGAAATGTTGCCCTAATAATTTTACTATATTTACGCCAATAAAGATTTAACAATAATGAAATGAAATGGAATGACTTGACAAAAATTTCCTCGAAGATACAGTGAAACCTCCATGAGTCGATATTGAAGGGACCATCGACTCATGGAAATATCGAGTCATGGAACAGCATTCCTTTGGAAACCTGCTTCTAGGGACCATCATAGTAACCATGATATTTTGTTTTTAGTATGGTTCCATGAGTCGATATCGAGTCATGGAACATCGACTCATGGAGGTATCACTGTACATACAGAAATTCATCAGGGAGGGCAAGAAAATGCATTAAATTATTCCAGGAAAATTGGCGGATGTGCTTTATTAATTAAATGCAGAACACTGAAAGGATTTTTTTCAAAAGATACCTGCAAACACTCAAACAGAAATTGGCTAGTAGCACTTTGAACTGACTGGATTTTTTAAAATAAATGGTATTGGATGATTTCAAAATTTCTTAAGGAATGACACCTTACACTATTCAATGATTCAACTAGAGATGGGTAAAACAGTCTTCCCAAACGAACATCAAACACGTTAGGTACAGGTGTTTTCGTAGTCGCTTCGAACCCTGTCTTCGTGTTCAAACCGAAACCGCGAACAGCTCACGAACCAGTACCTAAACCCGAACTTATGTTTGGAGTACCAAACTTCAAACCGATGTTTAGAAACCGGTACAACCGCACAGTACACCGTCACAAGTACGCGGCAGCATCAGTGTGTTTTGTTCTATTTTTTTCTCCCGTAGCAACACGTTGTTTGCCAGTGCTTTTTGAGTGTAGTAAGCTTTGCATACGGCTTTAGTCAGTTCGTACGCACGCTTATTATTTTCTACCTAAAGCTAAGTATGCTGTTTCGCTCAAGAAAAGTAAAGAAATTCCTTGACTGATAGGGTCAAGAAATTTCCTATAGAGAGCCCCCTTTGAAGTGACATTTCTTCTCAACTGCGTACTGCGATCAGAAAAAAGTGATTTTCTTGACCATTTCTTGGGATAAATTTTCCACGCATCGAGATAGGCGATTCCTTTTCTTGTCAGTAGCAAACCGGCCTTAAAGCAATAATCTGTGATCTGTGACGAGATCAAGGTATTTAAAAGGGAGGTAATCCAATATGTCAGATTTACCATTTCACCATTTTAAAGTGCCAAGTGACAGCTAGCAAGTTTGTTTTGTTCATCAGCTATCACTACATACAAGCAACATCCCATAAAACTTTATTATTCAGCATGGTTCGCTTATCAGGCACATAGCTTGACCACTTTTCGGTAACATTTCACTAAATTGCTTCATAATTCACTGATTATCAGGCACAAAAAACATATTAAACGTTCCTTTAGACTCTGTTCCTTATGATCACCGGCGATTCTTCACCAACTTCCAAGCTCGTGATAACACTTAACAGTTTATCCTTTACCTTTCTGTATTTTGGAAGATATTGTCCTCCATGGAATCAGCTTCTTCTGCTATTCAAAACACCGGAAAACTACATATACGATAAAAATTCAATTTGCGACAGAAAAGTTCATCAATGCTGGAGAAAATTTTCACTTCACTGTATTTATGCTTGTTGGAGTAAACATTCCCTAATAGCCCCATAGAAACGGTAGAGTGAAAAACAGTGTACACAAACCCGCCAGCTACCAACTCGCCAGCTGTCACTTCCACCATACCCGCAGCCAACCACACCACGCACCCACTGACTGCTTAGATCACTAAAACTGTGATTAAAAAAGCCTTGGACGAGATTCTCGTCACGAGAAGTATCATAAAGTTCAAGTTAAATTTTATCATCATGCATTTAAACTGCTTTCTTTCGGTTTGTTTTGTACCATGACTACCATGGTTTGAACCATTGTTTCAAACCTCGGTTCAACCGAAGTTCAAGTGAACAGGGTTCAATGTGCAACGCAAGATTTTTGTCGTCGTGTGTTTGCTGTTAAACACGAGTAGAAAGATGCAAACCCAAGTTGAATATCGGTAATGTTCATGGGAAGACTGGGGTAAAATGAATCGGAGCCGTTCAAATAATTCGGATCACTCAGAAGAACGAAAGATCCACGGCTCTTTTTTGGCGAGATTCAGTTCACCTGATCAGCAAGGATTAGACAAAAAATGACTAACCGATTCTTTCCCCCTATTCTACTCGTTCGTTCCACGGCTCTGTTATAACGCTTGACACGTGCCTTGCTTTGCGCGCCAAGGCACACATGCAAACACAGTTTGCTGCAGCTCCGCACTCTCAGGCCGACGACATGGTAACGCGTGGCGTGAAGCGAAGCTCAACGCGAGGCGTTTGCGTCTGAACAGTTCAGGCAAGCGACAATGTAAAACGCATGGTGGAGCGGTCAAAGTGAACGCGATGCGAAGCGCGTGCAGTCGCATTAAATCATTCCTTGAAGTAGTTTCACGCGTGTTCGATGCTGTTTGATTTTGTTTATGATGATGTTCGTTGCGAAAACCTATAATTTTTTTTTGTTTGTTAAAAAGCTCATCTTGAAGTATGTGTATATTAGTAGGACGATCGCGTACAATTTCTGGGGGCAGGTTTCAGCGGAATTTAGTACTACTACAGGTCGTATGATGTAATAATCATGGGGCACCAAGTGGCGCATCAGCCAACGCCTATCTGAAAATCGTTCAAAAACGCGTCACGCACTGCTTGACGCCTCGCGTTACCATGTCATCGGCCTCAGCATGCCCAGCCAAACAACTAATTTGCCCACTTGCATTCAGACAGAGAGAAAAGTTCCCACTTTAATTGAACTTGGCAGGCAAAGAACAATTTGCTTCTTTCTTATGGCTCGGGTAGGGGAAATTGGCTGTGAATATCGTGAGTTTCTGGAGAAGTTCTGGAGATTGTACGAATAATGAGAGAGCGAAAGATACGAAAGGTTCGACGCATGTCGCGCAACAAGGTGTGTACCGTTCGCACTGAATCGTTCAAAAGATCCGGTTTACTAAAATTGAGTGATTGGGATCGAACTCATTCACTAAAATGCACCGTTTTGCACATCTCTAGACTCAACCAGAAATTCCAATTACAGGATTTCATACGGATTTCAGATATCGACAGGTTCTTCTACTTCTTCTACTTGGCATTAACGTCCTCACTTGGACATAGCCTGCTTCTCAGCATAGTGTTCTTATGAGCACTTCCACAGTTATTAACTGAGAGCTTTTCTTTGCCAAAGTTGCCATTTTTGCATTCGTATATCGTGTGGCAGGTACGATTATACTCTAAGCCCAGGGATGTCAAGGAAATTTCCATTACGAAAAGATCCTGGACCGACCGGGAATCGAACTCAGACACCTTCAGCATGGCTTTGCTTTGTAGCCGCGGACTCTAACCACTCGGCTAAGGAAGACCCCGATGTATATATATCGTCAGGTACTCATGCGATTAATATAGGACACTTTTGTATATGTTACAACAGGAAAGTTTCAATAAGAATTTTAATCAACTCCATTGGGATTTCATCAATTGATTTTCAATTCCTTTCTAATTAACGGGCGAAGAACCGACTGTATGGTTAAGGTAAAGATGAATCGAAGCCAAACTTTAATCTGATCTGCTTTACATCCGTATAGCGTTTATTGCTCTACTTCAGGATATTTTAATTTTTAATATTTGAACCAACGTAAATCTGCCACGTGATCTGTGCACCAATAGCGACGATTACTTCATTCAAGCCAGCATCATAATCCCTTCGGGGGATCTAAATTTATGGGTCTAGACAAGCACTGACTGGCTTCCTCGGTAATCTCCAGCTCAGTTCGCACGAAGTGCACTCAATTTGCATACGCTCGCGACTCCACCTCGACACGAAGTTCACCTTAATACCCAAAACCAGTTCCTCGCGGTAATGCCTAGCCTGACCACATGATACTTGACATGGCAGCCTCGCATGCAGCTTGAGATGACATTGAAAAATGTGCAACCTGGCATGGCGAATGGTGGCCGACATCACGAAACGAGTTATCCTTCCGATTAGGGTAGGTGCACCAGTTTTCATCAGTCAAAGGACATTTTTTATCAATCATACACTTACAATAAAACGCTTCTTTTCTCTTGCGTTACGTCCCTCCTGGGACAGAGTCTGCTTCTAATATCATATTTAGTAGAAAATGTATAAAAATTGATCAGCAACTTTGTTTTTGTATTGAAATCTGGGGTAGCAAACACTGGATCAGCTGGAATTCACCACCTTTGTAAAATCCTTAGGCAAGCGCCAGTGCATCTACCCTATTTATGCATTCGAGACACGTCCCAAAGGTGGTAATTTTCATGCGGTGCGATTCTGACAGGATGGAATTTTTCGAATTTGCCGAAAACTGCGAGTGTCTCGACAGGGGCTTTGTCGTGGGTTCTGCTGGAATCGCTGCAAGCAATTAACTGGCAGAGGATTAGGTATGCAGCACCGGTCAGTTCGAAGATTTGTGAAGATTTATGAGCGGTCCCCGGTCGGAGACCGGTCAACAAAGTGATTGCTTATTTCAAGGTTAAATGGCAAAGCGTGATTTTTGCGTTTTTTTTTCGTTTGCCATTCCGGGTGTCATCAGTGCAGCAACTGCGGATTTTGGTAATCCGTTCGGTGAGACATGTTATGTTGAACGAAGCCAATTCAGCTTCGCAATTAAGGTGCTATTGTTTATTTATTTATTTATTTGTTCATCAACAGGCTTGATTCTGCCCCAATGATGTGTTCTTAAAACTAGGGTAAACAATAAGCATTTTGACAATATTACAGTAATAAAGACGGCAATAAGACGGTAATAATACGGCAACAAAAAATTTTTAAACATACAGATAAAACAAACCAGTAAATTTCGAATTTAAGCATTTTAAAACTAACAACTTCAAACACAAAACACTAACAACGAGCATATAATTTCAGTGAGACTTGATCAACTAGACGGATACCAAGTACATCTTTGGCGATTGATAAATTCCCTGAATTTTATAGTCGGTGGCCAAGTAGACGATCTCAATGCGGCTGTTTTCCATTTCTCATCGAGAACCACTTTGAAGGAGATGTAGTCCAATTCTTCACATGGTTTCCATTTCGGCACGAGCTTAGTAACGGTCCTGTTGTCTATATCCGTAATTCCAAGCGATTTCGATACCAACGAATCGATATCTTGTTCCGTCACACAACTATTCACATTCGATAAAAGCAGCGAAAAAGAATGTTGTCGTTCCGTACTGGTTCCTACATTCGTATGATTAGCAGAACTTTCTCGCAATACTTCGTTCAGAGCGTCCGGAGATGATAACGGTGTTGAAACTTGTTGCAATGGTAATGATTCCTCTAATGTTGAACGTCGCGAGTATCCTGACAACATTGTAGTGATGTTGGAAATTTGAATCTTTAATTCATTAATTTCTTTTATTATTTCCACTTTTGGACCACTGTGCTCTGCGTCTTGTTTACATTCGATCAGCTCTTGGAAGCGTTCGGCATGAAACGATTCTAAACAGATATCGCAAAGCCATATGATGTTCTTTTTTATCACACTCACGGCAGCTTCAGAGAGTCCAACACAATGAGCATGATAAGCTCCGCTACAGTTTCCTTCGCACACAGTGAAGCATTCCGTCTTCATGTCAATAGAATGAGTGCACTTTTTACAAAGCATCTTCACAGCGATGGAGTTTTGAGTTCTCAAACGTCGAGTTTTATCATAAAAATTACTGCTTTCCAGCGCAAATGATATCTTTGACAACAACCGTGATAGATATTGACGAGTTAAAAGGATACTACGACGTAATCTACATCTACATCTATTGTTGAACCGGATGAGTGGAAAAATTAGCGAGTATTAAGTGGAGGCCAAATGGAATGTGCTAAATATATCAATGGCAAACACGAGGCGATGTGAGGTACAAATTGCCCTCAACAAAAATAAGGTGATTATCACGTAAATTGTCGCTAGATCGTGTCTCTGGAGAACTTAAAGCACAAACAGAACTGAGTGCTGCCATAATGGGAATGGGACAGTCTTTAGTGCACACATTGGTCTTCCATCACATCATTTACCCAAATGAATATCTATAGTTTGTTTTTCATCTCTGATAACATCTTGGGACCCACTTCTTTGCCGAAGGAAGATATCATTTTTTTCCAGAATAAATAAGGAATGGAATTCGATCTCAGGTTCTCGGCGCTTCAGGCATGTGTTTTTTTAGCACGGTTATCACCGAGAGAGACCTTTTTTTCTGTCCTGACGTCTCTACTGGGACATAGCTTGACACTTCCACAGTTAATAACTGAGTGCTAGACCATGGGCACGATGATAGGACAATCAGACTTATATCTATTTTTCAATTTTTCGTCATCTAGGCCTTCTCGTTTGCTTACCACAGTGCAAGCCCAAAGTTCATGAGAATAACAAAGCAACATGAATTCTGTTTCCATAAAGGTTGTAAGATAGTGTTTCCAGTTGAGCTATAAATGTTTCTAGCGAATAAACCAAACTAATATCAATCAGGTTATACAGGCTGTTTGAACCAAACAAAACTGTGCAGTACGAAATTGAAGCAAAACGTGAGTAACTGTAGTTTTGATATTGGTTTATATTTTTATTTAATACAACATAGAACTGTAAATGCTCTAACTTTTATTCCGGGGATTTTCTGCAGCAATTCCTCCGGGGATTTACTTCAGGAATTCTGGAGGTTTCCATCAGATTTTTTTCCGTAGGTTTGCTACAAGAATTCTTTCGAAGAAGAATCCCTAGAATTCCTCCGGAGATTCTTTTGAAGCTATTCCATAGTTTGTCTTGGATTTTTTTTTTATATCTCCAGGAATTCTCCAGAGTTCCTCAAGTACAGTCAAACCTCCCTGAGTCGATATCTGAAACGATCACCAACCAGGCTTTGAAAAATTTAACAATCATTGACACACGACCCATAATTTCATCCCATTTATCCGCCTGCATTCATACAACATGCATGACATTTATCGTTTGTGGAAGATAACGAGTCATGAACGCAAACAAGACAGACACACACCACCCACTGTTTGGCGCCGATCACTGTGTGTCTACACTTGTAACATTCGCTGAACAACTCTCATTCTGATCAAGAAACAGAGGTAAATATTTTCCATTTTCTGTGTCATGTTTGCAACCAAAGGGGTGTCCAACTGTCCAATAGATTATAATTAGGTTGTTAAAGGCTGCATTACCAGAAAATATGAAAGATATTACCAATTTTATGCAAATCATAAATCATCTGAATGGCTCAATACTGTTGCAGTCTGTGAAAGTAGCTACTCTGAAACGCTCTCGTGCCACGTACCAAACGAGAGAGTGTATGTTTACATTCATAGGGCTCTCCGATTGCAATGTGCCACGAACTGTTTTGGTTCGCGAACTGTTAAACTCTCCGAATATGGTTCGATCGGCTTATTCTGATCGAAATCCAAACACTGGACCACCAACTCATGGAAATTCCGAGTCATGGAACAGAAATGCTTTGGAAAGTTGTATAAGGGGACCAGAATAGTAACCATGAAATGATGGGTTTTTGTATGGTTTCATGTGTTGATATCGAATAATGGGGGTTTCACTATGATTCCTCGGAAATGCCCCAGAGCTCCTCCTAGGAGTTCTTCTGAAGTTCCTTCGAAACAATCACTATATTCCCTCCGGGAGTTTGTTCAGAGTTCCTCAGAAAATTTCTAGAAAAAAATCTCCGGGAATTTCTTTAGACTTCCTCCAGGAATTCATCCAGTGTTCTTCCAAGTTTTTTTTAAAACCGTCAAAAATTGTTTCGGATTGTTTTCTGGTAATTCTTCTGGATTTCGTCCAGCAATTCTTCGGAATGTCTTCCGAATTTCTACAGACAATTCTCCTAATTTTTTTTTTCAGAAATTCCTCTGGAGTTCCTCCAGCAATTCTTCGAAAGCTCCCCCGTAATTCCTGGAATGTTCCTTCCCAACAGTGGAAATGCTTCGAATATCCGCCTTAGTTTCTCCAGGAATTTATCCGGAGTTCGTCAAGCAATTTCCCCGGAGTTGCTTTAGGAACGCCTCTACATTCCTACAAGAATTGCTTCATAGTTCATCCAGGATTTCCTTTGGAGATTCTCTAGGATTTTGTCCAGAGTTTCTGCAGGAATTCCTTAAGAGTTCCTCCGGGAATTCCTTCGGAGCTTCATGGGTAATTCCTCCGAAGTTTTTCCAGCAATTACTTTGGATTTTATCCAGCATATCCTCCGAAGTTGCGGGGACTAGTTAGCCGTAGCGGTAAACGCGCAGCTATTCAGCAAGACCAAGCTGAGGGTCGTGGGTTCGAATCCCACCGGTTGAGAATCTTTTCGGGTTGGAAATTTTTTCGACTTCCCAGGGCATAAAGTATCTTCGTAACTGCCAAACGATAAACGCATGCAAAAATGGTAATTGGCACAGTAAACTCTCAGTTAATAACTGTGGAAGTGCTCTTAAGAACACTAAGCTGAGAAGCAGGCTCTGTTCCAGTGGGGACGTAATGCCAGAAAGAAAAAGAATCCTCCGAAGTTCCTCCAAAGCTCCAAGAAGAACTCTGAAAGAATTGCTGGAGGACCCGAAAAAGAATTCATGGGGGAAATCTGGAAAAAAAATCCTAGAGGAATTCCCTAAAGAACTGCGCAACAATTACTAAAGGAGCTATGAAGGAAATCCAAAGTACTTACCGGTGGAGCTTTGGTGGTACTTCGGAGGATATAGTGGATAAATTTATGGAGAAAATCCCCTTGAAGTCGTCCGAGGATTTATTTCTGGAGTAAATCTCCGGAGGTATTGCTATTTTAGATCCCCTGAGGAATTTCTGAAGAAAATCTCGGAGGAGTTCTTGGGGAAAATCCCCGAAGGAATTCTTTCAGGATTTACCAAAGCAAATCACCAGATGATATCCTCGGAGGAACTCCTAGATGGATTCCCCGAAGCAATCTCAGGAGAAATTTTCTAAAAATCCCGGAAGGAATTTCTCAGTTAATTTCTGGACGAAATCCTGGAGAAAATCTCTAATGAAATCTTTGGAGGTACTTCAGGAGTACAACTCCTGGAAGTTTTTTTTTTGGATGAAATCGACTGAAGAATACCTAGAGAAAATTGCCAGAGAAGTTTCTGAAAGAAATTCTCAGAAGAATTCCTTGGCAAAATTCCTGAAGAATTTTCTAGATGAAATCCCCAGAAGAAATCCCGAAGAAAATACCAAGAGGATTTTCGGGAGGAAGTCCTCGGAAGTGCTTCTTGGAGAAATCCCCAGAAAAATTCTCGAAGAAAATCCCCGGAAAATTCCTGGACTAAATCCCTAGAGTAATAGCTTTTGAAAATCCTCTGAGAAATTCCTGGAAAAAAAATCCCAAAGGAGTTCCTGGGATATCGCCGGAGGAATCTTTGAAATCCCCTAAGGAAACTCCAGAGGAATTCTTGGTTTAAATCCTTAGAAAAATTCCTTGAGGAACTCTCCTGAAAAATTCTGTGGAAAAATCCCCGAAAGAATTTCTGGAGAATATCCTCATAGGAATTCCTTAATGAATTTCTGGACGAAATCCACAGAGAAAATCCTGGACCAAATCCCCGCTGAAATTGCTATCCGAAATCCACTGAGGAATTCTTGGTGCAAATCTTGAACGAAATCCACAGAGGAATTGCTGAAGAAAATCCCGGAGGAATTCTCGGAAAAAATCTCCCGAAGAATTTCTGGACGGCTCAATCGGGAATTCCATTCTAGCTCCACTGGGAGCTCCTTCGGAAATTCCTTTGGAGCTCCACCGGGAATATCTTCGGATTTTCGCCATAGTTCCTCCATGAATTTAATCAGAGTTTTTCCAAGGAATCCGCCAGTAATTCCTCGGGAAATTCTCCAGAGTTTATCCAAGAAATTCTCCGAAATTCGTCCAGGAATTTCTTACGAGTTTCTCCTAGAATCCCTTCAGAGTTCCATCTGAAATCCCTACGGATTCCTCACTTTCAAAAATACCTCCAGTAATTTCATCGTAGTTTCTCCAGAAATTCTTCCGGGGTTCCTCCAGAAATTCCTCTGGAGTTTCTCTGAATTTTCCTTCAGATTTCCTCCCGGACTTACTCCAGAGTTCCTCCAGAAATCCTCCACAATTACTTAGGGAATTCCTCCACAATTGATCTGGGAATATCTCCAGAGTTTTTCCAGCAATTCATCCAAAGTTCATCTGGAGCTCCACCGGAAATTTATTGGCAGTTCTGCCGTGAAAAACCGAGTTTTTTTCAACAGTGTTGTACAAAATACAAACGCACGACGATTGAAGCTTGAAAAAAATAAAAGAATTTTCAGGGATATTTCATATAATATCTGTGGACAAATCCCTCAATGCTTTTCACCAGAAATCTTCAGAGAAATCTTTAGCGAATATAATCCTTGGTGGAATCTATGGAAGGAAATTCAGGAGGAATGCCTGAAGTTATTAATACAGCTACTTTCTAAAGAATGCTAAAAGGAGTTCTAGGGTAACTTGTTTGAAAACTTTTTACGATTTTTTTGAAATCACGAGAAGAATTTATAGAGGAGTACATAAGATTGAGAAATTTGCTGAAGATTCTTAATAAAACCATGAAAAATTGTTATATTTTTGCTAGAATTTCTCGAGATTGCTAGAGGAAAAAGTGGGCGTGTTTAGAAAATCTGTATTAAAATTTCTGGAGGAATTCCTGGAGAAATTCTTTGTGAAATTCCGGGATAAATTATTGCAGAAATGCCTGATTAAACATTTGAAGAAATTGTTGAACGAAGAACAAAAAGTTTCTTGATGATTGGCTTGGAATATCATAGAAAGTTTCGGTTCACTGCGACATAGTGAGTGGTCAAAATACAACACTTCAACATTATAATGATATAATGATCATTTAGATCTACGGACATCCTCCTCCATTCCTACACGTCATAAACCATGTAGATTCCCTTGAAATTCATTTGTAGCAAATGCATGACATTTGCTCACAGCGCAGCGCAAATTATCTTGCACATCACAATCAAAGTAATCGTTTTCTTTCCGAGCATCACGCACACGGATAATACAGTCGCCTCTCCACATCTCGATATCGAAGGGACCATCGAGATAGGGAGAGATCGAGACATAGAACAAATTTTTAACGAATACTAGATTGCAAATCACTCCGTTGCCAGGAAAATCAAAAACAAACAGATGTCATTTCATCTTCGCAAATTGTTTTGAATCTCTAAAATCTAGTCTAGTAGCCTTTGATAGTGGGCATATCGACATACGGAGAGAAAATTGGGAACGACAATCACATCGAGATAGGGAGATATCGAGATAAGGAGGATATCGAGATATGGAGAGTGAAAATGTTTGCAGATTGAAGGGACCGAAAAAATCATCGACATAGGGAGAGATATCGAGATGTAGAAAATCGAGATGTGGAGAGTCGACTGTATATAAAACAGCGTTACAGCGTTTTCAATTATAAGCGGTCGTTGAGGAAATTCCTTAATATTACGTGAATCACAGAACTTTGGCTGTAACGGAAACTGGCTACTTTGTTGCAAGTAGCTCAAACTTTATGGTTGAAAAAATACCATTTTTCTTAAAGGGAAAACACTGCTTTATTGCCCGTGCTTTTGTGTTGCAGAGTAAGGGTATGCGAAATACCGAATGATTCCGTCAAATACGCTTCGAAACGAAATTCCGCGGAATTCCACGGAACTCATACAGGCGAAATTTGTATTTTGCTATTTCGTTTCGTTTCGCCAAATTGTAAAAATATTTCCACGGAAAATTGAAAACAAACGGAATAAAACGGAATTTCGCGAAATTCGAGTTTAATTTCGGACAAAAAAGGCAAAGTGCTCGCTTCTATTTCTAGCTACAGTTAAAAATGAGTCTGTATTATGGATCAAATCGACTCATATCATGGATCAGAACACTATAACAGCAAATTATCTGCGATGCAAACGAATGGTGTGGCAGTGAAAGCATACGTTTTGGCGTTTCCATAGGAATCGTCTTGCCTTAGATTCATAACTGTGGTATGGGTTTCAATGCCCTACGAACGGAACAAATGTGTTTAAGCATGTTATTGTTGATTGCGATGTTGTATAGATTTATGGTACGCGGAGGTAAAATGGGTTCTGCGTAATTGCAACTCCATTTGTTGGGATATTCTCCGTTTAATCCAACTTTGATCTATATCTGTGTGCTATCCATAACTGTGGGGTGACTGTAGTATTGACTGGTCAGCAGGATATGTTAAACTGCACTGCTGTCTAAATGTTTATAAAAACGCCTATTTGCCCTAAACTCCTCGCGGCGAATAGCCCAGGAAAAGAACAACTGCGTTTGATGAACTACCGCTATGTTATCTTCCATAAGGAAGCTGAGGGCAAAACCACGGTTGTTCGTTTCCTCCGGGGAACATCGCGTGTCCTTTTGAACAAATCCGTTAATATATCGCATAAATTGTTTGTACACAAATGTCAAAAAAATCTGCGGAGCGTGAGTCCCTGATGTTCTGGATTTGCTCATGTAGTGCAGATTATTGATGCGCGCATTAGTTCTCTCTCTTGCTTTCCCGCTGTGACGTCACTTTTAACTCTGCATAAAAACAGCGGCAGAATAGAAGAGAAAACTAATAGCACGCATCAATTATTCACGCCACATGAGTAAAGGCTCTCCCAAATCAACGCGATTTTTTCCGCAACGGCGATGAAAAATCGCCGCGATTTCGTTGTTGTGTCATATATGTCATAAACTCTACATGTAGCAGCGAGTGTTTGTCGCAGTCGCCGTAAAAAATCGCGTTGATTTGGGTGATCCAAAGCTACACCTCAAATCTTCAAGAGCACAAATCTAAAGAACTAGGCGTCCATTCAAGCTGAAAACTCTATCGATTGGTTACTCGTTGGCCAATCGATCACGTATTCAGCTTCAACCGCTGTCGGGTTCGTTAGATTTGTGCTCTTGAAATTCTAAGGTATGCCTTCGATTTATATTCACCTCAAACAAGGAAGATGCGTACATTATTTTATATCGAAAAATGAATCTAGGTTTATTCACCCTGTACCACACCACCAACTCCTCTCTCCTCTTATAACGTGACATAATTTCCGCATGAACCCCAAATAAAAAAAAGCGATTTTTTCGAATTGTTTAATATTGATAATATACCATCACAATATACCATATATTGGAAGCAAAAAACCTCAAGGCAAAGGTTTTAACCTTTTCAATACCGACATCAAAGTTTCAAATTTCTCTAGTTTCGCCATCTTTCGATCGATTTTGGAGATTTTTTTTTTAGGAAAAATCACATAGTTATCACACTATCAGTTATAAATTTAATTCATGCATTGCATGCATCATCAAAATTGGTTCCGGATTTTGATTCAAGTTTGGTGTGGTATATTTCATAATGGAAAAGCGCAACACTTTTTTTTCGATTTTTGCACATCTAAATCTCGAGAAATAAAAAACAAGCATTGAATTTAGCTCATTGAAAGACGGATTGTCTGAACAAACATGAGTGAACTTGTCAATCTTTTTTTTGGTTACTCTATGCTTTGTAGTCCAGGTTCAAAACTTTTTTTTTCGAAATTTTCAAATATTTTTAAAATACTCTCGAGGCTCAAAATTTAGTGAAAATGTGATTTTGTAGTCAGTTTTAAACAAAGAATCGGAAAATGGATAATATTAACAGTCCTTAATTCTTCCAGTAATACCTTCACAGATTTTGGAATAGGATCATTTCCCCACTATTTGCTCTACAAAATAATAGAAATACCTTCAGTATTTTTCTGCAAGGTTTACTCATCCAGTGTGATCCCTCCAAGAATTAATTCACAGTTTATGCAAGGCTTTTCCAGAAAATTTATTTGGAACTTCTAAATTAACCACAGCAGGCAATCCTGGTTAAGTTGCTGCCACAATATCTCTTGGAATTTATTACACTTGCAGTTCTTTTAAATTTAATTTGATTGATTTCTTAGGTATGTGTTGAAGGATTCTTTAAAATGTAATTTAATTCAATACTCCAGTATATACTAAAGCAAATATTCCAGTGATTCCTCTGTTCTACTTATTTTTCTTCTTATTTCTGGCGTTATGTTCCAACTGGGACAGAGTCTGCATCTCAGTTTAGTGTTTTCATGATCACTTATCGACTTGTGTCCCCAATCACAATCATTCAAGCCACGAAGCATACAGTACAGCAAAAACAAAACAATGAAAATCATTATTCCATGTTTTATGGTATATATGTATTGGCATAACATCACATCCACATAATTAAACAAATTGTAAGGCATTTTTAAAAATTAATTGATTTTGGGCTCCACTCAATATTTTTGAGATTGTTTTAAATGTTTGTAACTGCTTATCGATCTACTTCTTAGTTGTAACATTTGAATTAAACCCACTCATTCCCTTGTGTGAATGTCAGATATGTTGAAAGGAAACCTTATAAAGTTATTATTGTCAACTCTCCTTTACTCGATATTGAAGGGACCATCGAAATAGGGAGGTATCGAGTTACAGAACACAAGACCAATGCAACTGCGATCCAAGGGACCATCGAGTTAGCCATGAAAACCAACTTTTACTATGGATCTCTAACTCGATATATCTAACGGAATATCGAGTAAGAGAGAGTTAACTGTAAGAAGATTTCAAACAAACAAGAGTCTTACCAAATCATGTAAGGATTCCGCTGAGCAACACTAAGGTTTCCATATGGTAGAGGATTTAAAAAGACGTTTTTTTAAGCCTTTTGCAAAATTTCCAGCTTTTGACAAGAAAAAAAAAACATAAACGTGTATTCCGCGAAACAAACTCAAAAATTTCGTTTCGTTTCGAAAAATTCCGTGAGATAATTGATTTCGTATCGAGTTACACGAAACATTTTTAAATTTCGTTTCGTTTCGTCATTATCAGCGCAACATATTCCGCGTATCGTTTCGTATCGTATCGACATGGAAAAAATCCATATCGCATACCCTTATTGCAGAGCAATGATCTTTTCTCACGCTATTTTATTTACACTTTAAGATTTGACTTTAATTCCGCTTCGCTAAACAAATCCCCTTAATCATTCGAATGATGAAAACCTGACCCGGTTCTCACTCCACTTTACTGCGCTGATAGCGTAGCTCTTATTACCTTTCAACCAGTTTCCCGAATTGTCGTTCCATTTCCACTCGACAAAAGTAGTCACGGAACAAAAACAAATCTACCAACAAAAATCTTTCTCCATGCCAAACATTAGCTACCAACCACATCCCATTTTCATTGGACACCAGATTTACCGTACCCATCGGCTTTGCACCAAACCTCGCCAACTCGTCTTCAACCAGTTACTGCCCTGCTGTTGTTCGTCTTCGCATAGTTGACGTAAGCGCCAATATGATTAAAATGTATTACATATATCATTGGTATGCACTCTTCGCCTCTTTGGGCACTTATTTGGTCGAAAATTTTTGAATTATTAGAGGAAAACATACATCAATTTATCCATTTTGTATAGTCTTTGTTTGGATAGTCTAGCGAAGAAACCAAATTGCTATGACAGTGACCAGCTAATTGGTCAGATAAAATTATGTATAGGTTTTCAGTTGACAAAAGTATGGCATGGAACAAAAATCCTTTGCAAGTCAACTTCAGAATTAGCACAAATAATTTGATTGAAATTGTTAACAGAAGCAATAATGCAGCCGGGAACACAAAAAAGCATCTTCCCACCAATGATAGTGCTGGCGGTAACGTCGATTATGTAAATATGGGCAGTGCTGTCTCGCACCCATCGCAGAATAGGTTAATTTAATTAACTGTTCCCCTTTTCGAGAAACGTTGGGAGGGAAACCTCCTCGCACTTCAAACGGATTGACGGATTACCGGCTCCAGTGCCAGGGAGGGCACCCTGCCACTCCGGAATCCAAAACGTGGCGAAAAGTTTAGCGAATGCTGCTATTAAACAGAATCGCAATTATGACACGCCTTGGATGGAGCTCAAGTCGGATGCGCAAGCAGAATCAACTCACACAGAGTTAATCGAGTCAGGGCTACCCACGTTAGATGGTTTTAAATGTGCCTGCACTCGATTCCATCCCGTCCCGTGGAGGGCCGTTATCCGGGAGTTGATGTAGATTTAAATGCGTATGTTGCTGGTCCGGTACAGAAACATGGCGATTTGTACACGATAGCAGCGTAAAGAACAGGACTTTAACTGGTTGAAGCGAAACCTGTCGGGAGGAATGGACTGGAATGACGAGATTCAGAATTGAGGCAGTTCTTCTGGGCGAAAGATCGAGGTTATCAGGATTTAGGTTACGTCCTGGATTTCAACTTATGTATTTGGTAAAACAAATTTAAGATTTTATTAACATTTTTAAAAACAACATATTACATTTCATTTGCCGTTGCAGTTCAGGTTTTTAACAGGTGAGTTGATTCTATTAATAAGGGGATAGAGATATTTACATATTTGTTACATTTGGATTGAATGCCCTCAATGTGATTTTTGAAAGCTAAATTCTTATCTAGCATGAGCCCTAGATACTTAATTTCATCTGACCAATTTATTGGAACCCCTCTCATCGTGACAACATGTCTACTTGAAGGTTTCAAATAAAGAGCTTTTGGTTTATGTGGGAATATTATTAGTTGAGTTTTGGAAGCATTAGGAGAAATCTTCCATTTTTGCAAGTATGAAGAAAAAATATCCAAACTTTTTTGCAATCGACTACAGATGACACGCAGACTTCGTCCTTTGGCGGAGAGGCCTGTGTCATCCGCAAACAAAGATTTTTGACATCCCTGAGGTAACTCAGGTAAGTCAGATGTGAAAATATTGTATAATATTGGTCCCTAAATGCTGCCTTGGGGAACACCAACTTTTACAGGAAGTCTTTCAGACCTGGAGTTGTGATAATTAACCTGAAGTGTACGATTTGACAGATAACTTTGAATTATTCTAACAATGTATGTTGGAGAATTAAAGATTTTTAATTTTACAACCAAGCCTTCATGCCAAACACTGTCGAATGCTTTTTCTATGTCTAGAAGAGCAAGACCAGTAGAAAAGTCTTCAGATTTGTTGGAACGGATCAAATTTGTTACACGTAAAAGTTGATGAGTGGTCGAATGTCCATAGCAGAATCAGAACTGTTCATTGGTAAAAATTAAATTTTCGTTGATGAAGACCATCAATCTGTTCAAAATGACATTTTCAAAAAGTTTACTGTTGGAGGAAAGCAAGCTGATTGAACGATAGCTAGAAGCTTCTGCAGGATTTATGTCTGGTTTTAAAATTGGTACAACCTTAGCAGTTTTCCATTTGTAAGAAAAATATGCTAATTGAAAATATTTGTTAAATATATCAACTAAGCCGTCCTTCCTTAGCCGAGTGGTTAGAGTCCGCGGCTTCAAAGCAAAGCCATGCTGAAGGTGTCTAGGTTCGATTCCCGGTCGATCCAGGATCTTTTCGTAATGGAAATTTCCTTGATTAGTAAATTTTATACCAACTTAGGCTGCCGCAGTCATAGTGGGGGCTTTGAACATTGCATCAATCATTAGATTCAATCAGTGAATCAAATTGTCATCAAAACAGATGAAAAACAAACAACAAAGCAAGCTCGCTCACAACCGTGTGTCCCATCTGTTGCGAATAAGGATACAATCAAAAGCAAAATTGTCATGACAATCACAGGGCGCAACATTGTTGCAACCTTTTCAACTCTGGATTAATCAGTTATTTCAAACAAAAAACCATATTTGTCTTATGGATGTTATTCGATAATGTGCTAATGTTTGCCAACGCGGAGAAAGCTCTCGAAAATTGCAATGCGAAGCCCAGAAAATCGCTGCGCTCGTAATGATCGATCATTGTCATATTCTGTTCAAGTGATGATAAACTGATGTTACGGAATAAAATTGTTGCAACAAGAGAAGGAGATGACAATGTCTTTGTTATTCCGTGTTGGGTGACAATTGATTCACTGGATTCAATTGTTCAGTTAGAAAAATAAAATCAGAGGCAGACATATCACTTGAAGTGGGTACATTATCTGTAGATTTTCCGTTGGAATTTTCGGTAGACGAAGAGACGGAGTAGAAGTTTCCTGTGGCGGCAGGAATGTTTCCCATTCGATTTGAAACAACGTAGTATGAAATGGGAGAAGTTCAAATTACCTGCTACAATATCGGCAAAGGATTTTCCGTGGGTAGATACATTCGAAATTAAAAGATTCGAACGGCTACCCGACGGATTAAAATAAGAATGTGAATGAGCATCCACCAAATCCACCTTATTATTCCTAATCAAGCGATCGTTAACTGAAAAATGAGTATTATTCGATACTCTACCAGGAGAATTCCGGAAACGACCGTTATCGTAACGGACATTACCGTTCATCTACCTGGTACGAGCCTCGACGACTCACCTACACGAAGGGCAAGCCCAAAAGTTAGACTTATGATTGCCCTCGCATATAAACTTATCGGTATCTACCTTCACAGGACAGACCTCCTTAGCGTAAGAAGAACCTCCGCAAATTATGCATTTTGCATCCATGCAGGAATGTTTTGTTCCATCACCCCACTTTTGGCACCGACGTCACCGAGTGGGGTTCTGGAAATTTCCTCCAGGCTTCTGGAAATGTTCCCATGTCACACGAACATTGAATATAAGTCTTGCTTTTTCTCAAGTTTTAATATTATTTCGATCTTTTTTGTTTAAGTGAACTAAATAATATTGTTTGGAAAGCCCTTTCCGAACAATGCCAGATTGGGTTCTCTTTTTCATAATGATTACTTGGACTGGGGAAAATACAAGTAAATCATTTATTCCATTTTTGATCTCTTCAGGTGATTTATAGTCACTTGAGAGACCTTTCAAGACAACTTTGAACAAATGTTCAGTTTTGTCGCCATAAGTAATAAATTTGTGCTTCTTCTCTTCAAGATGTCTGAGAAGAAGTTCGTGATCTTCGAGAAGTTTTTTCTCACTAAACTAAAACAAATTCCATTGTTGAAGCAAGGGGCAATACAAAAATGTGAAGTGAATTTATATTGGAATTTCAGAAAAGCCTAAATCATGATTTGCAGTTTGAAAGCGCACACAATTTCAATTGATGTCACTTGCCTGCATTATTGGTGTGCTGTGCCTGTTTGTAAATGTCAACTCAGTTCATCAGCCTATTGACGATCAATCCCCAACATATAATTTGATACACTTTGATCTTCTCTTTTTCCAAAAGACACACAATTGCAAGCTCTTGAACATACGTCACCGAAACAAATCCCTACCACCCTGTCTCCCTTCGCCATCTGATTCATCTTCGCAAAGGTTCGCACCTTCGCTCGGTAGATGAAAGTTTACCCACACTGACTGGCGCTAGACAAAAACCGCGCCACCACGCCATGCAAAGGTATTCAGCGGAGGAATTCGCAGTTGACTGTTGAAGGGTGAATTTCTCGAGCTTATCCGCAGCCTAATTGACGGTGGCGTGTGAAGAGCTCGGAGAGCAAAAGGCGAAGCCAAAAACCCACCAAACAATACCCCAATGCAGAAAACCCGATGTAAGTCGCCCGAATGAGAGCTTCGCCATCAAGAGGGGCCACCCGGTGAAGATCAATTAATCCCCAACACGAACAGCGACGAATGATGCAGTGAGCCAATCGCGCACACACACTTAGATTAAATTACTGGGGTCGGTAAAATTTTACTGGGTTTTGGAATTACCGAAAAAGTCAGTAAAATGAAAACTGTCGCCACGCCTAATTGAAAAGCAAATTTCACCATATTTTATTTTTTATCGATATATGATATAAAAAGAAAGCTCTCTGCAAAATTTCAGTACAAAATCTCTGTTTTTCGATTTCTGACATTTAATTTTAGTTTACTGACTTTTTCGGTAGTTCCAAAACCCAGTTATTTTTACCGAACAGATTGAGTGTGCAGTGGACCCATATGTTCTACGGAGCATATCATAAATAGTTTTATACAATATCTGAAATCTTTTATAAATGACTAGTCTACTGAAATATTAAAAAACGTAAACTTTTCATGCTCACTATAATCAAAATGCCGATTTGTTTTCTAATATAAAAAAAAAACACAAAATTTGCTCCATTATTTATGGCTTTACAGGAACGTCAATTAAAATTATTTTTCTACATCAAGACAACTTGACTTTCGATGTTTGCCCTGCGGGCTGAACCACTGTGCATCGCCGAAAGAGAAAGCATTTCGCAAAGCGGAAACTGGAAGCACGCCGATGAGTGTGTTAAGCAAGAAAGTCTCTCTGCCAAAACGGATCTCTTATGCCAAAGTCGTCATCGTCGCAGTCGCCGTCGTCGTTTGCAAATCGTGGAGCAGGGGCTTAAATTTTTCCTAAAGGCGTTTCAAATTTGGGCCGCTTCAAAGTTTGTTGAACCTGGAGCTGGAGAGCTTATCTTGCTACGACGACGACGCGCCAATGGAGGGTCGACGAATGTGTATGTTTTTTGCGGGGGGTTCATTTGCGACACACTACTTTAGTTAACGAGTTGGTTAGCCGGTTCGAAACATGGGCAGTGAAATTTTCGGTCGTAAATTAGTCGGGGTTGAGAATGATTAACTGCTTGATTGTGGAGTACCTAATCGTTTTTTTACATTTTTAAAGCCATGGAGCGGATGTGATTTCGTAATCAGATGATAGGACTATGTAGGTGAATTCAGAGGCCCAGATAGCCGTAGCCGGAAACGCGCAGCTATTCAGCAAGACCTAGCTGAGGGTCGTGGTTTCGAATCCAACCGGTCGAAGATCTTTTCATAATGGCGATTTGTTCGACTTCCCAGGGCATAAAGTATATTTGTGCTTGCCTTGTGATACGATACGCATGGTCAATCGACAAACAAAGTTCTCAGTTAATAACTGTGGAAGGACACAAGCTGAGAAGCATGCTTTGTCTCAGTAGAGACGTAATGCCAAAAAGAAGTAAAATATAGGTGCAATTGTTAAGCAAGTAAGATGTATCATGCGCTTCAAATTAAATTGAAAACTAAGGGGTCCTCCTTAAGCCACATAGTTATTTATTCTAACATTTCAGTCCCCTTCGCCCCCTCGTCGCCCTGCGTGGTTTTGGGCAATACCACCCCTCTTCAAGGGGATTTTTTCAAATACCTACAGAAAATTACCCAACATTTCCTCTACAATTCCATACACACATTTTCAATTATTCATCCACTAATATCCATCATTAGTTTTGGAGGTTTATTCACTTTTTTCAAAAATATCTCTACCTACGTTTTATTACAAGAATTACAGCGGTTGGTTGACAGTTGGCATAATAAGGAAATTCTAAAGTATGATTGCGTTTGACAAAATTAAGATTACCACTAATCAGGGTAAATCACCGTGCAACGTATAAAGTGAAAACATATTGGCTTCTATCGGTAAAAAAGGATGGTACCAGCTTAATTATCGTCATGCGTTTCGACCTGGGAAAATTAATACGTCAATTTTCGTCATTCTAAGCCAGTGTCGTGCTACTTTTGCAATTTTCTCAAATGTACACAGACAAATTAGTTTGCTGATACTAATTTGTCTGTGTACATTTTTGCGCTGCTCAATCCTCTATTGATTCATACAGACAGAATTGTTAAAAGCTTTTTGGAAACGTTTTTACAACGGTTGGAATATGTCTTGTAAGTGTAACTATTGTCGGTACCCTAGTGCTCTTCGGCAGCTTTTCCATAAGAACTCTTCGGCAGCTCCAAAGCAGCCGCATTTTGAGGCAAATTCATTTGAATTGTTCACAATCTTTGGCGAAATTGTTTG
This sequence comes from Aedes aegypti, assembly GCF_002204515.2. NCBI lineage: Eukaryota > Metazoa > Arthropoda > Insecta > Diptera > Culicidae > Aedes > Aedes aegypti. The sequence continues at coordinate 112,344,913 of NC_035109.1, forward strand.
TTTAACCTCGGAAATCTCGTCAGTGGGAAGCTGACAGAACAAATAATTATCTGAATGTTTTCATTGGTGTGTTTTGATAAAAAAAATGTGTATTTGGCGTTTGAAAATTGATTGCCGAAAATAGTCGAATAGTGCCGTCCTAAATTATCCTGCTACTCTTCAGTCACCTTAAGACGTATCGAGATTGCTCTAGCTTTATCCTTTCGTCTGATAAGTTTTTTTTCTAGTTAAAGTTAGAGCCAGCTTGATACGTCTGAAGACAATCGAAGAGTAGTAGATTGAAACTCGAAACAATAATTATTTTCGTCCTTAATCACGGAAAAAAGCCTATGAGTTTTAACCTTTCAGTCGTCGCGCGGTTTGCCACCGCGCTGCTGTTGTGAACGAATAGCGAGGTTTTTTCGACAGTGTTGTACAAAATACAACAGCGCGACGTCTGAAGTGTTAACAACAAAATTGAGATTGTTGAGGAATATGAGAATTTTGAAGACCAGTTATCATAAAATTATGTAGAATTAGAATTTTTGAAGAATATCTGAATAAAATGGATAGGAAGAGGATGACAGCTCCAAAATACTCAACCTAAAACACTCCCAGGTAACCACTAAGCAGCACAGCAGACTGCTTACAACATTTCAGATGCTTTCTGTCATATCAAAGCAGTTTGATTGCTTAGCCGTCTCAAATCAGCAGAAGCACTGCTATTTAAAATCAATCTGTTCTTAAGAAGCATGTCCACTGCAAGAGCTTTTTTTTGCTCAGAGCAACCGAGATGCTTGATTGTTGCTATACAATTGCCAAAAAAGAAGAGTAAAGCATATATGTTACGATTTGACAAAGCGTTTCGTCTCTTTCATACCAATCGCTCGTTTGTGTGTATGTTGTTTCGGTAGCCTGACGTAATTGTTCGCGGCTTGATGCGAGAAGAGATTTCACAAAGCACTCGAACTTACGGAAAACCTCGCAGAATACCGGAAAAACATCAACAACTACGTTGCCACGAATGGTTCTCGAGTTTTGGAAGAAATTAGCTCATGTGTGATTTGCACCTCCCAGACTTCCATTTTTCCAGAAGGTGTACGCTAAGAATGAATGTTATCATTTTACGAAGGAAGCAACATATTATAAGTTGAATCAACCTGTACAAGACACCACGGATAATTACAAAATACACTCTCTTTCCTCTTTCACTTTCTTTAATGCATGCCAGTATATTGATGATTTTCTGGCTATACAATATTTTCGAACCTCAAAAGGGCTAGCTTAAGTAGGGCACAAATTTATCGCTCGTCACCCAACCTTCCATAGCAGTTCCTGCTGCGCGAAGCATCACCATCAAAAAACTTATAATCGCCAGATTCTCATTACGAATCCCAATCCGGGAATCTGAGCGAAAAACTTCACCACAACAACAATGAGCTCCAAGGACAGAAACCATGACACGAAAGAAAGAGAAGAGAGAGGGTCAACATTTAGTTTTTTCTTCGCTCACCACCAAGGCGTTACACTTTTTTGACAGTTAAATGCAACGTTCCTGAAGGTGTAGCATTGAAGCAGCCCGTTATTTCGCCAAAACCTGCATTGAGGAAGCACTAATGACAGCTATACGCTTGATAAGCATTTATTGCTTTGCCGTGCCAACGCATATAATGCTGTGTATATGCTATTTTAAATGCTCCATGGTTACTTGGGCTATTATATGTCAAGGCAGCACTATCTTCAATCTGATAAAACCCGTGGTTGACTTTGAATCCCCCCCTCTAGCGTGGCTTTTCGTGATCATTTGGCCACCCCCTTCCTCCTCTCCATATCACGTGGTTTATGAATGGCTCCTCACATGATCTGTAAGTAGCTTTCTTCGAACTTGACCAACTAGACTTCGGGCTAGATCTGATAGCCACAATAATTTTGAAAAAAGTTTCATACTGTTAACTCTTCATAACATGACATTGAAGGGACCTTCGAGTTAGGGATAAAAAACAACTTTCACTATGGTTCTCTAAGAGGTATGCAACGCCTTTTATAATTTACTAAATTGTTTCGAATTTGTTCGGAATTTTTATTTTCGTGTTCGAAAAATGGTTGATTTATGTTGAATTTATTGTCTAAACGTGAGAATCAATCGATATTCATTCAGGAATAAAGTTTTGAACTAATAGTGGTGCTTGTCATGCTTGTTTCAATTTAAAACACTTTTTATGTAACTTTTTGTATGAGTTCTGTACCTTAAGGAATGAAATCTTATCCACGATGTTTACAAATATTCTCCAATTTTGCCCCAAAACCGAAAATCAACCTTCATTAATATGAAATATTATCGGTGCATTCAAAATGCAACGTAATGCAATCGTTCAACTGCTGTCAAAAACTAAGGTATTTGCACTTGTTTTAAAAATATAAAAATATCTTATAAAAAGAAAGCAGAAATAATCAGATTTTCATCTATGAAGCTATCAAAGTTACCCTATTTTACGGTAACTGTCAAAAGATTCCAGTTAGAATTGAATGGTAAAGAACTTCATTCGATCTATTTGGTATCCGAAAAAGCTATGCAAAATGAGGGCGCGTTCGGCGGTTTATTCTACTGAGTATGTTTCGCATTTGAAGTTTATATGTAAATTTACAGTATCGGATGTAAAATGTATCAAAGCTGATTTTACACATAAAATAATCATCTTCAGGGACCTATATCTTTTCATTTTTCCCTGTAATGAGCTACAATTTCTTTCATTTTTTTAACTATTTTGTTGAAAGTTGTGTGATAACTATTGATTCAAACGTTACACATAAGTTGAATTTTGACAGAAAAAATACACCCAGACAAAAAATGACGTAACAGATAAACTGCATGCCGTATTATGTTGGTGTTTACAGCGCATTTGTTCCTTACTCACTCAATGAACAAATGCGCTGATGACACCAATAAGATTCGAGGCGTAGTTTTTCGGCTACATCACTGTGTTTTGGTGCTTTTTTGGCAACACTTAACCTATCTGTAACTTTTGAATCAATAGTTTTCACAGAACTTTTTCAATAGTTATCAAAAATTGAAATAGTTTGTAGTTCTTTACAGAAAGAAATGAAAAGGTTCGGTTGAGAAACGGCGAATATATAGCACTCTGATGTTGGCCATTTTGTACGAAAAATCATTAACATAAAGTGGCGTAGATGCAGGGGTATATCCGGTCTACTGTGGAAACCAGTTTAATGCATCTGCAATTTCAGCCCCTTCCCGTCATAGGTGGTAGGCGCCATTGTTGCCTAAAAATAGAAGATAATCAGCACTTATACACTGAGGGTGTTTGTTAGCCCAAAACGATCATTTGGTTGGTTCCTTGTGTAAGTACACCTGATTCTGGAGTAGCGGCCACGGGTGGCTAATCAAGCTCAAGCTCAAGCTCAAATTCAAGAAATGTTTCTAAGCCCTTTATACAAAACACACTAAAGTTCATTCCGATTGATCATAGGCAAATCTTTTGTCTACATAAACATTGTCGAAAACATAAACATTTTATTCATTGTGCATTTTATCGACTTATGGTTTCTCAACCTTTTATAGGACCAAATGGATAGAAACTTCTGAAATGTTTGATATTTACTGAGTACATTGACCGATATACAGCGACTGGCGATAAAAAAAGATCATTTTACCGTTTTCCATACGAAATGACCAAGTTTAATGACATGGACCTTGCCTCCTAGAGCTCCGATTGGGCCGAAATTTTTACCGCAACTAGAAAATAACTGGACAAATATGAGCTCTGTAACTTTCAAAAAACCTCACTGCCGAAATGAATCAAAAGTGCCATGAATAGGATCCGGCTCCCTACCCTTTGGCAAAATAGTTTGATTTAACAAGAGAATCAAGTATGTAGAAAAAAAATCTGTAAAGTTCATACTTTTCAAGATATATCAAAAGATAACATTTCTTTCAATATGGGACATTTGCGATAACTTCAAAGTGTGTGATCAAAATGGTGTGCGTTTTTACTGCACAAATTTCAAGTTATTTGCTAGTGGCGGTAGAAAAGATCCATCGGAGCTCTAGGAATCAAGATCCAAGATTCCAAACTTGGTCATTTTGTATGAAAAATGACAAAGTGATTTTTTTTGCCAGTCACGTAATATGAAAAGTTAATCGTACAGTGGCTATCCTTTGAATGAAAATTTCCGGGAATTTCCGGGAAACAGAAAACTATTTTCCAGGAAACAAAAAATCTAGGAAATTACATTTCCTGTATATCTAGCTCAAGCTTGTAATGGATCAAACAAAAAATGGTAAAATGGTCACGCTTACCCACTATAAGGCATGGTTATAAAGGTAAATAATTTTAGATTCTGAAGTGCAAAGTCTTTGATTTTGAACATAATGTCATTTGTATGAAAGCAATCATTGACATCTTGCTGTAGAAAGCGATTGGAATTAATTCAACCGCTTCTAACAGATGCAAGTTGGTGTCGAGGTAAGATACAAGACATGCATCCCGAAGATTTAATGTTCCCGTCTGAGTCAGGCGAAACGTTTATTTTGCCTTTTTTTTAATTTCATATCAAAACATGCAACGTTGAAATCAAGGGATGTTTCTTTGGTATTGCCAATAATAAACAATAGGGCGAATCCAAGTGCAGAACTATCGATTTCATGGTGCTTATTTTTTCCGCTGACACTTTTTCAAAGTGTCCAATACAATAGTTCAATTTATAGCTCAGTAACACATTGTAGTCTAAAGAAAACGACATTGCTATTAAAATTTGAAAGTTGTATAATACTTTTATTTCGAAGTTTTCCGAAATAAGTTAACTTTTTTTAACCTTGTGTGAATTCGTTTGAAAAATAAAACTCGGTTTATTTTTCGAAGCCTCAATGAATAGGCTACTGTGTGGCAAGACAGCGTGTGCTAAGAGGACTATTTCATAATAAAACCACGGTTCTCCTATTACCGTTATAAATGCATAAAAATAGCCATCAAAACATTAAATGCCATATGGTTTATATACTTATTCTACACTTCTGGGCAGATTAAAACAAATCGTCAGTCAAAGTTAAATTATGCCTATTTGTTATGTCGGTTACGCCGTAAAAATCGTTTCTTTTTAATACCTTTCAATACCAGAAGTTGTTTTCAAATGTATCAAATTACATTGATTCATTCAAAAAGATGAAGAAATCAGCTGTTAATATACAGGTTCAAGCGCTTTGAGGCATTACGAAGCCGATTTATTTGGTAATTACAAGTTTTAAGATTACAAGTTCTGGAACCCAAATCGAGGCAGCGGTAAACGTGCAGATATTCTGCAAGACCTGGCTGAGGGTCTTGGCATAGAGTATATTCGTATTTGTCACATGACATACGAATGCAAAAAAAAAGTCAATTTTCAAAGAATGATCACAGTTGATAAGTGTCAACTCAGTTAGAACGTAGGCCAGAAAGAAACAGAATAAGGAAACAATTAGTACTGGCTTTTTAAACACAAATTTTTTATGTACTTCCCGAGTGCATAAAACAAACAGGTATCTATGACCCTTGAGCAGGGTTTCCCAACCGGTGGTCCGCGGACCCGTAGGGGGCGCGAAGAATTCTCAGGGGATCCACGAAACCATTGAGAGTAACTGTCGTTTCTCCTGATTGGTAAATAAAAGTGAGGAATCCAACTTAGTTCCAAGAGAACATCATATCCGAGTTGCAAATTTTTGATGTGTGAAGTATTTTTAAACTGTTACCTGTTTTGTTTCTTACAACTGTGAAAATACTGGGAAATGTGGTTCAATGTGGTCTTGTCAATTAATCCTTTGTCTGTTTACTGGGGTCAATATGACGACAGGGAATTTGAAGGGCTATAATTTTTATGCTAGTGAATCGATTTGTGATTTTTTTTTCACACATTGGTGCATTTCCACGAGTTGTTTGTTTCGCACATGGATTTTTGTTTTCAAATATTTTGGAAAATATTTTCCTTAAATTAAACATTTTAGGGATCAGAAAAAGTGTTTTCTGCGATAGCTCCATCATGCGGTGGAATTCCCAAACAACCAATGTGCAACAGTCCTATTCCTGCTGCAAGTATTTACTGAAATTGTGATGTTTTCGGCCTGAAAGTACTGAAAGTTTCTGAAATATAGACGTCCAAAGTTTCCAATATTCACGTTTTTACCATTTTTCACAATAATTCCTCTCAGCAAAGAACCATCTTCTTTTGAATTTTTATATATATATTCTTTTAAGTACAACTGAATTAAATTTTCTTACCAAAACAGCAGAAGAAGCGAAATTCCGTGAAGTGTACACCTAGTTAGTGCATATGAAAATCATGTTTCAAACAACAGAAAGTATGATTTTCAAACTATTAAGATTATTTTGATTTATCTATTTATAAATGAAGTTTGTAAAAACATTTAAAAGTAAAATCGGCTCGGTAATGCCTAATAGCACTTGATCCTATACGAAAAAAGTTGAAAATGTTGATTCTACAGAATATTGAATGGTTGTATACATTTGGTAACATTCCAAATCAGCTTCCGGTATTGAAGGACATCGTTGATGCATAAAAAATAATGATTTTGTCAGTTCCCGACCAGTAGATTACAACAAAATGGTAGCACACTTATATTAAGATAAATTAAGTTTCATTTTTGTTAGAGGCACTTTGAATTGATGGAGGATATTATAACATAATTAAAACAAAATCAGTTATAATAACAAAGGCTGTTTCAATTTTTTTCAATTTAAACATGATTACAAAACTATTTGTTATAAAAAATTGATTAACGCGAATTTTGATATAATTTTATTATGGAAAATAACAAAATTAATTATATTTTTGTTTGATTTGACACATAACAAGTTACATTTTTGTTGAAATTATCACATATTTTGTTTCAATTTTATTTAGTGTAGAGGCAATTGTGTTATATATTTTGTTACTTTAACTACTAAAAAGACAAAATTATAACATATTTTGTTAGAAAAAAGGGCTAACTGGGTAAAAAAATATTGTAATCCACTGGTCGGGTTACGCCTTCAAAATTTCAATTTTTTTTACATGTGTTGATAAAATGTACCGTGCTGCTTTAAATTTCCGGACACTACAGAAGCCAGACACTCGTCTTTTTAACGTTATTTTTTGAATTAAGGCCAGTGTCCGGTTTCCAAGCGTACGGGTAATTCGAGTCAGCATGGTATAAACCATCTGGCACTTTAAGCGATGGCTATTTCTATTTGATAATAACGATAAATGAAGCATCGTGGAAACTAACCTTGACTTTCAGAATACAATTGATTGAGGGCCGATTTCTTTACCTTGGCTTAAGCCGTAAACCACGTTTACCCGTAACTAGGTTTCAGGCCTAAGCGGTGGTGAAGAAACCGCTCATAAGTAGAACTACTTATCCTTGAGCTTGAAGTAATACTACTCTACCAAGGCTTGAAGGAAGGCCGCGTTAATAATGTTTAGTCCTTGAAGCGACAATGTAATGCAATGTAGTTTCAAGACAAACAACACTAACATTAATTTCAGGCAAACTTCCCCATTTTTTACACTTTTCATAACTTTAAAATAAGTTTTGTTTTGGATCTGAACATATCTGGTCACATTTGGACACTTTGTTAAAGAGATATCGCTAGATGTGTATTTATCACCTATTGGCAGGTTGTAGTTCTCCTAAATTATTTGTTTGGTGATTGTGTGCTATGTGTGCATAGAGCTTGGCCAAGGGTATCACTTTTTCAAACTCTCGATTCAATTTATGAAATTTGACAAAATTGGTACTTAATGACAGAATGTACATTTGTGCCATTTTTTGTACAATTTTCACATTAATTGTCAATTAATCTATTTAATCCAAACGTGCTTCAAAGTGAGGTCATAATAAAATTTGATGTCCCTTGCTTATTTTTCAAGGTTAATATATGACCTAGCATGGTCTTACCTACCCGAGCAGAAGAAAATAACTACTGAATACCAAATTGAGGTATTCCATACCAGATAATTCCCAATACTTACAACCTGAATGAGGTATGAATGAGTCCTGCATAAGAGGTAAAATACCTCAAATAATACCTTCTGCATATTCTACAAATACCAAGCTGATAATTAAATCAGGTATTGTAATACCTAAAAATGCTCTGCAGAGAATTCAAAATAAAATTTTGAAAATGATTCTGAAGCTTGCTCCCTGGCATAGAACTAATGAGTTACATAGAATATCCAATGTTGAAACATTGGAACAAATGTCCAATAAAATAATTAATAATTCCAGGCAGAAATCGTTGCAATCTTCTATTGCCACGATTAATGCGTTATATATTTAGGTTGAGTTAGGTTAAGACAATTGAAAACGTGTTTTTTTTTCTCTTATGAGCAGGTGAAATCAACTCATCTGTAAAAAATCTGAACAAATCTGTAAAAAATCTGATCAAAATCTGCAAATTTTCTTCGTCCTCCATCTAATTGAAACATTGCATCCACGCAAATGTAAAATGATTGCACAAATCATTACAATTGACCTTTTACTCCCGAAACGGTTTGCATTCCATCACCATAAATTAAGTTTGCTGTCAACCAGCGCTGATGGCGATGCCATTTGCCATTCCTTACAAAGCCAGCTGCAATCGCTAGCAATCCATCCACAGGCCAAGCTGTCACCATTGTCGGAACGTGACCGAATTCGCTACCGAACGTGGTTTCGATAGATTGAAGACGTGCTCCGTCGAAAATGTCATAACATTTGATTTGTCCAGCAGGCCGGAGGAGTTCACCCCGAAACCAGCTGCCTTTTGCATTGCGTGCTGTCACCAGCGGGAAATCTAGGCCACTTTCCTACCCGACAGGGGAGGGAAGTAAATTGCGGCTAATTTACTGGTTCCGCAGAACCCCAAGCAAAGCGTGTATGCTAATGTCACACCGGCAGCAACCGGTTAATTGCTTCGCTGCGAGAGACTTCTTCTCGGCCAGGGCGGAAACCCGTCATCAATCCATTAGCGCCGTTCTAATTCGCCCCTCAGTCACTCGATTTAATTAGTTTCTCGATCCCCCCAACAGTTACGCCCCAGTGAGTTCGATCGAACTTCCTTGATCACAAGTTTCGAGGGAGGTGTCAAATGACGCAGATTACTTACGATTTTTCACTGTGTACGCTTCGCCAACGCCGTTAATTGCCTGTCGACTGTTGACGCCAACGCTGTTCAACGTGGTCGTACTACCGGCACGTGATCGCCATGCGCCTTCGGCCGTTCCGTTGGATTTACCGCCGATCGTTCCGTAGACACTGTTGGAGCTGCCACTACCGGATCCTTCCAGCTGCCGTGCGTAGGAATTGTCCGCATAGGCATGGAAGCAACAGCGCACCAACGCATTGGCCGCTGCTTCCCGCTTGCAGATGAAGGTGTGACACTCGAGCACCTTGATCCCGGTAGTTCGACGAAGGATCGCTGCAAAGATCGGTGGATGTTGAGCACGGGGAGTACGTGCGAAAGGCGAATCCAAGGGGAGAAATTTAGGTTCCGGATTGTTATTGCCCCGCTCTGGGATCAGAACCTGTCGAACCGCTGCACAATAATGCAGGGAATCGATTGGGAAGAACCGAGTGACCTGCTTTCGATTCTCGTCTACATTCTCTAGCAAGATCCCGTTGGACCATACGCTGAGCCAAGAGTCGATTCCTTTGGCACCGATAGCCCCTTCCGAGGGGTATAGACTTCGGAGAGGCTCCTGAATTCCCTGGAGCCCATCTTTGCTCTGCCGAGGTACGGCACTTCCGAGATAAAGTACCCGACAGCGACAGATTGGCGTCGAATCGCCCATTTTTCGTTCTTTCATATGAGCGGCCAAGGTTCTTCTTCGAGCAGACGCACTACACTCTTCTTCTACGGGGCAGCCTAATAAAAAACTCGTTCTACTTTTTTTTTGGGACAGAACGTGTTTGTCCAGGTTACAGCAAAGGAAATATATTCAGAAGAGAAGATTCTACTCCAAGAACGTTCGGGAAAACGAAGAGAAAGAAATCACATCATCACGACTCCGGCGAAGGGTTCAGGTCACACACTCGTCGTAATCCATGCACTTTAAGGCAGCACACCAACACTATCGCGTATCCGTTCCGTGGACGTAAACACACTCACTTGGTCATGGCAAACCTCAAAGGCACCACATTCCGATCACGGTATCTTTCGCGCTCTTTCGCACCTTCGATCGTGCCACTGGGAAACCAACACTGGAAACTGACTTGAGCTCAAAGCTAGAGAAAGACACAATTCAGGCGAAAAGTTAAGCAACTTAAATATGGCTGAATGACTTTTTCCTCGGTCTTGGAATCTCTTTTCTCACACTTTTATGACTTTTTTCGCCTTTTGCTTCACAAATGATTGATTCAGATCTCACATTCAAGACAATCACCCACTTCACACGGTTATCTCTGTTATCTTTCCTTTCTTCAAGACGACACTCGATCACACGTCAAACAGTGAATACAGCTCCGGATCAAGCACTTGAGTGTTTTCACTGCAGCACAAACGGAACTGGTCAGATTTGGCACTCAATTTCTTGTTCACAACTACGAAGCGATCGCCTCACAATCGACGTCCCATTGGGGAGATATTCTTGGCCCGAATCGACACGTCGACAGTTTCCTCACTTGCCGGAATCCTCTGGCATTCAAATTCCTATCACCACCCTTAGAATCCGGTTCCAATCTCGAAAACTGATCAATATTACATTGGTTTCTACCGCTCGCTTCTTCCCTTCCCTTCTCTTCTCTGTTCGTACTCCGTAACACTTCAAACGCAACAGCAATATCCCGATACGCGATCGCGACTTCGAGGCGTCTAACCACGGTGCAAGTTCACTCTGGAATGGCTGGCGGCTGCCGACGTGTATTTTTTCCTCAGCGGAATTCCTTTGGCCGTGGCCAAAATACCCACACAACATCAAGACGTTTCTCACCTGCCCGAGTGTAGCATTATTGGGAGAGTGAGAGAAGTTCGACGACGACGACGACGACGAATGTGGCAGACGGTATGGACAGCAAACCAAGACACCTGTGTTGAGAAGCCGAGTGGCATGTGATACGGTGACGATATCGTGTAACCAGACATGCTACTGCTACCGGCTTGGACAGGTACGGGACCGGTGTGTGATCAACTGTGGACTTTCTGAGAAGTGAGCATGATCGTCGTCGTTTGGCGGCTCTGTGGTGGTGATCGTGCTCTTCGTTATAAAGGTGATCTGCTCTTTGTTGCGGTTTGCATGTAAGACGATGTTGGTAGTGCTGCTTGACAGGTGAGCCAGGTGAAATATAATGGCAAATGCGGGATGGTGAGAATAACTTGTTCAGCAATAAGCGACGAACCGTTTGCTGTTAAGAAATGAAAGCTTTTATATTCTTGAAGCTTACTTGGAAAGCTTTTGCATTAGTAGCTTTCTAGCTCTTTTGTCGAGATTTTTATTTACGATGCATTTTGATTTTGATACATCAATGCTTCTAGAGCGAAAAAGAAAGATTTTGCAAAAACGTTACAAAATAATTCAATAGCAATATCTAAGAAACTGTTTGTCCATTATTTACGTTGTTAATTAGCTTATGAGGAAGAGGGGGTTTTGAGATTTCCACGTATCAAAACTTCAGTTGACAATACCATACCACAAATTGTACCATTTAGAGAGAGGGAGGTCGCAATATCGCGAAAATTGTCTTACAATGTCTTAACTGGTGAACAGCCTTTTTCTAGTGAAAAAATAGATAAGTATTTCAGGGTTCCATCCAGGATAACTTCAAGGGATCAGTTCAGGTTTGTTCAAGAATCCACCAAAGATTTCTTGAGTGAATATATAAGGAACTCTCGCCAAACTATTTCAAAGATTCCTCTAAAAATTCTTCATTTGATTTTTGTTGTTATTTTGTGATTTTCGAAGGATTTTCATCAAGATTGTTCCAACAATACTTTCTGGAATGTTTCAAGCGTTTTCCCATGATGATTTTTCCTAGTAAGGGAAATGGTCTAATTTCGACCTGATAACATTTTTATGGTCATATCCTTAAAGTACGATGAACGTGTCATGCCGTCAGTTTCGTGTTATTTTTTATGAAAGCCAGGTTCAGTACGCACACTTATCTCTCAATGAATTTTAAAATATGTAAATCAATTTCATCTTTTGGAAGTCACTAAATAAAGGTATAATGTGTTTGGTTGGAGGTTTATTGAACTTCTTTTATGAATACAATCATACACATTTAAACTAAATGGTTGACAAATTTGAATAGAATCAAAGTAAAAAAAAACATTGAAATTCGAGTCCGGTTCAAATCTGAGAACCACTATTTTCACTCGCACACTTGTTTAGGATCATTTTGGCAAACTACTATAACTAGATTGTCCGTGATATTGTCAGAGACGCGTTTTGAGTACCTTTTCTTTAATCCCTTATTAGTATTCTTCTAATCATTTTTTTCATTTCTTATATGCTTGTTTTTCCCATACTAATTCCCATACAAATTTTGAAGGGCTTGTGCAATGTCAGTTTTCATCCAAATGAGCTCAAATTTCGGGAGGACACCATGAATTTGATCTAGAATCGAAAGAGTGGTGTGGAGCAAAAACAATTTTTTGAATCACCTTAATGATTATACATCATCCTTGTGGAACAATATGATAGCAAGACTTCGAAACGATCCACATCGAAGCACATTTCTATAGGGTAGGACTAACATATGAGGACAAGCATGAGCATGATCATAGATGACTGTACAATAGGACCCTGATCATTTAGAAGGACGATTTCTTCGACAAGTTTGTCCAGTTTGAAAATTGCTTTCATTTGAAAATTTTGAAATTCAAGCGTTATATCCAGCACTATTTTGTAAGCATTTGTTGACACAAAACTCATCAATATAAAAAAATCACTATCAACACGATGTTTATGTTGTATAGTTTTTTAACTGTATATCAAAATGAAAAATGTTACAAAAACTTGATTTAAGTTGATCAAGTTCATTCATGAAAACCTCTTATTCGCCTTTACTGATCAAGTACATTTTTTCATCATAAGTGTTTTTTTATATCAAGGAAATTTAATTGGATTTTTGGAGAAGTAATATGGAATCTAAACAACTTATATAGCTAAGTATGCTATTTTGCTCAAGAAAAGTAAAAAATCTTGGCGGAAGGGGTCAAAAAAATATCAACGAAGAGCTCTCTTTGTAATGACTTTTTTTTTTGAATTCTTACTGCAATCAAAAGGTCGTTCATAAGCCACGTTGTCATTCATAATAGAAGGAGGTTCTGGACAGCCACAAAGAAGGATGCTTTTCTTGACTATTTCTGAAAAAAAGCGTTTTTATTCCTTCCCCATCCCAACTGACTGTAAGGACTTGGCCGGCGTCGTTATTGATCAATAACAATAGATCTGCTAAAATTTCACTCCGAGAGTAAGCGGAAACTCCCATTCCTTATTCATTTAGATCGCACTGCAATTCTTACCAGTTCCGATCAATCACGGAGTAGCAACCATTGCAATGGTTGACATGTACAGTCAGTCTATCACGGCGTGTCTGGTAGAACAATATTATCACAAAAAAATAGGCATCGCTAAATCTTTCATCATTCGAAAACATAGGTTTTTTGCTTTCATTTGACGTGTTCCCCAAAAAAATCCACCGAGGGATCCCGAACATTTTTTTTATTTAAAATTTTGTTCCATGAAGTACATTATTTTCAAATAAAATCATGATAAAAGGCAGTTTTTTTTCTCACAAGCTCGATGGAAGCCCAAATTTCAAATGAAAGTTTATATAACAAAGATATATAATATTACATGTTGTAATGGACATAACTGTCCTATGTGATCTTGTGGATTTAATATGCCATAGGACACTTATTCGTACAGTGAAGAACACACTCAGTTGAGTTCAACTAATTTTCATTCTTTTATCGAGATCCGCACAGCTGAGCGGTCAGCAAATTAATTTTAACTGATATGTCAAGAAAAAATCAAGTTTACTTAAAACAGCACCTTTTGGTGCCGTCACCAAACGTCACTTTTACTAAGATGTCAGCAAACAACCTTTAACTAAGATTTGCACAGCTGAGATTGGCATTCTGATTTAAATGTGTATTTGATTCTAGTGTATAACTGCTTCTTTTCATGTCTAGAATAGATGAATTTTCTGTTTCTTCTGTCTGGAATTACACCCCTAATGAGACAAAGCCAGCTTCTCAGATAAGAGTTCTTCGGTTACTCATTAACTGAGGATTTGATTCGCCAATCGTTCATTAATGTTTTTATATTGTATGTAAGAAAAATATTCTCAACCAATGAGATCAAATCAACCATGCTGAAAAAATAACTTTATTCATCACAATTTCACGTAGCTTTTCTTTCAATTACATATTTCAGTGTTAACTTCCGTACAAGTTCAAGCTGAAAACGATTGATACGAAATAGAACCCTTTTAAACCATTTTTACAAATCAATAACACTTGCTGCTGTGTTAATATTTTCATCTTTCTCAAAATTTATATGAAATTTAATGATGCTTGATTTACTAGTTTGGTAGTGAGATAATAAGGAAGTGTTGATAAACCCTTCAGTCTTTTGAAAATTCTGTTTTTTGTTTAGTATAATGGTTGGCTGCCGTTCTACGCATATTTGTCCCGCGGTCTATAAGGTTTACCTAGAACATGGTACGAGTAAGCGTAGAAGGACAGTTCATGAGCTAGTAGATGGACAATTCAAAATTCAATTCCAAATATTTTTAACATATAGTGGATCAGTCACCTTGTGATTGCATACAGGATGCGCCATCTTTTATGTTGGTGTGTGAATATTGAATAACTTTGAAATTTATTAAACGATTGATTTGGTTTGACATGTCTTGGAAACGTCAATTTAGTACACTTTAAACCATGAATAACTACACCGAAACTACATACCAAAAAAGTGACTCTTTGAATTGAAAATAGTCTTGCAGTTGTGTGAAATCAACTGTTATGTCCTTAAAAATATCGTGGTCAACAGGCACCATCTGGCTTCATAAATAAGCAAAAATGCCACATTTGAGGAACAGAAAATCTATTTGAGATTCAAGAAACGCCATTTTATGACCAAGAACTAACAGTTTGGACCAGCGTTCGCACCAAAAGAATTGAGTCATTTTTTTTTTTCAAGCAGTACGAAACAGTCGATGGAATTCGATATCTTTGGAAGTTTGTTCATAATGTCTCTGCAACGGATGGACATCTGAGAAAAAAGGGACATACGATTTGATTTTGGAAATCCTAATTTGACTCCTCCTGACTTAAGTTCATGGAGCTACTTGACAAGCAAAGTGTATGCTAGAAAATTTTGGACTATTGAAGAGCTCAAGGCAGATTCTTGTGCCGATATCATCGCAAATGAAAAACATATAAGATTATTTGAATATGGTATCAATCTAAAAGGAGTATGAAATGGCAAGACTTTCTTGTTTGTAAGCTGCTTACGTGTTTTAATTATTGCAGTTATTGTGAAAATTTTGTTATTGTTGTTATTCTTGTCAGAATATCACTTTCGCGGTGGAATAATTTTTATGGTTTGATTTCGCAGGAAATATCTTCCACTATATTCATGTTAAGTTATTAATATTGAAAACATCTATATAATTTCAATACTATTGAAAAAGTCTTTGGATTGCCATTTACTCTGGGTGCCTCAATAATATGCTTAATAAGGATTTTTAAGTTTTTTGCTATGACTTGGAGTAAAGGGCGTTTAAGCATATTACATTTACTTTCGTAAGCTGTTGTAATGTTGATCTATTCTACTTTTTATAAACCTCATAATAATTACGGTTGATTGCCAAAGAAAGTTCTCAATTAATAACTAAGTACCCAACTCTAAGCTGGGAAGCAGGCTATGTCCCAGCAGAGGTGTAATGCCAGACAGAAGAAGGAAAAAAATAATGTATTCTAACCATGAAAGGAAACAGTGCTCGATTCGACATACTACTACAGTACGAGTTAGTGAACAGTCAAACTTCCAACATTTCTAACCGAATAAGTGTCCTATAGCTCGTTAAATCCTCAAAATTACATAGGACAGTTTTGTTTTTTACTTTATCATACCTAATATATATGTATGCATATTTATTTTATGAACTTTTATATGAAAATTAAACTTTCATCGAGCTTAAAAGCAACGAAACTGTCTTTCACATTGGTTACATTTAAAAATAATGTACTTCATGGAACAAAATTTTAAATAAAAAAAAATGTTCGGGATCCCTCGGTGGATTTTTTTGGGGAACACGTCAAATGGAAGCTAAAAACCTATATTTTCGAATGGTGAAAGATTTAGCGATGCCTATTTTTTTGCGATAAACCTTTCCCATATACACGCCGTGCTATGCTATGCTATGCTATTTCTGAAAAAAAAAAAGGGTTTTGAGTATCCATACATCCTAAACAGTATTCATTTTTGAGTTTATGTAGTCAATAAACATCGATATTTTGAAAATATTTTTTTTAAGTGTCGTTCATGACCACATAAGTGGGGCCCAGATAGCCGTAGCGGTAAACGCGCAGCTATTCAGCAAGACCAAGCTGAGGGTCGTGGGTTCGAATCCCACCGGTCGAGGATCTTTTCGGGTTGGAAATTTTCTCGACTTCCCAGGGCATAGAGTATCTTCGTACCTGCCACACGAAATACGCATGCAAAAATGGTCATTGGCATAGTAAGCTCTCAGTTAATAACTGTGGAAGTGCTCATAAGAACACTAAGCTGAGAAGCAGGCTCTGTCCCAGTGGGGACGTAACGCCAGAAAGAAGAAGATGACCACATAAAGCATGATTGGAAACATTTATTTTTATTCATTCTATCTAAAATTAATTATTCGCCGATCACGACTATATTTAAGAATATTTTTCGAACCTGGAATTATTTTGTGAAACATACACTTATCAAAAAGTACACACCCATCCACATCATTCTCTCTCAATGATAAGGATCCTGGGATACAATGATTTTCATGAACCGGAATTCGCCATCTTTTTTAAGCCGCCATCTTGAATTCCATAATGCTCAATTGGAAGCCACTTTCAGCTTGAACAACCTTGTCGAAAAAATCATCCTTCTAAATGATCAGGATCTTTAGATACAATGATTTCCGTGGACCGGAAGTCGCTATCTTGTTTTCTAGGTCGCCATCTTGGATTCCAAACTGACAGAAATTTTCAACCTGAACAAACTTGTCGAAGAAATCGTCCTTCTAAATGATCAGAATCTTGAGATACAAGCATATATCTGTAGAGTTTGTGCCAGAGCGTTAATGATTAATCATAAATTTAATCATGATTAATGATTAATGATTATGATTAATCAAAAATGTTAATCATTAATCACAAAAAATCAAGTGTTAATCATTAATAAATAATCATAATCATTGCAACATTATGTTTTAATCATTAATCATTAATCATAATCATAAAGATCGTTAATTTTATTCAGTAATCATAATCTTAATCATAAGTCAAACATTTAATCAATCGTCAATCAATCATTGAATAAAATTTAACAAATTTTACAACATTGCCTTCTAATGTATTAACAAATGTTGCATTTCTTATATCTTGTGACACGAACAATGAGCCCAAGGAACGTCGAAATCCAACCAAGTACAGCATGGCTTTGCTTTGTATCCAAAGACGTTATCATAAGACTAAAAAAGACCCTGTTGAAGTAGAGAATCTCCTTCCAACAGTATGATCCAACAGATTGAGTATTGGTGTTTGCAGTACTTGTCGAGTGGATGGTTTGTTAGAAGAAAGGCGCGTCAAATCGATTACAACTGTTGGAGAGAAAAATATTAATCGCGAGCGACTAGCATTCTTCCTCCTGACTCCGATTGGCACTCCACTTCATTGTCCAGTTGCAACTTCAATGATGCCCTGATGCCCCATCCCTTCCTAGTATATTGTCAGTGTTACATTGCATTTGTATGGGTAATAATTGAATTCAATAGTAAAATGAACGTCAATTTCTATCACACGACAAATCAACATAGGGGAAGGGGTGGTAAAATGAACATCTTAAGGAAATCATCTTGTTTCTGATAAAAAAACGATGAATTTGTATAGTTCTATCGCACAACATCAAAAATAGGGATGTAATCTATAGCAGCGACATGGATTCAGACTAAAATAGCTCAATTTTCACATATTTTCAACGCTATCAAAAAGCGATGCAAATGTTCATTTTACCTGCACTATGTGGGTAAAATGAACAGCAATTGGTGGTAAAATGAACTCCATGCAAAAAACGTGAGCAAAACAAATATTTCTGAAAATTTCCATTACCCCACCGAAAATACATCCATTAATTATTGTAACCCATTCAAAAAGAATTCTAAAGGTATTAGATTTGACATCATATCATAACGATATTCACCTCACCAAAAAACCGCAAGTCTTTCAAGCTAAAAGTTACATCAGTTCTAATTTTCAAACGTGGTTTTCTAAAATCTTAATTTTTTGTTGATATTTTTACTTCAATTGACCTACGTGTCAACTCGAACACTCAAAGTTATGCTCTAAATCGTCCGTGTGTGATAAACATTCATCGACATTTGTTTTATCTCGGTAAAAGGCACGGTGTTCATTTTACCACCCCTGTTCATTTTACTACCACTTCCCCTACGGCTAGTATACATTTTTTTTGTATTGCTATTAATGACGAGGAAAATTCTTAACGGGCGGTAAAAACGCAGTTTTCAAATCTGTATAGCATACGTTTTATAAAAAAAAAATCATTAAAATTGTCCGGATGAGATTGCAAAACGATATTGATTGTATTTTTATAGACAGAAGGAATAATCCTTCGACGAATCGAAAGAGTTTTCTGTTTTTACAGTGCAGTGCACTGCCCATAACTGCATATTTGTAAAATTCGACAAAAGTAGGCATTGAGTAAATGGGATACCAAGTTTGCATTTTACTGCAGTATGGGACGAAACTTAAATTTCAAAAAAATATTAAGAATTCAAAAAAGCTTATTTGAGGCTAAAATTTTGTACAACTAATATCGCATATTGAGTGATAGAAATTTCGTTGCTACTACATTATGAGGCTCATGTATAATCTCAATTTGACTGTTATGCGATTACAATTGACAATGTGACAAAACAACTTGGTATTTTTTTCGAATTTTCTAGAACAAATTCACAGATTTTAGTAAGTTGATCGAAAGTATTTATCATTTGATTACTTTCCATGGTATTAACTCTAATTTTTCGAAAATGTCGAATGTGACTGTTATGCAGTGCATATTAGGCAAATAAATAACCGGTTATTTACGTTACCGGTTGCCACGAGATGAACAGCGCACTGTGATCAAACGTCGCAAATTGTTTGAACACGGTTCTCGTGAGCTTTAAACTAGTGCTGGGAAAAAATCTGAAATTCGTTCTGCGGAGTCAAACTATCGTGAATCATAGCTATCCTTGACGGTGACTGCAGAACAACTCTCTACAGTCTTTCAAATGATTGAAATTCACTGATGATTGTATGTTGCTACGGTAGCTGGCTTCAGTAGTTTTTCGTTCCATAACAACCGGTGTGCACACCATAAGGCCGAGATTTTTTTTTTCATTAAGTCTCCAACCAGCAAGAGAAACAGAACAATTTCCCATTACAATGGAACAGTTCAACCGCATTCAAGCAAACTGCAGTCCAGATATGCAAGCAAAGAAGAGAAATAGGCCATCTTTAGTATCGCTGGTGAAGGATTTCGTACTCGAGATCGAAGGAAAATTCAAATGCAGAATTGAAGAATTTTGAACACGTGCGTATTCACAAGAGAACTATGATGCTGGCAATTTTTTTCCGCCATTTCCGAAACATACACCACGACATCGCTCAAAAATTAGGTTTCACGGGAGGAACTCCAGCTAAAAAGAAAAAATCTTCTGAGAAGCTCACTATTTGCTTTGACCGGCAAAAGTACTTGGAAGCTTGCGTGAAACTCATCACAAAACACAGTTTGCCGTTAAGCTGTTTTGAGTGGGAAGGTTTACGGATCATTTTGGACCCGCTGACTAAAGCTCTGAATACAAATATGAATCGCAAGAATATGAGATGATTCTTGATCTCAAACAGAGTTCTGATATGATTATTGAAGGTATAACTAAAGAAATAGCTGGCCGTCTAGTATCCATCAAAATCGATTCAGCTTAAAGATTCGGACGATATATTCTATGTATAAATGCTCAATATGCAATTAACCATGAAGTTATAACGCGCACGCTATGTTAGACAACTATATACTCTACTATTTTTTTAGTCAAAAAACTATTTGTTTTCAATAATTACAGGTATGATTAAAGTAAAACAAAGCCAAACAGCCAAAAATCTGAAAACGCAAATTTTGGATGTTTTGAGGCGATTTAATATTTCCGTTGATCAAATTTTTTCGATGACTTCGGATAACGGGGCCAATAAGATCGCAGCAGCGAAAAAGATACGTGAAGAATTTTCAACAGTTGTGACATTCAAGGATTGGGCAAATGTAGCAGCTACAGCTGGCACTGAATTACGTAGTTCCAAATTCAGATCCCTTTACGGATTTTTCAAAGAGTGAGAAGAAGATAAAATACAAACCATTTTTCGAATATTACAAACTTTCATGACCACCTTTCTGGGCCCCTACTAGGTGGTGCGGAAAGTAAAAGATGATTCGATCTATTATAAATCGAGAATGGTTATTCGTTTTGCTTGGGGAACAATATCCGGAGCTAAGTATGTGCAATAATATAGTTATCTGGTTTGTAACAATCTTAAAACATATATATTTACTAGAACTTGATGAAGAAACTTGGCAGTTTTTGAAAGAATATGAAGAAGCGTTCCGTGCAATGTATATCACTTCTAAGCTGCTAAAGGCTCAGCATCAAGCATTTTCTGATTTTTACATGTGTTGGATTCTGGCAATAAGAGATCTGAATAATCTACAAGATAATCGTTTCGCTGTACCGTTTATTGAATCACTAAAAACCCGATTAAAAATGCTCACGGAGAACAAGGCGTTCAATGCCGCTTTGTTCCTTGTTCCCCGTTTTACTTATTTGAAGTCGACCGTGTTAACCCGTATAGGCCTGATTGAAAGCAAAAATTCTAAAACCGTCACCGCTCAGCGAATTCTCAATGGATTCAAATGATTTTTTGTCAGTCTACTGGCACACATATCTAGTTTCAAGAAGTGAACAGAGGAACGCGGAAATATTCATGTGGTCGGAGTTATTCCGGTGGATCACTGGGTCAGGTCGGGTGAAAAGAACAGCAAATTTGAAGGAATTCGCATCAAACAAAGGCAATTAATTCTAAATACAATTGTGTAGCCGATAGATCAAATTATTTATTCTGATGCTTCCTTGTCAGCATAGCTTAAGAATCTAATTAATATCGGAACAAGACTCAACACCATCCAAATGTCCCTCATTACGTAGCATCACTTCGACCACCTGTGCATACAAGCATGCTCCAATAGCGACTTGGTTCAGCGACATCCCATCTATCACATAATTATAAATGTCAATTGATTGATCCTCAATAATTATTTTCGTTTGATTTAGCAGGTCATGCATCTGGAATAAAGAAATAGAACGTTAGGTACTGTTTGATTACTGAGCTATGAAAATATGCTTTACTTCCATTAAGCACTCCTCAACCGGTACGTTATCCTCAAACTTTTCAGCAAAAGTTGCACAATTTATGTACGTTTCCGTGATGAATTCGATAGCTTTGTCTACCGAATCCAAAACTGTGTCGACACGACGAAAAGCTTTATTCATTTCTGCAGCAAAATCCACGCATCCATAGTATCTATCCACGGAATATAGAACTCGTTCATTGAACCCATGGAAGTACCTTGCTACACAATCGAAACGAGCCTTTCTGTTTAAGAATAGTTCTAAAGGATACTCTCGCAGAAAACCATCCGTTTCCACCGTCGAGTTTGTGACTCCTTCTGCAGCTTCTTTTACCAGTTCCACCCAATAATCCATCAGCTCGTGCATTTCACCATGCAACACTGTCGTTTCATTGTCAAGAAAATCGAAGAAATCGTACACCATCGCAACGGTTGGGTACTCATCCAAAGCCATGACAACTCTTTCGGGGATCATTTCCGTCAACTTTCTATACAACTCCGCCCACTTTGTGAAATACTTTGTGAAGGTCCCATCCAACTCCGCCGTAACAGTTTCGTTCACACGTTTCAACTGCCCCAAAATACTTCCGCTGATCTGTTTTGAACGTTCCTCGAAGACATCACTTTTCAATCCAACAGACACAATCGCGATACCCTTCAAGGTGTCATCGAGCTTGCGTCTGTAGACGGAAGCCTCGAGTTGCACCGCTTCCAAGCTCTCTTCCACCTGTTCAACTGCATTCGACGAAATTAGCCCACACAGTTCACGCACCCTCAGGAGCAACGGTTTGGCGACCCATTCGAAAATCATATTGGTGCTGTCCAGCGAACGCAGATCAGCAACTCTTTCGCAATCATGAATGGCATTTGTCAAGTCGTGATCGATTAGCATCAGCACCCTCAATATCGCTTCGATGCTGTTCTGGTTCAGCGCCAAGAACTCATCCATGACGTCTTGCACCTGGTGGTCGGTTCGGTGATCTACCGGGTGATTGCCGGGAATCACATGCTGAAGCGTTTGCATTTCGTGCATGAGGGAGTCCTTCAGTTCCATCACTTTCGGCGGCAGGTTGGCCCATGATGCTGCCTAAAAATAGAAAAAGATTTTTAATTTGGTGGTATAAGGATTTGGAAGAAAGTACCCAGAAAAGAGGACATATTGAAATTGTGAATTTCCAGTTGATCATTCCGTGAAGTAGGAACAACGGATGAAATCGAAATGCAACGATAACGGTAGTCAACTGCATCGTGAATAGCACCTGTCATCTTCCGAGTATGACTGCTCGAAAGTATCAATTAGTGTACGACTGATTATAGCGTTTGGTTTGAGTGTGGGACGCCCATATTTTGAGTTGGGGAAATACTGCGAAATCATCGTTCATTGTTTTATGTAGTTTCAGCGGCATTTACCTGAGGAGCATTCTCCATGCATAACTGAAATCAAATCAAAATATTTTCATTCCTACATTCCATTTTCACCTCTATGACTTTGCAAACCCAATCATCAATCATCAGCACTTTACGTTAAAGTTGTCATACTCTGTATTTCCTGCCACAACAGGGTTTTCTGCTATACGAGAATTATCATCGTCACAAGTGCTCCAATATTAATAATGTCTTCAAAAACTTCAATCACATCCCCATCAAGCACAAACATTAGCATCAACATGACTAGGACTCCCAATTTCTAAACAGTTAACTCTCTCTTACTCGATATTCTGTATCTTGATATCGAGATAGAGAACCATAGTAAAAGTTGGTTTTCATGGCTAACTCGATGGTCCCTTGGATCGTAGTTGCATTGGTTTTGTGTTCTGTAACTCGATACCTCCCCAACTCGATAGTCCCTACAATATCGAGTTAGAGGGAGAGTTGACTGTACATGAAACCATGTACTTCGTTTTGAAAGAATTAATATCCATCTATTTATTAATTTCAAAGCCGCGTTTGACACGGTAACGGCCTTCCCTAGCCGAGTGGTAAGAGTCCGCGGCTACAAAGAAAAACCATGCTGAAGGTGTTTGGGTTCGATTTCCAGTCGATCCACAATCTTTTCGTAATGGAAATTTCCTTGACTTCCCTGGGCATAGAGTATCATCGTACTTGCCACATGATAAATAAATCCAAAAAAGGCCACTTTGGGAAAAAAAAGCACTCAGTTGATAACTGTGGAAGCGCTCATAAGAACACTAAGCTGCGGAGCAGGCTCTGTCTCAGTGAGGACGTAATACCAAGAAGAGGGAGAATCAAAATGTTGTTCCATAGTTTAACGTAAAAACAATACTAAACAAGTTTAAATCAATTATTGGCACACCGAACAGCTAACTGTTAGACTTTGCGAATAAACAATTTTGTTTACAATTATCAGAAAATTCTATCCATTAAAGTTTTCGATAGACCTGAAGTTTTTTACTTGAGAAATTTATGGCGAAATCCCCTGATGGATTAACAACAGACCATATTTGAAAAAAAAAAAAAAAATTATGTTTATGCTCTATATAAAATATAAGGTCCTGGACGAATCCTAGGGAAAACTAATGAAGAACCAGCAAAAATACTTGTAGAACTAGAAAGAAACTCGCAGAAATCACTCCTGAAAATGTGTATGATTTATAGGAAACAATATGTAAGAAGAAACGATGGAGATTTTTTGCTGGACTTTTGGGAGCTCTAAGAGGAATATCTATAGTGGAAAAAACTCCCATTAGCTCTCCATTTTTTCCAGCACACACAATGCATATTTGCTGATTAAAATAAAACAATAATACTATCAGGATCATTAATATCAATACTATCAATAATCGTAACTCGATCGGGGATGAATAACTGAACCAGTTATTGACTTGGTTATCATGTTATTTCACAAGTAAATTGTTGTTTTATTTTTTTGTTAATACAATTCCTGATTCATCAAAAGTAATTGCACAGTTAATGATTATCACTAAAATACACATCTAATAAGCGAAAAAATGCATAAGCCAAAATGAAAACTCCTAAAACATTATGATATGAGCGTGTTTTTAGGAAACCATTGAATAGATATTGAGATAACGTAAAAATGTATATTTGATAACCGAAATTTATAACAGACAGGCCGCTAAAAAACGCTATTTTGGTTGCTAATGCTACAGTTTGTAAGCTTTTTCTCCCCACAAACTTAAAGTACCGAAATCCGGGGGCAAATTGATCACTATTTCACAACTTTTTTGTCATGTTATCCTTCGGAATTCTAATATTTTCAAATTTATTACGGTAAAATCAGTACATCAATGATCTCTTTTAGTTTATGTAATCGTTTTTTCATGATATAAAATTTAACATTTCATAGAATTAGTTTTAATATCAAAAACCAAAAATGACACATTGCGGCGAAATTGGTCACTATATAATAAAGCATATTTTGAAATGTTAAATTTCCCTTTCTACTAAATTTGGGTCTCCTGAATCTGAAAATGATGTCAAAATTCTTACATCTCGTGAATATCATAATTTTATTGCAAAATTAAATTTTGTAAATCTGTATGATCCGCCTAAATGTATGCAATTTTCTTTTGAATTAAGCACGTTATTCAGCAATAAACGATTTTATGAGCAAAAAACTATTCATATGCTGTACGATTTCAAAAATGAGTGTAGTAGTTCATACTCAAGCTTAACACTTAAAACTACAAATGAACTTTAACACTTCACTTTTTGCAAAAAAAAAAATAAAATACTAAAATCACTAAGGTGAGCAAATACCTTTAAACTCTAATATGTGTTGCTTATCTTGACAGATAGGCCTATTTCGTCTGCGACTTACAGACTTCTTCAGTGTCGAGTGCTCGACTTGAAGAGAACATCGCATGGATCTATTATTTATACTAGAAAAAGTGTGTGGGTATGTTAGAACTAGATTCTACCTGTAATCGTATACAGGAGGTCATTTTTTAATTGTGTACCTAATCAAATGAAAGGATTGTCAAAATTACAAACTCCTGCTTGTTTGGCAGGTGGTCAATCAATGTGTTTATGTATTGTGTATGTGAAGGTTAGGTATAAGTCTAAACAGCCAAGAGTACCCATTTCCTTGATCTTTGTTTAGTAATTTATTGTGGTTTTGTTTGAAAATTTCTATGCTTTCCGCTACGTCAAGCTTCCAAGGATTTGAAATATGTCGTAAGAGTTTGATATTTTTTGTGTTAAGGAAATGTTGTTCATTGTAAATATGTTCTGCAACTTTTGATTTGAAATGGTGTACATGTCCTTTTTCTGTGTCTTTGTGTGCTTTAGTAACTTCTGCTACGTGTTCTTTAAAACGTGTATTGAGAGTCCGTTTTGTTTGTCCTATGTAAATTTTATTGCAGTGGTCGCATGTAATTTGGTAAACGCCTGATTTATATAAACTGTCAATTGGGTCTTTTGTTGAACCTAGGAGAGTTTGGAGTTGGTTGTTTCTACTGGTAAAAACTAACTCGAAACCAAACTTTCGTAGGATTGGGCGTAGCTTTTTTGTTTCATCGTTGTAATTGACGGCTATATGTTTGAGTGTTGGTTGTTCTTGTGTCAGAGTGGTAAGTGAACGTTTGTATTGTTCTCGTGTTCTTTTGTCGATGAGTTGTTGTATTGTTTGTCTTGTGTAACCGTTTAATTGTCCTGTTTCAAAAATGTAGTTAAGTTCCTTTCTTCTACCAGTTTCACTGAGGGGGATTGTTAGCATTCGATGTATCATGTGATTGAAGGAAGACATTTTGTGTTGGTGTGAGTGATTTTATGTGTTTGGAATAATACATCATCAACGTAACGCCACCAGATTTCAGGGAGCTGGTTTTTATCTTCTAATCGTTTCTCTAAATTTGCCATAAAAATCTCACTTAAAAATGGAGAAAGAGGGTTTCCCATTGGGGCTCCATTTAACTGTTTATATGTTTCATCTCTAAAGGAAAAATAGTTTTCTTCCATGCAAAGTTTAGTTAATTTAATGTATGTACGTACTTGTTTTATCCAATCTGTGCCTTCATATTGACTAAGTAGCCAATCTTCTAATAGGCTTATGGCCTCTTTAACAGGAATGCTAGGGAATAAAGATTTGACATCGAAAGAAACCAAAACTTCATCATCGGCTATTTTTAAATTTTCAATTACTTCTGTAAAATGTTTGGAATTTTTAACTGTTTTACTATGAAACTGTTTTGGAAAATTTTGGAATTTTTGGACTAAATACTTTGCAATCTTGTGGGTGGGTGATCCAATAGCTGAAACAATCTCACGCATTTCATTACCAGGTTTATGAACTTTAGGAAGTCCTTTAATTCTTGGTAATGAAGGGTTAGATTCTTTCAGAGAGTTTACAACATTACCCAAAACCGGTTTTGCTTTTAACGCTTTGTCAACACGTCTTATCATTCCTGGAAGAGGAGCCCCAATGGGAAACCCTCTTTCTCCATTTTTAAGTGAGATTTTTATGGCAAATATAGAGAAACGATTAATAAATTGTTGTAAAGGAACACTCATCACTTACATTTGAAATCTATAGAAAACCAACTAACACTCAACGTATTATTCCAAACACATCAAATCACTCACACCAACACAAAATGTCTTCCTTCAATCACATGATACATCGAATGCTAACAATCCCCCTCAGTGAAACTGGTAGAAGAAAGGAACTTAACTACATTTTTGAAACAGGACAATTAAACGGTTACACAAGACAAACAATACAACAACTCATCGACAAAAGAACACGAGAACAATACAAACGTTCACTTACCACTCTGACACAAGAACAACCAACACTCAAACATATAGCCGTCAATTACAACGATGAAACAAAAAAGCTACGCCCAATCCTACGAGAGTTTGGTTTCGAGTTAGTTTTTACCAGTAGAAACAACCAACTCCAAACTCTCCTAGGTTCAACAAAAGACCCAATTGACAGTTTATATAAATCAGGTGTTTACCAAATTACATGCGACCACTGCAATAAAATTTACATAGGACAAACAAAACGGACTCTCAATACACGTTTTAAAGAACACGTAGCAGAAGTTACTAAAGCACACAAAGACACAGAAAAAGGACATGTACACCATTTCAAATCAAAAGTTGCAGAACATATTTACAATGAACAACATTTCCTTAACACAAAAAATATCAAACTCTTACGACATATTTCAAATCCTTGGAAGCGTGACGTAGCGGAAAGCATAGAAATTTTCAAACAAAACCACAATAAATTACTAAACAAAGATCAAGGAAATGGGTACTCTTGGCTGTTTAGACTTATACCTAACCTTCACATACACAATACATAAACACATTGATTGACCACCTGCCAAACTAGCAGGAATTTGTAATTTTGACAATCCTTTCATTTGATTAGGTACACAATTAAAAAATGACCTCCTGTATACGATTACAGGTAGAATCTAGTTCTAACATACCCACACACTTTTTCTAGTATAAATAATAGATCCATGCGATGTTCTCTTCAAGTCGAGCACTCGACACTGAAGAAGTCTGTAAGTCGCAGACGAAATAGGCCTATCTGTCAAGATAAGCAACACATATTATAGTTTAAAGGTATTTGCTCACCTTAGTGATTTTAGTATTTATTTTTTTTTGCAAAAAGTGAAGTGTTAAAGTTCATTTGTAGTTTTAAACATACTCTAATAATCCATCCCAAACTTTAATATAAAAAAGTGTAGTTAACACTTAAATTTTGCAAACAGGCTTAGCACCAGCGGATTGTTTAGTAGCAAAATTTCCAACAGTATTGCTTACACCATCAAAAACTGTGAATATTTAAATGCAAAACTGTCTTTTATATAAATGAAAATTGGAATGTATGTGATGCAAACGAAGTATTAAACATCCTCAAAGGGAAATGCTATTAGGTGTCGACCTGATCAAATTCACCCCAGTGCACAATTGTCGGGCTCCATATAAAGGGGCGGCTAAAACTACCAAAAACTATCTTGAGTTTTTATGTTTTTTATCATTTTAAAATATACCTCATGTATTATATTATTATGATCCTTGATTGAAATTGATGACTTTTCTAATGGGGGGCTGAAGTCAAAAAAATCAAAAATGTTATTTTAAAATAAAGCACTAAATTCATATTTAAGGAATACAATATTTCCCCGAAGTCTGAAAACTTATGGTCCAACACTTTTATCGAGCATGAAGATGGAAAAATTGGTTAAAATTTTAGTACTATTCAATATTACACTTGGGTAATTTTAATGATTTTGAACATGAAAAACAACTCTTGTCGCGTCATGTCGCCGCCATTTCGAATATTGCACATCAAAAAGCATCCCTAGATCTAACAAAAAACGGTTAAATTTGTTGCAGAAATTTGCTGATATGTAAGTTACACAGTTAAAAATAATGAAGATTACACGTCATGTAAACTTCATTTATGCGATGTAAACATGACGTCATGTAAATTTAAGTCTGAAATCATGTAAAAATGGGTTATATGTCATGTAATCACACAGAATCCTGATGGGTTACATGACATATAATTGAAGTTTACATGACATATCATGTAAATATCCATGATTTTCCACGCTCCAATTATGTGCATTACATGTCTCAGAAATATACACGTTTCGTTCGAACTGTGTAGAGCTATTTGAATAATCCTGTATTTTCCATATATTTTTCCGATATTTTTCATACAAAGTTTATTTAAAACATATTTATCCACTCTTCATACACATTTTGATCAAACTTGATCAAATACAAACAAAAGTTGTGTTTTCAGCCAATTTAATTGCATTTTTAATAAAAAAAAAAATGAAATAAAAAACCGATTTGAATAAGTTACGTAATATTTGAATAACCCTTTCTGAAAGAATTAAAACGTCAGGTAACATATTCAGATTACATATATAATCAACTTATGTGATAAAACTAATTTTGGCCAAACTTCATTTTTTCCGACCATTGTGCAGTGATCAATTTGCCCCCGGATTACGGTACAATGAGACATTGAGCATATAGGTATCATACCATAATAAAATATTAGTATCTAAAGCAGTTAATCGATCGCCGTTTCCAGACATATCCTTAGCCGGTCCAAAATACATAGGGAGCCGGACCCCATTCTTGGCCACTCTTGGCTCATATTTGGCAACAATATGCGTCGTACTACAGCGCATCTTACTGCAAAGTTTCAGACAATTCGGCCAAGAAAAACCTCCCATGCCAAAGTGAATCATGGAAGTGCCTAAGTGGTTCTGCACCCTAATTAACCCTAATTAATGATCAAGTTGTAGGCAATTCCCGCCTAAGGTTATAAGGTTTTGACGCTTTGAAGTTTATATGTACCGTAATCCGGGGTAACATTGATCATTTTTTTTAGTTTTTCTTAAATTTTTCATTTCACAATACAAATGTTACAAGTTTCATATTTTTAAAACAAGTACTGGCACCCACCGCTCCTAACTATGTACTTTATTTTGTTTTTCGAAAGATTTAAACATGTTTAAATAAATGTTTTAAGTGATATTTTGATTCAGCTGATATGGGGTAACATTGATCACCCAAGTAAACAACGTTCGCTAATATTGGAAATGTCGTTACTTACTAAAATCAGGGCCCCTGAAGCCAAACTCTTACAAGTCATTTACTTTTTGAGTTATTTCAAAATTAAAAACACCTTGAACCGCGTAATACGCCTAAAAGTAGGCAATTTCCTCAGGAAATTCTACATTCGTAATATTATTTAGTTAATGTTGCCTAAATGAATAAACTTATGAAAGATTTGACAACGGAATCGTTATCGGCGATGCCATTTTTAGTAACACCCGCATTTTCCTTGATCACATCGTCTGCAGAACTCATGTGAGACATGAATTTTCGGTAATGTCAGTGAAAATGATAGAAATCATTGTTTCAAAAAGTTGACAAATTTGCACATGAACTAAACGCAATTTTGGCAAAAACCTTAATTATCATTAGCTTATGAATATACGAAAGAGAGGCACCATTCATGGTCCGAAAATGCCTCATCAATAAATCTTTATTTGAACGTTTAACAAGATGAGTCATCCCGATCAATGTTACCCCGGATTACGGTACACGACGGAACACGTGTCAGATGTACAAATTGAAATTGAAACTGCGGAAAGAAACCACGTGCTCAGGTTGGGATCGAACCCATGACTCCCTATTCGCTAGATGAACGAAATTTGACTCTAGTAGGGTGTCGGTACCAATGGTTGTGATGTACCAGTAGATTGGACTATGGAATAAAACGAACATTTTCCGATAAAAACGACATGTGCTATTTTTGGTGGATAGATTGTCTCTAATTTAATCGATTTGCCAAATTTCAGCTTTTTATTTTATCAAAAAGTCATATAAATAATTTAATTTATGCAAAAAATTTGCTCCCTTGCACCAGTAGTTGCCGTCGTGTTCCAGTAGTGGATCAACGGATGGAAGCAGTTTTAAAAAATGGAAAAATGAAGAAAAGCCCCAGAGATGATCTCTATGCTTCATTCGAAAGATATTAATTGCTGTTACGAGGGAAAAATGTTAAACCTATGTAAAAAATTACCATTTTGTTTAAAATTCCTTGTATCATTCCCGAACGCCTACTACTGGAGCATTAGCGAAACTACTGGAACACGTGTACCAATAGTGGCTCAAGCAATTTTATGTTAAAAAATTAGTTTTATCACTCTTTTTATATTTTTTCCATATAGTAGAGGTTGAAATCTTTCTGTTGACGCCAAAAGATCTCTGTTAAAGCTTTTTGTTATTTTGTTATGATTTTTTATAGCTTGGGTAGTCCACTAATGGCACCGGCACCCTATTTTGATTTTAATCAAGATGTTATTCAAGTTTCATAAACCACATTGTTCATGGGCCTTTCTTAACCGAGCGGTTAGAGTCCGTGGCTACAAAGCAAAGTCATGCTGAAGGTGTCTGGGTTCGTTTCCTGGTCGGTTCAGGATCTTTTCGTACTGGAAATTTCCTTGACTTCCCTGGGCATAGACTATAATCGTACTTGCCACACGCAGGCTTGATAGAAACTCCTCTGCGATGCAAAGCGGAGGCAATTTTGCCGTTTTTCTGAGAAGGAAAAACTAAACTTAAAATTTTCAACACAGATCCTCAAGCGATTCGAGTGAGAGTGCAAACAATTGCGAGGATTTTTTCAGGTACCGTAAAACGGGGTAACTTTGATAATGCGGGTAACTTTGATAATGCGAGACTCTCAACATACTAAGCGAAATAACAAAGTTCCTGTTAATCTGTTAAGCAAAACGAATGCAAAAGTAAAGAGTATTAGTATGACACTTCATGTTAAAGCTATTTCCGTTGGAATCAAGTACATTTGAGGATTTATATGCAAATATGGAAAATTTATGAGATTTTAGCAATTTTGAAATGCTCTCAAACAATCTGTTCTACGATCACTATTTGATGAAGTCATAATGAATTCGTCACTTATACTTGATAGCCTAGTTATAGTAGAACTCGAATTCGGTCTCAAAACTCTTAGCGAATACTATTTTTACAAACTGGGACCATTTTTGTAATCTAAGTCAGAAATTTCCATATAGCGTTAAACGCCTAAACATATGCAACGCCCTACAAATGTTCTGTAATTCATTCAATTTTGTTCGAGTGATGCTCCATTATCAAAGTTACCCCAAAACAGAAAACCGACTTTCGATTCTATGAAAAATTATAAATCCATTAAGAATAAATCTATTGGAAATCTATCAACTGGAATCGATAGTTAGGATACCAGTACTTGTTTTAAAAATATGAATTGAAATTCTTTGAAACAGCATGCATAAATATTCAAGTTTTCTTCGAAAAAACTATCAAAGTTACCCCGTTTTACGGTACCTACACGGAGAAAACGAAAAACACATATTTGAGTTTTTTTTTAACTTACTTTTGAGTTATTTTTCTCTCCCTACTTCATTCGCTCTTTCTATTGTTGTCAGAGAGCGAAGAGCAAAACAACCCAAAAACCGAACCTTTGTGCGTTACCTCAAATTTGAGTAAGTGACATAGTACTGGAAGTTGAGTTATTTGATCTGCCGGTTGAGTGAAAAGAACTTAGCCAGTAGGTATTTTTTCGAATGGCTGCAAATGAAAACAACTTCTACCCCATCAACTCAAAATTAGGTTAACGCACGAACCCCCGGAATTGAGTGGAATGAACTCACTTTTGAGTACTTCATTTTCTCCGTGTAGGTACCGGTAGTGCGCAATGATAATGGTTATCACGCCTACCAAATATTTTTTTCGATTATTGCTTTCATTTATGAGAAATTTGAAGTTTGATGCCTTTCCCCATACAAAATAGAAATTCTTCAAAACTCATCCTCCAAAAAAACTCCTGCAGATCAACTGAGGACAAGAGCAAAGCAGCTAATCCATTGTAGCAGCAAGAATAGGAGAGGACAATGTGCTGCGTAATTAGGGTTTTCAAATTTCCCGGGATTTGATTTCCCGGGAAACGGGAAATAAATTTGCCATTTCCCGGGAAATCCCGGGATCCCGGGAAATTTTCAAAAACGTGAAAATTAAGCAAATTGATGATTTATTTTAATTATTCGTATTTTTGTTATATTTTTTTTTATACCAGTAAACTTGTATGGTACCTACATTTTCTTTTTTAAGTAATTTATTGATGTTTCTCAAAAAAATCACACGATTTCGTTGTGTACGCTAGGTTTCAGAACAACACAAATTATGATATTGAGTCCATGTGGAGATTATTCTTGACACATCGTATGAAGTTCAAATAATATGTACAGGACGGACTCGATTATCCGGAGTTTGTTCTTTGATATTCTTGTTTTTGAGATTTTATGTATAAATTTGAGATAATTTGGTATTGCAACATACAATATGAATGGTTTTGCAGCTTTGGATGTAGGTAAAAAAGGGGATTTGAAGAAGAGGTTTTTTATATGCCGGTCAAAATAATTTCTTCCCAAGACCCCTAATGTTCCTAAAAATAACTTCTGGCTACGCCACTGCATTATACAAACAAAACAACGAAAAAATATAATATTTAAGTTCTTTCAATGCAGATTTTATTTTTTCTTTTAGTGATTCGATTATTATGAAGATTCGATTATCCGAAGTGAAAAAAAAATGATACAACGGATAATCGAGTCCGACCTGTACCAACATTAAATTGAACCTTCCAAACACTAGAATAAAAACCAAATAGAGTATAACGATGGAAAATGTGACGGTTAAATCCATGAAAACTTTATGAGCATACTCAATTCATGGATGATCCCTCGAAAAATCCTGTATTTTGTACAGCATATAATATGTT
The DNA here is from genome assembly GCF_002204515.2 of Aedes aegypti. NCBI lineage: Eukaryota > Metazoa > Arthropoda > Insecta > Diptera > Culicidae > Aedes > Aedes aegypti. Next base: position 112,378,895 of record NC_035109.1, read on the forward strand.
TTGGAAAAAAAACATATCGCCAAAGAGCTATCAATTTTATCAACAACTATTTGATTACAAAAAAAAACAACAAATCAATATCCAAGTATAGCTAGTGATCTAGCAAGATAATTGCATTGGTAAGACTGATATGAAAAGTAAATTATACGATAGTTTAGGTTTGAAAATGGATGGGTCAATCCTTTTTCAATAGAACTACCCGGGAAATACAGAAATCCCGGGAAATACGGGAATCCCGGGAAACAAGAAATCATTTCCCGGGAAACGGGAATCCCGGGAAATCTCATTTCCCGGGAAATGTTCCCGGGATTGAAAACTCTATGCGTAATTGTCGACTCATGCTCATGTTCACTGTTTACCTGCAGTGTTGAATTATCCTATCAATATGCAACCAGCAAAGCTTGAGCACGCATTTAACCTCTTTGCGCTAGTTCGTATACAATCACCCCTCAGTTAAGGGATCACTTCTTACGATAAAAATAGTGTTTTGTGAAATTTATAGCTTTCGGTGGTGATTTAGAGGGGGCCTAAAAACGATGTAGGGTACGTGTACTAGTTATGAACATAATGGTTCCTTATTTCGCCATATGTGATTACTTTCATGCCTTCAAATTTTGAAAATGTTTGTGTGTTGTAGTAGTCAGATTTTAGAAAGTTCTTGATGTTAAAACATTCAAAAAGATTTAAAATGTGAAAGTTATTAAAATTTCACATATGGCCATAACAGGTACACTTTCCCTAGTTGTAGTTTGTACTTACATAACAGTTCTATCATGTGTAGTTTTTTTTTTTCAAATTTGATGTGTGAGATTGAATTTTAATGCGTTTTTATAATTTTGAACCACCCCATTGTAATAGCATAGTTTCATTGGTCATTGTTCAGCTTAGAAGAATTTTCGTTTCGTTTTCTGAAATTTGTTTCTCCTAATCACGTTACATCCTGAAAATTCCCAATTATGTTTTCACATTAATCAGTTCGCTGCGTTTTGATGTCTGCTAATAACACTGTATTTTAAAAGAATTATTTTAAGGTGAAACAGATAGGAAACAATTTCTAAGATTGCATTAAAACTTCAAAGGCGCAAATCTAGCGAACAGAGCATCCAACCACCGTGCTCTTTTTATTTTGGATTTGTGCACTAACAGAAAGCTTAAAATAAGAAGATCAGACACGTTTTCCAACTATTTCTCCAGTTTTGTGCCTTTGGAAACGTGAGTAGGGGCACAAGTCAGCCATTGTGGCGGCCATTTTTGGATTCCGAGATGTTTCACTTTAAAAGAAATTTGATAAGTGGAAAATAAACAAGTCGAAAACTACTCGGCTTCTCCGAATGATTTACTACAAACTTGTATTTCACTCAAACGAAAACGATCATCGTTTGTTAAATCGAACCAAACACTCCGATGAGAGTTCCAGCATCATTCCGAAACTAAATCGTAAATCTTCTTGGCGTAAGTGCGTTTCCATTCTGAAGTATCTTATCAAGTAAATAAGCATCACTTTCAGACTCGTCATTGCGTACCGCTGACCTGAAATATATAATATTTAATTTTGAAGTATGGCGAAAGGCTTTTTTACCAAACGAACTTTTACCTATACAATTTCGTTGACCACCACTGAAAGGTAAATACCCAAATGCATGATGTTCTCCATTTTGTTCATTCAGAAACCGTTCTGGATTAAACTGTTCGCTATCAATTCCCCAAACGGCGGAACTTCGATGTAGGGCAAAGAAGTTGAAGATAAATACAGATCTTTTCGGAAAGCAAACTCCGTCGAGTTCTATCGATTCTGTGGATTCTCGGGCAATGTACGGAGCCACAGGATACAAGCGATGACATTCCTTCAAGAAGGCTTCCATATAGGTGAGTTCGGCCAAAGTTGCGGTCGTGAGAGGATGGATATCGTCCGACAATAAGGACATGATTTCAGCGTAGACTTTCTCCTGGATATCCGGATAAATAGCAAGGAGTAGACAAGCGTAGGAAATGGATCGAGCAGTAGTTTCGCTCCCCTAATTGAATGGAAATATAATAAGGGAGACATCGATTGGAAATGAAACACGTTTGTCTTACCGCAGCCAGCATCGTGTACACATTCTGTATGATTTCGGTGTCCGAGAAGGATCTTCCAAGTGCGCACTCATCCAAAAGTTGATCGATAAAGACCTTTTGAAGTCCTGGTAGCTCCATGTGTACCTTCCGTTTTCTTTCCTTTAAAACCTGATATGAAAACATGAAGAAAGTTTGAATCGTCTGAATTTCAAATATCTCGTTGGTATGACCTTCATTGTGTAATTACTACACTCTTTTCTGCACTGAGTTTCTCGTTCATATAATTGTGTCATCCGATATATTTGTTCTGAGTGAAGATGGACAGAAAGGAACCGATTTGACACAACTTCTGTGATCCTAAAAATCGGAAAACTTGCGTCAAAGGATTCGTCAAGTATTATCAAAAACTTACTTATCCATATTGGACACGAACTTTGCGATTTCCATCTCATCGTTTTCATCGACGCCCATTGTGGTACGGCCAATCATTCTAAGTGTACATGCCGATGTTATGGGAAGAATGTCAATGGTACTACCTTCGTACTGATGTAGTTTATCTACGAGCTGCTTCGAAAATGTTTCGAAGGTGGGAATGAAGTTTTTGAGTATCGATGGTGAAAAAGTAGCATTGAGAGCCTTCCGCTGACTTCGCCAGAGGGATGCTGTAAAGAAAAGATTTTTTCTTTGTTATTTTTTATTACAATTTAGAGCCACAGAAGGTTTTGTTTATAATAAAAGAGTTTAAAAGAGATTAGGCAAATCTGGGCCCGGAATGTACACAGATGAGTCATATGTCATTTGAAAGATCTAAGTAGGACAAGAAAAAGTTTTTATCGGATCAAAAATATCAGTCGTGGGCAGTGAATCAAATTACAGTCGACTCTCCACATCTCGATGTTCTATATCTCGATATCTCTCCCTATGTCGATGATTTCTTCGGTCCCTTCAGTCTGTATACATTTTCTCTCTCCATATCTCGATATCCTCCTTATCTCGATATCTCCATATCTCGATGGGCACCTGTTGATTGTTTGTTCCAAATTTTCTCTCCGTATGTCGATATGACCATAATCAAAGGTGACTAGACTAGATTTTAGGGATTCAAAACAATTTCAGAATGCGAGATGACGTCTGCTTATTTATTATTTTCCTGGCAACGGAGTGATTTTCAATCTAGTGTTCATTAAAAATGTGTTCTTTGTCTCGATCTCTCCGTATCTCGATGGTCCCTTCGATATCGAGATGTGGAGAGGCGACTGTATCATCAAAATAGACGAAAAACAAACAACAAAGCAAGCTCGCTCACAACCGTTTGTCGCAACTGTTGCGGATAAGGACACAATCAAAAGCAAAATTGTCATGACAATCACAGAGAGCAATATTGTTGCAACCTTTTCAACTCGCGATTAATCCGTTATTTCAAACACAAAACCAAATTTGTTTTATGGATGCTGTTTGATAATGTGTCAATGTTCACCAACACGAAGAAAGTTCTCGAAAATTGCAATGCAAAGCCCAGAAAATCGGTTGTAGGACAAAAGGTCGAAGGACAGAAGGTCGAATGACAAAAGGTCGAAGGACAAAAGGTCGAATGGACAAAAGGTCGAAGGGACAAAAGGTCGAAGGGACAAAAGGTCGAATGGAAAAAAAGGTCAAATGGACAAATAGTCGAATGGACAAAAGGTCGAATGGACAAAAGGTCGAATGGACAAAAGGTCGAATGGACGAAAGGTCCAAATTGTACCGTTAGAAGGATTATCGTACACTCAGTTACTAACATTTTAACCACAATATCCTCCCTTCTCATCTGAAGTTTTTCCTTCTTTTAAATGATAGCTGTTCTTCAGAACTATCGTTTGAAGCAATAATTTGTATAAATGCTATTATTTTCCAAACAAAAGATTCATTTTCTGAATGTCGGTTGTTATTATTTTGATACTCCAAAGCATAAAGTAATTATTATTAGCTTTTTATTTGATACATTTTCAATAGAGATTTGTCCTTCTTTTAAACATTGGCTGTTCTTTTGGAGTTATACATTATAGTGATTTTATACTGTTGTAGACACATGTATCGACGATTATTCCTTCTTTTATACATCGGCTGTTCTTCATGCTTTACAGTATTTATGAGCATTTCTAACAAAAAATTTTCCTTCTTTTGAAGTTCTGCTGTTTTAGGGCTATGCATTAGAGTTTTATCTGACTGTTGGTTTCGACTGATTTAACTTAGAGTCAGGGAAAAATAATCATTCTTTTTCTGGAATTAGGTCCCAACTAGGGTAGAGTCTGCTTCTCAGCTACTCTAGCATTTACTGAGAGCTTTTCTGATAATTTTTATTAGGAGATGATCTGCAACCCGAACCGTTAGAAGATAATTCAAGGAATGCAGGTGTGATGTCGCACCACCGACGATCTGAAATCTACCTATGCTCTGAATGGAAGTTTACAGAAAACACATACATTACTCTTGGACTCAGACTCATTTCTCTTCCGAACCAAGTGATGGGTTTACTAGGGGAAGGGGTGGTAAAATGAACACCTTAAAGATATGATCTTGTTTCTGATAGAAAAACGAGGAATATGTATAGTTTTATCGCACAAGATCAAAAACAAGGATATTAGCTAAAGCAGGAACACGAATTCAGACCAAAATAGCCAAATTTTCACATATTTTTATCGCTAGCAAAAAACAATTGAAATGTTCATTTTACCTGCACTATGTGGGTAAAACGAACAGCTGTTGGTGGTAAAATGAACATCATTGAAAAAACGTGAGCAAAACTAATATTTTTAACAATTTTTGCTGCATTCCCGAAAATATATCTATAAATGATTGTAACCCATTCAAAAAGAAATGTGAAAGTTTCAGATTTGACATCACATCACAACGATATTCCCATCACTGAAAAACCTCAAGACATCCGAGCCAAAAGTTACGTCAGCTCCAATTTTCAAACGTGGTTTTCTAAAATCTTAGTTTTCGTTGATATTTTCACTTCAATTGACCTCCGTTTCAATCCGAACACTCGAATTCATGCTCTAAATTGTCCGTGCGTGATAAAAATTCATTGAAATTTGTTTTTATCGGTAAAAGGCACGGTGTTCATTTTACCACCCCTGTTTATTTTACCACCACTTCCCCTACGAGGAGAGGCTATTTCATATAGCACTTTAACATATGCAGCAGAAAAAGCCTAGGTAAACTGCTACTCCTAGCCGCCTTGAAGCTTGTTACAGGGAACCAGCCTCGGCAGAGCGAACCTTCGACTCATGGCGGCACACCATAGGTGCTATAATTCCAGTATAATCTGAATGACACAGGTGCTATAATTCCAGTATAATCTGAATAGCACATCGAATGGCATGCACCTAGATGCACTTAGAGTTACATAATTACCAGGAGAACATAAATGTACTAACGAGTCTCCAACCAAACCGCCTTTCAACGCATCAGAATCGTAGTGTGCTGTGCTAGATTCACAAAAATTCTGGGAGCGCGCGCTAGGGGAGATTCAACACGCTGCGCTGATCGGTGCTACGCTCGCCATCGGTATCCAAGTTGTAATACAACTGCTCAGTAACGAAGAGTCTCTACAGCTATTTTTACCTTATTATGCAGGTGTCTAGATGGTTTACATGATACGGTCGAAGACGCACGATTCGGAAGCTACAATTTCGAATCTCGTTTTAAAATTTTGTCTTCACATCAATTATTGTGCTGTTTTTGAACAACGCATGTGACGAAGCGCATGAGACCTTAAAAAAAGCGAGGAACACCAACATAGGTCTCAAAATTTACAGTGCACGGGTGAGCATGAAAGGAATGTGGCTCTTGCACATAAGGCTACAGCACGTACACAGTAACTCTGGATGCACTACGACCTGAAAAGCCTAACAAAATTTCACCCCGAAAGAATCGTTGACCAGTTGAATTGAATTTCCCTCAGTATGGTCCTTCTGAAAATATGCGCGTATTCGTCACGTCTTGTTTAGCTGTAGCGCTTGTGATAACTTGCTTTTTTATCTAAAGAGCATAGCCTTTTGTTCTTCCTAAATTGTTGTCCATTCGACCATTTTTGTCATTCGACCTTTTGTCCATTCGACCTTCTGTCATTCGACCTTTTGTCATTCGACCTTTTGTCTTTCGACCTTTTGTCATAGATTCCAGAAAATCTTTGTCATATTCGGTTCAAGTGATGATAAACTCATGTTGCGGAATAAAATTGTTGCAACAAGAATAGGAGGTGACAATGTCTTTGTTGCTGCGTGTTGGGTGACAATTGATTCACTGGTCGTTGGAGAAAAAAGTTATTCCGCATGGTTTGAGATGGATTTTAGATGTATTTTATGTTTTTGTTTCATTTTTAATCGATTAAAAATGAAAATATAATTTTTTTCTGCACCTATGTACATGATGATGAAAAGCTCTATGTTTTAAAGAAGTGATTCAAGACTTTGATTCAGAGATGAGAATATTACACAATGATGTTAGACCGTAATAACATTAAAATCGTTTTAAAATACTTATGTATATTAAGGGTATGCGAAATACCGAATGATTCCGTCAAATACGCTTCGAAACGAAATTCCGCGGAATTCCACGGAACTCGCACAGGCGAAATTTGTATTTTGCTATTTCGTTTCGTTTCGCCAAATTGTTAAAATATTTCCACGGAAAATTGAAAACAAACGGAATTTCGCGAAATTCGAGTTTAATTTCGAACAAAAAAAGCAAAGCGTTCGCTTCTACTCCTAGCAGCTACAGTCAAAAATGAGTCCGTATCATGGATCAAATCGACTCCTATCATGGATCAGAACACTATAACAGCAAATTATCTGCGAGGCAAACGAATGGTGTGCTAGTGAAAGCATACGTTTTGGCGTCTCTTTAGGAATCGTCTTATCTTAGATTCATAACTGTGGTATGGGTTCTCGATTGGTTACTCGATGGCCAATCGATCAAGTGTTCAGCTTGAACCGCTGTCGGGTTCGTTAGATTTGTGCTCTTGAAATTCTGAGGTATGCCTTCGATTTATATCCACCTTGAACAAGGAAGATGCATACATTATTTTATATCAAAAAATGAATCTAGGTTTATTCACGCTGTACCACACCACCAACTCCTCTCTCCTCTTATAACGTGACATAATTTCCTCACGACCCCCAATTGAAAAAAATGCGAATATTGATAATATATTATTATTAGAATTGAAATTTGGCCGCAAGGCAAAGGTCTTAACCTTTTCAATACCGACATCAAGTTTCAAAATTCTCTAGTTTCGCCATCGTTTGATCGATTTTGATTATTTGTTTTAGTAATAATCACAAATCAGTTATAAATTTGATTCATGCTTTGCATGTACCATCAAAATTGGTTCCGGATTTAGATTCAAGTTTGGTGGGGTACCTAGGGTATTTCACAATAGAAAAGCGCAAATTTATTTTTTCGATTTTCGCACATCTAAATCTTGAGAAAAAAAATAAGCCAAACATTAAATTTAGCTCATTGAAATACGGATTATCTGAACGAACATGGGCGAACTTGTCAATCTCATTTGCGGTTCCTCTATGCTATGTAGTCCAGGTTCAAAACTTTTTTTTTCGAAATTTCCAAATATTTTTTAAAATACTCTCGAGGTTCAAAATTTAGAGAAAATGTAATTTTGTAGTCAGTTTTAAACAAAGAATGTGCAAATGAGATAATATCAACAATCCTTAATTCTTCCAGAAATCGTCCAGAAATTCCTTCACAGATTTTGGAATAGGATCATTTCTCCATTATTTGCTCTACAAAATAATAGAAATACCTTCAGTATTTTCTACAAGGTTTACTTTAAAAGTTAGCATTCATCCAGATTTGATCCCTCCAAGAATTAATTCACAGTTTATGCAAGGCTTTTCTAGAAAATTTATTAGGAACTTATAAATTAACCCCAACAGGCAATCCTGGTTAAGTTGCTATCGCAATATCTTAGTTAGAGTTTATTACTTTTGCAGTTCTTTTAAATTTATCTTGATTGATTTTTTAGGTATGTGTTGATGGATTTTTCTTAAATTTAAATATAATTCAATACTCCAGCAAATACTAAAGCAAATATTCCAGTGATTCCTGTGTTCTACTTATTTTTCTTCTTCTTTATGGCGCTATGTTTCACCTGGGACAGAGTCTGCTTCTCAGTTTAGTGATTTCATGATCAAGCCCGTTTTGTCCGTTTCGTGATTCACGACATTTGCGCGAGTTAACTCCGTTGCATCCGGATTTGACAACTTGATCAAATTTGATCCGATTTGATCGCACTGATTACACCTTGCTTTCCGAGCCGGGCAGTTTGGCGAATTTGAATAGTGTCTGTAAGCACCACATCGACCGCACTCCGCCCGAGTACGTTCTTGCCGCCTCCCTCTGTTGAATTCAAATTTGGTTATTTCATTACTCCTCATTCGTGGTCTTGATGTCCACTCTTTTTAACACTGCCGCAACAGATTCAGAAGCGATTTCGATTTCTCTTTTTGCTTGTTGAGAATCTTTCGGTTGACAGTATAGCTTATTATTTCATCCAGATCCATCACGTCTTCCAAACCTTTATCGCGCACACGTTCATCAAGTTCCCCCCCGTGACTTGCTGGAGAATCTTCTTCGCTTCTCTGTCTTTAAATTCGTATCGCGCAGCTTGCGAACGAAGACGCAGCTGAAAATTGTTGAGTTTTCGTCACTGCCCTGCTTCATAGAACGAAACACTTCCAGTTCGATGCGTTCATTTCGCTTACCGACAAAAAAAATTCAGTCTTATGACTGCAATATCGTACTCTGGCACTTCTTGAGGGATTTCCTCGTTGCAGTCCACGGCCACCGACAGTCAACAGTAGCACCAACTTATTGTGTTGTTCTTCCACATCTTGCAATTCCAAAAGTAGCTCAAATGCTCGATGCCACTCTTCCCAGAGAGCGCTTCGGTTATCCGGACTTGCTTTTCCATCATTTCTGCTCTAAAACCTACGGTTGAACTAGCATCCTCCATTTTCTCTATGGACTTTTTTTCCGGTCTCGCCATACCCTTCAGAGTAAACTGGTCTGGCTATTTCTTCTAGCTTCATTTTATCGCAAATGCTTGTTTTATTCCACTTGTAGTCAAACTTCATTTATAAACAATCCAAGCCGGTCGTATCAAACAGAGTCAAACTTCATAGCTTCCAAATTTGCACTGCATGTTCAATAACTTCAAAATAAAATTTTATCTCATCGTACCGGCTGCGCAAATTGTAGCGTTGTAGCCCGACCCAACACTCGATATCTCTTATCTACTTCAATGCTCTATCGCGAATGCCGTCCAATATTACTAGCAGCCGGGCCCGAGATCGTGTCTAATTATCACACCAATACTTATATTGACTAACCAGGGATGTAGTCAGGAATTAATACTCAATATTTGATGCATGACTCTACATACATCTTCTTCTTCTTTGCATTACGTCCTCACAGTGACAGAGCCTGCTTCTCAGCTTATTGTTAAATGAGCACTTACAATTAAATTCGAAAAATTTTCACAATCATTAGAGAGTTATATCACAATTTAATGTTGAAAAAAAAAATATTCTAAAAGTGCATTCCTCGCGCTGCTGAGAAATAGTATGCCAAGAAACAGTGAAAGACAATTAGATGAAAAAGCTGATGTGTTGAGTATTATGCTGAAAGAGAACGTAAACAGACTTGTAGTTGTAAGGAGCATAAAATGTAATAGCAGAAAAAATGGTACCGTAAAACGGGGTAACTTTGATTGTTTTTTAGAAGAAAACATGAATATTTAGGCATGCTGATTCTAAGAATTATAATTTATATTTTTAAAACAAGTACTGGTATGCTAACTATCGATTGCAGTTGATACATTGCTAAAAGATTTAATCTGAATGGATATATAATTTTTCATATAATTGAAAGTCGGTTTTCTGTTTTGGGGTAACTTTGAAAATGGAGTATAAATCGAACAAAATTGAATCAATTACGGAACATTTATAGGGCGTTGCATACCTCTAGGCGTTTAACGCTATATGGAAATTTCTCACTTAGATTACAAAAATGGTCCCACTTTGTAAAAAAAAGTTTTCGATAAGAGATTTGAGACCGCATTCATGTTCTACTACAACTAGGCTATCAAGGATAGGCGACAAACTCATTATGACTTCATCAATTAGTGATCGTAGAATAGATTGTTTGTGAACGTTTCAAAAATGCTAAAATGTTATAAATTTTGATATTTGCATATAAATCCTGAAATGTACTTCATTCCAACGAAAATAGCTTTGACATGAAGTGTCATACTAATACTGTTTACTTTTGCATTCGTTTTGCTTATCTGATTAACAGGAACTTTGTTATTTCGTTAAATATGTCGTGGGTCTCACACTATCAAAGTTACCCCGTTTTACGGTACACAGTAGAATTGAAAACATTACAAGAAGCAAGAGATGAAGCGTACAAGAAAGCCAGTGCTAGTTGGAATGAAGTCGATTGGCAACGATACAAAGTTTTGAGAAATGAGTACCTTTAATTCTGGTGAAATTGATCAGTTTTCAACGTTTTTCTGATCTGTTTCCTATAATGTTGTCAATTTCAATCAACTGAATGCAGGAAAACAAGTACGACGGTGAGCCTTATTGGCCCATGTAACGAAATTTTCTAACAAATGTGATTTTGGTGCTAAAAATTATCTTTAAAATAAAAAATCGGGGGAATTATTGTTAGTTTTGAAAACAACTCTACTTACTAAATTTGGGCTCCCTGAATCCGAATATGGTTGCCAAATTCTAAACAATGCAATATTAACGGAGATAATTCATATTTAAATTTCAAAAGTACCGCGTAAAACGCCTATGTGGGCAATTTCTAAAGGAATTACGAACTAACAGAAATTCTATTATTTTAACCAAATGAGCGAATTGGTACGAATTTCGATGATAAAATCTGTTTTGGGGAAATAATTTAAGCATCCTCTAAAATTTTCACGCTGACACCATGTTCATATCCTTGTTTAGAACTAGAAGTTTATGGAAGTCTGTCAGTACCACACCTTACATGACTCTGCATTTTCACATTATTTTCATAGAAATAAGCATTCTTCAACTCCTAAAACTTCACAACACACTATTTGACCATTGCTAAGACTAACAACGTTCGTTTACTACAGTTAACATTGATATCGGTGATCTATTAGTAAGAAATAAAATCGTGTGACACGGTGATCAATTTCACCCGAATTTACGGTATACACACGATCTTTACTGTAGCGCCTGTATTGAGAAATGCTTGATGGTCCGAATTAAAACAGGGCCCGAATTGGACCAGCTTCCTCTATCAAAAATAATTTTAAGAAATCAAAAATTGAAGTTTTAGATTCCGGGGTAAAGTTGATTTATTACTTTGATAGGTTTCCAAAACTAAAGAGATATACTATTCACTAAATATGGAATCACTGAATTTGAATCAAGTCTCAAAAATTTTACAACTTGCTGGTAAATCGGTATATTTATGAATTTCATTTTGTGATTTATAGAATAAACCACATTGAACGCCTAAATGTAGGACATTTCCATTGGAATTGGCATCCTGTTCACGAAAAGAGCATTTTTTTCACTTGAAATGATTTTTTTTTTTCAACTCATATTTGAAAGTGGGTTAAGAAAACATATCTGGATGAATGCGACAGTTTATTTAAGTGGTGTCTTCATATGGCCTTAGAAATAGTTGATTGTTTGTAGAAGAACCCTTCAACAGATCATAATACATTTCTTTAAAATTCTGTTTTTCCATGGTGTAATTATTTTCAATGTCAAACCAAATTAGGCAAAATGAAGTACAGGTACTAGACAATGCAACAACACAGAAATGTTGATAATTGAAATCGAATTTTAGCTCCCTTGACTGATTGTACAGGTGGCTACGGAAATGATCAACTTCTCCCCACTGATCAACTACACCCCGAATTACGGTACCCAAAGATCAATTTATTACAATGGAATAAGGATTTTTAATGAATTACCAGTTGAAATAAGAAATGCAAGATGCGCCACAGAATTCAAAAGAAATTGTGTAACGTGGATTAAACTTAAGTATAGATAAGGAAATTCTTGATATTGTATGTGTTTATTATTGTATATTAATGTTATTAGCAAAAGGTAAATAAATTGATTATTATTATTATTTATTATTACTTCCATAGTTATTAACTGAGAGCTTTCTTTGCCACAGTTTCCATTTTCGCATTCGTATATCGTGCGGACTCTAACCACTCGACTAAGGAAGGCCCCATAATCTATCACTGCTCGATGCCATTCAACAGCTCAGGAATCATAAAGCTGTTGGAAAGAATGGCATCATAGTTGAACTCATCAAGATGGGCCCAAGGAAGATGGCCATTTGTCTGCACCAATTGACAGGTACAATATGGAAAACAGAACCACTATCGGATGAAAGGGTAATATGCCCCAGCTGCAAGCTTAACATGCATTTGAAGATGTATATGTAAAATAGAAAATTTTCTCTTTGTACATGATATTCTTGTACACTTTTCTTCCATGTGTAAAAGCTAGAAATGGTTTCACCCACTTTTATTGCTACAATCATACATAATCAAAAACATACAAAATATTGTGTGCAATATTAGATACCAGCTTCACTACACTAATGTTTTCACTTTTTTTTTTATTTACTTACTTTTGGCTGCCCACAGGCCCTGATCGATACGAGAGAACCGATAAAAGAAGGGCTTTTCCAGGCATGCTCTACTGGTCAACACTTTGCGGATAAATTCAGGGTGACTGACTCCGACTACAGGCCGTATCCCGAACCACAGCAGAAACAAGCGATCATGCTGAGCGAACATAGAATTCATCTGATCGAACAACTGTTCTCCGGTTTTCCCAAGGAAGAGAAAAACATTCCCTACGAGAGGGTACCATGGTCGCACGTAAGGTATACTACGAAACTGTATCAAGGGTTTTACTAATTTTATGAACACAAGAACTATTGATAATAAGATTAAGAATTCAGTAATCAACATGGCGCAACCGAACGGATTTCGAGCTCTGATGTTCTCGCGAAAAAGCTCTCTTGAGTACTGTTAATATGTTTCACCGAATGAGAATCCATTGGATAAAGTTCACAATTGCGTGCTTGATTAATGCAATTGGAACATTATCTGATTTCGTCTGCCACGTAGTAGAAATCACGTGCGATACATATTCAAATCAACATCACGGAAATTTTCTTTCACTCTAAAGCATCGTGCAGATAATCAACAAAGTTGTTGTTCACTTTATTATGCATGGGATGTCCCCTTCCACGTGTAGTTTCCTGCAAACAAAGACGCATCGACTGCTACAGCAGTCGGCTGAGCAGCAATTCGATTTGCAAGCCCTTATTAGCACCTCGCTTCGCTAAATAAGTGCTCGTGTTCATCGAAGGGTGGTGGCTGAATTTTAATTCCCACTAGGCAATGGTGGTGAACCTATGCGTCTGTTTTGATCGTTTATCACAGCAGAACTATCGAATTAGCAACGGCCAAGTTCCGAAACGGTTCGGATTACTTTTTTCCGATTACCGAGCGTTGAACACATTTCCGCACATATGTTTGAGCGGAACAACCATTATATCTAGAAAATATCTATGTTTAAGATGAATGTCCTCAGGTCAGTTTAACCGACCTTCACGCCGAGTTTTTCAACCGGAGTAAGTGTAAAATTGCAACCATACCGAACCGTATCGTTTACCTTGATCAGCAGTTCCGAACCATTCTAGAAGAATACATTTCAACGGCCCTTGTCAGCGCTACTGGTGGCATTGATCTAATCGCAGCGCAGATCTTTGATGGTGAAAATTCCGCAACGAAACTGGAAAAACCACTCAACGCAAGAAGGATGATTGCGTAATCCTGTGCACTCCAATGGCTCAAAAAGACTCCGGAATGGCGCCGGTGTACTCTGTAATCAAATTTATGAGTGGTCATAACTTTTGCTTAAAGAACTGATTGATCCGTCCGAAGTCGAGCTGTTCCTACGGCATGTTGCATTGGTGAGTGCACTTACTGGAATACCCAAGGGTCCAATATTCATCGTTGGGAATGCTGAAATGCGTTTGTATGTTACTAGCAGAAGTGAAGCATAAATTGTAGCCTGCAATGGGTAATGATAATTAACAATTATGAATGTTCCGTCCGACAGGCGAGACAGGTTGGTTACGTTTAATTTCAAGTGTCATTCGTCAAATAGCAGATGAACGGTTTTGTTTTCCTTACAGCGGCTGACAACGTCAAGTCTGTCGCCTTAGGAGTACGAAATTAGAGGAAATTTGAAACTGAGATCTGGTTTTATGATTCTTGCGAGAATATGTGCCAATGGTGCTAGATGCCCGTAGTTAAGAACCCATATTTCTCTATCTCTCTTTTTCATATTCGTTATTGATGGATATTGACATTAAATTCTACAAATAGCATCGCTTGCAGTAGACATTTAATAAATTTAAGCCAAGTATTTATTTCACAATCACCACCGTCACATTACATATTTTCTCGATACGTGCATCCTTCATTTTTTGAGACAAAAGAAGTTTGATCCGTTTATTAAAATTTTCATTTTTTTTACACCCGAGAATCCTGGATTCATGCACAAATTTAATTTAATTGACCGTTATTATCAGAAAAAAATCTCCATCAAATCTGTGCTCACCAGCCGTTTTCTATAGCTAAGCTGCATGTCTGGACAAAATTTTAAAAAAATCGTTGGGCCCATTTTTAAGTTACCCCCTTTTGATTGTTTAAGTCCACAAATTCAAAGGAAATCTGAAATATTTGAACGTGTTTTCATTAGCCGTGACTACCAGAAGCAATATACTATCGAAATTTGGTAATTAGTTGGTTTATTTATTTATTTGTAACTTATGGGTGGAGTTTTGAATGAGAAAATCAACAAAATTTGGAGTTACGCCCTTTTGGAGGTGTAATAATTAAAAACACTAATTTTAAATAGAATAATTAGGCATTCTAATACCATTAAGCATGTTCAAATGTTTTCAATGGCACATTGCATTTACATGCAGCAAAAGTGTTTCACCATTAACCGATTTTTCATAGGCTCAAGTGCTATAAGGCATTACGGAGCCAATTATGTACAACATACAAACAGACGTAACAACTAGAACAATCATCAACTTAAATCATAGTCACGTGAACATTTACGCCCAATGCTAAAAATACTTCATTTGGCCAACCGCGAACTAGGTGGTGGTAGTGAGAAAACGTCAAACTCGAACAAAAGTGATGCGAGCGCCACGATTGGCATGTCGGCCAACTACAAAATATTTGAATTGGGCGCTATTCTGCTGTGCCATGAAAAAAAAAGTGTTACGTATGTTTGTCTGTGTATGTATGAACTGCTATAGCTCAACTAGCTATCCCCTCGGCTTTTCCGGCTAACTTTGTACTACCCCAGAACATAAACTTCAATTGCCGAGTAATGTAGTATTGACCAAACTATGTCAGTCAAGACCAGTGTCAATACTTATGTTCTCATTTTTAGCATTTTTCACAAATTCATTTAGATTTTTCACAAATCTTCAACTTTACATATATGTTTCCCGGTCTTTTCGATTACACAAACACGTAAAAGTCCTAGATAAATACAATAGTTAAAGCCTTATTTTACTTGTCTAGCTTAATAATCAAAACCCTCTTTTTTTTGTATGATATTCAGTTGGAGCTGCCTGACAGCTTAACTTGTCAAGGCTGAACCCTCGGTCTGGCTTTTGCCAAGTTTCCCCTCTACCAGGACCAATACTCAGACGGACTAGGCAATGGCGCCCACATGAACACTGCTTTTTTTATTAGTATTGTGACGTGGTAGTTTTTGAAAAGTACCCATATTCCCTTGCTTCTGAGAAAAGGAAGCATTGTGAAAATCAGCAGCTCCATCAGAATTTGTTGGAATTAGTAGTGTAGTAGTGTCATTACTAATACTGTCTAATCGGAATGGTTTTGAAAAATTTGTCATTCAAGTGCTATTCTCATTACTCCTGTCTTCTACGTAAGATAAGAGTCTTAAATGTCAATTGTCGTTAAGTCTTAACAAAATTAGGCTGTTTAGTAAGAGTTCTAGTTAATTTCATTTTTTGTTGTTAAAAGTATTTATTGATCATTACGTTCATATATCCTTAAAGAAAATGTCGCTTTCCTTGTCTGTTCAACAATTTTTCGCAACTAGCAAGTGTACCCTAATGATCGATCTCAGCGTCTTACTTTCCATAGTCATTTGTATAGTGAATATTGAACAGTAAAGTTACCTTAGGCTTCTAGGAGAATGTAATCCTTTAAGATTCAGTTTTCGGTGGCAAATGCAATGCTTCACAACGCTTACTTTCTGCTTGTAAATTTTGCGAAAATGAAGCTGGAATTAGATTATTTATACCGTTGTTACAAAAGAGGTATTTCTTATTATGGCAATGTAAAAACCATATTAAAATAAGATTGTCGCCACTTATTTCTACTCAGTGAATCTACTAGTCATTTTCCTAAGAGCTCCTAAGTATTCCCTACGTCGTATATGATAACGATGTATCTAGCTAGCTAATAGTAAGAGTGGCTACGGATCATTCTGGTTAGCAAAAGGCAAACTGAACATCACCAATAGTATTAATGTCCACTTCGAATATATTAATTATTTAAAATGGGCATCAATTCTATCAATGACGCAGAATGTCCGTTGGATCACATCCGAGATATTATTGCGTCTATGCCATATAAATTATGACGCGGCTTTAAGCAAAAAAATGCCAAAATGTGATACCACCACTACAGGTTACGCCTTTGGTTTCCATCATATGGGCTAATGGATTATGCCCTCCCATCGTGGCAAGGTCGCATAACCAAGGTAAGGGAACAATCAAAACACTCTTGAGATGATTCTATAACTTAACCTCGAATTTCATTTCCCCGAATATCATTAATCCAAGTATCATCACACTGAACGCACTATTACGCTGAATGCTATTGACCGCAATATATAAACACTTTGAAATGCCCCGTGATAATGGAATTCGAAGTAATACCATTCAACAAACTGGAACTCGATGTGATGGTCTTCAGGTTTATAGTATTTAGGGTAATGGAATTCAGAGTTAAGGGGTATATTTAAAAAAAAGATTTATAACATATGGTAAAAACATGCGTAAATCCCAGTTTAGGTTACCGAAAAATTGTTAATTGTTCTGTGGCCCTGTTGTTTACTTGCTGCTCTACTAATCATAACATGGTTTGAATCCTACACAAACTAAAGATTTCTATGTAAAGACTCACCAGCTGCTTAACCTGCACAAACAAAAATCATACTTTGGGTGCGACCCAAACTTTCCCAAGCTGACGAAGACAAAACAATTAAAATTAAGCTCTGTTAGTGCTGAGCTTTAAAATTCCATTAAACAAAATGATAACGGATGCTCTAAACTTTGCATTATTTTCTTTCATTTTGTATCGCTGCTTTCTACGTTGTAAATTTTGTTCTGCTACTGCTACCCATAACGCCTAATATTTGTATGAAGTATTCGGAGCTTGTACGGATTTCGGTCCCCCACTGTATGTATACATGCGTTTCGTTACACAACATGTACCAATGATTTGCATGAAAACTAATCTAAATCGTAAGTACATGGGTTCACCAAACTAGCCAGAATATTGTGCTACAAAAACTAATTTGGTTACATTGTGAAATTGGCTCCGTAATGCCTTATAGCACTTGACCCTAAGTAAGCACAATGTGTCATTGAAAACATTTGAACATGATTAACGATATTAGAATGCCTGATAATTCTATTTCACATTAGTGTTTTTAATGATTACACCTTCAAAAGGGCGTAACTCCAAATTCTGTAGGTTTTCTCATTTCAAACTTCGCCCATAAGTTACAAATAACTATATAAACCAACTTTGATTCAAATTATAGCAATATATTTATTCTAATAATCACGGTGAATGAGACCCCATTTAAATACTTCAGATTTCCTTTGAAAGTGTGGATTTTTTTTTTAAATTTTGCCCAGACATGCAGCTTAGCTATAGAAAACGACTGGTGAGCACAGATTTGATGGAGTTTTTTTTTTTGATAATAACGGTCAGGGGAGCACCGTTACTTAGTACACCACCTACAGCTCAAGCTGAGAGAGAGGAGATAGCTGGCCTCGAGCGAGAGTTCCCGAAAGTCAAGGGAACCTGTCATCAACTGTCACCGGAAAACCGCACATTCGAAGGGCATAACATGGAGAACAGTCAAAATTCAAGTAAACGTTATTAAAATTTGTAGGTTTTTTTGGTGATTTCACATTTCAAAATGTTGAATGCCTAAATCTAGTTGTGTGTTCTCAAAATTCTATTGTGTTTTTTATACCTACATTGTTTTTCATATCCACTTCTTGTTGTGTAAGAAGCATATATGATTTTGACCAAAATAAGTTCATCTGACCGTTGTTCACAACCCAAGAATTGAAGAAAGAAGTTAAAGAAGGCTATAAAACATGCCAACTGTCAGTGAGTTGTCTCCTCTCTCTCTATCAGAGCTTAAGTAGCCTTCTGTATAATGGGATCTCCATAGAGTTAGGTGAACTCGTGGCTCATTCTTGTCGTCACACACCGTTCTTCTGCTCGCTGCCGAAGATCATCCTTACCATCCGGCGTTTGAAAATCCCAAAAGCTTGCTGGTCCTTCTCGAACATGGTCCATGTTTCATGCCCATAAAAGACTGATCTACATAAATAAAAAAGGAGTGGTGTTTGTATGTCACGAAACAACTAGAGAACGAGTCAACGGGTTTACCTGTTTTTTTTTCACAGTTCGGTTCTGGAAGTCGGACACGTTGGATTAATGTGTACAAAAAGTCGAAGAACTTCACCGTAAATTTGAGATAAATAGGGTTAGGAAACTGACACTTTTGTAGTAGAATTTTGTTTCACATTAGCAAACAGCCTACTTCGGGACAAATCAAGGTTTGTTAGGTCAACTAGTGCTATTACAAGTGTTTTGAGCATGGTACATTTAAGATCCTACAACATTTCGAAAATTTCAAATGCGGCAACACTAAACGCGGTAAAATTTTCCACAAGCAATCCGATGTCAAAAATAGCTTTTCTTTGCTAGGTTGGCGGTGATATTGATAAACTTTTCTAGGTGTCCTTTGATTGTTTTGTTGTAGGGGAACTGGGGGTAAAATGAACACCCTAAGCAATTTTCTTGTTTTCTTGCGTATGAAGCTCTCAGATTATTTTTCAATTGCTCAGAATTGAAGAAGGATGTTTATGCAATGTAACAAGTTGAAATATTGTGATGGAAATAGAATTTTTTCAACATTATTATAATTTTGAAAATTTCTTTCCACAGAGTCAATGTTCCAAACATGTGGGTAAAATGAACATGTGACGGGGGTAATATGAACATACAATGGGGGTAATATGAACATATCCTGGGGGTAAAATGAACATGTAGTGGGGGTAAAATGAACACCATTCAAATTGAACGGGTGGCGGTATAATTCTCTGCATCTGGTATATGATCAATGCATATCTCACAGACAATCCGGAATCGATGGAACGTTTAGCCACGACCATTTGGATGGCTGTCCATGTCTGTCTTTGTATTTTCTCCGGAAAACTCTCGGCATCTGAAAAAAAATCCGGTAGTATTCGCCCTGGCAAGGTGTTCATATTACCCCCATCTCGAGTGGTTCATTTTACCCCCAAAGAATCAACATATTCAAATCATTTGTTCTAAGAATTGAGAAGATAAAAAAACTTTCAATTTCCGTCTACTTATCATAAATACTTTAAAGATATGGTGTGCTACGCAGTTCAATAGATTTTTGATGATTTTAGTCATCAAAACCATAAATTCCACGAGTGAAAATTTACATCATATGAGAAAACGGAGAGGCGTACTTTGTTTTTGTTTACTTTTTCAGCTTTTGACAGTTCTAGATCGCGCTAGAGTTGTCGAAATAGTTCCTTAGTCTGAGGATTAAGGATGGTACTATGTTTTGCATAGATTTATAGCAGAATTACCGTAAAACACAAACCTGTTCATTTTACCCCCCCTGTCCATTTTACCCACAGTTCCCCTACCCTATTCGGAACGCATTCTGTCAAAATTTGCATCTCAAAGGCAAACAGCAATAACCTTACCTCGAAAATCATCATCCTCGGGGTCAAGTCATAACCCGCACGGTCAAGTATCTCGAATGGTTAAGTAGGGGAACTGTGGGTAAAATGAACAGGTTAGTGTTTTACGGTAAACATGCTATGAATCTATGCAAAACATAGCAGCATCCTTAATCCTCAGATAAAGGAGCTATTTCGACAACTCTAGCGCGATCTTGAACTGTCAAAAGTTGTAAAAGTAAACAAAAACAAAGTATGCCTCTCCGTTTTCTTATATGATGTATATTTTCACTCGTGGAATTTAAGGTTTTTATGACTAAAATAATCAAAAATCTATTGAACTGCGTTGACGATGTGCAACTTTAAAGTATTTATGATAAGTAGAAGGAAATAGGAAGCATTTTTATCTTCTAAATTCTTAGAACAAATGATTTGAAAAAGTTGATCCTTTGGGGGTAAAATGAACCATTCGAGATGGGGGTAATATGAACACCATGGCAGGACGAATACTACCGGATTTTATATCAAACACTGAAAGTTTTCCGGAAGAAATACAAAGACAGTAATGGATAGCCATCCAAATGTTCGCGGCTGAACGATCCATCGATTTCAGAATATCTATGAAATATGCATTGATCATGTACTTACCAGATGCCGAGAATCATGCCACAACCCGTTGAATTTGAATGGTGTTCATTTTACCCCCACTACATGTTCATTTTACCCCCAAGTATATGTTCATATTACCCCCGTTACATGTTCATTTTACCAACATGTTTGGAACATCGACTCTGTGGAAAGCAATTTTCAAAATAATAATAATTTTGATAAAATTCTATTTCCATCACAATAGTTCAACTTGTTACATTGCATAAACATCCTTCTTCAATTCTGAGCAATTGAAAAATAATCTGACAGCCTTATAAGCAAGAAAACATGAAAAATGCTTAGGGTGTTCATTTTACCCCCAGTTCCCCTACCCCGAAATCCATTACCCCGAATAGACCATTAATCTGTATACCTACAATTTTCTCGAATGGATCATAACTTTGAATTTTTTTGCCAAAAAAAAATCCAAAATGAGGATTCGAGAAAAAAAAAACACCAACTGTTGTATGGAATGACTAGTCGAGGTTCAGCACGTCTTCTCTTGGTCCCTGGAGGCTATTGTCGATCGCTTTGTCTCTAACACATAACAAAGGGAACCTGTAGTTCCTTCAAAGTATACTCTATTCAATGGTTCAATAATAATCATACTGCCCTCTAAACCTAAATATTAGGGTTTCCAATCCCGGGAAGAATCACCCGGGACTCCCGTTGTCCTGGAACTAATTTTCTGTTTTCCGTATTTCCCGAAAATGACATACATCCTGTGATGTTCTAAACAAAATAAAAATATCGCACTATTTACTTTTTATGATTGAACCAACCAATGTCGTCACTACATCAGATGTTTTTTTCAAAAAAAGATTATATGCAATTGTGCTTGTTCAGCGTGTGAGGTGCGACGAGTCGAGTGAGGTGACAATTGTCAACTCGCTCTCATTTGAATAACATTAGTCGTCTCACGTCACTTGAGGTTAGAGCGATTCGTCCCGACTCACACGTCGCGCAGAATAAGCCAAAATAAAATTCTTCGAGACATCTATTTCATAAAATAAGTGGGCATATAAAGTTCTCCGTTAATTCAGTTCAATGTAACAGTCACAATTAAAACGTAAGGCTCTCCTTCTTTTTTATTCTAGTGGGTAATGTTATTGGTCCAATGTTGACAAATATGATTTTAATTTTATACGATTTGTTTCGCTCTTAATTTCAGAGCATAGACTTTTTATAAATTTTGAAAACTGTTTAAGCCTGTTGGGGCGCCTTGTTGCCTCAAGGAAAATGGTCAGGGCCAGGGGTTGTTCTTTAACAAGAATGAAAACTGGAATTTCACTTTCACAATTTTTTGTCACTTTTTTATCCTCTGCCAGGTTGATTGATACTGTATGCCGCAGTGTTCAAGAAGGTCAGTTTTTATAACATTAAATGGTTATTTGCATTCTTCTAGAAAACTGCTGTCATAGTACGACGTCGATGCCTAGATGGTTGATTTCATATGTACATCGGGTCGATGATTATCTAATGTTCATTTATTTAGTTAACATTTAAACAGATAACACTGAATCAACAATTTCACGCCACACTCGGTTTGTGACCGCATCTCTCCATCCTCGCTTTTGCCCCACGCTCGCCAAATCGATACGCACTTGATCCGCCCACCTAGCTCGCTCCACGCCTTCTTGTACCAACCGAATCATTTGTTCATGAACTTAATTTTTAAATTCTATTTTTTATATAAAATAATATAAGGGAATGTACGTATTTTCAGCAGTCTAAGCCGATGCCACGATTCATTTGTTGGTTGGTTTGACTTTATTAACGAGATTTTTAGCCCTGGGCTAGTTCATCTCGGGACCAACGGCTTTACTTCCCTTCCGAAGGAAGTCGTCACTATAACTTTTTACGTCATAAGTTACTATGTCGGAGATGGGATTCGATCCCAGGTCCTCGGCGTGAGAGGCGAGTGTTCTAACCACTACACCAGGTCCGTCCCCATTTCATTTGAAATTTTCTCGGACATACGCAGACAATCTAAATGTTTGTTACATTTATGTCTTTGATCCTGTCTTGGATTATACAGGCAGGTGTAGCACGCTAAATGCGGCTACGCTCCGCTCGTTCTCTACACGTGGTCTAGCTCGAAAAACGGACAGCTTAAGCGCCACCTCAAGGAGGACTGTCCGTCAAGTTTAGTTTTCCCGGCAGAAACCCAACATCAGGCCGGGTTTTATGTTGTTAGTTAATATCGGAACAATTCTGACCACCTATCGAGTACGGCTGAAAAAGATCATGTTCCAAACGGTTCTGAATGGAAAACTGGTGCTAACCGTCGTTCTACCGAAAACCACAAAAACACCACTCACGCATTTCTCATCACGGGAGGAACTCACAGTTCAAATCTTCTCGTCCATTTCCGACACGTGAGTGCTGAGGCTGATTTCCCAGGCAGCCCAACCTGGAGTAAAACAAGCAACAAAAAACTAAAAGAACGACGCGAAAAATATGAGAAATTCTTCGGACCCAAATTATTGTTACATGAACTGAACTAACTTTTTAGAAATGTTTTTACAATTGAAGATATCTCATGTAATTGTAGCTATTGTCGGCATCCTTGTTTTCTTCGGCAGCCTTTCTCATAAAAACTGGAGGCAAATCTGTTCGGCAATTCCACAAAAGCCACATTTTGAGGCGTATTTGTTTCAAACAATGGCATTTCTGGCGAGATTGTTTGTTCGGAAATCCCGTCAGGAGGAAGCAGGCATATTAATGGATCCCTCGTACGCTAGCTAGCAGTTTGAAGAGAAGCTCATTTTTTGATACATTTCAGGTATATCTTCATGTATCTTTTTTCATATATCCTAAAACAAAAATCAAACTGAGAAAATATGTAGCTTCACATGCAATAATTTTGGTCATTTTAAATTTGGTCATCTTGAATTTTATCAAAAAAAAAAAAAATATATTTCACCATTTGTGCATCATTTGTTGTTCATTTTATGATCACCATCAAAAAGCTTACTAAGGGGTCGCCCTAAAATCATATTTATCATTTGAGGGAGGGGGGTTGTCTACAAAAGTGTGACAGTGCATGTATTAGGTATTGGAAAAAGCGTGACAGAGGAGAGTGGGGGTCTAGACATCCCGAAAAATGATGGACGTCATATTTGAAACTTCCCTAAGAAAAAATTGAGTTAGAACAGCTGCAAAAACTAGGTGAGCAATGGTATTAGCCGTTTGAAATGAACGATTTTCTAAATTTAAGAAAACAACATATTCTGTGTAACAAAGTAATAAGTATTCAATCGCTGGTTCTTTCCTCGAGTAAAATGTAAAATTAGATTAAATTTTGGGTAAAATATCCGGTAGCCATTTTGTATTATGACGCCATCTTAATTTTAAGCTATAGTATAAGTTATTTAGTATGATCATACTTATCATGTTGAAATGAAATAAAAGCTGAGTTATAATATACAAATACAATTTTCTTGTGAGACTCCCTCATTAACGCCTGGAAGTACAACCGCGCTCTGGGCAATAGCAACGCCCTCCTCAAAAGGGTATGACTACGAAGCTCAAATTTTACGACGACAGGGCTGCTTTCGACCTTATCCCATAGATTCATAATTTGGGGAGGTGAAAATATGGAAATTGGCCCTTCTGAAAAAAGTCAAACGGCAGCAAAAGAAACGAACATTTGTTATTATTTCTTACAATTGGCACAATCGATCGATAATGAATGTCTCTTTCAACTGTTGAAACATATTATTCTACAGAATGATTTATGAACCATTGATTCTATTATACCATTTATATTCGAGCCAATCGCAACACCGAATCTGTGAATGTACCTTGCGAGCACGGTAGCTTTAAGGTGATTATAAAGCAAAGCCAAACTTGGACTTTTCAAGTGCACAAGACTGGAGAATCTGGCAACAGATCGCGTGGAAAATCAAATCAACTTGCTTGCTTGCTGGTGGTGACCAATGGAATACATTTTCAATGGGAAGCGCTGTTTGGTTCTCAAGACTTGTGCTCTTGAAAATTTGAAGTGTGGCTTCGTTCTATAATCATCTTAAGTTGCTACCAATTATTTTCTGTTTTACTTTAACGAATATATATGGCACAAGCATTTCTTTAACGTGGTGGCATTCTTGCAAGCCCATTCAGCGAAAGGGAACAGCAAAAGTTCCCTACCCATTGTCTCGTGTGGTTCTTTGGTCAAGATTTTACGCCAATAAATATCTATAAAGTAAAGTGGGAAAAATGTTCCTTGTCAAGATTTCTAGAAAAAATATTATAAATGTCATTATGGTTTCATTTGCCATTCAAGTATTCCAATATGAATATTATAGAATTCGATTTAGATTTGTAAAAGTTATGACTGTTTGTTGATTTAAGATGTGAGAAATTAGTTAATTGCGTCGGTAGAGATAATGTCTCTGAATTTATCCAAATGCCTGGTACCGTAATCCGGGGTAAGATTGATCAGCGGGGTAACAATGATCGGTACCCAAGTAACACAACATGTCTCATAGAAATCACAGTGACTCCAATATGACTACTGAGAATGTTCTGTTTCATAGCGATAAAACTGTTATTTATACTTATATATGACTGGAAAAGCGCAGAAGGTGGAGCTTGTGCAATATATTTTTATTGTCAAAATTATGTATCATATGAGTTTAGGTATACATAAATATGTATTCTACCTTTTTCAACAAACCATAAACGCAACAAAATGTTAATAATATTTGGTATTGTAAATGTATTGGGATGTCAACAATGAAAAATGCAAAAGTGCCAACATTGACAATTTTAATTACAGGATTACGGCTGAAGAAAACTGTTATTTAACAGTAAATACATGTTCGAATCAAATTATGAAACATGCACTTTTGCTTTGAAAAAAACCAGCTCGCCTTTATAAATCGTAAGTTATACATTGTTTTACATCAGACCAAGTAAATATTTGAAAGTAGAGATCATCGCCTTTTACAAATTAATTCATCAATTACGTTTTCTACTGAAAACACATCAATTTTATTAAACTATTTTTACTATCATCAAAACTTGGAAGCAAAAATCATATAATTTTAGTAAATACTCAAGGTAAAATTAATGAAATAAAGATGGGCCTTCCTTAGCCGAGCGGTTAGAGTCCGCGGCTACAAAGCAAAGCCATGCTGAAGGTGTCCGGGTTCAATTCCCGGTCGGTCCAGGATCTTTTCGTAAAGGAAATTTCCTTGACTTCCCTGGGCATAGAGTATAATCGTACCTGCCACACGATATACGAATGCGAAAATGGCAACTTTGGCAAAGAAAGCTCTCAGTTAATAACTGTGGAAGTGCTCATAAAGAACACTACGCTGAGAAGCAGGCTTTGTCCCAGTGAGGACGTTAATGCCAAGAAGAAGAAGAAGATGGTCCCATTGATACACTGCATGACGAGTGTATTAAGAAGAGATAAAACTTTCGTTGCATTTGTCATTTTTTCTCAAAAAAAAATCGTATACCAAGTGACTATAAAGTGTATTCCAAGTATTTATGTTTTACCTACATTCTATTAAAAAACGAGTAAACCTTGCACGAACACAACTGTGGGTGAATTAAGTAATCCCGTGGAGTCTTTTTCGTATTAAACATGGGCATACAATCACCACACTATATGCATTTATATAAATTGGTTGATCGGTATTTAAAGCATGCTTTCAATTTAATTATTTTCTTAAAACATTCGCTTAAGAGTATTTATTGAACACCATATGGCGAATTTATTGGCCGGCAGTGTATCATGCATGCTATCAAAAGAATTAAATATCACTTTTGTTGCATTTGTTTGATAGACTTATAATATAACATATATTTGACTGAAAATAAACATGTTTTGTTTGTACAGAACATGATTGAAAATAATATATATTATAACATATGTGACAGGAATATGACAAATTGAAAGTGTTTGTTTTTCGCATAAGTCTAAAACAACCGAAATAAGACATATGACCAAACATATGTTTTGGTAAACATGAGAAGACAGCTATGGAACATAATATGGTTGAAACATAGTAAACATAATTAGAACATTTCCCAAAAAATGGCAGATTTGTATTACAAAACAAACTATAAGCCTTAGTAAAACATCCGCACTGAAGTTCAATTTTGAAAGGTTTAAAAATACAAAACGACGACTTACGTGAGACATTACATGTTTCAAAAACTTTCTAGCAACTGTTGTAGAACAAATTGCATATTTTTAATTTTGGATTTATGTTTTCGGTGAGGTTTTTGCGAAAATTGCGTTCTGTTCATGCATACATTTGTCAACTTTTTGAATCAATGATTTTTATCATTATGGGTGACACTAACGAAGATTCATGTCTCACTCGAGATCTGCAAATGGTATGAGCAAGGAAAATGCGATTGTTACTAGAAATAACATCACCGAAAACGATTCCGTTGTCAAATCTTTCATGAATTTATTCAATTAAGCAACATTAATGAACAACTATTAAGAATGCAGAATTTTCTTAGGAAATTGCCTACTTTTAGGCGTATTGCGTGGTCCAAAGTGATTTTATTTTTGAAATTACTCGAAAAGTAAATGACTTGTAAGAGTTTGGTCTCCATATTCGGCTTCAGGGGTCATGATTTGAATGAGCAATGGCATTTTCATTATCACTGAACGTTGTTTACATGGGTGATTAATGTTACCCCATATCAGCTTAATAGAAAAATCACTTAAAACATGTATTTAAACATACTTAAATCTTTTGAAAACTAGAATACAGTATATAGCTACGAGCGGTAGGTGCCAGTTCTTGTTTAAAAAATATGAAACTTACGATATTTGCATTTTCAAATGAAACATTTAAGAAATATCCCAAAAACTGATCAATGTTACCCCGGATTACGGTACGTCATTTGTGGACGGTCCCCAAATTCGAACCTTTTCTTCCTCCTTACTCTACATACAATGTAAATGAAATTTTTAATGATTTGTATTAATTTTGTTGGAAAATGTTAAGAGGTCTCCAAATAAAGACTAAACCAGAATTGTATGTTGGACATCAAATTCACTGTGAGCTTCTTCTTCTTCTTTCGTTACGTCCCCACTGGGACAGAGCCTGCTTCTCAGCTTAGTGTTCTTATGAGCACTTCCACAGTTATTAACTGAGATCTTACTATGCCAATGACCATTTTTGCATGCGTATATCGTGTGGCAGGTACGATGATACTTTATGCCCTGGGAAGTCGAGAATATTTCCAACCCGAAAAGATCCTCGACCGGTGGGATTCGAACCCACGACCCTCAGCTTGGACTTGCTGAATAGCTGCGCGTTTACCGCTACGGCTATCTGGGCCTACTGTGAGCTATTTGTGTCGTCGTTAATTTAATTATACATGAAGCTGTGTACCATGCCCACACAGTTACGGATCACGTACAGTGACGGATCACTTTGGCGTTCAACATCGGATAACTCGCTTAAAACATAAACGTTGACGTAAAACATATTTTTCCCATGTTATACTATTTGTCTTCTACCATTTGTAATGTTAAGCACAACATTCAACCGCTAAATAACGATGTATTTGACAAATGTTTAGTTGGTACCACAAAGCATTCATTATATGGTCGTTTTCTGTAAGAAGTGCCGTCAGCATTCATAAGCTCTCACAGGTGCTAATACTCATATGTTATAGCATAAAACATGCTCGTTCGCTTCGATTTAGTATAAATTCATCTTTGGCAAACATTGTTCTTGATTGTTGACTCTAAATACCGAATATTAGCACTTCTTTCTAGTGATCCATAATATGGACCAGGAAATGATTGTTTACCACGGTTATGGATCACTTCCAAAGAATGTAGATTTCTGCCATTATAAGCATTGGATTCAACATTTTCAGACAATAGCACTAAGGATTAAACTAATTAAAGGTCACAGTTTGTCAATTTCGTTTTTTAGCAGACAAAAATGAGTGGAAAACTTGGTGTGGAGCGAAAACAGTTCATGTCTCAGTTACTACAATGCAGTACCACAAAAAAAATGGCTTCCCGAGCAGAAGAAAATAACAACTGAATACCAAATTGAGGTATTCCATACCAGATCATTTCCAATACTACATACCTGAATGAGGTATGAATTAGCCCTGCATAAGAGGTAAAATACCTCAAATAATATCTCAAGCATATTCTACGAACACCAAACTGATAACTAGATCAGGTATTGTAATACCTCAATAATACTTGATGGATTTTCATATAAAAATGAAATTTTTCAATTGTAGTTCAATACCTCCAGCAGACCTCAATAGCTGTTTAATACCTCAATGAAGTATTTTTAATTGTTTTAAAGATTTTTTTCAGTACCATTATAATACCAAATTGAGGTATTGACATCTGAACAATACCTAATTTTGGTATGATACCAAAAAATGGTATGCATAAGTTATTGGGGAGTTATTTGTTCCTCCTCGGGTTTTTACCCTTGTGTTCAGCTCTAACACTGCTATTTTTTGCAGTAGTATGTGACACATTGTTGACTTTCGCCAAATCATGCAATACAGATGCATTGAGTTGAAAATCTCTTGATTTTGCGCATTGATCCGTAATATGTCACAATTTGATCCATAATATGAAAATTAATCCATAATATGGTTTTCAGAAACCGATACAATTTTTAATTTTTATGTAATCCTGTGTAAATATTACAATCAAAACAATTTACAATTTCTAATGATTCAATTCGTGCTTTTAAATTACAATTTTACGTTTACCATGTCGTTTTATTGAATTTTATAGGTTGGACTCCACACTATTTGATCCATAACTGTGGAGTCATGGTATTTGTCTCAAATATCAAACAAAAAGATACCACTAACAAGCGTAAAAGTGTGACAAGATGGCAACCAACCGTCGTTGATCCACCCATATCGATCAAAACACTTGTACGGAACGTACATATGTGTACGCCGTTGTAGGTAATTATAGGTGTTTATTCGGTTGAACTGGGCATCGTGTTGCGTGTCGTTGGCGTGCGCAGCGGGCTGATTTAATTTCTTAACATGGATAACCGGGGCTGGGTGTAGATACTTATACCTTCATTGGACTTATCGGATTTATGATGATTAATTTAGTTTCAGACTTGGCGTGGATAACATGCCCGGCAACGGTAAGGTGATTTGGCCGATTGTTGAACGGTTGAAGTATTCCTTTGAAGCAAGAATTTGAGCCGTTTTAACAACTGACGAATTACCCTAAGTGAATTATGCGAACCCTTCACGTATGTATGCGTATTCTTTATTGTTTTCCAATTACAGAGTTGCAAACTATAGACATAGCCTAGCGATCGATAAACTAGTACACGGCGTTCGGTATTGCAAGCTACTAACTGGTAACCAAAGAACCTCATATGCAACAACCAGAGTGAAAGGTATGTTAAGTGGGTTCTACTGTTAAGGTTTAAGCGCTTATTCTAGTGGATCTGCCGCGGTCATGATCATCCGTAGAGATTGCGTGGCTCGACAAAGGTACGGTGTGGCCCTGACAAGTGCATCGATACCTTGAACTTGAATTCGATTTTCTCATACTCCAGATCGGTGGATATCTTGAAGTTTCGCAGAATGGCCGACACTATCGTCTTCATACTCATCATGGCGTAACGGTTTCCTAAAAATATCAGAATTATTGTAGAAATTTTATAAAGCTCTACTACTTTGTTAAACTAACCAATACAGCCTCGATTACCACCGCTGAACGGAAGATACGCGAACGGATGTCGATTCTTGCTGTTTTCTGGGAGGAATCGATCAGGATTGAACAGCTCAGCGTCCTCACCCCAGTATTCTTTTCGTCGATGCAGGGCAAAGATGTTCAAAATGAAAATGTTTCCTTTCGGAATCGTGAACTGATCCAGCTGAAGATCCGCTATAGTTTTCCGACCATAAACGGCCGCAACCGGTGCAAGGCGCTGCGATTCCTTGATGATCCTCTCCATGTAGACCATATTCTTCATGACCTCCGAGGTGATCTTGGATTCCGGGGTGGGAAGCAGCTCCTTGATTTCTTTAACGGCTTTCTCCTGAACTTCCGGATGCATCGCCAGGTACATGAGGGTGTGGGCCGCTTGCGTGGCCGAAGTTTCGTTTCCGGCAGCGATCATCGTGTAGATATGATCGGAGATCTCCTTATGCGAGAAGGGTTTCCCGTCGGGCAGAGGAATCGTCAACAGCTGATCGATGAAGATCTGCGGTTTCTTGTACGACAACAGATCATCTTCCTCCTCCTCGAAGTTGTCGTTGCCGGAATCACTTGCGTTGTTGTTCGTGTCCTGCTTTCCCTTGGTCTTGGCTTCGGCAAGCTCCTGTTGTTTTTCTAGGATAATCTGTCGAAAGAGTGATACCCAGTAAACACAAACTCGTATACGATAGCGAATAAGAGTACATAAGTGGAGGCGATATACGTACATGCGCCATAAGGCTGCATTCAAAATGTGCGTATATCGCCTCCACCTTTGTACTCTTATATCTCATCCTATACGATCATGTGTTAACTGGGTATGTTTAGATATATTCAAAAAGACTGAAATACTACCTTATCCGTGAATGCGTAGCAGAACTTCCGGGACTCCATTTCGCGACGGTAGAAGCGTGTGAAGCGATACACAATATCTGGGTGGAGATTGGCGTTGAACATGCGAAGGCCTACGTTGCTAAGAATACTGTTCAAAGGGAAATAATTTTTCAATTCAATTCAAATATTCAGTGTTTTGAGAGAAACCTACATCTCAAGTCCTTCCACAAACTTCTGGGTGCCTTCGCGTTCCAGTACTTTTCCACCAAGAGACGTCCTGCAGATCATGGCCAGAGTGCAGGGCGACGTGAATTCGAGAATGTTCAGTACTTTGCCGGGGGCTGCGTGCTCATGGATGCTCTCGATCATTTTGTCCGCGCAGTCGTTGAAGATCGGAATGAAACTGTTCAGGATGCGGGTGTTGAACGTGGGATTCAGCAGTTTGCGATGAACCTTCCAGGTGTCATCTGTGAATTGAAGAGATGTTGAGATTGAGACTGTGAATTGAAGAGATGTTGAGAGAGACAATTGAAGCAAACATTTCACTGTGCTTTTTGAAATGTAAGATAATCAAAAATAAGTTAAAATTGTTCTCAAAAGCTGCAGCGTTACACACTAAAGTAATATTGCGCTGAGATGCCGAGCTGAAGTGTTCAGCAAAGTTAATGGAGAGTGGTGAATAGACCTATTCAAATATCTAGAAGTTTCTCAGTCAAGCTATATTTTAATTTTTCATGTCGAAATGAACTTCTGGTCAAAATTTCAGTCAATTTGAAGAAAATTTAGATGTGCTTCAAATCAATTATGTGTTTTTGGACTATTTTCAAGCTTCGAAAATTCATAACTACTGAACGAGACATTGAAACTTATCGGAAATACCTTTACATAGTAGTTTATCCAATTCTAGGAACTTTTGTCGAACACTGTTTTATGATTGGAGCAAGTTTTAACATAGTTTGGTTGAGGTTTGTGCTTCAAGGTTCTTGAAAATCACTATTTTTGGGGAGTGTTCTCCCTGAAAAACATACCTGTATGAAAATTTCGGTTTTTTAATTTCCAGAACATGATGACTATGCATTTCTAAAACTCAATCCCGTTTAAAGATACCTTCTATCTTACGAAAATAAATTGTAAAAAATAGGTAATTAGGAAGTACATTCGTAAATCAGCTGTGGGTTTGCCAAGAACACCACCATGAACTTCAAGGAATGTAAAAAATGAACACGTTAGCACTGCTTTTTCTCAGTCGATGATAATGATTGTTTTCAAATCGTTCTGAACAGTCAGTGAAATACGATCAAAACAATCATCACTCGGAAAGAAAAAGCAATGCTAACTTGTTCAATTCATCCATTCGACGGTACATGTGTCATGCACGATTTAACTATCATCAGGTTGGGATTGGTTGTTCGATCTTTGGGCATTTTTTGTAATTTATTGCCTCAAGCATACATGTAGCTGTTTCTGGTTAATGATTTCATAGATTTATTATGTTTATTTCCCATTGACTAGGGCCTGGAAAAATTATGCCAATGTGTGTTTTTTATAGCATACATATTCAGAAAACCGTGATTTCTGGGTACTGTGGAGAACAAATCTCGATCACACAATGTTTAAACTTAATTTAATCTGATTGGCGTGTTCAACAAACTTTTACAGAATAGAATTAGCTTTCAATAGGTGGTAAAAGCAAGTGATTTTGATTTATGAGTATTGAGTTATGATTTTTCAAACCTTAAAATAAGCCTAAAAACACATTTTCAACTTGAAGCATAGTGGAATCTCTATCAAATGAGCTGAAAATTTGACCAGACATTGTTCTTAGCATGAGAATTCAGAATACTTCTTGACCGGAAGATTTCGAGACATTTTTTCAAATATGAACAGGTCTAGTGGTGAACATATCTGCTGAACCGAAACAAGAACAAAACTAAATGCTCGCGAGCATCATAGTGCTGATTTACTCGCAACTGCCGTGCTCGCGAGTAATCGAAGCTAAAGTGATTCGTGAACGTGTTCGTAGCTGTTCATAGTCAATTTCGCTTTTGGGAAAAAGTCCATTTTCCTTCCGAGATTTCAGCTTTTCAATGGTTTTCTACTACAAACTAGTAATTTACTGTCCATTTGATGGTTATGAAATTGATTTCTCTGTCAAAATCGTTATGAATCACACCTTGTTCGATTTACTCGCGAATAAATGTTCGCGAATATTTTGTTATTTCTTTCGGTATGTCCTCTCGAGCAGGTGGGTGTTAAGTTACTCACACCAAGCCTGCTCAAACTTATACAGGTACTGCCTATAGCAACCATGTCCTGTACTGAAACTGCGTCAGGCGGAAGTTCACTTAACAAGGTCTCTTTTATACCAATCTGACGCATTTGATAGCCAATGGGTCCATCAACTTAAAGTGGAGTTTTCCCATTCCTGCCAACCTCTAAGCGTTGCCTTTTTACACGCGTTGTGGATTCCTTCGATACTTCTCTGGTTGAAGCATTGAGCATATTCCTTGATGAAGCGCCCGATAGGTGTCATCTCGGATATGAGCACACGGCCTCTTTAGAGACCGAGTAAGAGTGAGATCTCTAGAGAAAATTCTGGAGAATCTCCAAAAAAGTTCCTGAAGGAGCTTCGAGAAATTTCTTAAGGAAATCCGAAGGATTTCTAGAGGAACTTCGAATGAATGCCTGCAGAATTCATGGAGGAAATCCGAAGGAATCTGAAAGAATTCCTGAAGGAACTCCAGAGAAATTTATAGAGGACCTCTGAAAGATTTCCTGGAAAAACTCCAAAGGTTATCCTGGAAGAACTCTGAAGAAATTCATTGAGGGATATCCGTAGCAAATGTGAAGGAATTTCCGGAGAAACTATGGAGGAAATCCCCGGAGGAACTCCTTGTGAAATTCCTGGTAGATATCCCCGGAGCAATTCCTGGAGAAAAGACTGGAAAAATTTCTGAACGAAATCCGCAGAGTAATTTCTGTACAAAATCCTCACAAGAATTGCTATTGGAAATCACCTGAGGAATTCCTGGAGGAAATCTCTGGAAGAATTCTTTGAGCGAATTCCCGGAAGAATTCTTGAAAACAAAAAATCTGTAGGAATTCCTGGAGAAAATCTCTGGAGGAATACTTGGTGTGTGTCCCCGGAAGGTTTGATATAGGAAATCCCCGAAGAAATTCCTGGTGGGAATCACTAGTGAAATTCCTCAGAAGAACTCCCGGAGGAAACTCCCAAAGAAATTCCTTGAGAAAATCCCTGGAGAAATTCCAGGAGGAAATCCCTGGAAAATTTTGGGAGCAAATCTCCGGAAGGATTCCTGGAGGAAATCTCCGGAGAAATTTCTGCAGAAAATCCCCGGAAATTCCTGAAGGAAATCCACAGAGGAATTTCTGGTGGAAGTATCCTTAGGTATTTCTGGAGGATTTTCCGGAGACGATCCCCGGAGGATTTTTTAAACGAAATCCACGTAGAATTGTTTTATGGAAGTACCCTTAGGTTTTTTTTGGATATAATCCCCAGAGGAATTCCCAAAAGTAAGATTTCTCTAATAGTTTCTTTGAGTTTTTCGATTCTTTTAGAAGTTCTTCCAGAATTTTCTCTTGGAACTCCTCCTGGGTTTCTGCTAGAGTTTCATTCAGAGATTTTAACTGAAATTTCTCTAGTTATTTTCTCCAGTATGTTCCAGAATTCCTCCAGGGATACCTAGAGATTTATTTTTCCTTAATACTTCAGGTGCTTCGAGAGAATGCATTGAGGAATTGCATTCCGTCACAAGACGAGAAATCGTTGAGGAATTTTTAGAACAACTCTGGATTATTTCCCGAAGGAAGTCTGAAGGAAATATAAAAAAACTCCTGGAGGAAAGCCTGGAAGAATTCCTGGAGGAGATGCTAAGGAATTCCTGGAAATACTTCCAAGAAATTGCTGGAAGACCAACGGAAAAAAATCTTAAGGAATTATTAGTGGAGCTTCAAAGGGCTTTCTGGGGAACTCTGTAAGAATTACTGGAGGATATCTGAAAAAAATCTTAGAGGAAATCCGGAGTAATTCTAAGAAGACCTTCGGAGGCGTTCCTGTAGGAACTATAAGGTAATTTCTTAAGGTACTCCGGAAATATTACTGGAGAAACTATGGAGGAAGTCGCAAAGAGTTCCCGGTGCAGCTCCAAAGGAACAACTGACAAGGGAAGGTCACGATGGTGTTACACGGGGTAGTCAGCAGAGGCTCTAAAAGGGGCAAATTTGTACGTATATTATATTATTAAGCTAATTGGAAATTTGACAAAAATATTTTTTTAGTAATTATTGTGATGATAGAGAACAGAATTTACATTGATGTATGTTTAATATGTATTTTTCCATGCCATAGGCGCAATTGGGATGGGTTTCTTGTTGGTATACTATTTCAATAAAACCAAATTTGTTTTGGTGTCCATATTCCATGTTAGTTACGCCAATGGCATAAACATACATTACAAACATACATTAATGTCAATTCTGTTATAACTATCGTAATAAATACTGAGAAAAATCTTTTTGACAAATTTTCAATTGACTCAAAAATATGATATTCGTACAAAATCAACCCTTTCTGAGACCCTTCTGGCTACACCACTGGTCCATCACCCGAAAGGGGCTTTTCATATTTCGACATGTAGAATCTAACAAATAAGTCCGGTTTAAAACCCCGTGTAACACCATTGTGACCTTCCCTTGTGAGGACTTGCTGGAGGAACTCCGGAACATTTATGGAAAAATTTTAGAGCGATTCCCGTTGGAACTTTAGAGGAATTTCCGAGGAATTGCTGGATAAAATCCAGAGGAGTTCTGAGGAACTCTGGTAGAATTTCTGGAAGAAAGGAATTCCAGGAAGAACTCCGGAGGGATTCCAGGAGAGTTCTGAAGGAGATACGGAGGAATTCTAAAGGAATTTCTTAAAGAACTCTGGGAGATTTCTCGGTGGAATTCTGTAGGATTTCCCGGAGGAAACTTCAGAAGAATTCAGAAAAGAACTACGGAGTTCTTCCGAGGAATTCCTGGAGAAACTATAATTCCTGGTGGAAATCCGGAAGAATTTGAGGTGGAGTTCCAATTCCCGGAGGAATTCCTTAGAAATGACAAGAGGAACTATGAAGAAATTCTTTGAGGGCCTCTAAAGGAATTCCTGGAGAAACTCCAAAGGATTCGCTGGAGGAACTGCGAAATATTTTTTAGAGAAGCTCCAGAGAAGTTCCTGAAGGATCTATGGAGGAAACCCCAAAGAAACTTTGGAGATTTTTTTGCAGGATCTCCAAATAAACCACTGGAGAAACTAAGAGGAATTTTTGGAAGGAACTCCGAAAAAATTTCTGGCAAATTTTTTGAAAGCATTTCTCCAAATGAAGTCCTGGAGAAACTCCAAAAGATTTCCTCAAAAAACTACGAAGTAAATCCTGGAGAAACTCTGAAGAAATTCTTGCAGGAATACCTGAAGTAACTTAAGAAACTCTTAAAGAGTTCCTGAAGAAACTCTTGAGGAATACCTGAAGGAACTGTGAAGACACTGCTAAAGGAACTCAGGAAGAAATACAAGAGCAACTTTGAAAGAATTCATTACAGAAATTAAAAAAAAATACTGGAGGAACGCTGGAGAAATTCCTGGAAGAACTATGAAAAAATCTCGATGGTGCTCTGGAGGAACTTCGGACGCAATGATGAATAAAATCCAGAGGATTAGCGGAAAGAACATTGGAGGAATTTCTGGGGGAATTCAGAAGAAATTGCTGTAGAAACTCGGGAGGAATTACCGGTGAAGTTCCGAAGGAATTCCCAAAGGAACTCTGGATAAAATACTTGAGAAACTCTCAAGGAATTCCTAGAGGCACCCCGTCACAATTCCTGGAGGAACTCCAGAGCCACTCCTAGAGGGGGTGATTGCTTGAGGAACTTCAAAGAAATTTGCAGCAGCAGGAGCAAATTTGAAGGATTTCCCGATGGAGCTTCAGAAGAATTTTTCAAGAATAACTGGATGTAATCTAGAAGAATTGCTAGAGGAACTCCAGAGAATTTTCTGGAAGAGCTCTGAAAGTATCCCCGGAGAAAATATTGAAGAATTCCCGGAGAAACTCTTGAAAAATTTAATATGAAATCCTGGAGTATTTCCGATGAATTACTAGAAGAAATCCGAAGAATTCCTAGAGAAATTCCGAGAAATATCCAGAAGGAATTATGCAGGAATTCCGAAGAAATTCCCAATGGAGCCCAAAAAAAAAAAATCTCAATTCTTCGGAGTTCCTTAATGTCTTCAGGAATTCTTGGAGGAACTCCAGAGAAATTTCATGCAGAATTCCAAAGAAATTCCATGAGAAACTTTTTAAAACTTTTTGAAGAACCACCAAAGGAATTCCTGCAAGGACTCCGATTGAATTGCTGGAGGAACTGCTGAATAATTCTAAAGAAACCCTGGAGAAATTCCTGAAGCAACTGTGGAGAAAATCCTGATGGACCTTCAAAGGAATGCCTGGAGGAACTCCGAAAAATGTCAGGATGAACTTTGGAAGGATTCCTGGATTGCAGATGAAATCTGGAGCAAATCGCCAGAGGAGTTTCTGTATTAAATTCTCGGGTGAATTCCTGGGAGTAGAAATTTATCCGTTGAATCTGTTGCATGCTCCTTTGTGAACGAGCGACGGAATTCGGATCAATCGTGCCCGGTTCGAGTTATTTGGGTGTTATATCTTTATCGTTTACCAAAACGAATCCTTTCCCATATCCACACTCCTAGTGTTTTCTTGTGGAAGTGCAGAGGACTCGTCGGATTTTATAAAGCAAGTAGCACGTCAACATTTTTCTCCCATCCCCAAATTGACCTGCATTCGGACGCAGCCAGCGCCGGTATTGTTTGTTATAACAATGAGAGCATCAGTATTTACACACTGAGGATGCTACTGATCCTGAGTAGCGTCATCCTGAGTAGCGTCTGTTGGTTCCTTATGTAAGTACAGCTGTTCTAGCGATAACGGAGTAGCAACTGTGGGCAGTCAATCATGCGCAGCTCATGCTCAAATTCTCGGATGAATTCCTGGATGAAATATCCGAAGAAATTACTATTGAAAATCTCGTGAGGAATTTCCGAAGAAAAAACCCGGAGGAATTCTAAGGAAATATCCCCAGATGAATCCTTGAAATCCTCGGAGGAAATCCTCGCATAAATTCTTGGTGTAAATCCTCAGAGAAATTCCTGGAGGAAATCTCCGAATTAATTCTATGAAAAAAAACCTTGGAGGAGTTTCCTAAAAAAGACCACGGAGGAAATCCCCGGGAGAATTCCTGGATGAAATCCTTAAAGGAATGGCTTTTGGAAATCCTCTGAGGAATTCCTGTAGAAAATCCCCGGAGGAGTTCATATGGAATATCCTTGGAGGAATGCCTGAAGGAAATACTCGGATAAATTCTTGGAGAAAATTCTCGGACGAATTTCTGGAGTTAATCTCCCGCAAAATTCCTGGTGCAAATCTCTGGAGAAAATCATGGAGGAAATCTCCGTATATATTCTCTGATATAATCTCCAAAAGAGATCCATGGAGGATTTTTTTTAATAAATTTCTGGATGAAATCTTCAGAAGAATTATTTTAAATCCACTAATGAACTCCTGGTGGACATCTATAGTGAAATTCCTGGACGAAATCTCCGAAGAAATTCCTGGAGGAAAACCTTGAAAGAAATCCTGCAGAATGTCCCCGGAGAAATTCTTGGGGGAAATCTCTGGAAGAATTCTTAGAGCAATTCTCAAGAGAGATTCCTGGAAGAAATCTTTGGATGAGTTCCTGAATTCCTCCACGGAGGAATTATTGGTTGAAATCGGATTTACTGGAGGAAATTTCTGGAGGAATTTCTGGATAAAATTCATGGAGTAATTTCGGATGGAATTTTCCGTAGGGATTCCTGAAGGAAATCCCTGGAGGAATTCGTGTAACAAATCCCCGAAGAAATTCCTGAAAGATATCTCCGGAGGAATTCCAGGAAGAAATCCTGTAAGACACATCGGAGGAACTTCGGTAGCATTCCAGGTAGAGCTCCTGAAGATTTCTGTAGGAAGACTTCTTTGAGGAATCTTCAGAAGCATTTCCGTAGAAATTCGAGGTGGAATCCTAGGACGAATTCCTGCAGGAATTTCTAATGAATGCCCCGGATAAGAAACCTCTCTAAAGATTTTTCTAAAAATTTTAAAATTGTGGATATATGCGCATGTTTTCAAGAGAGATGTTGGTCATTCCTCCAGGGATTTGTTCAGAAATTGATACCTACATTCGTTAAGCCAATGACGTGTTCAAGCATTCCTCCTTGCATTTTTTTGGGAAAAGTTTCAGGAATATCTTTACTCATTCATTCCTAAATCATTTCTGAGATTTATTCAGTGATTTATCCAAGACATTTTCCGAATATAGTTGCATGATTTTTTTAAAGACACTACACGTTAATGGTTCCAGCAGACGATTTGCCTTTTGAAGGAAGCACCACACTAGAAAACGGACTAGCATGCAACGCCCAGTGGCACAGTCAAAATAGTTCCTGACGAAAAGTTTTCCGGACTGAAGCAGGAATCGAGCCCACACCCCTTGACTCGATGTGGCCCACAAGGAAGGATTCTTGTTTTCGAAGAAAACATAAATGGGTTTTGGGAATTCACTAAGGAATCTTTAATGTTTGCAGGTGGAATAATTCTTTCTGTGTTTTCCGCCAACATTTCTAATGTTTTTTTCATGAATCCTTTCAAGATTCTAGCTGGAATTTCACCAAAGTTCATTAAAAAAAATTTTCAAGGATTCTTAAATAATTTTTTTCTAGGATGCCTCTAGAAAATTTTTCAAGAAATTCTCCATTAATTCATACTTCATGAGCTCATCCAAAACACTGTATATAAATTTCCCAAAATCCTCTCTCCCTTTTCAGATCGTGACGTAGTTTATGGATGACCTCAAGAGAGATTTTAGAGAAAATCTGTAAAGAATTGTAGGGGGATTCTAGAAGTATTTCTGAAGTAATTTTTGGAGGAACTACTTACTGCAGTGCTTCCCAAACTGTGCGCCGCGGCGCCCTGGGGCGCCTTAAATCTTTTTAAGGGGCGCCGTGGGCTGATTAAAAGTAAGGCTTGGCAAACCATCTCAACTTATGTTATAATTGTATTACATTGATCGAAAGCATCAGACGAAAGTTGAATACGAAAATCGAACAAAGAAGACAATTAAGCTGCTCGCCACAGAAGTTGAATGCAACTTTTTGGGAGTGAAAACATTAAGATAGCTTTGAGATATCGCTCACCAGTTCAAAAAAAAATTAATATCTATGTTCAAAGTTTTTCAAATTCCATGTTCCAAATTTATGTTGACAAACATTGTAAAGGTATATACAGTAGACGTTCGGTAACTGCAACATGTTTACGTTTCACTTAGCGAACGAAATTCGATAACTGCAACAACTGACAAACGTCAACAACTCATCAACTGACGTAAAATGAACGTGAAATTCATTCGACTGTTCATTTGGGCTAACAGGGGCTAACATGGCGCACCATTTTGACGTTTGGTGGTGCGATAACTGGAGAATTGTTGCAGTTACCGGACTTGCAGTTAAAAAGCATTGCAGTTAAACCGTTTGCACCGACCGAACGTCTACTGTAATAGAGTTTTCTGTAGGATTAGTTAGAACTTTCTCAGAGTTTATATATTGATGAAGTTCTGAAACAACATCCTCTATAAATGATATCAAATTGTTATTACGCTATAGTCACAACCTTGCTGGTAGGGATCTCAGTAACAAACAGATCTTCAGGCTGGATGGAGTTACATTGTGTTGTTAAAAGCTCCACTATGATTTTTTCATCTTGCTTGCTTGCTCTTCCTCTGTTTACCTGTGTTATACTACACACTTTCATAGAAACGGAAGAACTTATGTTATTAATTGTTTAAGAGAATTGCAGCCCTAGGCTGGCTCATTTCTGCGATCATATGTCAAAAAGTAAACTAACCTGGAAAATGCCATAATTTTTATTCTCCTTATCAAAATTAAAGTCGCTTAGTTATATCGAGAAGGGGGTTTCACAACACTGGGAGAAACAATTTAACTTTTCTTATTTCTTATTCTGATGCAAAAATGTTAACCATGTTAAAATCTTTCGCAAATGTAAAGACATTTTTATAGCCTCGAATTGAAAGGAATCCTTTGACGATTTTTTTTAAATCCTGCTTCGATCAAAATTTGTCGTTTTTTCTATTTTTATGCTTTTACAAGAATTTAAAGTTCACTACAGGATCCAGAAACACCAGAAACTGTGATAGTTCAAAGTATAATTTAATATTTTTTGCAGATTCCTATTTT
The DNA here is from genome assembly GCF_002204515.2 of Aedes aegypti. Classification (NCBI taxonomy): domain Eukaryota; kingdom Metazoa; phylum Arthropoda; class Insecta; order Diptera; family Culicidae; genus Aedes; species Aedes aegypti. The sequence goes on from NC_035109.1 coordinate 112,420,669, forward strand.
TGTAAAAAAAATGTGCAATTGTTTTTCATATCAATAATTTTATTGAATTATCAAAAAACGTACTTTTTGCAAAAGTAGATTTTGTTCTAGCATGAAAAGTCTGGCAGAAACTTTGTCGAAAATATTCATATTTTTGTATAAAATGATAATAGTGCGCCGCGCTTCTGATAAAAAATGTCAAAGGGCGCCGTGATTACAAAAAGTTTGGGAACCCCTGAACGAATACCAAGAGAACTTAGAAAGGAATGCCTGCAGGAACTAGGGGCCCAGATAGCCGAAGCGGTAAACGCGCAGCTATTCAGCAAGACCAAGCTGAGGGTCGTGGGTTCGAATCCCACCGGTCGAGGATCTTTTCGGGTTGGAAATTTTCTCGACTTCCCAGGGCATAGAGTATCTTCGAACCTGCCACACGATATACGCATGCAAAAATGGTTATTGGCATAGTAAGCTCTCAGTTAATAACTGTGGAAGTGCTCATAAGAACACTAAGCTGAGAAACAGGCTCTGTCCCAGTGAGGACGTAACGCCAGAAAGAAGAAGCCTGTAGGAACTCTGGAAAGAATTCTAGAGAATCCCCAGAAGGAAATCCTGAATGCACTACGGAGTAATTCATGGAGCAACTCCGGATCTGTTTCTGGAGGAACTCCGAAGGCGTTTCTAGAAGAACTCCGGATGAAATTTGAAGAAATTCCTGGTAGAGCTCCAAAAGAATCCCCGGAGGAATTCTAAGAGAATATCTCCGGAGGAATTTCTGGAGGAAATCGCTGACGGACATCCTTGGCTCCCAGAGGAAATCCTTATGAAAACATTGATAGGAGTTCTTGGGAGAAACCCCCGGATTAATTGCTGGAGATATTCCCGCAGAAATTTATGGAGGAAATCTCTATAGAATTTCCTGAAGGAGAAAATTCTCGGAGGCATTCCTGGAGAAAATCCCTGGAGGAATTCTTGGAGCAAATGGCCAGAAGAATTTCTGGAGAAATTCCTGGACCAATCTCCGGAGGTGCTTCTGGAGGAAATCCCCGAAAGAATTGCTTAGATTCTGGCGAAAATTCCCGAATTCCAGGCGAAAATTCCCGGTGAAATTCTATGGAAAAATCTCCGGAGGAGTTTCGTGAGAAAATCATGGGAATTCCTTGAGAAAATTCCCGGAGGAATTTCTGCAGAAGCGAATCTCCGGAAGAATTGCTATTAAAGATCCCCGGAGGAATTTCTGGAGAAAATCCCCAGAGGAATTCTTTGAAAAAATCTCCAGAGGTTTTTCTGAAGCAAATAACCAGAGCAGTTTGTGGAGGATATCCTCGGAGGAATTCATGGATGAAATCCCCGGAGGAATTTCTGGACGACATCCCCTGAAGGATTTCTGGAGGAATTACTAGAGGAAATCTAGGGGAATATTCTCTGAAAAATCCCCGATGGAACTTCTGGAGAAAATCTCTGGAAGAATTTCATAATTGAACGTCCAGAGGTTTTCATTAATGACATCTCTGGAGGTACTTCAAGAGTAAATTCCCGGAAGAATTTGTGGATGAAATCCACAGAGTAATTCCTGGACGAAATCCCCTAAGAAATTGCTGTTGGAAATTTCCTCAAAAATTCTTGGAGAAAATCCCGAAGGAGTTCTTGGTGGAAAACAAAATTTCTGGAGAACATACCTGGAGTAAATCGCCAGAGGAGTTTCTGAAGGAAATCATCGGGGAGAAATTCCTGGTACAAATCCCCAGAAATATTCCTGGAAGGAATCTTAGATCAGATCCTCTGAAAAAGTCTTCGAGGGAATTTCTGGATAAAGTCCTTGGAGAAACTTCTTAATTAATTCCTAGACAAAATTCTCAGAGGAATTCCTGGACGAAATCCCCGGAAGAGTCCTTGGAAAAATCCCCGGAAGAATTCCTGGACCCCTCGGAAAAAATCCTGATGCAAATCCCTAGAGAAATTTCTGGAGAATGTCTTAAGAGGAATTCCTGGAGCAAACCCCCGGAAGAATTTCTGCACGAAATCCACGGAGAAATTTCTGGAGGAAATATATACCCGAGAGGATTCCTGGAGCGAATCCCTGCAGAAATTCCTGCTGCAAATCCCCGGATGACTGCCTGAAAGAAATTCCCTGCGGAATTCCTCGAGAGAATCCCCGGCGTAAATGTTGAAATCTCTGGAGGAAATCTCCGGAGAAATCCCTTTTGCAAATCCCCATAGCGCTTCCCGGAGAAATTCCTGGTTTAAATCATCTGGAAAAATCCGCAAAAATATTTGTGGAGAAAATCGTCAGAGGAATTTCTCAATGAATTCCTGGGCGAAGTACCCAGTGAAAATTTTGGATCAAATACACGAAGGAATTGCTATCGGAAATCTTCTGAGGAATTTTTGGAGGAAACCTCTGGGGAATTCCTGGTGCAAATCCCCAGAGAAAACCCTGGACAAAATCTCCGGAGGAATTGCTATTGGATATCCCATGATTATATCCTGGAGAACATCGCGGAGAAGTTCTGGGGGGAAATCTCCAGAGGAATTTCTGTACAGCTCCAACGAGATTTTTTTTGAGCTCCACTGGGATTTTCACCAAAGTTCCACCAGTAATTCCTCGGGAATCCTCAGAAGTTCCACCAGGAGTTACTCCGAGAATTCCCCTAGATTTCCTCCGGGAAATCCTCTAATGTTTCTCCAAGAAATTCTCCAAAGTTCCTCCAGGAATTTCTTACGAGTTTCTCCTAGAATTCCTTCAGAGTTCCACATGGAATCCCTCCAGATTCCTTACTTCCAAAAATTCCTCCGAAGTTCTTCCAGCAATTGCTTCCAAGTTCTTCCTTCTATTCTTCCGTAGTTCCTTCGGATTTCATTTATGGAGTTACACTAGGATTGTTTTAGATATCCTCCAGAAATCCCTTCAAAGTTCCTCTGGAAATGCTTCGGAGCTCCACCGGTGATTCCCTCAGATTTTCTTTTTGGTTCTTCCAGCAATTCCTCGAGAGTTCCTCCAGTAATTTCTTCGTAGTTTCTCCGAAAATTCTTCCGGGGTTCCTCTAGAGTTTCTCTGAATATTCCTTCAGTCTTCCTTCAGGAATTACTCAAGAACTCCTCCAAAAATCCTTCACAGTTTCCTAGGGAATTCTTCTTTTCTGGGAAATCCTCCATAGTTTCTCCAGAAATTTCCATTCCTTTTGAGAATTCCATCGGAATATATTTTTTTTTGAAACTCATTTTTTATCGGCAATCACTGTAGGTCTTTTGAGATAAATATATGATAAAAATAATATATATCGAATTTGAGTGAGAATTGTTTTTATTTACTGATCGTCCCTGTTTATTTTTACCTTCTTCCAATTATTTATGAATTTCCTAAAACACCAGTTGATTGGTAAATACAGTAGAATAAGCTGTGTTTCATCAAAGTTCACTTGAATTATTAATAATCTATTATTGTGGGATACCTGATTTTAAATTTAAGAAAAAAAAAACTCAAAAACTCAAGTAGTATTCTACAAAAATAAGAAAAATAACCCCGTTTTTTGTCACAGAACCGAAAAACTCCCAAAAAACTAAAAAAAGCCTAAAAACTAAAAAAAATATTTTTTCACGTAAAAAATTTTTTTTCAGGGTTTTATATTTTTTCTGAAAAGTTGAATTCTGAAGCTTTCATTCCATAAAAGAAGATTGGAAATCGGTTGAGCTGTTCATAAGTTATGATTTTTAAAAAGATATGAAATAAAAAATCTAAGGCGCTGAGACCTACAGTGTGTGTCGATAAAAAATGACTGATTTTTTATTTTCAAAAACTATTTATCTCAAAAACTAAAAACCATTCACCGCTGAAAATTTGACACTAAACGTAAAATTTTCTGAACTTTAAAGAAAAAAGAGAACAGCAATAGCCCATTTGATCCCAAGGCCTTCAAAACACGAAATTAAACAGAAAGTTTTATTTTTTTATGTCACAAATTATTTTTTGTGAAGTTTTATATTTGTTTCGAAAAGTCAAAATATTTAGCGTTTATTTCATCCAAGAAAATTAAAAATCGGTCAAGCGGCTCAAAAGTTATGATTTCTAAAAAAAGAAAAATTTTGCGAGGTCGCGATTTTTCTGGTCAACTTATTTGGAAATGGTCATCTCAATCAAAAAATCCAAAAAAACGTGTATCCTTATTTCGGATAAGGAACAAAATAGCAAATTTTCACGGAATTCGGTGACCCACTAGATTGTTTTTTTTTTATGGAATGGCTGAATATGAGTTTTTTGCAATTCCGTTGTATATCAGCCTACTTTTCATCTAGGAATTGAACAACATAAGGGCCTACTTTTCCTACCAAATGAAACAGTGCTGAAAAGTGCTACTTACCAGCATTAAAAATGGTATCGAAAAGTAGCACTTTTCAGCACTGTTTTGGGAGATGTCAAATGAACATCTGATTGCCTCTATACCTCATTTATTGAATTGCCCTGAATATCTAAATAACTTAGTTAACTAGGTACTGGTTGTACATCCGTTTGAAGATTCGAATAGAGTCGAATTTGGATCGTTGGAATCTGTTGGAATGTGATCATCTTGTGTACTTAGAGTTTGTTAGTTCACTCTTCCCGAGTAACACACATGTTATAATTGATGCATATTAACTCTTATATGACAAAATCTAGTCATATAGGAGTTAATATTCATCAATTATAAAGCCTAGATCATTTAGAAATGGGGCACTTCATTTTAGCGATTGCAGCGCAACCATTGGTCGGATATGCAAGTTTTTTATACCGTTTTGTTGTTTGTAAACAGTATTGTTCGGTCTATTTTTTTCACAGCTCGAAACTAACGTGGTTCGAAGATATTCGCCATGCAAGAAAAGAAAAGGAAAAAAATTGTGCACAGTTACCAGCAAAATCCATCTGCGTCAACTCGGGAGTTGGCGAAACTGCTGGATTATCCCAAAAGTACCGTGGCGCGAGTGATAAAAAAGTTCAAGGAAACTCTAACAACTGCTCGCAAGGTGCAAGTTAAGCGTCGAAGTGGAACCGTTGATCGCCAGCTGTAGGTGAAGGTCTTTCGGATGATCAAGAGTTATCCCAATATCTTGGATTACGACTTGGCGAAAAAACTGAATGCCGACCGTTGTACCGTGGCGAATCCGTCTCCGAGGAGGCTATAAATGTTACAAGGCAAGTAAACAGCCCAACCGAAGTCTTAAACAGCTAACAGTGGCCAGAACTCGGGCCCGTAAGTTGTACGACCAAGTACTGACGAAACTCGATGGATGCCTTTTGATCGATGATGAAACATACGTGAAAGCCGATTTTCAACAAATCCCGGGGCTCAAGTTCTACAAGGCTCCTGCTCGTGGCAAAGTTCTTGCACGATTCAAGTTTGTTTTCGCGGATAAGTTCGCAAAAAAGTTCATGATTTGGCAAGGTATTTGTTCCTGGGAAGAAAACCAGTGTTTTTGTAACAGATAGAGCAATGAACTCGGAAGCAGTGTCTGCATATTTCAATATACAGTCAACAACGCCGATCCTCAGTAGGCTCCGTCATCGTTGAATTCTTCTTTGTGTGAATGTTTGTTTGACAATACATGCACGAACCTGGTAGAACGTGCATTCAGTTTTTCAATTACTTTTGCTACACTAATTCTCATCCACTACTGACATTGAAATTCAATTTCACTAGTGAAAAAAATCATTTCCGTCAGAATACCCCACAAAACATCCGCAAATTGCAAAAGTTGTATTTTTTTATTAAAAGACAATCATGATTCATCAACTGGAGGCATCACATTGTCGTTTTCTTACACCAGTAATATAAAATTCATTTGTAATTTTTTATATTCAATTTTCAATTTCAGTGCCTCTAGGTGAAACTGAATTTTGAAATGACACCAACAGTGGGTGAAACTGAATGTGTGCGTGTGTTGCACCCACTCTCTTTCTCGTCGCATTCGCACTCGAAGTCAGATTGGCTTCTTGCTAGCGGAGTTTGTTTTTGTTCGTTTTCGTACTGATCGGGTATCATTCGGCTGAATTTTTACGACACTGCTCGGAAGTGTACAAGAGAGAGTGTCTCCAGAAACGGATTTTGCCCTTCATTAGGTCCCATGATGGTCCAGTAACGTTTTGGCCAGATCTAGCCAGCTGCCATTACAGCAAGGATGTGCTACAATGGTACAAAGATAATGGGGTCCAGTTCATCCCAAAAAAGAAGAATCCACCCAATTGTCCTCAGTTCCGCCCAATAGAGAAGTATTGGGCGATAGTTAAGCGGAAACTCAAGATGAAAGGTGCAGTCGTTGGTGACATTGGTCAGATGAAGAATTGGTGGAATCGTCTTGCCAAAACCGTGACTAAAGATGGTGTGCGCCGGCTGATGAGCGGCATCAGCGGAAAAGTGCGAGAATTTCTTCGAAATAATGATGATTAATTTGTTTCAGATTTTTTTTATGAAACAAAACATTATAACCTTTGTTTCATTCTTGGAAAGTTTTTGATTGAAAGAAAAGTTTAAGAAATACACGCATTTGAAAGTGCCCCATTTCTAAATGAACTAGGCTTTAACATGTGTGTTCCTTGGGTTGCCGGGAGTTTTATACGACGGTTCGTGCAGGCAATTCAACACAAAATTATAATTTCAATATTGATGGAAAATTGTATGCAGCGTCTTACCTGATCAGCCATTAAAAATGAAATCGGCAGTGGGAGTGGGAAAATATGTGACAGTCATTCCACAGCCTACCTGATTGAGGAAAACTGTGCTGTTACTACACATGAAAGCTGATGTGGGTTTTCTTGAAATATGTTCATGCTTCAAGAAATAATCCAGCTTTAACGGCGTTTTACGTAATTGCAAAGAAAGTTGTACGCAACTCGTTGCAAAACTCGATTTTTTCAGCACTCGTCGTATTTAATCAACTCGGCAGGCCTCGTTGGATAAATGTACGACTCGTGCTGAAAAAACATCATTTTTCAACTTGTTGCATTACACTTATGGATGTTCTAATCAGAAGTCTCGATGCAGTTCATTGATTTCATGTCTTCACTAGAATTTATAACTCAATTCAGCAGTACATAGTTACCGTTTTAATATAGATCGTGACAGCCAGCACTGAAAATCAAAAGCGTAAAAATAAACAATCTGTTCGACACTTTTCCCGCAATTGAATGGCCAACTACCAATTCATTTGCATTTACCAGGCCATTGGCTTCGTTAGTTCATTGAAAACTCTGCTCCTTTCTATATGTTTTATATGGTTGCCCATTCAGCGCAGAAGTATGAACCCCACACCGCACCGTGATCCGTTCCCGCAGAAATGATACACACCGCACCGTGTAAACATCCATACCATAATTACCAATTCGTTCCGAGCACGTGAGCGAGCACCGTGGCAGCTACTGGCGGTTCTGCTTGAATCCATGCAGAGAACTACGACTTGTGAGCCGTTTGAACAATTGAAAGAACAATCCATTTGGGAGGCCGGAAAAACTTACAACCCGTCGAAATGTTGTCGATGGGAATATCGCTCCTGATCACGATCTTGGTCGGATACCGAGGAAATCATTTACCTTTCTATGGTTTTATGTTACTGCATCCAGTACCAAGATATTCAGTGATGGATTATTGCGAAATGTGAATCTGAGTTACCTTGCCAAAGAACCGCACTAAGCATGCCGAGATCATTAAATTATGCTTTTAGCGCTTAGTTGCAGTGGGATGGCTTAAGCATGCGCAAGTAGGAAGGTTCTAGCTGGTTTTCCAATTACGATACGATAGACCGTAACACACGTATGCTATGCTGCGACAGTTATGTCACTCAGCGTCCGTCCTCGGCTCAAGAAGGCAATCGCGAAGATCAAGTCGGTTGACTGTAGATATAAGGTCTCGATTCAAAGGCGACGATTGGTTAAACTATGAGAAGGGGTGCGTTGATCGCAACTTGCTTTGGGCATTATCATCCATACCTGTCGGAATCGAGTCCAACGGCGCGTAATGGTGGTGTTATTGTTTTGATAAAATTTGCTGCAAGATCTGTGACAGCGCTGAGGGCAGAGGTATTTAATGACCAAAACGCATTACGGTGGGCAGTGATTACAAAGTTGGGTGGTATGGAACTCCGAAAAGGAGATTGTATACGCGAATGTCGCCCTGCAGCCGTTTTATGGTAATATGTCTACCTAATACGATAGGCAACCTCCGTGAAATTGATGATTCTCAACTACAAACCACGGATTTCCAGCCGTGCAGTAAGCTTAACGAAAACCGTTATTTTTGTGAGCTCCGTGGTTACGTGGATTGGGAACCAATGGCTTGAGGTGAACGTACGTTTAGAGATCAACTGCTAGAATAGGTAGAAGTGCAATAAGAGCACGTAAACTATTCAATTAAATATAAATTATAATTGGTGTTGATAGTTTAGATTCACATCGGAGCAATGAATCCAGTTTTAACCAGAAAGCTAACATCAGGGTTGTTGTGAAGTAAACCTGCATCGGTGAATGATACCGTTATGGCTACTGTATCGGTGATACTTATACAGGAAGTTTATCATAAAAAAGATTAATGATAATTGTTTCTTTCCTAACCTCTGCATACTAATATGTAAGCTAAGTGGATATTTTTTAGACATTACCGTAAAACGGGGTAACTTTGATAGTTTTTTCGAAGAAAACTTGAATATTTATGCATGTTGTTTCAAAGAATTATACCGTTTTGACTCATATTCCGAACACTTAAGACCAACAGTGACTTCAACTGCATCTGGTAGGCATAAATTAGCTGATATTCGTGTAAATTCTAATTTCTTCGTAAAGTCTAACTGTTAACTGTTGGGAGTGCCGTTAAAAATGTTTGTTCAAACTTGTTTAGTATTGTTTTTACGTAAAAGTTTGGAACAACATTTTGATCCAAATGCCGAACACTGTGTTGATTCTGTCTCATATTCCGAACACCTTGATTCAAATTCCGAACAGCATGAATAAAACGTGTCCAAATGAATAATTTCGGAAATAAATTTATTTTAGCTACTTTTACTGACCTCAAACTAGAGAATCATCACTACTCCCGAGGTATAAAATAGGTTTGAAGACGTTAAAATTGAGTTACAAGTGATTGCTATTTTCTTATAATTTGGTGACATATTTCAGCGAAACATTTCAACCTCATAGCCATACAAAAACCGAGTGTTCGGAATATGAGTCTGTTCGGAATTTGAGACAAAACGGTAATTTATATTTTTAAAACAAGTACTGGCATCCTAGCTATCGATTGCAGTCGATAGAATGCCAAAATATTTATTTTGAATGGATACCGTTTTGTCTCAAATTCCGAACAGACTCATATTCCGAACACTCGGTTTTTGTATGGCGATGTGGCTGAAATGTTTCGCTGAAATGTGCCATGAAATCAAAAGGAAATGGAAGTCAATTACAATTCAATTTTAACGTCTTCCAATCTATTTTATACCTCTAGATTAGTGTTGATTCTCTTTTTTGAGAACAGTAGAACTAGCTCAGATAAATTTATTTGCAAAATTATTCATTTGAATACGATTTATTCGTACTGTTCGGAATTTGAATCAAGGTGTTCGGAATATGAATTCTGTCTCACAATGAACACAGTGTTCGGCATTTGAATCAAAATGGTGTTCGATACTTTAACGTACCGTTTTGACTCATGTTCCGAACACTTAAGGCCAACAGTGACTTCAAATGCATCTGATTGGCATAAATTGGCTGATATTTGTGTAAATTTTAATTACTTTGCAAAGTCTAACTGTTAGCTGTTGGGTGTACCGATAGTAATGTTGATTTTATTAGTTTCAGTATTGATATTACGTAAAAGTATGGAACAACATTTTGATTCAAATGCCGAACACTGTGTTCATTCTGTCTCATATTCCGAACACCTTGATTCAAATTCCGAACAGCACGAATAAATCGTACTCAAATGAATAATTTCGCAAATAAATGTATCTGAGCTTGTTCTACTGGTCTCAAACTAGAGACTCATCACTACTCCCGCGGTATAAATGATATTGGAGACGTTAAAATTGAATTGCAATTGACTGCCATTTCCTTGTTATTTGGTGACATATTTCAACGAAACATTTCAACCAAATCGTCATACAAAAACCGAGTGTTCGGAATATGAGTCTGTTCGGAATTTGAGACAAAACGGTAAACACAATACTAAATAGGCTAAAAAATAAACAATTTTATCGGCACGCCCAACAGCTAACAGTATGACATAGTAAATTAATTGAAATTTTCACAAATATCAGCTAATTTATGCCTATCAGATGCATTTGAAGTCACTGTTGGCCTTAAGTGTTCGGAATATGAGCCAAACGGTATATAATTTTTCAAATAATCGAAAGTTGCTTTTCTGTTTTGGGGTAACTTTGATAATGGAGTATGAATCGAATAAAATTGAATGAATATCGAACATTTGTAGGGCATTGCATACCTCTGGGCGTTCAACGTTATATGGAAATAACTGACTTAGATTACAAAAATGGTCCCAGTTTGTGAAAATGCTTTTCGCTTAGAGATTTGAGACCATATTCAAGTTCTATGACAACTAGGCTGTCAACGATAAGTGACCAACTATTCAAAACTACATCAAATAGTGATCGTAGAAAAGATTGTTTGTAAGCGTTTCGAAAATGCTAAAATTGTGTCAATTTTTAATATTCGTATAAAAAGCCTCAAATGTTCTTAATTCAAATGAAAACCGCTCTTACATGAAGTGTCATACTAATATTTTCTAGTTTTGCATTCGTTTTGCTTAATTTATTAACAGAAATTATGATATTTCTTTTAGTATGAGGTGGGTTACGTACTATCAAAGTTACCATTATCAAAGGGGTATCTTTACGGTACTTCTAATTACTAGATTTTATAGATGCGCAGATTTCTTGAATTGCCAATGTGAAAGTAATAAATCTTAGTACCGTTTTGACTCATAATCCGAACACTTAAGGCCAACAGTGACTTCAAATGCATCTTATAGGCATAAATTAGCTGATATTTGTGATAATTTTGATCTCCCTGCAAAGACTAACTGTTAGCTGTTGGGTGTACCGATAAAATTGTCAATTTAAACTTATTTAGTGTTGTTTTCACGCAAAAGTATAAAACAACATTTCGATTCAAATGTCGAACATTGTTCTCATTCTGTCTCATATTCCGAACAGCGCGAATAAATCGTATTCAAATAAAAAAAATAGCAGATAAATTTATCTGAGCTAGTTTTACTGGTCTCAAACTAGAGAATCATTACTATACCCGAGGTATAAAAAGGATTGTAGGACGTTAAAATTGAATTGCAATTGCTTGCCATTTCCTTGTAATTTGATGACATATTTCAGCGAAACATTTCAACTGAACCGCCATACAAAATGGGAGTGTTCGGAATATGAATCTGTTCGGAATTTGAGACAAAACGGTAATCACAAAATGTAATCATTTGAAAACTAGAACAGCACTAAATTACGGAAAGCTTACTGATGATTTATTTAAATAAAGCAACACACTATTTATTTTCAATTCAAAATCGCGAGATTATAACAACATAATGAGCAATTCTCGCTGAAACCAGGCCGCCATCGGCATTTTGAATTTGGCCACCATCTTGAATTTTGTTAGAAAAATCGTTTTTTCACCATTAGCGTTTTGAATTCTGAGATCATCATCAGAAAGCCGAGGAAAAATTGCGTAAGATAGGCTACAAAAACTAGGTGAGCAATGGTATTTACCCTATGATATTAACGATTTTCTAAATCATGTTCTACTATTTTGACGTATATGGCGAGTGCAATCAATGCAAACATTATTTTTTGAACAGCAGAGAAACAAGTTTTCAATCGTTGGTGTTTCATTCGAGTCGAGTGAAGAATAAGAGTATTATTTTGAGTGAAAAAAACCAGCGGCCATCTTGGATTTTGACGCCATCTTGGTTTTAATTAGTAGAATGAATTTTCCACCTTGATAGCACATGTAGCATGTCGAATCCAGAGGCTACCAATAAAAACAAGGTTATTTCTCTTTATTTTCCTGACGTTACGTCCCTACCGGAACCAAACCTGATACTCAGCTACAGCAAAATACAGGTTATTAAATATGAATTTCCTTTTATAATGCTATTTTTAATATCAGAATAATTCTTCGTCAAATCTTTTTTTTTTTGAATTCAGTAATAATGAATAAATAAATTTATTGAATAAGAACCGTCCCAAAACACTGATTGAAATAAACATACCTTTTTTTTACCATAGGTATTTTTGTCATTGAATGAAGTTTATAAATTGCGCGTTTGGACATAAGTAGGTTTTGTGGTAATATCTGTAGTTTTAGCGTAAAACATTGCGAAAAGTGCATTAATTAAGAATAGAAATCTTAAATTTTTAAGCAAAAAAAATCCTTGATTTTCTGAACCATATAGTATCGTTTTTACTACCGCCCAACATGCATGTGAAAAATAGCGAAATTGAAAGATGATAATAAGGCTTTGTTCTAATGTGGACGTAATGCCGGAATGCAGGTGTATCACCTAGAGGTTGGGAAATATGGTGGCCATCTTGGATTTAGACGCCATCTTAGTTTCTAGCAGTTGAATGATTTTTACCATCTCAATTAATTAAATTATAAGGCCTCCGTTAAAAAAAAACCATCAGATTCCTTATTTCTTATCTAATCTCAGCTGTTCAACTGATTTTTCATTTCTATCATAGGTTTTTGACCAAATAAATGAAAGAATTAATGCTGTTTTTCAAATCGAAGATATGCAGAATAATCATTCAGATAGCAAATAAGCGTTAAAAAATCCTACTTGATAATTTGTTTTTAAAGCTAGTTAAGCTGAGGTTAAGGCTGGCTGTGTTCCAGTAGGGACGTAATGTCAGGAAAAAGAAGAACAAGAAGAAGAGTAAGTGTAACGGTAGCATTAAAATTCAACATGATGAGTGCTAACAAGGTGAAAACTTATTCTACTACTTAAAACCAAAATGGCGTCAAAATCCAAGATGGCCGCCAGATTTTTTTTACTCAAAATAAAACTCTTATTCTTCGCTTGATTCGAATGAAACACCAACGATTGAAAACTTGTTTCTTTGTCAAAATCGTAGAACATGATTTAGAAAATCGTTCATTTCATAGGGTAAATACCATTGCTCACCTAGTTTCTGTATGATCTCAGAATTCAAAACGAGCGGTGCGCTAATGGTGAAAAAACGATTTCTCTAACAAAATTCAAGATGGCGGTCAAATTCAAAATGACCGCCTTATTTTTTAACTATAAATCAAAGCTGTATCCTTTCTTTATACGATGCCACTAAGTTTGCTATGTGTTCCAAGCGAAATATGAGACATATCACGTAAAGAAACACCCAAGATTTATCAAAAAATGGGCTTTTTCGCAAACTTTTTAGCTAGCTGGCGTACGAGGGGTACACCAATTTGAGTAAACCGAAAGGAGCACCCTTAAGTTTAATCGAAAACTAGCGATTAGAGATATAAAATTAGAATTCTAACGATGGGTGCCGATGCATCGGCGATGGCTGCCTGGTTTCAGCGAGAATTGCTCCCATATACTTAACAAAGGAGCAAAAACAACGGTTGCGTCGGTCGTGTTCTTCAAAATTTAAATTTTCTCTCAATCTTCTTGAGGCCTTTAAAAAGGTTTTTCAACTATTGTATCAAAATAAAAAAAAATATTGCTGTGTGCGTTTGAAACGCAAATATCAAATGCGGGAGCACCAAACGCGGTAAGATTTTTTACAAGGAAGGCGAAGTCAAAATTTGATTTTCTTTGCTCGGTTGGCGATGATATGGTCCATGGTTGCTTTGTGTTCCCGCATTTGAAGCCCTGTTAGCCAAGGTTTGCACGCAAACGCAAACAGCAATATCTTGGGAATTAATAGTGAAAGTCAGTTTGTCTACAATTGTCCGCCCTCGCAGCACTGTGCAATTTGCCAACAGGTGGCATAGTGTGTAAACGCCAAAAACGAACAAAAACGAAACGAGCAATGAGAGTGGTGGATTGGCAACCTACCATATATTGGAATGAATTGAAATTTCAATAGGTTTATGACACGTTAGGAATTAATCGGAAAATCACATAGAAATCATGAAAAATGAACATTACTCATGTGATTTCCTTAAGCAGTTATTGAAAAATTTAACTTAAACTACTTCTGGCAGTATTAACAGACAATTCTCGGTATATTTTTCCTAATAACTTGACAGATTTCATCTAAGATTTTTGTCGATTTCCTAGAGAACTGGATGGAAAGTGTTTAGAAAGTTTCTGGGTAAGCAATTGAAATTGAAATTGAAATTCTTCTCTGTTACCTCTCAGATTTTCAGAGTTTATTTAATCGAAGTTATCAGTGTTTCTGGAGAGATTCTTGACATATTTTGACGGATACCTTCTACTGTAAACAATGAGCTCCTATAAAGCCTAATAGTAAGTTAAAACATTCAAAGCAGCCGCCAGAAGTGATATACTTGCTGAACTCAAAACAATAGCTTTGTAAAACTTCTTTGCTAGAGGAGATTCCTGGTAAAATTCTTTGGAAACGTCCAAAAAATCTTTCTTAAAATTTCCTCAGTGAAACCTCATTGAATTCCTGGGAGTGCCTGGTTAAATTTTTCGTAGGAATCTTCCAAAGAAACTCACCTGCACAATATTTGTACAATTTGGGAGAAATTATGGATGTTAGTGAACGTACTGTCAGAAAGATACTAAGTAGATTCCTCTATAGATTCTCAGTAGATGTCTGCAGAGAATCATGACAAATTTTATGTATAGATACCAGAACTGTGCCAAGGATATCAAGATATCCGTTGGTGCATTCCATGATCTTTGGCATGTTTTTCTTGTATTTTTCAATGAGATTCTTCGATGTACCTTTGTATTTTATTTTGAATATCTTGCGAGAGCCTGCAAACGAAAACAAAACTCGCGTTATACAAGATACTGATCCTTCCGGTTGTCCCATATGGCCATGAATCATGCACATTGAAGGAAGTCGACCGGAGAGCTTTCGGGGTGTTTGAACGTAAAGTGCTGCAAACAATACTCGGCGGTAAACTAGAAAACGGCATCTGGCGGCGTCGCATGAATCACGAGTTGTACCAAGTGTATAAAGAGGTGGATATTTTCAAGCGCATAAAACACGGCAGGCTGCGTTGGGCTGGTCACGTTGCCCGTATGCCGGAAGAACGACAAGCAAAGATAATATTCAACAAAGAACCCGACTCCCCGATCTCTAGTTGGGGCGCGTTACCACTACGCCATGAGAGGACTCATGAACGCAGAAGTTAACCTGAATTCGATTTCAGCTCAATAATCACGTGGTCCTTTTTCGCAAAGTGCACCTCTTTCGGAAGAATTAGATGCCCATCCAAACACAACGCTTTCTATATGTATCCAATGCCTAGCCTGAGAGCGCTCGTGAGTTCGATTCTCTTTGAGAAGACGTGTAACTTTTTCGCAAATCTTATCATCAATTTGTCCATCTAATCCAATTGCAAATTATATGTAATGTTTAGCTTTTCGGTAGTTGTGAAACTTCCACTCGGCTGGTTAGTCGTAAACCACGATTCATAATTAAAAACAAGTATTTATCGAGCAACGGACTCATGTTCCGTAACCGGGCGTTTGAGAACGTCGCGACCCATTGGAAGCCCACACAATAGAAACCTCAGCCAGCGCAGTTGCTGGCTTGTGTAGTGTGCTATTCCTATACCTAAAAAACAATGCGCTCTCGGGCTAGGCATTGGATATATATAGAAAGGGTTGTGTTTGGATGGGCATCTAATTCTTCCGAAAGAGGTGCACTTTGCGAAAAAAGACCACGTGATTATTGACCTGAAATCGAATTCAGGTTAACTTCTGCGTTCATGAGTCCTCTCATGGCGTAGTGGTAACGCGCCCCAACTAGAGATCGGGGAGTCGTGAGTTCGATTCTCACTGAGAAGACGTGTAACTTTTTCGCAAATCTTCACATCAATTTGTCCATCTAATCCAATTGCAAATTATATGTAATGTTTAGCTTTTCGGTAGATGTTAAACTTCCACTCGGCTGGTTAGCCGTAAACCACGGTTCATAATTAAAAACAAGTAAGTGATTTGTAGTTGAAATTTGTGTGTCTTTTGATGCTTTAAATATGTGCCTGAAAATATATTTAAGTTTACAATATTTTTAGCTTTGTATAAATGCAACGAATTCGTGTAACTTTCTTAATGCAGAACAGTGATGTTTGCAATGAACTTTTTTAAATTTTCTAGTGCATCTTTTAACACATAAGAAGTATTACTAAGAAAGTATGGCACTATCTCTTTATCTTTTTAGATAAATATCATCGACCGCATCCAAAATTAAGACAGATTCATGTTCCGAACACTCGAGTTTTGTATGAAGATTTCGTTTAAACATTCGATTAAAATATGTCAATAAATTTTCGGTGAACGATTATTCGAATCTCATGTTTAATGCCTTAAACACTTATTTAGACTCAAGGAGATGTGACGATCATGTAGTCCATGGTACATGGTTCAAATGAAATAATTTGTAATATTATTCATTCAAATGCTAATAATTTATGCTATTCGAAATTTTAGTCAAAATATTCGGAATATTAAAAAAATGCAAAAAAAGATTAAGCAGGGTATTTCAAGCAAAGTTATATTCTACACTTTTGGTTAAAAAACATGGTAAAAATGGCAAACATGGTAAAACATAATTTGCATCAGTTCACTCAATATTTTACAGTTTGATTTTGCTATAAGATAAAAAATACACAATTTTCGGCTTTTTGTTGCCCATTTGTTACCGTTGAGATACGCTAACTTTGTTAATTGTTTGTTAAGAATAAGTTTGTTAATTGGTTAGTATTTGTTAGTAGAGTTAATATTATATTGCGTTAATTGTTATCCTTCTGTTTGTTAAATGTTAGTAAACTATTAGAAAATTAAGATATATGAGAACAAAATTTATTAACACACTATCACCATACACTGAACAAGTCTAAGACAACACACATAATATTGAGCCAAAAAGGGGAAAACGGGTTGCCACAGTTAAACACACATCAAAAAGGGAAAATAAAGGATGAAAGGGATAGAGGGAAAGGGACAGGCATCTGGGCCGAACTGAGCCAAGAGCAAAGCCTATTCAATTTAGTACTTCTCAGATTAAACCGTATACCCAGTGTACTCAAATTAACCGTTGAAATTAAAGTTTGTTCGAAAACTATACCCGAATCAGGTATGAAGGAACCAACTATCAACGACAGTTAGGAGTAAATCCTGTCGCTCGGTTTAACCGTTGCCCGATTCCGTTCCCCCTTCAGGACCCATTATTATAGGCCAATTCCGCCTGGTACACAAGCCATCCAGAGCATTCAAGTGGCTTCAGGAGTCGTCCCAGAGACCCAGACCGTCGTTGAGAGCATCCGTGAGCTCGAAGAGCGTTCCGCTCGCCCCAGAAACCCGAATTCAGCCCAGCAACCCCAGGACAACCCTCACGTGCTCCACTTCCGGCCGGCCGCAACGTTCCACACTCCACTCCCAGACACTACACACACACCAGTAAGTTAAAAAAATATAAAGTTTAAAACCAAGACAGTGAGTTTTACTTGGGTTCTTGACCAGCTCTAACGTGCCGACCCTAAGAGTCTCACCCCTAAGGCAGGTCCTTCCGACCCGCCAGCTAACACATTATAAGGGGGGAAAACGAAATTATTGCGACACATTCAACTGGGCATAACTTTTCTACCATTGGGTAAAAATCAACCAAAATTTGCACACTCTCATTGATATGTGTTGTTTACATGCTGTCAAACTCGAAGTCGTGTTTTACGATTCAACGAAAATGGAGGTGAACCAACGTGAGTCGAGTGAACAAATTCTTTCCAAACACCTGGAATTTCCTGACCTGTCGCACCGGCAGTTGGGAAAAATGATGAACATTTACCATTCAACCGTCTCCAGAGTGTTGAAGCGGTTCCAGGAGCGGTTGACGTTGGACCACGGCAAAGGAGCTGGAAGAAAACCGGGACCGGAGAACAAAAAGACGGAGGGGAAGTTGAAGCGGATTTTTAAAGCAAATCCCAACGTCTTAAGCCGTGATTTGGCTAAAAATATCGGCATGTCGCAGAGCTACGTCCAGAATGCAAAGAAGAGAGCTTAACTACATACATGCAAGGTACAGAACTTCCCAAACCGTGATGAGCGGCAACAATCGACGGCTAATATTCGGGCACGGAGGCTCTACGAGAAGATGCTGACAAAATATGGCTGCTGTGTGATGGACGAATTCCGAAGTTGGAGTTTTTCACCGGCAAGAGCAAGTTCGATGTGGACGACAAATTTGAGAAGAATAAAATGTCGAAGTTCGCCTCCAAATATCTCATTTGGCAGGCCATCTGCTCTTGCGGACTGAGGAGTGTACCTTTCGTGACAAAGGGCACAGTAAATGGCGAGATCTACAAATCTGAGTGTCTCGAGAAGCGCCTTTTTCCGATCTTGCAGCAGCACGACGAAGCTCCGCTGTTTTGGCCAGATTTGGCATCATGCCACTATTCTAAAAGTGTCCTGGAGTGGTATGAGGCCAATTCTGTCCATTTTGTTCCAAAGCACATGAATCTGCCAAACTGTCCAGAGCTGCGCCCGGTGGAGCAGTACTGGGCAATAATGAAGCAGGAACTTCGGAAGAGCAAGAATACAGTTAAATACGAGGACATGTTAAGAAAATGGAAAAAAAACTGAGAAACTGGCACCGGATGACACTGTAAAGACTTTGATGGAGGGCATCAAGCGAAAATGCCTTGAATTTTACACTCAATGATCCATAGATTAACTTTTCTTTTGATTTTTGAAGTAAATTTATGGATAAAACTACCCTAAAATTTTGGTTTGATTCTAAACATTATAAGAAAATTGGCATGACGTTTTCAGTGTCGCAATGATTTCGTGTTCGCCCATGAATTTAAATTTACTTTAAGCCTTGCATTAAGTTTTATAGTAGTCCTGGCTAAAATCCCGAAAAGCGAGTTTGATGAAAACTTTAAAGCCCTTCAAAGTTTGTATAAGAATTACTATGGGAAAAGTAAGCGTTTCATTCAACCCGCCATAGTGTTTTTGAAGGTAAGAGATATGCTTTTGATGGTTAGAACTATTATGATACTGTTACATACATTTGTCAGCTACTACTAAAAGACCTTTCTCATATTAATAATTATTTGTTGATTCATGACCAATCAAAAATTCTCACTGCTTACTTTAACGCACCCTTCGGAAAAGAAGTTCATTACTAGTAAAATTAGGCCACGCCTCAAATAAATCAAAACTTTTGCAAAAACTTTCGCGCAATATTTGAGAAATACCATTTAAAACAAACTATAGCTATGTTTCCGTTATTACATGCTACGTAAGGTGCAACTCAACGATTGGCGCAACTGGATTGAAATCAACAAACTTCTAGTTGTCAAACATGTAGTTTAGTGCAGCTTTTGACATAGAAACGCAACTTCTAAATCGGTAAATTTAGAGATGTTGCAAGAGTTTGTTTGAAAAGGTACTGAATACAGCTTGATAAACTTGACTGGGCATTTGCAGCAAATCTTGTCGTTTCAATAATGTCAAACTTCAAACACAGGGTGAAATGCAAGTTCATTGGAACGGCAATGAAATTTTATCAGCTTTTGATATTAATGTGCAACGGAGCTAGAACTATGTGAATTACAAATGCTTTTATTAAAACAAAAGCTTCTAACCTCTGACATTATCACTTCCTGCAATGGTATTTTAAATACCCAGAAAACTCATCTCGTCCATCGCAGCATGAAAACATACCAAATCAGAATAATTTCGTTTCGATAAATCAAATCACAACTTGCCACCCGTGTTTGCTTACTGCAAGAACACCACGCATCGATAGTGTGGAAAATTGCGTACTTATGCTACCCAAGTAGCTCACGCATTTCCAGACCGTAATAAGCAGTTATGGCGTGCGTGCCTCTAAGGGTATGCGATATGGATTTTTTCCATGTCGATACGAAACGAAACGATACGCGGAATATCTTGCGCTGATAATGACGAAACGAAACGAAATTTAAAAATGTTTCGTGTAACTCGATACGAAATCAAATATCTCACGGAATTTTTCGAAACGAAACGAAATTTTTGAATTTGTTTCGCGGAATACACGTTTAAGTTTTTTTTTTCTTGTCAAAAGCTGGAAATTTGACAATAGGCATAAAAACCTTTTTTTTTATCCTCTACCATATGGAAACCTTAGCGTTGCTCAGCGGAATCCTTACATGTTTTGGTAAAACTCTTCTCTGTTTGTTTGAAATATTCTTAATAACTTTATAAGGTTTCATTTCAACATATCTGACACTCACACAAGGCAATGAGTGGGTTTAATTTAAATGTAACAACTAAGACCCACTTCTCGAAAGCAGTTGCAAACATTTAAAACAATCTCAAAAATATTGAGAGGAGCCCAACATTAATTTGACTTTTAGAAACGCCTTACAATTTTTTTAATCATGTGGATGTGATGTTATGCTAATATATACCATAAAACATGGAATAATGATATTCATTTATTTTTGCTGTACTTTATGCTTTGTGGCTTGAATGAATGTGACATAAGTCAATAATTGATCATAAAAACACTAAACTGAGAAGCAGACTCTGTCCCAGTTGGAACACAACGCAAGAATGAAGAAGAAAAATAAGTGAAACAGAAGAATCACTGGAATATTTGCTTTAGTATTTGCTGGAGTATTGAATTAAATTAAATTTTAAAAAATCCATCAACACATACCGTAAAACGGGATAACTTTGATAATGCGGGTAACTTTGATAGTGCGAGACCCCCCAACATACTAAACGAAATAACGAAGTTTCTGTCAATTAGTTAAGAAAAACGAATGCTATAGTAAAGAGTATTAATATGACACTTCATGTCAAAGCTATTTTTGTTGGAATCAAGTGCATTTTAGGATTTTTATGCAAATATTCAAAATTTACAAGATTTTAGCCTTTTTGCAACGCTTACAAACAATCTGTTCTACGACCACTATTTGATAAAGTCATAATGAGTTCGTCACTTACACATGATAGCCTAATTATAGTAGAACATGAATTCGGTCTCAAATCTCTTAGCGAAAACCATTTTTACAAACTGGGACCATTTTTGTAATCTAAGTCAGAAATTTCCATATAGTGTTAAACGCCTAGAGGTATGCAACGCCCTATAAATGTTCCGTAATTCATTCAATCTTGTTCGATTTATACTCCATTATCAAAGTTACCCCAAAACAGAAAACCGACTTTCGATTATATGAAAAATTATATAACCATTCAGAATAAATCTTTTTGCAATCTATCAAGTGCAATCGATAGCTAGGATGTCAGTACTTGTTTTAAAAATATAAATTGTAATTCTTTGAAACAGCATGCATAAATAATGAAGTTTTCTTCGAAAAACTATCAAAGTTACCCCGTTTTACGGTACCTAAGAAATCAATCAAGATAAATTTAAAAGAACTGCAAAAGTAATAAAGAAGTTCCTAATAAATTTTCTGGAAGAGCCTTGCATAAACTGTGAATCAATTCTTGAAGGGATCAAATCTGGATGAATGCAAACTTTTTAAGTAAACCTTGTAGAAAATACTGAAGGTATTTCTATTATTTTGTAGAGCAAATACTGCAAAAATGATCCTATTCAAAAATCTGGGGAGGAATTTCTGGACGATTTCTGGAAGAATTAAGGATTGTTAATATTATCTCATTTTCAGATTCTTTGTTTAAAACTGACTACAAAATCACATTTTCACTGAATTTTGAACCTCGAGAGTATTTTGAAAAATATTTGAACATTTCAAAAAAAAGTTTTGAACCTGGACTACATAGCATAGAGGAACCACAAATAAGATTGACAAGTTCACCCATGTTCGTTCAGACAATCCGTCTTTCACTGAGCTAAATTTAATGTTGCGCTTTTCTATTGTGAAATACCCTAGGTACCCCACCAAACTTGAATCTAAATCCGGAACCAATTTTGATGGTGCTTACAATGCATGAATCAAATTTATAACTGATTTGTGATTTTTACAAATTTTAAACAAATCATCAAAATCGATCGAAAGATGGCGCACGCTATGTCTGAACCAGACGATTATAAAAATCGAATGTATATCAGTTTTTTTCTCGCTAGAGATCAGTATTTGATCCATATTTTCATAATCGGAAGGTTTTAAAATATTCTATCGGTAAAATTTTGATTTTTTACACTTTTCAGCTATTTTTCATACTAAAACTTATGAAAACCTCGTTTTTCGGCGCATTTCAGCCCATACAAAATGTATGGAAAAAATTTCACCGATAGAATATTTTAAAACCTTCCGATTATGTAAATATCGATCAAATACTGATCTCTAGCGAGAAAAAATACGTTTCGTGTGGCGAAACTAGAGAATTTTGAAACTTGATGTCGGTATTCAAAAGGTTAAGACCTTTGCCTTGCGGCATTTGGCTTCCAATACTTGTAATGATATATTATCAATATTCGCATATTTTTTTTAATTGGGGGTCGTGAGGAAATTATGTCACGTTATAAGAGAAGAGAGGAGTTGGTGGTGCGGTACAACGTGAATAAACCTAGATTCATTTTTCGATATAAAATAATGTATGCATCTTCCTTGTTAAAGGTGAATATAAATCGAAGGCATACCTCAGAATTTCAAGAGCACAAACCTAACGTACCCGACAGCGATTCAAGCTGAGCACTTGATCGATTGGCCATCGAGTAACCAATCAATAGAGTTTTCAGCTTGAATGGACGTCTGGTTCTTTAGATTTGTGCTCTTGAAGATTTGAGGTGTAGCTTTGAATCACCCAAATCAACGCGATTTTTTACGGCGACAGCGACAAACAATCGCTGCGATTTCGCTGCTAAATGTTAGAGTTTTATGACACAACAACGAAATCGCGGAGAGCCTTAACTCATTGATGCTTGCTATTAGTTTTCTCTTCTATTCTCCCGCTGTTCTTATGCAGAGTTAAAAGTGACGTCATAGCGGGAAAGCAAGAGAGAGAACTAATGCTCACATCAATAATCTGCACCACCTGAGCAAATCCAGAACATCACGGACCCACGCTCCGCAGCTTTTTTTGACATTTGTGTACAAACAATTTTTTAACGGATTTGCTCAAAATGACACGCGATGTTCCCCGGAGGAAACCGTGGTTTTGCTCTCTTCATTCTTATGGAAGATAACATTGCGGTAGTTCATCAAACGCAGTTGTTCCTTTCCTGGGTTATTCGCCGCGAGGAATTTAGGACACATTTGTTCCATTCGTAGGAAATAAAATGTCATACATATGCCTAGAAGCGTTGATTCATATTTATGGGGCATTGAAACCCATACCACAGTTATGAATCTAAGATAAGACGATTCCTAAAGAAACGCCAAAACGTATGCTTTCACTAGCACACCATTCGTTTGTCTCGCAGATAATTTGCTGTTATAGTGTTCTGATCCATGATATGAGTCGATTTGATCCATAATACGGACCCATTTTTGACTGTATACAGCAGGCCCATGACAACCATATATCGATACACAGTGTTCTTCGTAGCCAGGATGTCCCGGGCGATAAGTGAATATCGACCACTGTCAGATGTAAGAACTATGAAAATAAAGACCATTGTTTTGTTTAATTGTTTGTTATGGTTTGATTATCAATATTTGATATTGTTAAATCAGCTAATAATGTGCCAAAAAGTTGAAGCACATTTAACATTTCGATGGTTTTGGAACGAGAGCAAACATTGAAAGGCATCCTGCAAGCCTCCAAGCAAGCAATCAATGATTTTATTGCGAAACTTGCTCGATTATGGATCATAAACATCAAACAAAACTTCGCATTCTGATTGCACTCTCGATTCAAATTACCCGAAAATGAGTAAACACATTGAGATGTTGACTACGCTAAAAGTCGTCCAGTGCCATGGGCCTGGTATACAGCTATAGCTATAGCTGCTAGGAGTAGAAGCGAACGCTTTGTTTTTTTTTTTTTTTGTTCGAAATTAAACTCGAATTTCGCGAAATTCCGTTTTATTCCGTTTGTTTTCAATGTTCCGTGGAATAATTTTAACAATTTGGCGAAACGAAACGAAATAGCAAAATACAAATTTCGCCTGTGCGAGTTCCGTGGAATTCCGCGGAATTTCGTTTCGAAGCGTATTTGACGGAATCATTCGGTATTTCGCATACCCTTACGTGCCTCTGCACCGGAAAATAACACAACCGGTAAAACGATTGCATTCTATCGGTTTGTTTAGGCAGACAGTTGCATGAGGCAACAAATAAAGTGTGTTAAATGGTCATGATCGATTTGCAATAGGATGTAGACCGGTGGTACCGTAGAGAGTGATTCTAATCCGGAATCAAAACAAGTTGCTTATAGAAAGGCAAGCCTTTTTGAAAGTATTTAGTTGCACTGTTAGCAATATGTCGTATGATAATTATATACACACTAAAATTATTTTACGGATTCCTGTGAAATCTCAACAGCTGAACGGTTCGGAGGACGAACCAAAACGAAATACATGGTTGCATGTAGAAATAGAGGTAGGCTTGGTAATGTAGGTGCTGTGGTATTGTTCAATGGGGATGTGTTTGAAGTTGTTCAATAATTTGATTATCTTGGAACACTTGTGACATGTGACACACGGCCTTTTAAGGACTACGTAACCAGCTCAAGTCCCGTAGCTTGCAAACGGAACATTGAAAGTTGAAAGAGGCAAAAGTGCTGCGGGCAATACATGTTTGGAAAATTGTGTCAAGTGTATAAAGATGCGAATATTAAATGTAAAATAAGGCAGACTTAAGTGGGCTGGTCACTTAGTGCGAATGTCGGTAGAAAAAATTGCGAAAATAATATTCGACAGGGAACCAGGTGAAGGTAGACGACTTCGTAGAAGACCACGAATACGCTGGCTGTACACAGTGGAAGAGGACCTGGCGACGCTAAACGTTCGAGTTAACTTGAGAAGTATCGCCCAAGATCAACGAAGGTGGAGTTCTACATGGATTTCGTCAGTACTGTAAAGTACTACTTTTAAGCACCGTTTGATATCGGTGCTGAGAATAGTACTTTTCAGTTCTGTTTTGGGAGTCCGCAAATTTATATGTGAGAGTCACCACCGAATTGCTCTAGATCTCTTAATGAGTTAGTTAACTTGCTACTGATTCGACATCCATTGGACGATCCACCAACTACCACTCAGGTGAGGGATTCTGACTGAAAATAAGATCGAAGCTCCTGCAATACATACAATTTTCGTAATTGGAAAAACAATGGTTAGGCGGCATCCACAAATTACGTAACGCTCTAGGGGGAAGGAGGAAAAGGCTCAAGCATTACGGCTCATACAGAAAATATAAAATTTTCATACAAAAAGCGTTACGGAGGGGGGGGGAGTTCAATTCAATTTTAGCGTTACGTAATAAATGGACACTGCCTCACCTCGTTGCAAAACTCGATATGGAAAATATTTGATCCATCTCGAAAAGTATCGTACGACTCGTGCTGAAATCATCCTCTTTTACAAATTGTTGCATAAAAAACTATTTCAATTGTAGTATTGAGGAAAAACTCATAAGAGTATTTTAAAAAAATCAAGAAATCTCGTTGATGGAATGTTTGCTTATTAAATAAATTTTGAGCTCATATTAGGGCATACAAACTTAAATTTGGATATCATCCTCGGTAAAATAAGTACCGAGATTCGGTATTGAAAATTACCAAATTATTAGCTGTTGGGTCGTCGGTGAATTATTTTGCTAAGGTCGGGAAAATAATTCAAATTGGTACAAGTTAAAATGTGGGAGATAAAACACTGATTGAAATTATGTATGTAGCAATGAAAAATTTGGAATTCGCGGAATGGTTTCTCATGTTCTGGGACAAAAAAAAAACCTCAATTTTTTATGACAGTTTTTTTTTCTATTAAGTGCAACTTTTCTTTTAATCAGTCATAAATACATCCATTTTTTTCTGCATATTTTTCACTACAAACGTTATGAATTATGGATAATGATCGTGCTTCGTACACAAGATGAATTCCATCCATAATAAGTCGATTTTAGTATGGTGGAATACGTGTTTTCGATCAATAAATCGATCATTTTGAGTCAAGAATAACTTTTGAAAATGGTCGAAAAGTTTTTGCTTGAAGAAATTTCCAAAACTGTTCATTTTTGAATAAAAAAATACTATGGAGCAAAGTTCTATTTTGGCTACGTGAAAAAAATATTCACTGTTTTCTATTATTTAAAATTTTAAAATAAAACTTAAATTTTTGATTCCACAAAACTTCCATTTTTGTTTTATTTTTTCAGCATAACATCTTGATAGAAATCAGATGTTGGGGACAAGATTTCATAATGGAGACTTTTAGAACTGAAAAAGTTTTTATAAGAATTGACCGATTTTCAAAATGTTGGTGTTACAGTCATATCTCCCTTACTCGATATTCTGTACCACGATATTTCCCCTAACTCGATGGAATGCGCGGTCTCTTCAATTTAGCATACCGTAAAATGGGGTGAAGTTGATCACTTTTGAGCGATTCTGTTCTATAATTCCTTGTAGGATGCATGTATTCTCATCCAAATATTTTTAAAACCTGTACTGGTTGGGTGTATATCGAATTATAGAAATGATATTTTTACTAATTGTTATCATAATATCAAAAATAGTTTTTAGACATCAAAAAGTGGAATTTTTGATTCCGGGTGAAGTTGATCAATTACTGTGACATGTTTCCTAAAATAAAAAGACATGCTAATTACTAAATTTGGGATCACTGATCCCGAATCAAGTCTCAATAATCTTACTACTTGTTGATAAATCGGTCAATTTTAGAATTGAATGTTGTGAAATCCAGAATTCACCAAATAAAAAACCTAAAGGTATGCAATTTTCTTTGAAATTGGCAACTCGCTCACAAAAAGAACATTTTTATCTCTGAAAATGATTTTTTATACTCAATGCAATTATAAAACTGGGTTCATCGAACATATATGAAATGTACAAAACAGTTTATTTAAATGTTGTCTTTTCATAGCCTTGGCAATAGTCGAATGTTTAGAGTAGAACCCTTGAACAGTTCATCGAACATTTCCTTAAAAATCCTTTTTTCCATGGTATAACTATATTGAACGACGAAACGAATTTAGAAACATCAAGAGCAGCTATCAGGTAATACGATATGGCATAACTTGTGATAATTGAAAACGGTTAATAGCTCTCTTGGCAGTTCATACATGTGGGTACGGGAATGATCAACTTCTCCCCACTGATCAACTACTCCCCGAATTACGGTACCTTGATCCCTCTGTAAGTCGGTATCTCTCTAACGACTCTATGACAATACCCCGAACGCCACTACGCGAATGCCACTACCCCGAATGCCATTTCCCCGAATGCATAACATTTTGAGACTTATTCTAGTTAGAGAGTGGGGAGATAATTGTATGATTCCATATGAGTTTGGCTCAACAATGTATTTTCAAATATTTGAAGAGAAAAATGCAGCTAGTCTTTCAGCAAATAATATTTACATACTAAGTTTTGTTTGGATTTGTCCTCTTATTTTGGTGAGATTCACACAGCCACATTGCAATGCTCTAAAGAACAGCTTATTTCGAAAAGAAGGGTGAATTTATTATGAAATGGATAGTTAAAACATGCACAAAATTGGGATATAGTAAAGTCTCTTATTGGACATTGGTACCCACTTCCTTTACTCAGTTTTATAGATGTCGGGCTATTAGCATTAAGATCTTCCTAAAGGTTTTGTTTCTTAACGATGGTAATGGAAGATAACCCTACGCTAGTCGTTGAAACTGTTGTTCTATGTAAAGACCAACCTGATAGACAACCGTTCCGCTATAGCAAGGAAACTTTAATACACTTGTACATGTTAGAAATACGGCGGCCTCTGATTTTCGCTGCAGTAAAAACATTCGTTGGTTTGTGGAATCATTAATTTGACTTTCGATGTGATAACCAACTTTTTTTGACAATGGAGAAATGATGTTGGCTGAAAAGTGGTGAGCAAATCCATAAGGGACCTGAATGTTTTAATACAAGAAGATAGAAGAAAGGGAAAGTTACTGATTAGAATTATAGCAGGATTCACTTTAGTGAATGACTCCAGGATATATTCCTATATGGAAATATTAGTAACCAGCTTATCCAACTTAAACATGAAAGAACAGCCTATTTAAGACAGAAGGACAAATTTCTGGTGAAATGTTTGCAGCTATGACGTAAATGATCATTGTAACAACGTGGTGCTATGGCATAACCTATATTAGTAAGAAAGGAAAAAAAAATGTTTAAAATGAAATATGAACACCAACAAATAGTCCAAATACCGGTGATCCCGCAGCTGTTCAGCAGGACCATATTGAAGATTATGGATTCGAATTCCTCCGGTGGCAGATCTAATGCATTGAACATTTCCTTGACGCCCCAGGCATAGAGTCACATGTAAAAGAATGGTAAATTGACAAGAAAAGTTCTCAGTCGATTAAAGGCTTAATTATCACAAGCCCATTCGTAACGCTGAAGGGGGCAAAAAATGTTGTGGATAATTGCCCTCAAAACGTTACAGTCTATACACAATATGTAGAATTGCTATACAAAAAATGGTACGAGGGGTGGGTAGGTGTCATGGCAATTTTTGGCGTTATGAAATTTGTGAATGAACCCTTGTACTGCGAATGTGCCCGCTGAGCTGATAAACAGATACTGTCTCGCAAAAAATGAGAAGAAGATAGTTGCCAACAAGATTTTTTCGGAAGAATAGCTGACATACAAAAGAAGGGAAAATATATCATGAACATTTTACCGACAAATTTTACGTACCATTGATTACCAGTTCCATTAGATTGATTACCCACAAAACGAGATACTGTACTGTATCTCATACTATTCGGGGTAATGGCTCATTCGGGGTAGTGGCGTTCGCGGTAATGACCCATTCGGGATAATGGCTTTCGGGGTAGTGGCGTTCGTGGTAATTGGATGGAGCCCTCTCTTACTCGATGTTCCATAACTAGATGCGATATGTTTGAGTTTCCTATGCAAGCTAAATTGTTTCAGGGTGATGAAACTTTAAATTTTTGTTGACTGTTCAGAAGGTGTAAAGTAGGTGATTGTGTCAGAATTCTTCTATTTTTCACGTTAAAATAATTATTTTCGATGCAATTTGAAAAACTCACGAAAATTTCAAAATTCGGAAAAAATATGTGTTCTGTACTTCGATACCTCTCGAACTCGATGGTCCCTACAATATCGAGCTAGAGAGAGGTGACTGTAGTTAAAATAAATACGTTTTGATGATAAAATAAAATACAAAAGACAATTTACACTGTCTTCATCCAAATGCTGCACAGACTGAACATTACTTACATTAGATAACGGACACACGGAATAACCAGTGGACCAGTGAAGAATTTTTCATTTGGCGAAAAGATTCCTCCGACTAGGATGGGAATCTCCAAGTTCAATTTCAATGCAAAAAATTAATGAATAAACGATAAAACATTAGCAAATCGTGAAAATATGACCTTCACTCGCGAAAACCTTTTGTTTTTGATGGACAATCGCGGATAACTGATGATGATGGCGTATGAATTAGTTGATAAGCATGATTATTAATTTAAAAAACGTATTAATTCTTTGATAAAACATGATAGTCACTTTGGTTCCGAATTATTTAAAGTTGATTTAATATTATTCAATAATCAAAACGTATATATTTTAACAAAACCAAAAACTTGAAAACCGACGAAAAGTGGTGCTTGGAAAAGCTATTTTATTAAAAAAAGTCTCCTTCATGGAACATTGCACAGTGATCCAGGAATCAGTTTTACGCAAAAACGGTCGTCTACAAAGTTGTTTGTATTAGTAAGGTCCTTTGTTTGGTGTTATTTAAAATTAGGGTGGACCACATTTTCATAGAAATTGTGTAACTAACTTTCTTATTTATAGAAATTATATTATACATGCTTCAGCAAAGTTGTGGACCATTCAATTTCAAGCAACTTTGCCAAAACAATTTTTTGTATCTCTTAAATTGACTGATTTAGAGCTTTTTTCCTACGGTGACATAGGGTGGTCCGAATAAACTGGTTTTCTGGCTCTAGAGTTTTCAATTCAAATTTCTCATCAAACACTTTTGAACTTTCAAAAAAGCGTAATTTGGTGAGTGAAGAAACTCGCTATCTCCTTCCGTTTGGAAGTTATTGTTGTTTTTCGCTCAAAAACATGCCTAATTTGATTGAGAATATCTCTGATTGGGGCAAACATAAAAATATCTTTTGACGGCATTCAAAAGACAAAATGAAATTGTACAGTATGGCCCATAAAAAAATGCGAAAATTGTTTGAACGTGAATATAGCATCCACAGGCGTTATTTTCATTGTTTTTGATAGTGAATGTAATTTCTGATAATTGTAGTATATTCTGACACAACTTCGCTATCCAGGACAAATTTTGTCATATTTTTTTTACTATCCTAAATAATGTAATAAAGCAAATAAGCTCAAAGGGGTTTTGCGCCCAAAGCTAGAAACAGCGTCTGATTGTCGTATACTCTGGTGATAAACTTTCCACCTTCAAAAATCACACCTTATTGTTTAAAATTTTAGTTTGTTTGGTATCAGAGGATGGAGGAGTTCTTAGAGAACGTGTTCTTCATGATCACATTAAAATATTTTGCCAGGGTCATAGTTTTGAGGGCATTTGGGTCTTAAAGGTTTGATATGCCTTTGTTTTTTGTTGAAGTTGAATAAAAAATAAATACGAAGGCCTATAACAGATTTTTGAGGATAAAATTTGTTCCTTCGGTTAGAGACAACTTATATCAATACTAGCTCAAAGGTTTTGAGCAAAACGGAGCCGCTTATCACACTTATATGAAGGTTCAATCAAAGCTCTCCGAAATGAGCCGTTTTTTTCGAAAATATGTTTAAGTCTCCAATTACCCAGGTATGGCCCGATTCTATTATTTTATATGGGCGTATGCTGGAGACAAGGCATGTGAAGAATCTCACGCCATCGTTGATGTTTTAGAAGCTTTCATCACACAGATATTGAACTTGACGTCCGCATGATTAAATTTGAAGAGTATATACCAGTATTTTTGCAAATAAAAAAGTTGATTATATGATTTGTGTGATATTGTGGACCACTCTTGTTTTAAATGACACAGTATGAAAGCTTACATTTTAAGAGACAATTTTGTAGAAGATCATTTTTGTCTAAAATTTTATTTACATGATCATAATGCAAAATAATAAAAAATATATACCATGAAAATCTTCAAAATAGTTTTAGAGCCCTATCTTTCTTATTTCAGATTTCTCGTCAAAGTAGTCTATGAACGACTTTTAGAACATAATAAAATGCAAATTTTCATGCAAAAAGATTGTTGATATCTATTTAAGTTCAAAAGTTACTGAAGTTTTTGTGATAAAAAATATTTGTTTTTCAAGACATTTTATAAGAGTTATAAAAATAACACACCTGAAATTTTTTGATATAATATACAATTTTATTTTGTCTTTTGAATGCCGTCAAAAAATATTTTTTTATGTTTGCCTCAATCAGAGATATTCTCAATCAAAATAGGCATGTTTTTAATAGAAAAGCAACAATAACTCCCAAACGGAAGAAGATAGCGAGTTCCTTCACTCACCAAGTTACGCTTTTTTAAAGCTCTAAAAGTGTTTCATAGACTACTTTGATGAGAAATTTGAATTGAAAACTCTAGAGCCAGAAAACCAGTTTTGTTCGGACCACGCTATGTCACCGTAGGAAAATTGCTCTAAATCGGTCAATTTAAGAGATACAAAAAAACTTGTTTGGCAAAGTTGCTTGAAATTGAATGGTCTACAACTTTGCTGAAGCATGTATAATATAATTTCTACAAATGAGAAAGTTAGTTAGACAATTTTTATGAAAATGTGGTCCACCCTAATTTTTAATAACACCAAACAAAGGACCTTACTAATACAAACAACTTTGTAGACGACCGTTTTTGTCTAATGTTTCATTATAAAGCTCAAAATGCATCTTTCCGCGTAAAGCTGATTCCTGGACCATAGTGCATTGACCCCAACATTTGTTTCTTATTAAGATTCTATGGTGAAATAAAAAAAATAATAATGATAAAAATTGTGGCTAAAGCGGTTCACTACAACTTTTCATTTGTACAATTTCCTCTAAACTCAATAGTGTCGGAACAAGAACTTTTCAAATAAATTAAATTACTCATATGCGATTCCAGAAGTTATTCTTGAGTCTAAATAATCGTTTTATTTATGGAAAACACTTATTCTGACTAATCTTTAAGTCAATAACTATGGAAGTGCGCGTGAAACACTAAGCGAAGAAGCAGGCGAATTCAAATTAATCAGAGCATGATATCTTGTCATTCCAATTGTTTGTCATCTTTACTAATTTAAAGTTGAAGCCAATACTTTGTTAAGACAAAGAAAACTTACAGCTTCGTCATCACAATGCTGCACAGGCCGCACAGAGCTTACATTAGACACGTAAACACGAAACAACTAGTGGACCGGTGAAGAATTTTTCGTAAGACAAAATGTTTCCCCCGACTGGGGCGGGAATCGACCTCACACTCCATAGCACAATACGCTTAAACGACTGACGCCAAAAAACTGCACGGCTACGAAGTCCGAATCAAGTTACTATTTGATCTGTTCAGAATGATAGTTCTGAGTTTGTGATAAAACAATAATTTTAACACTTCAGTTGTCGCGCTGTTGTATTTTGTACAACGCTGTTGAAAAAACCTCGCTTTTCAATTACAACAACATGCTGCAGCAGCGTGGTGGTTCTGACCGTGGCAAACCGCGCGACGACTGGAAGGTTAATTTATGGGTTCCACATTTCGTGACGATTGTTATTTTCTGTTCCGAGACATTTATTAAGAAAGTGAATTTTTATTACTGACGGGCACAGCATCAGCATCCATAAATGTGCTTCTTTTTATCATGCCAAGTTCTCGTCAACGTCAATCTCTTCCATTTATGGAAGCAATCTTTAATTATTACCTACCATTATTGCAGAAATAATTCCACCACTTGTACTCATTGATTTCAAAACAAATATCACCAGAACACGTAAACGCACTTATCATTGTCCTCGAATTCCAGTCCTTAATCGTATCATCACCAGTTCAATCCCCCATTCCTCCACCATCGTGCATCAAAAAGCAAACCAAAAATAATCCACCTACATGGCGCAGTCAGCAGCCCGGATCCCATCCGCGTGAAATCGTACACGTACGGCTTGTCCATACTGGCACTCTGGCACAAAACCTTCTGGATCAAATCAGGATGCGTCGGGCAAACAACCTTGATCGGCCCAAAGCTAATCTTGAAGATACGCTTGTTCTCCCGAAACACCCTATTGATGCTAACGAAAATTTCGTACGAATTCTTCTGCGCAAAATCCAACCCATTTCCGAAGAAGAACTTCAGCGGACGCACTTCCGGAATATTCCGCGCAAACCCGAACCGTATCCTGCAGTAGATGTACAGGGCCAACCAGATCCCCCCGAGGAGGGCCAACGTGATGAGCAAGGCCATTGTCGATCTGTGGACTATCAGGTGAACTCGCGCGCGATCACATGCGATGTTATGGCTAGTCGCGAAAAAGAACGGTTTTACCGCGCCAAAGGCCGAGGAAAAACTGACTCAAGAATCATGGTTTGCGCCCACCATCGATGGCTGGCCTAAACCCTGCGCAGCGTTGCGCCTTCGAAGGCTGGGTAGGTGCTTGTATAGCTACTCTTGGGGTACCGGACTAGTGAAAGCATCAGCTGGAAAAGCGCATTGTACAATGGTCCGAATCGACAGTTTAACAAATATATTCTTCTTCTTGGCATTACGTCATTACTGGGACAAAGCCTGCTTCTCAGCTTCAATGAGCACTTCCACAGTTATTAACTGGGAGCTTTCTTTGCCAAAGTTGCCATTTTCACATTCGTATATCGTGTGGTAGGTACAATTATACTACATGCCTAGGGAAGTCAAGGAAATTTCCAATACGAAAAGATCCTGGATCAACCAGGAATCGAACCCCGACACCTTCAGCATGGCTATGCTTTGTAGCCGCGAACACTTGGCAAAGGAAGGCAAATAACTTTTCTAAGGATATGATAACAGAGAATTTTTTCCCCTGCTAAATTGTCCATTCGGACCATTGTGCATTGGTGCGGGGCTCGGCCGATAGAACTTGTGGTGTTGTTGAATGGAGAAATGTGTTCGCAGCTTAGCCTCACGAAAGTGACTCAATTTCGATCGATATAGGAATGAGCTCAAGAAGTCGGCGATTGCCGACATACCTACTGTCCGATCCGGTGTAGTTACCCAAGTTGGATGGGTTCGAGTTGTGTGCGTGTGAAATGCGAAAAACTGATTACAGGGTTTTTGGCGGTGGCTTATGGGTCGTGTCAAAAAATGGCACAATATGAGGATGTGGGGTTGTTGAAAATTTTGGGTAAAGACAAATAAGTTCAAGGGATGTTTGGCCTGCCATCGTCAAACAGTGTTGAACGTTATTTATAAACCACCCCTAAGTGAGTTTGGTGAGAATTAAAAAAGGATGGTGTAAGTGAAGCAGTTGCATGCTACCAGTAGTAAAAATAGCGATGAAAGTGCAGCCTTATCGCTCTTGAAATTGCAGTGGAGTAAACGTACTTCATTGAGCAGCTGGTCAACTTTATTGGTAATTTGTTAGAGGTACTTGGAGTAGTTCGCGTCGTTGAGTTGAAACAGATTAAATAGACAAACTTGGAAAACCTAATTCAAATTCCAAGGGGCATAAGCCTAGTGGCGTTCTTGCAAAGCCATTGTGAAGGTGTCTGGATTCAATTCCGAGTCGGTTCAGGATCTTTTCGTAATGGGAAGTTCTGTGACTATCTTCTGGGATAAAATATCATCGTATCTGCAACACGACATAGGAATGCGAAAAAATGACCATTTTAAATTAAAAAGGTGACCCTTTTTATAGGTGAATAATAAAAAAACAACTAGGTAAAAGCATGAGATAACCCTTATATTAGTTCATTTGAACCCTCACAAGCAACTGTGAAAATTTGACTGTAATCCATCAACTCTAAGGAGAGGCTTGGCGAGCTTGAAGTTTGTATGTACAATATATTCTGGATGATTATAACACTATTCATACAAAGTTGAAAAGCTGATAATCCCAAACGTAAAATTGACAATCCACCAAAGTTTGAATGTGTGTCAAATTTTAATTGTTTGTATCCTTTAAAAAAATGGGTTTCGATGAAGGATTTTTCTCATAAATTTAGGCAATCTCTACAGATTCTTTGTGCATGTATCTGTTATTACATATCTAGAAAAAAAATTAACAGATATTTTGTGCTCTAAGTAGACTTTTGCAAGAAGGCATGAACGACTGAACTATTAATTTGAATAGTTTTAAGATTTTTTTCCGCCAGAATTTTCCAAATGCTTTCTAAAGGATTAGCAAATAGAGTTTAATGGGGCATTGACATAAAATTTTGGTCGTTTCATTACTTAGAAATTGAGCAATTTTTTTTATCAAAGTTATATTAAAAATTTAACAATTTGAATGAGAGTGTATAATGTTGCGAGGCCACTGGATTGCAACAAAATTTTTAACTTAGTGGTCATATTTATGCTTACAAATAGGTTTCAATTTTGACTAAACTATATGCTGAAATAAAAAACAATTTAACCCTTATTTAGTTGTATACGCGGACTAACATCAACATAAGGGGTGTTCGATCATTTGGCCCAAACCTGAGGGTCATTGGTAGAAGGCCATCAGCCCGAATCATTATCAGGTCAAAAGAAGATTTGAGTTGAGTTGTTTTATAACTCGCTCATCATTGAAGTTTTAATCCTGAGGTCAATAGTTGACTTTATTATACTCAATAGCTGACCTACCTTATAGAGATGGTCGGGTTCCACATTTTACAAACCCGAACCCCATTCGAAACCCGAGAAGTTTTTATAAAAAATAAACCGATCAAAACACAAATTGAAAAAATAGATAAATATATCGTTTTTGAATCATGAGGAAGCTACCAAGTTGTTTCTCTGTCAACAATGCTCATCAAACTCGATCCAAATCAAAGGCATTACAATAGCTTGAAAATTAAAGTATCGCAGGGTCAGGGCATTGAAGACCAGAAATATTCAAACATGCGTTCAGTCAGAGTGGACTAAGTGAAAATCTTGAGTACCGACCAAAATATACTGGTCCAGTAAGCGGGTTCTAGCACATTCCATAAATACACCACAGAACTACCATAAGCTTTTATCGGGCTCTGAAATTGACTCAAAAAATGCAGTTATCAATCATTTTATTGCTTTTCAAAACTTGGTCCGCTCTGTCTACACATAAACTGTTGCAATTTCTGTCCACCCATCCATATAACGCCAACAATATTTCGCCAAATCACTCGGTTGATGGCCGCTTTTCTTCATCCTTGACTGCGACCCACGCTCTCCAGGTCCTGGTGCACTTGGTCAATCGACCTAGCTCGCTACGCCCCACGTCTTCCTGTTCCGACTGGATTCGTAGCGAACACCATCTTTACAGGGTTGTTGTCCGACATGCTTGTAACATTCCCTGCCCAGTGCATCCTTCCAGCTTAAGCCACTTTCAGGATACAGGGTTCGCCGTAGAGTTGGGCGAACTCGTGGTTCAGGTGGGCGAACAAAACCGCCATCATTTCATATTTTCTCCCAATAATATCCATGTCGTCCGCGAAGCAAACAATTTGTCCGGATCTCGTGAAAATCGTCCCTCGACTGACACCTTCACTGAACACTCGACTGATGCATGACACCTTCAAGCGTTGTTCAGCATTGAACAACAGGCACGAAAATCCATTACCTTGTCGTAGTCCCTACCGAGACTCGAACGAACTGGAGAGTTCGCCCAAGATCTTCACGCAGTTTTGCACATCGTCCATCGTATCTCTGATCAATCTTGTGAGCTTCCCAGGAAAGTTTTTCTCGTCCATAATATGCCATAGCTTTACACGGTCAATACTGTCGTATGCCGCCTTGAAATCGATGAACAAATGGTGCAACAAATGGGACCTGGTACTCACGGCATTTCTGGAGGATTTGCCGCACGGAAAAGATCTGGTCCGTTGTCGAGCGGCCGTCGATGAAACCTGCTTGATAACTTCCCAAGCCTGCTCCCACGAACTCGTTTGCTATAGGTGATAGACGACGGAAGAGAATCTGGGATAGCACTTTGTAAGCGGCGTTTAGGATGGTGATTGCACGATAATTTTCACACTCCAATTTGTTGCCCTTCTTGTAGATAGGGCATATAACGCCTTGCTTCCACTCCTCCGGTAGCTGTTCCGTTTCCCAGATTCTGACTATCAGCCGATGCAGACAAGCGGCCAACCTGTCCGGACCCATTTAGATGAGATCAGCTCCGATACCATCCTTGCCAGCCGCCTTGTTATTTTTGAGCTGTTGAATGGATTGTAGGAGCTCGTTGGTTTCCACTGTCCGCTGTGCAAAAAGCGCCATCGCCTTCTGCCCTGACCTTCTGTGCCTGTTTTCTCTGCGCACGTCAGGTGTTCATCGTAGTGATGCTTCCACCTTTCAATTACCTTGCGTATGTCCGTCAAAATGCACCTATCCTTATCCCGGCACATTTCAGCTCACGGCACGCAGCTTTTGCGGGATGTGTTGAGCTTCTGATAGAACTTCCGCGTTTCTTGAGAACGGTACAGCAACTTCATCTCTTGGCATTCCACCTCTTCTAGGCGGCGCTTTTTTGTCCCGAAATAGGCGGGATTGCTGTTTCTCTTTCAGTCTGTATCGTTCCACGTTTTGTCGCGTGCCATGCTGCAGCAATGCAGCCTGCGCTGCATTCTTCTCCTCTAAAACCTCCTGGCACTCCTCGTCGGTCGAACCGATCGTTTCTTGATCTCCGTTCCACATATCCGACAATTCTTTCGGCAGCGTCGTTAATGACTGCTGCGACTGTCCTCCAGCAATCCTCAAGTAGGGCCCTATCGAGCTCGCCCTCATCCGGCAACGCTGCCTCAAAATGTTGCGCGTACGCATTGGCGGTTGTTTCAGTTGCGCTAGATTGTACCGGGGCGGGCGTCGGTACCGTACATCGTTGATAACGACTAATTTTGGGCGCAGTTTTACCATCACCAGGTAGTGGTCGGAGTCAATGTTAGCGTCACGATAGGTTCTGACGTTGGTTATGTCGGAGAAGTGCTGTCTACCGCTCAAAACGTGGTCGATTTGCGATTCTGTCTGCTGAGGTGATCTCCAGGTGTATCGATATGGGGGGCTTTGTTGGAATTATTTCCATATGGTACTGTAAATTTTTACGTTGTTAAATATTTAAAATAAAATGTTTGAGTATCGATACGCATTTCGTTCTTTTATTTTTGTTATTAATATCATGATGCCTATAGCGATACATTAATATCTATAACATACAATTGAAGTTAAAGAATATTTTATTGCATAAACGTTATAAGAAAATCTAATTCTATGTTATAAAAATATGCAAAAATTATCATAGTATCCGGCTTTCGAAGCATCCGGCAATTCGAAGCGAAACGATACTCATTGTGTCATCAAAAGTATTTATTTTGATGAAAAAAAAAATGAAAATCGACTAAAACCAGTTCTTAGAAAAACTGTTGAAAAATGGCATGTACTCTTCCATATAGATCAAATTTGAATTCTCATGTTTCTTTCAACTTTCTCGATAACTGTTTTCGCAACTTCGATTCCACACAAACACATCGCAACCCTGGAGGAACGCAACCGCGAAGGAATCACGTAAATCGGTTGGCCCGTTCTTGAGCCATTTCGTGACATACCAACACCATTCCATTTCTATTTATATAAAAGGGACTTTCATCATGGAACTATGTCTCAAACATCTGTTTCCTATCAAGATTCTATGGTAAAATAATAAAATATAATAAAAATGGGGTTTTATGTGATTTAAAATTTATTTTGTTTTTAAGTAAGAAAAGGTTCTGCTTCCTAAGCCAGCTTTTCCAATGTCATTATAAAGGCAGCTGCCCCGTCCATCCCTAAAAGTAGCAGCAGACCAGGGAGGATAGCTCTCCACTGGTGGTCTGAAGCTAAGGTTGATTCTATGAATCCTTCCCAAACCTCGGCAGATTTATGGGGGAAGATTAACTTTCTTAGTGGTAAAAAGAAAATCATGTCGATTTCCTTGGACATCA
Organism: Aedes aegypti; assembly: GCF_002204515.2. NCBI lineage: Eukaryota > Metazoa > Arthropoda > Insecta > Diptera > Culicidae > Aedes > Aedes aegypti. The sequence continues at coordinate 112,460,015 of NC_035109.1, forward strand.
GAGGCTCAACGATCACCGAACCATCTGTGGTTATCAAAGCACTAGGAAACTACTTTAGGGTAGCCTATTTAATCAGCCTCGATGTATACGATCCAGTTTTCCGTCGTAAAATTACAAACACCCAAGCCAGCTTTTCCAATTTCGTAATTCCGGAGGACCATGGCACCTCCCCGATGAATTACTCCTTCTCCATGCGAGAGTTCAACTTTGCTCTCGGATCTAGGTAAATCCGCCAGCCCTGATGGTATCGACTACCCTCTCATAAAATATTTATTTCCGGACGAATGGAGAGAAAGTCTCGTCATCCCTATTCCCAAAAACAACGTAGCCTAAGCGCAAGCAGCCGTAACGACTGTACACAAATGTTTTTTTTTTAATTGGCTTTTGAGCGGTTCCACGCCGTTTCGCAAACCCGATTATTTTTGTATTTTTTGAATCGCCTGAAAATTTGCATACAGATTCTTTATGACCAAAAATGCCATTTTCTCCAGAAACGCAGTTTCGATTTTTTTTTTATTTTTGGATATTTTTTAGGGGACAACTTATGTGATTTATTGCACAATGTTTCAAAATGGAAGAATTATGGAGAATATTTAAAAAAATTACAGATTTTGAAAAAAAATCGAAATAGAGGAAAACAATAATTTTTATGTGATTATTTGAAAGTACAGAAAAATTGCAATCGAAAAGTACTTAAATAATTTTTTTCTAGGTTGCATCAATTTCGAGATATACTCATACTTACAGTGGCTCAATCTCATTTTCGTACGGAGCACTGTTTTCATATCAAGTTGGTATACATCTATTAAATGGTGCATGGACATCGATACACTTTATCAATAATGAAGGTTATAGGTGTCATCTATTGTTTGGCAATGACAAACTGTATTCATTTGCTTAAATCTTTGGAATAATGGAAAAGTATTGAGATTGTGTCTATAATTGACCCAATTCCATATTCGTACACCTAACAAAAAAGAAATATACAGCATTCAAAACTAATTTTTAATGGACTAGATGATTACTTAAGCTCTTCGTTGTGTTGTTCAGATGCAGTAGAATACATTTGGAAAATTTAAAAGCGGACATATTGAAACTTAGGTAAATTTAAGAAAAATACCAGTTTTCCCCTGTTTTTTGCTAAAATATTCGGTAAGTCGAACAATAAATTGCATTTTTTTCAACATCACTTCCTTAAGAATGATAACTGCGAATATTGCACAAGTTTCAAAAAATTATAATCAGTTTTAGAGTAGCTAGAAGTGGATATCGACAACTTATACTTTTGAATCTTAGGTAGTATAACATTTATAACAAATCCAAAACCAAAAATTTTAGTCAATTTCTTTATGTTTGGCTCCTAAATGTATATACATAATCCATAGTTAATGTTCCAATCAAAACATTGCGTAATTATCATTTTTAATTTACACTTTATTACCAAACATGATTATAGAGATTTAAAGAATAAATATTATTGTCATAACCGCAACACAAACGTTTTTTAAAATGATGAAAACAACAGAATATATTCTATTAAATAGTATATCAATGCTCTCTGCTCATTCAAGTTATTTTGTTCTTCTTTCTGATGTTACGTCCCCACTGGGACAAAGCCTGCTTCTCAGCTGTTCTTATGAGCACTTTCACAGTTATTCACTGAGAGCTTATTATGCCAATGACCATTTTTGCATGTGTATATCGTGTGGCAGGTACGAAGATACTCTATGCCCTGGGAATCGAGAAAATTTCCTTAACGAAAAGATCCTCGACCAGCGGGATTCGAACCCACGACCCTCAGCATGGTCATGCTGAAAAGCTGCGCGTTTACCGCTACGGCTATCTGAGCCCTGAGTTATTTTGTATTTTTCTTATAAAATCAATAAATTGCAAAATAGGGTGCAATTTTGAATATTATTTCAAAGATAATTTAATATTACGATGACATCAATTATGTGGAGGAATGTATAGCGTAGTTTAGGGTACTTTATTGTAAAACGAAGTTCGTAGTTCAAATTATTTTTACAGACAAATTCAAAATTAACATTTACCTGTTGTTTAGAATGAAAATTTGGTTTACATTGATTAAAAATATCATTTTAGAAGAGTTTTGAACTTATGGCACAACAATTTTCTGAACTCAAAAGGGATAAAAACTGTTTATGATTTTTGTAAACTATATATATTTCAACTAAATTTCTATCAGAGCTTACGAGTATAATTTATAGATTGGATCCAATGACAAAAATAAACGTTATTATTCGAATTATAGGATTTAATAGCAAAAATCATTGGAAAACTGGCATTTCTCATAACATTACCTAAATTTCATATATGTCCACTAATAAATTGTCCAAATGTATTTCACTACATCTGAACATCATAATAAAGCATTTCAGTAATCAAATAGAGCTTCTAAATTTAGTTTTGAACGTTGTGCGTATGAATTTTGGTAGGTGTACGAATATGGAATTGGGTGAATTTTAGACATCAATTCAATACTTTTCTATTAATCCAAAGATAAATGTAAATGGAAACATTTTGTGATTGGCAAACAATAGATGACACCTGTTACCTTCAATGTGGATAAAGTATTTGTAGCTCAATACTTCGTTTAAGAGTTTTTTACTAACTTGATGTGGAAACAGTATCCTGTACGAATATGAAATTGGACCACTGTATATAAAATTTGCAAATAAAAAAAGAAAAATAGGCCCTTTTCAAACATATTTCGTGTTTCTCCATTCCGGAAAATTTTATTTTGATTTCAACAACACAAACCAAGTCAAGTCAAGAACACAATACTGAAGACGGCTTTACAGTTGAGGTTGAAATACGCGTATCTGTCGAAGGATACAATAGTAGAATTAAAAGGAACAGTACTACTCATCTTTTTGTATATTTACAGGCATTCTACTAAACAGGCTCCACAAGGGTTTTCATCACTTTTGCCTGTGTTAGTAGGTATGATGAACAAACACGTTTTTCCGATACCCATACATTTGGACATGGTAAATGAATAAAAGAAAAGCGATGCTTTTTTTAAACGTACTTCATGAATACGAAAATAATGCGCTATGTTGTCAAGTTTTATCACTGTAGCAATCATCATTGAAAAAAACTTACAAATACAAAATACAAAAACTTCGTGGTGTGAAGTACCTATGTAGTATATAAGGTAAGGGTATGCGAAATACCGAATGATTCCGTCAAATACGCTTCGAAACGAAATTCCGCGGAATTCCACGGAATTCATACAGGCGAAATTTGTATTTTGCTATTTCGTTTCGTTTCGCCAAATTGTTAAAATATTTCCACGGAAAATTGAAAACAAACGGAATAAAACGGAATTTCGCGAAATTCGAGTTTCATTTCGAACAAAAAAGGCAAAGCGCTCGCTTCTACTTCTAGCTACAGTCAAAAATGAGTCCGTATTATGGATCAAATCGACTCAAATCATGGATCAGAACACTATAACAGCAAATTATCTGCGATGCGAACGAATGGTGTGCTAGTGAAAGCATACGTTTTGGCGTTTCTTTAGGCATCATCTTATCTTAGATTAATAACTGTGGTACCTATGGGTTCCAATGCCCCACTGATATGAATCAACGCTTCTAGGCATATGTATGACATTTTATTTCATACGAATGGAACAAATGTGTTTAAGCATGTTATTGTTGATTGCGATGCTGTATAGATTTATGGTTCGCGTAGGTAAAATGGGTTCTGCGTAATTGCAACTCTCTATATAATCTCCGTTTAATCCTACTTTGATCCATATCTGAGTGCTGTCCATAACTGTGGGGTGACTGTAGTATTGACTGGTCCGCAGGATATGATAAACTGCACTGCTGTTGTAAAGTTTCCAATAACGCCTATTTCTCGATTACTTTTTCAAATCGACGTAAGTAACTTTCATATGGTTTTGAGAAAATTAATTCAGAAGAACCACAAGCTGTCTTTTAAAACTGGTTTAAAATTATTCAACTTTTTAAATTTTTTTCGCCGTGTACATCGCTTAAATTTTGCATACATTAAGCTCGCGTTCAAAAACTAGGGAGTTCCTGTTATTTCCCACAAAAAAAAATATTACAAAATGATAAGCCGATTTATTCAGTTACTTTCGACGTTTTTCTACCAGTGTAAAATCGGCTCAAGTAGTGTTTTGTTTTGATTCGTGGTTAAGTCACTTTGTCTCTCCATACAGCGGGGCGGCGAAAGTAGTGGTTAGGTTGCGAAAGTTGAGAATCTTACTTTCGTCGTTTTGTAAATCCGGAAATTAAACGTTTTAAAAGTGAAAAATCGAGTTGGTTCAGAGCGCATCGTGTAGAATTTCGTCTGCGAAACACGTAGAATCGATAAAGTAAGTTTGTATACTTTTTTGACTTGAGTCTGTTAGAATAAGTTTTCGAGATTTGTCCTAAAGTCCTCGCGGCGAATAGCCCAGGAAAGGAACAATTGCGTTTGATGAACTACCGAAAGCAGAGGGCAAAACCACGGTTGTTCGTTTCCTCCGGGGAACATCGCGTGTCCTTTTGAGCAAATCCGTTAATATATCGCAAAAATTGTTTGTACACAAATGTCAAAAACAGGTGCGGAGCGTGAGTCCCTGATGTGCTGGATTTGCTCAGGTAGTGCAGATTATTGATGCGCGCATTAGTTCTCTCTCTTGCTTTCCCGCTGTGACGTCACTTTTAACTCTGCATAATAACAGTGGGAGAATAGAAGAGAAAACTAATAGCACGCATCAATTATTCGCGCCACATGAGTAAAGGCTCTCCCAAATCAACGCGATTTTTTCCGCGACGGCGACGAAAAATCGCCGCGATTTCGTTGTTGTGTCATACATGTCATACAATGCAATTGGAAATATCAGTGCTAAACAATCCACTGGTGGTTTGCCTACATGTCAACTTCGAGTGTTTAAAATGCTGTGTAAGCTTAAGTATGAACTATTGAACTCATTTTTGAAATCATATAGCATAGCACGTACACACTTAATTTAGAATGCCGAGTCTCGGCTAATTTTAACCGAGATCCGCACAGCCGAGTAGTCGGCAAACAAATTTCCTGGGATCTCAGCAAATTAAAGCCAAGTATCAATAAATCGTGCTTCGTTGCTAAGCAACCGGACAATTTGTTAGCTGAGTCTCGGTTAAAATCGGGAAACCGAGATCTGCACAGCCGAGCTCGTGAAAAAATCTAAGTGTGTAAATTATTTGGTGATTAAACCGTTTATTCTGTATAATGTGCTTATTTCAATGGAAACTGCCTACATCTAGGCGTATTAGGCAGATTTTCAAATTTTAATTTTGCAATAAATTGATCAAATACTCGAGATATAAGAATTTTGACATCATTTCCAGATTCAGGAGACCCAAATTTAATAGATAGGGAATTTTTTTATTCTTCAGCATGCTTTCTTATAGGGTGATCAATTTCACCCCAATGTGTCATTTTTATTTTTTGATATTAAAACTATTTTTACGATATGTTAAATATTATTTCATGAAAATTCGATAACATAAACTGATAAAGATCAATGGAGTACTGATTTTGTCGAAATTTTTTTGACAACATTCGCATTCCGAAGGATAACACAACAAAAAGTTGTAAAATAGTGATCAATTTGCCCCCGGATTACGGTACCTAGGGTATTCCACAATGGAAAAGCGCAACAATTTTTTTTTTTCGATTTTCGCACATCTAAATCTCGAGAAAAAAATGCCAAACATTATATTTAGCTCATTGAAAAATCCGTCTGAACGAACATGAGTGAACTTGTCAATCTTATTTGCGGTTCCTCTATGCTATGTAGTCCAGTTCAAAACTTTTTTTTTTCGAAATTTTCAAATATTTAGTGAAAATGTGATTTTGTAGTCAGTTTTAAACAAATAATCGGAAAATGAGATAGTATCAACAATTCTTAATTTTCCAGAAATCGTTCAGAAATTCCTTCACAGAATAGGATCATTTCTCCTTTATTTGCTCTACAAAATAATAGAAATACCTTCAGTATTTTCTACAACGTTTAGTCTAAAATTTGGCATTCATCCAGATTTGATCCTCCAGAGTGATTCCTCCAAGAATTGATTCACAGCTTATGCAAGCCTTTCCAGAAAATTTATTTGGAACTTCTAAATTAACCCCAAAAGGCAATCCTGGTTAAGTTGCTGCCGCAATGTCTTTTGGAATTTATTACTCTTGCAGTTCTTTTAAATTTATCTTGATTGATTTCTTAGGTATGTGTTGAAGGATTTGTTAAAATAAATTTTAATTCAATACTCCAGTAAATACTAAAGCAAATATTCCAGTGATTCCTCTGTTCTACTTATTATTCTTCTTCTTTCTGGTGTTATGTTCCAAGTGGGACAAAGTCTGCTTCTCAGTTTAGTGTTTTCATGATCACTTATCGACTTGTGTCCCCAATCACATTCATTCAAGCCACGCAGCATACAGTACAGCAAAAAAAAAATGAAAATCATTATTTCATGTATTATGATATAGATTGGCATAACATCAGATCCACATGATTAAAAATTAAATTAATCTTGGGCTCCACTCAATATTTTTGAGATTGTTTTAAATGTTTGTAACTGCTTTTCGATCCACTTCTTAGTTGTAACATTTAAATTAAACCCACTTATTCCCTTGTGTGAGTGTCAGCTATGTTGAAATGAAACCTTAGAAAGTTATTAAGAAGATTTCAAACAAAAAAGAGTCTTATCAAAACATGTAAAGATTCCGCTGAGCAACACTAAGGTTTCCATATGGTAGAGGATTTAAAAAGACGTTTTTTAAGCCTTTTGTCAAATTTCCAGCTTTTGACAAGAAAAAAAAACATAAACGTGTATTCCGCGAAACAAACTTAAAAATTTCGTTTCGTTTCGAAAAGTTCCGTCAGGTATTTGATTTCGTATCGAGTTGCACGAAACATTTTTAAATTTCGTTTCGTTTCGTAATTATCAGCGCAAGATATTCCGCGTATCGTTTCGTTTCGTATCGACATGGAAAAAATCCATATCGCATACCCTTAATATAAGGTAAGTCTGAAAACGTGAGAGCATTAGTGTTGTATCAACAGTGATTGTTCAGTGATTGTAGGTGACGTTTATTTGCCTGTGAAATTGACGTGCTACGAAAGAAGATACAGCATTATATTGTGGATTAAGGAGGCGTTTTACAGAGGTATTTATTTTTGTTGTGCGTGAAGCTGTACAAATATTATTTTTTCGCAATGAGTTATATCAGTTCAAGATGTATTAAAGTGTTCAAACAAAGTTGTTCTAAACATTGTCGAAATCTTACGGAAGATAATATTAAGAAATTGGTTTTGTTGGGATTTGCTGAACAGAATAAATAAAATAGTAAGCTTAAAATGTGCGATTCTTGTCGTTTAAAACTGTCTAATTGTACTCAACTATCTAGTAGCGATGACTCATCGAGCAGTGATGAACATGTAACTTCTAATACTGAAATGAATGTTCCAAGTCAGGAGTCTTTGGTAACTGTACCATCAATGACCTCGGTCAATATGACTGATTCTGGTATAGGTGAATGTTCACAAAGTGTAAATATTGAAATTTTTAACAAATCAATTTCCAGTATTTTAACATCTCCAATTGATCGTAAAAAAATGAATTCAATAAATTATGTAAAGCGAAAATATGAAGAAGTTAATAAAACAATATGAAGAGAAATATTCTAGTTAAATACAATTGATGAAATTGACAGAGATAATGTTAACGAGTTTGATGAAATGGTTGCACAAATTAAAGATAAATTTTCTAAAGACGGTATCACCAGGAACGAAAAACTCCAACTATTTTCAATATTGCCGAAGTCATGAACGGTTCAGAAAATAATGGATTTATTTAATACATCCAGGTATTTGGCAACACAAGCTAAACAGTCATTAGAAGGAACAAGTAAATCTCGTACTAGAAATTGTAGTAACCTTTTACGAAGATGATGAAACTAGCCGAGTGATGCCTGCCAACGTGATTATGTTTCTGTAATGAGAGACGGAAAGCGGCTGGCAATTCAATAAAGGTTAATGATGACTACATTAAGAGAGTCGTTTAATCGATTTACTGAATTACATAGTGGTGTTCAAATAGGATTTTCATCTTTTGCAAAATTGAGACCGAAGAATTGTAAATTGTTAACTAGCTCTGGAACACATAATGTGTGCGTATGTACTATTCACGAAAATGTTAATTTGATAATCCATAGTTTAAAGAAATATAATTTACTGCATGATTTACATTTTTTTTACTGATAGTTTATTATGTGAAACAAAAACAGTGGATTGCACCTTACATTGTTGTAAAAAATGTTCAGATTCTACTACCTTTGAACGAAGCTTGTTATCAGAAATCGAAGAGAATGGCATTGACGAATTACAATTTAAATAGTGGGTCACAACCGACAGGTGTGATATTGAAACTTTTTTAATGCAGCCTGATGAATTTTTATCATATTTTACTCGTAAATTGGAGAAACTAATACCTCATGATTTCATCAAAAAAGAGCAAGCTACATTTTTAACACACCGAGGACGAAGCCTCAAAATCAGTTGGAACGCTAAATTCAACCCACTATATCTCGGCTGTCCTAAGCCCGATTTACAAAATTTTGGCACTTACAGAAATGTATGGGCTTCTAGATTCATGTCAGATTTTTGAAATATTTTTGGGAACTACTGTTTGGTTTGTAGTACTTAAAACACCGGAGCAAGTCCTAAAAAAAATTCTAACCGGCGGTAATTTGTAGATAACTTAAAATTTATCGCGATAACCTATAGATTTTTTTATAGTATGATGCTCGTATCAGTGTAATCTAACAATTGGCATTGAATTTTTGATTGTTAGCTGTTCAAAGAACTACAATGTGTTCACAAAACTGCGTAGAATACAGAAAAAATACATTTTCAATTATAACTTGAAATTCATCGCGATAACCCAAACATTTTATGATCTTAAAATATACTCATATTTAAGGCCATCAAATTTGCAGAACACTGATAATATATTTCTGTTGGAAAAACTACAATATTTTCACAAAATAGTGAAAAATACAGGTTTTCTACAGTAATTTTATATTTATCGCAATGACTCATCAGTTTTATAATTTTAAACTCTTTGTGTGTCCATGAGAAACAAATTTCCTGAAAATCGTTGATCGCTGTTTGTTCAAAGAACTACAATATATTCACAAAACTGCGTAGAATACAGAAAAAAATACATTTTCAATTATAACTTGAAATTTATCGCGATTACCCAAACGTTTTATGATCTTAAAATATACTCATATTTAAGGCCATCAAATTTGCAGAACACTGATAATAAATTTCTGTTGGAAAAACTACAATATTTTCACAAAATAGTGAAAAATACAGGAAAATACAGGTTTTCAACAGTAATTTCATATTTATCGCAATGACTCATCAGTTTTATAATTTTAATCTCATTGTTTGTTCATGAGAAACAAATTTTCAGAACATTTTTGATCGCTGTTTGTTCAAAGAACTACAATATATTCACAAAACTGAGTAGAATACAGGAAAAATACGTTTTCAACTATAACTTGAAATTTATCGCTATGACCCAAACGTTTTATGATCTTAAAATATAATCATATTTAAGGTCATCAAATTTGCAGAACACTGATAATGAATTTCTGTTGGAAAAACTACAATATTTTCACAAAATAGTGAAAAACGCAGAAAAATACAGGGTTTCTACAATAATTTCATATTTATCGCAATGACTCATCAGTTTTATAATTTTGATCTCTTTGTATGTTCATGAGATACAAATTTTCTGAACATCGTTGATAGCTGTTTGTTCAAAGAACTACAATGCTTTCACAAAATCTTGTATTGTAATTTTCTGTATTAAATTCTGAAATTTCTTCTACAATTTATTGGTTGCCTCTAGACCTTATCAATTTAAAGACAATGCTTCAATTGTGAGATATAAAAATAAACATATTTTAAAACATTTTTTATGTTTTTTCAAAGAACGACAACTTTTTAGGAAAACTGTGAATAATACAGGAAAAATACGATCTTAACAACAGTTTGATTTTTTTGCAATGATCCATGGGTTTTTTGATTTTAAAATATTCTCATATTTAGGGTTGTCAAGGTTGCACAACATAATCGATGAAATTTTATTGAAAGAACTACAATATTTTCACAAATAACCGTATAATACAAAAATATTCTGTTTCTACCGAAGTTTGAATATTTTATCATCTGTATAATTTTCTGAATTGTTGTAAATTTTCAAGAAAAATAAGTGTGCTCGAAAATCATGTATAATACAGAAACATTTAAAATTTCTCCTGTAATTTCAAAATTGCTGCATTTTCTTATAATCTCCACGGTTTAGAATTTTTCAGATTCTTATATAAATTGATAAAACACAACAACAAACGTTGAATGTCAAACTGTCTAAAGGAATAACACATCGAAAAGAAAAAAAATCGAATTATTTATTTTTTCGGAAGAGAATAATTCTTCCAAGATCATTTCGTTCTCTTCCAAGTCCCACCTTTCGACGTTTTGTCAGCCAAATGCAAATAACTGATTGCCTCCAGACCATATAATTTTAAGGGTTTGGAGCATAATCTATATAAATAAAAATGGAGTGGTGTTTGTATGTCACGAAATGGCTCACGAACGGGTCAACGTATTTGAATGAGAATTGCTCCGTTTTGTTGCTCAAGGGTTCCGACGTGTTTGCATGTATTAAAATCCTAGGATATTCACCGGAAAAGTAGGGAAAACGAGAGTGATCGAAACTGTCATTTTGTATGAGACGATCCATAGCGTTTGTCAACAGCCTACTTGATGGCAAGACGAAGTTTGCCGGGACCACTAGTTATATATAAAAGTAAATATATCTACAGAACATTTTGAGTGATTTCTGAAGAACTAAAATATTTACACAAAACTGTGGAAAATACCAGAAAAGTCAGATCGTAATAAAAACCTGAAATTGACCACAATGTTCCATGGATTTTATGATATGAAAATGTAATATAAAATGTTTTCATTTTGTCGTTGGTAAGCTTGTATAAATTAACCGACGAAATTTCATTAGAAAACTTCAATATTTTCACCAAATACCATGTAATACAAGAATATACTATTGCTTTTCTTGTTTCATATTATTCAAGATGACTAATTGATTTTATTATTCGAAACCGTTATTAAGTTTTGAAAATAAAAACAAACTTTCTCAACAATTATAATGGCTATTTGCTCTAAGAACTAACAATATTTTCACAAAATCACGAATAATACAGAACAGTTTCTGACTATGGTTGCGTTTTCATAATAGTTGTGTTTACGATTTGAAATATTCTCAACGTAATAAATATAAAAAATAGAGCAGTTATTATTTCTGTTTTCAAAGCACGACAAACAGTTTACAAGATTGGTAATATAACAATTTCTATTTATTGATAATATTTGCACAAATCATATCTATGTATTATTATGTATTATAACAGAAATGGGGCCCAGATAGCCGTAGCGGTAAACGCGCAGCTATTCAGCAAGACCAAGCTGAGGGTCGTGGGTTCGAATCCCACCGGTCGAGGATCTTTTCGGGTTGGAAATTTTCTCGACATCCCAGGGCATAGAATATCTTCGTACCTGCCACACGATATACACATGCAAAAATGGTCAATTGGCATAGAAAGCTCTCAGTTAATAACTGTGGAAGTGCTCATAAGAACACTAAGCTGAGAAGCAGGCTTTGTCCCAGTAGGGACGTAACACCAGAAAGAAGAAGAAGAAGAACAGAAGTATATCAGATTTCCGTTGCAATATAATAATTGTGGCAAGGAGTTATCGTTTTAATGATTTTATTATATATTTTCATATTATAAACCATAAATTAACTGAGCAAATTTTATAGTTTCTCCAAAGCATTAAACCATTCTCAAAAAATTGTAAATAATACAGAAAAAATACCTTCAACAATCTTACTTCATGTTCACCGCAACGACCCATAGATTTTGTGGTTTTAAACTATTCTCATATTTTTGACTTACAACTACAAATTGTAGCTAATCCATTATTGTCGCAATGACATCATTTTTTAATTTACTTATAATAACGCAATTAATGATATTTTACTTACATGGATGACGGTGTTAAAAAAAGTTGATCGCTCCAACCCTAGTTTGTCCTTATTTATAGATTCATGTGCGGTTATAGAAATGTGCTTGGAATCTATTGTTTGATTTGTAGTACTACAAACACTGGAGCTAGTCTATAAAAATTTAGCGTTTGTGTGTACACAACTTGGAACTCATCTAACAATTAAGTTCGAATTTATATTACCAAACATTTTTCATTGTAATTTGTACATTTAACGAATTACAACATATATATTGAACTGCGTAGCATATGGCAGAAAAAAAAGTTTCAGCAATAGTTTAAAATAATCGCTATTACCCATGAATTTTACAATTTATATATTTTCTCATATCTAGTGTAGTTTGATATTCATTGCGATGACGCATTGATTTTATTAATTCAAACCATTTTCATGTTCACGAGAAAAGAATATAAATGAAAATTGATACGTGTTAGTTCAATGAACTAACATATTTTCATTAAATAATTTATTCAAAACTAAGAACTCTTTTGTAATTTAATAATTTCTATCTAATCTAATAATCTATCTAATAACCTATAATATGAATTAAGAATAAAAATATAAAGGTAAATATTTCAAATATGCAGTTACCCTAATCACTGTCTCAGCTAGGGCTTAATTGAAAACCCATTTTCATGTCACTTTTTCAGATCAATTTTTATTTTGTACTAATAGCATATACTTTTGACTACCATGTAGTAAGTTAAACAGTAAGAATCGATTCAACCAGCTTTACTATAATAATATTTGAACATGACACATCTTAAAAAATCTGCTTCAAAATACTATCATTTTATTCTTAAAAGAACTACAATCACAATAGAATGTTGAACGCAATAAAAAACTTTCGTTTACCTATTGCTATGGAAAACTTACAGATATTTTAATCTTTAACCACATCGTACTGTTTACTATCACCGTAGTTTTCCTATTTCGCAGGGAAAAGAAATAGAGTACCATCTGTGCACCATATTCCCTTCATTTAAGGGAAGTAAGGTGTTCGAAGGTTCATTTTAAAATAACTATTGAGTCGATCAATACTTTTTTTTTATGTTACAATGTAGCTCCAAGTATAGATGATCAGCGTTAATATAGAAATTATTTTAAAAACATTCATAAAACATATTTAATTGAAACTGTTTTACTGCATCTAAGTGTTCCTTTTCCGCTCACGGTAAACAGATTTTGTGACGAACATACTGGATAAAAAGGATTACATAATTAGAATTTCGTTATTTATCCTGCTATTTTTTATGGTCAAATTATACCTACTTCAGCAAAAAGAATTAGTATACATAATAGTTTTTGAATGAGCGAATATTGAAACTTTAAAAATACCTACTGATCCAATAGCCGCTCAAGGCGTCTTGTGTTTTTAATATAAATAATAATTTTGACACATAAAAATAAAGTCAGACGACTTCATTTGAAAGTTGTTAATATTGCTAGAATATATCACGCTATGTCTAAACCAGCAGATTATGCAAATCGAATGTACCTCGGATTTATTTCCGCTACAGTTCAGTAATTGGGTTATGTTTTCATAATTAGAAAGTCTTACAATATTCCAAAGGAACAAACAAACAAACAGCTTCTAAAAATTTTGAGCACATTTATTTTTATTGCAAATACACAACGATTTGAAAAATTATATAGATGATAAAATTTTCAAACTTCGGCAGCAACAGAATATTTTTGTATTATATGGTAATTTGTGTAAATATTGTAATTCTTTCAATAAAATTTCATCGATTATATTGTGAAAACTTGATAACCCTAAATATGACAATATTTTAAAATCACAAAATCCATGTATAATTGCAATGAATTGTAAACTGTTGTTAGGATCGTAATTTCCCTGTATTATTCATAGTTTTGTGAAATTGTTGTAGTTCTTTAAAAAACATCAAAAATGTTCTGTAAATGTATTTATTTTCATAACTAAAAATACTTCAAATCTTTTAATTGATCTAGAGGCAATCAATACATTGCAGCAGAAATTTAAGCTTTTTCTGTATTATACAAGATTTTGTGAATATATTGTAGTTCTTTGAACAAACAGCGATCAACGATGTTCAGAAAATTTGTTTCTCATGAACATACAAAGAGATCAAAATTATAAAACTGATGAGTCATTGCGATAAATATGAAATTATTGTAAAAACCCTGTATTTTTCTGCGTTTTTCACTATTTTGTGAAAATATTGTAGTTTTTCCAACAGAAATTCATTATCAGTGTTCTGTAAATTTGATGGCCTTAAATATGATTATATTTTAAGATCATAAAACGTTTGGGTCATAGCGATAAATTTCAAGTTATAGTTGAAAACGTATTTTTTCCTGTATTCTACTCAGTTTTGTGAATATATTGTAGTTCTTTGAACAAATAGCGATCAAAAATATTCTGAAAATTTGTTTCTCATGAACAAACAATGAGATTAAAATTATAAAACTGATGAGTCATTGCGATAAATATGAAATTACTGCAGAAAACCTGTATTTTCCTGTATTTTTCACTATTTTGTGAAAATATTGTAGCTTACCCAACAGAAATTCATTATCAGTGTTCTGCGAATGTGATGGCCTTAAAAATGAGTATATTTTAAGATCATAAAATGTTTGGGTCATCGCGATAAATTTCAAGTTATAGTTGGAAATGTATTTTTTTCTGTATTCTACGCAGTTTTGTGAATATATTGTAGTTCTTTGAACAAACAGCGATCAAAAATGTTCTGAAAATTTGTTTCTCATGAACAAACAATGAGATTGAAATTATAAAACTGATGAGTCATTGCGATAAATATGAAATTACTGTAGAAAACCTGTATTTTCCTGTATTTTTCACTATTTTGTGAAAATATTGTAGTTTTTCCAACAGAAATATATTATCAGTGTTCTGCAAATTTGATGGCCTTAAATATGAGTATATTTTAAGATCATAAAATGTTTGGGTTATCGCGATGAATTTCAAGTTATAATTGAAAATGTATTTTTTCTGTATTCTACGCAGTTTTGTGAACATATTGTAGTTCTTTGAACGGCTAACAATCAAAAATTCAATGCCAATTGTTAGATTACACTAATACGAGCATCATACTATAAAAAAATCTATAGGTTATCGCGATAAATTTTAAGTTATCTACAAATTACCGCCGGTTAGAATTTTTTTTAGGACTTGCTCCGGTGTTTTAAGTACTACAAACCAAACAGTAGTTCCCAAAAATATTTCAAAAATCTGACATGAATCTAGAAGCCCATACATTTCTGTAAGTGCCAAAATTTTGTAAATCGGGCTTAGGACAGCCGAGATATAGTGGGTTGAATTTAGCGTTCCAACTGATTTTGAGGCTCCGTCGTCCGTGTAAGTGACGAATATCTTAGGCGGACAAGTGTTAAATGACACAAAAAACAATTTGATAGAAGGTGAATTTGTGGTAATTTGTGATTTTTCGGAAAACTACACATTTATTCTTCAAGATAAAGTTCAAAGCCATCATTGGAATGCTCAGCAAGCTACTTTGCATCCGTTTGTAATATATTATCGTCAAGATGGCAAAGTCAATCATTAAAGTTTTGTTGTAATTTCAGAAGATTTGCGCCACGATTCTGTATCTGTCAACTTATTCATATCTAAAATGATAGATTGTTTGCGATTGGATCACAAATTAACTGTCTTCAAGATATATTTTATGTCTGACGGAGCTGCATCACAGTATAAAAATAGGAAGAACTTTTCAACTCTTTGTCAATTTAAAATCAAATATGATATAGAAGTTGAATGGCATTTTTTTGCAACATCACATGAAAAAGGGCCATGCGATGCCATAGGAGGGACACTAAAACGTATGGCTGCCAGGCCAGTCTTGCCAAAGAACGTGAACATCCGATAAAAAAATGCTAAGGAACTATATGATTGGGCTCAAAATCGGAAAGAAGAGCAGCTTACACAAATCTTCTTTTGTTATTCAACTACTGAGAAATATGATATCATTGCACAAGAACTTAACCAACTATTTTCAAGTGCAAAAACAGTTCAAGGCACTCAGAAATATCACTCGTTTATCCCTATTTCTGAAAGACAATTTGAAGTTAGACAATTTTCGAGCTGTGACGATAACAAGAAAGTAGTTGAACAATTAAGAAATAAAATTGCAGTATATATATATATATATATAAAAAAAAACAAAAAAAAAACAAACTCCTTTTCCATGGTTGTACGATCTTGCCGCGATGAGATTGCTTTACCCATTAGACGGGCTTAGCCCTGGGGACCAAAAGTACACCGTTGTGATAGAATCACATTTTTAATGCCACGTTTAGATTTACCGTGTATATCTCAGAAGTGATGCATCTCAGCTAAATTTTACTTGAGTATTTTTCGATAGAAATTTTTCATATTTTAAAATATGAAGTTATATTTCTGTACTCAAAAAAAAAAAAACGCACTAAAAATATCGTTTTACATGAATTTGTTTTATTTATTTTTTTTAAATAATTTATTTTTTATTCAAAAATTTTCCGTTTTGAGGCATTGTGCAAGAAACTACAAACAATATGCTGCAAAACATATCCAAAAATTCAGAACATCAATTTTGCGGTTTTTAAGAACAATAAACTTCAAATTTTCATTTGAAAATTTCGTTTATATTTTTTTTACCGTGCATACTTTTTTAAATACTTTAGTATATAGGTTTTGATCAAACAATAAAAAATTCAGCTACGATTCACTCAATCAAAATAAAATATTTCTGGGATGGAGAAACACGAAATATTTGTTTATTTGAAAATTTTTATGTAAATATGAGTATATCTCGAAATTGATGCAACCTAGAAAAAGTTTACTTAAGTACTTTTCGATTGCAATTTTTTTGTACTTTCAAATAATCACATAAAAAATTATTGTTTTCTCCTATTTCGATTTTTTTTCAAAATCTGTATTTTTTTTTAAATCATAACTTTTTTCTCCATAATTCTTTCATTTTGAAACATTGTGCAATAAATCACATAAGTTGTCCCCTAAAACATATCCAAAAATAAAAAAAATCGAAACTGCGTTTCTGGAGAAAATTGATTTAAAAATTTTGTTTTTGAAATAAAAAATAATTTGTAACTTTTTTTACCGTGCATATTTTTCTCCATATAGTCCTTAGCAATACCTACAACTTTGTAGAAGATCTCAAATAGATCGGACAAACCGTTTTCGAGTTACAGTTTTTTGAAGATTTGCTATGCATTTTCCGATACGCCCTTCTCAAAAATAAGGCGAGGTTCAAAATGGCGGTCTGAAGGTGCAAAATGGCATTTTTGGTCATAAAGAATCTGTATGCAAATTTTCAGGCGATTTAAAAAATACAAAAATTAAATTAAAAAAAAAATCGTCATGTTCAGTTTGACTTTATTAACGAGATTTTTAGCCCTAGGCTAGTTCATCTCGGGACCAACGGCTTTACTTCCCTTCCGAAGGAAGTCGTCACTATAACTTTTTACGTCATAAGTGACTATGTCGGGGATGGGATTCGATCCCAGGTCCTCGGCGTGAGAGGCGAGTGTTCTAACCACTACACCAGGTCCGTCCCCTGTCATGTTCAGAGGAATCGCTCTTTTCCCTCTTGGAAGCTTGAAGCGTCCGCGGTCACGTTTATGACTCGACACAAACTAGAAAGTCCAGGAATCAAAGTTGACGGGAACCCATTTCAAACAGGATGACTGTGCGGACGTAAGGAATACTGATTTACCGTAACCGAGTGATTCCAAGCAACAGCACCAAAATTTGGTAAATTTTTTAATTCATTTTTTTCTATTGAGCTGAAACTTTGCACAGTTTTCCAGTTCCATGTAAATCGTCATTTTCCGATATCAAATCTCCAAGTTGAGTCACGACTAACTTTTCAAAAGGGTGTATGTGAAAATGGTTCAAAAATATTCAAAAAGCTGCACAGCAAAAACGGTTCGTTCGATTGTTAGACAACTAAAGAAACAAAGTTAGACAACTAAATAAAGATTCCAAAAAAAATACACACAGTAAAAATACACACAGTAATTTTTGACACAAAAACTCAAATATCTCAAAACCCTATCGGAATACCAACGTAATTTTTTGAGGGAAAACGGTCCATTATATTAGCTATCTACCATAAAAAGTTATGACATTTCAAACATGTCACAATTTTCACATTTGGTAGAAAAAAAATTTTTTTTTCGGTGTAAATTATTACGGGAACCGCAGTTTGTTGCTTATTTTATTGTTAAGGGCCTTGCGTGAATTAAACAAGTCGTTTTCATGTATTCATTAGTATTATGTATATGATATGTATAAATATTATGTATATGTATAAAAATTATATGTATATGTATATATGTATAAATTAAAATGAATTAACAGATTACACGAAAATAAATTTTTTTTTACCAGGATATTTTTTTTTAGAGTATGATCGATGAGTTTCTAAATGTTATATATAAACTTTAAAAGTTTTGGATTTGGGTATGCGTTATGAGATCATGAAAACATTTTATTAATACTTATTTATTTATTTATTGCTATTCAATTTTTTTTACAATATCGAACACTTTTGCATCATTATCAGTACAGTTCGAGTATAGTTTTGCTTTAATTTTATTTTCTGACAATGGAATGAAACAGTGAAATTTTTGGGTTCCTTGGATCGTTTTCGCGTTATTATATTGCTCGCTGAGCTCTGATGCCGTTAATTCGTACTCTTCAGTAGTAGTAAAATAAAATGATAATTTTGTTAAATCTTCTTCTTTTCTGCGATTCGCCCAATCAAATAGTTCTTTTGCAATTTTAATTGGATGCTCACGTTCTTTGGATAAACTTGCTCTTGTGGCCATGCGCTTTATGGTTCCTCCAATAGCATCACAAGGACCTTTGCCATGTGACGTAGCAAAGAAATGCCATTCTGTATCAATTCCGTACTTTGATTTAAATTGACATAGGCTCGAAAAATTCTTACGGTTTTTGTACTGCGATGCTGCTCCATCAGACATGAAATATATCTTTCTGATTTCTTTATCCTTATCAACGCGTAAAAAGTTAATCATTTTGGCAATGAACAAATTTACAGATACTGAGTCGTGTCTTAAATCTTCGGAAATTACAATAAAACTAAAATGTTCAATTTGCGTACTTCCATTGAAATAAATAACGAATGGATGAATTGTAGCTTGTTGTACGTTCCAGTGATGGGACTGCACTTCATCTTGCAATACAAAGCTATTGTTTTCAGAAAAATCACAAATGACTAAAAATTCACCATCTTGTAATGTATTTTTCGTATTTTTTAAAAAGCGGGATTGCTCTGTTTTAATAAAGTCGTGAGGAATTAAACTTTCTAATTTCAAGCAAAAAAATGACACAAACTCATCTACAGGTTTTACAATAGTTTCTAGGTCACACCTATCCGTGGTCACCCATTGCTCAAATGATAACTGATCAATATAATTTTCTTCAAACTCAGCGAATAAAGTATTTTCCAATGATGATCCAGATTCTTGGACAATCCGAACAAGATCGTAGATAGCAATTTGATGTTGTATTTTCACACAAAAGACTACCAGTTAACATTTTAATATCCTTTGATAAATTGATTCTTTTCAAACTATGTAAGATTAGGTTAATATTTTCGTGTGTTGTGCACACACAAACATTATGTGTTCCTGAATTGGATAGAAGCTTGCATTGCCTTGGACGAAGGCTTGCAAATGAGGAAAAACCTACCTTAATATTTTCGATAATTTCCTTGAAGCGTGTATACGCTTCTTTCAAAGTAGTCATCATTAATCGTTTTTGGATTGCTTTACGCTTTCCATCTTTTTTACAAATACATAATCTTTTTGGCCAGGCATAGCTCTACTTACTTCATCGTCTTCAAAATATTGAATTATTTTTTCTTATGTCTCATCTGTTAATGAAGTACTCGACCTAGCATTTTTGGTTGCAAGACAGTTATTTTTGAATTGTTTTGCCTCTTTTGCTGTATTTCTATTGGTTTTGAACTCATCAATGGCGTCTTGAATAGACCACGAGCTCGGCAGCATCGACAAAATCAATAATTTTTCTTTCCTTGTCGTGGCTAGATTCGAGAACCTTTCCTTCATATTCATATTTACCTCATCGTAGTCTGTATTTTCCACATCCTCAGGTCCTAATTTGAAGAGGTTTCTTCGTACAGCTTCGTTGATTTCACGGTATTTTTTCCCGGGATAATTGACGTAACCCATCTTCGTCCATTTAATCGGAGTCACTTTTATTCCAGCTATCCCTTCGTTGAAGCGATCATTCTTCTGATTGATTTGTTGAAACAGATGTCGCTGATGGTACCGTGGCAAGACTATCTGCACTTGGTACATCTGGTAACTCCTCAGTTGTTGTCGGTGCATCTAGTAATTCCTCAGTTGTTGTTGTTTTCGAACTTCCTGCAACCTGATCCACCGATGATGTACAGATTGCCCGTTTGTCAACGTTTAAACGGCAGGACGTACAAATGCGTAAATTTGTATTCAATGTAGACATTGGAGCATAACCAGCCGCTTTCAGTTTATCTATGGTGCTTTCGGTGAGATTTCGTAGCTCTTTCGAACACTTTTTTTCTGCAAACGGCCTGCAACAGTTGAGAAAGCGACTACTCATGTTGCTCGTTAGATTTTAATAAACAAAATCACTTTTAAGTTTTTACTGACTAGTTTGGTGTCGTTTGCTTGACTGAAGAAAAATTTTACAATTAAATCTTTTATAACCATAGTGGTAGTATATTTTTAGCTTTTTCGTGAGTATGTTCATGGTATGTACCTATCATGTTTTTGATGTTGTTGAAGTTACTCGCTTTCTCCCAAATATGATTAACAAAGTCTATTCTCTACCAAGGCGGGTCTATACCCAGGTGTAATCAGATTTTAACTTTGTGGAGAAAACCAGCGCCGAGAAAACCGACCTGCTTTACGTATACTAGATCACCTGGGTATAGACCCGCCTTGTTCTCTACGAGGTAAACTTTTTGCAGGTAAACTAGTCGTATACCTGTATAGAAAACTTTTTTTGTAGCTTTTGTCTTCAATATTAGATTTCTTATAGGTTTCTTTTATCAAAAGGTTTCAACACTATTGAGAGAATTTTTCTTCAGTTACGTACAATAAAAAATATGACACTATCAAGACTTTAGATCACAACACTGGATCGCGTCTAACTTTCTAATAGATGCTATAATAGTTATGAATAATTAAATAAAATATCATGAAAACAACTTGTTAACCTCATGTGGTACCCTTAACAAAAAAATCAGCAACAAACTGCGGTCCTAAAAAAAATTAACAATGAAAAAAAAAAAATTTCACTAAGTGTCAAATTTGTGAAATATTTGAAATGTCATAACTTTTTTGTTTATTGGCTTACCATCACCAAATTTTTATGGTAGATAGCTAATCGATTTAGATGGAACTGAAAAACTGTGCAAAGTTTCAGATATTTTTGAAATGGTCAATCAGAATTGACTTGCATGCCTCCGTGGAATCCCTCAACCGGCAATTCAAGGAGCATTTCAATGCTGTGAAGACAAACTGCCGTTCTCGTCTGAATATCATTAAAACGATATCCAAGCCACATAGGTCTAATAATCGCTCTACGCGCTTCAGGGTACCACAAGCTATAGTAGATAGCAGGCTATTTTACGGTCTCGAGATCCTCTCATCGATTTTCAACAGCGTTCTATCAGCCTTACAGTCGCAGTGGCCGTCCCACCCGTCGATACAGGGTATACGTTCCCATACTCCTGGGACAGTCACCTTTACATGAGTCCTGGGCATGGTACTGGCTGGTACTGGACACCAAATGTCTCGCTCTACCCTCTCCGATCTCCCCTCAGACGTGCTCAAGAGTGGCATCAAAATACTTCGGCACAGCTTCGAAAGATAAAGGGAGATACCTCTAGCTGGGAAGAGCTCTCCTCGCTCCACGACCAGCAAATTATTTCACGCCTTAGGAACGGACATACACGTTTTGCCTACAACTTAGATGTTTCCGTCAAGAATGTGATCAATGCGGTGTACACAACTCAGCGGAACATGTAATCTGTCACTGCCCTCTGTACGAACATCACAGAAGTACTAATAACATTCCCGGAAGCATTCGTGATTCCCTGCAAACGATCCCGCTTCATTGGTGGCACTAATTTGCTTTCTTAAGGAAGCCAGATTCGTCTCACTCCATGCACAACCGCGCCATTAGGTCAACCAACCTGCAAGAATCATCACGCCTACACGATCTGTGGGCTCCCTGAAAGATTCCGAATTCGGGGGTAAAGCCCATCCAACAACCAACAACAAAAATCATCATTGCAACCACACCAACGATCCCTCCTCTTCCGTTTCGGCTTGCAGAAGTCGTCGGACCAGCAACTCCTATCCCTACCTCCTCGTGGTACTGGCCGGGGTACGAGTAACCTTGGGGAAGATCGGGTAACCAACCCCCGGTGGGAACTTTGGTCGTATGCTGACAGGGAAGGGGGGCTTTCACGAAACGCGACGCGAGACAAGACATAACACTTATAGTTCTTACTATCGTTAAAAAGTTTTAAAAATTACCTTTCTGTCGACCGGTTTTGGGCGCGATGTAGCCCATCTACGGGACAATGTCCGGGGGGGTTTGCTTTTGCTTTTGCAAACCTGGAGCGTCTGTACTTCATGTTAGGAGCGGCTCAAAACAGCGTCTGTTCCCCATGTAAGGGGCGGCTGATCATCGTCCGAGTACCAGAGAAGGACTTTAACCCGTTAACGCCCAAGGTATCTCACAATTGAAATTCAGCTCCGTTTTTTTTATTCATAGTCGTATTCCCATAAATTAAACCTTATTTCACCAAAAATTTTCAAGTCTATGGTTAGGATCCAAAAAAAATTCTTGAAAGTGTGTCGTCCATATCTAGTTATTCTATAAGTTTATTTTCGAGATTAATCAAATATATTTTCATGCAGTTCGATCCATTACAATGTAAACAAGTTGGAAAAAAACTGCAGGTGGGGGGTAATTCATAAATTACGTCACGTACAGAAGAGGAAGGAGGGGGTTACAATGAAACGTGACTACCCATATAAAAATTGGAATCCATACCAAAAGTGTAAAAAAGAGGAAAATTGAGGTAGATGAATATGGCAAAACTTTGCGTGACGTAATTTATGAACGCACCCTGATAAAGAAATTGCAACATAAAGAATAAAAAATTCAGAGGCGAAAGGTGCATGCCAGAACTAAATCATTTAGTGACTTCAATTCAATTTTCTGCTCTACCACGTAAGTAAGATACAGACATACATACATTTCCATACATGTACATGTACAATTATGCACACTTAAACCATTTATACCAAAAACAAAATAAAATCTTACATCAAATATTTTGACTTAGGTTGGCGGCTATTCAATTTTACTCTCATTTGACAGCCGCCCTTCACCCTTGGAGTTCAGTTCATGGATGGATAAGTCAATTTGTCGGTTTTTTCGTTCTTCACTCCCTTAAAAAGATCAAAAGATCTAAATGGTGTCAAGGTTTATCTAAAAATGTAAGGAGCATTGCATCCGAAATAAGCGATTGTTGCTCGAATCGATAGTAAGTATCCATTGATTTGATCTAGGCAGACCAATTTCTTATTGGTTGTTTCCTTGATGATTCGCACATAACAGCAATTCCCAGTTAATATGTTTTTTTTTGCGAAAATATCTCCTTTAGTTGATCATCGTTTTCGAAGATACCAAATTTTCCATCACTGGACTTCAATTATGAGAATGACTTCCGAACTAAGAAGGTTTTAGGCGAATAGCTTTCTTTGGATTTAATCAGCGGACTGATATATAAGCGAATAAAATGTGTGCCCAGTAGTGCCATTTAGGTGATTTCCGAAGTAATAAGTTTCCAGGCGAATAGGTCTCATTCAGTTCAACTTTGTCAAAAACACTAACTTCGTATAGGGCATTTTTTTTAAATTATCGGACAGGTTTGGGCCGGAGGTTCTCCGATTTGCATGAAATTTTCACCAGAGGTAGAGCTCGTGGATACATGACCAAAAGTGAAATTCAAAAAATTTATAGTGGCCTATTTTCTCGGAAAACTCTAGATGAATTTTCACGATTTCTCTATATACCTCAAACTTTGAAAATTCATATCTCCTGAACTATGCATCGTAGAACAAAAGTTTTTTAGTGAAATCGAAAGGAAATTTTCTCAGCAATCTATTAAAAATATGAAAAGAAAAACATTTTTCAGAAAATTTTTTACCATGGAGAAAATTGTCGGAAAAAATGCGAAAAAACTATCGTCTGTTTCATGAAAAATTTTCAAAAAAATATGTTTTGTTTCATCAATTCATACTCTAACTTTCGTCCATAGACGCCAAAGTGGTATCTTTTACCGTTTAGGCGACAGAACTGAAAAACCGATGACCACCCGCACGCTTCCCATAGAAAAATGTGTTCTATTGTGGGCCTCATAACCTTGCGCTAACGGCGGCAGTAATTTACACGTATTTTAAGTGTAACACAGTAAACCATCCTTTCCTTTCCAGTCAGAAGAAGCTTTTCGTCAATCGGACCACTCTCCTTTGGTCAGTTGGGTGTTTTGTGTGCCCTTCATCAGCAACGTTATTTAGTATTAAAGCTAACAGCCTCTATGAAAGCCACACGAGAAGTTCTTGTTACAATCAATCATTATGGTAACGTTTGAAGGATCAAATCTCAAGATCCACTTTCTTTGAAATCTTATGAATATATTGTTAATATGTTGTTTCGGCCAGGACGTCTTTCCTACGTTGTGTCTTTTACGATACAACGGACGGCAAATCAAGCGAACGACTTCACTTTAACAGATTTATTACCACTGAGAGGCAGCATGCCTACTCGGTGGAGAAACGAAAGAAACTACATTCTTACAAATTCAATGGGTGTGCCTTATATAGGCGCACGATACGGCCAGACAACACATACAATAATTATTCATTACGCGCGTACGCTTCTCAATACAGTTTGGCGCGCTGATGGGTTGGCGCCAACTGTAGAGGCTGCAAGCTGACTGGTAGTGGAATATTCCACAGCAGCCATCAATGGAACAATAGATAGCGTCCCTGACTGTTATACAGTTGATTGATATTATATACATGCAAATACTATACTATATTCTTCCAAGGAACAATCAGAATTTATATCAAATATTTCACTTTGTATAGAAAACAAAACTGAAAATTTATTCGTGCGCTTTTAGTTAATTATCTAAATATTTGATAAATTGAACAAAATTTGGAAAAAAGCAAGAACATTACAAATAGCACTTTATGTATGCATAAATATCCTTTTTGCTTGGCAACTATATGATACTGAGGGTCAAGCATGGGAAACACTCACTCAGTTATTGTGTTTCCCTCACTCGCTTCCACGCACAGTCGGGAGCGAGAAAGCCGTTTTTTTAACCAAGCCGAACGTTTCAATTTCCCGTTCCCATTCTGCTTCTTCGGCGAGCACTAAGCGAAACAAAAAATGGCATCTGATCAGTCGACGAATGTAATACCAAAATTCGGACAAAGGACAAACATTTGAAAAGGGCCCAAGAGGTCTTGAGCCTTTTTCAGAAACGTTGCTGTTGAGCCCTTTTTAGCCCGCCCACGCAAACTAACCCCACTATCAGAAAGATTGGTGTTAGCTCTTCCTGATAGTGGTATTCGTGAGCGTGATCGAGTTGAATTGGGTTCAACAGCGGCTTGCAAAGCCAATGTTTACCAATGTCGATGTGTCGTGTAAATTACTGCCGCCGTTAGCGCACGGTTATGAGGCCCACAATAGAACACATTTTTCTATGGGAAGCGTTCGGGTGGTCATCGGTTTTTCAGTTCTGTCGCCTAAACGGTAAAAGATACCACTTTGGCGTCTATGGACGAAAGTTAGAGTATGGATTGATGAAACAAAACATATTTTTTTGAAAATTTTTCATGATACAGACGATAGTTTTTTCGCATTTTTTCTGACAATTTTCTCCATGGTGAAAAATTTTCCGAGAAATGTTTTTCTTTTTATATTTTCAATAGATTGCTGAGAAAATTTCCTTTCGATTTCACTAAAAAACTTTTGTTCTACGATGCATAGTTCAGGAGATATGAATTTTCAAAGTTTGAGGTGTATAGAGAAATCGTGAAAATTCATCTAGAGTTTTCCGGGAAAATAGGCCACTATAATTTATTTGAATTTCACTTTCGATCATGTATCCACGAGCTCTACCTCTGGTGAAAATTTCATGCAAATCGGAGAACCTCCGGCCCAAATTGTCCGATAATAAAAAAAAATCCCCTATAACTAGATTGAGATAAAAGCAAATAATATGTTTGTCTACTATCGCCACCTTGGGAGAATTTTCCAAACTACTATGTTTCTGGGCGAAAAGATCCTATTTAGTTGAACACTTTTGTCGAAGATACCAATTTCGAGAGTTCGATTTTTTTCAGTCTCATCGCTGGACTGATATAAACAAAATAAAATATTTGACCACTAGCGCCCCCTTGTGTTTTCCGAACTTATATGGTTTTAGACGAATAGGATTCATTTAGTTGTTCAACATTGTCCATGACACAAACTTTGTATCTAATCACTTGACTGAGTTATTAGCAAATACAATCTTTGCCCACTAGCGCCATCTTGTGAGTGTTATAAGGTTTTATGTGACTAAGTATAATTTAGTTGTTCAACATTGTCGAAGACAACAATTTTGTATCTCATAACAGAACTTAGATGCAAGCAAATACAATATTTGCCAACTAGCGCAATCTAGTGAATGTTTTCCGAACTAATAAGTTTTCGGGCGAAAAGATCTCTTTCTGTTGAACACATTTGTCGAAGGCACCAATGTTGTATCTCATCACTGAACTGATATATAAACAATCAAAATGTTCGATCGCTAGCGTCATCTTTTGAGTGTATTACGAACTAAAAAGGTTTTAGGCGAATATGTCTCATTTAATTGATCAACTTTGTCGAAGACATCAGTTTTGTATCTAATAACTGGACTGAGATACAAGCAAATAAAATCTCTGCTCACAAGCGCCATCTAATGAGTGTTTTCCCAACTAATAAGTTTTCGGGTGACTAGATCTCATTCAGTTAAATACATTTGTCGAAGACACCAACGTTGTATATCATCACTGAACTGAGATATAAACAATCAAAATGTTCTACCATTAGCGCCATCTTTTGAGTGTTTGCCGAACAAATAAGGTCTTAGGCGAATAGTTCTCATTTAGTTGATCAACTTTATCGAAGACACCAATTTTGTAGCTCATAACTATACTAAGATATAAGCAAATAAAATCTCTGCTCACTAGCGCCATCTTGGGAGTGTTTTCCGAATTTATAAGGTTCTATGCGAATAGGTATTATTTAGTTGTTCAACTTTGTCGAAGACACCATTTTTGTATCTCATAACTGGGCTAAGATATAAGCAAATAAAGTTTTGGCTCACTAGCGCCATCTTGGGAGTGTTTTCCGAATTTATAAGGTTCTACGCGAATAGGTATTATTTAGTTGTTCAACTTTGTCGAAGACACCAATTTTGTATCTCATAGCTGGACTGAGATATAAACGAAGCAAATATTTGTACGCTGGAAAGTTGTTTCATATGTTGCTTATAAATGCGACATTTGTCGGCGTCTGTGCACCACCTGGTGAGTTAATTCTGAAATAAAATAGTTACCAATTGGAAGTCAGCAATCCTGTGATCAACTTTGCAGAAGACAGTTTTTTCCTAAACCTTTTTATTTTCAAGATATTTACACTACAAGTACTGTCCTATTTATAGGACGCTGGGCGTTCGGGGCTTCTGTCCTATTTTTAGGACGCTGGGCGGATATGGGTTAAGCTAAACTGCGCACTATGGCCCTCCGAACATTTAGGGGGAATGGTTCTCCGGAAATCTAGTGGGTTGGTGTCAGGCCCTGCAAGCCAACCGTAAAAACACATCAGCACAGGAACGTTAACGAGAGAATACGGACCGGAACAATCGGCAAAGACCACAGGGACGAAAAAGGACTAGCGATTGGAAACTCGGTACGTGGAACTGCAAATCCCTCAACTTCAATGGAAGTACTCGCATACTCTCCGATGTACTGACAGCGGTTTCGACATCGTAGCGCTGCAGGAGGTGTGCTGGACAGGAGCATTGGTGCGAACGTTTAGAGGTAATCATACCATCTACCAGAGCTGCGGCAACACACGCGAGCTGGGAACAGCTTTCATAGTGATGGGTGATATGCAAAAGCGCGTGATCGGGTGGTGGCCGATCAAGGAACGAATGTGCAAGTTAAGAATCAAAGGCCGATTCTTTAACTTCAGCATAATCAACGTGCATAGCCCACACTCCGGAAGCACTGATGATGACAAGGACGCATTTTACGCGCAGCTCGAACGCGAGTACGACCGCTGCCCAAGCCACGACGTCAAGATCATCATAGGAGATTTGAACGCTCAGGTTGGCCAGGAGGAGGAGTTCAGACCGACGATTGGAAAGTTCAGCGCCCACCGGCTGACGAACGAGAACGGCCTACGACTGATAGATTTTGCCGTCTCCCGTATCGGTACACCTGGAGATCACCTCAGCAGACAGAAACGCAAATCGATCACGTTTTGATCGATGGACGGCACTTCTCCGACATAACTGACGTCAGAACCTATCGTGGCGCTAATCACTACCTGGTGATGGTGAAACTGCGCCCAAAACTATCCGTCATTAATGATGTACGGTATTGACGCCCGCCCCGGTACAATCTCGAGCGGCTGAAACAACCGGATGTTGCCAATGCGTACGCGCAGTATCTTGAGGCAGCGTTGCCGGATGAGGGCGAGTTCGATAGGGCCCCTTTTGAGGGCTGCTGGAGGACAGTCAAAGCAGCCATTAACGACGCTGACGAAAGCAGTGGAACGGAGCTCAGGAAACAATTGGTTCGACGAGGAGTGCCAGGAGGTTTTAGAGGAGAAGAATGCAGCGCGGGCTGCAATGCTGCAGCATGGCACGCGGCAAAACGTGGAACGATACAGACTGAAGCGGAAACAGCAAACCCGCCTATTCCGGGAAAAAAGCGCCGCCTGGAAGAGGTGGAATGCCAAGAGATGGAGTTGCTGTACCGTTCTCAAGAAACGCGGAAGTTCTATCAGAAGCTCAACATATCCCGCAAAGGCTTCGTGCCGCGAGCTGAGATGTGCTGGAATAAGGATGGGAGCATCTTGACGAACGGACGCGAGGGGATCGAAAGGTGGAAGCATCACTTCGATGAACACCTGAATGGCGCAGAGAACACAGGCACAGAAGGTCACGACAACGAAGGCGATGGCTACGTCAGCATAGCGGACAGCGGAAACCAACCAGCTCCCACGATGGGGGAGGTGAAGGATGCCATTCAACAGCTCAAGAACAACAAGGCCGCTGGCAAGGATGGTATCGGAGCCGAACTCATCAAGATGGGCCCGGACAGGTTGGCCGCTTGTCTTCATCGACTGATAGTCAGAATCTGGGAAACGGAACAACTACCGGAGGAATGGAAGCAATGCGTTATATGCCCTATCAACAAAAAGGGCGACAAACTGGAGTGTGAAAATTATCGTGCAATCACCATCCTAAACGCCACCTATAAAGTGCTATCCCAGATTCTCTTCCGTCGTCTATCACCTATAGCAAACGAGTTCGTGGGAACTCGTGAGTACCAGGTCCCTACGCACCATTTGTTCATCGATTTCAAGGCGGCATACGATAGTATCGACCGCGTAGAGCTATGGGAAATCATGGACGAGAACAGCTTTCCCGGGAAGCTCACAAGATTGATCAGAGCAACGATGGACGGTGTGCAAAACTGCGTGAAAATCTCGGGCGAACACTCCAGTTTGTTCGAGTCTCGGCGGGGACTACGACAGGGCGACGGACTTTCGTGCCTGTTGTTCAATATTGCGCTTGAAGGTGTTATGCGGAGAGCCGGACTTAACAGTCGAGGCACGATTTTCACGAGATCCGGACAATTTGTTTGCCTCGTGGACGACATAGATATTATTGGGAGAAAATTTGAAACGGTGGCAGATTTGTTCACCCGCCTAAAACGCGAAGCAACAAGAGTCGGGCTAATGGCGAATGCGTCGAAAACAAAGTACATGCTGGTTGGCGGAACTGAGCGCGACAGGACCCGCCTAGGAAGCAGTGTTACGATAGACGGGGATACCTTCGAGGTGGTGGACGAGTTCGTCTACCTCGGATCCTTGTTGACGACTGACAACAATGTTAGTCGGGAAATCCGAAGGCGCATCATCAGCGGAAGTCGTGCCTACTATGGGCTCCAGAAGAAACTGCGGTCAAGAAAGATTCACCCTCGCACCAAATGTACGATGTACAAAACTCTCATAAGACCGATAGTCCTCTATGGGCATGAGGCGTGGACTATGCTCGAGGAGGACTTGCAAGCTCTTGGGGTTTTCGAACGCCGAGTGCTAAGGACGATCTTCGGCGGCGTGCAGGAGAACGGCGTGTGGCGGCGAAGGATGTACCACGAGCTCGCTCAACTCTACGGCGAACCCAGTATCGTGAAGGTAGCTATAGCTGGAAGGATACGCTGGGCAGGGTATGTTGCAAGAATGCCGGACAACAACCCTGTAAAGATGGTATTCGCTACGAATCCGGTCGGAACAAGAAGGCGTGGGGCGCAGCGAGGTAGGTGGATTGACCAGGTGCACCAGGACCTGGAGAGCGTGGGTCACAGTCGAGGATGGAGAGAAGCAGCCATGAACCGAGTGAATTGGCGAATTATTGTTGGCGAGGCTTTATCAAGATAATTGATGTAAAGCCAAATAAGTAAGTAAGTAAGTAAGTCGTCGGACCAGCAAAGGCGAACGTCCCGCTTTTAATAAGTGGTGTTGTCCATCGTCTAACGTCTAAGTTTGATTGAAAGTTCATTTGTAACAGATCCGTCCTAGCCTTCTGCTAGCCGCCTTCCAAAGCGTGCAAAAGCTAGAAGTAAACTGCTCTGAACGGTATGTTTGGAAAATCATTTTTATTGTCAAAAACCCACAATGGTGAGACTCATCGGTAGAGCTCAAAGGTTGGTCCCTCTGGCCATCCTTTCTTACCTCTTTTTCATGGGATGTCCATTAGCCTGGGACACGGTTAGCTTAGCTTAGCTTAGACTGACTACACATATCAATGGTTGCTATTCCGTGATTGACCGAAGTCAGTGAAAATGCACAAAGAATCAACTAGAAGTTCGGCTGGGATTGGCCATAATCTTCTTCAGTGTGCATAATTCAGTGCCTCTATTTATACAGGGTCAATAACGGCGCCGGCCACGTCCTTGCAGTCAGGTGGGATTGGGGGAAGGAATGTTAGTGTGTAACCTTTGCTTTTTGGAGACCGTGTTTGCCTCTGCATCTCCACAAAGGTTACTGGGAGGGATGTTTGTTAATGGGGAGGATCGTTGGGTCATAGGATTCACTTTGATAAGCGATTAGACCATGATAAACAATGATTTGTGAGATATATACATGCTTATACGTAAATATAATATTTTCATTTGATATGAACAATTTCTATGTAGAGGAAAATTATGCCGAAACTTGAGGTGACGAACCATTCAAAGTTTGTTGAACAAATACCTAAATGTAACATTCCTACAGCTGTCAGGACGAAAGCATGTGTTATTATATTTTACTCATTTGAAAAGAAACAAAAAACTCGATTGGTTGGGACATCATAGAACACTCTTATTCTTATGCCGACACTTACAGTGGCGAACCATCCAAAGTTTGTTGAATAAAGTGAACCTTTCGCAAGTCTACACTTGTAGTGTCGAACCATTCAAAGTTTTTTTAATTACAAAAATAAAGGTATATAAGAGGTGTTCTGAAAAAAAAAATGTTAAACATAAATAAATCATGAATCAGAGTTTGTGTCGACATTCACAGTGACGAACCATCCATAGTTTGTTGAAAAATCATATTTACATCCCACCATTGTAACGATTGAATGTGCAGTCATACATATTTTATAGATTAGAAATAGTAGCATGAAACGAGCTCACCAATTGATCCGTTATCCTTGACTGAGCAGCCACAATCCACTTTCGGCTTCACTCGTTTGCTCGGCTATAAAAAAAAGCACTCAGGAAAAAAAATAAGCGCGCGACCCAAAAAGAATAAAAAAAAACTGTTCGGGCTTTTTTGACGCACTGCCCATGAGCAAGCGTCAAGGTCGAAGGATCAAACAGAACTAACCGATCGCGGCACTTTTTCAGCTACTCCAACCGAACTCACCGATCACGCCACTTTTTCACTTACTAGAACAACGCGCGACATGTTTGATCCTGCCCTCGTCGCTCGCCCCGGCAAAAGCAAGTGTCAAGGTCGAAAGATTAAACAGAACTAACCGATCGCGGCACTTTTTCACTTTCTTCAACCGAACTCACCGATCACGCCACTTTTTCACTAACAAGACCGACGCGCGACATGTTTGATCCTGCCCTCGTCGCTTGCCCCGGGAAAAGCAAGTGTCAAGGTCGAAAGATCAAACAGAACTACTGTCCATTAGCCTGGGACACGGGTATATGAAAAATTAAGATTCTCGCCCCAGTCCACTTTTTGGATTGCATTTAGGTCCTATAACAACTGTGCAAAATTTCAGCTCGAACGGTGAAACTATATTTTAGCGCCAGCCTTTCAAAGTTTGTATGGTTTACTATGGGAAAACTTACTTTTGCAAAAAAAAATCGTCAGAGGTCGCCTCTATAAAAATTCTGAACACAGGCCTCGATAGGTATTTTTATAATGAAGAATATTGCCGAAGACCGCGAAACAATCCGACACTTGTGAAATAAGTTATTCAATGAAAATTTATTTACAAAGCACCCTTACGATGCTCCTAACCTGGTGATCAACTAATCATATGTCAGTGTGCTAAAATTCACCTTATAAAGGAATAAAAAATATTAGAAGAAGTATTTTTAACACAAGGAGCCCCGGGGTCAAATATAAGTTGTACCTTAAATTTCTATCAGCCATATCTCAACAACGGTTCAACCGATTCTTTCAAGTATCTCATGTCCATATTCCATAGCTTAGTATGTTAGAAAAAAAGGAAAAAAACGTTTATAGAGGTGATGAAATTTCTCCAAGAGCAATTAAACCAATAAAATTTGTTTCGCACGTAGAAGTGACATGAGAATCGTGCCTTATTTTATGACAAATTTCATAATCTAATGTATTTCAAACCCGAACGACTCTAGATAACTAGACAAATAATGAATGTGATGCAAAAACCAAATTTTAGCATCCTTAACAAGGCAGATTTGTGTAGATTACGGATTTTGCATGCCAAAACTTTTATTGCTCTTGATGTGCATATCATCTAGATCAGTTTTAATTCTTTCTAGTTAAATTTCCTTCTGCAATGTTGTTCAATAAGACATTTTTCGACACAAATACGCTTGCAGAATTCAAGCGTCGTAAAATTCAAGATCTTGCAGCATTCCCAAAACAACAATTTCATACTCACTAGCGCCACCTGGTGACAAAATATCCTATTTCATGGCTCAAATAATGATAGCACTTGAGCTACTGAACAACTTTGTCGAAGACACCACCATTAGTGCCACCTAGCGGTCGAATTCCGAATTAAATGAGGTACCATCAGATAGCGCTTCACCTCCAGAACAACTTGACTGAAGACCCCAAGTTTCCCAATTATCTGGATTTTGAGATTACCGATTTCAAACTGTGGTTTACTCGAACCGTATATAG
The DNA here is from genome assembly GCF_002204515.2 of Aedes aegypti. NCBI lineage: Eukaryota > Metazoa > Arthropoda > Insecta > Diptera > Culicidae > Aedes > Aedes aegypti. The sequence goes on from NC_035109.1 coordinate 112,493,999, forward strand.
TGCGTTCATTATCATACGACTTCCATGTACATTTGTTGATTTTACCGCATTATAAAGGGACATACTGTAAATAAAAACTGTCAAGTAATGTTCTTGAGAAGGTTCTTGAGGAATACATTTTGGTTTGGTGTAGATGAATATCTTTGTTGCAAAATGATAGCACATAAACCACAACAGTTGTACGAAGTACAATAGCGCGACACTACGAAGGTTAACTTGAAAAGATAAAAGCCATTCCAGAAAAAAATAACATCAAGTACCCAATAATCTCTACACCGCTATGGAACTTCAAAATTGTTAGGATTGGATTTCTAGAACAAGGGATTCATATAAATCCCAAAGTTCCTGTTCAAATTCTTGGGCCACCTCTTATGTTTAATACAAGACAATTTTTCGTAAAAGCTCTAGGCACCCGGCATTAAACCTCTACCCACTCACTTTTATTTTTTCTCGAATCGTCACCAATCGAATTGTTGCCAACAAAGCAAAACAAATTTATCGTATTGCTTGTACTTCACTCACCATACAGTTGTAGAAATCGTAATAATTGTTCTCTTATTTCCTTGAAAAACAACACTACTGAAGTGCTTACACCGGGCCATTATTTCGATATTTTTGTCACAGAATTACTGAAAGCTTTTATCACACCACAGCTCATCAAACCAATCTTCAACTTACACTTCGCCGACAGCAGCCCCAAATCTACGCGCAAAAACTCATACACGTACGGTTTCTCCATGCTACCCGTATCGGTCATCACCTTCTGGATCAAATCGGGATGCGTTGGACATAGAACCACAATCGGTCCAAAACACAACTTGAACAGACGATGGTGTTTGTTGTTCTCGAAAACCCGCTTCAAATTCACGAAAATCTTGTAGCAATTTTTCTGCGCAAACTCCAACCCATTTCCAAAGAATGGCACCATCGGTTCTGTGGATGGAATTTTGTTCGCAAATCTGTATTTAAATTTGGCATACACATAGAGCGCCAACAAATACACCACGATCAATGCGAACGTGAGCCCAAACATCTTGACACGTTTCAACGACACCGACGTTAAGCGATCCTGATCCTAACCGGGACGAAACTGATCAGACCAATTATACCGTTGTCACCGACTATTACCTCACGACTGATAGTTGATCACACGTCAATACAATTCACAATCAGACCAGAAAATCGTCACAATGCTTATACTCGGGCGATCAATAAACTCACCCGAAAAAGAAACATTGCTGAATCGGCGCATAAGATAGAAACTCATTTGCGACAACGTTCTAGCCGCTACGCGATCGCATACTTTGTAGGGATAGTATCGCTGTCTCCTTTATCCGCGGATGCTACCGGTGTGTATTGCCGTGAATGCTCCGCTCCGTAACGGTGTGGCGGTTCACTGTGATGAATATTCCACATACTTTTGTCATTCAAGCTTATAGCTCATATCCTTATACTAACGTGATCGCCAAACTTGTCCCTGAATTTCCTATCCTGATGGGACAAATATGCAGCATATAGAATCATCTACGGATAATGCAATGGAACGACAACGTGATCTCGTCTCCGCAAACGGTTGATCTTACAACAGGTATGCATGCTAGTGTATTACTTTCGCAACGTTGTTCAGCAATTCAGTACTTGCATATCGAACGGCGCTTACAGCCACATTAGGTCTACTTGATACAGCCATGACACGCTTATCAATTTCTACTTATATGATTATAAAAAAGGAACGGAAGACTAAAATTTGAAATATTTTCAAATTTTGGTCTTCCGTTCATTTACAATACATATTGTTACCCAGAGAATGTGTTAAAATAGCACAGGTTTGGGTTAGAGTTGCACACTTTCATATTTCGTTTTTTTTTTCTCTTTATCGCACATAGTTTTTAAATTAATGTGTGTGTTACCTTGGTCTACACTTGGATATAGGGTAGGTGTACCAGTTATGGAAAAATGGTTCCCTATTTCGCCATACGTGATAATTTGATAATTTTCAAATTTTCAAACATTCTGTCTGTTGAGTAGTTTAATATGAAATGAATCTTGATGTTAAAACATTCAAAAATATTCAAAATGTGATAGTTTTCGAGAAAACACATATGGCTAAACAGGGAACCACTATAGCCATAACTAGTACACTTTCCCAACACAGAATAAAATATTTAATTTTCAATGCGATGTAAACTGAAGTCTACTGTAAAAATAAATCAAATTCGTGTGTTGTTATAGCTTAATGTAAATTCAAATGAATATACATTCAATATTCAACTAAAAATGGTTGAATATTACATGATCATGTAAATTTAAAGTGAATTTGATTGAAAAATAATGGATTGGTCGTCAAAATTTAGGTTTATTTTGATGCTCCAAATATGTGCATGAAAATAAATTTAAATTTACAACATATTTTTAGCTGTGTAGGTTTCACAGGTCACCTGAAACACAAAAATGAATAATAAATGCAACCCCGGGGCAAGTGGGACCTGAAAAAAAAGGTAGTTCAAGCAAATTATTCAATGAAATTTTCAGACGTCAATATTTTTTCCAATCCAACAACATAATCACATTTTGGCAACATATTAACTGGTGTGTGCATGAGTTTGATCGAATCATTTCGAAATTGTGAAAACCTTAGAAGAAAGTTTTAGAATGAGCCATTATACGCAGTTAGCTCACTGCACGTGACAAGTGGGACACATCCAGTTTCATGCGTCAATCCACATCAGTAAGTCAACCATTACAATAATAGGACTTATAAATCATAGATTTTTAATTTAAATATATTTTTGATGTACATAAGAGATCAACCATAAAAAACGTAATGATTTAGGAAGAAAACTTTTATTTAATAGTATGTCACATCACACTTAATACTAACAGAAAATTGCTCAAACAAGCGTAAAGAGGAATAAAACGTGTTCAAAATACATCATTGTTAAAGTTATTAATTAAAAAGTAGCACATAAACTTTCAATGATAGACGGAGTTATAAATATGTTCTGTTATTATTTAATGCATAACAAAAAAACACTTAATGGGATGGAATTGTTTTCCGTAACTAATAAATTTGGTAGAAATAACAAATAAAGGTCAATTAAAATTGAAAATAATTCGTTCTCACGATGCATTTTTAATTTCATCGCTGTGTTCAATTTTGAATTCGTATTTAAAAAAATAGAAGAATTACACAATTTTTCTCTCTCTTATGCAATTACGTAATTTAAGATTGACCTTTTTTGATAAAAATCATTTGTTTGAATGTTTTAGTGCTACTCTTTAGGAAAAAATTGAAACGTTTAGAAAAAGTTTTGATTCTGTTTTTATTTTTGATGAGTTAGACCGTCGAACATTTCATCTATATAAATAAAGATGGAATGGTGATTGTATGTCTCGAAATGGCTTACCGTTCGGTCAACGGATATAAATGATTCATTTTCCTTTTTGTTCGTCAAGGGTTTCGACGTGTTTGTGTGTATAAATATCCTAGGATATTCACCGGGAAAGTCGGAAAAATGAGAATGAAGGGAACTGTCATTTTGTATGGGACAATCCATAACGTTTTTCAACAGCCTACTTGATGGCAAATCGAAGATTGCCGGGACCACTTGTATGAAATGAAAACAAAATACCGGTTTATCGTTAGCAGCTTGTAATATTAATAAAAATTGTGGATTACTGGTGGAAATTCGTTTTAGAACACATTTATTTTTTGCGGGTCAATGCAAGACGTTAAACATGTCACAATTTATTATGCAAGTTGAAAATAGCGCTGAATTGAAAACTGTTACATGTAACACATGGTAATAAAAATAACAATATTATTCTCCAGTCTTGTGCACTTGAAAACTTAAAATTTGGCTTCGTTTTATAATCACCTCAATACATTCCTTGTCATTGTATATTCAACTTTCTAGAACAATACCACAATGGAAAACGTTTCCTAAGTGAGCGATGAAGGAACGCCTCGCTTTCCAGATTCTCACTTGCCCCGGGGTACCTTAGCTCGGGGCAAAAAGAGATGGAAATAGAAAGCTTGTAACTTAAACACATAGTATTTTTAATCAAATTTAAGTGTGAATGCTATATCTCAATAACTTTAATGATGGGTCCCTCATGTTCGAAATCCCAATGAATTCAAAATAAATTTTGAAAAATTTAAAATTGGAATCTATGTTCATGAAGGTTCTAGTAAGAATGGAGCATTTGTTAAAATTTAAAAAGCAATAACGTCCGATAGGTCAAGTAATTAATAAAAAGAAGAAACGGACGTTTTTGTCTTTCAAAACGCTATAAGTGGAACACGAGTGGAACATGTTCGTGTAATTTCTCTTTCTACACCTTTCGAATATACTACATACAACACGTTGCTATGAATAAAGGTTGCATTTACTACAAAGCTACTGGTAGTTAGCTTCAGAGGTTGCTACTCATGCTTTGAGATTGTTGAAATGAATGGAATAATTGAAATTTGAGTAAATATCATGGGAAAACGACGTCAGCTTTGATATTTCGAAAGGTGTTTTGAGATTTCCGTAGAAACTTTGATATTTCGAAAAGAATTTTTAGATTCCGGTAAGGAATTTTAAATTTATTTGAGAGATCTGGTATTCTTTCTGGCGTTACGTCCCAACTGTGACAGAGCCCAATTCTCAGCTTATTGTTCTTATTATTATTATTATCATTCTCATTATTCCTATCAATTTTTAAATGAGGGCTTTCAACGTCAATTGACAATTTTGCATGTGAATATCGTGTGGCAGGTACGAAGATTCTCATTACGATAATTATGTTCTATCTGGCATTACGATACTTATGTTGTTCCTTATGAATTCTCGGATGGATTTCAGCTAAGGTACTGTGGGGGAAGTGTAGCAATGGGGTAAGTGGATCATTCGTCCGTAATAAGAATAAATACTTTAATATATCGAATGTTTTCACACCTACGCTTTATTTTAGGTTATATTCTCACGTACACACTAATACTACTGCAAAACTGATACTACACGTGCACTAACACAAACAAACTTGCTGACTGCAAAAATCAATTCATTTAAAGTTGTTTTCTGTCGATAAAAAATCCATTGTATCTCTGTCTAAAATCGAATACTTTTAGTTTTTTCAACACATGGTGATCATTTCAGTTCTAATTGTATGAATCACAATTAAAAAATGTAATTTTTGTAAATAAATACAGATATATTGGTCATGGTACACTTACCCGCACTTTTTAATGGGATAAGTGGATCAACTATTGTTATCAAATATTGGCAGACTTCTTATGCGGATTTGATTAAGCTTTAGTGTCACCAAGTGTTGTTTTCCTCTTACATTTTTCATTCCTAGCTTGAATTTGTCAAATTGATCTGAGAAAATTTCATTCAATCCACCTAAAAGTGTTGTACAGTATTTCTAGTACAAAAAATAAATGAAAATTGAAAAATTCAAACAAATTTTTTCTTTGTTTTTAAGGTGAAATGCAATAGAGCAAAAAATACAATTTCTCCAGCTGAAAGCATATTATCGTACGTTTTTTTACCATATCGATTGTTCTAGGCAGATGATATAAATATTTCCATAAATAGAATAAACAGATTTCAGTATGTTAAACAAAAGTAAATGTTATTAATATTTTTAAACTACGAGTGTCTTTCGAAAACATCGTTAGGAATAATCCTCAATTCTTTTGTAAAACTCAGGTGTATAAAATGGATGAATTTTCTCCAAAATATTATAGTTACAGTGTTTGTTTTTGTTCAAATAAGTGAAAACTAATGTACAAATATTTTTTGTAATATTTTGATAAAATAAAGATTTGTTTAATTTTAAAGCTATCAAAATATATAACATACCACAAGTAACAATAATGACAGTAATATCATTCTTACTATACATGATTACATCACATTTGCTTTGAGAATAGAGGTTTTTTATAGGTGATCCACTTACCCCACCATGGTGGGGCAAGTGGATCATTTGGCGCAAATTTTCAAGTCCCTCATGTTCAACAGATAACAATCAGAAAAATCAAAATAATTGACGATTTGAAGTATAATAGTCCCTCATTTGTCATTTACAGAAAAAAGTTTGAAATACATTATGAACGTTAGCTGTACATAACAATGAAGTTGACTATTGATTTTTCTGTATCCACTTACCCCACGGTACCTTAATTATAAAGTAATTTTTAATTTGATGTAAGAATGACTGACTGAGTCTTACGCAATGTGTGAAATCTACAACTGTTCTGAATTAACAGGTCAATTTTATCGTTCTCTTGGAGCAATTAAAAAAGTGACAAACATAACGTCCCGTCACATCATACAAATCAACAAATTAATTAGTTATTGGGCTACATTTATAAAGCCTGCACATCAGCATTGTAGCAATTTGTATTTTTTGTTCGTTATTCTGCCAAACGGCATTTAACCAAATGATCCTTTCGGCCAGATGGCATTCGGTCAAGTGGCATTCAGTCAAATGTTCGGACACCACAATGTCACTAGACAAAACTATATTCCATGAGTTCACTTCGTCATTTCGCAATAAACATTGGCGTAAATAGAGAGGGGCCAGGTGGGGCCTGGCCCCCCCCCCCCCCCCCGAATCATGGGCTTGGCCCCCAAAAAAAAAAAAAGAGAAGAAATGACAATATAGTTAAAACTAGTTTTTAGTATCAAACATTATGATGCGTTAAATGCATTTTGAATATAAATTTCTGGATGATCATTGTTTGATAGGCAATAGCAATATGTAATTTTAAAACGTCACATACTGCCATACTGTTTCCTTTTTGCCTTTTCCCGATATTGAAGTTTATTGAAGCATGTTTTAGAATTAGTAGAACTAGCTTGATTCATTTTTAGTGGTATTGTTAATTAGAAAACCAAAATCTCTTCATATTTTGAATCAAGCTGCGATATTTTGTGATCAATTATCTAGAACGAATCGTTGTTACTGGGAAATGTTTGTGTGTGAGAGTTATGGTAAAGTTCTACAAAAAAACTCAAAAATAAACAATGGTGCGGCAAGTAAACTTTAGTTTGTATACATTTTTCGCGGACTTTTAAATGTTTAATTTTCAAATTTGTGGGTCATTAGATAAATTTGTCTCCGAGATGTCGGGAATAGATCTGAACTGCTGGTAAGTAGACGACAGTGAAGCAGTTGTATTCAAATGTGACAGCAAAACTGTGAACATTGAAATCCCTTTACGTATAGTAAAATAGTGGTGGATTCGTACAAAACAACACCGTGAACCGTGTAAAGTCGTAGGGTCAGTGTTCCCTTAGTGGACAGTCCCTTATAGTCGCACTAGTGGCTTTTTACGGCCGTTTTGCTATGAATCTTTTCAAAATATTTTTTGACATGAAGGTCAGGAGCTATTTATCTAAGTACCATTGATACACAGCTTGATTTTGTTCAAAAAATGATCGAAATAATTAGTTTTGCTTAAAATTTGAGCTCCCTTGTGCCTATAGTTAACCTATTGTTCCTATAGTAGCACTACTGAGAGAAACTATTTTTTATTATACGAAATAATTAATGAATTAAGTACTTTTTTTTACATCAAACGAAAGCTTTTGATCCACATTTTGACGGAAAAATATAAAAGCTTTGTAAAAATACGGTTTTGATTAGTATTTTGCCAACGCCGTGATGCTAGTGCTACTATAGGAACAGAAATTAGAAATAGTGCTACTATAGGCACATGTATTCCTATAGTGGCACAAGCGATAATAAATGCAAACATATGAATTTTCGCAGTTTTCATATTTTTCTCACAAAACCAAGATAAAAAGCTTTCAGATGATGTAAAAATAATGACGCTAGCGTTATTTTTCGATTTTATACGAATATTTGTTCTTAGCTATGCGGCTATTGGTACATCGACCCTTCTTCTTCTTCATTCTGGCATTACGTCCTCACTGGGACAGAGCCTGCTTCTCAGCTTAGTGTTCTTATGAGCACTTCCACAGTTATTAACTGAGAGCTTACTGTGCCAATGACCATTTTTGCATGCGTATATCGTGTCGCAAATACGAAGATACTCTATGCCCTGGGAAGTCGAGCAAATTTCCAACCCGAAAAGATCCTCGACCAGCGGGATTCGAACCCACGACCCTCAGCTTGGTCTTGCTGAATAGCTGCGCGTTTACCGCTACGGCTATCTGAGCCCCCTAGATGTCGCAACATTTTTTTTTTCAATGTTATATTGACACCAATTTTCTGAAGTTTTTAGATTGAAAAGATAATAAAACCATGTTACTATTTGTTTCTGTAGAACAAACGTAAAACTTTGTTCATACTGAAGATCATTTTTAAACACGCTTTTAATTCTGCTATAAGTGTTTAAAATATGACGTTTAATTATTTATTTTTCCTACGCAACATTTTTTGGCGTCTTACGTAGGTTATATGGACATTACATCAATTATTTTTTTGTCTTTGTTAACGAGACCCCAAATTCATATATTATCTTCAAAATTAGCGAAATTGGTCCGATCGTGCGATAAAAGTCACCAACATTTCACATTTTCACTTAGTTTTGTAAGTTAGTAAGTTTGAGCTTTGGGCAATTTTATTATGAAAAATTAGTAAGTAATCTGTAAACATAAGTTTATGGCTCGTATAAAGTATGTCTGTCGTAAAAGTGTCGGTATTTTGTGTTTCGGCCAGCGAACTTTTGCCCCACAGGTGAAGCAAAAGTTCATTCAAGACAATCAGTGAAATTATAGCAAATATTTGGAAGGCTTACTGTATAGTAATTTCTTTTCAACTGCTATTGTTTTTATGAACATTTTGATTATACCACTAATGTCGAACTATTGCCCTACCTTAGTCTGATTGGATATTAATAAATTCATGAGCAAAATACCTTCCATCCTGCTTTCTTCAAACAAATGTTATGGTACGAATTTGCTGACGACAGCTTTTTTCGAATACAAAAAAAAACCTTGAATTCTTCAATATGATACGGTAGCCAAGCAGTTTTAGGATTTAAAGTTTTTGACTCTAACAAAAAAGGTATTATTCAATCCTATGTTCAAATTTTGGTTTCGAGAGGTTTAGAGAAATGAATCGTTCGCTACAGTTATACTGAGCAACAATAATCCATATTTTCAAACCAGCAAGCGTTTTTTTCAAAGGCTTGGTTTTTTTTTTACTTGTTGGCTTCAAGAGGTTAGAATTTCACATTGATCTTGAACCTTAATTGACCTGATACATTTAAATATTTATCTTGTTTTATTAATTTCCAAAAATCCTAGTTTAAATCGAATTGGAAAGGTAAATCCTGATTATAGTCTGTTTTTAAATCCTTGTATTCGGTTCGAGATCTATTAGATTGGGTTGAATACGTCATCTTGGCAATATGAAACGAAAAAAAAAAGATTTTTAAATACGTTTACTATTTTTCCATAAAAGTGACATTTGGTAACTTAGAAAGTTCATCAATCGGTTTTGGACGATTTTCAGGTTTTGATCTACCTCTGTATGAAATTGCGCCACTATAAACGGTTCACAAATATTATCGAAACAAGCATTTTTAAGTTATATAAATCCTTTAAGACTTTTGTCTCTCATGAGAAGGGGCCGTGGCCCCCCTCAAGTCTGATGGCTATTTACGCCCATGGCAATAAAGGGGCTCAAATTAGAGCAATTTCAATGTTACTCTGCTGTTGTTGTTCTTACAATTGGGTTTAGCTTTTTTATATGTTCTACAAAGTTTCATCATTTGTAGAATACTTCATTTAGACACTGAAAAAAAAGGTGATATACACTGAGAAAAAATATAACTTTTTTATATATTGTCAAAATTGAAAACTGTCTGTATTGTAGGCGGCATCAATTCATGAAAATTTGTTGAAGAAGGAAAAGCTCTATCTCTAGAATTCATATTTTGTCCATAACCTCTAAATTTGAATTTCTACATTTTTACAATGTTCTACAATGATAAAAGTGCTGTAAAATACACATTTTTGCCGAAGACACTGGAGCGCTAGCTTTTCATTTTGAAGATTTACGAACGATTTTCTGATTTTTACACAAAAAATGGAAGTGTGCAAACCTTGTAAAGTTGCAAGTTGTAGCAGCTAATTTTAGCATCATGCTGTTCCTCAACCTATACTATTTTAATATATGCACAAAAAAGTTTAAATAAACAATTTTATCAGCAAACCCAACAGCTAACAGTTATGTTTTGTGTAAAAATTAAATCGTTCACAAATATCAGCAAAGTAATGCTTATCAGATGCATTTGAAGTCACTGTTGGCCTTAAATGTTCAGAATATGAGTCAAAACGGTAGGCACTTGGGGCGTTCGATTGACGTTTCCATAAGTTCCGTACAGCGGTGCATGGTGGCGCTGAATAAACCCGAAGCTCTACCAATTCTACTGTAAAACTCAATATCTAGAATTTGACGAAACCCGGAAGTGTACGTTAAGAAGGTCATGTCATGTTGCATGTTGCAAGTTTTCTGACGCCTGCAAAAATGGTATTTGTATTTAATCTAATAGAAACAGGGACCGTGGTACCCAGAGAGATGGTTTGATCAGATGCAAAAGGATCTGATAAGGCGGCGTCCATTTATTACGTAACGCTAAAATTGGAAATGTTTGACCCCCTCCCCCCCCCCCTACGTAACGCTTTTTGTATGAAATTTTTTAAATTTTTGTATGAGCCTTAACGCTTGAGACTACTCCCTCCCTCCCCCTAGAGCGTTACGTAATTTGTGGATGCTGCCTAAGCGTGGATACTAGAGAGAATCGGCAATGAATTAAATATTGGACGAAACATCATAACAGAACAAGTTAACAATAATTCAAGAACAAGTTAATGAGGTAGTATGAGAACAGCACACAAAAAAAATGAAGCTATGCGGGTGACCAATTGACAAACCACCCTATATATTAATCAACTGTTAAGAATACGAAAACCAACTAAATAGGAAGGAATTACTTTTTTTAAGATTGTTATGTTTGCTAGACTAATGGTGAACTATTGTTTCAGTGATCTCGTAGATTACCAGTTACTGCATCGAGCATAATGACGTTTTCTCAGTTGTAAGTTAATGAATAATAGCTGAGACGTGTGGAGTGCATCAATCATTATCCACTTGCTTGGCATGTACCGAAGCTAGGCCAATCGCTATCGTCATCAGGAGTTCAGCAGTCAATTGGCTTTTGTCAGCACAACCGCAAATTAGTCTTTGCTCTCTATGCTAATTGAAGTAGGTACGCTATCCTCATTTCAAGTGTCGGCATGTGGCACACGCAAACAGAAATATTCCCAGACACAAATAGTTCACGTCATCACACGTTTTCCACCGGTAGCCTGAATCACGTTTACTTTTCGTCGAAAACATTGACGCTAATAGTTTTTTAAACAATGTAATTAAATAGTTGTCTAACGGGAGTAATGCGATTGAGCACAGGAATGAACAACGGAAGCTCAGAGGCTCAGGCGCAGCGTGCAATGGTGCAACTAATCATAGAGGTCTGCAAACTGGTTCGATCTGTTTGGAGCGGGGGATTCCTTGCGACAATGTGCACTGCGCATTGTGCAGGTTCTCGGCCGTGGACTATCATTAGATGGAAATTTTTCATACTTTAGGATAGTTAGGAGTGGATTCCTTCACTTTAAGTTACGTATAGGTGATTCTCTCAAGAGTATTTCCAGCTCAAAACGCAAATCACGTGGACGTTACCTTGAACAAAACTTTGCTTTAGAAAATTTTCCGTTCAAAATTTTGCTAAATAATCGTAATCTAGGATACGTTTTGAAATATGCCTATCATATGTTTTCATAATTTAAAAATGTATAGTTAAAAAACGCTGAATTTCATTAAAATGATGTCTTCTAATCAGTTTCAGTTATAAAAAGTACTATCTGAAAAGTTGCACTTTGAGAAAAAATATCAGTGATTCGATGTAAGATTGAATAAAATCGATTTTCTTCCTCACCGATATCTTTTGAATTTTTAATTTTTTTTTCTTGAAGAATCTGAAGTCCTGTCCTGAGTTTGTACAGTCTTAGACTGGTTGAATACTTAATCCAGTGGATTTTTCAGGAATCATTTTACGGATTTCATCCAGAACTATTACAGTGATTTTTCTTCGGATACTTTCTGGAATTTCCTCAAGATTTTCTATATGAATGAGTGCGCTTGGTGAAACCTAAGCAAAAGGGGTCGTTTTTTTTCTGCGTCGCTAGAGTAACTCCGAAACTGTTGATTTTAGAGAAAAATGTTCTACGAAGAAGTGGTAGTAAACCCAATTTTTAATATTTTTTAAATTTCACCATAGAATCTTGATAGTAAACAGATATTTGGGAAAAAGTTTCATGATGGAGAAATCTTGAATAAAAAAGTTTTCCTAAGAACAACTTTTGGAGAAACACAAATAACTTATAAAAATGGCCTATTTTAATATTCAAACAATATTTTTACATTAAACTTCATATAATTTGAAAATGGCTACTTTTAGAGAAATTATTTTTGTAATCATTATGGCTTAGAATCATGTCAAAATGCTTACTGTATCATCAGAACGTATTTATTTTGACAAAAAATCAAAATTTTGAAAATCGACCAAGAGTTGTTCCTAGAAAAACTTTTTTATTAAAAATTTCTCCATCATGAAACTATGTCCCAAACATCTGTCTACTATCAAGATTCTATGGTGAAAATTTAAAAATATTAAAAATGGGGTTTTTGTGTAATTTAAAATCTAAATTTTATTTTGGAATTTTCTATGAAAATAAACAAAATATTTTTTCAGTGTATATTTTTTTTCTTATAGTCCAAATGATTCACTACCAGCTAATAATGGTAAACAAATTGAACAAACTGATGGACGGAAACAACACTAATACTAGAGCAGCAAGAGCCACACTTGTAGAAACGATAACAGCATTAATTGAACACTAGACATTTCACGGGGAAATTTTCTCTCTTTCGCTCTTCAACAAAACCTGAAAACAATGGTGCCAGTACCTATCAACTTTGACTGGTACTGGCACCGTTGTTTTCAGATCTCCCGAAGGAGGGAAAGAGAGCAATTATCTGATGACGTCACCGTGCAATGGGCAATTGCATTGAACACAATCACTGGTTCAATCTAGAATAAACTAAAATTATAGATCACAACCACAAACAATCCACACTACACATTTCTTGAAATGTGCCATATTACAAACACCAACAACACAGTCAACAAACGAACAGACATAGATAACCTAAGTACAACATATGCAGGAGTACTTCATAGCATAAAGAACACAAGTAAAAAAACGAAACAACTAGTGAAGGTAATTTAGACGAGAGTGCCAAACAAAAAATACGTTAGTTGAAAGTGGTTCCAAATAGTGTAAGATCTTTTTCGAAAATTTATTCATACTATTTTATATTTTTGGACAAGTAATAACGAGCAATATCCATCTCACAGCATGTACCAACGAAAATTCAAACATTGGACAGTTAAAGTTAAACCAAACATTAGATAAAAAACGACAAATTAATGTAAGTCAAATAACACAAATGTGTAAAACACTATTAACAATTAAAAAAAAAATACAGCTCCCCTGAGGAAGACGCAATCCCCGTGTCGAAACGTTGGGTTGAAATAAAACTCGTTTCAATCATTTCAAGACTGCGTAGCCGTAAATTCCACAATTAAAATATACAGTCGATTGCTCCACATAATTTATTTTGTATGCTCTATGCTGAGTTACACTTCGCTGATGCCTTAAGTGTCCGAAATATGAATCAAACGGTATTATTTATTCTATCAAGGTTTAACTGCCACGATGTATTAATCGTTTTCCGCGTAAATTACTTTTAGTTATGCTCCAATTTTAAATGAATTACTCTCGGAGTTCTTTTCATTAATAGTCTTCCAGATACTTCTGGTTATTTCTTCAGAAATTCATCCAAGTAACTTTTTGAGGTTTGTTTGAAAAAAAAAAAATACTATGATTTTTCAGAAATATTATAAGGATTTTTGCAGGATTTTCTTCAAAAAACTCCTTCACCTTCAAAATGCCTGAGAAAAATGTTACCATTTGTAAAATTATTTCACATTGATTCTTTCAAAAGATAAACTATAAGAATTCCTCTATGTATTTTTTGTATAGATATTTCAAAACATTTTTCAAAGGAATTATCTATTCTTCGGCTCCTCCAGAGATTCTTCCAAACATTTGTTTTGTGTTTGGTTTCAAATGCTAACAATGGTATTCACAAAAATTTTACAGGATTTTCTTTTGGGACTTCTGATCAAATTTCTTCCAAGGCAGTCTTTGGGTGATTTTTTCCTGTATTCCAGCAAGGAAGATTCTTTTAACTTTCGAAATGGAACTTGTATAGATTATAGATGGGCAGAACGGTTCTTTTAGTGAACGGATCCGATCCGATCCCAAATCACTCACTTCGGTGAATCACATATTTTTTAGCAATTCAGTGACTCGTAAAAGAAGAGCGAACTGAACCGTGCGAATGTATCCAACGGTTACACGATCTTTTGCTTCCTCATTCTTCACCAGAAGCTCACGATTCGACCGGACACGAACACGATATTCGGCCAATTTCCCCTTTCCGAACCAAACAAATGATGCAAAACTATGCGCATTGCCGTTCAGGAGGGCACTTTTTCTATTTATCTTTCGTTTGCCTATTTGTAATTAAACGTCAACATCCCACCGCAAAATCGCTAGTGTTTGGAGGTGATGTTTACTTCCAAATTTCGGAACCATCACCACCAACTTAGTTCTAATTCCATCCGTTAAATATATAAAGGAGGCGCGTAGATAGTCGCCAGTTTCTCGTTAAACAGTCAATTTCCCATTGCACGGTGACGTCATCAGAAAATCGTTCTTTTCCCTCCTTCGGAAAATCTGAAAACAACGGTTCCATTGTTTTCAAAATTTGTTGAAGAGCGAAAGAGAGAGAATTTCGCTGCGAAATGCCTAATAATCCAAGTGAGCGGGGCAATTTTTTCTGTCTAAGCTGAGAGCGGTGAGAGAACGGAGCAGTAGCAAACTGTGCTTGTATGTGTGCCATGGCGCGCAGAGCAACACACGTGCTTGAGCTGGCGTTCAGGGACCGACGATTCTGAACGCAATTTTTGATGTCTTTTCGTTTTATAATGCCGCAATAATTTTTGGCGTCCAATTTTTTATTGGTTCCATCATAAATTTTGCCTTCTTTTGAAAATAGGCTGTTCTTTATATATACTGTTTTATTTTTTTTTAATTATTTAGTTAAGTTAAATGTTAACCATTTTGCTGTATTATCAATTCTTGCAATTGTTAGAATGATAATTACTTTCAAACCTGCCAATATATAACCAATATATGGAAAGATTTTTTTTTTGCGTTGCAGCCTCAAACATTTTAAACGAAAAATTATCTGCTCTCGTATATAGGCTATTTTTGCATTATGCTGTAATAATAGGGTTTTGGATTAGAGCTTTTAATAATTTGTAAAAAAAAATTTTCCCTTCTTTTATCAAGTAATTTTTAAATATTACGTCTAAACAGAGCTTGATCTGCTGCGAAATATTCTATGAGCGTTCCTCTTATTAATATCTGTGAACTTTCTTTGCCAATTTAATATTTTCAAATATGTTTATCGCAACAAGCTCAAAGATACTCTATGTTCTGAGATGTAGAGAAAATTATTATTCTGAAAAGAACCTCCATCAGACCCGTTGCGAATTTTATTTAGTAATGCTCTCTAATGTCACAACAATTTTCGACATTCATAGCTTGGAAAGTCTCTGAAAGAAAACCCTGCTTATTGAAAACCTACCAAAATGTTTTGCTATGGGCTCGGCGGTGTTGATCTCGGTAAAAGCTTCTAAAATGCCGATATTCATTCTAAGTCAATCATTATACCTAACGGCCATTATGCCAAATGACCATTATGCCAAATGGCCATTATGCCAAACGACCATTGTGCCAAACGGCTTTATGCCAAACGGCTTTATGCCAAACGACCTTATGCCAAACGACTTTATGCCAAACGGGGTACAATCGTGCTAACGTGTTCTTTTTTCACAATCCTAGAAGCTCACGGTGGTGTTGTTGGCTCACCCACAGCTGATTTACGAATGTGCTTCCTAATTGCCTATTTTTTGCAATATATTTTCGTAAAATAAAAGGTATCTTTGAACGGGATTGAGTTTTAGAAATACATAGCCATCATGTTCTGGAAAATCAAAATCCGAAATTTTCATACAGGTACGTTTTCCAGAATAGTTGTTTTCTATTTTCGTTTCCCAAAAATAGTTGTTTTCTAGAACCTTGAAGCACAAACCTCAACCAAACTATGTTTAAACTTGCTCCAATCATAAAACCGTGTTTGACAAAAGTTCGTAGAATTGAATAAACTACTATGTAGAGGTATTTCCGATATGTTTTAATGTTTCGTTCAGTAGTTATGAATTTACAAAGCTTGGAAATAGTCCAAAACACATAATTGATTTGAAGCACATCTAAATTTTCTCCAAATTGACCGAAATTTTAACCAGAAGTTCATTTTGACACGACAAATCAAAATATTGATTGATTGAAGAACTTCCAGTCATTTGAATAGGTCTAGTCAGGACTTTAAATTAACCAGGACGAATGTGCCTTTTGGCTCGTGAATTGCGCATAGTTGGCGTGTGCGTGGTTGCTATTCAGGATGTACGTTGGCTAAGATCTGGAGAACGTAAGTTCAGAGCGGTAGACCTCGTCGCTAACACCGCATTGAAATACTACATCTAACATAGCGGTGGTACTGAAGCTGAACACGGAGTCGGTTTCATAGTGATCGGGAAGCAGATGAAGCGTGTTATTAGGTGGAAGCCGATCAACGAGTGGATCTGCGTATTGAGGATTCGGGGCAAGTTCTTCAACTACAGCCTGTCCAACGTCTATACACCGACTAACGACAAACCCGATGACATGAAGGACGCGTTTTATGAATGTCTCGACAAGATCTATGGAGAATGCCCGAAACACGACGTGAAAATTGTCATTGGCGATGCTTATGTGCAGGTCGGAAAAGGGGACTTCTTCCACCCTATCATTGGTACGTAGAGCCTTCACTCTGTTACCAACGACAACGCCCTGCGTTTAGTGCCGCTTTGCTGTCATCAGGGGGATGGCCATCAGTAGCACCTACTTTGCACGCAAGCACACCTGGCAATACCAAAATGGCGAACTTTGCAATCAAATCGACCATGTTCTGGTAGACAGCCGACATTTTTCTGATGTCATCGATGTAAGAACTTTCAGGGGCCCTAATATCGACTCAGACCACTATCTCGTTGTACGCAAAATTCGAGCGCGATTATCAACCCTTTCGAGCTCTAGAAATCGACAATCGTTGCGTTTCAATATCCAACGCTTGTCAGCAGATGGTGTAGCAGCGGACTACCATCAAAAGCTCAACGAGCGGATTAGTGAAATCAACGAAAGCATCAACCTCAGCATTCTGTGGGAGTCAGTCCACGGAGCGGTGAGCACAGTAGCGTGAGAAGTGGTTGGTACTGCTCAACGAAGACCAAGAAACGGTTGGTTTGACGAGGAGTGCCAGAGAATGACGAACGATAAGAACTTGGCTAGAAGCCGGATGCTGGTGTCTGCTACCCGGCAGAGCAGAGAGCGCTACAAGCAAGCAAGGGCAGCCGAAAAACGGATCCATCGTAGGAAGGAAAAGGAGCATGAAGAGGCAGTAATTGCTCAGACGCAAGAAGCCATGGAACAGAACGACATGCGACGGTTCTACGATTTCGTCATCGTTCGTAACCTTAGATGGATTGAAACTGGGTGATGCTCTTTCTAACTTAATAATTAACATAGCGCTCGAAGGTGCTATCAGGAGATCCGGTGTGCAGAGAAGCGGTACCACTATCACACATTCTCATATGCTCCTTGACTTTGCGGACGATATCGACATAATCGGGATTGACCGTCGAGCAGTGGAAGAGGCGTTCGTGCCTTTCAAGAGGGAGACAGCGAGGATCGGGCTCACGATCAACACCACAAAACGAAGTACATGATAGCTGGTGGTCAACGTGTAAGTGGTAGCGAAATGGTGCTAGTTGCTGAAAAGTTTGAAGTGGTGGAAGAATTTGTGTATCTTGGAACACTAGTGACATGCAATAATGATGTTACCCGTGAGGTGAAAAGACGTATTGCAGCTGCGAGTCGGGCTTTCTACTAGCTCCGTAACCAGCTGAAGTCCAGTAGCCTACAAACGAAAACAAAATTCACATTGTACAAGACACTGATCCTTCCGGTTGTCCTATATGGCCATGAATCATGGACATTGAAGGAAGTCGACCGGAGAGCTTTCGGGGTTTTTGAACGTTGAACATGATATGATGATATTCGCATTTTTAATGAACCGTACCGTACTTTCACAAACTTCACCTACATACACATGAAAATCACACTTTAACTTTAAATCACCAACAAATATACATATAAAGTTTAAAAATAGGATAACAGAAAACGTTTTCCTCCATTCTACACAAGTTGATAATTCGAATTATTCAAAAGAATATGTTACTGCACCTACTTCGCAAAACGTGGAAAACAATCGTCAATGTATAAAATGATAATTATTGAAATGTGAGTTTACCTAAATAAAGCTTCCGATCAAATGTTAAGTTTAAACCACTGCACTAAAGCCGCAGGTTTATTTTACCATATGATCTTTCATAAATTATTTCAAAATTAACTTCCGACCAAATATTCGATCGACGAATCGTCATTCGACCAAATATCATTCGTAGTGTACTGAATAAAGTGTAGACTAGGAAAATGTTATATCTTATAGCAACAGATAAATGCACAAAGTTTAATTTATACTACAAAACGTCGGTCTGAAAATGCATTTTGTTTCCAGTTCCAAGCTGGAATCTCAAACGAAAAATGCAAATCTCAAGTGTGTGTCACCGGAGATAGATGACATCCTGGGATCCACTTGAATCAACAGACTTGATCTTTCATTCAGGCGATTAATTCTTTAATAGCACCGTAGAAGCGCATGTGCAACACTTACAATGCCGGCATTTATTTTCCATTTCAAGATTAGAGGTGATCCTAATAACTGCCAACGTGGCTATTATTCTTTGCACATGACACATTTCTATTGCCCCGGTAAGACAATAAAATAAACTAGCTTTCCGTCTGTTCCGGTTAGTTCCGATACGGTCTTTTACGAGGAAACATCTCAGGGATTCTGACGATTTGTGCCAGTTGAAAAAAAAGGATGATTACAGTTTTGCTTTTCCTAGTCTTGTTCGTGGTGTTTATTGTAGTCAAATATGTCAAGTATGAGAGAAGCTTTTCCTTCGCTAAAAACATACCATCTGTGGAACCTGCCTACCCAATAGTGGGAAATGCTTTACAGTTTGTGGGGAAAAATGGTGAGGAATTGTTCAAGAAGTTTGCCGACATGCTCAACCATCCGGCCAAGCTGTTTCAAATACGAATGGGAGTTCTTCGGTTGTTTTGCACCAACGATCCAGATGTGGCGCAGAAGATTCTCACTCAGTGCCTTGAGAAACCTTTCTTGTACGATTTCTTCAAACTCGATTATGGATTGTTCTCTGCTCATTGTAAGAATGGCGAAAAACTGTACGAAGAAATAGTTGTTTTACAGAAGATTTTTATCATTTTTAGATGACATCTGGAAAAATCAACGCAAATCGTTGAATCCTACGTTCAATCAAAAAATCCTAAACGGATTTCTCCCGATTTTCGATCAGTGTGCCCAAAATCTAGTCAAGAGGTTGCAGTCTTGTACGGATGGTGATTCAGTGAAAATAACGGACTGCCATTTGCGATGTACACTGGAAATGCTGTGCAGAACTACTTTCGGTGTGGATATCAACAATAATCCGAATGCTTTCAAGTTGACCGCACTGATAAACGAGTGAGATAACGGAACTGGACTGTTTTTTTCTGGGAGTGAATTTCATAAAGTGTTTCTATTTGCTAGGATTTTCCACCTGGCTTCAAAACGAATACTGAGAGTGCATTTGTACGGGGAGAAAATTTACCGGTTGACCAGCGATTATCGGAAGGATGTCAAACTGAGGAAAGAGGCTTACTATTATGCGGACAAGGTGAGTTGGAAGGGTAGGGCTTATTTTTGAGAGAAAATAATACTAAATGCTTTGAGCAGATGAAAAGTTCTCTGAAAATTTTCATTTTGAGGAAAACGTACATTCATTTGCTCTAACTGTACACTGAAATCATAATTTACGAACTAGATTGGGGTTTGTAAATTGAGTCCGTTCGCTAAACGAGGTGGCTAGTAGTTGATCCATCGATTGTGTGTGTGTCACTTGCTCCGGCGGAAGCGAGCGACGGGTCTGGAAGCACACTTGTTTGGCATGCAATGCGTAATCGAATAGTATCTCAGTAATCCGAATAATATCAAGAATCTGAGCTGAGTGAGACAAAAAATTTAAATCAAATTTGTATCGGCCTTCAAAATTTTAACATATTTCAAACAACATTTGACTAATTTCCTACAGATTTGTAGAAAAATGTTTAAAACCACTTTGGAAGAATTTTAGTATAACCAAACTCCTCAAGGAGTACCGAAAGGTGATGTTGCGGGAGGCGTTGAACATCATCTTCACAACACATAAATTGTCTTTGATCAGTTAAAAAGCTAAAATAAACATTTATTAAAACATAGATTTCTTAAAAGTGCATTTAGTAACAACTTCGGTGACAAACAAGTGAAAGATAATTGCTTCCATAATGTGGGATAAACACCTCCACACTGGTCATACAATTCTATCTCTATTGACTGTCAGCTGTATAGAATACTTTGTTAGGAATGTTCAATGTAATAGGTATTCAAATTAAGTTACGAAACTATTCGTAACAGGTGACTTCAGAGCTTTTGCTACCATTCTCTTGGAAATTAGTCAAATAATATTGTAATATATGTTCATAATTTCAGCAAGAATTCCTCCTGAAGGACCACCATTTCTTCTATGTCTATTTTTATCCACATAGTGATTTCTGAAAATGTTACCGGATTCAACTAAAAACCTTTCAAAAGTTCAAAGTTGTCTCTTTCACTGTCTCTCACTCTCACTGAGATATTTCTCACTCTCACTCTCACTGAGATATTTCGCTGAAGGTTCTACTAGAAACTTCTTTCTGAATTCCTTCAAATAGGTTTTCCACAAATTTCATTTCAAATTCTTTCGCATAGTTCATACAAACACCTTCCTTCGCATAATGATTCCTTGAGGAACTTCGTTTTAAAGTCTTATAATATTCTAATCTGAAGATTAAAGGTAAATTCCAGATGTTTTAAAAAAATAACACATTTGAAAAACCGTCAGCAACTCCTTAACAAATTTCCAAAGTAATTGAAACATCCCTCCAAGATTTAAGTTCAGTAAAGTGTTACCCTGAGATGTTTTCTGGTAATTTTTCCAAAACTTACGCCAATATTTTAACGTTCTTCTCCAACAATTGAAAACAGTCCCTCCAAAAAAGTTTGTTTGGAATTTTTGCAAGTAGGGAAAATCATTTCCTCTTTAATCTGTTATACTATTAAACTTCGGAGTTCATGTAAAACATTTTCTCAGATGTTCAATACAAAGGCCATCAGTAAAAGTAAAAATAAAAAACGATGAAAAGGAAATAAGAATTTTTGTATAAAATATTAAGAACACCTGAGTTCTGTTAGGCATATCATCAAAAAGTTTCAGAATTTTTTTTGGTCATTTTTTGAATACTCCGAAAGAAATTCAGTAAATATTTCTGTACATGTTACTCTAGAAAAATTATATGGATATGGAGTTATTCGTAAAGTAGTTTGTAAAAGCATATCTTAAAAGTATGTTGAGGTATTTCAGAAGCATTTTTTGAACCAGAAATGGATAGTGCATTTCTAATTGTTATTTATAAAAGAATCACGGTACAAAAATTCGGGAAAAAATAAGCGTTATTTTAAGAACCTGAACGAATATCTGATGGAATGCCTGGAGAATAATTTGGGAAGCTCAAGAATGATTTGCAAAATCCTTTAGTAAACCTGTTGAAAAAATCCTTTCAACAATCCCCTAGAGAATAACTAGTGCTGTCTAAGGAAAGAAACCTTTGGAAAATAGTTGGATGGATCTCTTATAAATTTTTCGGAATTTTTCCTAGGACGATATCTCAAAGATAACAAGAATATAATTCTCTGAAGAATTTCCTGAACATGTTGCTCGGGTAACCTCTGAGTATTTTCACGGAATAAATTTTTAAAGTATTCTGCTAGAAACTGCATAGGAATGTTTTAAGTTCCTAAAATTCTCAAGTAGGCATTTTTTTAAAGACATTTTCATATATTATTTTTGAAAGAGTTTTGAAGGAATGTGGGATACAATAGAGTTTTTTTAGAAATCTAAAGAAACATTTGAAGAATTTTCTATGAAAAAAATGTAGGTAGACCTGTGGTAATGTCTCTGATAATTCTCTAAGAGCTTTTTTCCAATTGAACCCTACTCAATTGCTTATGAAAATCTTATAGAATATTGGTAAGAATCCCTAAAGTAAAACCTGAAAAAATAATTTAATATTGTTTTCACAGGAAGGCTTGGACAAATTTTGATGTGAATTATCCAAATAATCTTTGAAACAATTTTGAGGGATTTTCTAAAATATTTGTTGAATAATGCTGAAGAGAAATTTTAGAAGAACGTTGAAGGTAAAGTTGGAATAACTGTTGGTGAACTTTCCGAAGAATTTGTTGAAAGAATCCTTCCTTGAAGATCCTGAAAATAATTGCGGTGAGACTCCTAGAATTTCTTGGAGAAACCCGCAGTAGTTCCAGAAAATCCTGAACAAATTATTATTGAACAACTGGATGATATTTTAAACTAACAAACTTCCTGGAGGAATGTTTTAAAGAATTTCTGAAGCATTATCGGCATTCTTCGATATTTTTTTTTTGTAAGCTCAGAAAATAATTTCAAGAAAAATCTATTGAATAATAACTACACACTCCGAAAAAATCATGCGATTTACGCCAAACGACATGCATTTATGCCCGCTTTTTAATACGATGGTGTCTGATTCGGAAAATGTCAATCATAGCGACATCGTATTCATGTCCTTCATCATGTAAAATTACATTTTTCTTCCAATACATAATTCAGAACCCATTTTTTCGTCACTTCATCACTTACATCATGTGTCATTCAGTCATAATGTGAATTACGTCCGGAGTGATTTTTATTATTTTTAAGAGTGTACTAATACCGGAAATTATTCTTCTTGGGAATCTCAAGAAGAACTCATTGAAACTGGTAAAGGTGTTCTTTGGAAGAGCACTGAAAAAGTACGGACATAATTCACGAAGAAATCCTCGTGGGAATTCTCTTGAAAACACATGGTTTAATGCCTGGAAGGTTCGTTGAAGCATATTCATCCTGAGTTCTTTGGAAGAACTTTTGTAGGATTTGTTTACTGGGTAAGACAAAAAAGGAACATTTCCGTAGAAATTTACAAATATCACTGATGTGCAGCGATGTCAGACACAATGACAAACTATTCAAACTACGAAATTTGTAAAAATCATGATTACAGCGACCGACATTACTTCTGTAAAATAAAAGTTTGCTAGGCCCCCTCCAAAACTGTGAAGATGAAGAGTAGACTGGCCCATCTCAGTATGGGAGAAAAATAAAGTTGTATAATTCCACGGGGCACCCCCTAGGATTATTTATTAGGGTTAGAGGAAGACTTCCTGAAAATTTCAGCTCATTTAGTCGTTCCATGACCTGGCGCAATTGAATTGAAGTTAATATGGAATTTTCAGCTCACACATATGGGAAACAGCACATCATCTCCTGTTGGGGTCAGGAAAATTGTTGATCGCGTTCAATTGAACCCAGAATGTCGAAAACACTACTTGATACCGTAGCGAACAATATTGTAGAAGGATGTATGATGATTAAAATTAATAAAGTTGGTGTTTTGACTATCTGAAGTAGATTTGCAATAATGCTTGGTATTTCTTCAACGTAGCTGGGTGGTAGCCACTAAGCGTATCATAGCCACCTATGACGCTGGGCGAGCTGCGGTACAAGGTGCATGTATATATGTGATTGTACGGGAGTGCTGATCTAAGCCTAACTTTCAACTACTGAAAGGTTAATTAAAATGAGCATAAAACCAGATACAACCTTCTGTAACTATGTTAATTAGGGTATCAACTAGTGAATTTGTCATTCTGGGCTCAATTGAACGCGATTTACCGGTCTACGGAACGAAACAGTGGCATGGGGTCAATTTTCAATATATTTGAAACAAATATTCCATACAAACTTCAAATTGAATGCGCCAGCTGGGGGAGCAACCAAATGAGTTGACATTTTGAGAGAGCTCTTTTCTTACCATAAGGCACACCACATCTAAGGGGTGCCCCGTTGAGTTTTTCAACTTTTTTGTTTAAGGGCCAGTCTAATGAAGAAGTATACTCGATCACTCGTAACAATGGTTGTCTAACATTTCTTCCCTTCCCCTAGACCGCATTGGGCGTGGCCGGCGCTGTTATTGACTTTTGAACTTTGAACTCGTGATTTGTACACCAGAGAATGGTTAGTTAACCTCAAGCCCCATTCATTAAATCTCTGTTCCACTTCGATTGTTATGGTCAATCACGGAGTGCAACTACGAAGCGGTCATGCTGATGCTCATGAATCAGTTCGTTAAACGAGGTTCTGTCTTCTGGAGTATACATGTAAGAAATTCATTTTCCTTATTGACAGAAAATGTGCTCTTGGACATGTGAAAATCTATTCATCATTCATAATTGTGTTCAATTTGTTTACCGGCATATCGGTCTAGGGTTTCAATGCTAGTAATGGACCCCTTAGTAGCTGAAATTCATTCTAGACGCTTTTCCGCAATGATATCTCAGACGCATATACGTTTTGTGGAGTCTAACAACAAATTCAATGTCTTTACTTCGTAGTACGTCTATGAAACATACAAAATCATTCGATTTTTCTAGCGAAATATGCATTTGAAAAACTGTTGTCCGAATGCCTATTATGGACCCTCCCGGGGTCCATAATAGGATTGTTTACAAATTTGACGTTGCGTATTATGGACCCTCCATTTGATTCCCATGTAATCCGGCTCGCTGCCGACGAGCCTATTATGGACCCACCTGGAAATGCGTATTATGGACCCTCTTGTGTGGTTTCATTTACAAAACTGTTCAAATATCTGTATTTATGCGTCTCAAACCAAATATTTTGCCTGAAACTGCTGACTAACAATGTAATCGAAGTTCCTCCGGTGGGTTTTCATAGGAATAAAGTTGCTTTGAGTGTTAATTTTATGTTCTTCTGTAGGGGGTCCATAATACGCAAAGGGTCCATAACCGGCATCGACTCCCTATTTCGCTCGAAGTAAGAGAGAGCATGGAGTAAGGGTATGCGATATGGATTTTTTCCATGTCGATACGAAACGAAACGATACGCGGAATATCTTGCGCTGATAATGACGAAACGAAACGAAATTTAAAAATGTTTCGTGTAACTCGATACGAAATCAAATATCTCACGGAATTTTTCGAAACGAAACGAAATTTTTGAGTTTGTTTCGCGGAATACACGTTTAAGTTTTTTTTTTCTTGTCAAAAGCTGGAAATTTGACAAAAGGCTTAAAAAACGTATTTATAAATCCTCTACCATATGGAAACCTTAGTGTTGCTCAGCGGAATCCTTTGATGTTTTGGTAAAACTCTTGTTTGTTTGAAATCTTCTCAATAACTTTATAAGGTTTCATTTCTACATATCAGACATTCACACAAGGGAATGAGTGGGTTAAATGCAGGGTGGGTGTACGGCTGTCAACTACAAACAAAGCTCGCCTAACAATCATCTCTCTCGCGGGCCGACCCAAACAACACAGGACGAAAACGCGGGCCATGCCAGGCAGCAAATGCTGATGCTTTTCAACACTTAAACAGCGGAATGTCTAGCAGCGTTGTGAGCCACAAAGCATGAACGGTAAGCGCACCTCGTTGAGTAAACCCCCTTTAGTTAAATGTACTAAGAAGTGGATCGAAAAGCAATTACAAACATTTAACACAATCTCAAAAATATTGAGTGGAGCCCAAAATTAATTTAATTTTTAGAAATGCCTTACAATTTTGTGATGTGATGTTATACCAGTATATACCATAAAACATGGAATAATGATTTTCATTTCTTTTTGCTGTACTGTATGCTTTGTGGCTTGAATGAATGTGATTGGGGACACAAGTCGATAAGTGCCCATGAAAACAATAAACTGAGAAGCAGACTCTGTCGCAGTTGGAATATAACGCCAGAAAGAAGAAGAAGAATAAGTAGAACAGAGGAATCACTGGTATATTTGCTTTAGTCTTTACTGGAGTATTGAATTAAATTAAATTTTAAAGAATCCATCAACACATACCTAAGAAATCAATCAAGGTGAATTTAAAAGAACTGCAAGAGTAATAAATTCCAAGAGATATTGCGGCAGCAACTTAACCAGGATTGCCTGTTGGGGTTAATTTAGAAGTTCCTAATAAATTTTCTAGAAAAGCCTTGCATAACCTGTGAATTAATTCTTGGAGAGATCACTCTGGATGATCAAATCTGGATGAATGCAAACTTTTAGAGTAAACCTTGTAAAAATATGAATTTAAAAATGATCCTATTCCAAAATCTGTGAAGGAATTTCTGGACGATTTCTGGAAGAATTATGCATTGTTGATATTATCTCTTTTTCAGATTCTTTGTTTAAAATTGACTACAAAACCACATTTTCACTAAATTTTGAGCCTCGAGAGTATTTTGAAAAATATTTGATAATTTCGGAAAAAAAAGTTTTGAACCTGGACTACACAGCATAGAGGAACCGCAAATAAAATTGACAAGTTCACCCATTTTCGTTCAGACAATCCGTCTTTCAATGAGCTAAATTTAATGTTTGGCTTTTTTTTCTCGAGATTTAGATTTGCAAAATCGAAAAAAAAAATTGTTGCGCATTTCCATTGTGAAATATCCTAGGTACCCCGACAAATTTGAATCTAAATCCGGAACCAATTTTGATGATGCATGCAATGCATGAATGAAATTTATAACTGATTTGTGATTTTTCCTTTAAAAATTCATCAAAATCGATCGAAAGATGGCGAAACTAGAGAATTTTGAAACTTTGAGGTTGGTATTGAAAAGGTTAAGACCTTTGCCGCAAGGGGCAATTGGCTTCCAATACTTGTGAAGATATATTATCAATATTAAACAATCCGAAAAAATCGCATATTTTTTTTAATTGGGGGTCGTGAGGAAATTATGTCACGATATAAGAGGAGAGAGGTACAGCGTGAATAAACCTAGATTCATTTTACGATATAACATATTGTACGCATCTTCCTTGTTTAAGGTGTTATGAATCGAAGGCATGCCTCAGAATTTCAAGAGCACAAATCTAACGAACCCGACAGCCAACGAGTAACCAATCGATAGAGTTTTCAGCTTGAATGGACGTCTGGTTCTTTAGATGTGTGCTCTTGAAGATTTGAGGTGTGGCTTTGGATCACCCAAATCAACGCGATTTTTTCGGCGACAGCGACAAACAATCGCTGCTATTTCGCTGCTACATGTAGAGTTTTATGACACAACAACGAACTCGCGGCGATTTTTCGTCGCCGTCGCGGAAAAAATCGCGTTGTTTTGGGAGAGCCTTTACTCATGTGGCGCGAATAATTGATGCGTTCTATTAGTTCTCTCTTCTATTCTCCTGCTGTTCTTATGCAAAGTTAAAAGTCACGTCACAGCGGGAAAGCAAGAGAGAGAACTAATGCGCGCCTCAATAATCTGCACCACCTGAGCAAATCCAGAACATCAGGGACTCACGCTCCGCAGCTTTTTTTGACATTTGTGTATAAACAATTTTTGAGATATATTAACGGATTTGCTCAAAAGGACACGCGATGTTCCCCGGAGGAAACGAACAACCGTGGTTTTGCTTTCTTCATTCTTATGGAAGATTGCGGTAGTTCATCAAACGCAGTTGTTCCTTTCCTGGGCTATTCGCCGCGAGGAATTTAGGGCAAATGGGCGTTTTTGAAAACTTTACAACAGCAGTGCAGTTTATCATATCCTGCGGACCAGTCAACACTACAGTCACCCCACAGTTATGGATAGCACACAGATATGGAGTAAAGTTGGATTAAACGGAGAATATCTCATCAAATAGAGTTGCAAATATGCAGAACCCATTTTACCTACGCGAACCATAAATCTATACAGCATCGTAATCAACAATAACATACTTAAACACATTTGTTCCGTTCGTAGGAAATAAAATGTCATATTTCATACATATTGATTCATATCTGTGGGCCATTGAAACCCATATCACAGTTATGAATCTAACAAGGGAAGGTCACGATGGTGTTACACGGGGTTTTCAACCGGACTATTTTTGTAAGATTCTACATGTCGAAATATGAAAAACCACAAAGCCTTTCGGGTGATGGACCAGTGGGGTAGTCAGGAAGGGCTCTGAAAGGGGCAATTTTGTACGTATGTTATATTATTGAGCTAATTGGAAATTTGACAAAAATATTTATTTTAGTAATTATTGTGATGATAGTGAACAGAATTGACATTGATGTTTGTTTAAAATGAATTTTTTCCATGCCATAGGCGTAATCAGGATGGGTTCCTTGTTGGTATACTATTTCAATAAAACCAAATTTGTTTTGGTATCCATATTCCATGTTAGTTACGCCAATGGCATAAAAATACATTACAAACATACAATAATGACAATTTTGTTCATTACTATCGTTATAATTACTGAGATAAATCTTTTTGACAAATTTTCAATTGACTCAATAATATTATATTCGTACAAAATCGACCCTTTCTGAGCCCCTCCTGGCTACACCACTGGTCCATCACCCGAAAGGCTTTGGGGTTTTTCATATTTCGACATGTAGAATCTAAAAAAAATAGTCCGGTTGAAAACCCCGTGTAACACCATCGTGACCTTCCCTTGTAAGATAAGACGATTCCTAAAGAAACGCCAAAACGTATGCTTTCACTAGCACACCATTCGTTTGCCTCGCAGATAATTTGCTGTTATAGTGTTCTGATCCATGATTTGAGTCGATTTGATCCATAATACAGACCAATTTTTGACTGTAGCTTGAACTAGAAGCGAGCGCTTTGCCTTTTTTTTTTTGTTCGAAATTAAACTCGAATTTCGCGAAATTCCGTTTTATTCCGTTTGTTTTCAATTTTCCGTGGATATATTTTAACAATTTGGCGAAACGAAACGAAATAGAAAAATAAAAATTTCGCCTGTATGAGTTCCGTGGAATTCCGCGGAATTTCGTTTCGAAGCGTATTTGACGGAATCATTCGGTATTTCGCATACCCTTAGCATGGAGAAGTAAACAAGGAATACTAGATGGATAGGTACCGTAAGAGAACGGCGAAAGAAATTGGATTAGATATTGATGAAGGCATACCATATGAAACAGTATTACTTGAAACATCCTTCCTTGTGGCTAACGTCCCCTATGGGAACGACTTGGCGTGTTTTTCGAATAACACTACCAAGCCTTAAATTTCAGCCGAATAAGTAATGATGATGAATATGGCAAAATAATTTGAATTACAATACATGATCGAATATGGGTGAACAAAATTTGAAAGTATGAATGTATTTTGTAGCATATTCAAACTAAATGTGAAAAAACTTAAATTTTGGGCTAGCATCTCCTGTCCCCTGTTTTGGACAGCTTGATTTGTTATATGATATCTTTGTATCATTTGCACCAGTGCACAATGGTCGGAAAAAAACGAAGTTTGGCCAAAACTTGTTTTATCGCCTTAATCGATGAAATATGTATTCTGAATATGTTATTTGGCGTTTTTATTGTTCCAGAAGGGGTTGTTCACATATTACGTAACTTTTTTTTTTAAGTTTTTTTTAATTAGAAATGCAATTAAACTTGGCTGAGAGCATAAATTATGTTTGTATTTTAACGAGTTTGATTGAATTATGTATAAAGAGTGGTTAAATATAATTTATAGCAACTTTGTATGAAAATTATCGTCAAAATGTATGAAAATATTGCATTATTCAAATAGCTCTAACTTGCAAATCAGCAAATTTCTGCAAAAAATTTAAACGTTTTTTGTAAGATCTAAGGATGCATTTTAAAGTGCAATATTCGAAATGGCGGCGACATGACGCGACAAGAGTTGTTTTTCATGTTAAAAATCATCAAAATTACTAAGGTGTAATATTGAAAAGTAATCAAGCTTCAACCAAATATTTTTTTCCATCCTCATGCTCGATAAAAGAGTTGAACCATAAGCTTTCAGATAGTGTGTAACTTTGGGAAAATATTGCATTCCTTAAATATGATTTCTATGCTTTATTTTATTGTTACATTTTTCAATTTTTTGACTTCAGTCAGTTTGACGTCATAAAAGTCAAAGAAATTTAAGTTTTAGTTCAATTTCAATTAAGAATCATAATAATATAATACATGAGGTATATTTTAAAATGATAAAAACCATAAAAATCTCAAAAAAGTGTTTTGGTAGTTTTGGCCGCTCCTTTATATGGAGCCCGACCATTGTGCAGTGTCTCAAAATACATTCATTTTTCATTGGTTCCGTCGATCATTGTATCGAACATGCAAAAACAATAAGAAAAAAATCTGTCATTTTTCATCATACATAAAATAGGTTTTCGATCGATATCTTGTAAACTAAGTAAAAACTTATTTGTTCTTGTAAATGTTACAAATGCATTAAATAGACCATTTCCGTCAGATCTAACCCCCAGTTTTTGTATTTTTCTTCGAAAGGCAATCATTTTTAATGAATGTTAACGCTTTCAAATTTTATTTATATGCACTCCTGATTTTCTTCCAAATTTTTGAAAACATGGATACTCACCACATTTTGAAAAACAATTCGAGATGCGGCACAGTTTGTTCAACCCTATGGGAATCAGCGTGGTGATTTTGCAACAGTTTTTCGATTCCACCCCTGCATTGGGATGCTTGTTTACATTTGGAAACGTCAAATCAGGTGCGCGCTCAAACTGACCGTGATCCCGGTCAGGGCGCCCCAAACAGGAGCGCCAACGAAACTAACTTGAAAGTACTTAAACAAACGTTTTTAAACCAGGTTGGAACTGGCGCAACCCGTTCTGAATCACTCCAACCCGATTCAGGTTTAGGAAAATATGTTTTCCTCCACATATTCAAAATTCAAAACCACCCCCTAACAACAAATCTCTCATCCTAGTTCTGTAGAAGGCTATTTTTACTATTCATGCCGGCAAATGCCTAAATTTGGATGTTGGATGTTGATCCGGAAGATTTCCACCTTGAGGCAGCAACAGCCGCGCAAGGAAATTTTGAAATGCCTGATCTCTCTGCCGACGAGGATTGAATAAGCCGGAAGATTCCCGCCTAGAGACAGCAACAGCCGCTCAAAATTTCCTTGCGCGGCTGTTGCTGCTTCTAGGCGGGAATCTTCCGGCTTATTCAATCCTCGTCGGCAGAAAACAGAGAGATCAGGCATCTGTCGACTACAATCCTCGCGTTACAGAACCGTGTAGTGTTCGCCGGGTGCGGTCATATTCGGCCGAAGCGGTGAAGGTGGTCCGACCTTGCAAAATTTTTGTTAACAAATGAAATTCATAACTTTTGAACCACTCGACCGATATTCAATTTTCTTGGACGAAATGTAAGCTAAAGATTTTGGATTTTCAAGAAAAATATAAAATTTCACATTTTTTTTTTGCATAAAAAAGGCAAAAAATATGATGTAACTATAAGTATAAGTATAAATACTGTTGATTCAAAATTTGAATAAATTTCCCCTTCTTTTGTACATAGGCTGGTCTTTGGAGCTTTATTTTTCAGATATTGTTTTTGTTTCCAACTGACAAAAGGGCGGCAGTTGATAACATTGATCTGCTCAAGCTGTTGGCGAAAAGAGAAAACGATTAGGGTAAATCGCCAAACGTTGAACGGTTAAGACAGTAGTTTTTATGTTATTTGATTTTTATGGAAATTCAGATATAAAGGTTGTTAAACAAGCATTAAACACCGTAGACGATTGTTTAACATTATTTCTGTTACATTTTTGGCACTGTAATGTCCATTTTGAAGTAAAAAATAATATGTATAGAAAGATAGTTCTATACCCAATTGTTGAACACATACATAACCCAAGGCGGGTCCAATTCTCTAAGGTGTCCTATTATGCTCACTTTGTGGAGAAAATCAGACAGGGTAGGTAGGGAAGGGCTGACCGTTTTGTTTACAAACATTTGAGACAGGTAGTCGAGAGATTGATTCCTGATTGGTTGGAGCAACAGTGTTGTCAAGAATTATTCTAATCTGGTCGCCCCTGCTCCTTGTGTGCTCTACTCCTTTCTTTCTTTTTTGACAATTGCGTTCGCACTGATGACAGCACAGTTAGTTTCAGTTTCAGCATCATCCATGCAAGGCAGTAATGTTTGTAAACAAAACGGCCAGCAAGTTAAGGATGGCCTCCTAGCCGCTTTCGCCAAGTGATCACACCTTACTCTGGCTACAGAGTAAAATGCACACAACTTGACATAACCCATCTTAATTTTATGTTGAACGATTGTCGCTAAATGTTGACCGTTTTACTCCTGCATTCCTTCAACTTGCAAATTCGCGCTCCTTGTTGGTTGTGAGAACAGGGTTAGGCCCGCGAACCACTTTTGGATGAGACGGAAGTAAAACGTCCCCTTCGGCACTCATTAGACTTTAGCGGTAAAGGACACTACCTTCGACATTACAGCATTAATCGCGAGATTGAGGTTATACTCCGGATACTGTTTTCGCTTCGACCGTTTTCTGGAAGCAGGTTCGGTAGCCGATGCGCAATAAGGCCTGTTTTAACAAGGTTTCTACAGACCGTTCAACATTTGGGTAGCGTTCAAAAATTAGCGAATTACCCTACTGCAGTTATGATGTCGTTTCCCCGAATGCCAGTTCCCTGAATATCCCGTTTCCCCGATTGGCCCACTTCCCCGAAAAGTTTTAAGCACTCACAATTATTGTAACTTTATACATTTCAGGGTGGTGAACGAACTAACCATCTAACCCTTCTTTATTTAAGGTGAAACATCTCGGAATCCGAAGATGGCCGTCACAATGGCCGACTTGTGCCCCTACTCACGTTTTCAAAAGCACTAAACTAGAGAAATAGTAGGCAAACATTGCTGATTTTCTTATTTTAAGCTTTCTGCTAGTGCACAAAGCCAAAATAAAAAACGCACTGTTATTTGATGTTTCTTTCGCGAGATTAGTGCCTTTTAAGTTTTGGTTCAATCTTAGAAGTTGTATTCCAAACTGTTTCACCTTAATTGCCAGTTCTTTCGAGTTTTAACATCCTCAGCATGTTTGCCAATATGTGTATAGCCGAGAATGACAGCATACCTCCTTCTTTTATTGCTTATCGTTCTTTCTCGTTCACTATCCAACTAGGGGTTGGACAGCTTTTGCTTTTGAGCAAGCTCTTGAGCGAGATCAAGAGTAACTCTGAGTAACTCTTGTTGCTTAAGCTAGAGCGCACAAAGCAACCCGTGTTTTTGCCCGTTGTCATAATGTTGATACTAATTCCGTCAATGAAGTGCGTTTATGGATCCAGGAAGTTTTGTTTCCTCTTAATTTGAGAAGAGTTAATGGAGAGTTGTAAAGAACGTTGTAATAACACTTTCTATTGTATCGCTATCTGCTGTGATCGCTTTCCGACCACAAGGGATTGACCTGAATCCCAAGACGCTGGTCTACTTTCAACGGCTTCTCATGAAACGGGCTTATTGACAGTGCTGGGAATGGTAATAGTAGTAGGCTTGAATTTTCGCGAAAATCGCGTGGCTCTCCCAGTGCAGTAGTTCAAAAACGTGAATCTCATCAAGTAGCCTATGTTGGGTGCACGAATTTTCTAAATCATGAGTGTCATTGAAGGCTCTAAATGCGGGAAATAGGACATTTTTCTACAGTAGTTTTGGGTTGCCCTTAGCAACGGGTGTTTTGCTATTTTCAAGGCATTTTGCCTAAAGCAGCGATGGGCGTGAGTTTCACTGGCTTCGCTGACTGTGATTGGCTTTGCTTGGCTACTGTAGAGTGAATTTCAGATTTTTTCCCAACCCTGCTTATTGATATCGAGTTCCGTGGACTTCCCTGGAGTAGTAAGGAAAGTGGAATACCCTTTTATGTTTCAAAGCATCTACCAAGCACTGATTGCTGAGTAGAAGTGGTGGATGGTTTAATATATTTCGGAATAAATCTGTTTGTCTAGAAGTGTGGGTTCTATTTCCAATTCTGTCCAGAGAACGTTTTGCTATCAATGTTTTCTTTCTGTGCCATTTAGGGGTTAAATGTAAGTAACGTTCTCTGTAAAGTGTGAAGTGTGCACTGAAAACATTTGGGTACATTTCGAAGATTGAAGTCCTGTCTAAGTCCTAATCAATTTCAAATTTCTCCTTAACTTCACTGGCGTTGCCTGTGGTTAAAACTAACATTAAGAGCTGTGCATTATGCCATTGATGTGTTGCATGGCTTTTTTCTGATAAACTATAGTCAATTATGATGAAAAACGATTTGATTATCTCGCATAATTGATATCGGTTGCTTTTAAGACACAAGTAGTCGTACACAGTTTTGAGCAAGATGTGAGTAACTCAAGCTTGCTCAATGTTCAAAGAGTTGCTCTGTGCAATGCTGTCCCACCCCTTGCTGTTCAACCACAGAAAACTATTATACAGGTCGGACTCGATTATCCGGAGACTCGATTATCCGGGATTCGATTATCCGAAATTTTAGACTAGATTATCCGGAATTTGTTTTTTGATGTTCTTGTTTTTCAACTTTTATGCATAAATCTGAGATAATTTGGTATTGCAATATACAATATGAATGGTTTTGCAATTTTGAATGTATTTAAGAAAAGGGAGGTTTGAAAAAGTGTTTTTGTGTATGTTGGTCAAAAAAATTGTTTTTCTTGTAAAGACCACTACCACAGACAAACAGACGTAACACTGACGAAATTTCCATCGACCACTCGTTTACCGATCATTTCAAATTCGTTATGTTACAAATCTCACAACCTGAGGCGCGCGCATCGTTTTTCTTCGTGATTGACGTTTCACACTACCGCCATCTGCCGGTCTTGTTACACGAAACACCTGTTCGTGCAACAAGCTCACCAGAGATGATGGTGTTAACTGGGTGATGGATTTTGAAGAAATTTGTTCTAAGTGTTACGTCTGTTTGTCTGTGCCACTACTGTTCCTAGAAATAATTTCTGGCTACCCTACCGTATCATATAAATTAAACAACAAAAATAGATAATGTTTAAGTTCTTTTATCGAAGATTTCATTTTTTTCTTAGTGATTCGATTATCCGGAGTGAAGAAAAATCGATACTTCGGATAATCGAGTCCGACCTGTAGTACTTATTCAAACTGCACCGGGGAACTGGCATTCGGGGATCCGATGATTCTGAACGTAATTTTTTATGTCTTTTCGTTTTATTATGCCGCGATAATTTTTGGCGTCAATCATAAATTTTGCCTTCTTTTGAAAATATGCTGTTTTTTATATTTAAACTGTGTCAAATTTTGCTATTCAGTAAAGCTAACCAGTCTTCAAAATTACCTTTGCGTTGCGTTGCTTTGATTCATAAAACAAGGAAAAAGAGAATGCACGATCCTTATTTATCAATCCAAAAAGGCTTTGATTTGATCCTATCATTTCGGTGAAAATACTGCATCATTTTTCTGAATCATTTGTGGCTCATTCAACAAGGTTGACTATGCTGCAGATGGGTAACAAACATTGTTGGTAGGCCTAGCAACCAATACTGTTTTTTTTTTTCATCGCTATTTTACTAAGTACGCGTCAATGGTTTACAAATGAAGTTATTTCTCTAAATAGTAATCGATCTTGTGTAAACAGAGTGATTCTTCTAAAACATCTAAATATCCAGAATTCAACTCATCTAGGGTTGTTGCTTTACGCTGTTGTTGAGTATCAGTTGAATTTGTTCATGTGTCATAAATAGACTTTAATGTAATCTTTCAGTTTCAGCTGTCTTTTCTGGAGAAAATGGCATGATCAAATATGCTGCTCATGACATTGGCGTTATGCTCGAACAGAAACACCATCTCCGTAGCCGCTGTTGGAGGCATGGATCATATCACGTAGCCCAAACATTCTTGCCACGTTTAGAACAAGGCTCTATGCAACGGACTCTGATCTCTGACACACTGTTATTCAAATCTCCACAATATTCATCCTATTTTTATGGCAATAAAAAATCCCTTGATATGTCTGAAAAAGATCTACCACATTAAAAATCATGGAAAACGTTTTTTTGACATACCGTGTTGATTCGAAGTGTCCGGATGCTTGGGATTCCGGACACCGGCCTCAAATCACCCAAAAAATATTTTTTCGACATTTTTATGCATAGGGTATGAAGAAAACATTTGAATTATGGATTCTAGTAGAAAACCATTGGAATTTGCTCCAAAAACACCAGGAAAAAGTCCAATGTCCGACTTTCGAAGCGTCCGGCAGTTCGATACAGCACCCCAAATTGAACAAACGTATCAAAAGTTCCCCTTTCAAAGTCCATTTCACCCGATAAGCAAGTTCTGTTATGACCGGATAGTCAAGTTTGACTATGTTTCATAGATATTGCTCATAGATATAGCTATATAACGATTTATGTTACTAAAATATGTAGTTTTGACTAATGATAGTAATACCAAATTCTTCTTCTCCTTCTGTTCTCCTTGGTATTACGTCCTCACTAGAACAGAGTCTGTCTATCAGGTTAGTGTTCTAAGAGCACTTCTACAGTTATGAACTGGAAACGTTCTTTGTCAAAGTTAACATTTTTAGCCTTCGTATATTGCAGGCAAGGTGTTATTCCCGTATTCTTGTTAAGGTTCGAATTCACTTCCGATTAAAAATCATTTCGCATTCCCGTTTACGTCACATGGAGCATGGATTGGAACGAATAAAATTCGATTGGAAGCTGTTAACAAGAAAAAGGGTGATAATCTAAGCGAGATTCTACGTCAAGGAAATTGACAGGAGGCTCGATCCCAGACATCTTCAGCTGAAAACCGTTATTGAACACTGCCATTTATTTTCTATGCTTACCGTGGTCTAGACTGCCCATAAAAGCATAACTGTCCCATATTGATTTTCGAACTAACACCTTTTTTCATCGCAACATTCATGTTTTAATATGTATTTTACTATGCACATAAAAATGTACACACTTTGTTTGAAAATGTTGTGGAAAAATATGAAGTTGGTGCAGTCCCATATTGAAAATTAAAGGCATAACAGTCTCTATATGAACTTTCAACCGAAATAGCAACTGCGAAACATGAATTGTGTTCAAGTTTATATTTTTTGATGATTAATAGAAGCAAAATGAGTTACCTGTGAGGTTGTGCTGAATGAATATGGCAAGTAGAAATGTACTAGGAAATCAAGAACATTTGTATGAGAAGTCAAATTTCAAACTCTGAGCGGTGTTTTCTCAATGCCTACTTTTTCAATATGGGACAGTTATGCCTTTATGGGTAGTAGAGTAGGTATGTAGTTTGCTTTGAAATGATTTGAATCAATGATGCATTATTTTTGATCAAGTGAGCACAGGAGCAACCAAATGCAAAAAGCGCGAATCCATTGTGAAGCATTGATTTTTTCAAAGCATGCTTTTCAAAGTATCTGTGCAGCAATGAATGCTTAGCTAACCATTAACCTTTTTCTTATTTTGCTGTTCATCAATTCTTGCAAGACGTGCTGTTAAAATGATAATTACTTAAGAACCTGCCGACATTCAACTTTCTTTTTTTTGTGAACACATGATCTCCTTTCGAAATACGCTGGAAAAAATATTACAAACCCAATTTTTACCTTCTTTCGATAATAGACGATGTTTTCGACGTACACTTCCCAAATTAAAATTTATATTGAATCGTCTCAATGTTTTGCCATACATATATCCTTTAAAAAATGTGTTGTTCATTTGAGCTATGCTGTGGGAAGATTTTTATTACGTTAGAGCCTTAAACATTTTAAATGAGCTCTCGCATATAGGCTCATATTGCGTTATGCTGCAATTTTAGATCTTTAGATTAGAGCTTTAACATTTTGCAAAACAAAATTTTTCTTATAGTATCAAGTAATTTTCATCAAGTGTTACGTCTATACTGGGATAGAGCTTGATCTGCAGTGTAATATTCTATGAGCGTTCCCTTCATTAACAACTGCGAACTTTCTTTGCCAATTTAATATTTTCAAATATGTATATCGTAACAGGCTCAAAGATACTCAATGTTCTGGAATGTAGAGAAAATTATTATTCCAGAAAGATCTTCCACCAGACCCGTTACAAGTTAAATTTTGTTATGCTCTCTATTGTCACAACAATTTTTGACATTCATAGGTTGCAAAATCTCTGAACGAACACCACGCTCATTGAGAACCCATCAAAACATTTTGCTATGGGCTCGGTGGTTTTGATCTCGGTAAAAGCTTCAAAAATGCCTATATTCATTCTAAGTCAATTATTATGCCGAACGGCCATTATGCCAAACGACCATTACGCCAAACGGCTTTATGCCAAACGGTTTTGTTGATCATCATTTTGTTTAATGTTTTACGCATCAGCGAGGTATCATTGATGTATCCTACCCATAAAAAAGCATATGTTTCGTCCCTCCCAAAATAATCAAAACAAGAACACTGGACGCCATGTTGGATTGATGTCATATTTGTTAAAATAGAACATTTAAGAATCAGATAGGCGTTGAACTTAAAACAGATAATAATTGCTTGATGTTCCGTAAGCCTGAATTATCGTTATAGAGCTCCCGATGAGCAAAAGTTATTTTCATAAATCTGAACAACTATACTCCAAGGAGCTCAAGCAGACACACCTTAAATCATCACGGAGGATATAACCGTCGCTAAAATTTTCTCTTTGCTTAGCACAAGTATCAATGATCCGAGTATACAAAACATTCATAAGTATTTCCTGAACTAACTGCGTTGCCTCAAATGCATAAATGCATATATTACGTCAATGGAATTAAGTAAATGGAATTTACGTGCATGAAAGTTTCTGTTTAAATAGTTAAGTTAGGTATGAAGAATTGGCATATTACAGACGCAAATCACGTTAATTAGGTACGAAACCATAAAAGTAGTGACGTTTCAAACGTGCACTGCATCGACTGAAATAAATAACACTCTTGTTTTCCTTTTTCACAGATCATCCAGGAAGTAATTAATCGTCGCAATAAAGAAGCTCCGACACTCGACAACAGCGACCCCGAATGTGATGGCTACAGAAAGCCACAGATTTTCATTGAGCAGTTACTCAATCAGCAAGAGAATAATAATTTCACAGAAATTGAGATCATTCACAACGTCTATACCATGATAGTAGCGGTAAGATGCTTCCAAATTTTTTTCTCTTGTAAATCTACTGAATTTGTTTAATATTAATCGCTTCAACAGGGCAGCGACACAACTGGTAACCAGCTCGGGTACATCTCACTCATGTTGGCCTTCTTCCCGGAGCTGCAGGAAAAAGTGTACCGGGAAGTGATGGAAGTTTTCCCAGGGGAGATCGAGTTCACCATGGATAACCTACGCCAGCTGGAATACACGGAAATGTTCATCAAGGAGTGCTTGCGGTTGCTTCCGATTGGACCGCACGTTATGCGATTTACGACCGCAGACACGGAATTGGAAGGCGTCACGATTCCCAAGGGTAATATATTGGCAGTCAGCATCTTCAATATGCATCGGCGAAAGGACATCTGGGGACCAAATGCGGACCAGTTCGATCCGGAGAATTTCTCGGCCGAGCGGAGCAAAGGCCGGCACCCGTTTGCTTACGTTCCGTTCAGCGGTGGAAATCGAAATTGTATTGGTGAGTCAAATGGAAAATGTTTAAAGTTGTGACGAAGTTTAGAATTTGGATACATTTCAGGATCTCGTTACGCGATGTACAGTATGAAGATCGTTTTGGTACGTTTGTTGAGGCATTTCAAGATACACACTCGGAGACGTTTCGAAGATATTCGTTTCGAATTTGAAGCGCTGCTGAAGATGTCAATCGAACCAGAGGTATCGTTGGAAAAACGGGCACCTGTAACGATTAAAAGAAGTAATTGAAAACAGTAGATGAATTGGTTTTATTGTGATGCAATTATACATTAATGATTAAAATTACTAATTTATTGATAAAAAATGTAAGAGATATATCGAATGTATACAGTAAACCTCCAAATATATTTCACTCAGTTCTCATACCGAGCAGTAAATTTGTTCAATCCGTATACTGCCTGTTCAGGATTGATCGCTTCCAAGTCTGAGACTATTTATAAGTAAAATCTACGCGTAACAACGCATAATACCTGAGCAGAATAATGATTAACTGCAACGTGAATACTCGTGACATTAGCACTCTATTTCTAATGTGTCTACTCTATACCGCAACTAGGCAACACGATCTAGTAGGCGAAGATGTTTCACTCTTTCACTTTTACGCAACTGTCAACCAGAGTACACGCGTTTCAGAAACATTGACGAACACCGCCTATAACTGCGTATTTGTCGCATTCGACATTTCGGACAATTTCGAGTTAATACAGTTAGCTCATGATTGTTTACAATTTGAATGCGATTCAAGGCGGCGGGTATGTTCGATCGTAGTAGTTTTTACCGTAGCTCCCGGAATAACCGGTTCGAAATGCGCTACTTTTGTGTTTTTCTAAAACTTTCTGGCAGCACTGCACCGATTAATCCCGATCGTGTGTGCTCCATGTATATCGATCCCACTAGCCGACCTCTGAGACATCAGCTGTTCTGAGCCGCAGCGAAAGTGAAAGTTTTGTGCAAGGTCAGTTCTATTTTGATTTCCCTGTCGAACAGAAGTGCTTAGGAATAGGAAGGCAAATAAAGTTTGTAGTAGTGCAGCTGGAACAAATTGTATTGTGAGTTTGTGAGCTTCAATAAAATAAAGTGATTCTTCAGTGCCAAGTGACTTGTGCGTTTGAA
This sequence comes from Aedes aegypti, assembly GCF_002204515.2. Classification (NCBI taxonomy): domain Eukaryota; kingdom Metazoa; phylum Arthropoda; class Insecta; order Diptera; family Culicidae; genus Aedes; species Aedes aegypti. Next base: position 112,535,174 of record NC_035109.1, read on the forward strand.
GACTCCGAGATCGTTCCTATTCGAAGCCGTCGTCGCCTGTTGAGTCCGTCGCCGTTCACCGCGAAACCTGAAAGGAAACGAAATTACCTACCTGTGTGCACCGTAGTTACTCCGTCTTCGCCTGTTGCCTGTGTGGATCGAAACGACTGAAATTTAATAAGAAAAGAACACAACGTAGGGAATCTCCGGCCAGTTTTTGTGGTAAGAACAACCATAAAATTGGTATAACATTGAGTTTATTCAAGAGCCTCGTAACGTAGTAGCAGCGAAATTACTACCAGAATTATTTTGACTATTGCATTGCTAAAATGTATTTTGTTTCATTATACACTTATGAGTTTCAGTTCAAACCTAAGAAACAGCAGACAAATATCAAAAACATAAATAAAAAACGGAGAATTTTGTGAATGCACAACAATTTTACAGAAAAAAATTCAATTTGATAATTGTTTAAATAATAATAATTCGTGTTTTTTAATTTATTTCATGGACGTAAGTGGAAGTTTACCAACTACCAAAAATCTAAACATTCCATATACTTTGCAAATGGATTGAATGGACTAACTGATGTGAAATTTTCGAAAAAGTTCGGTCTTATCGGTGAGAATTGAACAGGAAGTCGTTTTAAAGAACCGTTCATGACAAAGCTCCCGAAAATATAACCTGCCTAACAACCCTAGTTATCAAAGGATATCCTGGACCTGGGAGGGAGAAACCGATACAAAATTTCTGTACGTCATAGTGAGCCAAGATTCCGCTGTCACGAACTGTCACAGTGAGCCCAGATCTCAAACATTGGACTAATATGGAAAAAGCGCGTAACTGATTAAAACACATTTTCGAATTCCATCAAAAGTGACAAAAATCGAATTAAAATAAATTCATGCACATAGTGCAAGTTATGCCACGTGAGCACCTGTCAATCTGATTGAATATAAGCATTGAAAAACGCCTCGTTTTACTTTTTCCAATGAAAATAAATATTTAGTGCATATAAAACAGTGGCCCTTTTTCCATGTTTGTCAGGAAAGATCGAAAGTACACAACAAAAGAAAACTAGCGATTTTTCCCAAGCCTGCCTTGATTGTTGATGGCAAGCTGGAGTTATCTTGCAGTTCAAACAAACGTTGTCTTATATTTCGTGTGTAGTATCTGTGCCTCCCTCCCAGTCCTGGACATATCTGTGGATTTTAGCATAATACTCGGTGTTTTTCTGAAAGAAATCGAGCCTGGGTACATCTAATAGATTTTTGAGCAGAATAATGTGAAAACTCCGTTTGTCTCATATTGTTCTAAAAAAAAGTCTCAAAAAATCTTACCCGATTTTCTGACGAAATCTTAGATACAATTCTTACCAAATCCTGATAGGTTCACCTTAAGAATCCTGAACCTGAACTGAAGCTGTCAGTTTCTATTTCAAAATGGCTGAATGACGAATCTGATAGATTGAATTACCTCCCTCCTAGATTCCTTGGTGGAAATTGAGAAGGATTCACGGTGCTCCCCTGACCGTTATTATCAGAAAAAAAATATCCATCAAATCCGTGCTCACCAGTCGTTTTCCATAGCTATGCTGTAAGTCTGGGCAAAATTTAAAAAAAAAAATCGTACGGTCCGTTTTGAAGTTACGCGCTTTTGTTTACATAAGTTCACAAATTGAAAGAATATCTGAGATATATAGATGGTTATTTTGGCCGTGATTATCTGAAAAAATGTGCAAACAAAATTTGAATATAAGTTGGTTTGTAAAGTTATTTGTAACTTCTGGGCAGAGTTTTGAGTAAAAATATTAACAAAATTTGAGGTTACGCCCTTTTTAAGGTGTAATTAGGCATTCCAATACCGATAAGCATGATCAAATGTTTTCAATGACATAATGCACTTACCTACCGCAAAAGTGTTTCTCAATTAATAGATTGTTCATGAGCTCAAGCGCTATAAGGCATTACGGAGCCAATTTAATCATGAAAACAAATTAGTTTTTGTAGCATAATATTCTGAATAGTTTGTTAAAGCCATGTATTCACGATTCATAAGTGCAACTATTGTTGTCGAAGCAAAAATATACGTCATAGCATACTTTTGGTCTTGAATTTTTGGTTATGTGTAGCAGTGTATGGAATAAAATGAAAGTGACGACGTAGGAAGCAACGATACAAAATTTAAGAAAATAATGCAAATGTAGTAACTTTCGTAAAAATCAATTTAATTATCGTGACATTTACAGAGCCTTATTTTAAAATATATGTCTTCGTCAGCTTGGATAAGTTTGTGAAGCTCCCAAATCATGATTGTCTGTCTTAACTGGTTATAGCAGCTGGTGAGTCTTAACTTCACAGGCACAGTTTGCCATCGAAAAAAAAAGAGATTTCACATAGAAATCATCAATTTGTGTAGGATTTAAACTATGTTATGGAAGGTATATACATCTTTTAAAACTTATTTTCGAATTTTCCCGACCACCACCTCCTGAATTATGCTGAAGACCATCACCTCGAGCACCAGCTCCTAGAGTGGCATTACTTCGAACCTAATTCAAGGTAATTATATATTCGGGACAATAGCATTCATCGTAATGGTGCGTCAGAGTGATGGAACTTGGGTTAATGTTATTCAGGAAAATGGAATTCGGTGTAAAATTTTCTCAAGAGAGTTTTAATTTAAGTTCTTAATTTTTAAGTATTAATTAAATTAAGCTCTGCAAGTGTTTTGATTTTGAATTCATTTAAATTAAATAATAACGAATATTATTTTCTGAAGCGTATTTCAAGTATTGCGGCATCCTCGTAAAGCCAACTCATGACTCTGATCCAACTAGCAAAGATGGTTAGAAGGAAAAAGATAACCGACTCTCGTGTTTTCTAGGTGACATGAATAGTGCCGCTCTGGTGAGTCAAAAGCCAACTAATATGCAATGTTCTCCTAGTGACCACTAGATGTTGAGGTGTTTGTTAATGACATTCACGCTTGAAAAAAGGTACACAGCTCAAACGAGGGTGTGCGACATTGCCAGTCAGCTCTAAATGGCATAAAATGTGAGAAAAAGAAGAAAAATACAGCACATGAACAGTTTTTAGTATATATAAAAATTACTCAAATTTTGTGTTGTTCCAGAAAAGCCTGATGTTATGTGAGTCAAACTCACTTCTGTGTAACAATTTTTAAGCGTGGTTGTTTTGATTTCTTCCACTTTTCGTTTTTTGATTGCACGATGATTTTATTTTAGCTGACTATAATGTTTACGCGCTTTTGACTCAACAGATGGCAGTAGTGTTACTTGAATAACGTGTCGTCGACAAAATATATGACAAAATAAAGAGTCGATCATCTTTTTCATTTTAACCATCTTTGCAACTAGTTAAGGCTGAGAATGGGTTGATTGATATATACTATTCTTTCGCTATTGCATTTATACAGGACTTTTACGTGTTCTTTGTTATATTTTCTTTGTCTATTTTCTCATTTCAAACTCATTTCAAACCCGTTTAAATATTTCATTTCAGATTTCATTTGAATTTGTGGACTTATACAATCAAAAGGGTGTAGCTCCAAAATGGGCCCTATGACTTTTTTTTTTAAATTTTGCCCAGACATGGAGCTTAGCTATAGAAAACGACTGATGAGCCCAGATTTGATGAAGATTTTTTTTCAATAATAACGGTCAGGGGGAGCACCGTGTCTGTATGATATAATCTTTGTTTTTCTAGGAAAATCTTGTATAATCACTACTTTTAAAAGCACTCGGAACAATTTGTTTGAGAAAAAAGTATTATATAAAGCTACTCCTTCAATTCCCAAGTTTTTATTAACAATCTAAGTATTATTTTTCACTATCTTCATCGGTCTTAATACGTTCTGCGCAATCATTTGTTTTACTTGGCTTGGTGGTAGGTCATTTGGCATAAAACGTTTGGCATAAAGCCGTTTGATATATTTAGCACAAATTTACCCTTCTTTCAAACATAATATTTTTTTTTTGTAAATATGATGTAACCATAATTATCACAGGACTGAAACGGCTGTCATCCTCGAACAAGTGGAGTGAAGCCAAAAATTTGGTGCTGGAGAAGGTGCTGATTTGACAGCTCGTCCAAAAATACCGTTTTAGGCACGAGACACACTCGTTTTCGAATGCGACATTCATATTTTATCTACCAATCTGGTATTTAGGGTGTATTATTTTATCCAGTTTTTCTGTAATTTCTAGATAATTTAGCCACATTTTATTAGGCCCAACGATAAACGATTATCAATAGTATAGTGTTTTTCTCATACGACATTTGTCGCTTCCGCGCGGGGTTTGATGAGGGCAAAGCCTAAATATGTTTACTCCAGCACTAGCGCCACACAGATTGTGGTAGGCTTCAAGAACTAGCGCTTTCTTCAGGGGGTTGATAATTATAGGTATAGAAACTGATTTGAAATTTAAATAAATTTCGCCTTCTTTTATACATAGGCTGTTCTTTGGAGCTATATCACTGCGGAACACGTTTTTGTCTACAGCACCAATCGTTATTTACTTAATTAAGCGTTGCTGAATCCATTGCCGTTTTCAAAAATATCACAGCACGTCTATTTTTTGAGATATTGGCAGTTGAAAATGCAAAATTTGACTATTTCAGCCAACTTGCATGCAAGTTTGCCAGCTTGTAAGGCAATCTATTTGCTTAATTTGTCACAGAATTCAAACTTTATGTTATAACAATAATCACCTGCAAAGTTCATGATATTATCGATGCTTAAAAGTTATTTTTTCAGTGTTTCAGATATGTATTATATTTTTTCATATGAAAGAAACGAAGCGTTTTTTATGGAGACTGCAAGTAGGTAGAAAAAATCGATTCAATCTAAATTTTATCGTGCAATTTCAACCAAATTATGTCTGAAACGAAAGTTGAGGTCCTAATTTGCATGCTTGCTGGATCAGATTACAAAAAAGTTTGGTATAACATACTTTAAATATCATGTAAACATCAATGAAAACAGTGGTACATACAACTATAGCGACTTGTAGCCAAAAATTGTGACGTGCAGGGACATTTCTGAGAACGGCATCAGATTCAGCGGCCCTAAATCTGTAAGAGACACATAATCTGATCCTTGAGACACGCAAACATGTCATTTTTGTTACGCTGTGTATTTTTAGATATGTTTTTGCTTCCAACTGCCAAAGGGCGGCAATCGATAACATTGATCGGCTCAAGTTATAAGCAAAAAGAGAAATCGATTACTGCAGTTACTTCGATAGGTTGTGTTACTTTTCCCAGAGTGTCGATTTCCCGAATGTCGTTACCCCGAACGCCAATTCCCCGAATGCCAGTTCTCGCTTCCCCGAACAGCCTACGAAAAGTTTTTGGCACTCATAATTGTCGTAACTTTATACATTTCAGGGTGGTGAACGAACTGGCCATCTGATATGCACCCTTCTTTATTTAATTTTTTCGAGTTTTACCGTCTTAGCATTTTTTCCAAAATGTGTATAGCTGAAAATGACAGAATACCTCCTTCATCCAGCCGCTGAAGGCTATTATAGCACCTATTTTAACTGCACCACTTTTTGGGGAAAAGGGTTATTCGGAGAACCGGCATTCGGAGAAACGACATTCAGGGAAAAGTAGCAAAATCACTTCGATGATTCTGAACGCAATTGTGATTTGTTTTATTATGCCGCAATTATTTTTGGCGTCCAATCTTCTATTGGTTTAATCATTAATTTTGCCTTCTTTTAATAACAGGCTGTTCTTAATATTTATACTGTTTTAAATTGTATTATTTAGTTAAGCTAAATGTTAACCGTTTTTATTTTAGTTGTTTATCAATTCTTGCAAACGTGCTGTTGGAATGATAGTTTCTTCAGAACCTGCCTATATTCATGATATTATTTTTGCAAACACAAGATCTCCTTTTGAGATATGCTGGAAAAAAAAAATTATTTCAATCACAAATTTTTCCTTCTTTCGATAATAGACAGTGTTTACAGTGTGTACATCAGGTACACTTTCAATATTAAAATTTATATTGAATCGTTAAAAAGTTTTTCCACATTTTTTTTTTCAAACATGTGTAGTTCGTTTGAGTTATGTTGTGAAAAGATATTTTGAGTTAGAGCCTTAAATATCTTAAACTTAATATAACCTGCTCTCGTACTTAGGCTATTTTTGCAGTATGCTGCAATCTATCTTATCTATGGATAAGAGCTTTGAATATTACGGTTCTTTTGAAAATTTTCCGTTCTGCGGTAGCCGCCAAGTTCCCAGACAACCAAAATGTACGTATAACGAAATCTCCTGGAGGCTTTGTATGTGCAACATTTCACTTATAAGATGTCGCGAAAAGACCTTCTACGTACAAAAGTGGAGGCGATATGCGTGCATACATTATGTGATGAATAATAACATACAATGCGAGTGTATACATTTTCTACCGAACTAACCTGTGATCTTATCCGACTTAACTTATGATAACAAATGTTGATTTGACAGCTGCTACGGAGTGATCCGATTTTGTTTGTATGAGTGTACGAGACGAAACAAAATGTACAAGTGAACTCAGAAAAGAAGTGTTTTATGCGAGGAAGGTCATCAATCTGACGAGTTTATCCACGGTGTTTTGCGGGTTTGATGTAATTAGTATGAATAAACGAGTTGTAACGTGAACTTTCATACGATTTCTGGTTGTCTGGGTTCTACCGCAGCTGTCAAAGTTCTACCGCAGGCTTAAAAATCATTGAATCATTGAACGAAACCATTTAATCAAAGTATGCTAGTAGAGTCCAAAGCTTGTATAAACAACAGAAAACAACAGTAATTTGCGTGGTTTCCAAGGTATCATCGCTGCCGGTCGATGATGCTTTGTGAAAATCAGTAATGTGGTAGCTGCGGTAGCTTTCTGTTCAACCGTAGAACGGAAAGTTATCTCTTAAATTGCAATATTTTGAAAATAAATTTTCCCTTCTTTTACCAAGTAATTTTCATCAAGTGTTACGTCCAAACTGGGAAAGAGCTTGATCTGCAGAGAAATATTTAATGCGCGTTCCCTTTATTAATAACTGCGAACTTTCTTTGTCAATTTACTATTTTCAAATATATGTATCGCAACAAGCTCAACAATACTCTATGTTCTGGGATGTTGAGAAAATTATTATTCCGAAAAGATCTTCCACCAGACCTGTAACGAGTTTTATTTAGTTATGCTCTCTACAATTTTTGACATTCATAGCTTAGAATATCCCTGAACGACCACCATGCTTATTGAGAGCTTACGAACTAACACATTCTGCTGCCTCCACTAAGTCCACAAAACGTAGTCCTATTCCTACTTAGAATCCCTTACAGTCAACAAGCTTCTCAATCTACATCCGTTGGACGATCCAAATTTGACTGAATTCGGACTGTCCAACGTATATACGTCGATTCCGTCGACTCTCCACATCTCGATGTTCTACATCTCGATATCTCTTCCTATGTCGATGATTTCATAGGTCCCTTCAGTCCGCATACTTTTTCTCTCTCCATATCTCGATGTGTTTCTGTTGATTCTTTATTCCCAATTTTCTCTCCGTATGTCGATATGACAAATATCGAAGGTTACTAGATCTAAGTTTTGGGATTCAAAACTAGTTAGGAGTGCAAAATGACGTCTTTTTGTGCATTACTTTCTTGGCAACGGAGAGTTTTTCCATCTAGTATTCATCAAAAATTAGTTCTTTGTCTCGATCTCTCCCTATCTCGATGGTCCCTTCGATATCGAGATGTGGAGAGGCGACTGTAGAATCAGAACTTAATTGACTTAGTCATTGCCCCAGACAACCAGAAATCGTATGAAAGTTCACGTTACAACTCGTTTATTCATACTAATTACATCAAACCCGCAAAACACCGTGGATAAACTCGTCAGATTGATGAGTTTTCTCGCATAAAACACTTCTTTTCTGAGTTCATTTGTACATTTTGTTTCATCCCGTACACTCGTACAAAGTAAGTCGAATCAGTCCGTAGCAGCTGACAAATCAACATTTGTTATCATAAGTTAAGTCGCATGAGATCACAGGTTAGTTCGGTAGAATATTAATACACTCGCATTGTATGTTATTGTTCATCTCATAATATATGCACGTTTATCGCCTCATCTTTTGTACGTAGAAGGCCTTTTCGCGACATCTTATAAGTGAAATTTTGCACATGCAAAGCCTGCAGGTGATTTCGATATACGTACGTGGTTGTCTGGGTGAGAAATGCTCATGAATTCAAAAAATGACGTAATCAAATATTTATTTAATAACTTCCAAAAAAGTATTGAAAAGTGCTACTTTTCGATACCAATATTAGTGTTGAAAATTATCATTTTTCAGCACTGTTTATATTTGTAGGAAAAGTCGTATGTTATCTTATTTGTACTCAAGACAAAAAAATGAAAAGCTAATATGTAAAGGAATTGTGAAAATGTTTTTTTTGCAGTTTCTCATCGTAATAGGCCGTTTTTCCTCACATCAATCTGTCATGAAACGGGCCAGTTTCCTACACTGAACAATATGAACAACACTCCATATTGTTATAGTCATTACGCAACTGTTTTCAGTTTCATAATGGTTGATTGCACAATGCTTTTTCGTTTTGCAACTGTTTTTCGTAATGTAATGAATCATTACACCACAATTTTCAAAATTTGTAATTTGATTACGAACACACCCCGATATGATTTCTGATACATGTCTGACTCGATTATCCGGAATTTTAGACTCGATTATCCAGAATTTGTTTTTTGATGTTCTTGTTTTGAAATTTTTCTGCATAAATTTGAGATAATTTGGTATTGCAATATACAATATTAATTGTTTTGCAGTTTTGAACGTATTTAAGAAAAGGGGGGTTTGAAAAAATGTTTTTTTGTGTATGCTGATCAAAAAAATTTTTTTCCTTTTAAGACCCCTACTGTTCTTAGAAATAATTTCTGGCTACGCCACCGCATCATATAGATAAAACAATGAAAAAACATAATATTTAAGTTCTTCTATCGAAGATTTTTTTTCGATTCGATTATCCGGAGTGAAAAAAAAAATCGATGCTCCGCATAATCGAGTCCGACCTGTACCATCAAGTTGTCTTCTACGAAATTGCAAAAAACGTTGTACGCAACTCGTTGCAGAAATCGATTCTCACAGCGCACGTCGTTATTATAATAAATGTACGACTCGTGCTGTAAAAATCATCATTCTGAAACTTGTTGCGTACACTACTATTGAAGTCGTAATAAACTCGCATGATATGCGTGTTATGGTTCAACTCATTAATTGAAAAAATCATCATTTCAAAACTATGAAAAAAAAATCGTAAAATGAACTTCGTTTGAAGGTGGAGTTACATGTTAGAGGTTTGATTTTTCACAACAGCTGTTGTAGAAAAACTTTTGAGTTTTTCAACCAAAAGCTTCGGCATCGTAGAATAATAGTGAAAGGTTAAACACAAAACCGATTTTGATTCCAATAATAAATTAAAAAGATATTTTAGAAACAAGGTTTTCAGTTTACAAAATGAACAGTCTTTATATTTTTATGTGGTAAGAAAAAATGTTGCTGATGGTAGAGCGGGTAATAGTATATTTTTTAACAAAGCCATACTGATTGTGAGGCTGTCTGAGCTCGTTCTCCGCAACTATCTCGCATCAATTTGATGTGGAAATTATGTGGACTTCTCTGTACAAAATTATCGTATGGTACCACGATGTTAAAATGCAAAATTGACAACTTTGACAAAAAATATCTTGATTAATAATTGTGGAAGTGCTCATAAAACATTATGCTGGAAATCTAGACGTCTGAGTAAGGAAGGAATGCAAAGAAAAAAAAAGTATGGGCCCTAGTAAAAAACGCGCTTCATTCACAACTTCAGGCTAAACCTAGTCATTGTTAGTACAAATTGCTGACAGATGCCACTATGGGACAAACCATGGAGCGTCATACGGGAGTTTCCTCATTGCCGTTTGAAAGCGTTCGCAGATATTTGTCAAATCATGCCCCACTTTTTACTGGCAAAAACATAATTGCTTCTACTTGAGTCTCCGTTCTAGCGTGTTATACATCCCAACGCTTAGTTCAAATCATTCGGCCTTCTAGATAACAACAAAATGGTACTGCTACTCATCTCATTTTTGATTGTACTTACGCTGTTAAAACTAGTTCATCGAAACAACCACCGATTCGCAAAGGACCTTCCATCCGTCGAACCGTGCTATCCACTGTTGGGCAATGCATTGATGTTCGTCGGAAAAAGCCCTGAGCAAAAGTTTGAAAACCTAGCGCGAGGATTTCTTCAAAATGATCGCCTTTTCAAGTTGTGGTTCGGGCCGAAGCTCACACTTGGCACCAGTCATCCGGAGTTGGTGCAAAAAATCGTCAACCATCCGGACTGTATCGAGCGGCCTCTGTTTTTCTACAAACAGCTTCGGATGACGCAAGGGCTGCTGGTGGCTCGACGTAAGTAATGATGGTTTGGGAATGGGGACGAGTTTGTTTGTGATGCCGTTGTACTTTTGTAGATGGACTCTGGAAGCAGCAGCGTAAGGCACTGAATTCCACCTTCAATCTGAAAATTCTTCACAGTTTTATACCGATCTTTGAGGAGTGCAGTCGGAAATTGGTGAATCGTTTACAGAACCACGTAGGATGTTCAAAACCTATCAATTTGGCACAGTTTGTGTCCCAATGTACGCTGGAGATGGTCTGCGGAACAACCCTCGGAATGGAACATTTGCAGCAGGAGTCCGGAAGTCGATTTCTGCATCATATTGAACGAGTGATGGATATCATGGGCGAACGGATCTTGAGTATACCCATGCAGATAACTGCACTTTATTTCTTCACTCCTATGTTCTGGCAGGAAATGCACTCATTGAAGATGAATCGACAGTATGCTGCTGAGGTGAACCGGTATTAAGTATACTGATGACATATGTTAAACTCTCCAAATTCTAGATCATCGATGAAGGACGTCGAAAAATGAAAGCAAACGAGCAAAGTAATACAATAGACGAGGACCAAGATGGCTACCATAAGCCGCAGATCTTTCTGGATCAGATTCTGTCTGCAAATCGAGCGGGGAAGCCTTTCGATGATGAAGAAATTCAACACAACGTTCGTACTATGATTGCCGCTGTAAGTTCGATTTCTTATCACCACCCAATTAGTCATAGAGTCATATAGAGCTAGGCTTATAAGATGTTTAATAGTTCTATATTAGAATTTTACGCAATTTGTCGAAAACTATGACTAAGGTACTTTTTGGCTATCTGACCAATGATGTTTTTATTTCTTTTATTAGTTTTCTTTCAATAATAATATTAATTTCTTATATCTAGGTGTTCTGTGTTCAACAACACAGTCATACTAATTTAGTAAAACTATATTTAGTTTTTATTAACATTTTGTTAACAACCTGTTACATTTCATTTGCCGTAACAGTTCAGATTTTTTACAGGTGAGCTGATTTCACCTACTTATAAGAGAAAATAACGCTTTCAATTTATTCAACCTAAATGTATAACGCATCATCATCATCATCATCATCATCATCATCATCATCATCATCATCATCATCATCATCATCATCATCATCATCATCATCATCAACATCATCATCATCATCATCATCATCATCATCATCATCATCATCATCATCATCATCATCATCATCATCATCATCATCATCATCATCATCATCATCATCATCATCATCATCATCATCATCATCATCATCAAGTTCAAACCACTTTTCGCGCTTATTTTCTTTGGAATTGTCAATTAGGAGCACGCTCAAAAGATTCTTACTAGGTCAAATAAATTGTACACTGACAAATAAATCTTGCACACTGAAACAAATAGGGAGCTGGATCATATTCTTGATTCTTCTTCTTCTTCTTTGGATCCTTCTTTTAATTCACTTCGGCAGTGAGGTTTTTTTTTGAAAGCTACCGAGCTCATATTTGGCCACAATTTGCGTTGTGCTGATGCGCTTCTTATTGCAAAGTTTCAGACCATTCGGCCGCATAAGAAACCCCCCATGCCAAAGTGAATCATGGAAGTGCCCAAGTGGTTCTGCACCCTACATGGAATAACAATGTATAATCTTCATTTACACATTTTGTACCTAATATATCTAGCTATGATTACTTAAAATTGTGCTCCAAGGATTCTTCCTGAAATTTCTCCAGTAGTTTATCCAGATTTTCCTCCGAGAACGCAAGTGTTTTTGTTAAGCAGTCCTTTCTAATTTTTTCAAGGATAGCATAAAGAAATCCTCCAGGATACCTTGATAGAAATTTCTAGAGGATTTCTCGTAGAACCACTTCTAAGAACTCCTTAAGCAATCGCTGCAGGAATTTCTAGAGGAATTCCCGATGGAACTCCTGAAGAAACTCTTGGAGGAATTCCTGCATGAGCTATTGTAAGAACTCCTGAATGAACATCCATGGGAACTATTGGAGGAATGTATAAAGGAACTCCTGAGAAAATCCCTAGAGAAACTCTTGAAGGAATCCCTTAAGGGATACCAGAAGCAACTTCTGGAGGAATCCTATGGAATCTCTAGCGGAACTCCTGGAGGAATCCTTCGAGGAACACTTGGAGGAATCTCTGGGGAAAGTTCTGAAATAATTGAGAAACTCTTGAAGGAATCCGTGGATGAACTTCTGGAGCAATCATTGGAGAAATTCTAGGTAAAAAAAAAATCCTGAAGGAATACCTGGAGAAACTTCTAGAAAAATGCTTAGACGAATCACTGAAAAAACTTCTAGAGCTACTTTTGATGGTACTCCTGGAATAATTCCTGAAGAAACTCCAGAAGGAATCCATTAAGAAACTCCTGAAAAAAACCCTGGAGCAACTTGTGAAGAAATCCCTTAATACAGTGATCCCTCCATGAGTCGATGTTCCATGACTCGATATCGACTCATGTAACCATACTGGAAACAAAATTTCATGGTAACTATGATGGTCCAAAGGATTGCTGTTCCATGACTCGATATTTCCATGAGTCGATGGTCCCTTCAATATCGACTCATGGAGGTTTCACTGTAGATACCAGGAGGAACTCCTCAAGAATCTCTAGCGAAACTCCTGGTGGGATCCTTCGTGTAACTCTTTGTTGAATCCCAGGAGAAACTCCTGAAGTAATCCCTGAAAAAAAAACCATGGAGGAATCTCTGGAGGAACTTTCGGAATAATACCTGAAAGAACTCCTGAGAAAATACATGGAGGAGCTCCTGAAAGAATCCTTAGATGAACTCCAGGAGGAATAATTGTAGGAATACCTGGAGAAATTACTGCAGTAAACCTTAGAGAAACGCATGGAAGAATCACTGGAGGACATCCTGGTAAAGTCCATGAAGCAATACCTGTAGAAATCTCTGAAGAAACTTTTTGGAGAATTCGAAGATGAATCGCTAATAGAATTGCTGGAGGTATTTCTGAATGAACTTCTGAAAGAGTTCCCAAAGAAACTCTAGAAGGAGTCATTGAAAGAACTCCTAGAGAAATCCATAAAGAAACCCCTGAGAAAATCACTAGAAAAGGGAGAAACTCCTGAAAAAACTCCTTATCCTGAAGGAATCTCTGGAGAAACTCTTGGAGGAATCTCTGGAAGAACTCCTGGAGGAACTTCTGGAGGAATCCTTGAAAGATCTCCTGGAGGTATATTTGGAGCAATTTCCAGGCGAAACTCGTGAAGGGATACAAGAAAGAACTTCTGGAAGATCTCCTAAGGAATCTCTAGCGGAACTCTTGGTGTAATCTCTGGAGGAATCCCGGCGTAACTTCTGGAGGAATCCCTGGGAGAACTCCTGTAAAAATTCCAGATAGACCTCCTAGAGGAATTCATCAATAAACTCGTAGAAGATTTGTTGACGAAAGCATGGAGGAATATTTGGAGGAACTTCTACATATATTCCTGAAAGGGCTTTTGGAGGTATTCCTGAAGGAACTATTACAGGACTTCCTGAAGAAATTCTTGGGGGAATATCTAAATGAACTCCTCGTGGAATTTCTGAAGGATGGCCTGGAAATATTCTTGAAGGAATTTATGGAGGAAATCCTGAAGCTGCTCCTGGAGGAATTTGTGTAGGAATTCCTGGAGGAATTAATGAAGGAAATCCTGGAGAAATTTTTGAAGGAACCCTGTTAGATTTTTGCAGGAACTTCTTGCAGAATTCCTGAAGGAGTTCCTAACGGAACACCTGGAGATATTCCTTAAGGAACTCTTCGAGATATTTCTTAAGGAACTCTTGGAGATATTCCTGAAGAAATTCTTCGAGGAACTCCTGGTGGAAAATTTGGGGGAATTCCCGAAGAAATATTTGGAAGAATACCTGGAGGAACCCCTTAAGTAATCCATGGAGAAACTCCTAAAGAAATCCCTGGAAAACCTTTTGGAGGAATCCTTCAAGGAATTATTGGAAAAATTCCTGAAGGAACTTTTTGAAGAATACCTGGAGGAACTCTGGAAGTAATTCCTGGAGCAACTACTGAAGGAATGTCTGAAGAAATCCTGAAGAGGAAATTTTGAAGAAACCTTCAGGAATCCCTGCTGGAATTCCTGGATAAACTCCAGAAGCAATTTCACGAAGAACTTCAAGAGGAAGGTAACTAAGGCAATTTCTGGAAGAATTCCGAAAGAAACTCTTGTAGGAATACTTAAAAGAACAGCTGGAGGAACTCCTGTAGAAATTTAAAACTTAAGAAAATCCATGGAAGAACTTTTGGAGGAATCCTTGAAGAAATTCCAGGAGGAATATTTGGAGAAATTCCTGTAGGAATACCTGGAGAAACTTCTTAATAAATCCCTGGAGGAACTCGTTGAGCAATCCCTGAAAGATGTCCTGGTAAATTCCCTGAAGTAGCTTCTGGAAAAATTGCTGAAGAAACTTCTAGAAGAATGCTTAGAAGGATTACCGAAATAATTCCTGGAGTTACTTTTGATGGAAATCCTGGAATAATCTCTGAAGAAACTTAAGAAGGAATCCTTAAAGAAACTCCTAAGGAAATCACTGGATGAACTCGTGAAGAAATCCCTTAATAGATACCACGAGCAAGTCCTTAGGAATCTCTAGCGGATATTCTGGAGGAATCCTTCAAGTAACTCTTGGTGAAATCCCATGAGAAACTCCTGGAGGAATCCCTGGAGGAACTTTCGGAGTAATCCCTGAAAGAACTCTTGAGAAAATACATGCAGGAACTCCTGGAAGAATCCTTGGAGGAACTCCAAGAGGAATAATTGGAGGAATACCTGGAGAAATTACTACAGTAATCTTTGGAGGAACTCATGGTATAATCACATGATGAAATCCTAGTGAAGTCCCAGAAGGAGCTCTCGGAGGAATCTCTGAAGAATTTTTTTTGAATAATTCTAATACTAATCGCTAGAACTCCAGAAAGAGTCCTTAAAAGAACTCCTAGAGAAAGCCATAAAGAATCTTCTGAGAAAATCCCTGGAATAACTAGCGAAAGATACCAGGAGGAACTCCTGGAAAAACTCCTTAGGAATCTCTATCGGAACTCCTGAAGGAATCTCTGGAGAAACTTTTGAAGGAAAATCTGGAGGAATCCTTGAAGGATCTCCTGAAGGTATATTTGGAGCAATTCCCTGGAGAAACTCGTGAAGGGATACCAGGAAAAATGCTTGGAAGATCTCCTAGCGGAAGTCCTTAAGTAATCTCTGGAGAAATCCTGGCGTTACTTCTGGAGGAATCCTGTAGAAATTCCAGCAGGAACTCCTGGAGGAATTCCAGAAGAAACTCATAGAAGAATTCCTGGACGAAAGCCTTGAGGAATTCATGAACGAACACCTGGATGAATATTTGGAGGAAATCTTCGAGAAATTACTGAAGGTACTTTTGGAGGCATTCCTGAAGGAACTACTACAGGACTTTCTGAAGAAATTCTTGGGGGAATATCTGAAAGAGCTCCACGAGGAATTTTTGAAGGAAATCCTGGAGGAATTCCTGAAGGATGACCTGAAAATATTCCTGAAGGAATTCATGAAGGAACTCCTGCAGAAAACACTGAAGCTACTCCAGGAGAAATTTCTGAAGGAATTCCTGGAGGAATTATTGAAGGAAATCCTGAAAGAATTCTTCAAGGAACCCTTGGAAGATTTCTTGCAGGAATTCCTGGAGGAGTTCCTAACGGAACTTTTGGAGATATTCCTGATGAAATTCTTCGAGGAACTCCTGGAGGAAAATTTGGAGGAAATTCTGAAGACATATTTGGAAAAATACCTGGAGGAACCCTGGAGTAATCCATGGAGATACTCCTAAAGGAATCCCTGGAACACCTCCTGGAGGAAATCTTTAAGGAACTATTGGAGAAAATCCTGAAGGAACTCTTCGAAGATTACCTGGAGTAACTCTGGAAGTAATTCCTGGAGAAACTTCTGGGGATATTCCTGAAAGAACATCTTCAAGAATCCCTGCTGGAATTCCTTAAAGAATCCCTGGATAAACTCCAGGAGGCATTTCATGAAGAACTTCAAGAGGAAGGTACCTAAGGTAACTTTGGTGTGAACGCTCACATATAAAACACATGGAAGACATTCAAAACATAACCAGGTCGATTTCCGGACGAGTCCCGGCCCGGCACGGCGCAATGAGAATGGCCTAAACTTGCTGCCCAGTGCTTTGAAAAGGGAAATAGGCAGCTTTGAAAATATATATATCAAGCAGTGCTTCAACAGAAACACTTAAAGTTTCAAAAACTTTGGTTTGAAATGAAGAAAAAGTTGATATTTTACACGCCTATGAATGATGATTGCATCTCCACCACATGCTTTATCAAGTCGATCATTACGATACACAAAAAAGTTTGGATCTTTTTTTTGTTTTCAGATCCTGGTTTCAAATAAGTTTCAGTAATAACTGCTAAGTTGATGTTATAAGCTGTTAGAAAATTAAACAGCTTATCCTCTTTACCATTAAAAAAAACAAGCTTTTCAATTTAAAATATTTCAAATAATAGTTGGATTTATTCGATAAACGTAATTCGATAACAATTTTATTAGTAAATTTCACACTTCAGTCAAAGTGGTGGTTTATTGCATCAATCATTCAATTGTTCACTTAGAGAAATAAAACCAGAGAGAGACATATTGTCTGCAGCGAGCACATTATCTGATGATTTTCTGTTTGAATTTTTGGCAGACGAAGAGGCGGAGTAGAAGTTTCCTTTGTCGACAGGGTTTTTCCATTTGATTTGAAACATTTAAAACGATTATTCGTGGTATAAAAAGGGGGAGGCGTTTAAATTATCTGCTACGAAATCGACATAGGATTACCTTGGGTAGATGCATTTGTAATTGAAAGATTCGAATGACTACCTGACGAAAGAGAATTAACTTATAAATGAGCATCATTATAAATCACCTAATGGGTACAATTATTAAGTAAGCGATTGTTAACTAAAAAATGAGCATTGTTTGAAATTCTGTCAGGGGAATTCCGGGAACGACAATCATTACCGCTCATCAGCCAGACACGAGCCTTGACGACTCGCATACGTTAGACTTATGGTTGCCACAGCAATTTGGGCATACACACTTTTTGGTATCTCCCTTCACATAACAGACGTCCTTAGCGTGAGAAGAACCTCTGCAAATCATCCATTTGGTATCCCTGCGACAATGTTTTGTGCCATGATTACACTTTTAGCACCGACGGTACTGAGTGGGGTTTTGGAAATTCCCTCCAGATTTCTGGAAATGTTCCCATGTCACACGGACATCGAACATAAGTCTTGCTTTTTCTTAAGCTTTAATATTATTTAGATCTTTTTAAATCAAGTGGACTAAATAATATTCTTGAGAAAGCCCTTTCCGAGCAATGCCAGATTGGGTTCTCTTTTTCATAATGATTACTTGGACTGGAAAAAATCGAATTAAATAATTTATTCCATTTTTATTCTCTTCGGGTGACTTATAGTCACTTGAGCGACTTCTCATTAGTAAAAAAATGTGCTTTTTCCATCAACAGGGGAACGATACGTCCGCACTGGCGATATCCCACTGCTGTTTGTGGCTCGCTATGTATCCGGAAATCCAGGAACGCGTTCATAGCGAAATCAAGGTACATTTCCCCTACTCCGACTCCGAGATCACCCCGGAAGGACTGAAAAAGCTCACCTATACCGAGATGTGCATCAAAGAAACGCTGCGTCTGACCGGACCTGCCCCCAATATTGCGCGAGAAACCTTGGCAGACGTGGAGCTTGATGGACTGATCGTCCCTAAGGGAACCACCATTATACTGAGCTTGTACGCTTTGCACCGAAGGCAGGATGTTTGGGGCCCACAGGCAGATCGTTTCAATCCGGATAACTTCGATGAGGACAAATGCAGAACCCGACCGGCTGGAGTTTTCATTCCGTTCAGTACCGGGCCAAGGGATTGCATTGGTGAGAGGCTTGACTGTGCTTTCTGCTGTGATACTGACATTCCTTTCATTTCAGGTGGGCGGTATGCAATGATCAGTATGAAAATCATGATCTTGTACATTTTACGGAACTTTAGGTTGACAACTCAACTGAAACCGGAGCAGTTGCGGTACAAGTTTGGATCAACTTTGAAACTAGCTTGTGACCATATGATTCAATTGGAGAAACGAGTGGATTGATCGAAGAATGCATTGAGAAGTCCATAACTTATGATATTTATTTAGTAGGGAATAGCAGGAGTATACCAGATTTCTCATATTCTTACGTATTCAATCCCTCTGAGCAGAATCTCATTAAAGATATTCAAAAAAGAAGTTTTTGTGTTTTCATAAGGTATCACAGAATTTCATAATATTCTTCCCGGAATTCCCAACAACGGCAATACATGTTACTAATTGGGTAAATCTTGAATAAATTTCTGAAAACCCTCACGAAGAGTTATTTGAAGTATTTCCGAACAGTCGGTTCGGTGATCAAAAACTAGTTGGACCGATGTCAAGTCATTGTCTGGTTAAATCCATCTGACTCTAGAACTTATTTTGTTATTGTTATGTAATTATGATTATCTGTTTGCATAACACGCTTCATAAGCCTATCTGAATAAAATAAACCTCGATATTTATACAGCAAAAAAATATTGTAATACCACGTGATCTTAGCTGCACATGAGTCCCGTCGCAAATAGGATGTACAATTACATCATTTAAACGTTTAAAACTTAAGCTACTGCTGAAAAATGAAATCTAGCAATCGATAGAACCGGTTTGACAAGTTGACAAAAAATAGTAAAAGTCTGACCAAGACTTGAACCCTGGTTAAGCAAGTGAGAGCCATGTCCGATACCTCTCGGTCATCTCACCACGTTGAAGTAAGGTAGTAAAACTTGATACTGGTTTGTATGATTGTGTTTCGATTTTATTTTGCCCTCCTGATCGGGAAGGTGAACGTTCTTCATCCGGTAGCTGTATTCAATACTTTGTATTATAGCCGTACAAATTCAATGCACGGGCAGATTTTGTAAGGGTCTTAAACCAACAATCAATCCAGCATCTGACATTCTAACGTTACATCATTGTATTAATTGATAGCACTGTCAAGTGCTTCAAATTGAAGCAGATACGCAGAAAAAATGGTCTGTATCGAAAAGTAGTTGCAAACTTCATAGTTGTACAAAAATACTTTGCTGCGCGTGATTGATGATGACAGTGATGATGATACTTTACTCTATGTCCTGGACCGGCCGGGAATCGAACGCAGACACCTTCTATATGGCTTTGCTTTGTAGCTGCGGACTCTAACCACTCGGCTATGGAAGGTCCCATGTTTCGGTAATTTATGTTATCTTTTTGATAGATTAGAAACTATGTCCTCTTGTACATAAATGTGCACATTAGTTAGCTCATACATGAAATTTCCGTTGAAAGTCTCAAATGCTACCAGCTTATCGATCCAGTCCTCAATAGCACAGCATGCTTCTATCAGTTATTGATGCCAATGATCAATGACATATTATTAAGCACGTTTCATGCAGCCATGTAACGATTAAATGGTAATTGACGCTGACCACTTCTCCTAACTGCGCTGATACCATTCCAGTTTTCGAGAACCGCGAATCTGGAATATAAAATAGTTTTCTGATTGCTGGGTACGGAAATGGTATTCTGTAATCCAGAATAGAACATTCAAACAGACTATCTATGGGAGTCAGTATAGAATCGGTTGTGCCTCCAACAAGATGGATTTATTTCTACTGCTACTTACTGGTCCCCTTGCCATCGTATTTCTTATATTTTTGTACGTCCGAGTGCTTCAGTACATAAACCGTTTCGCGAATAGTGTTCCATTCGGTGGAATGTCCCGGTATCCGCTGTTCATAAACGACTGGAAACTGCTGCGTGCCTCTCCCGTGCAGAAATTTGAGATATTGGCGGAAACCTTCGCGCAGCATGATCGATTATTCAGAGTGTGGTTTGGCCCGCGGATGGCATTCGCAACTTGCCATCCAGATGTCATCCAAGCGATTCTGACCCACCCAGAGTGTGTGGACAAGCCGTTTTTCTACCGGTTCGCACGATTGGATCACGGTTTACTGGTGGGAAGAGGTAAGTTGTGTGATGGAATTAAAAGAGTGATGTTTATTCTGACACACTTTTTTCAGATATCATTCATTGCTTACATTTAGGTATTCTAAAAGTAAAACTTTAATAAGCCTTTAATACATTTCGTCAACATATTACATATCAAATGCCGTAATGGTTCAGAATTTTTTCAGATTAATTGAACTCTCCTGCGTGTACGATAAAACCGCGTCTAATTAATGAAAATTAAATATAAATAGCACTTATCGTACCAAGAGAAGATTGGAATGATTTTTGTCTGACATTTTTTTTATAATTGTTAGTGTCAACATTTAAACTTGGAATTTTGCTTTCCTGAAATCACAAGAACTTCTTTCCAAATAAACAGGCCTGGTAAAAATAAGTTATTTTTGCAATTGGTAGGGAGACGGATTCAATTCTTGACCCGGGAAAAACCCCTTGTGCCAAAGTGAATCATGGAAGTGCCCAAGTAGCACTGCATAATACTATAAGAATAATTCTCCACCATTTACTGAACTGCATAGAGTAACTGACATTATTTTTTCCGTACGCAGGGATATTATTCTTCTATAAGACTTATAGTCGTACTTCACACAGTTTTTTTCACCAGAATCCATCCATAACGAAGAGAAAAAGATGCCGAAGAAAGCAGGCATTGCGGAGGAACGCCCCTCAGTTAATTTTTGACACGTTGAGAAATAGTTTTGATATCCTCTTTTTCGAAGAAAGCAGTGAATTCAGAGGTTGCTCCTTCCACGGTGCTCCCCTGACCGTTATTATCAGAAAAAAATCTCCATCAAATCTGTGCTCACCAGTCGATTTCTATAGCCAAGCTGAATGTCTGGGTAAAATTTAAAAAAAAATCGTAGGGCCCGTTTTGAAGTTAGGCCCTTTTGAATGTGTAAGTCCACTAATTCTAATAAAATCTGAGATATTTAAACGAGTTTTTATTGGCCGTGATTATCAGAATAGATATAAAATTAAAATTTTAATCAAAGTTGGTTTATATGGTTATTTGTAACTACTGAGAGTAGTTTTGAAAGATAGACGAAATTTGGAGTTACGTCCTTTTGGAAGTGTAACCATTGAAAACACTAATTTCCAATAGATTAATTAGGTATTCTTTTAGGCAGGCATTCCGTTAAGCATGTTCAAATGTGTTCAATGCAACATTGCACTTATATGTCGCCAAAGTATTTCATAACTGATTATTTTTTCAAAGGCTCAAGCGCTGTGAGGCATTACGGAACAATTTTCGTGTCATTATTATTCATAAAATATTGTTATGGCCCAACTAGCTACCTTGGGCCTTCCCTAACCGAGAGCTACCGGCTATTGCGGCTAATTTTGTACTGCCCCAGAACATAAACTTCAATTGCTGAGTAATGCACTATTGGCCAAACTATAGAACCAAAGACACATTAAGACCGCCATGTCCCTTGCAGTTTCCCAAAATTTTATGGCTCATAAGATAATCTAGAATGCCGTGAAAAGTGTACTGCGATCTGTCAAACTTGGGTACCTTTTGCACTACCGAGGGACCAAAGTACTAAAAGTGGTACCCAATCTGAGGCCGAGTGTGACGGACCTAATAGAACTCTAGACCACTGTCAATAGTTTTGTGATCAGTTGTAGCATACATAACTTCATTTATATTTTTCAAAAATCTACAATTTTACCATTGGATTTCTCGGTCTTTTCGATTTCACAAACACGTAAGAGCCCTGTAAAAATACAATAGTGAAAGAATTGTATAAATCAAACAGTCCATTCTCATGGCATGTTGTGAAACAAAGCCTCAGTACTTGAAATATGCTTAAGAAAAGTAAGAAACATTCGTTATTATTTGGTTTTATTGAATTTAAAATCAAAACACTTTCAGAGCTCTATGTTATATGGCTCCTTGAAAATCAAACTCTCTTGAGAAGATTCTATACCTTAACCCTCTAATACCCAAATTTTTATTTTCGATTTAAATATTATTTTTCGTTATCTAAAATCGTTTTAAACACGTTCTGGGCAATCATTTATTTTTATTCTCGAATTTTTGAATTTTGGTTTTTGATTTTTATAATTTTTATTTTTGAACATCCCTTACTTTTTTAATTTTTTCTTGAAACCTTTTCTGGTTGTTGATTTTTGGCAATAATAAAAATTTAAATTTTTGTGGTACTTTTAAAAATATTACATTTTTAATTTTTTTTCGGAGCGATTTTTTTTTCCGTGTAACTAACGGAAAAACAGGTTTGAAATTATGTTGATACCACCTGGCTCTTCTTTTGTGATAGGTCGATCGTATAAAAATATAAAAGGTACGATTTTTTATATTACACGTTAAATGAAGCCCAGCCAGGTTATACAAGAATGCAATTTTTCAAACAATTTCTAAAAATACACAAAAGTTTCGAAAGTCATAAAAAACTATTCTTATATGCGTGTTATG
Source organism: Aedes aegypti (assembly GCF_002204515.2). Taxonomy (NCBI): domain Eukaryota; kingdom Metazoa; phylum Arthropoda; class Insecta; order Diptera; family Culicidae; genus Aedes; species Aedes aegypti. The sequence continues at coordinate 112,558,185 of NC_035109.1, forward strand.
AGTCAAGGTTTAAGCCAAAAATAAAATAGTTTTGATTTCCGAGCTACGAAAAAATACACAAAATTCCAAAGAGTACCCCGTCTAAAGGCGGGGTTGGGTATTAGAGGGTTAACTCAGAATTTCATTAACCTGAGTGTCGTCACTCTGAACGCACTATTACACTGAATGCTTTTGTCCCGGATATATAATTACCTTGTATGACATTGTCCCGTGATAATGGAATTCGAAGTAATGCCATTCTAGAAACTGGAACTTGCGAAGATGGTCTTCGGGTATTCGGGGTAATGGAATTCAAAGTCAAGGGGTATAATTTTGAAAAGATATATAAAATATGGTTATAACAGAGTTGTTCATGGATTTTACGTAAATTCCAGTTATGATTACCGGAAAATCGTAAATTGTTCTGTGGCCCTGTTGATAACCTGCTGGACTTTATACCAGAATATGGTTTCAATCCTACACAATCTAAAGATTTCCATGTACACTTTTATTTGTTTTCGATCGCAGACTGTGCTTGTGAAGTAAAGAGATGCTATGACTCATCACAAACTAAAAAATGCATACTTTGGGAGCCTCACAAAGTTTTCCAAATTGACAAAGACAAACATTTAAGCTCTGTAAATGCTACAATTTTGAACTCCATTAAACAAAATAATAACGGATGTTCTAAACTTTGCATTGTTTTCTTCCATTTTGTATCGCTGGTGTCTACGTTGTTAATTTTATTTTATTCCATACACTGCTATCCATAATCGAAAACTTAACTCGTAAAGTATTCCTTCACGTATACTTCGCTTCGATATACAACAGGTAACAATAATTGCATGTAAAATAAACTGAATCGTGAGTACATGGGTTCACCAAGCTATCCAGAATATTGTGCTACAAGAACTAATTTGGTTACATGATGAAATTAGCTCCGTAATGCCTTAAAACACTTGAGCCTATGAAAAATCAGTTGATTGTGAAATACTTTGGCGGCATATAAGTGCAATGTGCTATTAAAAACATTTGAACATGCTCAAAGGTTTAAGAATACCTAATTAATCTATTGGAAATGAGTGTTTTCAATGGTTACGCTTCCAAAAGGACGTAACTCCAAATTTCGTCTATCTTCTCATTCAAAATTCTCCCCAGAATTTACAAATAACCATATAATCCAACTTTGATTCAAATTTTAACATTATATCTATCCTGATAATCACGGCCAATGAAAACTCGTTTGAATATCTCGGGTTTCTTTAGAATAAGTGGACTTACACATTCAAAAGGGCCTAACTCCAAAACGAGCGGATTTTTTTTTAAATTTTGCCCAGACATGCAGCTTGGCTATAGAAATCGACTGGTGAGCACAGATTTGATGGAGATTTTTTTCTGATAATAACGGTCAGGGGAGCACCGTGCCTTTCCTTTGCTCGTGATAGTAAATTAATCAAGTGAAAATTTAGTATACTGTAACCTGTTATCTTACAATGGTTTTATCCCCAAACCGGTGTCCAGGAAGGATTATCACCTTCAACTGGTTCTAACTAGTATTGACTCTTATTATTATTAAAGAGGTGCATTAAGAAGTACTAATTTTGTAACACTTAGAGGTACTGTTTTCTTGCTTGTTTGTCGAGAATTATACGATTCACTCTGTTCGCTTTGAATCCTCTACTAACTTTCAGTATGAGCAAGATTAAACAGTTATTAAACAGCCGTTCCATGAAAAACCGATGACCCACTACACCGAATTATGTGAAAATTCGCTATTTTGTTCCTTATCCGAAATAAGAATACACGTGTTTTTGGATTTCTTGACCAGAAAAATCGCGACATTGCAAAATTTTTATTTATTATTTAAATTGTAACTTTTGAACCGACATATTTTCAATTTACTTAGACGAAATGAAAGCTAAAGATTTTGACTTTTCAGGAAAAATATAAAATTTCAAAAAAATTGTTTTTTTTTTACATGAAAAAACAAATCCGTTTTTTTTTTGTGTTTTAAAGACCGCGGTTTTTGAAATATATTTTTTTGAAAATTAAGATAATCGTGGCCGGGAATAGCGATATTCATGCTTTTAATATTCTTGCTTATGATTAGAACAAGGTATACTTCCCTGCCTTGTTTCTGAAAGCAGTCTGGATTAGATTATTAAAAGAAAACATGAATGTTGCTAGTATTCAATCTACGAAGTATACCGTAACAACGCTGACGCTATATTTTTTTGAAAATATAAAATCAGTCTTTTTTATCGGCAAACAATGTAAATCTCAGCGCATTAGATTTTTCATTTAATAAAAATCATAACTTTTGAACAACTCAACTGATTTCCAATCTTTTTTATGGAATAAAAGCTTAAGATTTCAACTTTAAAAACAAATATAAAACTCTGAAAAAAATTGTTTTACATGGAAAAATATAAAAAATTCTAGTTTTTTCGGACTTTTGTTTAGTTTTTTGGGGTTTGTTTCGGTTCTGGGACCAAAGAGGGTATTTCTGTTGTCATTTGTTCTAGAAAATTCAGAAAATTTCACTTATACACTTAAATTTTCAAATGTTATCTAAAACCATACCAACATCATGTATCGCAACGTACCTATTACAAGGTATAGTGTCGTTTATATACCTGAACCATTAAACTCTTAAAGGATTGAGTTAAAAAAATGAAAAGAAAGCTGCTTGAGGAACCAGGTATTGAGGAAAAAACCCTTAATGTTGAGTGTCTGATTGCGGCATACCTGATTTTTAATTTTCAAAACATATATCTCAAAAGCTAAAGAACATACATCGCTGAAAAGAGAGGAGTATACTTAAAATTTTCTGAAGTTACTAGAACAAATGAGAACAGTAATATCCTTTCTGGTTCCATAATCGAAAAAAACCCAAAAAACAAAAAAAAAAGTCTTAAAAACTAGAAATGTTTACATATTATTCATATCAAATCATTTATTTTTTCAGACTTTTATATACAGTCAGTGACATAAGTTAGTAACCAAATGCTGTTTTTCCATACAAAATGCCCAAGTTTGGGGTGCTGTATCTCAGCTTCTGGTAGTCCGAATTGGCTGAAATTTGGATGTCGAACTATAAATAACTTGAAATTTGCCTGTAAGGGAATTATTACTTTGCAGTCATTTTACATAGAGTTTCAGAGGGTTGTTCAAAGACAAAAGTAAGTAACCGAGAGACTTTTTAATTTAATTCGAAAACGGTAAGTCGTGGAAAGTTGGTGTGTTCTGCAAATTTGTGTGACTTCTGAAATTGAACAACCTTGTGCAACAGACCAATAACCCACAACTTACCGTTTTCGAATTAAATTAAAAAGTCTCTTGGTTACTTACTTTTGTCCTTGAACAACCCTCTGAAACTCTATGTAAAATGACTGCAAAGTAATAATTCCTTTACAGGCAAAATTTCAAGTTATTTGTAGTTCGTCATCAAAATTTCAGCCAATTTGGACTACCAGAAGCTGAGATACAGCACCCCAAACTTGGGCATTTTGTATGGAAAAACAGTATTTGGTTACTAACTTATGTCACTGACTGTATCTTCTGAAAAGTTGAAATCTTAAGCTTTCATTCCAAAAAAAAATTGAAATCAGTAAAGCTATTCAAAAGGTAGTTTTTTTTATAAAAAATCTAATGCGCTTAGACTAACAGTGTGCGCCGCTAAAAATGACTGATCTTTTATTTTCAAAATAAAAATATAAATATATGCATATCTAAAATATACTAAAAAACATACATCGCTAAAAACTTCACAGCACACGTAAAATTTTCTGAAGTTTCAAGAAAAAATGAGAACAGCAATAGCCCCTCTGGTCCCGAGGCCTTCAAAACAAGAAAAAATGGGAATTTTGTATTTTGTTTTGTCATGTAAAAAAACAATTTTTGAATTTTTGAAATGTCAAAATCTTTAGCTTTCATTTCGTTCGAGGAAATTGAAAATCGGTCAAGCAGTTCAAAAGTTATGATTTTAAATAATAAATAAAAATATTGCAAAGTCGCGATTTTCTGCTCTATTTCGCAAATGGTTACCCTAATAAACAATCCAAAAATACGTGTATCTTTATCAGGGTTGGGAAAAAATCTTGAAATTCACTCTACAGTAGCCAAGCACAGCAAATCACAGTCAGCGAATTCAGTGAAACTCACGCCCATCGCTGTTGTAGGCAAAAAACCGTTGCTAAGAGCAACCCAAAATTACTGTAGAAAAATATTCTATTTCTCGCTGCATTTCCCGTTTTTGAAGTACTGTATTGGGAAGAACCACGCGAGTTTCTCGAAATTCAAGCCTACTACTTTACCATTCCCAGCACTGATCCTTATTTCGGAAAAGGAACAAAATAGCAAATTTTCATGGAATACGGTTACCCACTAGATCGGGTTTTCATGGAATGGCTGTATAAGGAGAGATATTCTTTTAATTAACCATATAACCATATGTCTGTGCAAAAAAAAGTTACGTTGCTGTGAGTCACACCTACCTACGTAGCTACCTACCTAAGGATGATTTCTCTTCAAATTCAAATCGTGATATATTTTCGATATATCCATTCAAAATTGATTTTTCTGCTGTTTTGGGAACAGAATTTGATTAAGTTTTACTCTTTAAAAAAATACAAGTCAATTCAAAGGTAGGCGTGGTTCATATTATTGTTAGTAAAGGTCCAAAAATCGTGATATTTGGATATTGCGGGGAAAATTTTAAAATTTGGATTGTTTCGCGGAAATAACGCGCAGCGAGCAATATCCGCATAGAACAAATGAACCACAACAAGCACTGCAACTCAATAGTAGGAGCATGGATATTCAATGATAGTGAGCAGCATGACAATAGTCCAACTGAAACAACTCCTTCTCGTGAGACGCTGCGTGGAAATTTAAAGTTTTTTTTCGTTCGAGTTACCGTTTAAAAAATTGGGTAGAAAATGATGATCAATAGATAAATCTATCAGTTCATGACTTTTCAAAGCTATTGGACTCGATTTTGCAATCCGGCGATGTGATCCGAAATCATTCAAATGAATAAGCGACCTTAACAGACTTGTCCATAAATTTTTGACAAGATATTGGTTATAAGAAGTCATCCAAATCATCCTGAAGTTCATGTTCTTTTGATCTACAAATTCTACTACAGTCTATTCTCACCCAGTTCTCGTGAACCATTTTTATTCCTATCCATAAAGCTTCATATGGCTCGGAAAGTGTACTGTCGTTACACGCATAATTGTCCCCTGTTCCAAAATATGCAACCGAGAAAAACGCGTTTCATGATTTTAGCACATTCATGTAACGTATTGGTTAGGTTTGTAATAAATTTATATGAAATTGTTGAAGTATATCGTGTTCACTAGAATCAAGAGTTTATAATATGGGAAAAAGTGAATTTTGCTACGAAATTCAAAGTGGGAAATCAAGAAATACGGGGTCTTAAGTGAATATCTACGCATAACAGTCCCGCTGATAGCAATGATCTATTATGTGCTGAGCGTACTGATGATCCTTCTTACGTTTATTGGTACCAAATATAGAGGATGAGACTATTTTGAGGCACTTAATGAAGGCTGAGGTGACATAAGCCAAACATGTGGAGAAAAGAGGAAATATGATTTTTTAATTTGGGATGGAAAACAAAATTTTCTGTGTGTGAGATAATGATAAAATGTATGGGTTAGTGAATGAAATAGCAGATTAGTGAGTTAGAGAGTTAATAAGATTTAGTTGAGGTGATTAATTGCTTTATCGACACTTCCAGCTTCAGGCTTTACAGAAACTCAAATGCTATTTCAAGGTTGTTCTGTGGAGTATCCATTAGTGGATACGAGTAACTGGCACTGAAGAAGACTGCAAGTGGTAGTCGAAATTCACGTATCTGTCAAAGATAAGCATTAAGGAGTGGAATTAAAAGGTACACGGTACTCCATCTACTTTTAAGTTTCTCTATTTGAGATTCTGCTCAGAGGATTCGACCATTCATTAAAGAGCAGTGCTGTAATGATTTATTACGCAACGCTTTCTCAGTACGCAACTGTTTTGAGTTACGTAATGAATCATTACACAACAATTTTTCATAAATTGTAAAATAATGCTGAATGAATTCCGATATTATTTCTGATACCCTCAAGTGGTCTTCTATGAAATTGCAAAAAATGTTGTACGTAACTTGTTGCAAAACTCGATTTCTACAGCACTCGTCCTAATTATCCTACTCGGCAAGCCTCGTAGGATAAATTTACGACTCGTGCTGTAAAAATCATCATTCTGCAACTACTATTTTAATTGGAATCTAGCGTGGAATCTTGATAACAATTTTTTTTTTCTCGCTTGAACTTTTGCTTCACTTCTATCCCAAAATTACTCTATCCCAAAATTACTCAATTCCAGCTCATCTCTGGCGGCGTCAACGGAAGCAGCTGAATCCCACCTTCAACCTACGAATATTGACCAGCTTCTTGCCCATTTTCGAGAAATGCTGCCAACAAATGGTGAACTGTTTGGAACCGTTCGCAAATGGAGATCGTATCGATATCCTTCAGCATACGACGCGCTGCACTTTGAACATGATTCTTCAAACCAGCTTGGACACAGACAGTCTTTCGAACGAAGAAAGCGCTAGTTTGGTGAAACATATCAAACGGTAAGGCTTTCGTTATTATCACCTCTTCTCAATTAGGTTTTGATTATTATGTATAGATTTTTCTTCATTTCTACAAATCGAGTGTTGAATTTGCATCATTACTGGGAGCCGGTGTATCGTTTGACTAAAAACTTCGCCATGGAATCAGAGTCATACGGTGTGATCCTTGGAGCAACTAGGAAGGTATGGTATAACAACACGATGATGTAGTTGAGAAATTCTTGCTGAAACTAGACCGTCATCGGCACATATCGTTAGAAAACGATTTTGTTATCGCTGTTTGCTAGAAATTGCTAAAACTAGAAGGGAAGCGTATTAGTTTACTAAAGTTGGTGAGCTCCTCGTTAGTCAGCAAACTAAACAGTTTGCGAACATGAAAATATCCATGATATTGTTATTTTCACAATTTCAATATGTAGGGGACTTGAGTCATAACGGTCAACCACCATTTTGTGCAAATCAAACCGCTTTCCAACTAATTTATAAGAAAAATTTGAGTTCTTTGGAAATGTGCCGATGGCGGCCTGGTTTCAGCGAGATATTCTCAGTTTTACTAATTTCCGTTTCCCATAGATACTGAATATCAAGAAAAATGAAATGAAGGACAAACCTCTTAACGAAAATGATCTTGAGTATAAAAAGCCACGAATCTACATGGATCAACTACTTAAGCTATCCGACACAATGAGTGACAAGGAGATAATGCACAATGTATGCACGATGATAGCTGCGGTAAGAATTTTCGGATTAAATATCAGATGTCTAACTGATCATTTAATTTTTATTTTAAGGGCAACGACACATCCGGCCAGCTTATGGCCTACGCTTGTCTGCTTCTCGGAATGTATCCGCACATCCAGGAAAAAGTGTACTCAGAAATCATAGAATTGATTCCTCTGACGCGGAAGGAGTCCATATCGGTGGAGCAGCTCAAGACCCTCACTTATACGGAAATGTTCATGTTCGAATGTCTGCGGTTATGCCCCATTGCTCCCAACATTGCACGGCTGAACATGACTCCGATCGAACTAGAAGGCATTACAATCCCTGCCGGACATATCTTTTTCATTTCGTTCTACTCACTTCACCGTCGGAAAGACATCTGGGGACCGGATGCCGAACAATTTGATCCGGAACGGTTCTCACCGGAAAGATCCGTGGGGCGACATCTGTACGCATTCCTGCCATTCAGTGGTGGATCACGCAATTGTATCGGCTGGCGTTACGCTATGATGAGCATGAAACTAATGCTTGTCTATCTGTTGCGGGAGTACCGGTTTCGAACGGATTTGAAACTGTCGGATTTGAAGTTCAAGTTCGATATGATGCTTGTGTTGGTTTTTGAACATTGGGTGAAGATTGAGAAGAGACGATATAATTGCTAACAAGTAAACATGTGCCCTATACTAAAAAACCTCATTCGAGACGGTTTTAATAAACTCGAGCTAGCCAAAGAAAGGGCTTTGATGACAGCCTCACTGCTACAATTGTTGTTTGAAATGTAAAAATGCCTGGATGGTTAATCATCTGTGTTACCTTCCTTTTCCCGATTAGCCTAGATAGGTGCGTAGTGTCGGTAGTGGTTGTTTCAATTGGCTAAGAATTAACACTACGGACTACCTTGTTCCGGTGGTAAAAGTCCATCTCACAGGGTATCCCTAATTCATGCGGCTTCAAGCTTACCGTGCCTAAGAATGAATGGTTAGGGAGGTCTAAATAAAACCTAACCGCTAATGGAACCTGTTGAGTACCAGGACTCCCTCCACAGTATTGTGCCCTTCCTGCGCTATCCGGAGCAATGGTGCAGGCGACCTTGTGTTTCTCCGAGAAGATCGGTTTCCCTTCTTCAGTCTCAATGCCGAGGCTAAATAAGGGATGTAATTTAGTTTAAATTATCACCTTTATAGTTTTAAATTGTGCGTATTACACAGTATATTCCGTGCTTTTCGCCTTTGCTGACTTTTAGACTACAGCGCAAGAGGCGTTTATTCAAGAACCTTACTTTCGTAAGGAGAACTTTTATCTTGGTAACCTTGTCGACCCAGTTTTTCTACTTACAGTAAACATGAAATGGCGAACTCGCGTGTTATGCCTCGTTAATAAAGCAATCGTTGTTACACTCATTCCTGAGCTAACAGTCAGAGATGATGTCACAATTCTGTTGGTGACCTCAACAGGAAACACGTCTACCGTTCGGTATATTTACCACACGATGAACCATCTTCAACAGATGATTTCAAACGAGTTGTCGTACATTGCCTAATAAAAGGCCTTGACTGATTATGGGCAGTGATGCTAATACTCATCACATCATCTGGCACAGCTCAGGTTTAAATTTAAGAAGCTCCAGTCTGTTCGAATACTTAAGTAGTACAGATCTTGGATTACTCAGTATTGGTAATCGCCTAACCTACATTGTATCTGCTAAAGAAGAAGTGTTAGACAAATGCTCTGCTCGAACCGAAACAGTCACGAGTTGACAAATTGGCAAGTTTCAGATAGTAAATCATTATCTAACCATCGCTACATCTTCTTTGGACATTTGAATGTATATTCACAGACTTTGCATTTATATACTCCACAAGCTGGGAATTTTTTTGTGTTCAAATTTCATGGATTCTCTCCGTCCATTGGAAATCCTAGTGATTTGGATGTTGCCACTTCTGGTGTATTAGGACTAATTGTCCTTGCTCCGCGTGATCTCACAATTGCTTGTCACTTTCCTTATAGGAAATTTCCCACACAACTCTCTCCACGGAAACAGTGAACGTTTGACTGTTTGCAAAAAAATGTATGTCAGATAGTCAGGCAGCTATGGAAACTCTTGCTTCGGCCAAGTCAAGGTCTAGGCTTGTTATCACATGTTGAACTCAAATTGTAAGGGTACTTGGCCGTTCCCCCATTTGCTGGGAATTAATTGGCTAATGGCCTAGCTTATAATGGAGCATCGCATGACTTCATTGGCTCTAAACCAGCTATTCCAATTTCGATGTACTACGTGAAGCTTCAAAAATTCTTGAGCGGCAACTCAGCAAAAGCAATACTGGAATAGTTTGGATCATGACGTCAAACAAAATTGTACATTACTGAGCTATCCCCAAGGTGACAACGTATTTAACAAATCTGTCATAGCAGAATTGCAGTCTTTTGGTCAAAGCCTTGACTGCCCACTGCTAACTCAACTATCACAAGGCAAATTTTCAGCGTGCTGGCTCATTTGTGTATGAGTATTATGGAACTTCGTATCACCTGATATGTAACTGCCCAGTTTTTGCGCAGATGCGATTGCAATTACTTGATAAATACTTATTAAGTGAAACTAATTTCAGATACCTGAATTTTCAGAATATTATGTTTTTCCTAACCCGCTGTGATAATGAGCTATAGGCTCTAATTACGCTCATGCGTTTGCAGGGCGCTGTTCGAACCCATTGTGGTATGGAGCTATATGCTCTAATTTCGCTTATGCGATATTCCCTCTTCAATAGACCCCCTCCCCTATTTCCTCCCATCTTTCCCGTCCCTTTCCTCCCCCATCGGGTAGATGATTAAATATGCTCAAATATGGCGATGGCACAAATCTCCCAAATGGCGGGGAACGTGCAATGAGAATACAATACCCGTCATAAATACGGACTCACTAAAATAAGTATTGCAACACTCAGCTGAATATTGAATCACCCTGAAAAGTTTAGCATCACCTCAAAACAGGTTAATTCACATTACTATATCTCGAGATCCTTACGACTTACAAAGAAGCGATCTTCAGCAAAGTTGTTCAGGGGATCAGGGACACCCGGAAAGCGAACAGTTTAGTTCGCGATTTTGCCGCTAGGTGGCGCTAGTGAGCATGTAAAATTGAGCATTTTGAACTAGTTCTAGCTTGTGATCCATAAGAGATAGAAAGTTCGGGTCTTCGGCAAAGTTGCTCAGCGGTTCAAGGACATCCGGAAAGCGAACAGTTTAGTTCGCGATTTTGCCGCTAGGTGGCGCTAGTGAGCATGTAAAATTGAGCATTTTGAACTAGTTCTAGCTTGTGATCCATAAGAGATAGAAAGTTTGGGTCTTCGGCAAAGTTGCTCAGGGGTTTAAGGACATCCGGAAAGCAAACAGTTTAGTTCGCGATTTTGCCGCTGGGTGGCACTAGTGAGCATTTCATACTAGTTCTAGCTTGTGATCCATAAGAGATAGAAAGTTCGGGTCTTCGGCAAAGTTGCTCAGGGGTTCAAGGACACCCGGAAAGCGGACAGTTTAGTTCGCGATTTTGCCGCTAGGTGGCGCAAGTGAGCATGTAAAATTGAGCAATTCAAACTAGGCACTTTCAGAACTGCAGCACTTCAATATAAAGCGAATCAAACCTGAATCACTTGAATATGGAGCGAATCCGACATGAATCACTTGGATATGAAGCGAATCAAATATAAATCACTGGAAATAAATCCTAAATCTCTTGAATATGAAATCAATCAGACCTGAATCACTTGTACATAAAGTGAATCAAACTTGAAACATTTGAAAATGAAGTGAATCACTTGAAATCATTTGAACATCAATGAATCAAACCTAAACCAGTCGAATATGAGTGAATCAGATAAGAATTACTAGGATATGGAACAAACTGAATCACTTGAAAATAAAATGAATCAATTATGAATAACTTAATAATAAAGTGAATCTGACGTGAAACACTTGCGGGTATGGAGAGAACTAAGCTTGAATCTATTGAATATTAAATTAATCAATCCTGAGTCACTTGAACATGGAGTGAATTTGACATGTTTTTGTTTACTCCATATTCAAGCCAAACCTGAATTTCTTGAATATACAGTCGACTCTCCACAACTTGATATTCTATAACTCGATATACTGTATAACTCGATGGATTTTTCGGTCCCTTCAAATTCCCATATATCGTGCTCTCCATAAGTCGATATTTCTATAACTCGATATCTCCATTAGTCGATGTCAGGTGAGAGGAAAATTTCCCTCCATAACTCGATATCCATTTTAAAATCCTTCTTATACTGGGAAACTTGGACTTACTCTTGACTGGAAGCGAATAAATACTTGAAAGTTGTAATAAATGTTTAAAACATTAAAATAAAAAAAACACGTAGAGTGAGGTGGGGCAAAAGTTCGGCCTTAGTGATATAATCAAAGTTTCCAGGAAAACAATAGCAGTTGAAACAAAACAAATACCATACAGTGAACCTTCAACATATTGGCTATAATTTTGCTGAACGAACTTGTGTCAAAATATTTACTCATTTTTAGTTATAACAGTTTCAAAGTTGATTGTCTTATTCGAACTTTTGCCTCACCGGTGGAGCAAGTGTTCGAATCTAGTGTGGGGCAAAAGTTCGCTGGCTAAAACACAAAATATCGATCCTTTTATGACAGGCATACTTTACACCAGCCGTAAACTTAAGTTTTGCGAAAAATACACACAAAATTTTCATCAAAAAATTGCCCAAATCCGGGTTAATTGTAATATACTCAAAAATAGCAGTTTTTCGCAAAACTAAGTGGAAATGTAAAATTTTGGTGACAGTTTTTACACGATCAGACAAACTTAACTAAATTTGAAGATAATATGTGGATTTTAGGCAATTTGCAAATTTTTCCGTGATTTTATACATGGGTCGAACTTTTGCCCCGCTGATTCGAACTTTTGCCCCGCTATGGGCCAAAAATTGTTTACAAGCATTTATGCAAAAACTAATACACCTCAAAGCAACCCTAGGCCTAGAAACGCCCTTATATAAAACATTGAAAAAGATTTTATTTTCGATTGGTTCCATGCTACGAAAGTTCGACCAAAAATTACAATATTCACGTCGAAAAACAACAAACAGCCATAACTTTTCCAAATCTCAATCGATTTTTATGATATTTGGATTGAAAGTCTCTTACTTGAATAGCATTCGAACCACCATGACATTTATAAGATTTGTTTTGAATTAAGCTAGATATCTTAAAAAGAAACTCTCACCCCGCTCGAACTTTTGCCCCACTTTACTCTGAGGTAAATAATGGGATTTTTGTTTGTAAAATAATATCAACAAAATATTATTGTTTTTTTCAGAAGTAATCATATATGTATTGGAAATACAGAAATTTGTTTCTTCGATTTTGGGATTTTTTGCGTTGGTATATTATATAACTCGATAATTCTATAAGTCAATGGTCCCTTGAATATCGAGTTATGGAGAGTCGACTGTAGAGTGAATCAAACCCGAAAGACATGAATATAAAGAGAATAAGACATCAATCACTTGGATATGAAGTCAATCAAACTTGAACCATGAAGAGATTCTGACTTGTATAATTTGAATATGATGAATATGAGTCCTGACTGAGTCACTCGCACATGGAGTAAGTCATACCAGAAACACTAGCATATGAATCAGATACAGTAAAACCTCCATGAGTCGATGTTCCATGACTCGATATCGACTCATGGAACCATACTAGAAACGAAATTTCATGGTTACTATGATGGTCCCTAGAAACAGCTTTCCATAGGATTACTGTTCCATGACTCAATATTTCCATGAGTCGATGGTCCCCTCAATATCGACTCATGGAGGATTCACTGTATGATACACTTGAATATACATTTGATCAGACCTGAATCATTTTAATTTAATATGATTCCATCCCTAATCACTTCAACTTCCAAATGTCAAAGGGTTTCTGAACAGCATTCTGGAAATTCTATCTTATCAAATTCATAATTTTTAGGTACAGTCATCCCTCCAGAGTAAACTGTTTCCTGGATGTTCTTGACTTTCCGAACAACTTTGCCGAAGACTCAAACTTCCTATCTCATCTGGCTCGAAAGATAGAATTTGTTTCATATATTTAATTAAATATGCGTACTAGTGCAACCTAGTGGCAAAATTAAGAACCAAAAAATTTGATATTTGGATGTCCTTTACTTTACTGTTCTTTACTTACCGAAGACTCGAACTTTCTATCTTTTATGGATCGCAAGCTAGAACTAGATCAAAATGCTCAGTTTTACATGCTCACTAGCGCCACCTAGCGGCAAAACCTCGAACCAAACTATCTGTCTTCCGGATGTCCTTGACTTTCTGAACAACTTTGCCGAAGACTCGAACTTTCTATCTCATGTGGATCACAAGCTAGAACTAGTTTGAAATGCTCAATTTATCACGCTCACTAGCGCCACCTAGCGGCGAAATCTACAACCTAACTGTTCACTTTCCGGATGTCCTTGAACCCCTGAGCAACTTTGCCGAAGACCCGAACTTTCTATCTCTTATGGATCACAAGCTAGAACTAGTTCAAAATGCTCAATTTTACATGCTCACTAGCGCCACCTAACGGTGAAATCGCGAACTAAACTGATCGCTTTCCGGATGTCCCTGATCCCCTGAACAACTTTGCTGAAGATCGCTTCTTTGCAAGTCGTAAGGATCTCGAGAGATAGCAATGTGAATTAACCTGTTTTGAGGTGATGCTAAACTTTTTGGGGGTGATTCATTATTCAGCTGAGTGTTGCAATACTTATTTTAGTGAGTCCGTATTTATGACGGGTAGTGTATATACCGAGGTGAGGAAGAAGACATTAAGTGTGCGTAACATCCGTGTACGGTGCAATATGTTCCACAACTACAAGCGAACGAACTCCCATAAGAAGCCGTGTAAATTATTGACGTAGTTATTTTTGTTAACGTTTTTATCTTTACTAATACATAGCCTTTGCTTCTTCTTCCACATCTTAGTATATATGCTCATTGGGGAACGTGATTCTGGAGCCGGCCTTTTGATACCTGATATTATCGTTTTGCGTCTTTCTGAGCCATCTGTGAATTTTATCGCGCAGTGTGAGATGATTGCCAGGAATTCAGATAACTCATTCCAGCACAAAAATAATCGGACAAGATCGCACTCATAGACCACACTATCAAAAGGTTGATTGGTTCCTCAACACAAAATACAAATGCACTAACAGTTGATTGGCAAAGAAAACTCAACTAGGGTTGTCATGTCTATTACGGCTTAAACCAACCGACGGTGTTTTGAAAATACAAGAAGGTCAAGTCAATTTGGACAAATTGAGATGTAAAAGATGTTGTGAAAAACTTTGGTTTCAGGTTGGCCGATTGCGCTGCAGAATCTTTATCCGTTCTGTGGCGTAGTTGGTTAACGCGCCCAGTCTAGCGTATTGGGTCGTGGGATCGAAACCCACCAGAACGATTCTATTATTTTTCAAATCTTACATCTCAATTTGTCCAAATTGACTTTTGTGTCTACGAATTTCAGGTACAGGTCAGACTCGATTATCCGGAGACTCGATTATCCGGGGACTCGATTATCCGGGGACTCGATTATCCGGGATTCGATTATCCGGAATTTTAGACACGATTATCCGGAATTCGATTTTGATGTTCTTGTTTTTCAATTTTTATGCATAGATCTGATATAATTTGATATTGCAATATACAATATAAATGGTTTTGCAGTTTTGAGCGTATTTAAGAAAAGGAGAGTTTGAAAAAGTTTATTTTTGTGTATGCTGGTCTATATTTTTTTTATCCTTGTAAAGACCCCTACTGTTCCTAGAAATAATTTCTGGCTACGCCACCGCATCATATAAATAAAACAACGAAAAAAGAAAATATTTAAATATTTTTATCGAAGATTCAATTTTTTTTCTTAGTGATTCGATTACCCGGAGGATTCGATTATCCGGAATGAAAAAAAAATCGATACTCCGGATAATAAGACAACTATCAATTATTATATAAGTGCCCAACGAACTCTAAACTGAGAAGCAGACTATGTCTCAGCAGAGGTATAATGCCAGACAGAAGAAGAAGAAGAAATAATACATTTGATGTATTCTAACCATGAAAAGAAATAGTGCTCGGATCAATACTTTCACAATACAAGCACAGACAAACAGACGTCATACTCTCACCATTGTCCATCGACTACCTTTTTAAACGTCGGTTCAAATATATTGTAGGTGGTCAATCCACAACCGGCAGCGTTCGCATCGTTTTTGTTCGCGTTTGACGCTTACACACTACCACCATCTATTGGCCCATCGGCCAAACACACCGATTTTAGCATTAAACGTACATGTTCTCTCGACTATAATTTTGATCGCAATTTGTTCTAAGTATTACGTCTGTTTGTCTGTGGTACTAATATGTGTCCAACAGTCGAACTTTCAACATATCTAATCGAATCCTAAATCCTCAAAATAACAGTTTAGTTTTTACAAAATAAAACCTCCTTTATATTTATTTTACGAACTATATAAACCTTTCCCATATACACGCCGTGTACCACCCCTGAAAATGGCTCAGTAGTGTACAATTTTGTTTGACGATGCGACTCCGTGAATTGATCTGAAGCTTCACCCTGCACTTATAGAGTAGAATAGCTGATCATAAATCTTTGAATAGTTTAGTGTAGTCTCTTCATGTAAATAAAATATATGATTTAGTCTTCAGGGCACAAATTGAAGTTCAAACAAGTATAGTACTAAATTTACTTAATTCGCTCAAGGTCAGTAAAATCATGCAATACTTTATTTAGAGCCTACATATCAGCCAATTTAATTTCCAACGATAGAAAAAATACCAGGTTACGGGTACCAAGATTAACAGTCTGCACTTAATTCGGTTCCTCAATTTGAGATCGAAATGCGACAAGTAATCCTGACCATGAGATGGTCAAAACGAGAGCTTTAATTAGAGGGTTTTTCCCGGGATTTCTTGGGACGAAAATCCCTGGTTTTCCCGAGATCTTAAGAACCCCAGATCTCATATATTTATTTGAAATCTCGGGAATTCCCGAAATTTCAGAAGATGCATAATAAGCCACACAAATTCTCATGCGATACAACATGAGATGATTATGTAAGAGTTGCCTTCTACTCCAAGACAGCAATTTGGAATTTTACTATTGTTCCTAGCTTAGCTTAACTTAGACTGACTGCACATAACAATGGCTGCTATTTCGTGATTGACCGAAGACAATGAAGATGCACAAGTAATAAACTGGTACTTCGGCTGGGATTGGCCGGAATCTATTTCAGTGTGTATAATGCAGTTCCTCTATTTATATAGGGTCAATAACGGCACCGGCAACGTCCTTGCAGTCAGGTAGGATTGGGGAAGGAATGTTAGTGTGTAACTTCATTTTCATTCATTAAGTTAACATTTAGACAGATAACACTGAATCAACAATTACACGTTTCACAATTTCGGTTCGTGGCCGCATTTCTCCATCCTCGGTTCTGCCCACGCTCGCCAAATCGATACGCACATGATCCACCCATCTAGCTCGCTGCACTCCATGCCTTCTTGTACCAACCGGATTCGAAGCGAACACCATCTTTTCAGGGTTCCTGTACGATGCCGAACCTCGGTCCTTCAGCACGTCGGCGAGTATGCGTGTGCTCCCGATGAAGCTGAGAAATTTACAGTTCCACGTACCGAGCTTCCAATCGCTAGTCCCTTTACGTCGCGGTGGTCTTCGCCGATTGTCCCGGTTCGTATTATCTCGTTGATTATTCGATGCTTGATTTATTTTACGGCTGGCTTACAGGGCCTGACACCAACCCCCTGGATATCCGGAGGACCATTCCCTCTAAATATTCGGAGGACCATGGTGCTCAGTTTATCTTAGAGTCCTTCTCTGATATTCAGTCGATGATCAGCCGCCCCAGACATGGGGTACAGACGCTGTTGTGAGCCGCTTCTAATATGGAGTACAGACGGTCCAGGTTTGCAGAAATAAACCCTTCCTTCCCTGTCAGTATACGAACAAAGTTCCCACCGCGGTTGGCTACTGAAGAAAGCAAAACCACGGTTGTTCGTTTCCTCCGGAGAACATCGCGTGTCCTTTTGAGTAAATTCGTTAATATATCTCAAAAATTGTTTATACACAAATGTCAAAAACAAAGCTGCGGAGCGTGAGTCCCTGATGTTCTGGATTTGCTCAGATGGTGCAGATTATTGAGGCGCGCATTAGTTCTCTCTTGGTTTCCCGCTGTGACGTGAATTTTAACTCTTTATAAGAACAGCGGGAGAAAAGAAGAGAAAACTAATAGCACGCATCAATTATTCGCGCCATATGAGTAAGGCTCCCCCAGATCTAAGCGACTTTTTACGGCGACAGCGACAAACAATCACCGCGATTTCGCTGATATTTCGCTGCATGCACTGTTTGATGAGCACGTCTAAGCCACAGCGACGCGATTTAGCAGCGATTAGCGTCGTGTCAGTCAAGATAGTTCCATAGAAGAGTGCTTTCAGCGACACAACAACGAAATCACGACAATTTCTTGTCGCTGTCGTCGTTAAAAGATTTTTTCCGCGACGGCGACGAAAAACCGCCGCGAGTTCGTTGTTGTGTCATAAGACTCTACATGTAGCAGCGAAATCGCAGCGATTGTTTGTCGTTGTCGCCGTAAAAAATCGCGTTGATTTGGGTGATCCAAAGCCACACCTGAAATCTTCAAGAGCACAAATCTTAAGAACCAGATGTCGATTCAAGCTGAAAACTCTATCGATTGGTTACTCGTTGGCCAATCGATCAAGTGTTCAGCTTGAACCGCTGTCGGGTTTGTTAGATTTGTGCTCTTGAAATTCTGAGGCAAGCCTTCGATTTATATTCACCTCAAACAAGGAAGATGCGTTCATTATTTTATATCGAAAAATGAATCTAGGTTTATTCACGCTGTACCACACCACCAACTCCTCTCTCCTCTTATATCTTAACAAAATTTCCTCACGACCCCCAATTTAAAAAAAAATGCGATTTTTTCGGATTGTTTAATATTGATAATATATCATCACAAGTATTGGAAGCCAAATGCCGCAAGGCAAAGGTCTTAACCTTTTCAATACCGACATCAAAGTTTCAAAATTCGCTAGTTTCGCCATCTTTCGATCGATTTTGATGATTTTTTAAGGAAAAATCACAAATCAGTTAAGGTACCAAGGGGCAAGTGGGTAATGGAATTCGCATAGTTGAGATTGTTCCAATTCTAGAGACTTTAAATTGAAACAAATGAGGTTGTGTATATTTTTTTAGCTTGACTCCCACCATATATAAGCAGCATGCTGAAATTGATTTTTATGAAAAATTGAAGAAAAAAATACAGATTTTTTTTTTTGAAAAATATTTCCTTACTTTTCACTTGCCCCTTTACTCTTGCAGTTCTTTTAAATTGATCTTGATTGATTTCTTAGGTATGTGTTGATGGATTCTTTAAAATGTAATTTAATTCAATACTCCAGTAAAGACTAAAGCAAATATACCAGAGATTCATCTGTTCTACTTATTTTTCTTCTTTTTTCTGGCGTTATGTTCCAACTGGAACAGAGTCTACTTCTCAGTTAAGTGTTTTCATGATCACTTCCCCAATCATATTCATTCAAGCCACAAAGCATACAGTACAGCAAAAAATAAATGAAAATCATTATTCCATTTTTGGTATATATTGGCATAACATCACATCCACATGATTAAAAAAATTGTAAGGCATTTCTAAAAATTTAATTAATTTTGGGCTCAACTCAATATTTTTGAGATTGTTTTAAATGTTTGTAACTGCTTTTCCATCCACTTCTTAGTTGTAACATTTAACCCACTCATTCTATTGTGTGAATGTCAGATATGTTGAAATGAAACCTTATAAAGTTATTGAGAAGATTTCAAACAAACAAGAGTCTTACCAAAACATCTAAGGATTCCGCTGAGCAACACTAAGGTTTCCATATGGTAGAGGATTTAAAAATACGATTTTTAAGCCTTTTGTCAAATTTCCAGCTTTTGACAAGAAAAAAAAACTTAAACATGTATTCCGCGAAACAAACTCAAAAATTTCGTTTCGTTTCGAAAAATTCCGTGAGATATTTAATTTCGTATCGAGTTACACGAAACATTTTTAAAATTCGTTTCGTTTCGTCATTATCAGCGCAAGATATTCCGCGTATCGTTTCGTTTCGTATCGACATGGAAAAAATCCATATCGCATACCCTTATAGGACACACAGTAGTGAACAAACAAGCATACTAAAAAATTTCCGGAGATCTCAACAAAGTTCAAAACTATGTAAAAATAGCTTCTGGTTCACTCTGTGGCGTAACATGCAACAGCGTTGATTTTTTGTTTTCTTTACAGCTGTGAGAAAAACATGCCCGAAACAGCAAAAAAGTACCCGGGAGCCGTGCCAATGCGAACTTTTCGGGGAGCATTTTGCAAATGGCAATGACTGAAGTTAAAAAGAAAGGAATTAGCATCCGTGAGGCAGCAAATAAGTACAGTCTGTGTCATTCCACGATCAGCCGGAACATGAAAAAAGATAATCCTTATAAGGAACGGTCCTAAGGCAGACCTACGGCTCTCACAGCTGGGGAAGAGAAGAGGCTCGTTGATGGCCTCCTGTTGGCTGCCGAGTGGGGGATGCCTTTTGATCGAACCGAAGTGCGGACTGTAGTAAAACGCTTTCTCGACCAGCAAGGTCGAAAAGAAACACGATTCAAGGACAATCTTCCCAGTATCGACTGGTGCATCTCGTTTCTGAATCGGCATAAGGAGCTGAAGACTCGTTGCTGTGAGAATATTAAGAGGTCAAGAGCAGCTGTGTCGAAAGAGCAAATCGGGAACTATTTTGATAACTTGGAAGTGACGTTGAAAGATGTTTCCTCGGATGCTATCATCAATTACGATGAAACGAATTTGACCGATGATCCAGGTCGTTCTCAAGTCATCGTGCGTCGTGGAGCCAAACATGCAGAACGAATTATGGACTCTACAAAAACCAGTACGTCAGCAATGTTTGCCGGGACAGCATCGGGTAAGGTATTTCCTCCATTCGTGGTGTATAAAAGCAAGTTCATCTACGACACGTGGACTGAGTACGGGCCTGCAGGAACTGTCTATGACTGTTCCAACAGCGGATGGTTTGATAACTATCTGTTCGAACAATGGTTTTTCAAAATTGCTCTGAAACATTTCAAGGATGTTGACCCAAAAGTTGGGGAAACTGTCCCCAAGTTGCTTATCGGAGATAATTTGGCCAGTCACTCTCAATTTCAGTGATCGAAGCTTGTCGAAATCACAACATCCGGTTTGTGTTCCTGCCTCCTAACAGCACACACATTTGCCAGCCTCTAAGGACTGTTCATTTTATAAAGTGGACACCTTGTGCATGCTGTATCTTTTTAATTTATCAATGAAATTTCAATCGGTTTTTTGCACATCGTTCGACTAGTATTGTACAATGTTGTGAAAATAAAAATTCTCTTAAATAATTAAATTTCACACGAATATTGAAAAACGATTGAATTGGTCGATTTTTGGAGGTTATCAATATCAATGATCGTTAGAAAATAGCTGGAAAATTCGACAATTTATATTTTTTATTTTCAAAAAAGGCTTGTTCTCCGAAAGCATCATCAATCAGAAGTCTGATGGAAAAAATCAAGTTATTTTTGAAACAACAATTTTACAGATATAATAAAATCATTTTTCCCCTATATTTTTTAGAGAAAAATATTTTAAATTTAAAAGGAATTGATATGAGTAGAATTTTTTGGTTAAAAGTAAGTCCTGGGGGAAGTGCTAATATAGTATTAATATGAAAAATAACTTACGCCGTCATAGAGTTACTTATTAGTCCCCACGTCACATTTAAAGCACAATAGAAACACAAATGCTTTATTCTTAGAAGATCTTTCAAAGTACATCGACAATCATCAAAATTGGCAACACTGCTGTAATAAAATGGATTTTATTTTCCACATATTATTTTCATAATATGTTGTTCTGAGATTACCAATTGAAATATTCGGAGAAAACCGATTACAATTTGCTGTAGATCGATTAATAAGCGTACATGATTTTAAAAGTATTAGACTTTTTAGTAAACCTACCATAAACAGTAAAATTTATACTAAAAACTGTGGTTTAAACCCACGATTTAGCTCTCGTTTATACAAATATAGTTTATTTAGTAATCCAAACTAGTTTTGAACACGCTTATTATTTTTCTCTTTTGCTGGGAGTGAAAGGATCAGCAAATCTGGCCATAAATGGGTAAATCACTAAAGTTACCTAATGTCAGCGAATTGTGGAATATAATTGATTTTTTTAAAGCTATACCTTTAGTAGAATAGTAAAGGATACAAACATACAATGTGTTCAAAAAAATTAGAATTTTTGTTTTGCGAAAAATCATGTTAAACTTTGACGAACAGCTTATCTTAGCAGTTTTTGGAAAAACTATATAGCTCTTCAACCAAAAGCATTTTCTAAGATCTTATATTTTCATAGCATTGTAGAATAATAGTTGAACGATGCACAGAAAACCGATTACGATTTTATAAACAAATAAAAAAGTTATAGCATAAACAAAGTGTCCACTTTATAAAATGAACAGTCCTTAGATGTTGCATATTTTCGGCCGCCTAAGATCAAATGGAAGGAAGTGTTGGTTGAATACAAGACTAAACATAAGGGAACGGTTCCGAAATTCGTATTCCCAGGACTCCTTAAAAAAGCACTCGATAGAATGGACAAGGCCAGCGACAATTTGCGGACAGGATTTAGAGCATCAGGTATTTATCCGTTGAATCGTTTTAAAGTCCTTAAGAAGCTGCCATCGACTGAGAGCGAGGCATGTAAGAACGCAGACGAGTCGTGGTCAGCTGCTTTCGTCGATGTTTTAAAAGAAGCTCGATTTGGAAATGAGTCAGTCACCCAAAAACGCAAGAAAAGGATCCAAGTTGAACCTGGCCAGACCGTTAAGGTTGAGGATATTCCTTCATCAACGAAAAAGCAGTCCAGCAACGAAGATAAAAGACCATTTACTGGCAATGCAAGCAAGGAGGATCCTTTTTTGATTCAAAAAAAAAAATGAACATCCACGGGCTGGAAATAAACGAAAGAAGGCGGGAAATGGAAAATCTAACAAGGATCGTATGAAGACAGATAACGCTAACGTTACTGCAGCAGGAAATAAGAAACTGGTGACAGCAGCCCTAAAACGCCCAACCAAGAAACCCAGGATCTGAATGGTTCAGCCTTGACACGTACTATAATTGGAAATATTCTTATCCCTTTTATTTGAAAAAAAAAAAAAAAAATGAATTCGTTTGTTTTTGTTTATATTATTATTATTCATTGATTGATATGCTGATCCCTGGGATTTTTTGCTAGAAGATTTCAATGTTAGTATGGTACATAATTTCTTTAAAATATATTCCCTCTCCTCTTTGTGTAATAGAACTGTATCATATTCTTGGAATTGATTCACTTCGGAAGGGGGTTTTCCAAAAACTACTGAGCTCATATCTGTCTACAATTTGCATCGTATTGAAGTGGTTCTTATTACAAAGTTTCAATAGAGAGAAATCGTCCATGCCAAAATGAATCGTGAACTGACCAAGTAGTTATTTACCACACTTTGTGCGTGGAAGGACTGAGCTTATTTTAAGTTACGATAGGGGCTGTCCATTAATTACGTAAAGGATTATGGGGAAGGGGAGGTTGAGATACATGCCTCACAAATTATTTCTAATTTTCAAACAAATAATCTTCTATGTGGGGAGGTGGGGTTGGACAACCGTCGAAATGGCCTTACGTAATTAAAGGACGGCCCCTAATATATGTATGAAACCGTATTTATGGTAATTTTTCATTTTCTAATCGTATTGAAAACAATTTTCAATAGAAATAATAAAGAACTGCAATCGAAAGGCATTTTCTCGTATTGTTGCATGTTACCCCATATGTGGGGTAACTTGCAGAACGTATGTTTTTGAATAATTCTGAGTAAACAAAATACGATATATGAAAAAACAGTGTCCCACAGTTTTTAACTAATCGTAATTAGTGTACAACACATTTTTACTTTTCATTGAAAGCTGAAATACTATGAGAAATATTGAATTGAAATCAAAAAGTGTTGCAAGTTACCCCGTTTGACGATAATGTAAAAATTTCTGATGAAAAATTTAAACCGGGAGCTTAAAAATTCGAAAAAGGCCATGGAAAACAAAAATTAAAACTTATAATAAAAAAAATCCTTTTGATGCTGTTAAATGGTAAATTTTTTGATATTGTAATGTTAATGTTAAGTTTTCCTTGGACATTTTTTTATTCTTCATAGCTAATTTTCAAATGTTTATTTTTTATCGCGATTTTTTGAAAACAATGTATTCCTAAATGCTATTGTATAACTTTTAATTGCAAATTTATTTTCATTTATAGCTTGTTTCGAATTATTTTATTGGCTTTTATTGGTTAAATTGGTGATGGTTGTCCTCTTCCAATGGCGTGCCCTTTACGATTATATGAATCAAAATGCTACACAGTGAAATCGTTTTCAAATCAATTAAGACAAAAGTAACGATTGGCCTAAACCCAGCATATTATCTTGGGTAGACCTATCGCGTCATTATAACCGTTTGTTTCGATGCACAACTGGTTGTAAAAAAAACAGGGGCAACTTCTCTCTTTCTAATATCTAATCATGCTGCTCTCCAATGCCAAAGTCATGCAACAGACGCTAAACTAAAACAACGGACAAAGCTAAGTTGCAGGGTTGAAACACATTGCAATCTGGTAAGGTGGCTCGCAGCATGTTAAGCGTGGTGTGCGATGTATTTTCAGTTATCTATTAGAGAGATTGAGTCTCCAATAGGGTTGACGAATAAAACATCAGTCGGAATGACGTTCCCCTAAGTATAGGCTCATCGTTTTTTTGAACCGCCTTTCTATGTTACTATAGGTGTACTTGTGGATAAATTTGGCACATATGTTTTTGAAATGAGGTAGTTAGATTTATTTCACATATTGTTAAACATAGTTTTAAAATACTCCTAAAATCTTCTTTCCAGCTGAACCAAATGATCCGTAGACATTTTCAACGTCATACCAAATTTATATCGCATGTCCTCGAATCGCAGTTTTGTAGTTATTTTGAAATTTTTCAGGATGTGGATTAACATCACTTTCGTGCTGAGCATTGCGTATCGTCCTCCTATAAATAGAAAAACAGTATAAGTTTTTCATTTTTTTAAGATCACAGCCTACCCATACAATCAAAATATATGACCGAATCACTTTTTGCATTACACGAATATTATATGTACGATGTTTCACGTATTGAACGTCGCCAAAAGGTGAGTATCTAGATTTTCTTGTGAACTGTTGTGCAACTTCCGGTTGTATGGGACCTTACCTATGCAATTCCTCGCTCCAGTGCTAAATGGCATATAGGCATTCGGGTTCCGATCCCGGCATCGTTCCGGCAGGAAATGATCCGGATCGAAGGAATGCACTTCCGGGCCCCACATATCCGCTCTTCGATGTAACGCCCAAAAGCTAACGGTAAACTTGGTCCCAGCTGGAATCATTACCCCGTCCAGCTCGATATCTTTCATGTTCTCCCGAGCAATATTCGCTGCCACCGGACAGTGACGCAAAGTTTCCTTTAGGAATCGCTCCGTGTACTCCAGAAGCCTTAACGAATCAGCGGTGATTTCCATTCCATCGCTTGGAAAGTGTTCCATGATTTCGGCGTAGACGCGCTCCTGAATTTGCGGGAACATGGCCAAAAAGAGACATCCGTATGCGACCGCCAATCCTGAGGTGTCGTTTCCCTACGTATATAATTCTTTGAATGACTTGATGGGTACGAATACGCAGCTTCAAAACTTACCGCAATCATGATGACAAGGACGTTGCATAAAATTTCCTCGTCCGTAAATGATCGGCTAATATCCGATATCGACAACAGTTGATCGATGAAGATCTGGGGCTTTTTGAACTCTTCCGTCTCTGGTTCTGAGTCCAGGTCGGTTCCGTTGGTTTTGGTGTCGCGGGCAGTTTCCTTCTTTTCCTGCAGTATCTGAAACGAACCAACAAAAACTGTATTTTACCAAACTCGTAATTGTTGAATAGATCAGTATTAAGTTAGAATAGAACAATAGAACAATAGAAATAGGAGTGGGGTCCCTTGAAGAGGGAAGATCGCATAAGCGAAATAAGAGCCAGTGATGGAGAGTGGCGAACAGTTCTGCTGAACTGGAACAAAAACAAAACCAAACGCTCCCGAGCGTCAGAGCGCTGGTTTGCTCGCATCTGTCGTGCTCGCGAGTAATCCAAGCCAAAGAGATTCGTGAACGTGTTCGGAGCTGTTCAGAGTCATATTGAGCTTTTAGGAAAAAAGCTGCTTCCCCTTAGAAATTTATGGTTCCCAAGGGTTATTGACTACAAACTAGTAGTTTACTATCGATTTGATGGTTATACAATTAATTTGTCTGTCAAAACCATAATAAATCACACTTTGCTCGGTTACTCGTTCCCGAGTTTGTTCCTACTTTTTTTTGACATGTTCTTCCGAGCAGACGGGCGTGGCCTTACTCACACTTAGCCATTTCACGAATCTGTAATGTTTGTTATGCGTTGTTATACACTCGTGAGCTGCTTCGTGATGTGAACTTTTCCACCACTGATGAGAGCATGTAGCTCCATACCACAACAGCGCTCTTAAAAAGGGCACTGCAAAACGCATGAGCGTAAAGAGAGCCTATAGCGCATCACCACAGCGGGTTAAGAATAACATGAAATGTCCTGAAGATACTGGCTACACTTAATAAGTGTTTACCAAGTAATTGGAATCGCATTTGCGAAAAAACTGGACAGTTACATATCAGGTGATACGAAGTTCCATAATCGGAGTCACAACTATCACACACAAATGATTCAGCACGCTGAATTCAGCCCTGCCGTCCTGCTTAGTCGCGCTTAGTCGACGACTAAGAAGCTTTGATCAGATTTTTTTTTTTGAATTTTTCACCCGATAACATAAACAATAATGTGCAAACTCAACAACAATCTAACGCCCCACAAGATATCAATCAAAATTTCTAACCTGTACCTACCATCGCCCTGGAGTAATTTAAACCTATTTGCATATGATTTCATATATAACAAGGGCATATTACCGCCCTGTAGAAAATCAATCGAAATTTACGAGCTTTTTCAACGCCCTAAAGTAATTTCACCACATCAATTGAAAATTCCAGGCTTTATCAACGCCCTAGAGTACTTTGACCTTATTCCACATAGATCAAAATCGAAAACTCCAAGCAGTATCAACGCCCTGGAGTAATTTGTCCCATGTAGATCCGTAGCATCCTAACGCCCTGTATGACATCAATTAACAATTCAAGCTTTAACAACGCCTTGGATTAACTTGACCTCATCTTATGTAGACCAAGTGCATCTTTACGCCCCACATTACTTGAATGTTCCAAGCATTATCAACGCCCTGGAGTAATTTGGACTTATGCCATGTAAATCAGTTGCATCTTAACGCCCTGAGGGACAAATGCCAAGATGTATAAATGCCCTTGACTAATTTGAGCTTGTCTTACGTAGATCAGGTGCACCTCAATGCCCTGCATCGATTGAAAACTCCAATCTGTACTGACGCCCTAGAGTAATTTGAAATTGTCTTATATAGATCTGCTGCATCTTACGACCCTGTAGGACATTATTTGAAAATTTCAAGCTGCATAAACGCCCTGGATTAATTTGACTTCATCCCATGTAAATCAAGTGCATCTTGACACCCTGTATGACATCAATAGAAGCTTTATCAACGCCCTGGAGTAATTTGACCTAAATCCCAACCTTAATCCCATATCGATCAAATACATCTCAATGCCCTGTACCGTGAATGGTAGCACCGTGCATTTAAGAAAAATCTGGACTTCAAAAAATTGTATAACTTTTCCAAACAATTTAAAGTGTACTAGAATACCACTACGAAGCGTACATTTGTACCATAATTCAGGGAAAAATCTAAAACTAGGGATGCATAACAAAAAAATACTCATAAATTATGTTTACAAATATCATGTTAAGGTCGACTCGTACCGTTCTATGTCACTATTTACCGTGCACCATTAACCGTGCGTATAGTTTTCGTCATGATTTAATTTTGTATCTTGAAGAAACGTTGTTTGTTTTGTTTGCTACTTCATTTTATCGGTTTTGTATTATTTTGCTAACAAAACAATAATTTGTACAATTTTCATGAATATTCTGTAGGAATCTGTATATGTGCACTGTGAATGGAGGCCGCACGGTGACTGGTGACGTAACGGTAGGACAACAATTGAAAATTCAAGCTTTACCAGCGCCCTGGAGTAATGTGACCTCATTTTGCGTAGACCAAGTGCATCTTTACGCCCTGTAGGACCAGAGTTGTTAACGTTAATCAACGATTAACGCCGTTTCGTTATTTCGTTGACGTTAACCTGTAACGATTAACGAAGCTTGCGTTGATTGCGTTGAAAAACAATTTAACGATAACGTTAACGTACAGCGTTGATTCAACGTCAACGACTTCGTTATTTTTAACGTTAATTCGAATGATTTATAAATAAGTAAATGTAGAAACCCAGAAAATGATGCAGTTTAGATAATAATAAATAACGAGTGAACATTTTATTACTAACATAAAAACAAGATAATTACGAATTGTGTGGACAGTTTCAACTTAGACACTACTGAAACATGCCATGCTCAGAAACGATTATTTAGAAGAAAAAAAAGGTTGATCTCATTGCAGGTTTTTTGGAAAGTTAACTGTTTTTCTCTTAGTCGGATATGGTGAAAAATGCCGTTTATATTAGACCTCCACAATATCGGAAGTGAGAAAATCCGCTCTACGACCATTGACACTTTCGATTGCAATGAGAACTTTTGTCTGCTATGGTATGTTAGGGTATTATGGCAACTTGTATTTAGAAATGAGAAGTCGGGTCATCCTGGGGGTGGTCACTCAGAAACATTTGGTTGCTGGATGGGTAAAGAAAGGACGCCGTGTGCTGGCTGGAGGTAAAGGAAGCCGCTCTTTGGTGACGGTTTTAGCTAATTGTTGTGGGTTGCTGGAACGGCGAGAGGTTATAGGACGAATACAATATTGCTAGAAAAATGTATAAAATATATGTATAAAAATGTATGGTAAATTCAACCGGTTCCGCTTTCCGTTGCCGTTCCGCTGTCATTACGTTTGGGCCTTAAAAATTAATCATTTTTTTAAATCTGTATCAACGCCCTGAAGTGATTATACCTTGTTTCACGTAGATAAGCTGCAACTTAACGCCCTGCAGGAAACCAATTAAATTTTTATTGCTTTATGACGGGGGTGACCCATTTCGCATAAAGACGTTTCTCATAAGGATATTTCGTAAACGGACGTTTGGCATAATGGACGTTTCGCATAATGTAGTTCCATACAAGAAAAGTTAGCATTGTGAAGAAGACATATAATTCTCATTATGTCAAACGTCCTTATGCGAATTGTCCTTATGCGAAACGTCTTTATGCGAAATGTCTCACCCCTCTTTATGACCTTAACTAATGTATATCGAGTGAAGAGTAGTATTTGATTCTTTCCGTTTAATATGTTGTTTATAATATCTATATTTTGTCTTTACTATTTATCAAACGATTGTGCTACTTTTCCTTTAATGTCGTTTCCCTAACCCTTTTCCTCGAATGTCATTTTTCCGAATGATTTGTCTTTTCGAGAAGTGATGCAGTTCATGGAGGTGCAAGAATAGTTCTCATTGTTAGGGTGCGTACCAGATGATTGGTCCGTTCACTACCCTGAAATGTGGGAAGTTGTGAAACGGGATGAGGATGTGAGAACAGACACTCAAGAGAGATCCTTCGATAAAAGCACGTGATTATTAAGAAGCCCAAGACCACCCTCGAAGTTTGATGAAATATGGTATAGTTTAAAGCTGAAAAAAAACTTCAACCTATATGTTCTTATGTTGACCAATAATTTTCATGTGATAGTGATAAATTTCATAACCACCACCATGAGCAGCATTTTTTGTGTTTTTAAATTTGATAATTTAGTTTGAAAACCATCTTTAATTAATACTTGGCAATTCCAAGATTCACTAATATATCTAACGTAAAACTACAAAAGATAAAACCATTGTGAAATACATTGAAATCCAGAGAAATTGTTGACTTTTTTCCATATTGTTATCACCTCAACAGCGATATTTTATTTGTAATTTAAGCCATATTTTTAGCTGAAAACCGAACACCTCTTCTTTATGTTAAAAAAATAGTTCAAACGTTCTAGATGTTCTGCTTTTGGAAAGCTCAAGAAAATCTTAGTAAAATTATTTGATTCATTTTTTTTAAAGAAAAAAATATCATATATTTCTCTAAGTATGCTTCATATATTACTTTACGTACAAACATAATCAAACATTTGAAACTTCGAATCTTAGGTATTAATTTGTTTATGTTAGACTTTAAAACTTTTCTTCGCATTCTAGTCAAGTTTACATTTTTTTCTGATCGGACATGACTAAGAATACGCATAATATTTCGTTAAGAAAGTTTCCGAGTTATGGTTGAGTAATAATCGCTGAAACGCGGTTACCATCGGCATATATAATTAGAATTACAGTTTGCGTCGTATTTTGCTTGAATTTTATAAACTAGAGGAGAAGCATTTCTGTTGGCTTAAATTGATGTACCATAGCTTGACAGTTGGCAAAAAGCTCAGTTATTGATAAACTCTGTATTTCTTCTCATATTTTCTTCTCATATTGTACCGGGGGGCGTTACACCCGTCGAAGCTGCGGCAGAAATACCCACAGGGATGCTGAAAATCTGACGGACAGCTTGTCATCTTTTTGCTCTGATGAAGTAGGTACCGAAGTACAAAAGAAAACAACACGATGAGATTGTTTCCGAAAATCATGTAGTGTGACCGATGAGAGAAATGGTAACAAGTTTAATCGTCAGCCTATGAGTTTAGGAGTTTATACTCGAATTATTTCCCTGCGCTAATACGTAATTTGTGTGTTGCGATTGAGCTTCAATTATATCGTGAGTCAAATGTTAAAAATAATACACAAAAATTAAATTACACTAAATTATACTCATACAAACATTTTAGGTTAGCTTCCATGCATTCCATACTCTTAAACTAAATGAATTAAACCTAAATTTCTTCAATTTGAATTGAATTCTACAATTACAAACTGTGAGTAAACTTATGACTATGTTTTTTGACTTATGACTAAGAAAATTGTACTTAAAACAGTTAGATCGACTAGAGACAAATATCACAGGACGGTTGTAATGACGTAAGAGTACTTGACTAGGAGTCACAGATTTGTAAGTATTTGACACCTTCGAACCCAGAACCATAAGCAATAACAATTGTATAATACTTTTAGCTTTAAAGCTCTATCATGAATAAAATGAACTGCTACGAGAGCCGTGATTTCTTGATCTACGTTATGACCCGTGCCTACATCCTTTAAAGAAATCTACTCGGCGCGAGGCTGGATCTGTAGAATCGACAGACTTGTGGACATTAAGGACGAATCCATGACGCCCCCAATTACGCGAGCAGCGGCGAAGGCCAATGCAGAGAACCCTCAGCGCACTTGCCAGGTGTGCAAACAATCCATTCACGCAGCAAACATGATAGCTTGCGATCGGTGCAATCGTTGGTGTCATCGTGCGTGTGTGGGGCTGGCTGAGAGTCTCGGTGGTAAGTGGACGTGTAAAGATTGTATTCCCACGGTGTCCATAAGTGGTACTTCGGTGTCTGGGAGATCCAGTAACTCTTCGCGGTCGACGCTGTTTCAACTTCGACTCATGCGGTTGGAGGAAGAAAAGAAGGCACAGGAGGAGGCCCTGGCTGAGAAAGCTGCCCTTGAAAAGAAATATCGCGACGAAAAATACGCTCTACTGTTGGCTGAGGCGGAGGCCAACGGAGCAGAAAGTCATAGGAGTCGTCGAAGTCATCGTAGTCGAGCAAGTCAACACGATCAAGTTCGGGAATGGATTCAGAGAGTAGATGAAGCTGCCGGGGGATTTTCGATTCTCGAAAATGTCGAGGAAATATTCCCGCCGATTCCACTCGCCAGTGCGATGGGTGCTCCAAGAGGAATGGTGACGAAATACACCGGAACAGTGCCAAAAATCCCATCTTCAACGACGAACGAGGCAACGAACGCTGGAGATAAGTTTTCTTCATCGAAACCTACGACTGAATGGGCGGTTGGCAACGTTGCTAATGTAGGTGTAGGTTCTATTGCTGGTATAAAGGACCCGATCACTGCATCCACTCCGATTCGAGCGGTTGACATGGTTCAACAGCAAACTTTACCCAGCTCGCGATGTACACAAACGTTCGTACAGCCGTTGCGAACGGAGCCAGTGTACGCACAGTCGGTGATTACCCCTGTACCGTCCCTGCAGGCCGCCCCTGGAAGATCGAAATTAGTACCACGACCGGCTCTACCTACCTTTCTTTTCCAGCAACCTCTATCAATGCCAACTGATCGAGAGAGAGTATCTCTTCCACCAATAAGTGAGTCACCGGTGTCACAGTTGATCCCCATGCAGGCTGCTGCAGAAACGAATATCGAAACGTCTCGCTCGCGTTCAGCACAGCCACAACCACTAGCTCAGCGAACTATAGTGTCGTCGTCTCCACCACAACCATCCCATATGTTGCAGTCGCCGTTGGAACATTCAAGCAGTCCGGCTGAACAGAGATCGATGGTCCAACCAACGATGATATCGTCGTTCGATCAGTTGTCTCAGTTTCCACACACCCATGCATTCCAGAAATTGGGTCTGTATAATGAAACAGAGAAACGATCGAATCCTCCATCTGTATTTCGCTCATCATATACCCCGCAACCACCGCACCCACTCGTTTCGGAGGTCTTAGTGCGTGATATACCGGAACACCACCAGTTTACACAGTCGTCGTCACATGCATCGCTACAGCAACAGCCTGGGCCAAACGTTAGGCATCTGCAGCAATTGCAAAACCAACAGGCAATGTGGGGGCAATTCCAACAGCAATTGTCTGCCAGGCAGGTGGTGCCTAAGGAACTTCCTGTATTCTCAGGAAATCCCGAGGAATGGCCTCTTTTTATAAGCAGCTTTCGCAACTCAACTGCCATGTGTGGCTACTCACAAGCGGAAAATTTGATGCGATTGCAGCGTTGCCTCAAAGGCAAAGCACTGGAAGCAGTCAGGAGTAACCTGATGCTACCTTCATCGGTGCCGAAAATTATGGATACGCTAGAAACGTTATTCGGTAGCCCAGAGCGACTAGTACAGTCGCTGCTTAATAAAGTGCGAAGTGTTCCCACGCCGAAGCCGGAAAGGCTCGAAATGCTGGTGAATTTCGGGCTCGTTGTCCAAAATCTTGTTGGGCATCTCAAGGCCGCCAACCAACAAGCCCACTTGACTAATCCCACTATGCTGCAAGAGTTAGTGGATAAATTGCCACCACACCTCCGGCTAGATTGGGCTTTGTATAAAAAAGCGGCTGGACATGTGGATTTGGGTACATTCTGCGACTACATGAGTGCCATTACGTCGGCGGCGAGTGACGTAGCGCATTTCAGCGACTTCGAAGGACCTCGAATAGGCGGAAATGAAAGGCCAAAGAAGGAAAAGGCGTTCATCAATGCTCACGTGACTTCCGAGCCCAAGAAGTTAGAGCAGCAGGGAAAGAAGGTTGAAAACAAAGACAGGCCGTGCTATATTTGCCAAAGCGTAAAGCACAGAATCAAGGACTGCAACAAATTCAAGTCCTTGCCACTCGGCGAGCGTCTGAAAGCGGTAGAGACACACCAACTGTGTGCGATCTGTCTGGTGCCTCACGGACGGTGGTCTTGCAAGTCCACACGGACCTGTGGAATCGGGAACTGTGACAAGAGGCATCATCCGTCACTGCATCCCAGCCCACCGACTACTACCAAATCAACTTCTTCTGATAACTCCGGGGCACCGTCAAAATCCGATGTCATCGTTAATCTGCACGACCGAATCCAGAAAGCTACGATTTTCCGTATAATCCCAGTGATTTTGTACGGCAAGCAGGGAAGAGTATCTACCTTTGCCTTTCTTGACGAAGGGTCTTCGTCGACACTGATTGACGCCGAAATTGCTGCACTATTGAATCTTGAAGGAGAATCTCAGTCACTGTCGCTGACATGGACAGCGAATGTTTCTCGACACGAATCGAATTCTCGGTTGGTCAATCTGATGATCTCTGGGGAAGAAAGCAACCGAATTTTCCCGTTGACGGCTGTGAGTACCGTGAGCAGTTTAGATCTTCCTATACAGACGGTGGACTATGATGAATTGTCCAAGCGATACCCGTATTTAGCTGGTCTACCTGTGAAGAGCTACAAAGAAGCCGTTCCGAGAATCCTGATTGGACTGGACAATTTGAAACTCGCGGTACCTCTCAAGGTTCGTGAAGGCCGACTGAATGGGCTGGTAGCAGCCAAAACAAGACTGGGATGGGCTGTTTTCGGAAGCATCGATAGCTCAACAGGAAATGTGAGTTCCTCGGCAGTATTGCACATCAACAAGAGCGTGGAGGATAGTAACATGCACGAGCTTGTCAAAAGTTACTTTGCGACGGAAAATCTTGGCGTTTCTGCAACACGTGAACTGGAATCCGAAGAAGATCGACGAGCGAAAGAAATTTTGCAACAAACGACTGTGAAGCGGAGTGACGGCCACTATGAGACAGGACTGTTGTGGCGGTACGATTTGGTGGAACTACCATCAAGCTACGGTATGGCGGAACATCGTTTGATTTGTCTTGAACGGAAGCTAAGCAAACACGCCACATTGCGCGAGAGTTTGGACAAACAAATTGCCGAGTACCAGGCCAAAGGCTATGCTCATAGGATAACGTCGCAGGAGCTCGAAGAAAGTGATCCACATCGAACCTGGTACCTCCCTCTTGGCGTCGTAACAAATCCGCGCAAACCTGGAAAAGTGCGCATCATCTGGGACGCGGCTGCCAAGGCGAACGGAGTTTCGCTCAATGACATGCTGTTAAAGGGCCCGGACCTTCTTACATCGTTGCCAGCAGTATTGTGTCGCTTTCGACAGCGGCAGGTGGCGATCGCAGGAGACATCCGTGAAATGTACCATCAGCTGAAGATTAGGAAAGAAGATCGTCAGGTACAACGTTTTCTCTACAGGAACGACCCGTCTAAAAAGCCGGATATATTTGTGATGGACGTGGCCATCTTTGGATCCACATGTTCGCCTTGTTCGGCAAATTTCGTAAAAAATACGAACGCGATGGAGTGGCAAGAAGAACTACCAGAAGCAACAGCAGCAGTAATAGAAAATCACTATGTTGATGACTATTTGGACAGTCGAGATACGGAAGAAGAATTGGCAATATTGGCGTCTGATGTACGGAAGATTCAGCAGAATGCAGGCTTTGAGCTACGTAACTGGCGTTCAAACACGCTGAAGGTGCTGCAGATAATCGGAGAAAGCGCAACAGAAACGAAGAAGGAGTTCAACGCTGACAAAGCAACTCAAGTGGAGCGTGTTCTTGGCATGGCCTGGGTACCGGAGAAAGATTTCTTCATGTACTCCGTCAAGTTACCGGACAATCAGGAACAGGCAGGACCATCAAAGTTCACTGCAACGAAGAGAAGCGTCCTGAGGTTCGTGATGAGCGTTTTTGACCCGCTCGGGTTGATAGCGCATTTACTGGTGCACGGTAAGATGATCATACAAGACCTGTGGAGGGCTCAAGTGGGTTGGGATGATACGATTCCAGCGAACATTTTCGAGAACTGGGAACGATGGATCAAGCAGCTTTCCAATCTGAGTGAAATACGTATTCCACGTTGTTATTTTCCCGGATATGATCAGGACAGCTTCAGATCATTGCAACTGCACATATTTGTAGACGCAAGTGAGTTTGCATTCGCTTGTGTTGGCTATTTCCGAATAATTGATCGTGGTCAACCACGTTGTGCATTGATAGCCTCAAAGGCCAAAGTGGCTCCACTGAAGCCGCTGTCAGTCCCTAGATTAGAGCTACAAGCGGCCGTTATCGGGAGCCGATTAGCGAAATCCATCGCCGAGAACCACACCCTTCTTGTAAGTCGCAGATTCTTTTGGAGCGATTCTAAAACTGTCCTTTCCTGGATCGCCTCAGACGCTAGAAAGTACAAACAGTATGTAGCAGTACGAATTGGTGAGATTCTGGAAGATACGCAGCCTGAGGAGTGGCACTGGATACCCACCAAACTCAATGTCGCGGACGAGGCCACGAAATGGGGAAAAGGTCCCTCCTGCCAATCGGACAACCGGTGGTTCACAGGACCAAATTTCCTTTTGTTGTCAGAGAATGAGTGGCCCCAGCAGCAGGAACCTACAGTGAGCACCATCGAAGAAATACGAACTGTGCACGTGCATCGAGTGAAGTTTCGGGACCCATGCGTCGAGCCGCATCGGTTCTCCAAGTGGGAACGAATGCTCAGAAGTACGGCATACGCCTTTTCGTTCATGGATCGCTATTTGATCTTCGGCAAACGAGCGGATAAACAAGTGCTGAAGCAGGAGGATCTGGTTCGCGCAGAGAGGGCTCTGTGGCGAATCGCTCAGACGGATTCATACTCCGAGGAGATTTTCATTCTACAGAAAATCAAAAGTGCAGAAGGAAATCCGGCATTGAAACTTGATAGAAGCAGTCCAATCAGGCAACTATCACCATTCATAGACGACTTTGGCGTTCTTCGTATAGCAGGTCGAACAGAAGCTTCCCCGTTGGCTGCATATGATGCGAAATTCCCAGTGATCCTGCCGAAAGATCATCGTGTCACCGAGCTTCTAGTTGACTGGTATCACAGACGGTTTGGGCATCAGTGCAATGAGACTGTAGTTAACGAAATCCGTCAACGGTATCACATTTCAACTCTTCGGACGGTGGTGCGACAAGTAGCAAAACGGTGTCAATGGTGCATCGTGTACAAGGCGCGTCCTGAAGTGCCTAGGATGGCGCCTCTACCGGAAGCACGTGTAACCCCGTTTGTCCGACCATTTTCGCTGGTTGGAATCGATTATTTCGGCCCGTATTTGATAAAGATCGGGCGTAGTCAAGTGAAGCGTTGGGTAGCGCTCTTTACTTGCTTGGTCGTCAGAGCGGTTCATTTGGAAGTTGTCGCATCTCTTTCAGCGGAATCCTGTAAATTCGCTCTGCGCCGATTCATCGCGCGCCGAGGTGCCCCAACACAAATTTACTCCGATCACGGAACGAATTTTGTAGGGGCTAGCAGAGAGCTGGCTGCTCAAATTGCTACAATGAATCGAGAATTGTCGGAGAGCTTCACCGACACCAAAACTCGTTGGTTCTTCATCCCACCATCCTCCCCGCACATGGGAGGTGCGTGGGAAAGAATGGTAAGATCTGTGAAAGCAGCTTTGGAGGCAGTTAACTGCTCTCGCACGCCAACAGAAGAAATTTTCCAAACCATTCTGTGTGACGCAGAGTCAATGGTCAACTCCAGACCGTTGACGTATATGCCGCTGGAAACGTCGGATCAGGAGGCCTTGACTCCGAATCATTTTATCCTGCTTAGTTCCAGGGGGGTCAAACAACCGGAGAAACTACCAGCCACGGAGGGTGAAGGACTACGAAATGGCTGGAACTTGTGCCGATATATTCTGGATCAGTTTTGGGTGAGATGGATCCGAGAATATCTTCCCGTCTTGACTCGGAGAACCAAATGGCACGACGAGGTGAAACCCATTCAAGAAGGAGATGTTGTGTTCATCGTGGGGGAGACAACGAGGAATCGATGGCCTCGGGGTAAGGTGATTAACGTCATTCAAGGAAAAGATGGTCGAATACGGCAAGCGGATGTTCAGACTGGAGTTGGTGTTCTACGTCGTCCTGTGGCGAAACTCGCCGTGGTCAATGTTCTTCCGGTAAGTAATCCTGCTGGACCTGAGCAGAATTACGGAGAGGGGGATGTACCGGGGGGCGTTACACCCGTCGAAGCTGCGGCAGAAATACCCACAGGGATGCTGAAAATCTGACGGACAGCTTGTCATCTTTTTGCTCTGATGAAGTAGGTACCGAAGTACAAAAGAAAACAACACGATGAGATTGTTTCCGAAAATCATGTAGTGTGACCGATGAGAGAAATGGTAACAAGTTTAATCGTCAGCCTATGAGTTTAGGAGTTTATACTCGAATTATTTCCCTGCGCTAATACGTAATTTGTGTGTTGCGATTGAGCTTCAATTATATCGTGAGTCAAATGTTAAAAATAATACACAAAAATTAAATTACACTAAATTATACTCATACAAACATTTTAGGTTAGCTTCCATGCATTCCATACTCTTAAACTAAATGAATTAAACCTAAATTTCTTCAATTTGAATTGAATTCTACAATTACAAACTGTGAGTAAACTTATGACTATGTTTTTTGACTTATGACTAAGAAAATTGTACTTAAAACAGTTAGATCGACTAGAGACAAATATCACAGGACGGTTGTAATGACGTAAGAGTACTTGACTAGGAGTCACAGATTTGTAAGTATTTGACACCTTCGAACCCAGAACCATAAGCAATAACAATTGTATAATACTTTTAGCTTTAAAGCTCTATCATGAATAAAATGAACTGCTACGAGAGCCGTGATTTCTTGATCTACGTTATGACCCGTGCCTACACATATATTCCCAGAAACACAAACAATCTTAGGGGCATCGCACGGAGGAAAGCTGTAGTCTAATTTAAAATAATTTTGACGACCATTTTGAATTTGGTCCCGTCTTGAATTTTATCAGGAAAACGTGATTCACCGTTAGCGCTTCGTTTTGAATTCTGAGATCAGCATCAAAAAGTATAGAAAAACTGTACAATAGTATTTACCGAATGAACGATTTTCTTATTAAATGAAAACATCATAGTTTGTACAATGCCATTTTGTTCTTAGTCAATTTATCAATAAAAAAAATGCAATATCAAATAATAAAACAATCATACAATTCAGTTGTATTGTCAAAATTATGCTTTTGACTTTTGAAGAGCTTCATACCGGCAGTATAAATTATCAGATACATAAATTGTCGTTACTCGAAAACCGTTTAATCAATTTGCTTAAATTTTTCACAATTGTGTTTAAAAAGCGGAATGCAGTAACAATATATTGTTTTAAAAGCGAAATATTGAACATGATGATGTTTTTTTTAATTTGAGGGAGACTCAAACACGGTTCTATTTGGTTTTAAGATTGGCACTAGATGATTCCTTTTACACTGAAAGATAGGTTCTACGAGACTGAGTTTATTTCATGGATTAAGATTTCTATTTCAAGGGCACATCGTAATATTATTAGTTGTATGACTCTAGGAAATAGTTACATAGCATATACAGTAGGTATTGTTAAGGTAAATTCAATTAATACTGGGACAAAGTAACATTCACTTTTTACATCAGCAAATTTTTCAACTAAATAAGGTTTAAGCCCATGTACACTCCCGTGCAAAAGTTTGGGTTCACCCCCTAAAAAACATACAAAAGTGTTCTGTCCATATTTCTGTATGTATCTCGTATGTATTTTTCCAAAAACATTCTTTGATTTTTTTATACTAAATTTTTACTTAAAGTTGTAACATTTTTCAAAAAACACACTGAACAATCATATTTAATTTCCTCAGCTTTGGATCGACCAGAATGTTGAGTCAAAGTGTCATTAGAATCGTAATCTTATATTCTTTGAAGAGACCCCACGAAATTTCGGGGGGAAAATCTGGAAAGTATTCAAAATCCATGAAACAGTCAGTCGTGCAAAAGTTTGGGTTCACCGCACATCATTTTTGTCAATATCTCTGTCATTTTTCAACCGATTTTAATAGTTTAAAGCCTTTTTGAGCGCAAATAATGGCGCGTGCATGATTTAAGTAAGTTCAGATAGCGTTAGCATTAACGTTAGCGTAGTTACGGTAAACTTCGTAGATTGGATACTAGCAACATTCATGTCTCTTTTTAATAATCTCATCCTGACTACTTTCAAGAACAAGGCAGGGGAGTATACCTTGTTCAAATCATAAACAAGAATACTAAAAGCATGAATATCGCTATTCCCGGC
The DNA here is from genome assembly GCF_002204515.2 of Aedes aegypti. Taxonomy (NCBI): domain Eukaryota; kingdom Metazoa; phylum Arthropoda; class Insecta; order Diptera; family Culicidae; genus Aedes; species Aedes aegypti. Next base: position 112,597,830 of record NC_035109.1, read on the forward strand.
CACGCCCATCTTTACCGTAACTTGGGATAGGGGAAGGAAATGTTGATGTAGCACTTACTTAATGAGAGGCCACCGACTCAGCGACACCCTCATAAGTGCTACGGAGTTGGAGGTTGGGGAAGGTATATTGTCAGGATTCGCCTAGAAAGCTGGCGATAGACCATAAATATTTGTTGTTTAAGCGTTTTCAAATTAATCTTTTGAATGCCGGCAATCAAAAGAGAAAACAATAGCTTATTTATAGTATAAATAGTATTTCGCGAAATGCTTGTGGATTGTGCAGTAATATTTTTGCTCAATAACCAGTAAAAAGCAAAACCGATCCCTCCAGGGTCATCGGATTGTATAAAATAACGATACGCGTAAAAAAAAAATCACGCCTATTGAAAAACTGTACTGTGCCCATTGAAAAACTGTACTGGGTGGTACTGTATTTTTAGATAATCGAAAAACGAAAGGAAGCGCGTTCGAACTAAACACCCTAGGATAACACAGTCGGTTTTTCTGCTCAAAATTATACGAAAAGCAGAATCGATCCCTCCAGGGTCATCGAACGGTTAAAAAGCATCCACAACCGATTGTTAGTTGCGTAACACCCGCCCGGACAGAATGCGCAATCTGAACATAATTGTCAAACTCCGAAAATAACATTTTCCGTTCAAGAAACGATCAGAAGTTCCACGACGCGGACAAAAACGATCCGGAAGGCTCACAAAAGAAAAAGTATCATACTGGAACAAACTCACCGGATTGATTCTCTAAATTTATGTGCTGCCTGTCACTTCCGGATGGTTCGGTGAACTTAGGGCAGCCAAAAACCAACAGTACTGAGGACACAAATCAAACAAATCATTTTTTTCAGCCAAATCTATCGGACGACGCAAAACCGAACTGTCCTGCTTGGGCTTCATGAAGCACTACCCAGCAAGACGCTCCAAAACAGAAAAAAAAAACAAAAATAAATCTCCAGCGACGAAAACACGCGCGAAACCGTGAGCCAAATCTATCGGACGACGCAAAACCGAACTCCATGATTTAAGTAAGTTCAGATGTACCCAAACTTTTGCACGATACACCATACTGAGGTGTGAATCAAAACTTTTGCACGATGAGGCAGACAATTAATCGTTCCATAAAAATATATAAAATTTCCATAAAAAATGCAAAATTTGCCAGTAAAGAAACAAGGGTTAAATCAACAGAAAAGTTAAAAATTTACATAAAAAAATAAAGAAATCCATAGAAAAAACGAAATTTTCCATAAATAAAAAAATTTTGAGCAATAATTTCAAAAGTGCAATAATTAGCTCCAATTGTGAAAACAATGCTTCAGTTTGACTGAAAATTTATGAAATCCATTACACACATTATTACTCATTATTGGAAAATTACAGTTAAACCTCCATGAGTCGATGTTCCATTACTCGATATCGACTCATGGAACCATATTAAAAATCAAATTTCATGGCTACTATGATGGTCCCCTCAAACGGCTTTCGATAGCAATGCTGATCCATGACTCGATATTTCTATGAGTCGATGGTCCTTTCAATATCGACTCATGGAGGGTTGACTGTACGTAATTTTTTTGGAAAGTTTTACTTAAATATTGTAGTTTTCTACAACATTTTCACGTATTGATTGTCATTTTGAATTGCTCAGTTGGGTTTGTTTATTGCAACTTTGCATTTACTGCTATTGCTTTTTTTGATTTTTTGAATGGAAATTTTTGATTTATTGTGGGCAAATTATTATTTATTTATTGCAAATTTTGGCTTTTTTTGTGGAAAATTTATAATTATTTCTTGCTTTTTGTGAAGGTTTTTAAATGTAAAATGCGATATTTTTTAGTGAGATTATTGTCGATTCTATTGCACTTTTGAATCTATTTATTGCTCAATTTTTTTTATTTATGGAAAATTTTGTTTTTTCTATGCACTTTTTTATTTTTTTATGTAAATTTTTAACTTTTCTGTTGATTTAACCCTTGTTTCTTTACTGGCAAATTTTGCATTTTTTATGGAAATTTTATATTTTTCTATGGGACGTTAATATTTTAGCCTGCACGATGACTTGACTGACTGTTTCGTTGATTTTGAATACTTTCCAGATTTTTCCGCCAAAATTTCGTGGGGCCTCTTCAAAGAATATAAGATTACGATTCTAATGACATATTGATTTAAAATTTTGGTTGATCCAATGCTGAGGAAATTAGATATGATTTTTCAGTGTGTTTTTTGAAAAATGTCACAACTTTAAGTAAAAATTTAGTATACGAAGTTCAAAGAATGTTTTTGGAAAAATACATACGAAGTAAGAATAACTCTTTGCCTTTCGAATGCGGCTTAAAGAGTTTCAATTGGACTTGTAATCACAGAGATATGGACAGAACACTTTTGTATGTTTTTAAGGGGGTGAACCCAAACTTATGCACGGGAGTGTACTTGATCTCTTCGTTCCATATTTCAATAAAAATGGAACACATACTAAATACGTGCATATTGGTTTTCGTTCGTTAGGAATGTATATTAAAATATTTATGATATTTGCAATTTTTATATATTAAAATGTGGCTAAGAGTTTTCGGATTTCCTTCTTCTTCTTTCTGGCATTTCGTCCCCACTGGGACAGAGCCTGCTTCTCAGCTTAGTGTTTTTATGAGCACTTCCACAGTTATTAACTGAGAGCTTACTATGCCAAAGACCATTTTTGCATGCGTATATCGTGTGACAGGGACGATGATGCTTTATGCCCTGGGAAGTCGAGAAAATTTCCAACCCGAAAATTTCCTCGACCGGTGGGATTCGAACCCATGACCCTCAGCTTGGTCTTGCTGAATAGCTGCGCTTTACCGCTACGGCTATCTGGGACCCTTTCCGTTTATGATCTATATAGACTGAAATTCGAAAACCCATAGCAATATAACCTCCATCACAGTTATTCCCTATATATTAGAATATTTGTGATATTTCTTATGATACGACATCATTAACGCCTGGGAATAGAAGCGCCCTCTGGGCTATAGGAACGCCCTCCTCAAACAGGGACGACTAAGAAGCTCAAATTTTACGACGACTGGGCTGCGCTGAATATTCGCCATGTGACAGTTGAGTCGGCAGTGGCCTGTTAACGCTCTGACCAAGAGACTGCAATTCAGCTTTTTAATATTGCTTGTGCTGAGTTACCGCCCAAGAATTTATCTGAAGCTTCATCAAGCACTTTGAAATTGGAATAGCTGGCTTAGGGTCACTGAAGTCATCGCCATCAAGCACATCATTTGGAGATGACCCAATTTTGATTGGATTGTTCTCACTTCGCCCTTTTGCCACCACACAAGACATCCATATTTGACTCAGAAATTGAGCAAGTTTGGAATCTAGAACTATACCGACATACTTTACCTGATCAGTTACATTAATCTCAGTGCCAAAAAGACGTAAAGGTCGGATTCCATCGCGGTTTCGTCTTTCCGTAAAATGAACAATAGACGTTTTGTTCGGGTTAACCGAAAGACCACTTTAGCGACACAATTGGCGCACTTTGCATCAGGTCGAATAGGGTGCTTACCCGGGTAGAGGTGAATAACAAAATAATGGTAAAATAAGAGCAAATTTTGCAATCATATCTGGTTTAACCATTATTATGTTATTAATATATTACATAAATATCTAATCAATAGCAAAACATACAATCATAACAAAATTTGTCATTGGTATGTTATCCTTGAAAGTCATGTAATAACTAATCAATAACAAAATATACTATCATGGTAAAATTAGTTATTTGTGCAAAAATACTAAAAAACATTAAATATCTAAAGAATAACTAACATCGCCATCACAGTATATTATGTTATTATTTTGATATTTGAAAACTTTATTTAAATAATTCATGAGAACAAACCAACATCATATTTTGCCATAATAGCTCATTTTACTATTCGTTTGATATTCATCGAAGATTCAAAAAGCAAAAGTTTTTAGCAGGAAAGCAAAAATTTTATTTTTCTATCATGCTAAATTAAGATATTAAAGTCAAAGAACTAAAATTACCGTTATTTTAATCTACTCGTGAATAGCTTATTTAGTTATTATTTTGTTATCAATATCAAAATAATACCATATTATGTTATTTACGGTTGCCTATATTTTTGCTATTATTTTGTTATTGCAATGGCAAAATATGTTATGATTTAGTTTTTATGCCATACAAACTCAGTTATTATTTTTGTTCTTTTATCTCTTATTTCAAACAAACAAAGAACAAATTTTGCTATTCAAACATTCTATTTTAATGGTTAATTTTGCTATTCTTTTACTGTTCTCCTCTACCCGGGTATGCACATACCAACTATCAAAGCTAGATAGTCGTCGGCAAATCCATAAGTTGGAAAACCGCTATTATTGAGTTACCACTGCAAGCCAGCCGTAAAAAATCAAGCAACGAAGAATCAACGAGAGAATACGAATCGGCACAATCGGTGAAGCCCACAGCAAAGTAAAGGAAGTAGCGATTGGAAGCTCGGTACGTGGAACTGTAAATCTCTCAACTGCATCGGGAGCACACGCATACTCGTCGACGTGCTGAAGCACCGTGGATTCGGCATCGTAGCGTTGCAGGAAGTGTGTCGGAAGGCATCAATGGTGCAAACGTTTAGAGGTAACCATACCATCTACCAGAGCTGCGGCAACACACACGAGCTGGGAAAAGCTTTTATAGTGATGGGTGATATGCAGAGGCGCGTGATCGGGTGGTGGAATGAGAGAATGTGCAAGTTGAGGCTCAAAGGCCGGTTCTTCAACTTCAGCATAATAAACGTGCCCAGCCCTGACTCCTGAAGCACTGATGATGATAAAGACGCTTTCTACGCGCAGCTCGATCGCGAGTATGAAAGCTGTCCAAGCCACGACGACAAGATCATCATAGATGATTTGAACGCTCAGATTGGCCAGTAGGAGGAGTTCAGAACGACGATTGGAAAGTTCAGCGCCCACCGGTTGACGAACGAACACGGCTTACGACTAATTGATTTCGCCGCCTCCAACAATATGGCCATTCGTAGCACCTACTTCCAGCACAGCCTCCCGTATCGGTACATTTGGAGATCACCACAGCAGACAGAGTCACAAATCGACCACGTTCTGATTGATGGACGGCACTTCTCCGACATTATCGACGTCAGGACCTATCGTGGCGCTAAAATCGACTATAACCACTATCTGATGATGGTCAAACTGCGCCCAAAACTATCCGTCGTTAACAACGTACTGAACCGACGGCCGCCCCGGTATGACCTAGAGCGGCCTAAGCAACCGGATGTCGCAGCAGCATACGCACAGCACGTCGAGGCTGCATTACCGGAAGAGGGTGAGCTGGATGAAGCCCCTCTTGAGTACTGCTGGAGAACAGTGAAGGCAGCCATCAACAATGCAGCTGAGAGCAACGTCGGGTACGTGGGACGGAGTCGACGAAAGATTGGTTCGACGAAGAATGTAGGCAGATTTTGGAGGAGAAGAACGCAGCGCGGCAGTCATGCTGCAGCACGGGACCCAGCAAAACGTGGAGCGTTATAGACGGAAACGGCAACAGCAGACCCGTCTCTTTCGGGAGAAAAAAACGCCGCCTGGAGGAGACAAAGTGCGAGGAGATGGAACAGCTGTGCCGGTCTCAAGAAACGCTTCATGCCGTGAACCGAGATGTGCAGGGATAAGGATGGGAGCATTTTGACTCATGAGCGTGAGGTGATCGGAAGTTGGTAGCAGCACTTCGACGAGCACCTGAATGGAGCTGAGAGCACAGGCAATGAAGGACGGGACGGCGAAGGAAATGCCTTCGTCAGTACTGCGGAGGATAGAAACCAACCAGCCCCCACTTTGAGGGAGGTTAAGGATGCCATTCATCAGCTCAAGAACAATAAAGCTGCTGGTAAGGATGGTATCGGAGCTCATAAAGCTGGGCCATTTGTCTGCATCGGCTGATAGGCACAATCTGGGCAACAGAACAGCTATCGGAAGGCAGTGGAAGGAGGGGGAAATATGCCCCATCTACAAGAAAGGCGACAAGTAAGATTTTGAGAACTTCACACCAGCGATCACCATTCTAAATGCGGCCTACAAAGTATTATCCCAAATCATCTTCCGTCGTCTGTCACCTGTAGTGAACGAGTTCGTGGAAAATTATTAAGCCGGCTTCGTTGACGGCCGATCGCCAACGGACCAGATCTTTACTGTACGGCAAATCCTCCAAAAATGTCGTGTCCAGGTCCCAACGCATCACCTTTTCATCGATTTCAAGGCGGCATACGATAGTATCGACGGTGTAGAGCTATGGAAAATCATGGACGAGAAAAGATTTCCCGGGAAGCTCACGAGACGGATAAGAACGATGATGGAAGGTGGGCAAAATTGTGTGATGATTTCTGGCGAACACTCCAGTTCGTGTGGATTCTGTCGGAGACTACGTCAAGGTGATAGACTTTTATGCCTGTTCTTCAATATTGCGCTAGAAGATGTTATGCGGAGAGCCGGGATACTATTTTTACGAGATCCAGTCAATTTGTTTGCTTCGCGGATGATATAGATATTGTCGGCCGAACATTTGAAAAGGTGGCATACCTGTACGCTCGCCTGAAACGCGAGGCAGTAAAAGGTGGACTGGTGGTAAATGCGACCAAGACAAAGTAAATGCTGGCTGGTGGAGCCGAGCGCGACAGGGCTCGCCTAGGTAGCAGTGTTACGATAGACGGGGATACTTTCGAGGTGGTCGACGAGTTCGTCTACCTAGGATCCTTGCTGACGGCTGACAATAACGTTAGCCATGAAATACGGAGGTGCATCATCAGTGGATGTTGGGCCTACTATGGCCTCCACAAGAAGCTGCGGCCAAAACAAAAATCACACCCGCACCAATTGTACCATGTACATAACGCTTATAAGGCCGGTAGTCCTCCTCTACGGGCACGAAACGTGGACGGAGCCCCAACTCAAGTGAATCAAGTGTGCATCGATATGGCAAGTGTGGGGCAGAACCAAAGATGGAGAGATGCGGCCACGAACCGAGAATTATGGCGTGAAAGTGTTGATCCAGTATTATCTGTTTAGATGTTAACTAAATAAATAAAAATGAAGTTTTATCGTCCTTACCTTCATAGCAAAACTCCTTAATTTGTTTCGTGCAAATTGTTCCTTCCAATATGCAGGAGTCATCATGTAGATCAGATCTGAGTACAAATGGACACTCAGCATTCGTCGTGATACTAATCCAAATATTCTGCAATTAAAAGTTTCATCAAAAAACTACTGTATAACTCTATCATCATCTTACTCTTCCAGAGCACACAAAAATTCGTCCTTGCCCTCCCGTTCTAGCACATCACTTCCAAGTGTCGTCCCACAAACCATCTCCAGCGCACAGTGCGACGTATACCGGAACAGATTCACCGTTTCACCTTTTGGCAATTTCTTCAACTCCTGCACCAGTTTCTTGCTGCATTCGTCGAAAATCGGAAAGAAACTGTGCAAAATGCGAAGATTGAACGTCGGATTCAGCGCTTTCCGCTGTCCTTTCCACAGCTTATCTAGAACCATGAAACAGGCAAAAGGTAAATTCCTCACGCGTCTCAATTCAAACAAACCACACAATGCTCCCCAGACCGTCTGTAAAAATTACTCCATCGAATCTGTGCTGCTCAGTTGATTTCTATAGCTTAATTGCACTTCCTATAACTGCATTTATGTCACAATCGACATTTTTGACGATTTCGAGTCTATACTGTGAAACGCCATCAAATCATAAATACTTTCAACCAACATAATACAATCTGTGAGATTGTACCAGAAAATTCAAGAAAAATAATACCATGTTGTTTTGTCACATTGAGATTAAACATGGGCCTCACATTGTAGTAGTAAGTAGTAATCAAATTTGTTTTTTGTCTATTCACCAAACATGCAATATGAGCTGTACGGAATTTCAACTTCAAATAAGTGTTACTTACGAAGTTTTGTAATTCTACGTTTTGTCATTTTGATGAGCACAGAATTGATGGAGTTTTTTTTATCTCTTGTTATAACTCTCTAGGCAACACCGTGCCATCACATATCACTCACATTTCGCCGAGAAAATTCCCTGCTCAAACTTCACAAAGTCGTAGAAGTACGGTTTCTCCAAACAATCCGGATGGGACAGCAACTTCTGCACCAGGTCCGGATGACTAACGGCCAGAACCAGAAGTGGCCCGGTGTAGAACACAAACAGCCGGTCGAAGCGCGCAAAGCAATCGTTCATGACTTCGAATCGCTCCTCGTCGCTCATGTCCATGATCGAGTAATCAACGCCGAGAAACGACTTTATGGGTTTTGCCATCGGAAGGTTTTTGGCGAAAGCATTCTTCCGCCGGAGGCTTTCACAAATCCAAACGAATGCCAGGACAAATGTGGACACCAAAAGGTAGAGACACATTTTGGGTTTTCGGTTGTAACTTTAAAGAAATGTGACCGAGACGACTGCTAATAGGATACTAACCGCTGACATTCGATGGAGTCATAGCGGAGGCTGCCTACCATACGCTTGGGGGCTCGTTCATTTCTATCGTTGATGAAGGGATGCGTTTGTTTTGCTGGGAAAAGCGGTTTTATGTTGTATACGAATCATAGCCCTAAAAGAGAATTGGTCATAATTGGGCTGATTTGGCATTGAAAATCTGGTTATGTTAACGCAATCATAGTGGAGAAGTGTACCTGTTGACATAGGCGACCCATAAACCGGTTTTGATCTTATGTTGAAGGGTTTTATCGGAGAGCATTAATCCCACATAATTGCTCCTATTCTTGTTGCTGGCATTACTTACCAACTGGAACAGAGGCTGCCTATAAGCTCAGTGTGATATGAGTACTCTAAGTTTGTCAGGATTCCTGCAACACTGTGTTTTTTTCGCAACGACGGCGATGGATAGTAACCACGATTTTTTTTACTATGTTGCTGTTCTGTGTAACTTAATGGACTAGCACGACAAAAATAGTTGGAAAACCACATCGCTCTAGGCTTAGAAACGCTCATAAACTGTGCATCGTCAGCTCCGAGATAAAACTCGTTGATTTGGAGAAGCCTCATACAGGAAAGGTCGAACCAATAAATTTGAAGAAATCCTCGCTCAGTATTGAATTCGAAGTCACACATGGACCTGGTTTATAGCCCTTCAATTATCAACTGAGCCAATAAGGTTCAATTACCCACCAAACCCTAGAAGGGCCCTTATTATTGTTGTGGCTGCTGATGAAAACTGACTTCTCGAATGATACAGAGAGTCTAGCTTCATTATCTCAAAAATTCAAACTCAACTAATAAACGGTAAACAGTCGTATTTCGACCAGCAAACATTGGTCAATACGTCACATGACTAATGAATCGAATAGTTTGCTTTTTTAAATAAGATATAAAGGCAACTTTCCCTACCCCAAACTCTGTTAAAAGCACAGTCTCTTCAGTCTTTTGCATACTTTGATCCCTCACTTTTTTAATTTATTTAGGGTAGAAGCACCGGTTTTGGCCATATGCCAATTGTAGCCATAGTGAATTGAACAGCGTTTTACATAGCTAATCAGCATAAAACCTTTTATGTTCAGTAGATCACATTCATATGATACATTTATGAAGCTACATTCATTCACCTGTCCAAATTGATCCAAAACATAAGAAAAACAATTCATCTTCCTTATAATTTTAACTCCCATACACCAGGGCACTCTTAATTTTGCCACTCTCATAAGAAATCAATGCCAATTGGCCAATTTAGAAATCGCAGTTAAATCTCTGGCTAAAACTGGTTCTGGTGGCCTTTATTAACCAACGTAATATTATAAGCGAAAAAATGGTTTAATTCAGTTTCGTTATTTTATACACATAATATGGATTGAAAGCTTACATTTGACATATTTGTAGTAGAAATACGGCCTCCCTTATAATTTTAATTGACATTTTCTCTTAGGCTGGTCAAAACCGATTCTTTTACCTTATTAGTATTAATTTAAACATTACATTCATTTCTTATGCCTAGGTGTTGTGTGTTGGGTAACACTTTCACCCTAATTTGGTCAAACTAAGTTAAGCTATTATTTCCATTGTGGTAACAACATATGATGACATTTCATTTGCCGTAAAAGTTCAGAATTTTAACAGACGAGTGGATTTCTCCTGCATACTAGAGAAAAAAAAATGCTTTCAATTTACTTAACCTACATATATAACGCATCAATCGTGCCAATATAAGACAGGAATGCTTTTTATATAGGGTAAGTGTTCCCTTAGTTGGGGGTGTTCCTATAGTTGCGATAGTGACTTTACACTGATTTTATTACATTTACCACAGAACCGACACTGCAAATCGACGTGTTAGCTTGTTGATACGCGGAATAGTTGAAAAGAGCTTTCAAATTGCTTTAAATTTGATGAAATACCACAAAAATTGCTAAAACTTTACTTGCTTGTACCAATAGTTGCGGTAAAGTGTTCCTATAGTGGAGGATCCCATAAGAAAACAACAGTTACCGCAAATATAGGAACACAAATTAAAAATATACCGCAACTAAAGGAACAGTGTACCAATAGCGGAGGTATTATTTTTAACTGACATGCCATGGATTACTGCGATGAAATTATTTTTCTAATGGAGTCAATGGTCGTTACTTCCTGTTACAACATTAACATGTACATTAATTCCGCATCTTGAATTTGGGCGTTTAAATGAAGTTCAATCGTGCTTAGTACCTCCACTATTGGTACATCCACCCTAAATCATTCAATTTTTTTTTCGAAAATCGTTCTAATCCAGTGGTCCTCAGGCTAACTAGTTATGCGGGCCATAACTTCTCACTTAAAACACGACGCGGGCCACAAGCAGTAAACAAGAGTAAATCTTTTTTATAAGTCCAATCAAAACGACTTGGCTAGAGTTTCTGTTGACCAAAAAATTCGCTCAGCACGACTCTGTCAGTCGAGTTGTTTCGACAGTCCCAAGCAGCACATATTGTTACAAGTAGCTTACAGCAACGACTACTTAACATATCCAATAGTTACTATATGATACATTTGCAACATGGAAAAATACTGCTATGTAACCGAAAAAGCGCAAAAAGTCGAGCCTTATGTAACTTGTTTGTTCGTTACATAAGAAGTTTACAAGCGACTGTTATGTAATTTGTTGATTACGCATGGATTTTCCTGCAACAAAATAAATGAAACGGTGTTGAAGTTGTTGTTACTTTCTGACAGTTTTGGAACCGAACAACCATTTTAGAATTGAATGTCAATAAAAGTAATACGTATGATTTTCGAAAGCGTAATTATTCACATGTACATAATAGATTTAACATGCCGATTTGAATTTGAGGTGAAATCAATCATTTTACTTCCTCAAAATTGACGCGCTCATAAAATAGATAATAATTTTATATTGAATAATACATGATACCTGGATTGTTGAGATATTATTCCATTAGAACTGACACAAAAAAAAAGGAAATTGACACAGTTACTCAAATCAGCAGTGTTTTTTTATTTTAATTTAATTGATTGTGAAAATTGTGTTACAAAATCACGTTGTTTCGTGTCCCGCAGTTGGATTTTCTGGGCTGCCTATCATAAATCGCCATTAAATTTCATCTTGCTGCAGATACACTTCCGAATAACTGAACAGCCAATCTAAAATGATGACAACTATCAAAAAGCTGTTAAAGAGGCTGCAAATTGTAAATTCAACCATTTTAATTAATCATTGGAAAAATATCTATGAAAACAATAACTAGTCATAGAATAGTAAAGTTCTTATATTAAAATTCACAATACGTATGAAAACTTTTGACATGTAGTGTTAACCACTGTCAGCAAGTTACTCGTTTGTTACACATTAGTAACCCAGAAATCTTATGTTATTTTGAAACTGATGCGTAACTATACTGAAACTGCCAATAAATTACACTGCTGACAATAGGGGAAGGGGTATTAAAATGAACACCTAAACGATATCGTCTTGCTTTTAATGGGAAAAACGATGAATTTGCGATAAATCATCAAATAATGTGCAGAAATCCCCTAAGCCATTTGACTGGAACTTTACAAAAGTATGAAAATTGAATGCTCCGTCCAAGAAAGCACATGGTTTGTGACGTGCTCAAATGGCTCAAATAGCTCGAAAGAAGGCAAATTCAAGCGTGTGCTATAATAAGGGCGCAAGTCGCATGATCGATTTCTCTTCAACGATCCTCTCTTCTGTGAATAAGTTGCGGGTTTGTTGACAAATTTTCACTACAAGACGCTAGGAAGTAATGCAATCTTGCGCTCTGAGGTGAAACAACGAATTGAATTTAGCAATTGATCAATTTGTGCCAATATTAGGGACTAAGGGTAATATGCCCATGATAAGGAAAGTAGCGATTTAGATATGAAACACATGCTTTTTTATTATAATCGGATATACAAATATGTTCTCTGTCAAATAGTAGAAACAACATCCATCCATTTCAGTATATCTAGGGTTAATAAATCAATTACAAAAAATGCTTGCTTATGGGTCATCCATAAACCACGCAGTCATTTATGTGGGGTGGAGTAGATTCTGCCCAATGACCACGGTCCATACAAATTGTAAATTTTGTGTATGGACAAATGACTACTAGGGGGAAGGTGGGTCTGAAATTGGAAAAAAATAAACGCGTTGATAATGACCAGTAGCCCCTTGTACATTTCTGTGCCGACACTTCAATAGGGCTTAACTAACATGAGTGATTTCTCTTCATCGATTCTGCATATATAATGCATATCTACAGGCGTTTGTTCTGATGTTATTGTTTAATAATAGATACATGCTGATGCGAAACATTTACATTTGTAAGGTTCGAATTTGCGCGTTTTTTCAGCGTGGCATTACGTTTGGTAGAATTTGAATTCAACAGCTGTATTGGTATTATGAAATAGGGGGGTGGGGGTTTGCCCCCACGAGTTGATTTAAGTTTAGGTCCTTCGATAAGTTTTTCAAGGACAAATTTAACACATTTATTGCACGTAATACAAACTATGATAGTGCATAAGAAGTCGTCTAAAAGTAATTGAGCTTAACAAAACACAATCATTTACGGGATTGACTGTTTAACGAGAAACGATCGACGCGCCACAATAATTCGGACGGACGGTATTAGAACTAAGTTGAAGATGTTGATTTCGAAATTTTGAAGTAAACATCACCTCCAAACACTAGCGATTTTGTGGTGGAATGTTGACGTTTGATTACGAATCATCGTAACTTCAACAGCCATTTTTATGTTCAAAACTGAAATTTACTCGTCGAAAATGTGTTCACTGTGTTTCGGTTGGTGCATAAAATACAGTGAACACATATATTCATGATTTTGAACGAAAAAACTACTTTTGAAAATTATGGAGTTGATGACGGATCCTGCCCCCTTCACGTAATTCCGGGCCATCAGCTCAAAGATTGGCGTTCCCCACAAAAGTAGTAAAGAGAACAATACAAATGTAACTCGATGTTCTATGATATGGCTACTCGCAAAAATTGTCCTTGATTTATTAATTTGTTTATTAATTATCAAAACATCAAAAATAGAGATATTAATTTACTTATTAAAATAAATAAATGAAATGAAATGAAAATGAAATAATTAACGCAGCGACACGAATTAAGACTAAAACAGCTAAATTTTCACATACTTTCATCGTCATTAAAAAAATATGGAAATGTTAATTTTATGTTGGTGGTAAAACACACGAGCAAAACGAACATTTTTGATTTTTTTTTTTATCACAGTCCTAAAAAAAACATTTATGTATAATCATATAATCCCTTCGAAAACAACTCTAAAGGTTTCTGCTTCGACATCATATCGTTGCGATATTCACATCATTGAAAAACCTCAACATCTCCGTGCCTAAAATTACATCAGTTTTAGTTTCTGAACGTGGTGCTGACTTCAATTTATCTCCGTATCAACAAAAACACTCTTATTTATGCTCTTAATCATCCGTGCGTAATAAAAAATAATGAAATTTGTTGTCCATGCGTAACAAGTTTGGTGTTCATTTAGTACCATCCTGTTCATTTTTTCACCCCTTCCCCTAAGACAAATGGTAAGCAAACTTCATGCTGTTACACACATGTGACTTAGCAATCTGTATGTAACCTAGCGTGTTATTTGTTTCTTTGAAACCACAGATTCAATTTCAATGTAACTTATTCATTTTGACAGCTCTAGGTTAAGTAACATGCAAGTAAAAATGCAACACCTATGTAATGTAAACAAAGCGTAAGTTACAATGTAATAGTTTAGTAACGAAAATTAAAAATCATCAATAAGATATGCTACAAATTATCTGAAATGCAACGGCAATGTAATTTATTTTATTTTTCTAAAATATTGCATTTGTTACCAGTGCTACTTGGGGTAGTTATTTAACTTAACTGGATTACTATTGGAGTCGACAGGTTACTTCTGCAATATACATGCCTATTGTGTTCGACAGTTACTGTTTTGATTTGAAAATTTAGAATGCTCAACTGTCTTAGACGTCTCTCTGAGATCTAGGTGAGTTTAATTATTAATGATTAATGATTTCAATTTCTTTCTTCTCTTTATAATCAAAGTACTCGGAATAAGAGGCAAAAGTGTGGAATCATTCGGAATAAGAATAATGAAAAAACCACAAATTTTGATTTTATTCAATTTAAGCAAGTGCCATCATTACCCACCATTCAAAAGTCAAGGGTTCCCGAAATATGATAACACTGACAGAATTCAACTTCTCAAGAGTCCGTCCTTTGTGCAAAAATAAATGTCAAGAATTAAGCTAAACATCATGGCCACAAACCACCCAGTATCGAGTCAGAAGATAAAGCGTGTGGATTATATTTTTCAAAGATTAAACAAGCATTGACAATCTTCTAATATTTAAAAAAAATAATGGCATTATTGCAACAGTAGTACAATATTGAAATGACTTTCCATGTCATTAAAATCCTTATCCACAGCGAAACTAAAACATCAGCATAATTTGGGAATGTAGATAGAAATACAGTTAACTCTCCCTTACTCGATATTCCTTATCTCGATATCGAGTTAGAGAGCCATAGTAAAAGTTGGTTTTCATGACTTAGTCGATGGTCCCTTCGAACGCAGTTGCACTGCTTTTGTGTTCTGTAACTCGATACCTCCCTAACTTGATGGACCCTTCAATATCGAGTAAGGGAGAGATGACTGTACTAGAAAAAAATGCTACTGGAACGTTGAAAATTGCAATGTTTTTAGATAACGAAGAGTTGAAGAAACTTTGGGTTATCGGGCAAAATAAGAAATCGTTTAAATTTCCCTTAGTTTGTCGATATCCACATAGGAAAGAAAAAAATCTGAAGACTAATCGAATGGACCAGTACAGAAAAACGTTTGCGAAATTTTACAGAAGATAAATTTTTAAGTTCTGAAATCACAACATGCGGGCCGCACTAATTCAATATTCAAAATCACTCCGCGGGCCGCACAAAACCTTGGTGAGGGCCGCATGCGGCCCGCGGGCCGCAGTTTGGTGACCACTGTTCTAATCTCTCATTATTGAACATTGTATGTAACTCAGTACTATACCGGGAAGGGGGCATCATTTTCAAAGTTTAACTTTGAATCCTCTGCAGAGCTTTCTTCCTGGTATTACGACCGCTTGTCCATGTTGGTACAGCATGGCTGGCCTGAAGATTTGTTTGAAGATGAGAAGCTTCTTCTTTAGACAATGTCTCGATTTTCTTATATTTTGTATTTAACATGAGCCCTGGATTTTTAACTTCATGGGAACCTCTCTTATTGTGACAACATCTCTACTGGAAGTTTTAAAACAAAAAGCTCTTGGTTTATGTGGGAATGCTATAAGTTGACTTTTGGAAGCATTAGAAAAAGTCTTCCAATTTTGCAAGTATGAAAAAAGAAAATATCCAAACTTCTTACAATCTACTGCTGATGACACGCAGGCTTCGTGCTTTGCAAACGAAGATTTTTGAAATACCTGAGGTAACTTAGGTAAGTCAGATGTAAAAATATTGTATAATATTGCTCCCAAAATGCTGCCTTGGGAAACAGTGTCCGGCCATTTGGCCGAATGCCGTTTTGTGGGCTTCGTGTCGGTATCTCTTTTTAAGTCTTAACCGTTTTAATTGTTCTCAAAAGCTGACTACAGACGCAATGCGAAAACCTCTGCTGGCAGCTATTACCGCTAGCAGAGAAGTGAACAAATGCTTACATTCTGAATTTTCTTCTATCAGCAATGACCATTTCTTCAATAAACACTAAAAAGCTACATTTTTGTTTATCAATGATGATCTATCCTAATCTCTCAAAATAAGCTTAAAAAGTGTTTTGAAATTCATCACAAATGCATGCTAGCTGTAGTTCACAGGTTTTGAATTTCGGCTAAACGGCATTCGGCCAAATGACCCTAACAGATAAGGGGTCGTCCATAAATGTCGTAGAATTTCAGTGGGGAGGGGGGCTTTCAGGAATTTCCTACGATGTGTGACGAGGGGGAGCAAGGAGTCCCAACTAGTCCCAATCTTAAAGTTTCAGATTTGACGTCATATCACAACAATATTCACATCACTGAAAAACCTCAAGATCTCCGAGCTAAAAGTTACGTCAGCTCTAATTTTCAGACGTGGTTTCCCAAAATCTTAGTTTTCGTTGATATTTCCACTTCAATCGACTTCCATATTAACCCCAACACTCGGATTCATGCTCTAAATCGTCCGTGCGTGATAAAAATTCATTTAAATTTATTTTTTCTTTAGGTTACCACCATTTCCCCTACAAATTTTCTAAGAAATTTTAAATGTTCCTAATATATGCTATGAAACACATTTCGATCGCAGCAAGCCGTGCGCGCGGGCGGCTGCGTTTTGAATTTTCTGTCACGCTTACCATAACCATTCTGAAAAATTCCATAACCTGTCCGCGTTATGGAATTTTTCGAACTTCAGTTTGTGCTTTGAAACAATTCTTTCCGAATCAAAGCTTTGCGTAGTAAAATTTGATGAAATAAAAATCAGTATTTAAAAAGTTACATTAGTGCAAACAATGTGAATCGGCAAATTTGAATAGATGTGCACCTGCGTGTGATCGATCGTGAGCGAAAGGGGATGGAAGCTTACATGACGATGACAGCTCCACCGTGGGCTTCTATCAACTTAGTGAGATTGTTCTGATTTTTATTATTATTATTTCATGTTTTATTTACATTTCAAAACAAATAGGGGAATGTGGTCCAAAATGCCGCTTTAAGGATTTGTGGCGTTTTCGCGTGTGTTCGTCGTGATTCACCTTCAATTTACATATGGGGCTCTGCACAAAAATCATTCCATCTCTTTCACTCTCCCATGAACTTTGTAAACAACAAGGCCAGTAAACGTCAAAATCCCATACAAAATCAAACCAGTGCAGAGGCCTATATAAATTTCTGTTTAACGGGTATCAGGTATCAGAAGGCCGGCTCCAAAGGCACGTTCCCCACCAGTTGGGAGATTTGTGCCATCGCCATATTTGAGCCTATTTCATCATCTACCCGATGGGAGAGGAAAGGGAAGGGAAAGATGGGAGGAAATAGGAGTGGGGTCCCTTGAAGAGGGAAGATCGCATAAGCGAAATGAGAGCATGTAGCTCCATACCACAATGGGTTCGAACAGCGCCCTAAAAAAGGCACTGCAAAACGCATGAGCGTAAAGAGAGCCTATAGCTCATTACCACAGCGGGTTAAGAATAACAGGATGTCCTGAAGATTCAGGCTTCTATATTCAGTTTCACTTAATAAGTGTTTACCAAGTAATTGGAATCGCATTTGCGCAAAAACTGGACAGTTACATATCAGGTGATACGAAGTTCCATAATCGGAGTCACAACTATCACACACAAATGAGTCAGCACGCTGAATATTTGCCATGTGATAGTTGAGTCGGCAGTGGCCTGTCAACGCTCTGACCAAGAGACTGCAATTCTGCTTTGACAGATTTGTTAAATACTTCGCCACCTTTGGAGATGGCTCAGTAATATACAATTTTGTTTGACGACACGACTCCAAACTATTCCAATATTGCTTGTGCTGAGTTGCCGCCCAAGAGTTTATCTGAAGCTTCACCCAGCACTTCGAAATTGGAATAGCCGGCTCAGGGCCAATGAAGTCATGCGATGCTCCATCGCGAGCTAGCTCATCAGCCAATTCATTTCCAGCGATGGAAGAATGGCCAGGTACCCATACAAGGTTTACAGAGTTGACTGAATTCAGTTCCTCAATTTGAGTTCGACATGCGATAACAAGCTTCGACCTTGAGTTGGCCGAAGCGAGAGCTTTTATAGCAGCCTGACTATCTGAACAGAAGTATATGACTTTACCCATTACGCGCTGTTGAAGTGCTGATTGCACTCCACACATAAGAGCAAATATTTCCGCCTGAAAAACGGTGCAGTTTCTACCAAGTGAGTAAAACTGATTCAGCCTTAGCTCATGAGAATATACTCCTGCACCAGCTCTACCTTCAAGAAGGGAGCCATCAGTGTAACATACTATATTGTTTGATATACTTCTTTCCAAATAGCCAGACGTCCACTCTTCCCGTGAAGGGAATTGTGTGGTAAATGTCCTGTAAGGAAAGTTACAAGCAATTGTGAGATCACTTGGAGCAAGGAAAATTTTGTCCCAATTCACCAAAAGTGGAAACAACGAAGTGTGTGTAGATCTACGATTCACTGGATTTTTCTCCAGTAGATCCAGTACCCATAAACGGTAAGAGCAAGAAAGTGCTTCTTGTTTAAGATATATGTGTAGTGGCGCAACGTCGAAAAGGGCCTCGAGCGCTGCTGTGGGAGTTGTAGAGAACGCACCAGACATCGCCATCAAGCACATCCTTTGGAGATGGCCCAATTTTGATTGGATTGTTCTCACTTCGCCCTTTTGCCACCACACAAGACATCCATATGCCAATATTGGTCGAACAACTGTTGTGTAAATCCATTTGATATATTTGGGTTTGAGGCCCCAAGTTTTACCAAAGGTTCGCCGGCATTGACCGAAGGCCATGCAAGCTTTTTGACTCTGAAATCAATGTGAGGTGTCCATGAAAGTTTGGAATCTAGAATGACTCCGACATACTTTACTTGATCAGTCACATTAATCTCAGTGCCAAAAAGACGTAAAGGTCGAATTCCATCGCGGTTTCGTCTTTCCGTAAAAAGAACAATAGATGTTTTATTCGGGTTAACCGAAAGGCCATATTGGCGACACCAACTCTCGACTACCTGAAGAGCACTTTGCATCAGGTCGAATAGGGTGCTTATGCACATACCAACTATCAGAGCTAGATAGTCGTCGGCAAATCCATAAGTTGGAAAACCGCAATTATTGAGTTGCCTCAATAGCGTATCTGCTACGAGATTCCACAAAAGTGGTGACAAGACTCCCCCTTGGGGGCATCCGCAAACACTCAATTTTCGAATCGCTGCTTGACGCAATGTCGAGAAGAGATGTCGGTTTTTGAGCATTTGATGAATCCAATTGGTAATCATTGTAGGTAGCCCATGGTTTCGTGCGGCTTCCAATATGGCATCGAAAGACACGTTATCAAAGGCACCCTCAATATCCAAGAAAACACCCAAGCACGATTGCTTCTGAGCGAATGCTTTCTCGATATCGTATACAACTTTGTGTAAAAGAGTCACAGTGGACTTTCCAGATTGGTAAGCATGTTGATTCACATGAAGAGGCATGTTTGCCAAATAAACATCACGGATGTGATGATCGATAATCCGTTCCAGACATTTCAGAAGAAAAGAGGTCAGACTGATTGGTCTAAAACTCTTCGCTTCCTCATACGACGCACGTCCTCCTTTTGGGATAAACTTTACAGTAATATCACGCCAGGATTTGGGAATGTACCCGGTAGCAAAACTGCTTACAAGTAGCTTTTTCAAAACATGTTTGATAAACTCAAATCCCTTTTGGAGCAGAACAGGATAAATCCCATCCGCTCCTGGAGATTTGAAAGGAGCAAAACTATTAAGTGCCCATTGAATCGATTCAGTAGTTACAATACTGCGAGCCGAGGCCAGAGACTCGTAACTACATGAAAAGACATTTGGTTCATCCGTAGATGCTATGTCCACACATCCGGGGAAGTGTGTATTGAATAAACATTCTAAAACTTCTTCATCGGAAGAAGTAAAGTCACCATTAGGTAAGCGAATTTCGTTCACTTGGAAATCCTTAGATTTTGCAAGAATTTTGTTCAACCGACTGACTTCACTCAAACTGGAAACATTTGTACAAAGGTTTTTCCAGCAGGATCGTTCAGCAGAACGAAGAGCCTTCTTGTAAGCCTTGCGAGCTGACTTGAACGACTCTGATCCAGCTGAACGGCGTCTGTTCCAACTCCTTCTACATTGTTTCCTGAGTCTAGTCAGATCGGAATTCCACCATGGGGTCCCTCTTGTAGTCTTTACAGACCGCAGAGGACATGCTTCTTCAAAAGCTTCCATAATGTAGGATGTTGTAGTATCAACGGCATCATCCAGATCACTTGGATTTTCAATGGACGGAGAATATCCATGAAATTTGGTCGCAACCAATTCAATGTAGAGTTCCCAGTTTGTTGACCGGGGATTCCTAAAACGCAAAGTCTGCGCAGTTACATTTGAATGTTCAAAGAAGATGTAGCGATGATCAGATAATGATTCCTCATCTGATACATGCCAATTCGTCAACTCGTGACTGATTCTATTCGAGCAGAGCGTTATGTCTAACACTTCTTCTCTATTAGAAACCATGAAGGTTGGGCGATTGCCTATGTTAAGTAATCCAAGGTCTGTACTACTTAAGTATTCCATCAGACTGGAGCCTCTCAAATTGATATCCGAGCTGCCCCAGATGATGTGATGAGCATTGGCATCACTGCCCACAATCAGCGGAAGGCCTTTTGTTACGCAGTGTACGACAACTCGTTTGAAGTCATCCGTTGGGGATGGTTCATCATGTGGTAAATATACCGAACAATAGACGAATTTCCTGTTGAGGTCACCAACAGAAACATCGATTGTGACAGCACATACATCTCTGGTAGTTAACTCAGAAATGAGTGTAGCAACGATTGCTTTATTAACGAGCACGCATGCGCGGGGCATGGAGCGCGAGTTTGCCATTTCAAGCTTGCTAAAAGTAGCAAAAACTGGGTCCACAAGGTTACCTAGATAGAAGTTCCCTCTACGAAAGTAGGGTTCTTGAACTAGCGCCACTTGGGCTGCACCATTTTGCATGAGTCTGCAAAGATTGATCGTTGCTGTTCTTTTATGCTGAAGATTGATCTGAGCTAACCTAACCGTAGCCACTACCCAAACTAGGCAGGATTAAGCTTTTTGCAATCTCAGCACGAAAAAGACCAGCAACGAAAAAACCAGATCGGTATCTATTTAAAGTCGCCAAAGGCGAAAGAGCACAGAATACACTGTGTAAAACGCATAATGCGAATCCATATAGGTGATAATTTAAATTAAATGTCAACATATTCATAATCCCACCCTTATTAAGCCTCAAGATAGAGACTGAAGAAGGGCAGCCGATTATCTCGGAGAAACACAAGGTCACCTGCACCATTGCTCCGGGTAGCACAGGAAGGACTCAATACTGTGGAGGGCGCCCTGGTACCCCACAGGCTCCGTTTGCGGTTAGGTTTTATTTAGACCCCCCTAACCATTCATTCTTAGGCACGGTACGCATCACACCATAAATTAGGGGTCACCTGTGAGGTGGACTTTTACCACCGGAACAGGCAGTCCGTAGTGTTAATTCTTAGCCAGTTGAAACAACCGCTACCGACACTACGCGGCTATCTAGGCTGCTCGGGAAAAGGAGGTTAATATTGATGATTAACTCCTGACGTGCCCAAGCAGCCAGCGAAATTCAAAATCATACAAAATCAAACCAGTGCAGAGGCCTATATAAATTTCTGTTTAACGGGAGGGAGATCAGAGTATCTTTTCTTTTCGTTTCAGAGAGCGAGAAAGGGCGCTTAAGCCTAGGCTTTAGAACCAGGACATACGCGAAAAATACCTGTGTCCCATCCTAGGAAAAGACGAACACAGTGGAGTGCGCAATAACTGTCTTAGCAACGCCACTCCCTATGATTTTGCCTATCTCCCTAGATGGAACGGTTGGTACGGTTGTCTCCGTTTCCTCCCTCACAATATTTCAACATTTTCTGTCTATCATATTATTCATTCGTGAATAATCTAATCGCCAGAAATTTTTGAATTATCTTCAAACCCCAAGTCTGAACAGTGGCCCTGGCCATTTCAATATGTGTTTGTATCAAATCATTGATATGCTGCAAATATTAATACTTACAATAAAATACTGGAAGAAATTTAAGTATTTCCAGAATACTTTTCAATATTGGAATAGAATAAATGCTATAAACAGATTTTATGAAGTTTTAATATATTATGTGAATATAAGTTTGAATTCCTGTCTAAATTAATTAATTTAAACAATTGAAAGGTTTAACAAGTTGATTATAAGTCAAACATGGAAAACATTGTTTAATATTTGTTATCAAGACATATTAAGAACCGTTTTAGTTTATTCTTATTTCTGTTGGAGCATTTTTTCGTCAAAGGAATAAAATATACTCATTTAGGCAACTATTTAATTATCAGCATTGTAAAACCAGATATTAATTCAGTTAATTATGCGTTCAATGCTGCAGGAGATAAATGAACGATAATGAAATAAAATTAAAATATTTATAATGACGAATAATGTGTTAAATAATCGCAAAGAATTTCGAAATATATCCGTTGCAAATTTGTTGTTCATATTGAAGGAAATCTGATTCTAAGCAACGAATAAATAAAAAATTCTTGTTCAATATTACAAAATAATAATGGACGCTTCATAGGTCCTAATAAAACAATTTTATTTTTTTCTACCTTTTAAACTGTAAGCTTGTTTTATGTTTTCATGATAAAAACAGACGAAGTACTACACATTTAATTTAACCTGTTGGGAAGCAAAATTATGTAACTTATGTAAGAAATCAGGCGGAGGAGCACTGTTAGCCCCTCAGTTATTGTTTTCAAGTTCAGAAGCCGTGGAGCAGATTTGGGTAGCTGTCAGTTTTGAAACTCATACTCTTTTCTTTTGTGTTCTGTATATTTTACCACATCGTGCTCAGGACTTGATTTATTAATCAGCACATTGATTAACTATAATGGGTCGCTACTCAAATGAAAATTAAAGTTAGCTTTATAATTATGGGTAACTATAATTTGCCCATCATCAAATGGAAGCCCAACCCCTCGAACTATTTGAATCCAGACCCAAGTCACTCCTCGATCAGCTCATCTACAGTGAGAATCATAGATAGTTACAATGTGGCTCGTATATCGCAGTTCAATACAGTACTTAACAACAGTGACATGATGCTCGACCTTTGCTTTGGTAGTTTCGAAGGTGATGTATCTTATGCATTATTGGAAGCCCCTTCAACTCCTGTGAAAACATCGGTTCATGCTCAAAGGAAATGCTGAATGTTTGTTTATAGAAGGCATTTGTGATATTTTTTTAAGTCAATTTTCTAGTGTGTTTACGCATCAATCTTTGCAAGAACTTACTTACTTACTTGATACTTGATGGACAACAATTCCTTGCTATAGCGTTCTACGCCGAATGAAGAAGCTTTCTCCATTGAGCCCGATCCTGGCCCAATCGCTTCCGATCGACATGAACGTTAAGCGACCTTAAATCCTCATCAACTGCAAAAAGGCATCTGGTGCTTGGCCTTCCACGGAAGCGACGGCCTCTCCCTGGTTCTCTGCTGAATATTAGTTTAACTTGACGTTCCTCCGACATGTGTGTTATACGCTTACCAATATCCATTTCTTTATAGACTTGGTTGACTTGGTTGCACATGACGAGAGACGCTGCTGACTTTCTCCGCACGCCATTGACGGTTTCATAGAATCGTCGTATATCGTTCTGTTCCATACAATTTTGCGCCTCGGCTATCACATTCTCATCATACTCTTTTTTCTTCCTGCGATGGATTCGCTATTCGGCTGATCTTGCTTCCCTGAACCGCACTCTGTTCAGCCTGGTACCAGACACTAGCATCCGACGTCTGGCCACGTTCTTCTCATCCATCACCGTCTGGCACTCTGATCTGAGAAATGTCGGCCATCCACCAGAGTAGAGTAAAGTGGGGCAAAAGTTCGAGTGGGGTAAAAGTTTCTTTTCAAGATTTCTAGCTCAATTCAAAACAAATCTTATAAATGTCATTGTGGTTCAAATGCTATTCAAGTAAGAGACTTTTACTCCAAATATCATAAAAATCGATTGAGATTTGGAAAAGTTATGGCTATTTGTTGTTTTTCGACGTGAATATTGTAATTTTTGGTCAAACTTTCGTTGCATGGAACCAATTGAAGATAAAATCTTTTTCAATATTTTATGTAAGAGCGTTTCTAGGCCTATCATAAGGTTGCTTTGACGTGTATTAGATTTTGCATAAATGCTTGAAAACAATTTTTGGCCCATAGTGGGGCAAAAGTTCGAATCAGCGGGGCAAAAGTTCGACCCATGTATAAAATCACGGGAAAATTGTCGAATTGCCTAAAAAGCACATATTATCTTCAAATTTAGCCAAATTTGTCTTATCGTTTGAAAACTGTCACCAAAATTTTACATTTCCACTTAGTTTTAGGAAAAACGGCTATTTTTGAGTATATTACAATTAACCCGGTTTTGGGAAATGTTTTGATGAAAATTTAGTGTGTATTTTTCGGCAAACTTAAGTTTACGGCTGGTGTAAAGTATGCCTGTCATAAAAGGATCGATATTTAGTGTTTTAGCCAGCGAACTTTTGCCCCACACTTGATTCGAACTCTTTCCCCACCGGTGGGGCAAAAGTTCGAATAAGACAATCAATTTTGAAACTGTTATAACTAAAAATGGGTAAATATTTGGACACAAGTTTGTTCAGCAAAATTATAGCCATTATGTTGAAGGTTCACTGTATGGTATTCGTTTTGTTTAAACTGCTATTGTTTTCCTGGAAACTTTGATTATACCACTAAGGTCGAACTTTTGCCCCACCTCACTCTATGGTATATCTGAATGCAATATCACCATTTGAATACCTCCAGATGTGCTTCTGAATTTTCTTACGTGCAAAGTAGGTGCTGTGGATGGCTAACCCCCCCGGGTAGCAGCGAAAGTCACCCGTTGTCATTGATAGCCGAGTGAAGACTCTCCTTACTGATGATCGAACGGAAAAAGTCCTTTCTTCCGACCTGCGCGTTCGCATCTCCGATGACTTTTTTCACGTCGTGTTTTGGGCATTCGCCTTAGGCCTTATCTAGGCTTTCATAGAACACGTCCTTCACGTCATCAGGTTTATCGTTCGTCGGTGCATAGATGTTGATCAGGCTGTAGTGGAAGAATTTGCCCCGTATCCTAAGCACACAGATTCGCTCGCTTATCGGTTTCCATTTCATAACGCATTTAATCTGCTTCCCGATCACTATGAAATCGACCCCATGTTCTGCCTTATCGCCACCGCAGGAACCTTTGAATTACCCTTCTTTGGCCTTGATTTGAGAATTTATGAAGTTTGATGTTGCTTTCAGAACCGACAGTTTAGAGACCATTTCCCCCAGGAAACCGGGAATTCAGAACAATCCGACGTGTAGTCAATACATTCAAATACATTTGAACCACCTGTAGACTTGATTTGCAAATTCATGAATATTGATATGTCGCAAGCCAGGTTTCAGATTCGCCAATATAATAGCCACTTCCACCAGTGAACCGGTATTTGGACCAACCCAGCATATGGCCAAGTCATCCAAAAACGGTCGAACTATTTTCATTTGGACTTGGTTTGCTAAATCATGAAGTTGATTTGTCCCAAGCCATGGACTCGAATTTAAAATGGTTACTGATTCTTCAAGTGAGATTATTTCAGTACCCCTCGTGATGAATCCAAAATTACGATGAATTTTTAATCGATGACAGCGATTCAAAATATATTGAAAAAAATGTTGTTGACCCAGAAAATTCATCTGAAATTCATTGAAAGACGGATGGGAAATAATATTTTGAGGATGAGCATGAGCATGAGCATAGATGACCGTATAATTCGTAGTTGCTACTCCGTGATTGGCCAGAACAATTGAAGTTGCACAAGGAATTTATGAATGGGGCGTACCATTCTTCAATGTGCACAAATCGAGAGCACAAATTTTAAAAGTCGGCGCTGGCCACGTCCTTACGGTCATCGGGGAAGGGAAGGAATGTTAGTAAGACAACCGTTGTTACTAGAGACCGAGTATACCTCTGCATCTCCACAGTTGTCATGGAAAGGATATTGGGTTAGTGGGATAAGATAAAGATCTGGGAGTCACCAATGGTTGGTGATGCGATCCATGATATAACCACGCCTAATCGTATTCGCGATATAATTCGATAAACGCATTTTACCCCGAACATGTGTTCATCACTCGCCCACCCAAGAGCAAGCGACTCGATCAATAGATCAAACACTACTAACGATCCGCGGCGCTTTTTAGTTTCACTACTCGACCGACGCGCGACATGTTTAATCCTGCCCTCGTCACTCGCTCCCGCAGGAGCAAGCGCCAAGGTCGAAAGATCAAACACAACTAACAGATCGGGGAACTTTTTCACTTCCCGGATGGGAAATAATATTTTGATATTAATAATTTCAATCAAATTTGACGTCAGACTCGCATGAATGACGAATGCATCCCGATAATACAAACACATAATACAGGTTGTGTTCCACATGGGATGTAAAGCCAACGTAAGAAGATGTTCAAAACGATATTTCCAAACACCAGCTAATTCAAAACTTACAAGTACATATTTGGGGCCTTCCTTAGCTGAGTGGTTAGAGTCCGCGACTACAAAGCAAAGCCATGCTGAAGGTGTCTGGGTTCGATTCCCGGTCGGTCCAGGACCTTTTCGTAATGGAAATTTTCTTGACTTCCCTGGGCATAAAGTATCGTCGTACCTGCCACACGATATACGAATGCAAAAATGGCAACTTTGGCAAAGAAAGCTCTCAGTTAATAACTGTGGAAGTGATCATAAGAACACTAATCTGAGTAGCAGGCTCTGTCCCAATGAGGACGTAAATGCCAAGAAGAAGAAGAACTACATATTTTGGTCAAGATTAGAGTAGCGAATTGTATAGTGTGACTGAATTTCTATCAGTGGGACAGTTATGCGTGGAAATTCAACAATGGGACAAATTGAATTGGTTTGCTTCTCATTGGGTTTCCGAACAAAGTTAATTTTTGGTAAGTGTTTTCTAAAACTATGCGCAAAAATAAACTATTTGACGACAAAAATTCAAAATTCACAAAAAGTAACATGGGACAATTATGCATATAACGGCAGCGTAGTGACGGAAAAATAAAGAAACTGTGTAAAAGTCGCATGACACACTCTATTGACATTTACGCTTTCCAGCCCTGCATGCAACTTTTTGTTACACGAAAAAAAAAACAGTTAACCTAATTTTTGAGTTGACTTTACCCAAAAATAAGTATATCGATTATTCTCTCAACCCAAAATCTCTCGGTATTTTCTCTCTTCCCCACCAATGCACAGTGAGAAAATCGGGTTCCAAAACGCGACTAAATGCAATATCTCAGCTGGGTAACGGTTCCAGGAAATGATTTTGGCCATTCTAAATCGGAAGAAGGCTGCTGAATCGATTGGTGGCGGTCCCATTGACCGGAGACTTCGCCCTGGCCACCTAGAGCCCTGGAATCATCCTGAGTTCCTTACAGCAAGTAGAATTAATGGAACTGAAATAAACTGTCATGATTACGTTTGGCTGCGAAGCCGCACACGAAAATATTCTTACATGGGGGATTTAATGAAATTAATGATTGATCGTTATGGCCATTTTATGGTTCCGGAGCAAACCCGGAACATCCGTAAAATTGGAAATATTATAAACATATATTCTGATAGTTCCTTTGCCTCTTGTTTGTTAGAAATAAGTATTCTTACAATTCGTATTTAATAATCTGAATGTTTGACCATTACGGCCATTTTATGGTTCCGGAACTAACCCGGAACATCTGTAAAATTTTCCATTGAAAAAAAAAAAAAGATAATTCATATGTTCCTTGTTGATCAAAATTAAGTATTCTAACATATTGGATTTAGTGATATGAATGTTTGATCACTTTGACCATCTTATGGTTCCGTAATTAACCCGGAACATCCGTCAAATTGAAAAAATGTTCTGATAGTTTCAATGTTAGATGTTAGTTTTAATTAAGTATTCTTAAATGTCGAATTAAGTTATATGAATGTTTGACCATTATGGTAATTTTATGATTCCTAAACTAACCCGGTACAACCGTAAATAATCCATATTGGAAAAAAAATCTGATAGTTCAGGAAGAATGCTAAAAGAAATCTTTGAAAGAACTCCTGGAAGTATTCCTGGAATAAATTCCTGAAGAAACTTCAGGAGAATCCCTGAAGGAAATCCTAGAAAAACAACTGGAGAAATCCATAAAGTAAAATCTCTGGAGGAACTTGAAGAAATCCTTTAAGGGATTCAAGGAAGAATTCTTGGAAGAACTCCTATGGGATCTCTAGTGGAACTCCTTTAAAAATCTCTCGTGAAACGCTTGGAGGAATCGCTGGAGAAGCTCCTGGAGGAAATTCTTAAGGGACTCCTGGAGTAATTCCCGAAGTAAATCCTGCAGGAAAATAACTCTGAAGGAATTCCCAAAGGAACTCCTGGAGGAATATTTGGAGTAATATTCAAAAGAATACTTGGTGGAACTCCTGGAGGAATTTCCAAAGAACCTCCTGGAGGAATTTCCGAAGAACCTCCTGGAGGAATTCCTGCTGACAGAACTCTTGGAATAATTCCTGAAGGATATATATATATAACACCTGGAGGAATTCCCTAAAGAACTCTTGGTAAAATTCCTGAAGGAACTCCTGAAACCCTGTAGAAATCTCGTGGAGGAATTTCTGAATGCACTCTTAAAGAAATACCTAAAGGATTATCCTGAAGGAGCTCCTGAAGTAATTCCTGAAGAAACTCCTGGAGGAATCCCATAAGGGTTTCCTAGTGGAACTGTTGTAGGAATTCCTGAAGGAACTCTAGAATAGTTCCTAAAGGAACTCCTGGAAAAAATCCTGAAAGAACCCCTGCAGAAATTCCTGTGAAATACCTGAAGAAACTCCAGTAGAAATTGATGTGTTTGGATATTTCGGCTTACACAGAACGAGAACGGTGTTGACACATTTGGGGTTGTAGAACGAATCAATGATGTTTATTAGACTCACGGTTTGGAGAAGGCTTCATAAATATGATGAACATATGTAGTGTATTGCAGACAAGAAAAATGCATCTATTGGAACTTGCTTGGTAGCAGGTTGGTCGTAGGAATCGGTCATGTTACCGATTCACAAAGGAGGTGTTGATGAATATGAGTGACACGTTCTTGCTGATGCAGCTAGAACGTGTTTTGTATTAGGTTGATAGAAATGACAGGAAGGTCTGCTACAAAATTCCTGAAGCTACTACGGGAGGAATTCCTTAAATAACCCTGAAGGAATTCCCGAAGGAACTCCTTCATAAATATTTGGAGTAAGGTTTGAAGGAATATCTGGAGGAACTCCTGGAGGAATTTCCGAACAACCTCCAGACGGAATTCCTGAAAGAACTCCTGGAAAAAATCCTGAAGAATTCCTGGAAACTTCCGGAGGAATTCCCGAAGGAATTCTTGAAGGAATTCTTGAAGGAACTCCCTGATGGAACACGTGTAGGATGTCCTGAAGTAAATCATCGAAGATTTCCTGAAAGGTTTCCTGGAGTAAATCCTGAAGGAACCCTGGAAAAAATCTTGAATGGATGAATTCCTGGAGGAATTGTTGAAGGAAACCCTGGATGATTTCCTGAAAAATCTTCTGGAGGAATTCCTGAAGGAACTTCTGGAAGTATATTTGGAGGAATTCCTGGATGAAAAATGTTTCTAACGATAGCATCAACACCTGCTTGACATAAGGTGAAGATGAATCGAAGCCAAACCTCAAATTTTCAAAGGCACGGATCTGGAGAAGCAAACACCCGTTTGAGATGAAAACCTAATCGATTGGTCTCCACCAGCTAGTGACCAATCGATAAAGTAAAGATAGGATCGATTAACAGTAGTCTACTGGTAACATTATTTGTTAATAACCTAAGGGAATATAATTGGCTAGTTTAACAATGAGGGTTGCACATCTGATGGAAAAAGTAACACCAAAGACCTTATTTCCGATTTTTTGAACATTTGTATTGATTCATTGGACTTCTCAACATAACTATATTTATGTGTATTAATTATTTCTAGACGATATTACAGATATGTTATCATATGAATGTTATAGCTAAGCTGAAAGTGTCCAAGATCTTTTGATTAACATTATATAAACTGGCAAGTTTGGCGAACAGAATTCTCAACCAAGGTTTGTCGACATGCTGTGAAAATGCATTACTTTCAGAATGCTTTTGAGATACTATGCATTTATTTCCTCCGAGTTGCATAAACACATACGCTCGAAGCACTCATACACTTAAATGTGCTAATGACTATTGAATCAAAAAGTTTATTTATATTTGTCTGTATGTGCATGTTTCGATAATATAACAATCAACTAACACTTTCGCCTCTCCAATTGAACCATGTGACTGGTCGATAACCTTAAGGTGATACCAAACTTGTAACGCAAGTCTTCATGTTTCAGATTTGTGTGCAACTTGAAGCGCCGTAACAAGTACACAAGCATCACTTTGATGCTAATCATTGCGTATCGGCCACCTAAAATGAATAATGTAAATGTTCGCATAACTAATTAAAAAAAAATTACTCAAAGAAGATGATCTTACCGATGCAATTCCTCGAACCCGAACTGAATGGCATGTAGGCATTTGGATTTCTGGCCTGAACCCGCTCCGGTAGGAAATTGTCTGGATCGAACTTATCCGCATCCGGTCCCCAAATATCCTTCCGTCGATGCATGGCCCAAAACGTGAAAATGAACAAATTTCCCGCCGGAACGCGTGTGCCATCAATTTCGATGTCCTTGATACACTGCCGAGCAATGTTGGCTGCCACCGGGCAGTGCCGCAGCACTTCCTTCAGGAACATCTCCGTGTACTCCAGCTGCTTCAGCGAATCTCCAGTCATTTCCACATCCTCGTTGGGGAAGTGCTCCATCACTTCGGCGTAGACTTTCTCCTGTATGTGCGGGTACATACCGAGGAAAAGGCACGCGTAAGCCGTCGCCAGTCCGGATGTGTCGTTGCCCTGAGAGTTGGATTGGAGAATGCTTGAGTTGAATGAAGAATTGTTAGGCTTGCATACTTACAGCAACCATTATGACGAATACGTTGTGAAAGATTTCTTCGTCGGTGAACGGTCGGCTACTCTCGGACGTTGAGAGAAGCTGATCGATAAAAATCTGTGGCTTTTTAAAATCGTCCGCTTCCGGGTCAGAATCCGGAGTTGATTCGGGAGTAGCTCCATAGCGGCGTGCTTCTTTTTTCTCTTGTAGAATCTGTAAAACAAGAAACAAGAACAGACTGGAATTTTCCAATTACAGAGGGATTGGTCTGCTGAATTCAGCGTACAAAATACTGTCAAGCACTTGTTTTACAGACTGAAACCGTTAGAGAAGTCCTGCGTCAGCGAATACCAAGCTGGCTTTCCTAAGGGCCGCTGGACATAGGACCAGATTTTTACCTTATGAAAGATTTAAGATGAATTTCAGATGTATAACTTGCAGTTAAGCACTATGTGTTTATTGATTTCAAGACCGCATACGATTGAGTGAAACGAAATGAGCTGTGGTAGATAACGTCTGAACATGGTTTTACGACAAAGTTTATCAGGCTGATATGTGCAACGCTGGATGATTCCAAATCAAGCGTTCGGATTGCAGACGAGTTGTCCACTTCGTTTGCGACGTTAGGCGGATTGAGGCAAGAAAACGATCGTAATAATTAATTTTTCAATACTGCACATCCATTGTGCTATTAAGGGTTCTGGCTTGTAGAGAAACGGCACTATCATCTAACGATCGCTTATGCTTATTATCTTCTGCTTTGCGGATAATATTGACCATATTGGAATCGATCGCTGGTCAATGGAGGGGGCCTTCGTGCCTCTGAAGAGCGATACTGCGGGGATAGGCTTGCTGACCATTAATTTTATCAAAACCAAGTACATGGTTGCAGGTTGAGAAAGAGGTAGGTCTAGTGGTGTTGGTGCTGAGGTTGTGTTTGATGGAGATGTGTTCGAAATTGTCGATAAGTTTGTTTACCTTGGAAACGAAGTGAGAAGACTAGTTGCAGCATCGAATAG
Source organism: Aedes aegypti (assembly GCF_002204515.2). Classification (NCBI taxonomy): domain Eukaryota; kingdom Metazoa; phylum Arthropoda; class Insecta; order Diptera; family Culicidae; genus Aedes; species Aedes aegypti. The sequence goes on from NC_035109.1 coordinate 112,630,316, forward strand.
CTGTGGATTATGTAGCCAGCTTAGGTCCCGCAACTTGCAAACGGAAACAAAATACGCCCTGCATAAAATACTGATGCTGTGACAGAAGCGTGGACGTTGAAAATGACAGACCAAAAAGGCTTCTGTATTTTCGAGCGAAAAGTACTGCGGACAATTCTCGGTGGGACACTAGAAAATGGTTTGTGGCGCAGACACATAAATCACGATTTATATCAGGTGTAAGAAGAAGCAAATTTCATGAAGCGTGTATAATACGGCAGACTTCAGTGGGCTGGTCACTAAGTGTGAATATTGGAAGAAAGAATTGCGAAAATAATATTCAGTAAGGAATCTACCTGATTAGGCAACTTCATGTAATACCACAAATACGATGGCTGCCTGCAGTGGATGGGGAACCTAAACGTTCTGAGGAACTAGGGAAGCACTTAAAGACTTAAAGACTGGAGAAAGACTAGAGGAAGACTGGAGAAAGACTATTGAAAGACTGGAGGAAGACTGGAGGAAAACTGGAGAAAGACTGGTGGATAACTGGAGCAAAACTTGAGTAGGACTGGAGGAAGGCTGTTGGAATACTAGTAGATGACTGGAGGAAAACTGGAAGAAGACTGGAGTGAGACTGGAGAAAGACTGGAGGAAGGCTGGAGCAAGATTGGAGTAGGACTGGAGGAAGACTAAAGAAAGAAATATTGGAGGAATATTGGGGTAGGATTAAAGGAAAACTACAGGAAGTAAGATTGGAGCAAGACTGGAGGAAGACTCGAGAAAAATGGAAGGAAGACTGGAGAAAGAGTAGAAAGAGGAATGCTATCGACTGAGGGAACTGGCAGTGATCTGTTATTGGCATTGCAGTCTGCTGATTCGTTTCAAATGTCCGAAATGTTTCGGTGTTAAATACATCGAAACGTCGAACATTTAAAATGAATTAGCTCTTGATTTACACTGACTGCAACGCCAATAATAGATCACTGGAAGACTAGAAATATGGAAGGAAGATGAAGGAAAGATTGCTCGAGCAAGACTGGAGTAGGACTGGAGGAAGACTGTTGGAAGACTGGAGGAAGGCTGGAGCAAGAGAAGAAGAAAGATTGAAGAAAAACTAGAAAGATGGAAGGAAGATGGAAGAAAGGCTGGAGAAAGACTGTAGGAAAACTTGAGGAAGACTGGAGGAAGACTGGAGCAAGACTGGAGTAGGACTGGAGGAAGACTGTAGGAAGACTAGAGGAAGAAAAACTGGAAGAAGACTGGAGGAAGACTGGAGGAAGACTGGAAGACTGGAAGACTGAAGGAAGACTAGAAGACTGGACTGGAAGACTAGAACACTGAAAGACTGAAATGCCTGAACATCGAAACGTTGAAAGATTGAAAGACTGGAACACTGTTAGTCGTACAGGCTGAAAGACTGAAATGCTGGGAGACTGGAAAGACTAGAAGACTGGAAGACTGGAAGACTGGAAGAAAACTGGAGGACTGCAATACTGGGATACTGGAAGACTGAAGGACTGGAAGACTGGAAGACTGAAGACTGGAAGACTGGAAGACTGGAAGACTGGAAGACTGGAAGACTGGAAGACTGGAAGACTGGAAGACTGGAAGACTGGAAGACTGGAAGACTGGAAGACTGGAAGACTGGAAGACTGGAAGACTGGAAGACTGGAAGACTGGAAGACTGGAAGACTGGAAGACTGGAAGACTGGAAGACTGGAAGACTGGAAGACTGGAAGACTGGAAGACTGGAAGACTGGAAGACTGGAAGACTGGAAGACTGGAAGACTGGAAGACTGGAAGACTGGAAGACTGGAAGACTGGAAGACTGGAAGACTGGAAGACTGGAAGACTGGAAGACTGGAAGACTGGAAGACTGGAAGACTGGAAGACTGGAAGACTGGAAGACTGGAAGACTGGAAGACTGGAAACTGGAAGACTGGAAGACTGGAAGGACTGGAAGACTGGAAGACTGGAAGACTGGAGACTGGAAGACTGGAAGACTGGAGACTGAAGACTGGAAGACTGGAAGACTGGAAGACTGGAAGACTGGAAGACTGGAAGACTGGAAGACTGGAAGACTGAGACTGGAAGACTGGAAAGACTGGAAGACTGGAAGACTGGAAGACTGGAAGACTGGAAGACTGGAAGACTGGAAGACTGGAAGACTGGAAGACTGGAAGACTGGAAGACTGGAAGACTGGAAGACTGGAAGATGGAAGACTGGAAGACTGGAAGACTGGAAGACTGGAAGACTGGAAGACTGGAAGACTGGAAGACTGGAAGACTGGAAGACTGAAGACTGGAAGACTGGAAGACTGGAAGACGAAGCTGGAAGACTGGAAGACTGGAAGACTGGAAGACTGGAAGACTGGAAGACTGGAAGACTGGAAGACTGAAGACTGGAAAGACTGGAAGAACTGGAAGACTGGAAAACTGGAAGACTGGAAGACTGGAAAGACTGGAAGACTGGAAGATGGAAATCTGGAAGACTGGAAGACTGGGAAGACTGGAAGACTGGAAAGACTGGAAGACTGGAAGACTGGAAACGTTGAAGACTGGAAGACTTGAAGACTGGAACGACCTGAAGACTGTAAAGACTGGAAGACTGGAAGACAGGAAGACTGAAATGTGAGCACAAGGACAACAAGGAGGAAGGGATTCAGGAGGATAGGGCATCAGGTCAATGTTCATTACAGAAACGAGCAACAACGCTGCTCAAGGAGGGCAACAACCTGATCACTCGAGGTTGATGAAGGTAAGTATATTGGGCTGGTCGATATGTTCACTGAGACTCGTCACACGAGCAGATAGGCTGCCCGGCAGCGAGGTGTAAAGGTCCGGACAGAACCGAACTGTGCAGGAAATGTGGAGAAAGAGGACACTTTGGGACAGACTGCAAGAATCGACCAAGGTGCTTGCTCTGCTCACCCAGAGAAGGAAACACCCATTTGACGGGTCAATTGCCTGCATACCAAAAGACGATCGCAGCCCAACAGTAACGGAGGTAACGCAGATCAACCTGAATCACTGCGACACCGCACAGTAACTGTTGTGGCAGTCGACAACAGAAACTAAGTGCGACGTTGCGATAATAGCTGAACCGGAATCTACTTTTGCAGCACCTACGTGCCTCAAAGATGGACGATCGAAGAATTTAGTCGGATTTTAGAGGGAATGACCGACAAGCTAGTTGGTTGGAAACCAGTGCTGATTGGAGGTGACATCAATGCCATGGGGTGGGGTAGCAGGGTAAGTAATGCCAGAGGCTACAACCTAGTGGAGGCTGCAACGAAGGCACCGTTAGCCCCTTTCGGAAGTCGATCATCGACCTAACTTTTTGTAGCTCATCAACGGGCAACATGAACTGGAGGTTAAGTGAAGAGCACACTTAGCGATTACCAAACAATTCGCTACAGGTTTGGCCAGCGAAACACTGCGGCAGTGCAGAGGAACACAATTGACGACCGGCAGTGGAAGACGGATGCTTTCGACAAATATCTGTTCGTTGAGGCACTTCGCACCGACAGCGATGCCCTGAACTTGAATGCGGTAGGGCTGGCAACAGCGACGGCAAGGGCATGTGATACAACGATGCCTCGAAAACGGGAGCCCCGCAACGATCGACCTCCCGCGTACTGGTGGAGCGCCCTCCGCGCTGATTGCCTTAAAGTCAGGAAGCGTTACCAGAGAGCAAAGAACTTAGAAGTCAAAGAGCGGCGAAAGGTTGTATTCCAAGTATCCAGAGCTGCTTTCAAATGCGGGATAACACTGAGAAAGTCTGAGTGCTACAAGATGCTATGCCGAGCAGCTGACTTATCCCCTGGGGGACGCTTATCGAGTGGTCATGGCGAAAGTCAAGGGTCCATCAGTGCCGGTTGAACCGTGTTCTGAAAAGCAGAGGGTTATTATCGAGGGTCTCTTCCCAACGCATGATCTGACACCGTGGCCACCTACACCGTATGTCGACGAGGAAGGAGCAAACGCCGAAGATCGTCAGGTCTGCAATGACGAGCTTGTAGCACCTGTAAAACATTGAAGGTGAGAAAGGACCCCGGACTACATGGAATACCGAATGTGACACTTGAAACGGCGATCCTAGCGTACCCGGATATGTTCCGGATGGTGATGCAGAAATTCCTTGACGAAGGTCACTTCCCAGGCCACAACGCTGCGTAAAATGCGGGTTCCTGACTATCTGTGCCGGATTCTGCAGAGCTACTTCGAGAGCCGAAAGGAGTTATGCGAAACGGCGAGAGTTCCGTAAGGGTCCATACTGAATCCGACGCTGTGGAATGGGATGTATGACGGGGTCCTATCACTGAGGTTACCCATGGGCGTCAAGATCGTCGGCTTTGCTGATGACGTCGTCCTAGCGGTAATAGGCGAACCGCTGGAGGAAGTGGAAGTGCTTGCCTCGGAGGCAATGGGCATGGTCGAGAACTGGATGAATGGAGTCATGCTAAAGATAGCCAACCGCAAAACGGAGGTGCTACTAGTCAGCAATCGTAAAGCGATTCAAAACGCTTAGATTGCCGTCGGGGACATATCATAGCTTCACAGCGGTCGCTCAGACACCTGGGCGTGATGATAGATGATCGACTAAACTTCAACAGCCGCGTCGACTTTGCTTGTGAGAAGCCGGCAAAGGCAACCAACGCACTTATAAGGATCATGCCGAACGCTTATGGTCCTAGAATCAGTAAGAGGCGTCGTCTGACTAGCGTATCATCGTCGATACTGAGAAGTTCGGGCCTGGGGTGCAGCACTGCAAACCAAGCGCAAACGGGACAAGCTCAACAGCATGTTCCAGCTTATGGCCATGAGAGTAGCCAGTGTATACAGAACAATATCGTCGAAGACAGCATGTGTGATCACCGGGATGGTTCCGATTTGCATCACCCTGGGAGAAGACATCGAGTGATATTGTCGGAGGCACTAGGCAGGTGGCAGCAAGAATGAGATGTATCTGAGAAAGGTAGGTGGACCCACACACTCATCCCGAATATGTCCACCTGGAGCAAAACGAAGTGAGCTTTCAGCTCACGGTTGCTTCAAACAGTACTTGCATCGGTTCGGCCACGCACTATCACCGTTATGTCCCGTTTGTAATGAGAGAGAGGAAACGCCGGTACATGTTGCCTTCGATTGCCCGAGGTTCAACATGGAATGAAGCGCGGTGGTGGCTGCATTTGGACAGGACTTCAATGCAGACAGAAGGGTAAGCAAAATGATGAGCGATCCTAACCTTTGGAATCTGGCGAACAATATGGTGGTGGAGATAACGTATATCTTGCAGAGAAACTGGGAAGAGCAGCGAACCGAGAGGCAAAGAGCAGTGCTTGGCATCGGGTCGTCGAGGCGCTAATGAACCGGAAGTGAACCCCCAATCGGAATCGTTTGACCGACTTCGGCACTCGAGTCAGTCTGACGAAGAAAGAAAACGAAGATATCCCCTGCGATAGCCGCCGGAGGTCGGGGCACCATCAGTTCGGACGTAACAACCTCCGACGCCAGAGAAATTCAGGAGGAGAAGGAAGTAAGAAGAAGGATGATCAACGAAAGGAGACAGAGAAGCAGAGCAAGATGAAAGACTGGAAGATTGTAAGACTGTAGAACTGGAAGACTGGGAGACTGGAAGACTGGAAGACTGGAAGACTGGAAGGCTGAAAGACTGGCCGGCATTGACCGAAGGCCATGCAAGCTTTTTTGACTCTGAAATCAATGTTTGAAGAAAGAAAGTTTGGAATCTAGAACGGCTCCGACATACTTTACCTGATCGGTAACATTAATCTCAATGCCAAAATGGCGTAAAGGTCGAATTTCATCGCGGTTTCGTCTTTCCGTAAAAAGAAAAATAGATGTTTTATTCGGGTTAACCGAAAGGCCATATTGGCGACACCAACTCTCGACTACCTGAAGAGCACTTTGCAGCAGGTCGAATAGGGTGCTTATGCACATACCAACTATCAAAGCTAGATCGTCGTCGGCAAATCCATAAGTTAGATAACCGCAATTATTGAGTTGCCTTAAAAAAAAAAACAAAAGTGGTGATAAGACTCCCCCTTGGGGGCATCCACAAATATTCAATTTTCGAATCGTTGCTTGACGCAATGTCGAGAAGAGATGTCGGTTTTTGAGCATTTTATGAATCCAATTGGTAATCATTGTAGGTAGCCCATGGTTTCGTGACTGGAAGACTGGAAGGCTGGAAGGCTGGAAGACTGGAAGACTTTAGAACTGGAAGGCTAGAAAACTATAAGCCTGCAAATTGAAAGACTGGTAGACTGAAATACTAAAAAACCACAAGACCAAGAGATTAGAAGACTGTTGAACTGAAATACAGGTTATCCAATCTAACGACTGGAATTCTAAAAAAATCAGGTAGTTTGGAAGAATAATAGTCTATGAGACTGAAATATTTGAATACTGCACCAGATGAAAGGTTGCCTCCAACACTAGATGTTTGAAGGATTGAATGTTTGGAAAGCTAAAAGACTAGACGGATGGAACGTTGGACATGTCAAATGCACAAAAAATAGGAAGACTGTTAGACTGGAAGATGGGAAACAAGAACACAAGAAAATTGGAAAGCTTAAGACAGGAAGATTGGAATTCTGGAAAACTGGAAATATGAAGAACTAGAAGACTGAAAGGCAAGAAGCCAATAACACTGGAAAACTAAAAAACTGAAATATTGGTAGACTGGTAGTCTAGAATACTGTTAGACTAGACGACCAAGTAAACTGCAAGACTGTAAGACTGGAATTCTGAAAAAAGAAGGCTCGAAGACAGGAAGATTGGAATACTACAGATCTATATTCCTGAAATATAAGAAAATGAAAGACTAGAAAGAAAAAACACTGAAACACTGGAAGACTGAAGGAAAAACTCAAAGATTTGAAGACTATTATAATATAAGACGAGAAACTAGAACACTGCAAGGTTGGATAACGGGACGCCAAGATGGAAAGGCGATTCAAAAACTAAGAGACTGGAGTCTAGAAATCAGGAAAACAGATTGATTGATCATGAACTAGGGTCGGCAAAAAAGGAAGCAGAGCTTATGGCTTTAATACTGGTATGTAGTAGGAGAAAAGCACTAATTTACGACCTACAAGAATTCTGTGTCAATTTTCAGACTTTCATAAAAAGCAGGACAAAATCGTATGAATGGGTCGAATATTAGTGCTCTTCTCCTATACTATTTGTTTTGACTTTTGCAGTCAGCTTTTTTTACTTTTTAGGGGAGAGGTAGTCAATATCGATAGATAGAGATATGATTGCCAAATTAGTTGTAATTGTTGTAACATTATGCTTATAGCAGTTTAGAGTTCTGGAACTGTAAAACATTGAAATACTGGAAAAAAAAAGACCAACAGAGGATGGAAACACTAAAATACTTAAGACTGTAGAACTGGTACACAGAAACACTGGAAGACAAAAACTTCAACATATGTCCAATTTAAGAGATTACCTTCTTAGTGAACGCCTTGCACCGTTTTCTATGAATGAGTTCCTTCCAGTAATGCGGAGTCATCATGTAGATCAGATCCGAGTACAAATGCATACTCAACATACGTCGTGACACCAACAAGAACAATCTGGAATCAAAATATCAACAGTGTAATAAACCCCACTAAATCTCCCAGTTCTTTATCCCTCACTCCTCCAGAGAAGTCAAAAACACTTCCTTCCCGTCTCGCTGCAGCACGTCACTTCCAAGTGTTGTTCCGCAAACCATCTCCAGCGCACATCGGGAGGTATATTTGAACATGTTCACCGTATCCCCGTCCTTGCATTTTTCCAATTCGCTCACTAGTTTCTTGCTGCACTTCTCGAAAATTGGCACAAAACTGTGCAAGATTCGGAGATTGAACGTCGGATTAAGGGCCTTCCGTTGGCTCTTCCACAGTTTAACTGAAACGAAGCACACACTTTAATCCAAAATCCACTCACATATTCTTCATCCAAACAAAACTCACATTTGGCAGAAAAAATACCCTGATCGTACTTGACGAAATCGTAGAAGAAGGGTTTCTCCAAGCAATCCGGATGCGATAGAAGCTTCTGCACCAGATCCGGATGGCTTACTCCCAGAATGAGCATCGGTCCGATCGACATCCTAAATAGGCGATCCTGCTGCAAGAAAATTCTGTTCACCAGCTCGAACCGTTCTTCATCGTTCAACCCGAGCAGATCGTAGTTTATGCCGAGAAATGATTTTTCCGGAACCACTATCGGCAGATTTTCCGCGAATGCCTGAGTCTTGCGAAGATGATCACGAATCGCGAAAAACGCCAAAATGGCACAGACCAGCAGTAAAAAAAGGAACATTTTGGTTTGCACGTACTGGTCGCACTAACTGCGGGGTGACATCTGATCAGTGTCTAATGTAGACTTCAACGTTCGGTAGGTCAGACGGTTATGTGGAGTATTTGGGCTTTCAACACGAAAAGTAAAGGTAACACTCTGATTAATTGAGCCAAAGGCATTGACACCACACAGATAAGCGTCACTGAAAAGCGGATGTGAAAATCTGCTCGCCATGCATCACATAGCATCGGAAGCATACCACTAATATATGGGTTTCCATCTGAAGCATTCGATGCTATGCGGTGTATGCGGTCGTTAACGCTTGACATTAGTTTTCCAAGCGGCTTGGCCGCTGCATTCAGTCAACCTTGATATCAATCAACCTCGTTTGTTAGATTTTTGCAAACATTTTGGGTTGGTTTCTCCTACTGAAGCAAACGAAATGTCTTTTCAAGAAAACTTCGAAAGATGATTAGGTGATGGTCGCAAGCTGTTTCGAAACGATTGAATCGAAATAATTTCTATATATTTTGTACATGACCTTTCTTAGATATTTGCCCCTGGAGGACGTTAAGTTTCCTTGACTTGAACAGATTTATGTTCAGATGCAGTGAGTTGAATGATACTAGAGTTTAATACTTATCTGATAGATGCTTACACATAAATGGCCAGTTTACCACATAAAGCATTTTCAGCCTAATGGTAAATCACGTAGATGCTGTGTAATTAAAATTAAATTATGCGCATTAGAAGCTGATATATGACATTTCTTATAATAATTTATTAATTATTTTAGACTACGTTTTGACCAAAGCCTATCAATATATATACATAATTTAGAAATTTATCACTCAAAGCTTATTTTAAAAAATACACTGAAAGAAAAAATCATAGTGATGCAACGTAAGTTTATATATAAAGGCGATTTTCTCAAAATTATACCATTCGATTTTTTTTTCTTGTGTTAGCTGAATCATTGCGAAATCGTGTCGCTGTAGTTTAGACACGCTCATCAAACTGTACATTAGCCTGGGACACGGTTATATGAAAAATTTAGATTTTCGCTCCAGTCCACTTTTTGGATTGCATTTAGGTCCCATAACAACTGTGCAAAATTTCAGCTCGATCGGAGAAACTATATTTTAGCGCCAGCCGTTCAAAATTTGTGACTTACTATGGGAAAACTTACTTTTAAAAAGAAAAATCGCCAGAGGTCGCCCATTGTCCTCTATAAAAATTCTAAACATAGACCTCGATAGGTATTTATATGATGAACAACATTGCCGAAGACCGCAAAGCAATCTGATGCTTATAAAAAAAGTTATTAAACATAGACTATTCGGAAATTTTGCCCGATTTTGTTATTATTGTTATTCCTTTACGTGTTAATCAACGTCGCCTTGCCAATAGGTTTTCATTGAATCACTTTTTTCACAAGTGTCGGATTGTTTCGCGGTCTTCGGCAATATTGTTCATCATATAAATACCTATCGAGGTCTATGTTTAGAATTTTTATAGAGGACAATGGGTGACGTCTGGCGATTTTTCTTTGTAAAAGTAAGTTTTCCCATAGTAAATCCCATACAAACTTTGAACGGCTGGCGCGTAAATATAGTTTTTCCAATCGAGCTGAAATTTTGCACAGTTGTTATGGGACCTAAATGCAATCCAGAAAGGAGACTGATGCGAGAATCTAAATTTTGTCCCACACTACTGTACATGCAGCGACACATCACCGAAATCACGCCGTAAATATTCGATTTGATTTGGGGGAGCCGTACTCGAATGCAAGATTTTTTTTCTCAGTGTTATTATCATTCAACAAAAATAATGTTTATGAATCATTTTTTTAGCTGTCTGGTAAGTAGTTCTAGCTGGTACAATGCCAGCATCTCAGCAGGTTTACAGTCAAAAATACATGGTCTCTTCCCTCTGGTAAGTCGATACCTCTTTACCTTGATGTTCCTTAAATCAATGCCAAAGTTGGAATAATAGTAGTTGGCTTGAGTTTTTGCGAAAATCACGTGGCTCTTCTAATACAGTAGTTCAACATTGTGAATCCCATCAAGTAGCCTATGTTGTGTATTGCTGTTTGCATTTGAGATGCAAATCTTGACAAATCGTCTTCCAAATGCGGTAACACAAAACAATCAAAGGACACCTAGCAACGATTATAAAAACACCGCATTTGGTGTTCCCACATTTGATATTTGCGTTTCAAACGCACACAGCAATATATGAACTTTCTAAATCAGTATTGTCATTGAAGGCTGTAAATGCGGGAAATGCCCTTAGCAACGGGTGTTTTGATATTTTCAAGGCATTTTGCCTACAGCAACAATAGGCGTGAGCTTCAATGGCTCCGCTGACTGTGATTTGCTGCGCTTGCCTACTGTACCGTGCTGCATCAATACCCGGACGCTTAAGCAGGGACCTATGTTCAAATTCTATTTTAAATAGATTATCTCTAGAATTAAACAATGTTCTGTGTTGCAACATATAGGTTTATATCTTATCTAAGTAACAATAAGGAGTTTTTGATTGAAAATTAAGATTTTATCATTTGAATAGTGAAATCAATAATTCTTGTCCTGTCCTTAAATCCGGACACCTAGAACAAGCCTTGTCCTGAAATCTGGACACTTGTGAATCAAAATCCGGACAGCTGTATAACTTCATGAAATATTTTCGTAAAATACGTAATAAGTGTTCCTTTATCCAATCAAACTCCACCTTGTTATGTTATTGATGTACTCATTTACTCTACGTTGCTCAAAAATATATGAAATATAAGTAAATTTGTGTTTTTATTACCTCAATTGTAGTCATAGAATTTCTGTGGACGCTTGTGTTTAGAACTGCGGTTTCACATAAATAATACAGGTTTTTAAGAGGAAAACGGAGTAAGGGGTCACATAACACTTTAACTAGATCTTCTGCAAGTTTTCTCTTGAAGATACTATCAAAATTTTCATTCACATATGCCAATTTCAGCAAGATAATATCTCGTCCGGATTTCAAGCCACTCGTCTTCAAACCCGGACAGTCAACTTAAACACTTAAATAATAGCATTTAACCCAAATTTATAAAGTTTGATGCCACTGTATTGTTAATTAATAATTCCGTTTGCCCTTATGTTGAAAACACCTTTGAAAAACTTGAAATCAATCACAATATTATCAACCCGAACTGGTAAAATTGATGCATAAAATTAAACATATGAACATATATTTTTTCCTTTATTTAATCAATGTTATCAGAGTGTCCGGATATTGATACCGTCCGGATTTTGATTCACCACGGTAGTGTGAATTTCAGAATTTTTATCAACTCAATGCTATATATTTCAGTTTTCTAAGTAAGTTAACGTGTGCAACTAGACATTTTTATGAAAAGTTACAAATATCCTCCTAATGACAATGTATTTCTTGAAATTGAATATTATGATCATGTTGATAAATGAAGTCGTTCAACTCATTTGAAAATAAGAATTTTCAATTTTTGAATATTGAACTATTTCTTAGGAGAATGCATTAAAATTGTAACTATTATTTTATTGAAATTACTATTTCGAATGTATTTTTTTTTGAAATAATGAAAAGTTCAAAAATTAAAAATATGTGTTTTCGATACATCCTCAAATCGAGAGCCCCTTCTATATCGAATAAGGGAGAGTTGACTGTATATGAAAATGTTTATTTTTTATTATTAATAAAAATTTAGAAAAGGAACACAGCATTGCTTTAACGGAAAATGTGATTATGGATAGCAACATATATACGAAATGTTGGATTTAATTTGTTAACAATACATTTTCAAGTGCTTTTTCACTTTTATTTACATAATTGTTTTTTTTTCTTTCTTTATTAAAGAGATTTTTAGCCTTGGGCTAGTTCATCTCGGGATCACCGGCTTTACTTCCCTTCCGAAGGAAGTCGTCACTGAAATTGTTCGTGACTATCTTGGGATGGGATAATATTATATTATAATCCCTCCTCGGCGTGAGAGGCGTGTGGTCTAACCACAACACCAGATCCGCCCCCAAAAAGCATAATTGTGTGTTGTTATCATCCAAAAAAATTCTGAATTCATTATGATTTTAATGCCTGATTTTAAGTACTAATAATACACATTTTGTGCCCCAATTCCCCACGGGTAGAAATCAGAATCCAAAAACAAGATTATGACTCATGATATCATGATTCTAATGTGTTTTCATGTTATGAAAATACACCATGATTTGGACTCATGATATCATGAGTCAGATTACCGTAACGCAACACACGCGTTAGGTTTTTGTTGCTGATTGCTCGGAATCATGATTCAAATGCCAAAAATGCTGAGTCGCGCATCCGTTTATGATCGACAAAATAAAAAAAGTTAAAAATAACATACATTGAGATTCGAGCCAAGAACCTTCCGATTGTAAGCCACGTACTCTACCACTCAACCATTTCGTCATCTTGAATTGAGAGTGATCGATACGAATGACTTGAAGCAAAGTGCGCCGCTTAGTGTTTTCACACTGGATGTTACGCTTATGAAGAATCATGATTATGACTCCAGGAACCATGATTTGCGATCCTGATATTATGACCTAACCAATTTATGAATTTCATGATTTGTAAATCATGGTGTGGGGATCAGATTTTTATCCGTGCCGAATGAATTATTTGTTTGTTATTGATTTATTTGTTTGTTTTTAAATAAAATCATACCAAAATTTGTTTTTGCTTGTACGAAGTTATGGATGAATTGCAACGACAATTGTCTAAAAGCGAAAAATTAAAAAAAAAGTAGGCACATACAGTACCTTTGCGATTTCATTACGGCCCAAAATTAAATTTGTCGTGAATTTGACGAAACCGTAAATTTGGTGAAACGAAAAATAAATGTATTGAATTATGTTCAATCATCAATTTATGACAAAATTCAAGGCTTATATGGTTGTAGCTAACATGTAATCACTACACTTTTTATTCTTTAACATTTAATGTTTCTATATTATTCAAAAGAACAGCAAAGAAATGGTGGTTCATTTTGATTGTGCTGCTTATTAATTTAACTTACTTTTTTGCTGCAGAGGTTTGTGCATAATCGGGTAACTTCAGCACTTTCTACAACTTTGATTCTCGTTTTTTCGTATATGAAATAAGCGTCCCCTGAAGGTTTTCCAAGATAAAGTCTTATGAAATAAAAATAACAAAAGGATTGGTGACGTTCTATTTAATAGGTATTATCATGTGTTTTCGGATTTTTTTTCAATTCCCTTTTTTGCGAGAAAACAAAATTTTAACGACTGTAACGTACAAAATAAAGCTTACATATTTTCCAAATTCAATGGCTAACAATTCCTTGTTTTTATGTAGCTCTGTTCTAATTATCGAGTTGTAATCATCTACATTACCATTTGCAAAAACACTGGGAATTTTCAACTTCAAAGTTTCAACTTGGAATAATCTGAGATGCGTTCCGTTTTTTTTTCAATGACTTAATGTGGAATGATCTTAATGTACAATGTTTAAAGTGGAATCAGAATGAATATCATTCTTAACATTCTTAACCACAAATGTAGGGATACAAATACAATTGATCTCTCCGAAAATTGAATAATTTGAACAACCCTATTCCGAAGCCCATAAACGACAATGACAATGAATAAAAATTAGAATCATATTCACTTAATCACGATGGCATTCTACAAAAACAAATATAGTTCATTTCGAAGATTCATTGTTCAATGTTTCTTTTATATACTTGTATAGCATGCGCAAACGGTAACTTCAGAGTCATTCCAAATTTGTATCTTAAATGTGAATGCCTCAAATTTGTCTTCAGCGAAAAATTCCGCACAATATACACTATCATCACCTTCATACTTATCATCGCATAACGGCCTCCTATACAATTCCTAGACCCACTACTGAACGGCATAAAAGCGTAAGGATGTCGCTTTTCGCACCGTTCCGGTGCAAAATTCTCCGGATCAAACTTTTCCGCATCCGGTCCCCAGATGTCCTTTCGCCGGTGCAACGCAAAGAACGAAAACGAAAGAGTGTTCCCCGCCGGAATGCGCACGCCGTCCAGTTCCAGTTCCTTCAAGTTTTGACGAGCCACAGTGGGAGCCACCGGGCAGTGGCGGAGAACTTCCTTCAGAAACATTTCTGTGTATTCGAGCTGTCGAAGAAAATCGGCATCAAGGGATATGCGATCGTTAGGCCCATCGGGAGGAAAGTGTTTCATCACTTCGTCGTATACTTTCTGCTGGATATTTGGGTAGATGGCTAGGAAGAGACATGCATGAGCCACCCCTAGACCGGAGGTATCGTTTCCCTGCGTTTGGGAGATTTGTAAATTTATTATGAGGTGTTTGTTCAATATTACTCTTGCGATAACTTACGGCTATCATAATGGTTAACACATTATGCAAAATCTCTTCATCTGTGAACGGACGACTGCTGTTGGATAGTGACAACAGTTGATCGATGAATATTTGAGGTTTCCGAATATCATCTTCATCTTCTTTCGGGGTTGATGCATTATGAAGGTGTTGTTGATTCAAACAGAACATATGCTCTCGTCGCTTTTCTCTGATTATCTGCGAGTTGAGTAGTTTTATGAGAACTCAGTGTTATAGATGATTTCTTAAAAGCACTTACAACGAGAAGTTCAAGACAAACATATCGAAATTATGTTTCACAAACGTAATGAATTTTTGCCAAATCTTCAGAGTCGATATCAAAATTCTAAACTGCACGGAAAATTCGATCGATTGGTCACCGCCAGTAAGTGATCAAATTTTCAGAACGAACGATTGTTTGGTTCTTTACATTTGTGCTCTTGAAAATTCGAGATTTTGGTTCGATGTATCTTCATCTTAAAAGATGACAAAGACACAGAATTATGAAACTGAACATGTTGATCTAAACTAATGTTGGGCACGTGTTAAACTTCCCGTTGAATTTAGTATACAAGTTTTTGACGCTCCTAATGTGAGTATCAAGACAACTTACGTTTCCGGAAAATTCTTCAATCTTTTTCCGTATCTTCATCTCCTTTCTGTAATAACTAGTCAATCGATAAATAGAATCTAGGAACAATTCAACACTGAGCATTCTTTTGCCCACTAGCTCAAATAATCTGCAAGAAAAGCATAACTTAGTAAACCAGGAAATATCTTCAATCACATTTATACCCTTCCATATTCCGTAGAAATTCATCACTTCCTTCTCGTTCCAGCACGTTACTTCCCAGCGTAGTTGCACACACCATTTCCAATGTACACTTGGAAGTAAATTGAAACATGTCAACCGTTTCCCCATTTGCGCATTTGAACAAATCGGCCACCATTCTCGAACTGCAGTCCTCAAAAATGGAAATGAAGCTATTCAATATTTTCATGTTGAAGGTTGGATTCAACGCTTTCCGTTGGCCTTTCCACAGCTTATCTGCAATCGAACACGAAAGTTAGGTTGGGCTCTTATCATCCTGCAATCATCAATATCTAACATTCAGCCGAAAAGATTCCATGTTCCAACTGCACAAAGTTATAGAAAAATGGTTTCTCCAAGCAATCCGGATGCGAGAGTACTTTGTGCATCAAATCCGGATGACTGATCCCGATGCCCATGATGGGCCCAAGTAAGTGTTTGAACATCCGATCGTGGCTCAAGAACATTCGCCAAACCGATTCGAAGCGTTGAACTTCGTCTTCGACTGCCATGGTCAAATCCATGCCTAGGAAGTACACTTTGGGGGGATGCAGAGTTAGACTGCGGGCAAAAGCACGATTTCTCTTGATGTAAAGAATGATAAGAACCCAAGTTGCGGAGAAAATTGCGATGAGAAGTAAAACTGGGATGAGCAACATTTTGACCGAGGAAGATGAAGCCGATCGAGCAGCCGGAAACTGACTAAATTCAGAAGATTTAGATAATGCAGACATTAGGCATAAGGCAGGTCATTAAACAGCGCAACCATTCTGAATTCCTTGTAAGTTACTTTTTGCGACATATCAAAAGCAATTAACCTCTTGTTATTGCGTCCAGACTTGGGGTTAAAACGCGATTACGTAGCAAAGTTCGCACAAACCGTCATTTTTTCCACGATTCGCTATCCATAAAACATAATTACTTACCATAGCCTTACTATCATAATCCACGAACCACTGGTTTATAAACCACTCAGACTATTATGTGTACAATCATAAAACTGGCACTGGTGAGGGGCAGATAGATATAACGCCCGAATTTATATCAAAGCGATGCTGTGTAGTTGTTGGTATAACAGAAAAATAGGCAGTCAGAACTATTCAGCACGTGATGTTCAGAAAGCCACTCACAAGCTCACTAGTGGAGTGTTATACTTCGACACATCGTAAGCTTCTTGAACTCATAGTTCCACTAATCGGTGGATAAAATCGGTTTGACGAGTTTTCCCGCAGTGAACATTATTCATATATTTTGTGCTAATAAACATTATTTCTACGCTGGTCTACATTAACTTCTGTTTCAAATGTTCCAAATTTCACTTTGGTGGAGACCCTTCTACAAAACAGTAAAAATTGATTTAGTTCCATGTATTTTTATTCGAAAAAAAATAACATATTTCAAATTAACTTGAGTGAAATACTTTGTTTTTGGTTGGACAACATGGATTTGCTCAATATAGGGAACTGAATCCTGTTGATGATACTAGTTAAGGATTGCATTGAAGATTTCCACAGCGATATATACGGGAATATCTTATGATTCATCAAGAGCTTGCTCATGGAACTACTTTAATCAATTAGTAGGATTCCTTCGAGGGATTCTCTCAGAGTTTCTTTATTCTTCGTAGATCTACTCGGAAGACTCTATCAATGGTTAAAATGTAGTACTTTTTTCTGATATTCAATAATGCATTATTTCCTTTCTTCATGAATTTTCCCTAGGATTCCACAAAGCTAATTTACTGGTACTTTTAATCAATTTTTCCAGATATTTCTTATCGAATTTTTCCTGAGATAGATATCTATAAAAATACTTCCAGGGATTCCTCCAGAAACGCCTCCAAATATTCCATTGCTGAGTAGCCCAAGAAATTATTTTAGAAATGTATATCTAGGAATTGAATCTAGGAATTCTTTAACAGATGTCTAAGATATTCTTCCAGCTATACTTTTGAGATTTATTGAAAAGATTCATCAGCAATTTTTTCTGGAAATTTGAAAGGATTTTTTATTCTGCCGAAACGTCTAAACTGGGAATGAGCCTACTTCTTAGATGAGTGTTCTTTCAAATAATTCCGCAGTTATTTATTCAGCTTTCCTTCCACCTGACCATTTTTACTTTTGTATATCGTATGGCAAGCACGAAGATGCTTCATTCTCGACGATGTCAGAAAAATTTCTAACCCGAAAAAATCGTCGACCGATGAGAATACATGCACTGCGGCTATTTGGGCCCCTTAGAGACTAAGAATGTTTCAATGAGTTTCTGAAATAGTTTCCAGAGATTCCTATAAAAATGCGCGGGGTTTTCCTGTAGTTCCGCTTGTGAGATTTATCTGGGGATTCCTTTAGAAGATTATCCAGCAAGGATGGAAGTCTAGTGATCCTGACAAAATCCTCGATGAGTTTCGGTTGTTCTACTGTGAAACAATGTGATTTCTCGAGGGTTTCCTCCAGGTTTCTCACATAATTAATAATGATATTCCTCCAGAGCATCGTAATGAGATTTTATCAAATCTTTTTCTGTGATTTTTGTAAGGATTCTTTCTGGAGATTGCTGAATAGATGTTTTTAGGACTTCCAAGTAACATTGGTTGCTGAATAACAGCTTATTCAGCTTAAATGCTGTTTATGCAGCCTTTGAAAATACTCAAGAAACTGTTTATGGCATTCTCCCAAGATATTATCCACGAATTACTACATGGGTCTCTACAGGAATTATTTTTTGTATTAAAAAATTTGTTGGAAAAATTTCTTAGATGAATACCGAAAATTTCCACTAATAAAGCAGCCATGATAATTCATTGGGCTTAAGTTTTCTTCGTTTTCTTCGAGGGAGTCTTCCAGTAAACATCTACGTGTTCCTCTAGTAATTCACCCAGAAATTGCTCTTAAGATTCGTCCTGGGATTACTCCACGGATTCCTCGATTAAATCCCTCCAGAAGTTCTTTTCAAGATTCCACCAGGAAATTATCCAAAGATTAGGCCTAAAAATAATTCACAGATTTTTCTAGGATTCCTCTACATATATCTCCAAGATTCCTGCTAAACCTTGTACTGAAGTTCTTGCAGAATACTTTCAGAATTCTTCAAGTAGGTCCTTCAAGAATTACTTTAGAAATTACTCCAGGGACACCTCAAATCATTTCTTTAAGGATTCGTCCATAATTTTTCCAATGAAAAAAATATCCACGAATTTTACCAGGACTTCTAGGAATACCTCGAAAACTCCCCCTCAAAAACTTCTCCAAAGATTCTGCTGGGAAATAATCCTTCAAGATTATAATAAATCAGTGGTTTTCAGCCATTTTACATCGGGGAGCACTTTTTGAAATAAAATTGTTGCGCGGAGCACCTGTTCCTCATCACAACTCCATTTAAGGTGAAGATAAATCGAAGCCAAAGTTCAAATTTTCAAGAGCACGGATCTGGAGAACCAAACATCCGTTCAAGCCGAAAACTTAATCGATTGGTCACTAGCTGGTGGTGACCAATCGATTAGGTTTTCAGCTCAAACGGATGTTTGGTTCTCTAGATCCGTGCTCTTGAAAATTTGAACTTTGGCTTCGATTCATCTTCACCTTAAAATCCGGATTTTTACATGCTTAAATCAATCCTACAATTCTTAATCAAGAGGTGAGATTTGTGTTGATCAATCTTCCATTAATTTTGATTTTATTGCGAACTTTTAATTTTATTCATAAAAATAAACGTTTTATTTGGTTAAGCCTGTTATTTTTACTTCAAGTATAAACAGTGACAATTGGGCATCTTAATGGAACTATATTTCGTTCTTCGTCGCATATTTGATTATTCGTAGCATGAAAACGGCAGTATGGCTTTGTTTAGATTTTTTTCGACTTTTGATTTGGGTTCCAATTAATGGGCGAAATATTCTCTTAACTTTTATTCATGTGTTTGAATCAACACTCGCGGAAATATTCATAATTTCGATAAAACTCGTGAAATATTCCTAATATAAAACTATGGTGTAAAATTTTGATTATTATTGAGGTTGCAAGTACCTCAGATTTCTTTATGACAAGGATATGTATCCAGACAAAACTTTCGTATCCTGAAAATTTTAAATTATTCTTTCGGGGAAACTTAGATTTCCTCCACTTAAAAGGTTGTTTGTCATACTAAGTTCGAGAAAACCCAATATTTCAGCTAAAAATTATCGCCGACAGAATATTTTCAATTGAAAAATCATCACCCAAATGCTGAACGTTTTCGTAAAAATATCTGGGGTAATAATGATATAAATTTTGACACAATGAGTATAAGACTCGAGTTTCATCATTCACCATAACGTCAACATCATAATGTGAAGATGAATTGAAAGCCCAAACGCAAAGGGATACAAGTAAAACATTGATCGGCTTTGAGTTAGGTATACTGTTTTGAAGCTTTCCATCGACATTTTAAATGAATTTCCATCCAACTAACATAATTCGTAAGAGAAACTTTCAACTTTTTCACGACGTTCGTTTCGCTTCCGTGATCAGCAGTCAAATGAATTTTCTACAATCATCAATTACCGTCACTTTTCACACACAGCACGAGCGATGGATTAAGTATCGAGAGAAACAAAAACTGTGTAATAAATGTCGTCTGACACGATGACATTTTCATAAACCATGAGTTTTGCATAGATTTCAGAAATGTCCGATCATTAACAACAAGAATAGTTTGGTATTGCTTGCTATTTCGTATGTGACTCATATGCAATGAAAGCAGCTCTTGTTAGGAAAAATGACAGAAATAGAGAAAACTGTAACGTTTTTAGGTGACGCCATCGTGGTCAGCTGCATTCAATTGATTTTTTTTTTCTTGCGTACGTTCGTTGGATCACTCGTGTTGTAAACGCTGAAGGTAAAGACTGTCGAATGTCAACGAAAACGTGTTGAGTACTGTGATTGCTAACAAGACTGCACCAATACAATTTGTATGGAATGAGAAACTGATGAAAAGGCTTCAATACTTGGTTTTTGTAACTTACGTCCCTTTACTTCTAACCCCCTGAAATAAACCAATTCTTAATTTTCAAGAGTTTAAATGTGGAGAATGAAAATGAAAATTAGATCGATTGATCATAACCATCAAGTTACTGATCGATCGAATTTTTTAACGCGATCGGTTGTTTTGTTCTCTAAATCTGTACTCATAAAATTTTTTGTCACGGTTTGGTTTGGTATTATTAAGAGCATATTCAACGAAAAAAGTTGAGATATTTCAAAGAATCGGTACCAATTTTCAAAACTGTTGTGGAGCACCTGTCAAGGCTTGGCGGAGCACCAAGTGCTCCACGGAGCACGATCTGAAAACCGCTGTAATAAATTATAAGCTGTAAAGTGGAATACCTAAAAATAGATGAAAAACCGAATTTGGTACTGAACCATTTAATTCCACTAGAGTTTGTATCCTTTGACAGATACACGTATTTCGACCTCAACTGTAAGGCCTCCTTTAGTATTCATGTACTAGACTTGACTCTAGTGGACTAGTGTACGGGGATACTCTCCGAAATCCCATTATAAGTGTCTCCAAAATTTCTGCTATGAAACAATTTAGTTTTTTTTAGAAATCCCTCTTAATATTCCTCTGGGAATTTTTCAGGCGCTCCTCAAGGAATTTCTTCAGGAATATCTGCACACATTTCTCCTGGATTCTCCAAAATTCCTCCAAAAATTCTTGTGAAGTTTGCACTAGGGGTTCCTCTTGAGGTTTTCCCACGGGTTTTTCATAAATTTCTTCAGAGATTTCAATGGAGCTCGTACAGTGTTTCCTCAAGAAATATCTCAAGGGGTTCCAGAAGAAACTTCTCCAAGGATTCCTCCAATAAGTTTCAGAGGAATTCCTCCGGTGATTTCTCCAGGAAAACTTCAAGGTGTATCTTTAGGGATTTCTCAAAAAATTTCTTTTACTACTGTTCCATTGATTTTCTCCAAGCACTCCTTCTGGTATTTTTCTAGTGCTTCTGGGATTTTTCAAAGAGATTTCTTCAGGGATTTCTCCAGAGATTTTTCCAAGGATTCCTCCAGGATTTTTTAAGGGATACCTTCAAAGAATGCCTTACAAAATGCTTTCAGGAATTTCTTAAGGGATTTCTCCAAGAATTCTTCCCTAAATTCATCCAATATTTTTTTTTATTTCAGGCATTCATTCCAAAATTTCCCACCAAGAACTCCTGCAGAATTTTCTCTAGGATTCCTGCAAGGCTTTTCCAGGACTTCGTTCAAAGGTTTCTAAAAGCAATACATCAGATTACCAAAGGATTCCTTCAGAAATTGATCGGGGTTGCTTTCAAGAAATCCTTCAGGAATTTCTTTAAGAAATCCTACAGAGATTCTTTCTTCAGCTCATACAGAGATCCCTCCAGGAACTCCTCTATGAATTTCTTAAGGCATTCCTTTCAGAATTTCCCAAAAGCTTTGATAATTCCTACTGGGTAGCAATCCAATTATTCGAAAACTATACCTAAATACCCTCATGGTTCCTAGATGAATAGCTGAGAAAACTTTTGGAGGTATTTTCTGTGAAGTTGTTAGATAAATTCTTTAGGGAATCAAAAGAGGAAGCCCTGTACGATTTTTTGGAAAAAAAAAATCGCTGGAAGAATTGGAGGAATCTCTAATGGAATTTTTGGAGCAATCTCTAAAGAATCTCTAAAGGGGGTGGAATTATTGGAAGAATTTCTAAAAGGTTTTTTGGAATAATTACTTAAGAAAGAGATCGAATTCGAATTCCATCAGGAATTCCTCAAAAAACCGTCCAGTAAATAATTTTCAGATTTTTTTCAGAAATTCCTTCAGTTGGGATAATTCTAAGAAGATTTTGAGGTAATTTGTTTCTGGGTTTCTTGCAGAATACCTTAAGAATTATTCGCGTAACTCCTCCTACGAAATTACTCAAAACATTTTCAGGTGATTCCTTTAATAGTTTCTTCAGGGATTCTTCCATGACATTTCCAAGAATTACTCTAGAAATTTTTGCGGAGGTCTTACAAATTGTTCCAATAACTTCTTCAACGATTCCTAGAAAAATGCCTCCAGAAACATCATTAAAATTTTGCTAGGGAATAGAAAATTCATATATTTTTTAAAGAATTTCTTCTAGTTGCTACTTCAGTGATTCTACCAGATGTTATAGGGTGTCCCAAAAGTATGGGCACTACTTTGTTAACGAAAATCATAGAAGTTTTCCAAACAATCAAATATTTTTGTATTTTTGAATTTTTCTATAGGCTACTTCAACCAGCATCTGTGATAAATTTGGTAGATTAAATAATTGTTTACATTGAAAATTTTGATATTAGAAAATCAATTCTTATCTGGTCAGCACAGACCCTACATTTGGTTTATGTAGAAAAATAACTAGTAAAATATGTTTTTATCAAATTCTTTCTCCATAGTGAGTTCAAGTACATTGTATCAAGGAAGCTTTACATAAATTTTAGTTTGAAATTTTATTTGGCTTTGTCATAAACCACTTGGAAAAATGGTAAAATTCGCAAAATCTTGTATTTTTCTCTCCTCTCAAGACAACATCACGAAGTTATAACTCTTCAGGTATTTCAAAATTTTGAATAATCGTAATACATTCTAGATTTACGAAAGGCTAATCCCTATTCTCTTGGATAGGCAACTTTATTTTTTGATTAATTCATGTTTTTATGTAAATATAATGATTAGTTATTTGACCATTTTCAAATCAACCACGGCTGGAATCAAATGTTTAGTTCCAATGCAAATATTACATGCTTAAATTTAAAATTCCAATTAGAATAAGTGATAGACCAATAAATTATCATATCGTCACTGATAAATATATTTTTTCAGATTTTTATTATTCGCACTTTTTGACGTAGAAAAATTTTTTGAAACAAAGTCGCTCAAAAATAACGCGAATTGTGCAATACTGATAAGAGATGCTACAAAGAAATGCTACGTAATCAACACATGAATAATTAAATTATTCATTAAAAAATCGCAATCTACTCTTGTTAGGTACAGTAATCAAATGTGTTGAAATCAGATTTTTATCTTCACTGGTCTTGACATGGCAGAATGGTGAATTCGTGCCCATAATTTCTGGGAAACCCTAAACTCAACGGGATTCCTCCAAAAAATTCTCCTGGTTTCCTCAAAGGATTTCCTCATGACCTTTTTCCAGAGTTTTCTATAATGATTCTTCCAAGAATTTAGGAATTTCTCCAAGAACTTTTACAAGAAATCGTTTTTGAATATATCAAAGGGAACTTAATAATTAAAAAAATCCAATAACTTTTCTATGAATTCACCCGAAAGTTATTTCAGGGATCTCTCCAGGGATTTTTCCAGTAATACTAACAAGGATTCTTCCATGAAGTTCTCATGAAATTCTCTCAGAAATTTCTCAAGAAATACGATATTCTCTGAATTTTCTCTTGATTCTTATTCAGGTTTTTTTTCAAGGGATTCCTACACGAATTCATGGAGGGGTTCCGTCAGGAATAGTAATCCAACAATTTCTCCAGACATTCATCCAGAAATTCTTTCTAGGATTACTTTAAGAACTTCTTCAGAGATTTATTCAGGGATTCTCCCAGTAACTTCGATGTCTCAAAACATCCTCCAGAAGTATCTCAAATTATGTCGCTATGAAACAATTACGAGATTTTTTTTTAAGAAATCCCTCCAGATTTTCCAGAAATTCTTTCAGATGTTTATCAAGAGATGCCTCCTGGAAATTTAGAGGGAATTCCTGAAAAAATCTTAAGAAGATTCTTTTAGAAATTCTTTGAAAAATTCCTGAATGAATCGCTCAGAAAATTTTAGACAGAAACTCTGTAGGCATTCCTGAAGAAGTCCCTGGAGTAATATCTGGGGAGATCCCTGGAGAAATTTCTAAAAGTATTTTTGAGGGAATCTCTAAAGAAGTTATTCGATAATTTTTTGTGGAATTACTCGAGAAAGAAACACGTTGACATATTTCTGGAGGGTTCCTTGTTAGCGTCCCTGTAGAAATGCCTGGAAGAATTTCTAGAGCAATTTTCGAAAGAGTTCCTTGAAGGAATTCTGGAGGAAATCCAGAAGAAATTTTTGAAGGAAATTCTGGTGGAATCCATTGAGGAAAAATTGGTCAAATCAAAACATGATTTTATAAACTTCTGAAAATAATTCTAAGAATTATTACCTAGCGGATTATTTGGAGAATTTTTTTGAAGAACCCCTGGAGAAGCTCCTGTGAGAATTCATGTATAAATCTCTGCAAGAACTTCTACCGTAATCCTTGAAAAAATCATGGAGGATTACCTGGAAAAATCTTTGAAGGAGTTCCTGGAAGAATTATTAACACATTTTTTGCAAGAATCTCAGGAGGAACAACTGGAGGAATTTCTGGGAAAATCTCTTAATTATTACCTGGCGAAATCTTTGAAGTAATTTCTGGACAAATTCTTCAAGAAACGCCTACAGTTATTCCTCAAAAATTCCTTAAGAGATTCTTTCGAGAATTCTTTCAAGGATTTTTTCAAAAAAAACTTCAATAATTCCACTAGGAATTTATCCTGAGGTTCCTTTAGGTATTCCTTTAAGAATTTCACCGGAAACACGTTTGTCTCCAGGTATTTCTTCTGGAGCCATGAGAAGAGATTTTAAAATAGTTTCCGAATTACTGAGTTGCATCCCTGGAGGAATTCTCGGATGAATCCGTTGAGAAATTTTTAAAGGAAATTTCGAGACCCCTTGAAAAAAAAGGTCAATCAATATCTCTGTTCTGAGTTCCAAAATGAATATCTGGAGAAGTTCCTGGAGGATTTCTTTGAAGAAACCCGCGATGAATTCCTGAAGGAATCACTTGAAATTTTCTGGGGACAGAAACCCGTGAAAATTCCAGGAAAAGCCTTGAATAAATCCTAGAGAAAGTCCTTAAAGTGTTCTTGGAGAAATCGTTAAGGAATTTCAGGTGGAAAATCTGAAAAAAAATACTGGATGAATTTCTAGAGGAATTCATGGGGGAATCCTTTAAGAAATTTCTGGACGAAAACCCTTGAGAAAATTCTGGGTAATCACTGTAACAATTTTTGGAGGAATCCCTGAAGCTCTTGAGCAATCTTGGAGGAATCCCTTAGATATCCCCAGAGGAGTGCTTAAAAATCACCACGAAAATCATTAGTGGTATTCTTTGTAAAATACCTTGAGACATTTAAAGTGAAAAGCTCTTGAGATATTTTTGAAGAAGTCTCCAGAAAAAATCTTACAGGCACCCTTCGAGAAATTATCGGAGGAAAAAATTCTGAAGGAATTCTTGATAAACCTCTACAGGAATTCCTAGCGCCCTTCAAAGAATTTTAGGAAGAATTCCAGAGAAGTCCTTGAGAAATCATGTGAGAATTTCTAGCAGAGATTCCTAGAAGAATCCCTTAATGAATATCTGAAATAATCGTTGGAGGAACAAATGGAAGGATTTCTGGAAAAATCTCTAAATTATTTCATAGCGGCATCTTTCGAAACACACTTCTGGAGCAATTTTTCGAGGCATTCCTAGAGAAGTTTCTGGAAATAGATACCTTGTAGGCACGCCTGAAGAAATCCCTGGAGAAATTCCCTGTAGAAAAAATGTGGATGACCTTTTGGGAAATTCACTTGGGAAAATCTTTAAGAAACACTAAGCTGTGAAGGAGGCCCAGAACCAGTAGGATCGTTACGGCAGAAAGAAGAATATAATTACAGACGGCGGTAAAAAAGTTGTTAACTTGCTTCATCATCAGACAGGAAAGCTGCAACCAAAATAATGAAGAGTTGAATTGAATTGAAATTTAGAACAAACTGCGGTGGACGTGCACGATAATTGTTCTATTTTTGATGGTCTGTATTTTTGGAACTGTTATAAATTTGGACCTAAAAAATTGATCACCGGTGAAAACGATCTAAAGGCTGCTTAGCCAACTACTAAGCCAAGCTTCAATAACATATCCTCAACCAGAAGTCGACATAAAAGCCGTAATGCATTTTTACGAATTTAAAAGATTTTAGTGCCACAGCTTGATGTTTGCTCTAGCTCCTACCGAGAATGAAATGTTTTCGACTGGCAAACATTGGAGGTTTCCTCTGGGTTTTCATTGCAGAGTGATAGATTTGATGGTTTTTGGATTTCAGACAGATTATGAATATCTCGTAAATTCTTTGGGATCTTACTATTTTCAAAGTTTCAATATAACGAGGTATGGCAATGTTGTGGTAATGTTATATCTAGGGACATTTCAATTATTTACATCAAAGTTACACCATGAATGACCAGATTTCTGTGTGAATAAAAAACATGATTTTCAAGCTCTAATCAATATTAAATACCACGCGGTACACATCGTAACGTAAGTATAAAAACAATTTGTCGATGACGCTACTGCAACGATCCAAAATTGCATTCCATAACTCAAATGAAGTAGCTTTAAATGATTTCACTTTCAGTTCATTTTGAATATACTTCAGTTTAATGAATGCATCACGAAATGCAATGAAATGTCTATTAGTACTGTTTAGCCCCAATCACGACACACTTGACTGGCAAAACAAACGGAAAGCGCAATACGCAAAAATACGAGCACGATCCCAACCACATCACGATTAATTGATTTGCATTAGAGCATCTGCTTTTCTCGGATGGTTGGCGAATTCATGACTTTCGTTGTTTCCCCTACGAAGTAAAAGTTCGAAAATGATGGACTTAAAACATTACACGGGTATTACTTAATCGTTTGAAAGCTGCGTAATGGTGTTTTAAAACTACGTAACAGAACTAGCAGAGTCTGCTAATAAGGAATTACAATACTTTCACCATTCTTGCTTTGCTGAAAAACTTTTTGTTATAGCTTTACAGACAAAGCCCAATAAGTGCCGCAAACTAGATCATGATTTAATTGAATATCTGACAGAGTGACTTAAAAAGCTTTTTACACCTTTGTCTAACATCATCGCTACACAAGTATCAGTCTATTACCAAGTTAATGAAAGGTGTGTTACCAAATAATAATAACATCGATGTTCCACCATTTCGAGTGCAATCTTGCAGACAATCACAAAGCGTGCAAAAAACACACACAAGAACGTAACATTTGCACTAAAGCTTTTTTTCCGTTCCATTTCATTTGAAGAAAGCATTTGGCAGACATCAGTTCAGCATAGTTTGGTTCGACAATGAACTAATGAGATTCGCACACAACTTGTGTCGGCTTGGGGGCAAAAACTAAAACAAAAAGAAAAAAGCTCTAATAAAACAAAACATCGAACTAGGCAAAATTAAGGCCTAGCTTATTAAGAAGAAAGCCTGCAAAAAACGTGGATCGTACCCTTCTCCGCATTACGGAGGCGAGGCGCAGAGCTTCTTTCATCTAATACGTGTAGACAGCAGACGCATCGCTCCGCCGCCGGTTTTGTCAGTTACGTAAAGTTGCAACCGCGTCTAGCATACAATCGATTACATGTGCTAAATTGGCGGGGCTCGCTCGACTCAAAGCCAAACTCAATTCAAAGATGAGCTACTTTTTATCCATGGTGCTGATTTGAATTGAATTCATCGAAGTTTACTCATAGACAGAACCTCCTCTCTCTCTCTCCCATAAGTGTGCAGCGAGCTTTGTCTAAGAAGTGAAAGGCTTTCGTGCTTTCTTCATTATTTCATAAGTAGACATTCCTACCTTGCTTGCTACTAAACACGCCGCTACTGCTGCCGCCTCATGAGGGTATGCGGTATTGCGAAGGATTCTGTCAAATAGCGTTCGGAACAAAAATCCACGGGGTTCCACAGAACTCAATAGAGCTGAATTCATTTTCAAATTATGTTTCGTTTTAAAATGAAAGTATTTTGCGGGTACTTTTTCAGTAATAAATATTGTGAAAACCTAAGGAAAGCGTTGAGTACGCTAGGGAAACCCCGAGAAATTTTTAGACCCCTTGGATATACCGGTTATTTTTTCAACTTTGATGGCGCTACGGTCTTCAAGTTAGGATCAGCGCCACAATGTTACAGCAACAAACTCGGTCCATGACTACTTGCTTCCAGCTTCTCGATCGTCCCTAGCGTTGGGCAAATAAGAACAAAACTTCGATGTTACTGAATTGATTATTATATGATGTGTCAAATGCAATAAAAACAAACATTCAAAATGAGAAAAGTGCTTTTGAAAACGTTTTTTTTCTGCTTTTGAAATGTATTTAAATACAACACTACATATTACACTCATCAAGGATGAATCAAACTAAGTTCGTCAGTTTATTAAAGGAATATAATTATTTTAATCATATTGATTCCAAACAAAAAAAAAATGAATGAAGAGAATGGATTCTATCGATTTTGAGTGGCTCTAACATGGATTCAAAATCGCCCACCGCAAATCGTCCCACACTTCCAAGTTTCTGATCCACTTGGTGAAACCACCTAGCTAGTTGACCCCCTTTTCATGTTGCACAGGCCTGATTCGAAGTGAACACCATTTTTACGGGTTTGTTGTCCAGTATTATCAGAACATGCCCTGCCCATCGTATCCTTCAAGCTTTGGTGACTTCCTGGATACTGGGTTCACCGTAGAGTTGCGCATTAGTGTGGGACAAAATTTAAATTCTCGCTCCAGTCCACTTTTTGGATTGCATTTAGGTCCCATAGCAATTGTGCAAAATTTCAGCTCGATCGAAGAAACTATATTTTAGCGCCAGCCGTTCAAAGTTTGTATGGGATTTACTATAGGAAAACTTACTTTTACAAAGAAAAATCGCCAGAGGTAGCCCATTGACCTCTATAAAAATTCTGAACACAGACCTCGATAGGTATTTTAACGATGAAGAATATTGCCGAAGACCGCAAAACAATCCGACACTTGTGAAAAAAAGTTATTCAATGAAAACCTATTGGCAACGCGACGTTGATTAGCACGTAAAGGAATAACAATAATAACAAAATCGGGCAAAATTTCCGAATAGTGTATGCTTTATTACTTGATTGAGTCAAGGATCACAGCACGATTATATTTCTTAAGATCTGTTGTGGATAACAGATATGATTTGTAGGAGTGCCTGTTTTTTACACTAGATAACACTTAAATAGTCGCATTGTGTATTTTGAACAACACAGTTGAGAAAACACCGCCTTTCGTTCACAGCAACAGCGTGGTGCTTCTGACGTTAGTCAATCGCATAACGACCGGAAGGGTCAATCATTTTGAGAGATTTGGTGTTTCCATAAACATCGATTTTAAGAACATCCACCTTTAAGGGTCCGCGAGACGTATGTAAAACTTTAAATGGGGCCACGGCTCTAAAAAGGTTGAGAATCACTGGTCTAGTACATGGTACACTTAGTACGAAAGTGAAGTTCACGAGACCGTAAGGTCTTACGGAGTCCATATTAGGCATGACTTCTGGTAAGGATATGTCTTCGAATTTCTCTGCTGCTGTTGTTACTGGACGTTTAAAATGATCCGAGGTAGAAAAAATCATCCATCACCTCGAACTCATCTCCGTTGATCATCAAGCGTCTGCCAATGCGAGCTCTATCGTGCTCAGCTCCTCCAGCTTCGTCTTCGACGTATTTACCGTCAATCCAATCCTTTCTGCTCAGTCAGGTTCAGAAACCACCTGGAAGTTCTTCCGATAATGTCCAAGTTATCAGTGAAACAAAAAAAATGGATGATCGTGCCTCGCAAGTTGTAGCCCACCTGTTACATAACACTTTCTTGCGCAATGTTAAACAGAAGAGCGGTTCCACGCCGTTTCGCAAACCCGATTATTTTTGTATTTTTTGAATCGCCTGAAAATTTGCATACAGATTCTTTATGACCAAAAATGCCATTATGCACTTTCAGACCGACATTTTGAACCTCGCCTTATTTTTGAGAAGGGCGTATCGGAAAATGCATGGCAAATTTTAAAAAAACTGTAACTCGAAAACGGTTTCTCCGATCGATTTGAGATCTTCTACAAAGTTGTAGGTATTGCTTAGGACTATATGGAGAAAAATATGCACGGTTAAAAAAGTTACAGATTATTTTTTATTTCAAAAACAAAATTTTAAAATCGATTTTCTCCAGAAACGCAGTTTCGATTTTTTTATTTTTGGATATGTTTTAGGGGACAACTTATGTGATTTATTGCACAATGTTTTAAAATGGAAGAATTATGGACAAAAAAGTTATGATATTTTTTTAAAATACAGATTTTGAAAAAAAATCGAAATAGAGAAAACAATATTTTTTTATGTGATTATTTGAAAGTACAAAAAATTTGCAATCGAAAAGTACCCAAGTAATTTTTCTAGGTTGCATCAATTTCGAGATATACTCATATTTATATAAAATTTTCAAATAAAAAAAGAAAAATAGGCCCTTTTCAAGCATATTTCGTGTTTCTCCATTCCAAAAAGAAATTATTTTGATTGAGCGAATCGTCGCTAAATCGTTTATCGTTTGATCAAAACATTTATGCTTAAGTATTGAAATAAGTGTGCACCTTAAAAAATATAAACGTTATTTTCAAATGAAAATTTAAAGCTAATAGTTCTTAAAAACCGCAACATTGATGTTTTTCATTTTTGGATATGTTTTGGTCTTCTGCCTCTGCGCCATTCAGGTGTCCATTGTACTACTACTTCCACCTTTCAATTACCTTTGCTGCAGCATCATCGCCCGCGCTGCATTCTTCTCGTCCGCAACCGTCTGAACCAACCGTTCCGTCGATTTCCTTCAATAAACCCAATGGCACCTTCTGCTGCGTTGTTAATGGTTGCTTTTACACTACTTCAATAGTTCTCTAGAGGGGCTTTGGTGAGCTTTCCCTTATCCGCCAACGCTGCTTGAAGACTTTGCGCGTAATAAGTTGCGACTTCGGGTGGCTTTAGCCATTCCAGATTGTACCGTAGTAAGCATCGGTAGGGAAGAAGCACCGGTTTTGGCCATACCCCAGTTGTAGCCATAGGGGATTATACATCGTTTTACTTAGCCAATCAGCATGAAACCTTTTGTGTTCAGTAGATCACATACACATGATAGAGCTACATTCATTTACCCGTCCAAATTGATTCAAAACATAAGAAAAATAATTCATTTTCCATATAATTTTAACTCCCATACACCTAATTTGGCCAGGGCACTCCTAATTTGGCCTCTCTTATGAGAAATCAATGCGTTTGGCAAATTTAGGAACCGAAGTTAAATCTCTGGCCGAAACTGGTTCCGTTGACCTATATTGACCAACGGGATTTTCAAAGCAAAAAAATGGTTTTAGCTCAGTTTTGATATGTTACACACATAATACGGATTGAAAGCTTACATTTGACATATTTGTAGTATAAATACGGCTTCCCATTAAATTTTTATCGACATTTTCTCTTAGACTGGCCAAAACCGGTGCTTTTACCCTACCGAATGTTGTTCACATCAGAAAGTCTTTGGCGCACTTTAAGTTGAAGATGCATCGAAACCAAGCCTCGAATTTTCAAGAGCACAAACATAAAGAACCTAACAACCGTTTGTGCTGAAAATTTGATCGATTGGTCACCACCATCAGCGAGTGATCAGTGAGTAAAATTTTCAGTACAAACGGTTGTCTGGTTCTCTAGAATTATGCTCTTGAACATTTGAATATTTTAAGTTTGGCTTCGAGTAAATAAAATCGAGAAATCTCTTGAAGCCAAAGAAATAGCCGTGGTTGCTTTTCTCGATATTGAAGGAGCATTCGATAATACATCCCATAGCTCTATGAGTTCAGCCATGGAAGCAAGGGGCTTGGATAAAAGTGTTATCGGATGGGTTATGACTATGCTCAAGGATCGCACAATTTCTGCTGATCTAGGACACAAATATCTATAAGATCTACGAAGGGATGTCCTCAAGGAGCAGTGTTATCGCCCTTACTGTGGTCTCTTGTAGTAGACAAACTCCTTAGAAATTTAATAGATCAAGGTTTTGAGGTAATTGGATATGCCGACGATGTGGCCATCTTGGGTCGTGGAAAGAGGGAAGTTAAACGTAAACCCTTCAAAAGCTATTATCGTGCCTTTTACCAGAAGGAAAAAGGTAAAGCTTATACAGCCTTCTCTGAATGGAGTTCAAATTCAAGTTTCGGAAGAAATTAAACACCTTGGGGTTACTTTGGATAAGAAATTGAACTGGAACTCTCATTTGAGCAAGGTCATAAGTAAGGGTACTAATGCCCTATGGGTCTGCAATAAAGCCCTAGGAAAAACTTGGGGACGGCGACCTAATATGATAAACTGGATTAATTCAGCAATAGTCCGACCAAAAATTAGTTATGCTTCACTGGTATGGTGGCCCAAGACAAATGAGGTAACCGCTCAGAAGAAGCTGGCTAAGTTGCAGAGACTTGCTTGTATATCAATGACAGGGGCAATGAAAAGTACACCATCGGTTGCTTTGGATGCCCTTCTTAATATACTGCCTTTGCATCAATTCATTAAACTGCAAGCTGCAAAAAATGCCTTGCAGTTTATTTGTTATGATAAAATACTAGATGGTGATTTGATTGGTCACATGAAGATCATCAAGGAATTCAATTTGAATTCAGATAACAAAACAATAGAAGATTGGATGATAACGAAGACCAACTATGATGTTCACTTCAAAGTGGTTAAACCAAGCCGCTATACTTGGGATTCTGGTGGGCCAAGTTTACGTGCAGGTTCTATTGTATTTTATACCGACGGGTCAAAGATGGGCGACAATACCGGAGCTGGAGTTTTCGGCCCTGGTATCAGCAAGGTAATCGCTATGGGGCGCAGCCCCACTGTGTTCCAAGCTGAAATACAAGCCATCATTGACTGTACAAATGTTTGTTAGTGTGGGAATGCATTCTTTCTCTGAAGCAATTGGCCAGTAGGAACGAAGTTACATTGTACTGGGTGCCCGGCCATTGCGGAATTGAGGGGAATGAAATCGCCGACAATCTAGCAAGACAGGGTGCAGCTTCGAGCTTTGTCGGCCCTGAACCGTTTTGTGGTGTTCCTGAGTGCACTCTCAGGATGAAACTGAAAAATTGGGAAATGTCCATGGTGGAATATAATTGGAACGCCACGGATACATCCAAGCAAGCGAAAAGATTCATAAAACCCAGTCTAGCTAAAGCCCGGGCTATACTAAATCTTAATAAAGGAAATCTTAGGGTAATAACTGGCCTGATGACCGGTCACTGCCCAAGTAGGTATCATCTTAAAAATATAGGAAAAATACAATCCTCTGAGTGTCGTTTTTGTCAAGCTGAAAACGAAACTGCTGAGCATTTACTCTGCAACTGCGTAGCATTGCTTAATCAAAGAATGTTAACATTTGGAAAAGGGTTATTAGAGCCCTTGGAAACTTGGCAAGGTAGTCCTAATAGGGTAATAGACTTTATAAAACGAGTTATGCCCAGTTGGGACAGGGTGACACATCAACCAATGTCTATCACATCTCAATTGTGAAAGGATATTTGATGAGCACCAAATAAAATATGGGTCATACCACAATATTCCTAAATAATGGAAGCAGTGGTGCAATAGCTCTACAGACGAAGAAAAAAAAATCATCTAAGCAACAAAATTTGATGGCAGGACAATTTTTTGTAGTCCACAAACAAACCTTTTTTTCATAAAATAAAACAAATTACTAAATAAAAAAGTAATTATTTTTATGAAAAATTATTGCTAGTTAGCACCTTTGCCGAGGATTTTGTGAGAACCTAAATTTTTCGAACAACCTGCCCTTAATTTCATAAGATTAAATAAAAATCAGGATTTCATGTAAATTATATATAATGCCAGAATCTTGCTCATGATTTATTTCTTGTCAAGGAGCCCTATTAGAAACCTAGAATAATGTGAATGCGCTGAGCATAATTTTGTGTGAATTATGCTAAAGGTTCAGTTATATTTAGATCAATAATACTGCTAAAGATTTTGTATGAAACCTGCCTAACAGTCATAAAAATTCTACACAAGAT
Organism: Aedes aegypti; assembly: GCF_002204515.2. NCBI lineage: Eukaryota > Metazoa > Arthropoda > Insecta > Diptera > Culicidae > Aedes > Aedes aegypti. Next base: position 112,664,791 of record NC_035109.1, read on the forward strand.
TTGCATAGAATTCATTTAAATGATTTTATGAGAATGTTGCCCAAGATTTTTTTTAGGAATCGTATTAGTAAGTGCAACAGAATATCAAACATAAAACATCAAAAAAGACTTAAGAGTGTTAACTTTAATTTGAATCAAAACAATGAGAGAAATTCGAAAACTGCTAAGGTGGGCACTTTATTTTGCCTATCAGTGTAGGGGGAGATCCCCCAGTACCGGACACTTAAGCCACTAAATAAATAGTTCGGAATATATATTGGTTTTATGTTCTCTTGTTACCCATTTATGATAAATATTATCAGTTTTATAGTGTACAAGAATAAATTCGAAAATATAAATATGAATTTTGACATTGCATTTTGATGATGTATTTTAGTACCAAATTGATCGATCTTGAAAGGTGGCACCCAATACCGGACACGATCTGAAAATGGCTCGAATTCTGTAAATTTGAACACCATTGAATGTGTTTACTATGGGAATAGTATATAATTGCCAATTCAATGCATTTGCAACATTTGCAAGAACAATTTGAATAATTATCAGTTTGCAAGATGTTCATCAAAAACCTCTTTCTTATATGATGAAAACTAGCACATTTTACGACGTTGTTCTGAATGTTAATTTTTCTTAATTTTATTGCATGTTTGATACCATGATCGACGGAATCCATGAAAAATGGATGTATTTTGTGACACTGGTGCAATAATTACAAAGATATAATATAACAAATCAAGCTGTCCGAAACTGGGGGACAGAAGGTGCTTAACCAAAATTGTAATTTGTCCATATTTAGTTCAATTATGGTTCAAAATACATTCATACTTTCAAATTAGGATTATGTTCGAACATACTTGCGTGATCCAAAGTATTTTTTCATATCTATATAAATAAAAATGGAATGGTGTTTGTATGTCACGGAATGGCTTACGAACGGGTTAGCGGATTTGGATGATTCTTTATCCATTTTGTTCGTCAAGGGTTCCGACGTGTTTGTGTGTATAAAAGTTCCAGGACATAAGATTTAAGATTTTCGCACCTTTGTACTTTTTTGCATATTTCAAGGATGTGTTATTCTACGCAAACATTAGTCTCCATAATAGCTTCCTTTTCTACTAATACACCATCTTGATTGGACCATGATTTCTCAATGTTACGACTTTGTCCGGTATTGCGTGCTGTCCGGTACTGGGGGATCTCCCCCTATCTGTGATATGTCTGGCTTAACAACATACAGAATCACGAGAACGAAAACCCGAAACACGCAAAATGAAAAAAAAAAAAATACTTAAACTTATTGAACACATCATTGATTCAAAGGTACATCCAAAGTTCATTATTTAAGGACAGTCGTCGGGACTTTATTTTTTGTTGGAAAAACTTTGATGTAATTTCAAATGTTCATATATACAGTTCGTGTTCGTAACATGAAGGAAAATCATTGTAGAACTGATTAAAGTTTGGGGGATTTTCTTTCGTTGTTGAAGTTTACCAATTTAAAAATTATGTTCAAAATCTCATGGAAGAGGGTTTTTACGATGTTCGGTCAAGAATAGAGTAGTACGTAAAAAATACTTTTACTCGTGGTACAACCATTTCGAAGCATATAGGTACCCAAACTACAATAACATTTGAAGGGTGAAACTGAAGCTAAGGCAAAAGATATAGGACTTTGAATTTTCCAAGTTGAGTTCATCACAGTCCTTATTTCTTGTTCAGCAAAATTTTGTAAAACTCATAGTTTTCATATTTTGCCATTTGCGCCAAGCTATCTTTAAAAAAATATTCATTTTACTGTATGTTTTGCTCAAAAAATTGGCACAATAATATTTTGAATGTTCGAAAATTATATTTTTTTCCAATGATACCCCTAACTTTATGCATTTTGGAGATGTTGAGCATGAGCATAGATGTTCGTACAATTCGTAGTTTCTACTCCGTGATTGACCAGAACAATCTAAGTTGCACAGAGAATTAATGAATGGGGCTTGGGATTAGCTTACCATTCTCAATGTGCACAAACCGAGAGCTCAAATATTAAAAGTCAATAACGGTACCGGCCACGTCCTTACGGTCATCGGGAAAGGGAAAGAATGTTAGTTAGACAACCGTTGTTGCTAGAGACCGAGTATATCTCTGCTTCTCTACAGTTGGCATGGAAAGGATTTTGGGTTAAAGGGATAAGAAATAGATCTGGGTGTTACCAATGTTTGTTGATGCGATCCATAATATAATCACGCCTAACCTGATTCGCGAAATAACTAACACTACTAACGAATCGCGGCATTTTTTCCAATACGACGCGTGAAATGTTTGATTCTGCCCTCGTCGTCCGCCCCCGCAGGAACAAGCGTCAAGGTCGAAGAATCAAACACTACTGAGCGACCGCAGCACTTATTCAATATATTAAAAAACAAGGTGAATTATATTAAATCTTCGAGCTGGCATTAAACATTGTTATCAATATGTTACGAAAAAGAAAATTCGATATTATTTTGATAAATATTTAAAATCAGATTCTGCTCGTGAACACAACTATGGTTCACTGCATATATCCAGTAATACCTGCAGAGCAGTTCAATAATAATAGCGAAAATTGTTTATTCAGATAAAATCAATAACTACTTACTGAGGCGTATGATGAATCAACCAATTTCTGTCACTTCCTATTTGATAAATATGAGCTTTATGCATCAAATAAAATAGAGGTCATATTACAACATTCCTAAATAATGGAATCAGCGGTAAAAGGATCTACAGGCGAGGGAAGAAAATAAAAAATTATATATCGCATACCCTTACCGCCACTATTTGTTTACCAGCTCTTTTCACTCTTTTCGCATGATTGTTGTGGAGGCACACAACCTCAACACGCCGCCAACCGTCCTCGCCAACCAACCTTTGTAGATGAAAAGTAACAATTGCAACGAGACCGAAGCCTGCAACTGCATTTAGGGTTTTGCAGACTGGCGCAGAGATTGCGTATCTCGATGAGTTCAGGCAGTGGGAGGTTCAAGAGACACGCGCATGCGAACCGGTGGATTTTCCAAAGAAAAATGAAAACTCCGAGTTCGCTTCAAACCGCATAGAGTGAGGGAGAGACGCAGTGCGGTGACGATGATGGCAGGCAGAGGCCATAATTAACCTAATCTGGATCGGAGAGGTTCAACTCAACAATGTTCTGCAACAAAAGTGCTCTGCAGCTGCACACTGCTCGGTGATATGACGACGACAACGCCATCAGGAGAAAAGTGGTTCACGCAAAAAGAGAGCAAGGTACGCAGATTGTTGTGGATGCAAACCGAATACGAACGAGACAATGTGGCTCCGATTAAAGGTCATGGGAACTGTCTCCGAATGCAGCGCTGTTATTATCGGCTCATGTGCATAGTGAAATTCAGAGGTAAACACACTGTAATTGCTTGCTTCATGTGACAAACTGAGGTAGTGTGTTAGTAGGACGTAGAAAAAATGTTTCAAATATTACCCACAAATATAGAAGGGGATGAACTGTACTATGTCACATTTATTCTTCACTGGGACAGAGACTTTTCATCTTCGTATTCTTATTCTTATTATAGTTACGTTCTCGCTGAGACAGAACATGCTTCTCAGCTAAGTTATGGATAGCACTTTCACGATTATTAACTGAGAGCTTTCTTTGCCAAAGTTGCCATTTTCGCACTCGTATATCGTGTGGCAGGTACGATTATACTCTATGCTTAGAGAAGTCAAGGAAATTTCCATTACGAAAATATCCTGGACCGATCGGAAATCAAATACTGACACCTTCAGCATGCTTGTAGCCGCGGCTAAGGATTTTTTTTTTTCATAATTTCACCCATAATTTATTCATCTTTACCACGCGTTTCGAGTTAATCAATTTAAAACCCATGCGGATTAAATGACTGAACGATTGTGCGATATTTGCCAGAAAACCATTCGCCAGAAAACTATTGATATTTGCCAGAAAACCATTCGCCAGAAACTATTGCAGAATGACATTCGCCAGAAAGTACCATATGCCAGAAAACCATTTGCCAGAAAGTACCATTCGCCAGAAATCCATTCGCCAGAAATCCATTCGCCAGAATGTACCGTTCCCCAGAATTGACCATCCCCTAGAATTAAAAAAAAAAATTTTTCAGGTAAATCAAGTTTGCAATTGTGGGAGAAATAAAGGAGCCAGAGCCTTTAAAAAATTGTGTGAGATTATTTTGGTTAAAATAGTCAAAAAAGTACAGGGTCTCTTGGGCACAATCTACCGTTGACTAAGAGAGCCAGCTTCGAATATCCATATTCTAATTGTTGGACCATTATAAAAATATCGATTTCTCGAAAATTCAACGATCAACTTCAATATTTAAAGTTTTATAAATATGAATTGAAAAGGCAACACCTAACACTGGGGGACCGTGGAAAGAAGAAAATATACAATAGAATAACAATTGTATCCATTAAAAGCTGCTTCACTATGAAAGATACTGCTTACTGATGTAAATATTTGATATTCAGCGTGACGGATAGTAAAGTATTTTTTTTTTTAAATATATGTTGTCCCTGAAAAATGGTATTATGGTTTGAAAGGCTTCACAAGAGGTTCGCCCTTTTTTTCAGCATAAGCTGTTCTTCGAAGTTTTGTTGCTTCTAAGGGGCTAATTCATTAGATACTTACAAGATTTCTATATACGTTGCAACTATTTGTGCCGTCCGTTCGATGAAGTAATGAATGCCTCCACTCGAAAACCAAAGTAACAACTTTCAGGAGCTTTTAGACAAATAAGACAGTTGTAAAATTAATAAGAACATCCTATATATGAAGAATGGAGAATTCTTATTTGCCAAAAACCATGTCAAGTAGCGGTAAGCAAATACTCTTTTATGAATACTTTTTCATGTACTGAAATTTAGGTGACCATTATTACTAAAATTCTTTTGGTCTATTTTTACCCGAATGTTGTTCCCTCGAATATCATTTCTCCGAACGCCAGATACAAGAATGACACTTTTTCCTGCAATACATTCTCCCAAATGACCCGAAATTTGTATAGATCGTGGTATTATGATAGGACCGTCCACTTCTACTCCCTCTTGAACGACCACGTGGTTCATGGACGGCTTCAAAATAGATGCAGTTCAAAATGGACAAAAAACAATCTTCAGAGACAGAGTGGTTAACTAGAAAGAACGATAAAGAAAACAAGAAAAAATGCTAAGTTCAGAGAAACTTTAAAGAACCGCTGATCAAAAGAGAAGGGTGCATATCATATTAACCATTCATCACCCTGAAATTAACAATAAGTTTTGATGATTATGAGTGCCAAAACATTTTCGAGGAAATAGGCCACTTGAGAAAACGGGGTATTCAGGGAAATGACATTCGGGGTATCGATATTCGGGAGAAAGTAGCACAACCCCAATAAACTGTCCATTGAAAAGCAAAAAATATCTGGTAGTTGTACGAGAAGTTTTGTACAAAACAATATTCTGATGAAGAACAGTTCGCGTTGACAGGAAATGAAATTTTCTTAAAACTAACTAAAACAGCTTAGAATACTGTATCAAAACCTCATAGCCAAAAATCTCGCAAGAGATGTAGAATGACAGTGTTATAATGTCTCCGCTCTGTGCACTTGCTTACTTACTTATTTGGCTTTACATCAATTATCTTGATAAAGCCTCGCCAACAATATTTCGCCAATTCCCTCGGTTCATGGCCGCTTCTCTCCATCCTCGGCTGTGACCCACGCTCTCCAGGTCCTGGTGTACCTGATCAATCCACCTAGCTCGCTGCGCCCCACGCCTTCTTGTTCCGACCGGATTCGTGGCGAACACCATCTTTACAGGGTTGTTGTCCGGCATTCTTGCAACATGCCCTGCCCAGCGTATCCTTCCAGCTTTAGCTACCTTCACGATACTGGGTTCGCCGTAGAGTTGAGCGAGCTCGTGGTTCATCCTTCGCCGCCACACGCCGTTCTCCTGCACGCCGCCGAAGATCGTCCTTAGCACTCGGCGTTCGAAAACCCCAAGAGCTTGCAAGTCCTCCTCGAGCATAGTCCACGCCTCATGCCCATAGAGGACTACCGGTCTTATGAGCGTTTTGTACATCGTGCATTTGGTGCGGGGGTGAATCTTTCTTGACCGCAGTTTCTTCTGGAGCCCATAGTAGGCACGACTTCCGCTGATGATGCGCCTTCGTATTTCCCGACTAACATTGTTGTCAGCCGTCAACAAGGATCCGAGGTAGACGAACTCGTCCACCACCTCGAAGGTATCCCCGTCTATCGTAACACTGCTTCCTAGGCGGGTCCTGTCGCGCTCAGTTCCGCCAACCAGCATGAACTTTGTTTTCGACGCATTCACCATTAGCCCGACTCTTGTTGCTTCGCGTTTCAGGCGGGTGAACAAATCTGCCACCGTTTCAAATTTTCTCCCAATAATATCCATGTCGTCCGCGAAGCAAACAAACTGTCCGGATCTCGTGAAAATCGTGCCTCGACTGTTAAGTCCGGCTCTCCGCATGACACCTTCAAGCGCAATATTGAACAACAGGCACGAAAGTCCATCGCCCTGTCGTAGTCCCCGCCGAGACTCGAACGAACTGGAGTGTTCGCCCGAGATCTTCACGCAGTTTTGCACACCGTCCATCGTTGCTCTGATCAATCTTGTGAGCTTCCCGGGAAAGCTGTTCTCGTCCATGATTTTCCATAGCTCTATGCGGTCGATACTATCGTATGCCGCCTTGAAATCGATGAACAAATGGTGCGTAGGGACCTGGTACTCACGGCATTTCTGGAGGATTTGCCGCACGGAAAAGATCTGGTCCGTTGTCGAGCGGCCGTCGATGAAACCTGCTTGATAACTTCCCACGAACTCGTTTGCTATAGGTGATAGACGACGGAAGAGAATCTGGGATAGCACTTTATAGGCGGCGTTTAGGATGGTGATTGCACGATAATTTTCACACTCCAGTTTGTCGCCCTTTTTGTAGATAGGGCATATAACGCCTTGCTTCCACTCCTCCGGTAGCTGTTCCGTTTCCCAGATTCTGACTATCAGCCGATGCAGACAAGCGGCCAACCTGTCCGGGCCCATCTTGATGAGTTCGGCTCCGATACCATCCTTGCCAGCGGCTTTGTTGTTCTTGAGCTGTTGAATGGCATCCTTAACTTCCCCCATCGTGGGAGCTGGTTGATTTCCGCTATCCGCTGTGCTGACGTAGCCATCGCCTTCGCTGTCCTGACCTTCTGTGCCTGTGTTCTCTGCGCCATTCAGGTGTTCATCGTAGTGCTGCTTCCACCTTTCGATCACCTCGCGTCCGTCCGTCAAGATGCTCCCATCCTTATCCCGGCACATCTCAGCTCGCGGCACGAAGCCTTTGCGGGATGTGTTGAGCTTCTGATAGAACTTCCGCGTTTCTTGAGAACGGTACAGCAACTCCATCTCTTGGCATTCCACCTCTTCCAGGCGGCGCTTTTTGTCCCGGAATAGGCGGGTTTGCTGTTTCCGCTTCAGTCTGTATCGTTCCACGTTTTGCCGCGTACCATGCTGCAGCATTGCAGCCCGCGCTGCATTCTTCTCCTCTAAAACCTCTTGGCACTCCTCGTCGAACCAATCGTTTCTTGAGCTCCGTTCCACATATCCGACAACGCTTTCGGCAGCGTCGTTAATGGCTGCTTTGACTGTCCTCCAGCAGTCCTCAAGAGGGGCCCTATCGAGCTCGCCCTCATCCGGCAACGCTGCCTCAAGATGCTGCGCGTACGCATTGGCGACATCCGGTTGTTTCAGCCGCTCGAGATTGTACCGGGGCGGGCGTCGGTACCGTACATTGTTGATGACGGATAGTTTTGGGCGCAGTTTCACCATCACCAGGTAGTGGTCGGAGTCAATGTTGGCGCCACGATAGGTTCTGACGTCGGTTATGTCGGAGAAGTGCCGTCCATCGATCAAAACGTGGTCGATTTGCGATTCTGTCTGCTGAGGTGATCTCCAGGTGTACCGATACGGGAGGCTGTGCTGGAAATAGGTGCTACGAATGGCCATGTTCTTGGAGGCGGCAAAATCTATCAGTCGTAGGCCGTTCTCGTTCGTCAGCCGGTGGGCGCTGAACTTTCCAATCGTCGGTCTGAACTCCTCCTCCTGGCCAACCTGAGCATTCAAATCTCCTATGATGATCTTGACGTCGTGGCTTGGGCAGCGGTCGTACTCGCGTTCGAGCTGCGCGTAAAATGCGTCCTTGTCATCATCAGTGCTTCCGGAGTGTGGGCTATGCACGTTGATTATGCTGAAGTTAAAGAATCGGCCTTTGATTCTTAACTTGCACATTCGTTCATTGATCGGCCACCACCCGATCACGCGCCTTTGCATGTCACCCATCACTATAAAAGCTGTTCCCAGCTCGCGTGTGTTGCCGCAGCTCTGGTAGATGGTATGATTACCTCTAAACGTTCGCACCAATGCTCCTGTCCAGCACACCTCCTGCAGCGCTACGATGTCGAAACCGCGGGTCTTCAGTACATCGGAGAGTATGCGAGTACTTCCAATGAAGTTGAGAGATTTGCAGTTCCACGTACCGAGTTTCCAATCGCTAGTCCATTTTCGTCGCTGTGGTCTTTGCCGATTGTTCCGGTCCGTATTCTCTCGTTGGCGTTCCTGTGCTGATGTGTTTTTACGGCTGGCTCGCAGGGCCTGACACCAACCCCCTAGATTTCCGGAGGACCATTCCCCCTAAATGTTCGGAGGGCCATAGTGCGCAGTTTAGCTTAGAGTCCTTCTCTGGCACTCGGACGATGATCAGCCGCCCCTGACATGGGGAACAGACGCTGTTGTGAGCCGCTCCTAACGTGGAGTACAGACGCTCCAGGTTTGCAAAAGCAAACCCCCCCTTCCCTGTCAGCATACGACCAAAGTTCCCACCGGGGGTTGGTTACCCGATCTTCCCCAAGGTTACTCGTACCCCGGCCAGTACCACGAGGAGGTAGGGATAGGAGTTGCTGGGCAAGAGGCTAAGGACCGCACAAAGGGGTCTATTTTATTCCTGCAGGTACGCGAGGTACCAATGGTACGCCATGCCCAGCCATTTACCTGCACTTGCAAAAAGCTTAAAATGAGAAGAACGAGATAGTTACCTTACTATTTGTTCAATTTAAACATGTGAAAAGTGGCACAAGTCGAATATTGTGACGGCCATCCTTGGATTCCGAGATATTTCATGATTAAAATCGACAAGAAAAATAATTCTGGGGAATGGTACTTTCTGGCGAATGGTACATTCTGGCAAATGGTTTTCTGGTAAATGGTACATTCGGGCGAATGGTTTTCTGGCAGATGTCATTCTGGCGAATAGTTTTCGGGCGAATGGTTTTCTGGCAAATATCGCACAATCGACTGAACAGCTCAATAGGGATGGTACACAAATTATGTCACGCTAAATTTCGACTTTTTTGACCCCCTCCCCCCCCTTTGTCACGTTTTTTGTATGAGTCCTTCGAAAGTTTTGTAAGGCTTGTCACGCTTGGCTTGACCCCCTCCCCCCCCCCTTGGAGCGTGACGTAATTTGTGCATGACCCCATATTGACAATGGACCGATGCACGAATTCACTATCTGACGTTTGAGCAGTGCCGTGTTATTTACGTGACCATGGCAACGAATGAGTTCAGCACCGCTCAAACGTCAAATTAGTGAACTCGTGCATTGGTCCATTCGATTGACAATTAGAAGTTCGGCAGTCAAAACTTCGGCGAAGTTCGGCGTCGGCGTTCTAATGTAGTGCTTCGCCGATGCATACAGAATGCCTTTGTCGGCGTAGCACTTCGGTAGAATGCCGACGCCGAACTTCGGCGAACTTTTATTGGTCATATTTCATTTCTCTTATGAATTTCGGTCTGAAGTTAATCTCAATGCACAATATAAGCGTCAATTTTAGGAAGGACGTTCGTTATATTCAGATATTTTGCTGAGTAACGATCTGAGTGACATTAAATTATAGTTCAGTTTACACCTTCATTATCAACACCAAAACTATATAAGTTGAAACAGTAAACCAATTAGTTACGCTGACAAAGATGTTAGTTTGAGCGTAGCTATTCAAAGTAATTTTGAATGGGACAGTTTCATTTTTAAACAATGTGGAGACATTTATTCGGTTGTACGCACATCACTTTATGATACATATTTTCTCAAAACTGATTCAAAATAAACATTGTTCAAGAGTTTGATATATCCACATTTCCTATTTTTTAATTTTGTCACCACCAAGCTATCTACAAACATCATGCATAAACTGAAGGTAGCTCTCAACTGCACTGTAAGATTTGTATATAACCTAAACCAGGCGTGCCCAACGTACGGCACGCGGGTCGCATCCGACCCGCGAGCTCATTTTGTGCGGCCCGCGGAGGGTTCGAAGATTCTTTTAGTATTTGGCCCGTTAACTCCATCAACTTGAAATTTGAATATAAATATTAAGGCTAACTATTTGAATTCTTTGTTTAGCTTGGAACTAATATTTCAGCTTGGTAGGATTATTTAAACAATATATTTGAATCTTCTCAAATATATGATTTTAGGAATCATTCTAAATCTTCGTCTTGTCTTGGATATTTTGCAGCTAAATTTCAGATACTTTCCGATTGGTGTTTTAATAACGGGTAAAATTGTGCTGGAGATCAATTTGAAGTGCATTATGAGAAAAAATCAAATTTGCAAGATTAATCTTGTTCGGACTCCTTTCCATATTCGATGAATAAAGCCTAAACAAAAGTTATTGCTGAAAGGCTAACATAATTTTACAGATTCAAAGAGTTGTATTCTCCCAGAATTCTGGAGAAACTAATTTAGTCAACTCCTGGGAGTAAAAACGCAGTATCCTTGGCAGGATTATAAACAAATAAACAACCTTTCACAAAATATTGGACAGGATTTGCTATGAATTGTGGACACAATTTCCACGGATAACATGGGCAAGATCCTAACAAAATGTCCAATAGGATTCCACAGGATTGTACAGGATTTTCATCGATTTCAATACGTTGTTTTTCAAATCCTGGCCAATGTTGAAATGAATTCCTGGACAGCATTTCTTCAGATTTCAAGATTTCGAAATGAATATGCGACGCGATTCTGAAAGAATTCTGTTCTTGTAAAATCCTGGACATAATTCTCACTTAATTCTGACCAAGATTTTCGCAACTTTTGCAGCATTCAGGGTCACAAATCTCACAAGATCCTACTTATGTAGGATTTCGAATGATACTAGGTGGTATTGTGGCAGAATTCTGATTATTAGAAAATTTTCACAAGGTGCAAAATTTCTGAATACTATTCCAAATATCATGTGTAAGATTATTGCATAATTTTGAAAGAGATTCTCTAAATATCCCTCAGAAAGCTTAGCATCATTTATCTGTTTTTTGATTTCAAAAACCAATTTGCTTCATTTACTGACTTTTGTCAAATTTCATGCGAATATATGGGCATTTGAAGAAAATGGCCCGCCACACAAAAATGATTCGGCGATTAGGCCCGCGGTTCAAAAAGGTTGGGCAGGCCTGACCTAAACGATAGCTTATGTTACAAATCGTTGATTGGTTGTTCATTTAACAATTTTCACTTAGGGAAGGTGTACCGGTATTCGCCATGTACCAGTTATTCGCCACCCCAGATTATATACCGTTTTACGACATATATGGTTGCCAATTGTTTAGTGTTCGCTAAATTGCTTTAAAATGCTACGGAAACATTCTTGGAAACCGCAAAATTTTCTCAGAAAATAGTAGAAAAAAATCCTTAAAATTGTTGTTCCTTTTCACCTATTTTTCGCCACCTGTTCCTGTTTCGCCACCCTCCATAAGAAATCAACGTAAGTGGCAAATTCAGGAACCGAAATTAGAATCGTGGCGAATACTGGTACAAGTGGTCCAGTATTCGCCACCACCATTTTTAATACAAAAACAAAGTTTATGATTAGTTTTTTATATTTTCCCCGCTGAGCATGGATTGAAAGCTTTCGTTTGATGTATTGACAGTAACCAAAGGTCGTTTGAGTTATGTATAAACAATATTTTTCCTTAGGGTAGCCAAAACTGGTACACCTCCCCTAGTAAGATCCATGTTTTACTGCACACAATTGTAACTAAAAAATGTCCTGCATACTTGCATCGTGAACTTATTCGATTTGGGATGCAATCCATAGAGTAGTGAGAGAAAGTAATAGGTAGGGTAACTGGGGGTAAAACGCGCCCTCTAAGGAAAGAAGCGTTTTTAGCTATGAAGAACATTATTATAAGCCTTTTTTTATTCATTATCCCATAGAAAAACAAGTTTTCAATCAAATAGGGGAACGCGCCACCCTTGTTTTGAACGAACCGCGTGCTTTGGGACGCTGTTTTTCACCCGAGATAATGGAAAATGTATAAAAATGCTTCTCTATATATATTTTTAAGCGTTTTCCTGGCAAAAATCGTGAAAAACTCGAATAAAACGTTTTTTGCTGTTTTCGTTGTAATTTTGTGTTATTTTCTAGGCCATTTTTTAGGCCGATAAACAACAAAACTTTTGAAACTATCACCGAGAATCGACTTTTGCACTCCCAAAGTTTGTATTCCATGCGAAAAAAGTGTTGAATTTATCCTTAAAAAGCTTATTGAAGGATTTAAACTTTAATCAACTCGTGGGGCAAAACGGCCACACCTATTTCATAACACCAAAACAGCCGTTTGCATTTAAATTCCAGCAAACGTAATGCCAAGCTGTAGTTACGTGCCAATTTGAACCTTAGAAATGACATTTTTCGAATCAGCATGTATGCTATAATCAACCCCCCACAAAGTGACAGATAACGCAATTTTCACGTACCTACTTGCAGCGTAAACAATGGGGCCATCCACCGCTGCCGGCACAATTTTTCACTATGGGAGATCGGAAATTTATTTCGTTGTTGACGGGTGCAGAAAAACGAATGGAATGAAATGAAATAAGGGCGAATCCGATTTTTTCTTCATGCAATGAAAATAAACTTAATAAAAGCACCAAGTTTTGACACCAAATGAATTAAACGCGCATCAAATCGTTCGGTGACACGATTAATTGACTTGTTAGTGCTTAGTTTAGCTGGAAATGCTGTTTCATACAGTGATAATAGTACATTTATTTTTGGCGAACATGTTTTATCGCTTAACGGAGTAAAGTTATCGGGCGCGATTAGTCTTTTTAAAACATACTAATTTTGTGGGTAACTTTGATGCCCTCATAAGAAGGCGTGGCCCGTATTATAAAAAAAAAATAAAATATATGAACGGGTTTCAATGGGATCGAATTAAATCCAAAAGTGAAAAGTAACAGATTATCTATGGATTTTATTTTTGCATGGCCCGTAACACTACGAAAGACCCCCTTCCTCTCCCTGTTGCGTTACGTAATATTTTACAATCCTCAACATGGAGAAACGCAGACAAATTTGACATCTTTTGAATTACCAAGCGGTCAAAACATAATTTCGAAAGCAAAGAATCGGTTACTATAAGCATCTTTCAGCATGTCTTTGTGCAAACCACATCACACCACTATTCAAAACCCGCTCGTGGGTCGTACAAAATCTTCCCGAGGACCGCACAAAACTTTTTCAGTTTGGTGATCACTGATGAATAATGATATTTCAAATGCCTAACAAAAATAATAAAAAAAATATGTCCGTTAAGCATCATTTTAATTTGCGCCCTATTTCGAGCACACTCCATGATTTCATTGAGTTTGACAGTACCACGGACCAAAATTTTTCGGTACACTGACATTGTATGGCAGCTGTCATGATGCTCCCGGGTTGGCTATAATCGAACAATAACATCTGATCAAACGCCCTTATGTATGCAACGTATTTGCAAGTATGATTGCGCATGCGTGCGCGCGAACGACTAACGCCGATATCAGGTGGCGCGTTTTACACCGCAAAAAAAAAAATGCAGATAAGCAAGCATTTTATAAAAATTGATTTATTAACTCCAGGTAAAATAAAATGGATGGCTGGCCTGAAAAATGGCCTAGAAAATAACACAAAATTACAACGAAAACAGCGAAAAAACTTTTTTCTAGTTTTTCACGATATTTGCCAGGAAACGCTTAAAAATATATATAGAGAAGCATTTTAATACATTTTCCATTATCCCGGGTGAAAAACAGCGTCTCAAAGCAGGTTCGTTCAAAACAAGGGTGGCGCGTTTTACCCCAACGGCGCATTTTACACCCAGTTCGCCTACAAGAAAGTAAGATCAGCCAAAAAACGAATCCATCGCAGTAAGATGTAAACGTGATAGCCGAGGCGCAAAACTATATGGAACAACTAATGGAATTTTAACAACATTTTCAGATTCAGGAGACCCTCATTTAGTAGATAGGGAAATGTTTCATTCATAAGCCTGTTTTGTTATCTAATGATCAATTTCGCCCCAATGTGTAACTTAAAAAGACAATTTACACCGTCTTCAGCACATAGGCTGCACAGACTGAACGATCACTAACATTAGGCAACGAACAACACGAAACACCCAGTAGCCCAGCGATGAATTTTTCGTTTGACGAAAAGTTTTCACCAACTGGAGCGGGAATCGAACCCACACCCCGTGGCACAATACGCCTAGACGACTGACGCCGCTAACCGCAAGGCCACGAAGCCCATTTTTGATATTAAAACTATTTTTATTATAATATAATTTCATTAAAAGTCGATTACAAAAACTGATCAAGATCAATGGAGTACTGATTTTATTGAAAATTTTTGGACAATATTTAAATTTCGAAAAACACAACAAAAAGATGTAAAATAGTGATCAATTTGCCCCCGGATTACGGTAAATAATTTATTTCACTTTTGATCTAGTTAACTGGTCCAAGCTAGAACTAGTAAAAATGCTCAATTTTACATGCTCACTAACGCCACCTAGCGGCTAAATCACGAACCAAACTGCTTGTCTTCCGGATGTCCTTGATCTTCTGAACAAATTTGCCGAAGACCCAAAATTTCAATCTCTTGTGGATCACAAGATAGAACTAGTTTGAAATGCTGAATTTAACATGCTCACTAGCGCCACCTAGCGGCAAAATCGCGAACCAAACTGATTGTATTCCGGATGTCCATGACCTTCTGAACAACTTTGCCCAAGACCCGAACTTTCTATCTCTTGTGGATCACAAGATAGAACTAGTTTAAAATGCCCAATTTTACATGCTCACTACCGCCATCTAGCGGCAAAATCGCGAACTAAACTATTTGTCTTCCGGATGTCCATGACCTTCTGAACAA
Organism: Aedes aegypti; assembly: GCF_002204515.2. Classification (NCBI taxonomy): domain Eukaryota; kingdom Metazoa; phylum Arthropoda; class Insecta; order Diptera; family Culicidae; genus Aedes; species Aedes aegypti. The sequence continues at coordinate 112,680,087 of NC_035109.1, forward strand.
CTATGCCGAAGACCCTAACTTTCTATCTCTTGTGGATCACAAGCTAGAACAAGTTTAAAATGCTCAATTTTACATGCTCTCTACCGCCACCTAGCGGCAAAATTGCGAACTAAACTATTTGCCTTCCGGATGCCCTTGATCCCCTGAACAACTTTGCTGAAGATCGCTTCTTTGCAAGTCGCAAGGATCTCGAGATATAGCAATGTGAATTTAACTGTTTTGAGGTGATGCTAAACTTTTTGGGGGTGATTCAATATTCAGCTGAGTGTTGCACTACTTAATTTAGTGAGTCTGTATTTATGACGGGTAGTGTATATCGAGTTTAATGCAAAAATAGACCCGTAACGCGGGTAGATCACCTTTTTGAGGTGCGTTACGGGGTAAGATCTACCATATTGTACTCTTGTTGTATCTGTTCTTGTGAATACTTATAAGTTACGGTCGGAAGAGTATAAGAGAGTAACAAGCCACTAAGACCTACCTATTCGTCCTAGATGATGAGGAGGTCGAAGTGGAAAAATGGCTCCATCAGCATCTGTGGTTGGTTTCAACTCATTAGACAATTTCTTTCCGAGTTCAAGAGTTTATCTTTCGATGTCTAGGAGGGAAACGATTCCGAATCAGTGGAGTAGCAGACCTCTGAACTTCTAAAATAAGCTTTTTGTTTCAAGGAATCTAAATGTCTCATGCGATGAAACCTGTTCACAGTTTCAAAAAAAAACGACTTTGAACCTCATAAGTAGAAGCAATAATTTGATACGCTAGAGTACCGATGCATGGTCAAAATCAGTATCATTCAACCAGCTTAGTGGCCGAACCTGATTAAGGGGCGCGCTTTTGAGAGTTTAATGGTGACAAACTGTTTGCTCCAAAAGGTATAAATGGCGGTATCTTTTTCTAAAGAGGCTCTATGCAAAATGGTAAAGAATGATATTTGAATAAAAACGAATACTTCATTATTTCTCAATAGTAATGGAGTAGAACGACATGCACTAAACAAAGGACACGGGTATAAAACAAAAGATCAAAGAAAACTGGTCGCAGTGGTTCATCCCAAACAGAAACAGAATGCTAAAAGTATTATTAAAATATGCCATTTTCATTAGTTATTCGCGATTCTCCATCAAGGAAAATAAGTAAGTGGAAAAAAATACGGTCTTTACTCTCGAAAACGTATCATTATTAATAGAGAAACGCGAATAACTTATGAAAATGACCGCCAGGGTTGCCAACCTCTACCTGATTCCCTGCTGAATATTATTTTCGCAATTCTTTCTTCCGACATTCGCACTAAGTGACCAGCCCACTGAAGTCTGCCGTATTTTACACGCCTGATAATATTTGCATCATTGTACACTTGATACAACTCGTGATTCATGCGTCTGCGCCACACACTATTTTCGAGTTTCCCACCGAGTGTTGTCCGCAGCACTTTACGCTCGAAAACACCGAAAGCTTTCCGGTCTGACTCTTTCAATGTCCACGCTTCGTGCCCGTAGAGAGCCACCGGAATAATCAATGTTTTATAAAGGGTGAATTTTGTCTCCGTTTGCAAGCTGCGGGACCTAAGCTGGTTACGTAGTCCGTAAAAGGCCCTATTCGCAGCCGCAACTCGTTTTTTCACTTCGCGGGAAACGTCGTTGTCACATGTCAAAAGTGTTCCAAGGTAAACAAATTCTTCAACAACTTCAAACACATCCCCATCAAACACTATCTCATCACCTACACCACCATGCCTGACTATATCTCTACCTGCAATTATGTACTTCGTTTTAGTAGAATTAATGGTCAGGCTCTGAGACGAGACTCGCGAAGACGGTGATTGCTTAGTTTTTTTCTTATTCCACTTTGTGTTTATACCAATTATGCGCATGCTGTTCAAACCCTCACATGTACCTCTCAGCAAAAAATGATTGAGTTTGCATCACATCGAATCATAAATAGCCGTTTGAGTGAAATTTCATGCCAATTAATTAATTAGAAATAATTAATTTTCTGCTTAGATTCATCAGCAACTTTGGAAAAAACTGCTCCGCCGACTGAGGTTTTTAATATCAGTTTACTTTGAACACAATACTTTTCACTTTTTCAGCCATAAAAACGGTGGGCTGCATTTGACGTTTCGTGAGAGGGGAATCTGGGCTGCATATGACGTTGATATTTTTCTTCTTCGCGAGTCTCTCTCAGGTCAGGCCTATCTCTTCAGAGGCAAGAAGGCCTCTTCCACTGACCTGCATTCGATTCCAATTCGGTCTATATCGTCCGCAAAGCCAAGGAGCATGTGCGACCTTGTGATAATAGTGCCCATTTCTCTGCACGACAGATCTACTAATAGCACCCTCGAGTGCAATGTTGAATAGTAAATTCGAAAGAGCGTCTCCCTGCTTCAATCCGTCTCACGTCACGAACGAGGTTGACACCTCGTCTGCGATCCGAACACTTGATTTCGAACCATCTAGCGTAGCACGTATCAGCCTAATTGGTTTCGCCGGAAAACCATTTTCAGACATTATCTGCCAAAGCTCATTTCTTTTTACTGAGTCGTACGCCGCCTTGAAATCAATAAACAGATGGTGAGTCTGCAAGTTGTACTCCCGGAATTTGTCTAGGATCATTCGCAAGCTAAACATCTGGTCCGTTGTCGAACGGCCCTCACGAAAACCAGCTTGGTATTCGCCGACGAAAGACCCCTCGAGCGTTCGCATTCTGTTAAACAGGATGCGCGACAGAATTTTGTACGCCGAATTCAGCAGAGTAATTCCTCTGTAATTGGCACACTCCAGTCTGTGCCCTTTCTTGTAGGGTGGATGAGGCCATCCAACCAGCCGGTGGGCAATTCTTCGTCTTCCCATACCTTCAGAAGTACTCGGTGGATCGACTGTTAAAGCTGCTCACTTCCGTGCTTGAGAAGCTCGACCGGGATCTCGTCCTTCCGTGATCCCAGTATAATCCGGAAAATCATAAAGCTCAAAAACTGTGGAATTGTTCTTAAGAACATTAGGTTGAGAAGTATGCTCTGTTCCAGTTGGAACGTAACGCCAGAAATGATAGAAATAAGGTTTAAAATGGAGTAAAAACAATATTTTAAATAAGCCATCCATTGCATTCCATTTCTGGTTACAAATCATATTCATTTGACATCATCTGTCAATAAGTTGAATTTCCCTGATTACCGAAGATTAGAGCCCTAGTTGAATACCTAGAAGGACTCTCAACAGTTACACAGTTTGTGCAACTGCGCTCGTCTATGCAAAGCTTTTCAGCACTGGCCCCCATTCTTCACTCATTGGCTTATCGGTGCATAATTTCACCGTTAAACTGTTCTCACTTGCACTCATTCATTGCATCAGGCATACCGACCAGATCCAGAATTGGTGCCATACCGACCGACCGAGTGTACCGTAGCCTCCGGGGAGCCATTGCTCCCAACCCATCCGCACCAGAACTGACCTACAACAGTCATCGAGTCGGCGGTGTTTCGCGCGGCAATAGCACAGAGATTAGACCACCAGGCTCCACAATAAATGGGATTTCGCCGGGGCCGGTTTGTGGGAGGAGCAGATGCAGGAGGAAAACAAATGAGATCTTGATTAAATTAGGGGAGCTCTTTTTCAATTGCATAAGACGGAACAACTGCGAGTCCGATGACCGAGGCTATTGGCGGAGAAATTGTGCTGGAAATCACATGCACACACCTTGCCGACTAAAGGAGCTCGTCTCTCGCTTCCACCACCCAGGCTCCTCGAAGTTTGAGTATAGGGTGAGAATTTGTGCCGTTGGATGAAAGAACGAAATCAATTATTAATGAGCGGATATTTATCATTGCCGGGCGCACACATTCATGAGTCGATTGGTAGGAGGGATTGCGCCGTTTATTCTCTCGGTTACAGTTAGAGTAGGTCAGGCTTTGTTACTTCCGCTGCCTGCGAGTGTAGGGTGAAAGGATTATAATTCGACTCAAAAAAAACAGCAATTGGATGAAAATCTTAGGAAAATCGTAGAAATAAACCGTAATTGAAGTTTAATTTTTAAATGTAACCAATTATATTCTATAAAACAAAAATAACAACATTTAGTTTTATTAAAAGAGCATGATTCATCTGATTTACATTTGGAACTTACTTTTGTAAACTATTGAAGCAATATTTACTCAGGATTGCCCAAAAATTACAACATTATAATGGATCAATTTGAGATATGTAAGAGATCAACGTGCAAAATCAAGTATCGTAAAAGGGGGTAATTTTGATAGTTTTGGGATGAAAATCTGATTATATCTCATTCTAGATTAAATCTTGAACATCCATTGACAATCCGATTCTAAATTGTTCTACCCTTGGTTCTACCAATAGGTTACAAAATAGCACAGGGTCAAAGATTAGATCTCTTACCCTACCGATCTACGTTTTGCCACTCGAACTGTAGATCGAACTTTTGAGAAGGGATAAGAGCATTCACACGTACACGCGATGCATTGCCTTCAAAGCTCAAATTTTGACTAACAACTGAAAAAAATATTAGAGCAAAATTTCCACTCGTTTTGAGGTGATCCACCGATTCAACCTTTGGGAGATAATAACCGTGACAAAATGAGCCACGTTTGGCTTAACGTCGCCTTTTTTGCGTCTTCTCTGTACCAACATTCAGAGCTGGCAAGACGAATTGTTCACTGCGAACATCGGACATCTCAGCATTTAGTGGCTTGTGCTGAATGACATTGACTGAGATCTGTCTAACAGTGTGTTATGTGAGAAAATGGCGAGCATTGGTAATGTCTTGTCAATTACTTACGGTGCGATCATTGCTGTCGGGCAGAGCAGCTCTGGAACTTAGTGCGGAAGATAATTACAAACCCTGAACTTTAGCGACTATAAAATCCGTGAAAATTGTGATTATTTGATCGTTGCCACACGATGTACTTGATAAACTATTTGGTTTTAAAAGAGCATAAATTCCTTAGTAACATATGGGTAGTCCTTGAGCTATGCGACAATAAATAAACACTTATTCAACATTGTCGCTGCCTTCATACGTGTAAACTCTACTTCCTGTAAATGTAGAGTGGGAACAAAAGTTCGCCCTTAACCTTCTTAAGGTGTTCATAAAAAGTTACGTTTAAGGTGTTCGGGTCATATTGACCCGGATTTGACCTAGGAATTTCACAGCCGTTTTTTTACCAAATATAATTGTTTTTGTACTTCAAAATATCGTCAAGGCTTATATTTTGTGAATCTAGCTAAAAATCTTGGTTTGGTTGGAATTTGCCGCTCAGAACCGGTACCAAAGGGACAGGGGTTTGGCCATTTTAGCAAGAGCATTTGTAAGAGCAAAATGCGTTTGTTGTGAATAGTGAAATATAGTATTCTAATCTAAGCGTTTGCACAGCCAATATTGAAAAGCATCCTGGAAAAACCTTACTTATGTAAGATATTTTCTAATCAGTATTAATATTTGCAGAATATCGGCGATATGATACAAATATTGAAATGGCCAGGCCCACTGTGCAGACTTTGGGGTTGAAGGCAATTGAAAAATCATGACGATTTCAATTCAGGGTTCGAGGTAATATCGTTGGGAGTGGCGTTGCTAAGAAAGTTAATGCACACTCCATTGTTGTTCTCCTGGGATGGACCATAGGCATTTCTTCCTCATGTCCTAGCTCTAGAGCCTTGGTTTAAGCACCTTTGCTCGCTCGTGAATTGTGAAACATAGTTTTTGATCTAAAATACATTGAAAATTGTATCCAATCAACTGATTTGTTGTTCAGGGCACAACTCGTTACCAAGTGGCCAAAGAGTCAGTTCAGGAGGCCATTGAACGGTTCCCAGGGAATCTGGAATAGCCAATTTATGTTTTTGGTTGATCCAAGCCGTGCGGCACTATTAAATTTGCAGAATTTCATAACAAATTGATCCAAGACGTTGCAATCTGAGTATGGCAACATTGGCCATATGGGTGTCCGGCCATTTTGCCGAACGCCGTTCGGCCGAATGCCGTTTGGCCGAACGCCATTTGGCCGAATGCCATTTGGCCGAAAGGGTCATTTGGCCGAATGCCGTTTGGCCGAATCATGAACAAAAAATTTGCTACAACGCTGATGTATAGGATTCATAAGTGTGACCCAATAACTGATAACCTAATTAATATGTCGATTTTTATGATGTGACAGGACGTCATGTTTGCCACTATATGAGCACCAAGAGAATGATAACATCGAACCTTTAATTCAAGACGAAGCTGTGAACAACACACTTCGCGTCAAGACTTTGAGGTCAGGGTTGGGAAAAAATCTGAAATTCACTCTACAGTAGCCAAGCAAAGCCAATCACAGTAAGCGAAGCCAGTGAAACTCACGCCCATCGCTGCTGTAGGCAAAATGCCTTGAAAATATAAAAACACCCGTTGCTAAGGGCAACCCAAAACTAATGTAGAAAAATGTTCTATTTCCCGCTGCATTTCCCGCATTTAGAGCCTTCAATGACACTCATGATTTAGAAAATTCGTGCATCCAACATAGGCTACTTGATGAGATTCACGTTTTTGAACTACTGTACTGGGAGAGCCACGTGATTTTCGCGAAAATTCAAGCCTACTACTATTACCATTCCCAGCACTGTTTGAAGTAATGATTGAAATGCCACTGGATTACCAACGCTGTAATAAGGTTTCAAGTGTTTTTAATAATTTCATCAGAAATTTTTCCTTCTTTTAAACAAAGGCTTTTCTTTCGAGTTATACTGGTTCTATTACTATCGGTAATAGTTAAGCTTATATTTTAATTGGGATTTTTTCTTTCTTTAAATAATCGGTAGTTCTTTGTAGTTGTTCTGATGAAATGATAATATGATGATATATGAAATGATAATACACTTGCATAAATTTTCATAAGAGATTTTTCCTTCTTTTGATCATAGGCTTTTCTTTCAAGAGAGAAATATTTTTCATAGTTATTGGAATTAAAGCTTATAATATGTTTAATTCAAGGCATATTTTTTAGCTCAAGGGTTAACTTAGGTGAGATGTTATTCTCCTCCAAGATTAAGATTACAACATGTGAACTGAACACTGCACCGTTGCTTAAGTATAGCAATTAACGACTCGACGAACACTTACGTCAATGAAGCACACTGTTTCTCCGTTTTGAAAAGAAGAAGCCAAGACTTGCTGATGCCAGAATTATGACATATATTACTTAGAACGGTTCGAGAGATCGAAGCAAGCCGATTCAGCAGAAGAACGAATAAGTTTTAAACCGTTTCAATTACTGTCAAAAGCTAACTACAGACGCGATGCCAAATGGCATTCGGCCAAATGACCCGGAACCGTCCATATGGGTTCTCATGGCAGATTCTTGAGTTCCCTGGGGGTTCCTGGAAAAGAGGCCAATTCATTCACTTGATAGAACCATAGTAACATTGGTCACCTAGTGGTTCAGTTACAGGCTCCGGGATTCCCATAAAAGTACCAAACTCAAAAATTTAGTAAAGCTGAGCTGTGCAATACATCTAAATTAGGCAGAGATCATTTCAAGTATCGAAAGCAACATCGGCCACCTGGTGGTTCCGGTATTCGCAGATAAATGACCATTTCAAACATTTGACAGAACTGAGCCGTGTGGCACATTTAAATTTTACGAAATTCAAAAGAAAACTCATCACATACTTTCAGTTACTCAAAGTAATAGTGGCCAATAATATTCCCGGATTGATTAAATATTTAGCAGAAATGAGCTGTGCAGTACATCAACATTTAAAGAATTCATCTGCGATATCTTCAAGTCTCAAAAGCAACATTGATCACCTAGTGGTTCCGTAACATGTTTCGGGATTCCCGGATAAGAAGTCAATTCGTTAGTTTGATGGAACCATATCATGAGGCCTTCCTCTGCCTAGTGGTTAGAGTCCCCGGCTACAAAGCATTCTCGATTCGGTCCAGGATCTTTTCGTAATGGAAATTTCCTTGACTTCCCTGGGCATATAGTATCATCGTACCTGCCACACGATATACGAATGCGAAAATGACAACATTGGCAAAGAAAGCTCTCAGTTAATAACTGTGGAAGTGCTCATAAGAACACTACGCTAAGAAGCAGGCTCTGTCCCAGTGAGGACGTTAATGCCAAGAAGAAGAAGAAGAAGAAGAATATCATAAGACCCATCAAACTTTTCAGAAATGTTTACAGAACCTATCAGAGATGTATTCAGTAATTTAAGGTATTATTGATCACCAAGAAATTCCGTATCAAGTTTCGTGTTTCCTGGATAAGTAGCCAATTCATTAATTTTATATAAGGCTGATACAAATATTAATTTTCTTTTATGTCACCCCCCCCCCCCTTCAAAAATCCGAAAATTTTGAAGGGGAGAAAAAAAATTTTCATCATATTTTTGACATCAGTTAGGTTTTTTTAATTTTAAAAGTCGAAAACAGGTAAAATAATAATCCAGATGACGATTGAAAATAGTTTAACAACTATCGTTAATAATAAAAATTCAAAAAAATATTTTTTTTTTCAATTTTTATTTTTTTGTTCCTTATTTATTTTTATCCCCCCCCTCGTACCTTCCAAGTGGTCACGGACATAAAAGAAAATTAATATTTGTATCAGCCTAACTGATAAAACGGGCCAGCCTGTCAAGCTTACTTTTGAAATTGGGTAGCTAATGCGCCACTCCGCAAGGAGACCACCCAACAAAGACTGCGTCGCACAGTGATTTTTTTTTGCCGATTTTGTGATCGAAATAGAATAGCGTCTAAACCGTTGGTTTTAGTGAAAAAGTTTGTTCAGAGAAGTTTCTTGATTTGTAAATGCGCTTCTTTTGATACTAGCGGCCTATCTCACCTAAAAGTGAGATAAAAAAATATTTTTTTTACCTGTTCGCGATAGACGGTCGGTGTCTTCAGCAAAGTTGTAGCACGTGTGAATTCAAGACACTTTGTCTAAGACACCAAATTTCTATCTCTTATATATTACAAGATATGTAGTTTTATCTTAAAATTACCCTAAAAATCAAAATTTTAGTATAACTTTTTTCTACAATTTTTGACATTGTTTGTGTCTTCTACAAAATTGTTCAACTACCAAAACTACATGTTTTTGCTGAACATTGCAACTTGCTATCTCTTATGGTAAAATAGTTATTTTCAAATAATAGATTTTTATGGGGCTTTTTTGGACTAATAGCATTAGTTTGGACGCAGATTGACGCACATAGCGATTTGCGATTCTGAAAGGACTGGATTTTCACTTTCAAATGACACTAAGAACTTTTGGCCAGAAGCGGTCTATTGATTTTTATTCTATCTATTCCATCTAACGTGTGCGGATCGAACTTTTTTGCGGCGCGATCTTCTGCTGCTCTTCACCTTACGCTCCGAACTCCAACATTCGCTCCGGGGAGCTTACACCATCACCTCTCACTCTCGGATGAGTTCTATGCTAGAACCGTCGAATTATGGGCTATGACGGACTAGCAAAATAATGTTTTTGTACCTCTACTGAGTCACATGGCCATGGACGACACTAACAAACATGCATGCAATTTTAGTACTCACTGTTACGTAGGGTTTTGATGTGGGTGGGGAGACGCTACTTTAACTGGGGCAGATTAACTCACTTCCTCCAGCTTGATACTCTCGCCGGGATGCCCAGTGAACCACGTATCGTATAAGAATGTGCATCCGAAATCACATATTCGTACGTCCGAAATCAGAATCGCATAACATACCAGAATAAGTGTTATCAATGTCAACAAAAGTTGTATATAAATCTCTAATACGATTCATAAACGACAATCTGTGTTGACAACAAAACATGTCGTAAATACTGCAACGTAGAATCGCGTTAAGTTGTATTAACTGACAGATCATATATCAATCCAGAAAGCATCATATGGAATCGCAATAACTTAGCAAAAATTGCCACCCAAACTTGGTATCTGCAGACGATGGGCTTCATAGAACAATAGAACAAGTGTCCCTGAACATGAAACATGCATTAATATTGGCAAATAATCACTTGTATGTTATGTAGCCCTCAATGGTATAGTGGTAAGGCGTCGGATTCCTAGTCCAGAGGTCCCGAGTTCGAGGCTGGTTTGAAACTTATTTTTTTTTATTTTCATCCAAGTTTTGTGGCATCGTATTTCGGATCGCAGAAAATCTGAAAAAGTCGTGCCAAGTACGCATATAGCCTCCACTTTGGTATGTATATAGCCTTTTCGTGCATGCTATACGATTGAATTGATTCATATAGAATGATGTATAACAAAAGTTATACCAACCAAAATGTTGACTGGGTGGCAATCGAACGGGCGATGCGGTTGGTGGTGCTTCCCACACCGATGCGCGGGGTTACTCGATCCTGCAGTGGCGCGCAAACCAAAGTTTCGGCAATTTACTTCGGCGGCGTGCTGGCTTGTTTGATGCTACGATACTCGCTGTAGGGTGGAGAGGTTGTTCTCCTCTCGACTCTTGCTGGTTAACGATTGGGCTTGCCTGCCAAAGACACAAAATTGGTGATTGCGTCCTTCTCCGGCCACGTGTACCCCGGGGAGCTTTGAAGCCGTTGCGCGGGATCAAAAACGGTCTTAGTGGTCGATGTAGTGTGACGGCTGAACCAACAAATTTACAATGCACACGTGTCGAAATTACAACTCTATCCCTCAACTTAACTTCGCACATTTATCTTGGTAACACTGATCTACGCACTACACTTGGACTATCAAACAACTAAACTGCTTGCGCATAATTGACTTCCGCTCAACTAGAGGGAGAACAATATTCAAATTAGTTAACAACTAATTAAGGAAACATGTCAGTTTTACCTATTTAATCACACTGCGGCACGGTAGCAAAAAAATAGACCATTCTTGCCTCTTCCACGAAACGGAACAAAGTGAATGATTTGAAGCTGGAGTAGTTCTCAGGTGCCGCAGTTTTTCAACATTGTTCTCAAACTTCGTGGAATTCAACGAAGTTAAATTTTGCGAAAGCATCAAAGGAATTTACCGTTTTGACTCATATTCCGAACACTTAAGGCCAACAAGAACTTCAAATGCATCCGATAGGTATAAATTAGCTGATATTTGTGAAAATTTTTATTTTCACAAAGTCTTACTGTTAGCTGTTGGGAGTGCCGATAAAATTATTTGTTTTAACTTGTTAAATATTGTTTTTACGTAAAAGTGTTGAACAACATTTTGATTCATATGCCGAACACTGTGTTCATTCTGTCTCATATTCCAAACACCTTGATTCAAATTCCGAACAACACGAATAAAACGCATTCAAATGAAAAATTTCGCAAATAAATTAATCTGAGCTGGTTAAACTGGTCTCGAACTAGAGAATCATAACTACTCTCGAGGTATAAAATAGATTGGAAGATGTTAAAATTGAATTGCAATTGACTGCTTTTTTCTTATCATTTGATGGCATATTTCAGTGAAACATTTCAACCAAACCGCCATACAAAAATGATCCGAATGATCCGAATTGCATCGCAGTTGGCCCGTACAAATCAGCAATTTTCAAGCGTTGATAGTAACAGCGAGCAACTCTGGTTTTAGAAGACAGGTTGTGATTCTTCTTAATTGAGTTTGTCAAAACCGTATGGAAGTTACTTACGTCGATTTGAAAAAAGTAATCTTTACCAACTAAGCTACCGAGCCACTTGGTGACCCAATAACTCAGATAGTTACAAGCTTCGAATTCAAATTCCCACAGATCACACAGTTTCTTTTCATAACCCATATCTATCCATCTCATGTTTACTACACACGCGCGCAGAGCGAGTGCGATTTATTTAGTGTTGGAACTGTTTGCCTATTATACCCACATTGCTTCCGCAACAACTGTATCGAGGAAGTGTATAGATGGAGGAAGGCCATGAACGTGTCGTTCGCATTCAAGGGACGACATGATTAGTACAGATAGGTAGTACACTCTTATATAAATTGATGCTCAGACAACTCAGACAAATTGACCCATTTTTAGGTTATTTTCATTTAATTAAAAAGTCACTTGAAATGGAACATTTGCTAATTCCGCTTCAATGTATTCACTATTAGGAAAAAGATTCCAATAAATTAATTAAAACATACATTAATTCAAACAAGATCTTCTTTATTACGACGAGCTTTAAATCATTATTATATTCTAAAGTGTGTTCGATAAGCTCCTTGGCAGCCCTATCGGTAATAATTCAGTGAAGTTCAGCTTACCTTTATTCTTTTGAGCTACGATCAGCAACAAAAACAGAAACACTCACAACTTGAGCAATGCAATAGAAACGAGTTTTTTTTTGTTGGGGAGGTTAAGCCACTGAATCCAATTGGTTGAACTTTTGCGGCAAGACCCGTTTTGATATTTGCATCAATGGAAGGGATTAAAAACTATCCACTATGAATAAAGTTAACAGCTTAAGCCTTTTGACGCTTTTTTTCTTAAATCAAGTAAATTAGAGTTCATACAACCCACTACCTTACTGGGATTTGCAATCCTAATTTCACGTGGTTGTAAATAACCCCCATTTATTTAGATCTGCGCTTGTATAAAGTACTACAACTGCAGAGCAGATGTTCCGAGGTTTCGCGTTCCATGTTACAGAAACGGCAGACATCATTCTGAAACTGATCAATATTTTTCAAATGATATCTACTCGGACAGTGTCCAGCTACTAGTTAAGTGTATGTACAGAGAACTCTATTGTTGAGCTGTAAAAGTATTTTTATTGCAGTTACATTTGGAACAAAAATCTTTTGGATTGATTATACCTCGTGGTGACCATCAGTGCTGGAAAAGATCGCATCACGAGGCAGCTCACAAACTCATAACAAACATCACAGAATCGCGAACTGGCTAGGTGTGAGTAAGTCCGCACCCGCCTGCTCGGGAGAACATGTCAAAAGAAGTAGCAACAAGCTCTGGAACGTTTACTCGCGAGTAAGCGAGTAAGTTATGATTTATTATGGTTCTGATAGACAAATGAATTGCATAACCATCAAGCCGACAGTAAACTACTACAGTCATCTCTCCCTTACTCGATATTGAAGGGACCATCGAGTTAGGGAGGTATCGAGTTACAGAACACAAAAGCAGTGCAACTGCGTTCCAAGGGACCATCGAGTTAGCCATGAAAACCAACTTTTACTACGGTTCTCTTACTCGATATCGAGATACGGAATATCGAGTAAGGGAGAGTTAACTGTAGTTTGTAGTCAAAAACCCTTGGAAACCATAAATCTATGAGGGGAAGCAGCTTTTTCACAAAAACACAATTTGACTCTGAACAGCTCCGAACAGGTTCGCGAATCACTTTTAGCTTCGGTTACTCGGGAGCACGACGGATGCGAGTAAACCAGCGCTCTGACGCTCGGGTGCGTTTGGTTTTGTTTTTGTTCCAGTTCAGCAGAAATGTTCGCCACTTTCCATCACTGGTGACCATCCAATTGGTCATCACCCTTTGTTATTCCCAGTTTTTAAGTTCCATATTTAGTGCACAATAAGATAAGCCACAGAATGACTCAGGGCCAATGAAATGTGTATTTGACCCTTGTTTTGCAAGCTTGTCTGCCTTTTCATTTCCTTCAAAGCCATTATGTCCCGGAACCCAATATAAACATACTGAGTTCTCTTGGCACAACTTTCGCAATGAAAAATGCATTCCCAGACAATTCTTGATGAGCATTTATATGCGCTCAACGCTTTCAACGATGCTTGGCTATCAGAAAAAATACAGATATTTGCGTGCCTGTATTTTCTCTTAAGACAAATATTAGCGCATTCTAATATGGCAAAAATCTCCGCTTGGAATACTGTTGGATAGCTTCCCATTGCCACTGAAACTTGTGTTCCAGGGCCGTAGATTCCTGCTCCAGTTTTCTTCTCAATTTTAGAGCCATCTGTGAAGAATTTTATGGAGCCTTGGCGAAGATTGGAACCTCCGACATCCCAATCCGTACGCGTTATGTCGCATACATTGTAAGGAATTTCATAGTTGTCCACAGTTTTTATCCAGTCTTCATGCATGGTCATGACTGACCCACATTGGATGTGTTGAGATATATTGAAGTGTCCAACAATATTACCTGATTTAAACTTATTTGACCTGTTAAGCTTTAGAAAACTTTTCTGAGCTTCTAGTTGTATTCTTCACACAATTTTTTATACAGGCTCAAGCGCAAGGAGGCATAGAGAAGCCAAATTAATACTGTAATTACTAGTTATGAGATAATAAATTCTGGGGCCCAAATCGCCACAGCAAACAAAGCCCAGCTATTTTATAACACTAGGCTAATTGGAAATTCTATAGCAATTTCTGTAGGAGTTTCTCAAAGGATTATCCTGTAAAATCTCTTTCTTGTAAAAAATGTTCCAGGGTTTTCATCAAGAATTTCTCCAACGATTTCGCAACAAGTATTTTTCCAGGAATTCAACCAAGGATTATTGAAGAAATTGCTCTATGAAATCCTACAAGGATTTTCTATGTTTTTTTTTCATGGGTTCCTCCAGGTATTTTCTCGAAAAAATCTTCACAAAAAGAGTTCTGGAGGAATTTCTATTGGACCTCTTGCGTGAAATTCCAGAAGAATTTAACATAACATATTTCTCGAGATATTCTGAAAGAATCCCAGGAAACTTTGGAGTAATTTATATAGCGGTTTTCCTAGAAGTATCTCTGGGAGAAACTCTTGAGGAATCCCTTTAGAAATTCGTGAAGTTTTTTTTTGTAGAACCTTTGGAGGAATTCCTGTTGAAATCACTTGCGGAATTTCGCGTAGAATCCCTGAAGAATCCCTGCAAAGATTCTAAAAAAAACACTGAAGTAATCCTTAAAAAGGTTGTCCTAGTGTAACCACTGGAGGAATTTCCGGAGAAATCCTTGGAGATATCTCTGCATGAATCCCTGTGGAGATTTTCTGGAGAAATCCTTGAAGGAGTCTGAAGAAGAATTTTCGGAGGAATCTCTGAAGGAGAAATTTTCTGAAGAATTCTTTGAGGCATCGTTGGAAAAATTCTTTGAAAAATCCTTGGAGAAATTCTGGAAGGAATCCCAGCTAAGATATTACTGAAGGATCCCATGAACGAATCACTGAAGCAGGGTCTTCTTAAAAAACTATCGCTTGCTCTTGATTCTACCACATTACCCCAAATGCCATTACCCCAGATGCCATCTCCCCGAATGCCACTACCCTGAATATACCATTACCCCGAATTTCATAACCTCGAATGCTGTTTCCCCGAATGTACGAATGAAGTTGCCCCGCGATTTCTGAATTCGGGGTAATAGCATTCGGGGTATTGGGTCGTTCAGGGATATGGATTTCGGGGTGGTGGCTTTCCTGGTGATGGCATTCTGAGAAATGGCATTCGGGGTAATGGGGTAGAATCACCCTTCCCATGACAACTGTGGATGTTGTGGTGGATTGTTCTGTGAAACTGGCAATACTGAACAATAATGTGCAAATAGTGGAGGTGAAGAATTTGCAGTAAGTGGTGTCTATCGGTGGGAGTTAAAACAATTCGGTGCTGAAGATGCTAGTGAGGATTTACAATCGGAACAACATCCAAATAATGATGCTAGCGTGTCGGCACCAGTTTACAATACCTCCCTATTGAAAGGAATCATACATCAACAAGTCTGTGAGCGGCAACCAAAAACATTATTTTCTAATCGTTATTTTGATGCTCAAAACGATTCACGACAAACCACTACAGCGCAAAACAGAAACAAAGAAAAAGATTGGATTTGCTTTAGGCATCGAAGTGGCGTGCAATTAAGTATGGAACTAATGGCGATGACAAAACTAGTGTGCAAGATTGGATGCAAGAAGTGCGATGAAAGAATTTCGATCAATCAATTCAAATAAAGCGATATGAAAATGATATTTACAATAATGGTTGTAATTGATGATCCTGGAGGAAATTTCGTACACAAATTGTTCGGATTTTGCAGAACATTTTTGTTATTGTTTATTTTTATCGTTTTATTAGTCTTAGTATAAAAAATTGTATCAGGTTTTCACATGTCCAATTAAGTAAGACAGATTCAGTGAGTTAGTAGTTTCACGGGTGGGTGATTGTTGTGGTGGATTTTTCTGTGAAACTGGCAACACTGAACAATAATGAATTTGCAGTAAGTGGTGTCTGTCGGTGGGAATTAAAACTTGTGAAAATACGGATATGCACACTAAAATGTAAGTTAAATTGTAATTTAGAACAGTTTATAATATAATAAATAAATGAATTTTTCAGCATTGAAGCTACTTAACGAAAAAGTTGCTATCAATAGGTGTTTCGTCCGAACAAAGGTGTCTCCCCCAATTGGTTGTCTAACTAACATTCCTTTCCTTTCTCGATGACAGTATGGGTGTGGCCGACGCCGTTATTGACTTTCACATGTTGAGCTCTTAATTTGTGTTCAATGAGAATGGTAAGTTAATCCCAAGCCCCGTTCATTAAATCTCTGTGCAACCTCGATCGCTTTGGTTAATCGTGGAGTAGCAATTACGAATTGTACAGTCATTTATGCTCATGCTAATGCACATGCCAAATTCTGATCTGCTATGGTAAATTAAATATAACGTTTTGTTCACAAAATGTTAATTGTAGCTTGATCTAATTTTACCAAGTTAGGTTGATAGTGTTGACTAACACAGAATATCTAGATTAAGAAAATTGATGTAAAATGAATGTAATGAAAATAAAATTAAATATGGAACTAATAAGAGATTAAGTTAACCAGTGGCTCCAAAAGGCAACATATCTGTAATTTTTGAGCTATGTATCAATAAACAAGCACTTATTCAATATAGTAATTGCCTGAGATACTACCTTGCAGCCCTTACCAATCCAAATCAGCGGAAATCCCTTCATGATTCACTTGATCATTCAAATTGGCAAAATAAAAGTCACTTACACTTTTTTTCGCCTCGCAGCAACAACGCAATCCCTTGTCTGATGTCTTTTTTGGCAGTGGCTTCGATGATGACGGCAATCCGACAAAATTGTGTCGATTGCTTAAGGGCATCGATTCGCTTTCGGATGCCATCCGTCATCAATCAGGCGGCTACCTGACTGCTCTGTTGCTTCAACAGCAAGCTTTTTTTTTGCTGCATCTCTGATCGAAGATTGTTTTGATCGACTCCGAACAGATAAATATGCGATAATTATAAAAATCTGCAAAACCCAGATGCAATGCAGTCCGTCTTGTATGGAAATGTGGAAAGGAGCAAAAACAGCCAAATTTAATTCAAAAGGTCAATCGAACATCCTTCGAGCAAGCTGTGCTGGAACTGGAAGGAACGTGCATTAGGTGGTCGAATGATTTGTTGACTTGGTTTAGACTTGAAGAAGTAAAATTAAAAACCTGCATTTTTTGCTGTTAGATTAGATCAGATGCAAAAGTGTTCGTGTTTTGTGAGATTTACGATTTCTAACATCCGGTAAATGGTGACTAATTAAAGCCAACAACTACTCAAAGACGCTGATTGTTTGATGTCGATGCTAGGAAAAAGTATATTCATCAAGCTTATGATGTTTGATAGTTTCTAATATTACATTTCACATAAGGATGTTGGGCATAAAACAGTTCTGTACAAGAACACATATCGCAGTTATTACTGAAACATATTTGAAATCTAGATCCAAACTCAAAAGAGATCATAATATTCTTGTATAACATAATGATCACTAAGAAGGAGCATGTGGCTATCATCATTCATAGGCAAATAAGACATAACGAGCTTGCTGAAATGGATCAATACTGGTATGCTGATAAAAACGAGTATTGCAACATATTCTACTGTTATCTTTTTTGTTTTTGGTGGGAAAATTAGGCATTTGCATTATTTGAATGAAAAATAAACAGCACAGAATTGCAAAATTATACTTTCATAGCTGTCATTTCCAACAAACTTGACTACAACTTCCTAAAAGTAGAGAACATAATTCCTACAGATTCAAGCTCACATCAATGAGTCAACCCGTCCCGCAGTCAGTGCATTCGGTAAAAGTGGTAAAACCTGCTGCCATTAACTAATCATTCCAGTTATTACCTTATCACCCAAATCACTCTTCGGCTTGTGTTAGCCTCTCCACAGCATCATTTAGTGAAATTGTATTTCCTTTTCTGTACGCTCTCACCAATATGCTTTCTCCGTTCGCTCATATATGTTCGGGTTCACCAGATTAAGTCTCCTCTCAGTGGATGCCGACACGATTAGAATGCTTCATATCTCTATCAAAATGTCATGAAGCTTTTTGGGCTTGTTTTCACCATTTTGATAACTTTGTTTTTTTTTTCAATTCTTAACTAATATTAAGGCAGGGTCTTAGTTTTTAAAGCAATTTTTTAATAACGTTTTAAGACATTACAAGTGATTTGTGAGATTTGTCGGCATTGGAATGAATCTTATACTCATCCATCAATAAAAATTGACAAATATCACATTATTCGATGAATCTGATTTTATTTTCTGGCCATTTGCCACATTTAGATATATAATCAGAAATTGAAACAATTTTTGTGCAGACAGAGCGGACCAAGTGCTAAAGAGCGGTTGTGCTACTTTTCCCCGAACGCTAGTATGTAATTTCCCCGAAAATCCCGTTTCCCCGAATAGCCCACTTCCCCGACAAGTTTTAGGCACTCATATTTGTCATAACTTTATACATTTCAGGGTGGAGAACGTACTGGTCATCTGATATGTTCCCTTATTTATTTGATTGGCGATTCTTATCAGCTTTACCGTCCTCAGCATTTTTGGCAACCTATGTATAGTCGAGGATGACCAAATAGCTCCATTTTGATTCCTTATCATTCTTTCTAATTCACCATCCTGTCACTGAAAACTTTCATAGCACCTATTTGAATTGCTTCACTTTTCGGGGAACGGCATTCGAGGAAACGGGTCATTCGGGGAGCTGACGTTCGGGGAAAACTGGCAGAATCAAAAGTGGTTGTGCTACTTTTCCCCGAACGCCAAAAAGCAGGTTCAATAAAAGTTTTTGGGTGTAATATGGTAGCTGTATGGAATATCCTTGATCCCGCTTGCTGGACAAGTATATGTTGCCGTTCCTCAAGATTTTCACTTGATCCACTTTGATTCAACGTAGATATATTCAAATTTCTGGTCTTCAATGCCCTAACAAAACAAAACGTTGATTTTCAAACTATCGTTAATTCACAGATTTCTGAATCGAAGATATGGATTCTTGAAAAATTTACTATAATGATGTCGAAGGATGTTGATAACACTGCGGAATACGGTTTTGGTTTAAGCACCAAAACATCGCTATTTACTTAATAAAGAGTTGATGAAAACATTTCGATTTTCAAAAATGTCATAGCACGTCTAGTTTTCTAGATATTGGCTGTTGAAAATGCTAAATTTGACTTTTCCAGCCAACTTTCATGCAATTTTGCCAGCTTGAATGGCAATTTATTTGCATAATTTGCCTCAGAACTTAAACATAATGTGTATAACAATACTTATCAACAAAGTTTATAATACTTTCGATGCTTAAAAGTTATTTTCTGTTGGTTTAGAAAAGTCTTGTATTTTGCCATATAAGAGAAACGAACAATTTCGCATGAAGACTGCAAGCATGTTGAAAAAATCGATTTAATCTAATTTTTACCGTGAAATTTCTACTAAACTATATCTGTAATGAAAGTTACAGTCCTATTTTACATGCTTCATGGATAAGATCACAAAAAATGTTTGATAAATCATAGTACAAATTTGATGTAAACATCAATGAAACAAGTGTTTTATATAACTTTGACCTGTAGCCAAAAATTGTGACGTGCTGGAACATTTCTGAAACGGCATCAGATTAAGCAGCTCTGAATACACTTGAGAGACATACTTTGATCCCTGAGACACACAAAGATGTCATTTTTGTTATGCTGTGTAATCTGTTTTTCTTTAAAATATGAATCCAGTTAACACCATGCAAACATTAAATCTAGAAAACATCAGAGAAGGGCACATCGACATTGGTGAACAATGGCTTTGGATGACGCTGTTGAGCCCAACTCAACTCGATCACGCCCACTTATACCGCTATCAGGAGGAATAAAACTTTTCCTGATAGTGGTGTAAGTTTGCGTGTTTGGGCTTATAGGGCTCAACATCAACGTTTCTGAATAAAAAGGCTCTACACCTTTTGGGCCCTTTTCAAATGTTTGTCCAAAAATGATTGTTATTTTTCAAGAAATTGTTCAGTCAGAGTGAACCAAATCACTAAACGTTGATCTTTAGTTAATTCATAGAGGACCAAGTGCACTAAGTACATCAAAAAACCGTTCTGATAGAGGTTTTTATTGCTTTTTTTTATGATTGTCAGTTCACATTTTTTAAAGTAACACATGCTGAAGTAGTAACAGATGTGCTGATATATTAAACCAAAATTCACGAGTTTTAAATCTGCAGAGTGTTAGAGAACACTACGAAAAATGTCTCTTGGTACACTCTGTATTAACTGCGACCATTTCAAATATGGCAAGAGCTACAAAAGAGTTATGTATAGGAAGTTTTAAGAATTAAACATTGAAAAACATTGCCTGGAGTTTCTTTGCCATGTTTTCATATTGTAACAAAATAAAGTTTAGTGATAACTTTACCACTTGTCCCAACTGGCCAATCATTTAGCTCTCTTGGAATTTTTCATAGTCATAAGCAATATTTTCTCTTTTTGTGATTCGTTTTAGCATTCTATAAATGGCGTCAGAACACTATGCTGAGAAGCAGGCTCTGTCCCAGTGAGGACGTTAATGCCAAGAAGAAGAAGAAGAAGAAATGGAGTCATCTGAGCCTCTCCCATACAAGGTCCTCAAAATATGTACCATTATGCATGTATCCCATATACTAACTTAAAATTATACAGATCGCAAAAAAACTTAAGTAATATTATTTTATTAGGCATCATCCATGCCAATCCATGGTTTCACTGCACTATTGTCCATAAAACAGTATGCAAATGTAAGACGAAAACGGTACTCTATAAAGTTGTTTGTATTAGTTAGGCTTTTTGTTTGGTGTTATTGTAATTTTTCTTTATTGATTATTGGTGTTATTTTCCACATTCTCATAGTATTTCAATGGAATAGCTAGCTTTCTTATTTGTGGGAATTATAGTACCGTTTTGATTCATATTACGGACAGCTTTTAATTCCGGACAGTCTACTTTGTATGGGAAACATTTCACACGAAATGTTTCAATTTTTGCCGTTCGAAAGTTCACAATTTCGAGGCTCGTTTTAATAAGCTATTTTGATAAATATCTATGCAAATTTATAATGCACAACTGCCTTAGACGTCTCTTTAGTGGTTCAACAATTTCATTTGATGATTTGACTTTTCTATTAATGATTTTCATTAGATGTCCGAAATTCGACGGGGTTGGTGGTCTGATGGCTACCGCTTCTGCTTCATATGCAGAAGGTCATGGGTTCAATCCCAGGCCCGTCCCTTTCCTCGTACTTTGTAGTTGTATATCTCTCACACACGCTTCTATCTTCCATTCTAAATATACCACACTCAAACTATTCGTTCATAGCAAACGCTAGAACCAGAGACGGACAAGAAACCGTTTCCCTAACGCTTCCTACTTCC
Source organism: Aedes aegypti (assembly GCF_002204515.2). Lineage (NCBI taxonomy): Eukaryota > Metazoa > Arthropoda > Insecta > Diptera > Culicidae > Aedes > Aedes aegypti. The sequence goes on from NC_035109.1 coordinate 112,701,710, forward strand.
ACGCGCACGCCTTTCTTACGCCTGATACATAGGCAGTCTGCTAACCACAAAAGCAAACCTCTCTGCCATGCCTTTCCCCCAATCCATACACTCCCGCATGAACTGACGTGGATGCAGTGGAATATACGGTCTACGTGGGAGTCAGTTCAATGTATCATCAATTCCTCCCCCTTCCCCTCATTGGTCAGCATTCTGACGTGGCAGGTGCCATTGTTGCCTAAAAATAGAAGATCACCAGCACTTATACACTGAGGATGCCTGATAGCCCCAAGCAGTCATTCGGTTGGTTCCTTGTGTAAGTGCAGCTGATCTGGCGATACTGGAGTGCATCCACGGGCGGCCAATCAAGCTCAAGCTCAAGCTCAATGATTTTCATTAGATGTCCGGAATTCGAATCAAAGTGTCCGGAATATGAGGCAAAAGTGAGAACTCGTCCGGAATAAGAATCATCAAAAGGCTATACATTTCGATTTATTTAAAATTATTCAAGTTGCGGAAGCGTATTCTTTACCCACAATTTGAAAGTTAAGGGCTTCGGGCGCTCGATAATGCTGAGGAATCCTACAGAATAATTTATTTTGAATGCTCTATGCTGTGCTATACTTCACTGAGGCCTTAAGTGTCCGTAATATGAATCAAAACGGTATATATGCTTCTGCAAAGTTGTAGACCATTCAATTTTGAGCAACTCTGTCGAAAAAAGTTGTTTGCAACTCTTAGATTGGTCCAAACAAAACTTGTTTTCTGGCTCTAGTAATTTTAATTCCAACATGTAGGTAATGAAAATATTAAATGAAACACTTATAGAGCTTTTAAAAATGTAAAACTGTGGATGTGTTATTTTAGTAGCTCTAGTATAATGTCTTAAAAAAAACAAAGATTTTTCCTCAGAAAAAAAGTTATTGAACTTTTGAGCTAAAGTTGATATAAACAATTTTTTAGCACAAAAAATTGCAATTTATTGAGTTCCAATAGTCGTTTATAGACAGGTTACTTTGACGAGAAGTTAATGAAAGAAAAACTACAGTAAAAACACTTATTTTTCTTGGAGCACCCTACGTCGATTTTGGAAATATGCTCTAAATTCAATTTTGTACAAGACCGTTTATGTTTAAAATATCATTTTCATGCTCTAAATGCAACTAAATTATAAAAAATAGATACTTTAAAACTCTTTGGAATAGTCTTACTTATTTTAATTTTTAATAACATCAAACAAAGGATCTAACTAATACAAAAAAAAAAAACATTGTAGAAGACCATTTGCATATAATGTCTCATTCTAAAGCTTGCAAAAATGCATCTTTTCGCATAAAATTACTTTCCGGGCCACTGTGCACTGATAAGTTTTCCACCAAAAGATAAGTGAGCTTTTCTTGTATCCCTTTTCTTTCGTTTTATGTAGAGGCAATTTTGTTTACTTTTTTGTTATTTCGACTACTAGCCAGCCAAACTTATAAAAAAATGTTGGAAAAACTTGCTTGCTGAGTAATAAAATCTGTTACAACTCAGTTGTAATCCAATGGTCGGGTATCCTTCAACAGCATCATTATTTCGTCGTAGGATTCCACTTTTGGATACTTGTTGAATTCATACCAAAAATTAACCACTGGATAACTGAAGGGAAAAGAGCATGTGAAATGACTCTACCCCATTTCTTTCAATGTCATTAACCCGAATGTCAGTCATGATCTAAAATTGCATTTTCCCGAATGTACCATTATCCATATTTCCATGCCGTTACCCCGAATGCCCAATTACCCAATACAATACAATACATTCGGGGTAATGGAATTCGAATTAAAGCCATATGCATCAATGGGGTAGAATCCTTCTAGGTAGGTGCTCAATCTAATAAATGGAAACTATAAACACAAAAAAACATCTTGATTATTTTTCCAAAATTTTGGAAAAGAAAGATGAGAAGAATTTCTGTTTCTAAATCTGTTTTAAAATAAATCTACATTTTGACATTTAACATGTATATCTGCAAAACTCAAAAATAATCACATAATAATACATTCTCAACGATTTTGTTTTGTTCATCATTATATGAGCCTTTTTATAATAATATTCTAGAATTAAGCTGCTGGAACATTTTTGCTGGCTTTTTTTCATTAAATATTTTCACGATAAACTTTTAGCTAAATTTTTAACCCATCTTGAGAGATTTTTTTTTAATTTTATTAGAGAGGTTTTAATCATCTCGTGATCATTCACCTCTAAAGAAAATAATCTTGTGAGAAAAAATCATTTCTATTCAATTCTATTCTAAGCGCTTGCACAGCCAATATTGAATAGCATCCTGGAATTACTGGAATTTCTTCTAGTATTTTCTTGTCATTAATATTTGCAGCATACCGATGATATGATAGAAATATTAAAATGGCCTTGGGTTTGAAGATAACTCAAATGTTTACGGCTATCAGATTATCCACTTATGAATAATATGATAGACGTAAGTGTATGAATTGTTTTAAGGAAGAAACGGGAACAACCGTACCAACCGTCTCATTTCAGGGAATAAGTTTAAATCATTGGGAATGGCGTTGCAAAGAATGTTGATGCACACTCCATTGGATACTCTTCTTTCAGGGATGTGACACAGGTATATCTCCCTTATGACCTGGCTCGGAAGCCTAGGTTAAAGCGCCATTACCCGCTCTCTGCGTTCGATCTAGCATCTTGAGAGAAAAAATCATTTGTTCTAAACAAACGATTTTGAGAAATTTGATTTTTAGTGTAAAAACCATTTTTTTAATATTTTGGGCAAGGATGGTGGTCTAATGGCTACCGCTCCTGCTTCATAAGCAGGAGATCATGGGTTCAATCCTGAGCCCGTTCCTCGTACTTTATAGTTGTAACTTACACTTGCTTCTATCTTCCACTCTTAACCTATCACTCTTAAACTATTCGTTCATAGCAAACGATAGATCCAGAGATGACAAGAAACCATTTCTCTATTATTCCATTCTTTTATCGTTATAAAAGTAAGCCTTTTCTTTCGCCTGATACAAAAGCAGTCTGCTAACCAAAATCAAGCCCTCTCTGCAATGAAACATAGCCATTACTCTACATCGAAACAAACGTTGAAGTAATGAGGACTATGAACAAGTGTTTGAATTTACTATTCCAACTACGAATACGCTATCATGAACGCTTTTTATTAACGTTTTGTTCCCCCTCGATACAACCGCATCGATAGCCGTGCGGTAAGCATTCGCGCTTGACAATTGTAAGCTTCTCGGTTTGATTCTGGCCTAGTAGGGTAACTGGGGGCATAACGCACCGTCTAAGGAAGGAAGCGTTTTCAGCTATAAATTACACTATTATAAGCTCTTTTTTAAATATTATCCGATAGATAAACATGTGTTTTTTTTATCAAATAGCAGAAACAGCCATTCTTTTTCATTTCTCTGGGATTAATAAATCCATTTTTTTTTTAATTTTTGCCTCTCTGCATTTTTATTTTTTGCGGGGCAAAACGCGCCACCTGATCTCGGCGTTAGCTGTGTGCGCGTACGCATGCGCAATCATGCAGGCATATACGTTGCATACATAAGGGCGTTTGATCAGATGTTATTGTTCAATTAAAGTATACATGCTGGTTCGAAAAATGTGCATTTGTAAGGTTTAAATTTGCACGTAACTACAGCATGACATTACGTTTGCTAGAATTTAAACTCAAACGGCCAACCATTATTTTTTGTTTTTTTTTAATGATGGTCGGATAAACAAACATGTTTTCTATCAAATAGTATAAACAGCTATCTTTATTGGTTTTTCTGGGTTTTATAAATCAACTTCTGCATATGTATTGTTTTGCGAGGTAAAACGCCCCGCTTGAGTTCGGTGTTACTCGTGCTGTCAACTAACCCACACAATCATGCTTGCTTTCCCGATCGGTCCAGGATCCCTGATCCCTAAGCATATAGAATATCATCGTGCCTGCCAAAATTCTCATTTTTTCACATTTGAATGCGATTGAAAAACTAGACATCCAGACAATTCCATTCGAATTTAAATGAAGGCAACCCGTGAAAAATTGCCAAAATAGCAGCAATTTGAACTTTTTTCCTTTTGCTGGGCGGATACGATTTACTAAGTGCGGAAGTTCTCATAACAATACTGAACTGAGAAAAGTTTTCCGTATTATAATTATGCATTACATTTTTCTTTTCAGAATCTCAGTTTCCAGTCATTCAAATACAATTTTAGGAAGTAAAAACGATTGAATTTTTCACAAAAATAGATTCGAACCTGTGATCTTTTGAGATCTATTTATTTACATATTAGTGTGAACGAATTTCAATGTGCTCTCACAGAAAGTCCCATCTCTGTTTTATCTCTCTCAAAATAAGTCCGGCAGCGAATTTCACGCACATTTTCCTTCCACTCAACCGGCTTTTTCTATGGCGGAAAATTGAGATGAATCTCCCCAAAAGCTCTACTCTCCTAGCAGCCGGAGACCCTCTCCGAAAAGCTCTCTCCGTCTTGGGAGGAAAGTAAACACGTGCGCGAGAGCGCAGAGCCTCCCCACGATCGCGGCGCGTCAAGTGGATTGCAGGCCGGTGCGCCAGAAACAGTGGAAAACCTGTTCGCTCAGTTAGTTTCCTTACGACGGCCAAATGAATCGCATCGCGTCCCCGTGCTCCGACGACTGCGCGCCTCTAGAGTCACGTTGACGAACGAATTTCGCCGTGTGCGAGAGATCTGTGTTTCGGGGGAGAAATTTGCGCGCGATCAAATCTGCGGCGAAGCAACAAGGCGCATGTGTGTGATAAGCGGTGAATGATACGCGAATTGCGCCACGACGAGAGTGAGAGTTGCGCAGCAAGTGCTTTACGGGGCTCGGACAAGGGGTCACAGTGAAAGGGGGTTCGACGTGTTTTGCGCCCGGGACAATTCGGGAGTGTTGCGAAACCGGCGCGAGGTTCGGTAGCCTCCAGGGGTGGAAGACTTCGTAGCAATTCCCCGCGCCTTGATTGGATTTTCGACGGTTGTTTTTGTTTCTTGGGACCCAACCCGGCGTTTTTTGGCGTGGCAGATCCGTAACTACCAGGCCTGGGCGTTGCAATTTGTTAATGGTGTTTTGGCTTGAAGGAGGAGTGTGAATTCGTACAATAGCTTATTGGCCGTAAACAAGAAGAGAAATAAAGGCGAAAATCAGCGAGCGGTGAAAAATTTCGCTTTTCAGATTCGGTTGGGTGAAGATCGAATATTCTGAGATTTGGTGTTACCTATGTGCTTGTGCTATTAGCCATATCGGTGGTGTAGTGTAGAGTGCTTTGGGTTGTGAAGAGAGAGACGCAGCTGGAAGAAAATAGCCAACCAACAGTGTGGAAGATTGAGCCTGAAATCGAAAGGGGAACCTACTCTAGTGTGACGTGAGAAGAAACCGAAGAAGGCCAGCGATGATGATTTGTGGCATGTCGAGTGCTTTGTGGTCACCGAGTGGAAAATAAGCGACAGGAAGTGAGAGATTAAAGTTTTATTGTATTGTATTGTATGGTTAGATTTTGTTTTTCGGGGAACCTTGTGCCACTGCAGTAGTGACATTAGACGAGGACAGCATAATGGAAGCGAAAACAGAAATTCGTTCGAAGCCAATTTTGAGTCCGACACGCTCGTTGGACGAAGGTTTCGAGAGTGATCCGGACCGCATATCAACCGATTCAGAACTGGCAACGGCTCAAACGGCTCCAGCTTTTGACGTCTTACAAACAACGGACAGAGATGGAGTTCAACATACGCAAATTGCTCGGCGAACCCAAGACAGTCCACTGGCCAAAGACAGTGGCCCGGAGAGTATCATCTGTTTGGATGGGGAAATTGAAAATGAACTGCGCAGCAAACTGGAGAAAACGACCTTGGGCAGGCCACCGACAGGGCTTCCCAAGCAGCCATCTGTTTCCCATCAATCTCAGCAAATCCGTTATCGCAGAATCAAAACTCGCGCTCCTCCGCCACCACTGGGCAGCTATCACTACCAAAAGCGATCCCAGTCCGTGGATTCCATGAACCGCCTCAATAGACACAATATCTACAGTCTGGAACCACCAGGAATGACCAGTGGACATCTCGATTTGGTCAGCAGTAATGGCGACGTTCTGTCCGGTCGCTACGTACGCGTTTCGGTAGATCCTCGCCATCAGCAACACCAGTCCCTTCAATCCCATCACCAACCCCTCAACCACCCTTACCGTCTTTCTTCTCTATCAACCAACAATATTTACAAGTACTGTCACGCATCGACGCCAATGACCGGCCATCAGCATCTCCATTCCCATCCGATGCACCATCACCATCTCCATCAGGGAATCATGGTTGGCGCCGCCGGCAGCATCAGCAGCAACTCATCCAGTACCAATTCGCGCAGCAATTTGTACTCGCTGCCACCGCAGCAATACCATCTAGGATTATCACTCCAATCGGCACCGTCGAACCAGAATCCATCGAACTCCCCATCGGGATCGGCGGCCACCGCTCTAATCCCGACGTCGTCGGCATCGTCGTCGGCCAACAACAACGGCAGGAACTACAAACATTTCAACCACGTTCCAGTATGCTGGACCCAGTCGATACCAAGGCAAACAAGAAGGTAAGTTCCTCGAGCATTCCAAGGGGGGCTTTCTCGCTAGGATAGGTAAAGTGCAGAAAGGCTACGGATTGACGGAATTGGGATTCAAGGCACGCACTTGTGGGATCGTTGTGCGTTCGTCACTTGCGTGCCAATACAAGTCTCTCCGGACGAATGGTGAATGATGGTGGCTGGCTAGGACATTCTCCGTTGGTCAGTGCCCTTGACTTTCGAGGATATATGGTTAATCGTCAGGGTTGAAGTTTGAGTGTTGGAAACTTGATTACTTTCAAGTTTGAAACATATTGGAAATCGAAATCTTGTGACTGGAATGAAGGACAAATAGCATCGAACAGTTATTTGGACTCATGTCAGATTCCAACCAAACTATTTGAGACTACTTACCGAAAGCTAAAAGAAATGTATTCTACAGTTATGTACGACATCATCTTTTGTGACGTGCGTCAGTGCTTGACATTTTTTATTGAATCGCTTTAAAAAATATTTGATAGCGGCAGCTCAGAAGACGATGCCATTTGTTCAACATTTTTAAATATTTCCGGTCTTCGAGTCTCAACCTATACTGAGGCTAGAAGGGCTGATTTGTTTCTTCTTCATATGATTGAACCAGATTTCAATATCAGCTTGGGTTTGATTAACTCCTGATTGGCTTTGATAATTGTGAGTCCTAAAGTTCCTCGCATCTTGAAGTTTTGTTTTGCTTCATATTTTGCCAAAACAGCATTATGATTTTGCTGAAACAGCGTTTTTTTCCTAAATTTAATAGAGCATAAACTCGAAGGAATTGTCTTATATTGTATTGAAGAATGGAGGGTTTCAAGAATTCCTCAATGACGTACTAGTTTTTCGATTGTGAACTGCATACCGTTTTGACTAATATTCCGAACATTTAAGGCCAACAGTGACTTCAAATGAATCTGATAGGCATAAATTAACTGATATATGTGAAAATTTCAATTTCTTTGCAAAACTTAAATAACTGCCATTTTCTGGCAATTTGCTGACATATTTCAGTGAAATATTTCAACCAAATCGCCATACAAAAGTCGAGTGTTCGGAATTTCAGACAAAACGGAACCCGAGTAACACAAACTTTAAATCAAGGTGTATAAATTGATATTTGATTACACGGTTCTAACGAAATGTCTGAAAATCTGTGGCACATAATGCACATAATCGGAGCATGGTATATCATGGATATTTACGTGATATGTCATGTAAATTTCAATTATATGCAATGTAATCCAGAATTGAACCCTGACGTGTAATCTTCATTATTTTGGAATATATCGACATGGAATTTTTTCATGACGATTCGAAATGAAACGATGCGTGGAATTACTTGTGTTGTCAGTGACAAAACGAAACGAAATTTAAAAATGTTTCGTGAAACTCGATACGAATTTTTAAAAAGCATGATTTTTTCGAAACAAAACTAAATTTCAGGTAACTTTATTATAAAATAACATCAGCCCTTTTCCTGAAAACAGATCTTTTCATGATTCCTAAATGATGAAAACTAATATGCCTAACCTTTTTACCACATGCTGAATATTTTAATCTGAAGTTCTGAGTCTGAGCCCAGAAAGAGATAGTGTTCCTATAAAAAAAAGGTACGGTATTATTAGACGGACAATCAATAGCCATTATGAAACAAACCGATGTTTTGTTTGTTAAACATTCGGAGTTTTTTTGAAAACTGTTCTGCAATACTGACTCAAAATTAGAATTATAAACATTTGCATAATTTTGGGATTTAGAATATTATCTGATAATCGAAATGAAGTGGTCATTGAGCAAGTATATTTTTATTTATTTACAGTTATTTCCAAACTAAATCTACATAATCAATGTTATATCCAAATTAATGTGAATTGCTATCAATCCTCCAACTAATAGAAGCTATCTAACCTCAATCAATGAATTATTCAAGCCCCTTATTCAATAATATTTCTTTACAAAATACAGTGAAACCTCCATTAGTCGATATTGAAGGGACCATCGACTCATGGAAATATCGAGTCATGGAACAGCAATCCTTCGGAAAGTGGCTTCTAGGGACCATCATAGAAACCATGAAATTCTGTTTTTAGTATGGTTCCATGAGTCGATATCGAGTCATGGAACATCGACTCATGGAGGTATCACTGTAGATTGTTTTAAAGCGTTTTCTGGCTCATCAGTAAAGTGTTGTTCATTTACAACACTGCATTTTAAACCCCCTCACCCCTAGTGAACGTTTATCTATAGAAAAGCCCTTTTTAGAAGCCATGTCCTGTAGCCTCGTCTGTAGCCACTGCCGAACATAGAACACGACGAATTTTGCTCATGCTTGAGTTGAATAAAAGACAGTTTCTTCAAGGATACCTCAGTTATATTTTGTGGAATTGCTCCAATACTCTTATATTTTTCTTTCGCAAATACTTCTAATAATTCTTCCCAGTCATTTTAAAGAAACCTTCCAATGAATTTTCAACGCTTTTTATGAGGATTGCTTTAAGAATTCCTACTTTTCTAAGGGATGTCACCGAAATTTCTTTATTGTTTTTCAGTTATTCGTTTATTGAATTATTCACAGATACTTGAATTACTTACAAGATTTCTACAGGAAATCATTCAGAAATTGTTTCAAAGGTTTTTTTTTTTAAATTAATCACTTTCATAATCAAATAGTTCTACAAGAATCATTCCAAGGATTCTTCGAGAAATTTCATAAGTGATGGATAAACATAGAGGGCTTCGTGCGTTTCTCTAGACACTACTCCAGAACTTCTGTAAAAAATGTTATAATTCCTTCTGCGATTCAGAGTAGTAGTGCACGCTAAGATGTGAACCTTCTTGAAGCTTAATGCTTTTATAATAAATTCATTTTTAATCTAAACAGGTAGTGCTCGAAAATGGATAACATTCAATTGAAACTTACCTTGATTATAGTAGAATGAGTACTTTTTCTATGCAATAAGCAATAATGTTTATGAAAATGTTTGTATCTTCTGTTTTCAATAGAATTAGTTAAACTGAAACGCAAATCGAACACCAAGAGTTGAACATTTAATATGTATCTCCCCACTGGACGAGGATATTAGTTCTGAATAGCACTTTTTTAAATATTCATTTCTTAGCTGTTTTTGGCTCAGAATGGATTTATTTACTAGGCTTTAAAAAAAAACGTGTAAAATATTTAAAGTACCATCACTAAATGAAGTGCAGGACCAAAACATCCATTTGTTTTGAATTAAAGACTCGCTCACTCATAGTCCATAACTTTCCCAAGCTTTGTAAAAATTTCAGCCACAGTCATACTCACTTTTATTATACATTTTTTCATCTTATTTCAACAATCACTATTTTTTTTATTTTGGTGTGTCCGGCTTCCGAAACGGTAGAATTTCATACTTCAAAACCCGGACACTGGGTATTTTTCACAAATGCTGAAATTTTTTGCAGCTTTTTACACTTTTCACCATTTGCAAATATCACTTATAACAAGTAAACTCGAGACATTCTAGCATTCCCTTTTAGTGCATGATTTTACGCAGAAATTGGCATGAAATTTTCCTTCTGTGCATATAAACATTTTTGGCGGAAATGGCTGTTCCAATTGATTTTTTATGATATTCCAAAGAATTTTTGAGTGGAACTCTAAAACAATCTCCAGAAGTTGATCTTCGAGTCTAGAAAAAGGATTAGGTTGTTTATTTTACAGAGGAATTTCTAATGAAGACTCAGAAAGAACTACCGATGTTAGAGACATTTTTCAACGAAAATGTGATGAAACATATGGTTGAATATCTAGGGAAGCTCGAGAAGAAAGCCTTAGCAAATGCCTTGGAAACATCCTGGCGTTGTTATTGACACAAAATCTCGCATGAGTTTTAAGTTATCTTCTGTAGTTGATTTTCTTTTTTTTTGTGAGGTTTAATTATATTGCCATTATACCGTTTTGTCTCCAATTCCGAAAAGACTCATACTCCAAACACTCGGTTTTTGTATGGCGATTTGGTTGAAATGTTTCGCTGAAATATGTCACCATATAACAAGGAAATGGCAGTCAATTGCATTTAATTTTAACGTCTCCAATATAATTTATACCTTGGGAGTAGTGATGATTCTCTAGTTTGAGACCAGTAGAACAAGCTAAGATAAATTTATTTTTGAAGTTATTCATTTGCATGCGATATATTCGTGCTGTTCGGAATTTTAATCAAGGTGTTCGGGATATGAGACAGAATAAACACAGAGTTCGGTATTTGAATCCAAATGTTGTTCCATACTCTTACGTTAAAACAATACTAAAACTTATTAAATCAACATTATTGTTGGTACACCCAACTGCTAACAGTTAGACTTTGCGAAAAAAAAAATAATCAACACGAATATCAGTCAATGTATGCGCATCAGATGCATTTGAAGTCACCGTTGGCCTTAAGTGTTCGGAATATGAATCAAATCGGTATATATCGTTAAAGAATTGCTCTCGGAATTCCTGTATAATGTTTTTTATTTTTCAAAATAATGCTACAAATATCGCCAGTAACGCTTCTTGAAATTTGATGTGTATTCATTGACAAAATCGACGAAAATTTCTACGTTGATTTTATCGGGAATTTCATGTTGAATTATATCTAAAAACCCATGGTATCCAAATGATAGATGTTTTATGAATCACATACTACATTAAACTAAACAACACAGTTTCATGCAATTTGATTATTTGCAATGAATTTGATAGATTTTGGCTAGTTGACCTCGAATCTATTTCGAGAACTTTCGTAACAGGTGCTGTTACTGATTTTGTTTTTTGTTTTTTTAAATAAATTTTCATATGTTCATGAAAATTTACTTGTTTTGTTTCTCAACAATTGTTTGTCCAAATCCAAACAAAAAGTGTTATTCATAGATCTTGACTAGCACATTCTCACACTCAGATTGCTCAACAATATTTGTTTTTCGGGAACACTGCTTCATTACTACCTAAGGTGTTGTGCTAACATCTGTCGTATTAGGCTTTGATCAGTGAGAACAAGTAATTTCCCAAGCAAGTTATTCCTTCACAAATTTTCCATTGTGCATTAAGATTTTGATAAATCTAGATTATTTATTGGAAATAATGCAATGAAATTATTACTGATCGTTGCCCATATTCATCGTATCCATTTTCATTTCGATCGCAGTCAGTTTTTATTCGTCTCACAACTAACGGCTTAGGAACCGTTTCCTACGCCGAACACATTGAAGAACTTTTTTTCTAAGTCCAACCCACTGAAAACTTCGTGAACATTCTCAATAATATGCGGTCGCTGAGGAAATTTCACAAAACTCGTGAATTATTGAAGTTTTACAAGTTTCCAATCACAAATTAAATCATTCAGAGAAGATGGACGATGGTTTTCAATCATGTAAATAAGAGCCCGATGAAGTAAGATAAGCAAGAAGCGTAAAGTGGCATGGCTCAGTCGTTCACCAATCAGATTTCGCTCGGTACGTCTCCGTCCATGCGATTTGCATGAAAAAGTACAAAGTAGATAATTGAACTGTAATTATCTATCGAAAAAAGAAGTTTTCTTGCAAATTTCGTAATTTTAATTGAAAAGTTCTTCTGTGTATGAGGATACGCTCATGACTAATGCATTTACGAATGTTGAACAAATAAATGAAACTCGATCATTAATCTTTGAAAAATATGCACAATTTGGCTCATTCTAAGTATAAATCAAAATCTTTCCAGCCCTACGATAAACGAATGCAAAACGAGCCACTTTCATAAACAAAGCTTTCAATTAATAACACAGCGTAACAAAAATAACACTTTTGCGTGTCTCAAGGATCAAACTACGTATCGCTAGTAGATTTTGGGTCTCTGAATCTGATGCCGTTTTCAGAAATGTTCCAGCACGTCACAATTTTTAGCTACAGGTTCCTAAAGTTGTATAAAATACTGTTTCGTTGATGTTCACACGATTATTTTTTTGATGTGATCCACTTATATACTTAAACTTTCGATTTAGATACAATCTAGCTAAAATTGCGAAATACAATTTACATTACATTTATTTCTACAACACGCTTACAGTCTCCATACAAAATTCTTAGATTCTCTTATATGGCAATATACAATTATAATTGTTAATGTGCTGGTTGAACCATAATCTGTGAAGAAGGTTTAATCCAGGTTGGAATGTAATGTAAGAAAAAAAGGAAAAGGATTTAAGTTTTCTGCCGTCCTGTTAATACTTTGCAGATAATTACAAAGAAATTTCCAAGTACGAGTAAGCGCAACAATTCATCCCTGTTCCACACGGCTAAAGCGGATAAGATTTAACAAATCGCTCGCGTATTTCGGTCGCCGCTGTCGTCGATCACCGAACTCGAAATCTCTCGCTCCACAATCCACCACCGCAGCCGCCAATAACGAATAACTGAAACTTGCGTATGCAAACCGTTCGGCTTCGGGGCCACTTTTGTTTTTCTCCTTTTGTTGTTTGTTTCTATGTTTGCTCCAAGAAGCTCCATTAACAATACCAACCAAGAAGGGGCTCGGTTGCAGATTCCTCCGATACGACACTTTGCATACTGATGATCTTCGACGACCATCCGCGCCGACCGGCGGCAGCGTCTTTAGTCGTAGGCAACCTTGTTACTGTTTAGCATTCCGCTTCCGCACCGGGGAATGATAATAACCTAAAATTCGTGACAAGTTTGCTTTAGCAAACCGTGGCGAAGATTTTCTATTTTTCTCTCATCGGACCGAGTGAGATTTAAAAACCACAACTATGGCTGAAGCGGTCCAAGTTAGGGTTAAATTTACTAATGTAATTGATAATATTTCTCTGATGGATTCAAATAAATTTTTGAATGTTTTGAATTGGAATTTTTTATTTATTTCTATTTTTGAAACCTGAATCCAACCTCAAAAGGTATCCAAACTATTTTGTTTATCGTATTGATCGATTGGAAAGAGCATATGGTGAAGTTGCTATCATCATTCATAGGCGTATAAAACATCAACTGTTTTCGTCATTTGAAGCCAAAGTTTTTTGAAAATTTGGATTTTCTGTTCAATAACAGCTTCGTAAATATATTACATGCTGCCTATTTGCTTTTTCAATGCACTGGGCAATGAGTTAATTTGCTCCAAACTGACTTGCAAAAATGGACTCGCAATAAGTAAATTTTTTGTCATAGGTGACTTTAATGCCAAACATCGGTCATGGAATAATCCGCAAAGTACTTCCAACTGCAGAATTTTATTTGATGAGTGCTCTTCGGGATATTTCTCAATTCAACACACTGATAGCCCTGCATGTTTTTACTCTTCAAGAAATCCATCTACAATCGATTTGGTCTTAACCGACTTTAGTCATATTTGTAGCCTATTAGTTACTCATGCTGATTTTGATTCTGACCATGTCTTTGTTACATTTAAAATATCCCATGAAGCGATTCTCAATCCTATCAGCTCCACATTCAATTATTTTCGAGTCGACTGGAATACATGTGAAAAATACAAAGATAGTAATCGTGATAGCATTTCTTTCAAAACAAAGCGTGATACATATTGACAATGCTCTCGAAACTTTAACAAATTACATTGTTGAAGCAAGGAGCATTGCAATACCTATTTGTGAAGTAAAATTTGAAGCCGTGATTATAGAAGATGATATTAAACTCTTGATCCGCCTCAAAAGCGCATTCGCGATCCTGTTATGGCAGGATCTGCAAAGAAATTCAAAAACGATTGCCTCAAGAAGGAAATACAAATTTTGAAAACAAAATTTCTCAATTGGACCCTGGCTCTAAGCGCTTTTGGAAATTATCTAAAATTTTGAAAAACCAATGGTCAATTCCGGCCTTGAAAGAGGGATCAAATTATTACTAACTGCGAAAAAGCTCAAAAACTTGATATGCAGTTCGAAAGCGCGCATAATTATAATTAAGGACTCACTAGCCCAATAGAAAATTAAGTTACTCAGGACTTCGAAAGCATTCTCAATCAAGAGAACGTTTTCGAAAATTCCTGAGAGACTGGTTTGGAAGAAGTGAGAACTATTGTTGAAAATTTCAAAAATATAAAAGCAAGATGGAATTTTCTACATCCTCATCAAGAAACTAGCAGAGAGTAGCTTATCATTTTTAGCTGATATATATATATATATATATATATATATATATATATATATATATAACGAATGTTTTAAGTTGGCATATTTTCCTGTCAAATGGAAAAATGTTGAGATTGTACCAATTTTGAAACCAGACAAAAACCTTGCAGAAGCTTCTAGCTATCGTCCAATCAGTTGACTTTCCTCCATCAGTAAACTTATCTAGGACTTCTGCCCATCAATGGCAGATGGTTCAAAATTCAGTCAAATTTGCAAAGTATTCCGGAGGCACATTTGCTACTGGAAAACATTGTGTACATAGAGTAATAGGGTATATCACAATAGTCCTAACAAATGGACGCAGTGATCCCACACCCGACAGAAGAAAAAAGATCAGTAAACTTTTTGAAAGAGAATCTTTAGCAGAACGATGGCCCACATCAACAAAATTCGATTTTTGCCAATGAACAGTTCAGATTCCGACATGGACATTCAACCACTCATCAACTTTTACGTGTAACAAATTTTATACGTTCCAAAAATACTGAAGGCTATTCTACTGGTCTTGCTCTTCTAGACATAGAAAAAGTATTCGACAGTGTTTGGCATGAAGGTTTGATTGTAAAATTAAAGAACTTTAATTTTCCAACATACATTGTTAGAATAATTCAAAGTAATCTGTCAAATCGTACACTTCAGGTTAATTATCATAACTCCAAGTGTGACACACTTCCTGTAAGAGCTGGTGTTCCTCAAGGCAGCATTTTGGGATCAATATTATACAATATTTTCACATCTGACTTACCTGAGTTACCTCAGGGATGTCAAAAAACCTTGTTTGCGGTTGACACAGGCCTCTCCGCTAAAGGACGAAGTCTCCGTGTCATCAAAATATAGTCGATTGCAAAAAAGTTTGGATTTATTTTCTTCATACTTGCAAATATGGAAGATTTCTCCAAATGCTTCCATAACTCAACTTATTTATAATATTGGCTGTGATGCACAGTTTCGATTTGTGCAACTTTCGTTGATTCAATCACAAAATCGCATCTAAAACTCTTTGACTATCTTCATCACTTGAAATCAGTTCCAAAATTAAACGAAAACTATTCAGTGACTCATTTCCGACGAAAACTTGCTGATGAGAAACCATCAGCAGATAAGCAATAATTGTTCGGGAGTTTCTTTCGGCAGTATCGCGATCGATGTAAATCAACCGATCTCAAGCACGCACGATCAACTCCACGCAAGTGTATACGAGATCATCAGTTCGTTCGCATCATCGGATCCGAGTCAAAAGCGAAAAACGAAGCTTGCGAAAACGAAACTGATTGTTTGGGTGGCTGAATTGCTTGGGAGGAGAAACCCAGATAGGTTGCCCCATTGCATTCGTTTGGTTTCTGCAGGGCGGCAGGCGATGATGAGAGTGCGTTGCCTCTTGGCGGTGATTGATTTCGGGCAGCGCATTAGAGATGGCGTGATGCAAGGCGGCAGCAGAAACAATGGGCGCCAGTTCGGAGTCGGTTCAAAATTTGTTGAGCTATTTGCACGGTTGCGTATTTCGAAAGAAGGGTGTATGCAGTGTTAGGTTGGTCACTGTTGGGTTTAAACTAGAGTCGCATTTGTAACAAAACTGTTGGCTAAAACTATGAAACTTAGAACCATACCAATATTATTTGATTGCATATTTCAACAGCAATCGATAAAGAAAAACTGAATAGCCCCAGTAACATTTGGAGTTTCATCATTATTTTCTAGTTCACTCAAAAAAAAAAAAAAAAATGCCTTCATAAAATCAAACCTTTTTTTTGGGTAAGTACTTTGTACTTTGTACAAAAATTTACGTACAAATTTGTTTTAATGTAAATTACAAATTATATTTTTATTATTGATAATAATGAAGTCAGCAAGCATTTCCTGATTTGCTAAGTATATGAAAACCCAGCACTGTCTATTTACACCCTTCATAGAGACTTACATATCAGCGAATGCTCTCCCCTTAGCAAACATAATCGATTTCAATTCTGAGGAACAAAATCGGTGGTACTGGTATTTGACCATTCAACGAAACTCTAGTCCCATCCTTGTTTCGTTTTTAGTTTAGTCCTGGAAAAACACTAGAAAAAAGGGCAAAACCGAATCAAGCAAGGACATTTGTTTTGTAATTCGAATTCACAAGAGTCACCAGCTCTTGTTGAGTACTTACTCATGATTGTTATCCTGGCTTCAATTGTAGTCTTGGGACTGACCAATTCCGAGTCTTTAACCATCTGTGTAGGTAGTAAGATTCGGAGACTGTTATACATGCTTCATGATAACGGAATCAAATGGAATAATTAGCATTTGAGTAAAAAATTAGGAAAAACGATGTGAATTTCGATGTTCCGAGAGGTATGTTGAGATATTCATAGGAATTCTGAAAATTTCAAAAGAATTCTCAGATTTCGATATGTGATGAGGTTTGTCGTAGGAACCTTGGGATGTTGGTGGTAATTCAGGTGCTTGTTTTAGTAAATCTGAATTTTACGTTGAAGTTCTGACATGCCAGATTCTCTGATTTCCTTTGGAATTCCTGAATCCGCACAGGATTGGTAATGATGATTCAGGGATTCTGGAAGCCATTCTGGATGTTTTCGCGAAAATATTAGAAAGCCGTTTAAGACTATGGCTCTTGGGTGGTAATTTATCTTTTTAATCTCATAGGATGCTGTTCAAAAAACTTTTGAGATTCCATTTATTTCCGGTTCCATTGAGATTTCTGAGTAAATCTCCAATCGTAGTATAAACCTTTTAAATGTCAGAAAAAATCAACTGTATTTCGATGATTATTTTGCGTTATCGGTAAGGATCCTAATAACTTTGATGAGAACTCTTGTATTTCAGGAGGTATCCTCATCGAATTCCAAAAAAAATCCATTCCAACCATTTTTGTGGGTAAGAATTCCAGGAATTCGAAGAAGTACAAGAGTTTTATCGGAATAACAAGAATATCACATAAATAATCCCATATTCATCATCGAAACACAACTTGATGTCAATAAATTTTAGGATACATATTTTAAGCAAATATTACAAAATTCTTTGAACACAGGCGTTGGCCTAGATGGAAAACCATACAGAAAAAACGTTTATGTAAAATCATCGTGAAATATTGCACGTGAAGTAAAAGCAAGATTCATCGCAAATTTGCATTATATTACAAATCATGTAAAAGTCCACGCTCGATTGCACAATGTATAGCGAAAATAAACATGCTAGTAATATAACTTTACGTGATTTGGAATGTAAATATGTCAAGAAATATGCGTATAATCTAGCATATGTGCATGTGAATGATGTACAAGGCTTCACGCTGCATTTTACATGGATTTTATTTCTGTGCAACATCAGTTGACAGTTCGCCGCTTCACGTGTGCAGTCACATAAAGCTCATGTTCAAAAGTAAAACGTCCTATACATGTTTTACAGAGTTTTTATTCATACCGCCAGTGTAGTAAACTCTGTGGATTTAGTTTTTCTGTGGATGCTACAAGTATTGAAGACAAGCGGTTTTTATTCATACCACCCAATGTCTATAAATCTTTATTTTAGTGTGGTCAAAAACACGAAAAGGATAAACAGAGGTTTCCAAGATTATTCTGAACATTCTTAGACATTTTCTGAGATTGATGAAAGCTGCTCAGGCTTTCTTAATCATATGTGAAGTAGGAACCTCGCCTGTCTTCTTTAGATGTACAATTAAACTGCAAAAAGTCACTTTGAAACGCTGCAAACCTCCAGGGATTCCTTGAGATTTCCTGCAAACACTTTTTGAGCCACTTTTGTGCCATCAGTGGCATTTCTGGGACTTCTGGGGAATTCAAAAACTCTGTTTGGAAGTTCATGAGGAGCTGAGTTTATGAGTTCACTTGTAGGAGCTTTTTGATTGCCCTTTGGAAACTCATCAAATGAAAATCACCAGGATCTTGAAAAACACTAGAAGCCCTCTCTTGAACATCTTGAAAATCTCATGGAAACCTTTCAAATTTTTTTGAATACCTTAAGAATCCCAGGAAATCTATTGATGCACCCTGAAAACCTGATAGGTTTGGTAGCTAAAGTTTATACGTTGTAGAATTTATTTATTTGAAAAAAAAATTTTTTTTTTTTTAAAGACACTACACGTTAATGCTTCCAGTGAGCTGTTTGCCCTTTGAAGGAAGCACCACACTAGACAACGGACTAGCATGCAACGCCCAGTGGCACAGTCGGAAAACATTCCTATCGAAAAGTTTTCGGCCTGAGGCGGGAATCGAACCCACACTCCTTAGCACGATGCGGCTAAATGCCTCGGTGACACTAACCGCACGGCTACGAAGCCGTTCATTCAGTGTGAATGATTCGTCTGTCAAGTGCGAAAAACGGTTCAAATTTCATCACGTGATCACGAAGTCCGTTTGAAGGAATATCAACGCGATTTTTTAGCGTTGTTGGGTAGTCTGAAGCACCTAGACTAACGCGACGAAAATCGTCGCGAAATCGCGTAATTGTGGCTTAGACACGCTCATTAAACTGTACTTGTAGCGAAATCGCGGCGATCATTTGTCACTGTCGTCGTAAAAAGTCGCTTTGATTTGGGGGAGCCTTAATCTTCCAGTCGTCGCGCGGTTTGCCACAGTCAGAACCACCACGCTGCTGTTGTGAACGAAAAGTGACAGCGCGATGACTGAAGTGTCAATAAAAAAAATTATGGCGGACGGTTCTGCTGGTTTGACCTAAACTCATGCATATTCGGCCGATGGCGGAGTTGGCCGCCCTTGAAGGCCATTGGTAACCTCTGGGGATCACTTAGAAATTACTGACAAATTACTTAGGGTCCAATGGAAACGTCCTGGAAAGCCAAAAGAAACTCAGGAAATCTTTCATCTTTCCCTGGGATCCTCTAGGAACTCCTTGGAAACCTTCGAAATCTTTGAGAATCCTCTTGGGAATTTTGAAGAATCAAATAGAGATCTTTATGATTTTTATATATCCCTCGATTCTGTGGAATGAGATTGAGGCCAATTCAACTCAACCACGCTTACCAATATCACCATGGATAATTTAGGAATAAAAAATATGTTCAGAAATAAACTAGATGGTTCCAGTATTGTGTAACAAAAGTACTTCTTCGTTACATTTTCTTCAAAAGGCGTTGGGTTGATAAAAGATCCTTATTCCCTGTATGTTCTTTTTCACAGTAGTACGACGAAGCGACAACTACAAGAACGTCGAATGTGGTTTCCATGTAAATCACATGCGACCTTTTCTAACGTAATGATCATATTCGTGCTTATTCTGCGTGGCGTATGAGTCGAAACGAGTGGCTCTCATCTCGAATGACGTGAGACGGCTAATGTTATTCAAATGAAGGCGATACGACAAATGTCACCTAATTCGAGTCGTTTCAACTCACAAGCCGTGTAGAATAAGCATAATAATGCCACCGTGACCTACTATTTCCCTTTATTTTTACGGGTCATCTGGTTCAAAATCATTAGGTTTTTCCTTTGGATAGAAATCGTCATCGGTTTAAAGCAATTGTTTAAATAGAATTGAAAACATAAAATTTACACTTGGTTGTTGAATGACGTTTAAAATAAAAAAAAAATAGGGGAAAAAGTTATCCTAGTAGACATACCGTTTTGTCTCAAATTCCGAACAGACTCATATTCCGAACACTCGGTTTTCGTATGGCGATTTGGTTGAAATGTTTCGCTGAAATATGTCACGAAATAACCAGGAAACGGCAGTCGATTGCAATTCAATTTTTACGTCTCCAATATAATTTATACCGCGGGAGTAGTGATGATTGTCTAGTTTGAGACCAGTAGAACAAGCTGAGATAAATTATTTTGCGAAATTATTCATTTGAATTCGATACATTCGTGCTGTTTGGAATTTGAATCAAGGTGTTCGGAATATGAGACAGAATTGACACAGTGTTCGGCATTTAAATCAAAATGTTGTTCCACATTTCTACGTAAAAACAATACTAAAACTAATTAAATCTACATTATTATCGGTACACCAAACAGCAAACAGTTAGACTTTCCAAACAAAATGAAATTTACACAAATATCAGCTAATTAATGCCAGTTAGATGCATTTAAAGTCACTTTTGGCCTTAAGTGTTCGGAATATGAGTCAAAACGGTACTTATCTCACACGGTGTACTATATTAAGAAGGTGATATATTCTGAAAACTGACAGCTACTTGCCGACGTCATTCCTATCCATCTCGAACAAATTTGCGAAAAAAATGATATTGTGGTCCGGATGGTATATGGTACGATAGGAGTGACGTCACATGTTTACAATCAAACTTGATATTTACATCAGTAAAGAGCATGCCTTGTTAATTTTTATCTCATGGAGCAACACATACTTGCCAGCTGTCAGATCTTTTCTCAATGTGGCAGATTGCCCCAAATGACACATTGAATTACCTCCCTTATAGATTCCTTGATACAACGATGACAACGAACTTTCATATACTGTTGCACGTTGTAAAATGGGTAAACTATCGTGCAAAAATAGATTTTAATCAATTTGCTGCATTGCAACTACAAAAATTTCAGCAGGATTTATGCAGTTCGGCGAAGTGAAACAATATCGGAAACCAAAAATTTCGCCTCATCGGAATCCGTGGAAGTCAACGGTATTTCGTGTAACAAGATCGTTTAAACTGAATTTGATTGAAAACCAATATTTGTTTATGTTTGTATTGATGATCGTTGAAATTTATGTTTATATTGATACTTGAAATATGTGCAAGAAAATAAACTTACATCTCTTACATTTTTGTCCTGTGTATGTCTTTACATATAAAATCGAATAAGCTTTCATTCAATTTCATATCGTGCCGTGAAAATTTTACAAGAATTATGCATTTCACGTCAAACAAAAAGCAACAACTTTTCAAAATCTTCATCAATTTCTATAATTTTGGAGTGGAAGCGTCTTATTAAAATAGTATTCTAATAACCATGAAAATTGTTTTGAATGGAGCTGGTAATCTAAAAATAGGACCGTAGACTCAAACTTTTGATTTCCCAATTTTTGTCTCCCTTTTAAAGGACTTGTAAAGGACTTCCTTGCAGTCAACTGATTGCCAACGGTTAGCCATGATAAAACTTTGAGGCCATAATGAAACAGATTTACAGTAAGTTAATCATCAATAAAACTTTACACTATTCGTTCATTCTGTGAATTTGAAAAAGTAACAAATGTACATTTTTTGAATTGCTTGAAGCGACTAATCCGTACAGGTAGTTCTACTAGATAGTTCTCAAAAACTTTTTTTTTCCCAAAAGGATACAGAAAGTTCTAAAGTTATTCCATCAAGGGGCAAAAATGGGTATAAAGAGTTAATTGAATTCCAAAAACTATCCTTAAAAAATAAAACACAATTCAATCCAAAAATTGAAATCCGTGAAAGATTTAAATCCTTTTGATGCTTTCGACTGGTATGTTTTGCACTGGGGGATTTTTTCGGCAATGCAGTCTTAGGAGCAATTAAAACGACAAAATAGAACAAATTTTGTCGTTTTAATTGCTCCTAAGACTGCATTGCCGAAAAAATCCCCCAGTGCGAAAGATTTAAAATGAAATTTGATCACTGATTTACATAATATTAATAAAAATAGCTCACTCACTGCGATTATAAAAAAAAGGAAGTCGGAGAATGTGAATGTCTAATTACGTTATATTCAATTGCAGTTAAATTTAGACGTTTTGTGAATAGCGTTTTCTTCTTCTTTTTAGAATCACGTCACAACTGGCGCAAAGCCTGCTTATCAGCTTTGTGTTCTAAAAGTGCTTCAACAGTTTCCAATTGAGAACTTCCTTTAAAAATTGACAATTATGGCATAAATTGTGTGGCAAGCCCGAGACGGCGATGATTGTCTAATGACTACCGTTTAGAGTTTACTAAGTGAATGATCATGAGTTTCAATACCAGCTTCATCCTTTATAGTTTGAGCTTGAGCTTGATTGGCCACCCGTGGTTGCTACTCCAATATCGCCAGATTAGGTGCATTTACACAAGGAACCAACCAGATGTTGGCTCGGGACTAACAGACATCCTCAATTTAAAAGTGCTGTTGATTTTACATTTTTAGGCATCAATGGCGCTTGCCACGTCATAATGCAATGTAAGGAGAGGGAATTGATGGTGCGATTAAAGCTGGTCAAGGTAGACCGTAGAGGCTTGCTTTTGGCAGATTGCCTAAACAGTTTCTGGTCCGTCTCTGGTTCTAACGATTGCTATGAACGAATAGTGTAAATGTGATAGTTAGGATAAGAGTGGAAGATATAAGCAAATGAAAGTAACAACTACAAAGTACGAGGAAGAAGACGAGCCTAGGATTTAACTCATGACCTTCTGCTTATGAAGCAGAAGTGATAGCCATTAGACCACCAACCCGGTCGATACCAGGTTGATCAAACATAACCATCATGTTTACAACTTCCAACTTTATGTGATGCAAATCAAATCACTTCAAAAATAAATATCTTAAATCATAATTATCATTGAAAATAAGAACCGAAATACGGGGTTGGTCTAATGGCAATCGCTTCTGCTTTATAAGCAGAAGGTCATGGGTTCAATCCTAGGCCCGTCTCTTTCATTGTGCTTTGAAGTTGTACTTTCACTCCTAATATATCACAGTTGATCCATCACAGTTCATAGTGTTTGTTAGAACCAGAGACAGACAAAAAACATCCCTAAATGGAAAAAAAATGTACTAAAAACTACGATTTTAGCTGACTACGCCCATTCCTAAAATTACCACGGAATTTCAGCACAATTTACTATGTTTATAGTACCTACCACCACATTACTAGTACATTTGACAGAACCCATATTCATCGATGTGATTTCGACTACAGACATGATAGGGGAAGTGGTGGTAAAATGAACAGGGGTGGTAAAATGAACAGGGGTGGTAAAATGAACACCGTGCCTTTTACCGAGAAAAAACAAATTTCAATGAATTTTTATCAGGCACGGACGATTTAGAGCATAAACTTGAGTGTTCGAGTTGGTACGTAGGTCAAATGAAGCGAAAATATCAACGAAAACTAAGATTTTAGAAAACCACGCTTGAAAATTAGAACTGACGTAACTTTTAGCTCGGAAGACTTGAGGTTTTTCAGTGAGGTGAATATCGTTATAATATGATGTCAAATCTGATACTTTTAGAATTTATTTTTGAATGGGTTACAATCATTAATGGATGTATTTTCGGTGGTGCGATGAAAATTTTCAGAAATATTTGTTTTGCTCACGTTTTTTGCATGGTGTTCGTTTTACCACCAACCGCTGTTCATTTTACCCACATAGTGCAGGTAAAATGAACATTTGCATCGCTTTTTGATAGCGATGAAAATATGTGTAAATTTATCTATTTTAGTCTGAATCCATGTCTCTGCTACAGATTACATCCCTATCTTTGATGTTGTGCGATAGAACTATACAAATTCCTCGTTTTTCTATCAGAAACAAGATGATTTCCTTAAGGTGTTCATTTTACCACCCCTTCCCCTACAATCTGGTGCATTTCTAATCTGCTGAAATGCCTAATATCCGGTCTACTGCGGGAGCCAGTTAAATGCATCATCAATGCCTCTCCCTTTCCCTCATTGGTCAGCATTCTGACGAGGCAGTCAGCATTGTTGACTAAAAATAAAAGATCTCCAGCACTTATTCACGGAGGGTATCTGTTAGTCCCTAGCAATCATCTGGTTGGTTCCTCCATGATAAGTCATAATCGCTGCACTATAAATTATCCATATTTATAAACAAATGTTACAAAATCGTACCATTATTAATGATTCACTATGGCAAAATCAATTCATTCAAAGTTTTCAGCTGGTATCAAGATAGTCTAGTCTCACATATTTTCAAAACCCCAAATTAAGTGTCGGGGCTCATCTTACAGTTTATGCCTCTTCCCACATGCTAATTGATTAAATCGTCTCATCACCCACAAATGTGACGCCGCCATTCAACAAACTGAAACAGACATTCTCCCATAGAAGGCTAAGTAAACTGAGCACCCCCCGCGTGCGCTTTTAATGCCAAAGCTCTATAAAACATTCCACTCGAACGCGAATTCACCGTGTTGTGTTCCAAAAGCGGCCCGTAACCACTTAGGATATCTGTCGCCGAATGGTATTATCACATTTTCAAGGCCTTGCTCAAATAAAAAAAAATCAACCCCAAACTAGCTTCAAACTTCAATTCATATGCCAAACAAGATGCACCGCAGCACGTATTCACTTTCAAACTTTCGGAGCCGGCCGCCGTGATGAATAAAATCAACATAAATCTGAATCGAAGTCTTTATAATTTTTGGAACGGTTCGCGCGGTGATGTTACCATAGGCTAAAAGCTGCTGTGACATTTGTATGTACATATTCGACGCGCAAACGCTTCACGCTCGACCGGTCAGCAGCACACAGAGCTCTGCTAGAAATAGGAACATTAGCCACCGGCGCAAAGCGGTCGCACTACATGCAAAAGATGGACAAAACTAGTGGTGAACTCGCCTGGGGCGAAAAACCACTTTAATAAAGAAAAAAAAAGGATGGACAAAAGTACAGATGACTGCTCAAATAGCAAAAAAGAGTTTTATCAAATGATCCTCACAG
The DNA here is from genome assembly GCF_002204515.2 of Aedes aegypti. Taxonomy (NCBI): domain Eukaryota; kingdom Metazoa; phylum Arthropoda; class Insecta; order Diptera; family Culicidae; genus Aedes; species Aedes aegypti. The sequence goes on from NC_035109.1 coordinate 112,727,090, forward strand.
TTGGCCTTTCTTAGTATCCTACCAGATAAGATGATCACGGTATGGCAAGATTTGAAATTTGGACGTCTTCTCAACATCTTCTCTATTGCAGTTCGATGAATGCCGTTTCCTGACTGTGACTGTATTTGAACATTAATATTTACTCAGACTTCTGAACACAAATTATTGCCTTGCTTATTGGCATAGCTAAAATTATTTTCTGGAGTGGGTTTAGGGGCGGGGGGAGGTAGGCTATTAAATGATTTTCTTAAATTTTCTATTTTCAGTACTGAAAATATGGATTCTTTATTTAATTCAGTAAACAAATACCTTTCAAGAATTCTTCGGAAAAACTCACAAGGAACATTCCTTGTGATTTTTCTACGAACTTCAGATATTCAACCATGTGCTTTTGAAACATTCCTCTGAGCATTCCAACGGGGATTTCAGCATGCACTATTTCCTAACTTTTTTAGTGCTTGCTCCAAGAACTCTTTTTCAAGTTTTAACAGAGTTCTTCCTAGGATTCAAACGAAACATCATTCCCGAGATTAGTAGTTATTCTACAACATTTTTTTTTCTGCAGTTTCGACGGTTCTCTGATCTCACCAGAGTTATTTTCAAAAAATCTCAGTGAAATTGGTCCTATTTTTTTTTAGTTCCGCCACTGAGAATACTTTACAAATTATTTTGAACACTTCTCTATGAAACCCTTTTACGTACTTACTACATATATATTCCAATATCAAAATATCATTCAGTTGTTACTTAGTAATTGGTTAAGCATTTTCTGGAATAACTGAAGATTTCTCCAAGTCTCACCAAAATTGTTTTCAAGATCACCAAGAGGAATTCTTTCCACGGATTCTTCAGCGAGCATTTGCAATGCTAAATCAGCAATTAAACATGATTAAATTGGAAAAATGTGTTTAGTGATTGATTAGAGGTTTTTTACTCATGTTTTGGGTTTTTTTTTCTAAAAAGATATTACTGTTTTACTTGGGATGTCGTCTTAGGATTCTTCCGAAAAATTCACCAGGCAATAATCCAAGTATTTTCCGGCATTTTTTTTTTATTTACTTTAAACAGCAATAGCGATTCTTCTAAGGATTGAAAAAAAAATCAACCAGTTTACTAAAGGATTTAGCAAATTATTCAAGAACTTTTCAAAAAATGTCTCTGGAGAATCTATCAGGTATTCTTTTCGGTGCTAGAAATTACTCCATATATTTTTCTCCAACAGTACCTCGATTTTTTTCTGGGATTTCGTTACAAATTGCCCAACAAATCACTCCATATCTATATTCTATTTATATCAGAATTCTAGATAAAAAAAAACATGAAACAAGCTTTGGTATAACTTCTTAAGATTAGATAAATTCTGTTAAATTGAATTCGGAAAAATATACTTAATTTCTGTTCGAAAATTCAAGAAATCCACGTATAATTTCTGAACCATTTGATGAAATTTCTTATGATGTACTTAACCAATTAATAGTTTTGTGTTATTTGTAAGAATGACAACAAAAAATCTTGTTACATATATAATCATGGCCAATGATTGGCGTTAAAAGGGATGGACTTTCTAGTAATTGTTTTTGTATCCAACATCTTAGCAAATGTTTTACATGAGCTCCGAAGCTGCATAAAAATATGACGAACATATTGGTGTTAAAACCAATATTTCCCTACTTGCCGAGCTTCCAAACAAACTGTTTCGAAAGAATTGTTTTTATTTATTTTGCTAGCAACTGTAGACATTCAACGCAAAAATATTGATGCAAAATAAAACAAAAAAATTGCTGCAATCAAATAATGAGGTCAATTTCGTTGGATTTTATTACACCAAGTTCATTCCTTCTGGAAAAAAACATATTCAGGATTAAATTCCTTAAAAACATCTGTTATGAACTAAGCTTTATTTACGCTTGAAATTCCAGCTATCTGTTGTCTTAGAAAATCCTTATGTAATATTCGCTATTTTTTTTCGATTGATTTTGTCGGACATTATACGATTTATAGTTAATGTTAATGTTAATTCTTTTTAGGGAAATCATCATCACTGAATCCATTGAGCAAAGCATCCTTCAATTCACATGCAGTGATATCTTTATTCTTTATTCTTATACATCTAAAACAGCAAATTTTGAATTATTTAGAAACAACGAATTTTAGGAACCGAATTTCCAGAAAACATTTTTGAGTAGAAAGAAAAATTCTAGATAACACTCAAAACATATTTCGATTAAATAACTTCAAGAAATATATTATTTTAACCCGTTTGTCTGTAAATCAAATTTCGAAACGATAGCATGGAATTAAACTGTATTGGTTCATGTCCAGTGAACAAGTTTGAACAGAAATAGAAATTTTGGAATACACTCAATATTTCTTTTGCTTAAAACCTACGAAAATAACCATAAATTTTCGTCCCGTTTGCTTGTCGAAAGCAATGTCATTTAGTTTTTGTGGCACATTCAAAATTTATTTTACAAGAAACTACGGAATTACTTATTTTATTATAAATATTTGCCTACACATCGTGTTTCAAATCGATGACTTGTAATTTCACTGCATGAATTTTATTATACAGAACAGTGCGTATGTTTCGTTCTATATATAATGGGTTACTCTCAACACTACGCTTACTTAAAAAAAAAAAAAAACAAAAAAACGAAGAAATGGTTTTGATTCTGATGCCAAGAAGTGTTCGGGATAGAATATATTTTTTTTGATAACACTCAAAATTTCTTTTACAAAAAAACGAGGCAAAGCCAACATTTCTACAAATATTTGCTGTAAATCCAAATTTGGAGAAACAACACAGGTGCGACTTATTTTTCAAAAGTTCTCAAAATCAAAAATTCGTGTACTCTTCTGAATTTTAATCACATTAAATGGTAAAGCTCAAATTTTGAGCCAAAAATATTAAGATTTGAAGGTGGCACAAGCGATTTAAAAGTGAGTTTTCAAGTCATGAAATATGACTTTCAGTGAAATCTTCCTAGCATAATTCTCTTGAAAATAGAATTATTGAAAAGTTTGTAGAAAATCATTATTCAATATTCGTCTTAACTGATAACTAGTCTTAATCATAGTTTTCTCCAAATTTTTCCAGTTGCTACTAAAAAAAATATCGCTTTTGTTAGACCATTACTTCATGAATAATTAACCGATTCTAAATATTTTTACGTGTTTTTGAAGCAATTTTAGTCAGTTCCAATTTGTGGGTTCAATAAATAAATTTATAAATAGTTTTGACTAAGTTATTTAGGAAAAACTACCAAAAAACGTGAACTTTCATCCAAAAATGTTACATTTTTTAAATATTTGTCAGTTAAACGTCAATACTTAAGTTTCTTTGATTTTTATTATTTGTTAAATCTTCAAAATGATGTTGAAAGCATTTTTTATATAAATTTTGTAATACAAATATTTTTGATTTTATTATATATGCATTGTTTTACTCATATTTGAAACGAGATGCTTTATTAGCTTAAGTAAGGGCTTAGATAGCCGTAGCGGTAAACGCGCAGCTATTCAGCAAGACCAAGCTGAGGGTCGTGGGTTCGAATCCCACCGGTCGAGGATCTTTTCGGGTTGGAAATTTTCTCGACTTCCCAGGGCATAGAGTATATTCGTACCTGCCACACGATATACGCATGCAAAAATGGTCATTGGCACAGTAAGCTCTCAGTTAATAACTGTGGAAGTGCTCATAAGAACACTAAGCTGAGCAGCAGGCTCTGTCCCAGTGGGGACGTAATGCCAGAAAGAAGAAGAAAAATGTAATTTCTGACGAAAAAAATCAACATTTGGAAAAAAAAATTGCGTAGTTTTTGTCAAAAACTAAGTCAAAACAATTTCAAATTTGATTAGTTGTATACGCAGTTTAAAAATGACTAAATTGGCTTCGAATGCATGTAAAAAAAATCGGAAACAAATGAGTATTCATGAAGTTATGGTCACACAAAGATGAATGTTTTAGTAAAATGAGGAAAAAATAGAGAAAACTACATTTTACTAAGACAAGTTTTCATTTTAGACAAATTTGCTGTTTTACAATCTTTTTATAAATTTAATTTTAAAGAGAATGATGGCAAAAGCTTCATGGTTGGAAAACAAAATAGTTTTGAAGACTTCACGGAAGCTCATAGTGTATAACTAGAAAACTCACCTTCAAATTGTTTGCACCACCTCTAAATCTTAATATGTTTGGCTCAAAATTTTAGGTTTCCCATTTTATGTGATTTGCATTCAGAAGAATTTTTGGTTTTGAGAACTTTCGAAAAGTGAGCCGCACCCTAGTAAATAGTAATTTAAGGTTACACTCAAAATTTCTTCCACTTAAAATCTAAGAACCATTTTTTTCTCTAGCTTGTTTGCCTGTAAATCAATCTCAAAACTCATTCTACTGCTTAAAACCATGATAACGTCAAAATCCAAGATGGCCGCCAGTTTTTTTCACTCAAAATAATTCTCCTATTCTTCCTCGACTAGAATAAAACACCAACGATTGAAAACTTTTTTTTTTTTTTGTACAAAAATTATGTTTGCATTGAATGCACTCGCCATATACGTCCCAGATAGCCGTAGCGGTAAACGCGCAGCTATTCAGCAAGACCAAGCTGAGGGTCGTGGGTTCGAATCCCACCGGTCGAGGATCTTTTCGGGTTGGAAATTTTCTCGATTTCCCAGGGCATAGAGTATCTTCGTACCTGCCACACCATATACACATGCAAAAATGATCATTGGCAAAGTAAGCTCTCAGTTAATAACTGTGGAAGTGCTCATAAGAACACTAAGCTGAGTAGCAGGCTCTGTCCCAGTAACGGCAGAAAGATGAAGATATACGTCAAAATCGTTGAACATGATTTAAAAAATCGTTCATTTCATAGTAAATACCATTGCTTACCTAGTTTTTGTAGCCTATCTTACGCATTTTTTCCTCAGCTTTCTGATGGTGACCTCAGAATTCAAAACGAGCGGTGTTCCAAGGGAAATATGAAACATATAACGTGAAGAAATACCCAAGGTTTATAAAAAATGGGCTAATTAGGTTTAAGCCATGTCTTGACTCTAGGGAGAGGGCGGTATTGAAAAGTCAGGAAGAAATAACCACGTGGCAGTGAATGTTCGAAAACTCAGTGCCATGCAAAAAACATGCATGCCACTCCGAAATTAATTGTGCGTATCTCATTGTTTGCGAGTAAACTTAAATCAAGGTGCAGGAGGTAATTAGTTTTTGTACGTGACAAAGTAAAGCATAATCTCTACTCTCTCAATCTCTTTCGTGCCAGCACAAAAAATCACTCTAGGAAAATTTCAGCAAGATATGCGTTGAAGGCGGACAAGCTTAATAAGCGCTCTATAAAAAAAATAGTTGTGAATCTTAACATATATGGTAAAGTCAGAAACATAAGGTGATAATAAATTCATCCTGATAGTCACATATAAGTAAAACGAATTCGAGTGGAATCTCCGACGCGTGTACAAAACGCAAAGAGTGGGAATACAATAATACGTATTTCAAAGCAAATTGCGAATTAGCACTGCCAGGGTGCTGTGCAGGAAAATTACTCGTGCACGTCTCTTTCGAATTCACGGTGCTGTCTCGCAGCAGCGCGTGTAGCACCAAAAAACCAAAAAACCAAAAAAAGATATAAGTGGCAACCCATCGACACACCACCCCCCCACCGAGATAAACATTAATCGAGCTACTCTTCAATAATAACAATAAAAAAAACAAGGAAAAAGAAGGACGATTGATCCTTTGCTAGTGTTGCTTGCACTTGCGAGGACGAGCGATAAACAATTATTGTCCGGCCATTTGGCCGAATGCCGTTTGGCCGAATGCCGTTTGGCAGAATGTTGTTTCGTCGACCGTGTGACCGAGTTATGGACTTACAATTAACTTAGTTGCCAGCAATGCGGAAGTGTAGGGTTCAGAAGTGCGACTTAAAAGATTATACAATTTTCCAGTTACACACTACTTATAACAATTAGTGTCAAAGCAATTGACATTTCAATTTAATTTTTTCCTTTCTGAAGTCTGAAGAAGTTCTTTCAAGATTAACAGGTATGGTGATTATTTGAGATACAGCAGCTTTAAAGTTCGTTAAAGATTTTCCTTTCTTGTTATTATCGGTATTGCACTTGCTGATACTCAGTTGAATATTTTTCGTTTTTAATTTAATCGTAAGCTCTTCTTACGAGTAAAACTGTTAATTGCTTGTGGACATTATGAATCCTTATCTTCTATTCTTTCAGTTGATAATCATAGACACTATCTACTTATCTGTAGGTAGCGGCTGATAGTAATGCCAACTAAGGCAGGAATGTTATTCTCCTAGAAGACTCACAGTCGCATTCTCGGTTTTATTCATAACGCATGACTTATATCATTCTGTACGAGATATGAGCTTCACATATTTTTTCAGACATGCTATTTTGTTTTTCCATTAGTGGTATTTTTCGGCCAAACGATCTTTTCGGCCGAATGACCCTTCGGCCAAATTATCCTTTCGGCCAAATGACGTTCGGACAAAAAGGCAATCGGTAATAGAAATGTAGCAGACTAACATTCCTTCCCTTCACCAATAACTGTAAGGAAGTGGCCGGCCTGCAAGACTGTTACAGACTTTTAAACTTTGAGCTCTCGATTTATACACATTAGGAATGATAAGCTTATCCCAAGCCTCATTCCTTGAATTTCTGTGCAAATTGGAATGTGTTGGTCAATCAAGGAGTAGCTACTACGAATTGTACGGTCATCTATGCTCATGCTTAATAATAAAGAAAGCAACGAAAAATATCAGTGCCAGGAATGGCTTTGCCAACTTCATTTTAAGTATGACTTTCGGTCAACTTTAGGCCACTGTGCGCCATCGTCTTTAACATGTTATTTGATTACGATGATGACACCATCTCCATTTGGTATCAGCCGTCAGTGGCGACCCCACCGCATTGCTTCGCGCCACATGCATGGTCCACGTCCCCGATCGCTGATGTTGGTCCACATTCGTGTTAATTTTAGTCTTTTTTTTTTGCATAAAAATCAAAACCACCACATGATGGCATTCACCCGTCCCGCAAGCCAAAAGCCAACCAGCGCAACGGCCGTGAATAGAGTTCCATCCACCGAGAGTTGAGCTCTAGGGGTATGCGATATTGAGCACTAATGGTATGCAAAAGTAATGAACGAGATGGAGACAACCCTCTTACAATTATTATCTCGGTCTGTGTACTACTTTTAAATTTGTGCAAAATGCACTTATGTGTTACTGCTATATATATGTTATTAGCCGTAAGAAAATTAAACAGCTCGTCCTCTGTGCCATTCAGTGAACGAGCATTCCAATTCAAAATATTTCAAAAAATATGTGAATCCTTTGGAGAAACGTAACAATTGGAGAAATAACTATTTTATAAGTAAATTTTACACAAACTTGGACTGCTTCAGCCATAGTGGTTGTTTTGAAGATTGCATCAATCATTTGATTCATTGTTCAGTTGAAAAATTAGAATCAAAGGAACACATGTTATTAGAAAAAGATACATTTTCCCCTTGGTTTTCTGTTGGGATTTTCCATTGATGAAAAGATGGAATAGAAATAACCTACTGCAACCCAAGCATGGGCTCAAATTCCGTGTCGTTCGGTATCAACGTGAAAACAACCATATCGCATACCCTTACTGAGCACCTTGTCTCGCTCAGTGTCTTGGGTGTACGCTGCGGTCATCTTCGCCTGCGTGTGACATATGTGGACTCTCCGAACTGCTGCTGCTGCTGGCGTTATTGGATAGCGGAAAGTTTCGAATATAACGCAATTGCAAGCCGTAAAGTAGCGATCATTGTCGTCGTCGTCGTTTTCGTCTTCAGGGGGGTTTTAATTTTCAAATCCAATTTGCAGATTCAACCTGCTGAGACGTTTGCCAGTTGACCGACCCTGTTGGTTGGCTGGCTTCGGGTCCTTTGACACCGTGTGTGAACCATGTCGAGAGGATCGGCTGCCCCCGTTGGGGGTATTCCGGTAGGTCGACTTGGCTTAAGGTCGCCGCAATTGGGCGCAAGCCGTCGCTTCGGGGGAAAAGCTATCAACTTTGGTACGCAATGGGTAAATGTTTCCAATCAGCAGCACTTTGCTGGCGGTTTTTGTGACCGACGGTTTCTGATCGGTTGGTTTCTTCGCTTCTTTCTGGTGTTACTTCTTCTTCTTCTTTCTGGCGTTATGTCTCAACTGGGACAGAGCCTGCTTCCCAGCTTAGTGTTCTTAGTGTATATCTTGTGACAGGTACGAAGATACTCTGTGCCGTGTGAAATCAAGAAAATTTCCTTTACGAAAAGACCCTTGACTGGTGGGATTCGGTCCCACGACCCTCAGCTGGCCTTGCTATTACTATCCAACTGGAATTGGTCCTGAGTTTTCTGTGAATCCTTGTAATTTTAACGATGCGAACCCACCCTGCAAAGAAGCTTCGACTCTATATTTCTATATGTACACATTACCGCAGAGCTAAAACACACCCAACCGATGATAATGGTGATTTCTAAACAAAATTTACCAATTTGGCTTCGCTCCAAGCTATCCATTCGATGTTTACGGCACGTTCATTAGTGGATTTGAAGTGATCTATCAGAAGTGGCAGTCAAGAGTGCCTGTTTAATTAAATGACACGAACGGGTCATGTTTACTTTGACAGTGCACTTGTCAATACGTGGACAAGAGTAGGAACTTATTTTGAGAACATGATTGAACGAATACGGCACCATGAGACGAAAATGTTTATTGATATTTGAAATTGTTTTGGGTAAATGTATCATGTGGAGTAACTAATTAAAACAGCTAAAATGTGCTGATAAAATCATAATGTATGCGATTTGAACTGATTAGTCTATAGATTTCACAATTCATTTGAACTTCTTTACAAAAATCCTTGCATTAATATTAGGAATACTGTCCCTTTAGTGGAGGTACGTTTTAACATGATTCTTTTAATGATGAGATCCATTGAATTCTTGTGGGACTCTCACCTGAGAGTACTGGTGCACTACTTTAGGTGCAAAAAACCAAAATTAGAAGCAAAATAATTGTTTTTAATAGTTTCACGATTCATTTTCCTGGATATTATTCGATTTCTTACATCGTTTTGCATCGTGCGTCATAGAAAAATATCAAATAGCAATTTACTGCTACGGCGAAAGCCCATTCTGATAAAATTCAATAACAATAATATTATTACTATAATATTATTGTTGCTGCAACCTCCACTAAAGTCGTGTTTATTGTTTATTTTTCAACATTGAAACAAAGTGGATACGAGTACCTGACACTGAAGAAGACTGCAAGTGGTAGTCGAAATAGGCGTATCTGTCAAAGATAAGCATTTAGAGTGGAATTAAAAGGTTACTCCAATCTATTTTTTAGTTTTTCTATTGAGATTCTGCTCAGAGGATTCGAATACATTATAAAGGTATTGAAACAAAACTCAAAAATCGATAACCTACGATTTTTCTTCTAGGTTCTTTGTTTTGCTCCCAAGGCTAACGCTACTCTAAGTATACTTGCACTGGAAATGATTTTTTTTGTACAAAAATGTATACAAAGTACTTTAGAACTCAAGAGCTACTTCAAAAGTAATGTGGATTAGACCTCGAACTGAATTAGTTTGTGAAACGAGAGTGTTAAGTTCTTGAAACAGCATATTGGATAAAACGTGTTCAAAGGTATTCGCAAAACAATTTATTGAGTTTTCAGAGTTTTTCATAAGTTTCTCAAAAGTGTCAATGTGATTCTCAGAAATTTCCAATGTACTTTTTGAGGAGTTTTGAAAACTTTTTTTTTGTATTTCGAAACGGTAGAGTTATACAATTTCGTAGAATCTTCCATACAATATGTCAAGCTCTCCAAATACATCCACGGACACTCAAAACGTTCTAAGAAGATTTTCAAAAAGTTTCAATATATTTTCAAAGTTTACCAAAGAAATTCCCAATGAGTCACAATCCCCTGGCAACTCCTTGGATACCTACATCAAAATGTGAACCTAGAATAACTTTTTTGATACACCGTTTGAATGAATCGTTTATTTTTTTTTTTTGAAAACCAGTGAAGACCTCCAGCAAACTCCCGGAAGCAGGAGGTTGAGGAGGCCATGACCCCACAAATCTCGACTTACGTAAGTTAAACTCTTATGAATAATTAGAATCAATGCAATTATACATATATTTTAGAATGAAACATGCTTAATTTTTTTGTTGATATATCAGAAATGATAAGCGAAAATTATTCAAAAAAAACCTAAAAAAAATACTAAAACAAACTATTGGTAAGCATGGGAAAATTCACTCAATCACCCGAACGCCACCGATAACAAATAACAACAAATCTGCTGCTACCAGGGTGGGTATACGACTGTCAACTACGAATAATGCTCGCCCAACAATTATCATTTACGCGGGCAAAACAGCACAGTTCGAAAACGCGGGCCAAGCTAGGTAGCAAACGCTGATGCTTTTCAACACTCAATCAACGGGATGTCTAACAGCGTTGTGAAGCACACCAATACACTCAAAAAACATGAACGGTAGGCGTATCTCGTTGCGTATATCCGCCTTGGCTACTACCGAACATTCAGTGATAGCTGAACGAGTGGAGCATGAAAGCATCGAAACCGATTGTGTAAAAGTGAGATTCGGAAGGAACATGGAGAGAAGTGAATACCAAAACACTTGTTTCTGCGAGGCACGAGTGAACGCATTTAGCATCCATTCGCCGAATGCATTGAACTGACTGAGCGGATTCCCACTCACTGAATCATTCCGTGGTGTGGGTTGCCAGTCAGTGATCGATCATCAGCACTCAAACCAGAATGCCACTCGAACGGGATCAGAATGCAAACAATCATTCGGTATTGCATTCGGCTGCTTTCGGCTTTCAGAATCGGTAGCAACTCAATCAGTTCCCGATTTTTGTTTCGCTTAGTGCTCGCCGAAGAAGCCGAATGGGCACTGGAAATTGAAGCGTTCGGCTTGGTTAAGGCCGCACGGGACATCATTGTAATCACCTTATCCGCTTGAAGAAGCAAATCTCAAGTACTACTCCATATATCGATACAAAAAATGTATCACTATATTTTATACACGTAGTGTACAACCCATTGAATTTTCAGCTTAATCGGTTCACTAAAACTCGAGATTTGCGACTTCAAAGTTTTGATGATAATTGTTAGAGTGAGATAAAAGATAGGGAAAATAACACGGGCTCCCGTGTCACCTTAAAGAAATGAACCATGTGGTCATTTAGGGGAAAGCTCTAGCCAATGACCACGGTCCATAGAAATTTTAATATTTTTGTATGAACGAGTGACCACGAGGGGGGGGGGGGGGGTGGATTGACCACTTGGAGCCAAGGACGACCCCTTACTGATTAAACGATTTTTATTGCACAGAAATGTTCAGGCGATTCTATTTTCCTCTATAACTGATTTCTCTTGTGGATACCCTTATTTTATTTTATTTAACAAACTTTTCTATCTCATGCCCTCCATACATTAGAATGTCGATGCCTTTGAAAAAGTTGTTATAACGGCCAAGATCTTCATTAGATAGGAAAAGTCAAAACCTGGTAGGGATCATTTTGATTTAAATTATGTGCATTTTTGAAGACAAACTAGATCCTCTGTTCCAGTGAGGACGTAATGCCAGGAAGAAGAAGAATCAACGGTTTAAATGTGGGCATATTTATAAGTGATGCGGAGCTGTGTTTAAAATCCCATTCTAGGCATTTTTTTTCTTTACTAGTTAACTGGCTGTCTCGTATGTAATACTTTGCATTTATTCGTTGGCGTAGGTTCTATTACGCATACAGATTGTTTAATTTTTGGAAGGGGATAATAGATAATGGAAATCTGTCTAAGACATATAGTTTTCATGAACTATTATCCTTTGTTATGCATATCTATTGCGCTCATCGAGTATCATACTTATTATGATCGGTTTAACTTCAACATGAGGGAGAATTACCTTTGTTTCACCTCAAAAGAAAAAAAAGACACGTAAACAGTATAGTTCATAAATACTTCAAGCAAAGCTTTTTTCAATGATATTTAATATATTCTTGTTATCAAACGATCTTATCTTTAAACTCAAAATCTGCACAGTTCTCCAATAAACAAAATGCCAGAATAAAATGGTATTTACATAATGCATTACAATATTAAAAGTCACTTACGGTCTTAAAATTATAATGTTTCCACTAAACTATCCTTGTTTTATAATTTAGTTTATCAAGGTAAAAAATGAATTCCCAAACAGATTTCAAACTTCCAGATATCCCTCGTTCTGCTGAACAACTTTGCTAAAGACACCAACCTTATAGCTCATCAGGATCTTGAGTTATAAAAAAATAAGAAAAAATGCTGATACCGCCACCTACCGGACGAGCTCCCAAAAAGAGTTTTCACTGTCAGATAACCCTCGGTTAACTGAACAACCTTGCCAAAACACCAACTCATTAGAATCCTGAGATATAGAAAATTTAAGACAAAAAGTTACTAGTGCCACCTAGCGGATGAATCCCTAAACAGATTTTTCAGTGCCAGGTAGCCCTTGTTCTGAACAATGTTACCGAAAACACCATTCCACAGTGGGACGGATTGGGGTTTTAGGAGGAAAGATGGAACTCACGCCTTCAATTGTGATTTTGCGTAAAAATGATGTTCTACAAAGTTGTTCCTATTATAAAAATATTTTTTTTGGTCGGAGCGAAAATTAGGGTGGCCCTTTGTGAAAAAGGATAACCATAAAAACTTTTTTATTTTAAGGAATATTGGTACAGTTTGTTTTACAAAGTTGAAGATCAGAAAATTTTAAGCTGATTTTATCAAAAAAGTTTTTTTCTAGCTCAAAAATTGACCGTTTTAGAGCATTTTTCGCTATTGATGTAGGGTGGCCCTTCAAAAATAAGTTTTTGTGTTTTATTTTTTTCATTTAGAGTATTTCAGCAAAGTTGCCTTCCCATCACCTGTAGAGCTAATTGAAACGCATATTTTGGGGCCTGCACAATTTATTCGATGAAGAGTAATAAACATTTTTCATGCAAAACAAACATTTTTTCACTTGTAGATGTATTTGAGGCAAACAAACAGTTTTTTTTTGCATGATAGTAAATTCCTTTCGGCTTTAAATATTAATAACAAAGTATTTTATTTCATATTTTTATAAAAGTACTTGAGAATATATTCAAAGGAGGTCAGCAATAAAAATAACGAAAATAGTCTTCTAAACATCTTTTAAATGCAGCTCACGGTTGAATTTGTCATCCTCCTAAACTTTCGAACACCTTTGTTATGGGATTTACCAGCCTCATCGGGAATCATTCTGATTGGAAGTAACGAATTTTTAATTATCGGAAATCCGTTTACAAGTAATTTGTGCATCGTAGGAGATAAAGCGTACCTGAAACGGTTGATTATTAGAGTATGGTTTATGATTACGATGCTGACTTTACAGTCCAGATTAGGGTGAATATGAATCGAAGCCAAACATCAAATTTTAAAGAGCACGAATCTGGAGAACTGAACATACGTTAAGGCTGAAAACTTAATCGATTGGTCACTACCAGCTGATCAGTTCTCCAGATCCGTGCTCTTGAAAATTTGAAGTTTGGCTTCGATTTATCTTCATCTTAAGGAATATAATCATATGCATTATTTGATACATTGAGCTGTTTTGGAAGATGCTCAAAAACTGTTTTTAACAGTTATGTACTTATGATCCAGTCAGCCGAAGAATAATACAATTTTTATTCATATTTTACGCTGAATTATTATATCAACGATTTTTTTTATTTCTCCTGCTCTATAAACCCATAAAATGTTATTTTTTGTTATAAAAAAGTCTATAACTCTTCATCAGAAAAAAATGTTTTTATATTATTTTTCTGGCATTACGTTCCAACTGGAACATATTATGATTCTCAGGTTACTGTTTTAAAAGCACTTCCACAGTTATTAAAGAAGAAAGCTCTAATCTTTGTCATATTTGTTATTTTGCTTTCGCATATCGTATGTATTAGTATCGATGATACATTATGTCTATGAAAGTAAATTAAAATTTCATTACGAAAAGATTCTTGTATCTATTCGTTTCATTTAGCTGTATCTTGTATGTTTGCGTTTCAATCAGCTCTAAAAGTGATGGGAAGGCAACTCTCTGACAAAACTTGAAATAATAAAAAAAAACACAAAAAACCTATTTTTAAAGGGCCACCCTACATCAATAGCGAAAATTGCTCTAAAATGATCAATTTTTGAGCTAGAAAAAAATTTTTTTGGTCAAATCAGTTTAAAAATTTCTGGTCTTCAACTTTGTAGAACAAACTGTCTCAATATTCCTTACAATAAAAAAGTTTTTATGATTAACTTTTTTACAAAGGGCCACCCTAATTTTCGCTCCGACCAAAAAAATTGTTTTTAAAATAGGAACAACTTTGTAGAACATCATTTTTACGTAAAATTACAATTGAAGGCGTGAGTTCCATCTTTCCTCCTAAAACCCCAATCCGTCCCACTGTGCATTCGTGTAGCTCATAAGGATTCCTGACATATTCATTGATGGGATGATGTGGCCAATCTTGATACCCCAAGACATTTCGGAATAACTCCGGAACCATCTTAACCATATTTCCAAAACTTTCAGTTCAGAGTTTTTCGGGAACTTCTGAAAATTTCAGCGAAATTCATCAAGAAACAAAAATAGGAAACAGGTTGAAGTGTTTTTTCAGCATGCAAAAGTATGTTGGCTGGATGAGAGTTAATATATCTGCAGAACAAAGTAATAGGACTTAATAATTTTGAATTTTTTTTTTTGAGAATAATCCTATCGATCACACTGCAGGTGCCTTTAAAACAGGAACTTTAGAGACCTCTAGCTTTAAAAAAGAAACCAGCTAGGAATCGAAAAGATACTGAAAATGGACCAAAACAATTAATAAAAACAAAAATGAAAGGAACCAGAAGATAAGAGTTTGACTCTTCGTCATAAAATTAGACTCAGACATTTCCTTTGTTTTTTTTTTGTAATTCCTAGTGACATTACGACAGTACTACTGCTCGTATTACTGTATGTGCTTTTTCATAAGTTTCTCTAGGAATTTCTTAAGATATTTTCCCAAAGGCTCAGAGCATTTTCTCAAGATTTCTCCAGGAGTTCATTAAATGATTATTTCCCGTGAAATTCCTCCACGAATTTTCATATGGTATAACTAAAGAACTGATCTTAGATCTTCCATCAGGAATTTATCCAAAGATTTTTGTTGATACTTTCCAATGAAGTCCTAAGTCCTCCAGGATTTTGTCCGGTGATTCTTCCATCGATTTCTTCAGTACATCATTTACGTTTACAACATCTTTAAAGAATCTTTGTAAGATCTCCTAGAGTAACAACTGTAGAATTCGGTCTCCTAGAATAACAACTGTACAATAGGGTTAGTGAAAAATATCTGGAGGAACTCTTAGTATAGTTTTTGAAAAACAAAAATGAATAATCCCTGAGGAAATTACTGGATGTAGTATCGTAGGAATGCTCAAGAATTTCCTGGAGAAAATTCTGGAGGAAATTTTCAAAGCATCATTTAAAATCGCTGGAAGAATTTTTGTGAGAATTAGTAGAGGCGTTTCTAGAGAAATTCTTGTATGAGAAATTAATTAACTCATTACGCGTGGTATATATGGACAAATTATGGGTGAAATTATGAAAAAAATCCACGTGCTCGGCTTGTATGAGTTCCAGAAAGTATTCCTAATGAAATCCCTGGACAAATCACTAGAAGGCTTCTTGAAGTTTTTCCTTTAGATTCTTGAAGAACCTGCTGAATTTTTGAATTTTTCTCTGGAGCCTGTAGAATTTTACATCAGGATTCCTGCGATTAGAATATGAAAAAAATCTGTGTCTATTCTGTTGAAATAGACCCCTTCGATCAAAAATAATGTTTTTTTTTTCTTCAATAGAGTCCAAGTATATTTAAACAATAACTTGCTACACCAATACTTTCAACACAAAACTTTTAAGGAAATCTGAATGTTCTACAACTTGAATATTAAACATGAATAGGAATCAATAGGAAGGGAGTCATTAAATAGTTTTTGTTGTTGACGAATAAGCCCCAAAACATAAAATTTAACCTGTAAACATATCAAATCCACAAAAAATAAAAATATTAAAGAAGAAATAAGTTACATAAATTAAAATTTAAAATCGTTTTACGTTCATAAGGGATTCAAGAATTTGGTTGGCATTATAAAATATTTTACTTCTGATAATGATAACCTTACGAAGAACATAAAAAAATATCTAGTCTATTCTAACGTACCTATAAAAATGTTTTTCTGGGAAAAGGGCCCCCACAAGACCTGGCCCCCCAACTCTGATAACATTCAAATTCGTTGAAAATGCCTAATAGATTTGAGAATCTTCGTGATTGCTTTGGAAACTCAATGAAAATTTAGTAAGGAATTTCTGATAATTCATGGCAACTTTTGGAAGGCCCATGAATATTTCTACAAACCTCTGAGAACCTCATCGAAGTACAGTTGACTTTCCACACCTTGATTCTTTACATCGTGATATTTTCCCCTATATTGCTGATTTTTTTGGTCTCTTCATTTTGCACACAAATAATCTCTATATCTCCTCCTCCCTTATATCGATATCTCTATATCTCGATGTGTTTTATGTCATAAACTATTAGGAGTTTCTCAATGCAATCTTCGGATGAAATGTTCTACACCTAACAAATCAAAAGTTTAATAAACATGTGTGACAGTGTTTTCGTTATAATTTTTCACGTTTTCTAGTCATAATTACACATGACTGTCTTCCACAAAAATGTGCTTTCAATCAACACAAGCAACTTTGCTCAACATGTCGATAAGCTACAAACGATCATTTTTCTTATTTAGACCATCTTAACCCTTCAACCACCGCGTTGGTGCTGTGCACGAAGAGCTGGGGTTGTGCTCCTGTTTGTGTACAAAATACAAAGGCACGAGCACTATTCTATGATTGAACTAGAATAGTCACAGGTATTCAAAATCAAGAAGATTGAACCGTCGCATCATGCAACTTGCATGCCAAGTTTTGGTACAAAAACTGGAATGTTCAAAACTATCCGATGACCCTAGAGGGATCGGTTCTACTTTGTATTTTGATGAGCAGAAAACTAATTATCATCACAGTCAATTAGGCATTGTTTTCCCTTTCGATTGCCGGCTTTCAAAAGATCAAATTTAAAAATCATAAACAACAAACGCCCTGGGTCCATCGGCAGCTTTTCAGGCGAACCATGACATAATACCATTCCCAACCTCCTCCTCCGTAGCACTTATGAGGGCATTGCTGAGTCGGTGGCCTCTCATTAAGAACATCAACATTTTCTTCCCCTATCCTAAGATACGGTAAAGTTGGGCATGGCCAGGAATAGCAATATTCATGCGCTTGATTATATTGTCCAAGATTGGGTCAAGATTTTTTCCCCAACCTTGTCCCTGAAAGCGGTCTGGATGAAATTATCAAATGAAACGCAAACGCTAACGCTAACGCTAAAATACAAGAGCACGAACACTGAAGTGCTTCACTACGAAAAAAGTGAATACCGTCACGATATGAACAGGAGAGATGTGTCTTTTGGTATAAGCAACATTTCGCCCAAAGATTGTATTGAGGAATTCCCAATCGTTTATAAGATATAGCCGAATTAAGGAAAAGTGTAGCTAAAAATTTAAAAAGGCGTAGCTCCAAATTTCGAAATAATCTTTCGAACCTCAATCAACCTAGCACAGAAGAAGAGTCTGGTGGTATAAAAATAATTTCAAACCTGTTTTCCGTTAGTTAACATGGAAATAAAAAATGTACAAGAGGAAAAAAAAATAAATTTAATATTTTTAAAAGTATTGTAAAAACTTGAATTTTTATTATTGTCAAAAATTAATAACCTCTTCTTCAAGAAAAATGAAAAGGATAGAGACGTTCAAAATAAAATTATTAAAATCAAAAACCAAAATTCATAAATTTGCAAATATGTTTATAAATCATTGCCCAAAACGTGTTTGGAACGATTTTAGAAAACAAAAAATGATATTAAGATTAAAAATAAAAATTTTGGTGTTAGAGGGTTAAAACAAACATATATTGATTAAATGTAGGTGCTTCGTTTTAATTTAGTTTTTACATATGAAAATCAAATAATTTTATTACATTAAACTATACTTGAGTAAAAAAGATTCACATAGCAATCACACTCAAACATACACTTTCTTCTGATATAATTTCGCTCTCATTTGCGCGCGAAGATTTGCCACCTCCAATCGCATAGTCAGTCCAACGTAAAGAAAGACGCAGTTGTTTTTCCCAGCCAATCAAGCCGAACAGTCTTTTCACTTTTGTTTCGACGCACCCACCTCAACAACACAGCTCACTCGCCTATTCGATTGCACTGCGGCGGTGGTGGTCCCATTCGGCACTGAACTTCTTTCCATTCATCACCATAATTAGCACCCATCACTTCAAGAGCGGGCGTATTGGCGCTGCGCTGGTTCGTCGCAAATCTTGGATAGAAAATTTGGTCAAGTGTCGGTTCCACTTTCGATCACAGCAATAAACATCAACTGATACACAGAAGAGTTACTAGAAAAAAAGTGGCCATAATTTCAAATTTGAAAATTTGGCTATATTATGGGGCTTTCCTTAGCCGAGTGGTTAGAGTCTGCGGCTACAAAGCAAAGTCATGTTGAAGGTGTCTGGAATCGATTCCCAGTCGATCCAGAATCTTTTCGTATTGGACATTTACTTAACTTCTCTGGGCATAAAGTATCATCGTACCTGCCACACGATATACGAATGCGAAAATTGAAAGTGGTCAATGAACACTAAGCTGATAAGCAGGCTCTATCCCAGTTTAGACTTAATGCCAAGATAAAGAAGAAGAAAGGCCATTAAGAGCAGAACATAGTTTTGGTCATTATAAACCAAAAGTATTCCTGTGTACGAAACACAGTGAGGCGTTCGGGTGTCCTAAAATCCCCATCACCGACAATTGCCGAGCCGGGCAATCAAACCCGCAATTAACTCATTTGTTGAAAGTTTGCTGCTCTCGATTGATCTTCGCGTCGAGGAATCCCGACGGACGCGAATGGGAAACCCAATCGGATCGATGTTGTGTAACACAAACCGGGCGCAGTTTGCAAACAAACTTTTCGATTCCAGGTTGATGGCCTAGCCAACGAAATGTTTAGGGAACGCAAGTTCGTCGACCTCCAAAAAAACGTCACAGTTCATTCAACGATGGAGTTGTTTATATTTTCGATGCGCATATTTTTGCTGATCTTGGATCCTCCTAAAATGGATCAACTTCAAGAGACCCTAATTACACACGATCGGTGGTCTTCTTGGATGTGAGGTACTCGAGGTCCATATACAGGAGCGGTTGTTATTGTTGTTAGCGCGTTGATTTTTTTTTCGGCCGGACGTGAAAGGCAAAGGAACTCTATCAACAGTCAAACCGAGCAAAAAAATGACCAAGTATTGAACCAGTAAACCGAGACCATCAAAAGCGATAGCCAATTGAACTAGCAATAGCACCTACAACCCCAAATGGAGTCTCTTGAGATCAGTAGTTTTGTTGGGCATGTTGCTTCCACCGTTCCTTAGGCTGCAATTGACGAATGATTGGCAATGATGATTGGCGATCAGCCAAAAAAAAAACATGGGAAAGAAAGTCCCAGTATGGATTGGGCGATGAATTCAGTGTTGGACCACCCGCTGACAGAGGGATTTTAGGGGCTGATCCAGTTCAACCGTGGGCGTGCAGGAGAAGGCGTGTCATTGAATTTGAAACGTAGCAATTTGATTGATTGTTGTCAGAAAATAGTTATACGAGGGAAATGGTTGCGTAACTTTGGAAGGCGCACCGGAAAATAGCTGGTATTGTGTTGGGCATAGGGTAGAAGTACCAATTATGGCTATGGTATCAATTATGACAATAGTGGGAACGAAAAGAGTTTTATTCTTGTCGTTTTACTAGAATATAACGGCTTGTAATCACAGGAGTGATACTCCTATGTGTTTTTGATTATAACTAAACCTTGATATGAACATTCGTGCAATAAGCTTCGAAAAATGGTCATTTGAAAATTTTGCTTCACACATATGTCACTTTTTTAGCAATTTGCTAAAGTAGTTACAATATTTATGTTTTCATACGGTAAAACTGCTTCAACCGATAAATGTATATTCCCTAGTGAGAAAAAATTATTCAATTTAGCTGGTGAGCAATGGAAGTAACCGTTTTAAGTTGGAGATCGTGTTATCTCCACTATGACGATAACTGGTACAAAGAGTGTATGAGAGCTCAATTATGACAATACTTTGGAGGCGGTTTGTTTACATTTTTAATCATCGAAATAAAAGAAGTATAAAACTATTTTTTTGCAATTTTTCATCGTAATAGGCTTTTTAAATCACGCCAACCCGTCATGGAATGGCCTACTTTCCCGCATTGTTGACTGAGTCTATTACCTAACTGAAAATGACGCATTACGCAACGCATTTAAGTTGCGTAAAGGTTCATTACGCAACGCTTTTCAGTAACGTAACGAAGCACATGTGGTTTATATAACTATCATTCTTATGTAGAAAAACGGAGAGGTCTATGAAATTTGTTCATAGAATTTGTGTAACTATCATTATTAATACTGTGAAATATTTTCCGCTCCTACTGGCTCTGGAATCTTCAGGTGGAAATTCAATGACTTCTTCCACCGTTATGCAAATAACAGACGATCTTGCAGCCAAGGTACTGGGCGCGAATGTTGGTACAGCAAAACTTGAGTGAGGAACTGTCTATGTTGATGGAATAACGTTTTCTGATGAGTTATTTTCATCTGGGATTCCCATATTTTTTCAGAAATCATGTTTTTTTGTTGCAAGGTATTTTCTACGTATCCTTCAACAACAGTTGAAGATTTCCATCCTACATGCCTCTTCAGAACAGATTATCTACCCCAGAATCTGGCAGTAGAGACGCGGACGATCGACGAGAGTCGAGTGCAGTGTCCAGTTCAATCTGCTGGTGAAGGTAGCTTTAGACATTTGAGATTAAATATCTTCGGTAGGAGACAAGCCAGGTCCACTTCCGCTTCCAATCGGTACATTAGAATCGGACAGCGGAATGATGCTATCTGAACATTGGTTTGAAAAACATTTGACAATAGGCCTCTGCACTGTTTTGATTTTGTATGGGATTTTGACTTTAACTGGCCTTGTTGTTTACTAATTTCACGGAAGAGTAAAAGAGAGCGAATGATTAATCTGTTCCTCTCTTTTACTCCTTCACGAAATTTGTAAACAACAAGGCCAGCAAACGTCAAAATCGCAGACAAAATCCAAACAGTGCAGAACCCCATGCAGAGCCCCATTGCTCAATACAACCTACTATGATCAACATTTTTTAAACATGGCAACGTACAACCATGTGCATATTATCGAAAATAATTTAAAAATTATTCCTCAAGTAACCTTTCATGAAATTGCAAAAAAATGTTGAAAGCAACTCGATGCAGAACTCGATTTTTACAACACTTGTCGTAATTATCCAACTCGACAAGCCTCGTAGGATAAATGTACGACTTGTGCTGTAGAAATCTTCATTCTCAATACAACCTACTATGATCAATATTTTTTAAACATGGCAACGTACAACCATGTGCATATTATCGAAAATAATTTAAAAATTATTCCTCAAGTAACCTTTCATGAAATTGCAAAAAATGTTGAAAGCAACTCGATGCAGAACTCGATTTTAGAAATCTTCATTCTGCACCTTTATTTATTTATTTATTTACTTGGAATGTAGGATTAACCCTTTAAAAATATGATATAAAAAATAACGCACAAATAACCAATAAGTGTAATTGACCACGATAATGCCATCTTCACTTATTTTAATCACATTTGGCGCCATTTCCATTGAATTCACGCATGAAACGAATTGTAGGCTCATGTGTGAGATAATTACGCGTCCGTAGTGGGGGATCGAAAATTCGGCGTCCTTTCGAAAGGTTTGTGAAGAATACTATGTCTGCTATCCGATGTCGCGTGAATATTGTGTCCATATCGACTAACTCATACAGATCTTGATAACCCGGCACCTCGTTTCCTGACTTCGGCAGATTTCGTGGAGCAAACTTCACGAACTTTTTTTGAACTTCTTCCAAGCGTTGAATCTGACCGGCCTCCAAACCACACCGAGCAAATCTTGCTTGTTTGTGTTGATGGTAATGAAGATGATATATGAAAAAACCATCTACTGTAGCAAACGTTTTTCTCTAAAATAATCTGAATAATGTACCAGTATTCGTCATCCCGGTCTATAAAACATTTTATAATGAGAATAATCAGAAATCGTCAGAAAATTCTGCGTTCATCGAATCATTTCAAAATTATGTAGCAACATTTTCAAATACTTTCAATCCTGCTAATATTTTGCGTTTTATTTTGCCATGATGTTGAAAAATTCAACAACTCTCATTAAAATCAAAGTAAGTGTCGAATTCAGAAACAGAAATTACAAATATGACGAATCCTGTTTCAGGTAATCCTTTATTCGTCACTTAAATTTTAAGAAGAAAAACAAACTTGTAGTCCAGTTTTAATATTGTTCCCGCTAAATATGGATTGAAAGTTTCAGTTTAAAATATTAACTATAAACAAAATCCTTTTGATTGATTGCTTGGAGTGGCAAATACTGGTAGATCTACCCTTTTTGAGTTTGTGAGCAGTCTGTTTCCTGCATGATGGGTCAAAAATGTATATACGTACTCTCAAGCATCACCTAGAATTCACCGGATGATTTTTCAGGTCGAGTGGATAATTTGCATTACCTAGAGCCAAACAAAAACCACTGAGAAATATAACTAGAAAGAACAGCCTTTGATTAAAGAAGAATGAAACACTGATAATTGTGTTAGCCATTTGTAATAGAAGTAAATGATCAAATGAATGACGAATCAAATGAATCAAATGATGATGAATGTGTTAACCATTTGAATTAGTAGTAAATGATCAAATGTTATTTCGCTTAACGACCCTTTCGGCCTTACGGCATTCGGCCTAACGACCTGTACTCGGTATTGTATATGCTCACGTTTTCTTTTCAAATTTCATAGGTATTTATCGTTTACCAAAAACGAATCCTTTTCCATATCTAAACACCCCACGTCAAACATTTCCCTCCCATTCATGATTGTTATTGTTTGTTATAATCATAAGGGTACCAGTATACCTACAAATTGAAAATGTTTCTGATTCAGAGTAAGCGGTTCTTGGTTTCCTGTGTTAGTACAGCTGTTTTTGGAATAACGGAAGTAGCAACTGTGGGCGGTCAATTATGCTCATGCTTAAGCTGACGATCAAAGCAAGCGAAGAAAGTCATTTCAAGAACCCCAAAGTAAGGAAGCGATGATAAAATTCTCTTTTTTGCAATTTCACATCGTAATAGGCTGTTTTTCATCAAGACAATCTGTCATGAAACGGCCCTACTTTCCTGTACCGAAGTATGCATTGCGGGAAAAGTCATTACGCAACTGAAACCAGTTCTGTAATGATTTATTACGTAACGTTTTCTCATTACGCAACTGTTTTGAGTTGCGTTATGAATTATAACACAACAATTTTGCAATAATGGTGAATGCATTCCGATATAATTTCTGATACCCTCAAGTGGTCTTCTATGAAATTGCAAAAAATGTTGTACGTAACTCGTAGCAGAATTCGTTTTTTACAGCACTCGTCGTGATTATCCTACTCGGTAAGCCTTGTAGGATAAATTTGCTACTCGTGCTGTAAAATTCATCATTTTGCAACTTGTTCCGTAAACTAATATTTCTATCTTATTCACTGGCACTATGAGCAATCCTCAAATATCCGATAGCAATAACAATAGCAATAGATTGGTTTATCATGCACTGCTATCCTCCCAATCTGATCAGAGCAATATCAGTAGATGATTAACAGACTATCATGATGTGTTGCGGATCATGATTGATACAAAGAGAGATACTCTAAACTTTCTCGGTATTCAAACCTTGTTTATTGGTCTGATGAATTGATCACACTTTTAAGTATGTTTTTCGAAATTTGTTATCAAAATATGTGGTTGGGCCATCATTATCCTCATTGTCATCATAATCAGAAACCATTTTTTGAACTAATTTTGTTTAAAAAACATCTCACAACCATATTGATGAATCAATCTTTCCTGTACTCGCATCTATCTACCTTGTGTTTTGGAAAATTTTTCAAAATTTCTCCATTCCATTCATACACCGATCGTTTGTATTTGGGGTGCTCCTCAACTCAATTTGTCTTGGGTTCACCTTTAAAATCTCCAACAAAATTGAGGAAAATTGCACTGAACACTATTTTTTATCATAACAACAGTGAGAAAAAATGTGGGAGATTGGATGCCACCTTCATCATTCAATTTAAGATTAATTCTTACATTTATGAATTTTGGAAAAAAAAAATGTGGAAAATCTAATAATTCTCTGGAAGTTATGTGAACGGGGCACGTCGGATCCTTTAATTTTTAAATTTTCTTAACACTTCAATCCGTTCACAATCTTAACACAACTTTTTTGAATTTTGTAATGCTTTTGAAAACGATATTCTAATATTTTTTTCTTTCTTTCATTTCAGGTATTATTTTTTATCCTCAACCTGTATGTTCATAAGACATTGGATTCTCTCGTTAACAGTAAAATGAAGGTTTTGTAAGTAGCGCCTTATAATTCTGTTCGAATACCATCACTATAAATCAATCAAAACCATACCCTCAAAGAAGTTTTTAAAAAATTATTTCTTGAAAACTTGTTCTTGGAATATAAAAATACTGTCATAATGCAATTATTCTATAAATACTGACAATGCAATTCCCTCCAAGAGAATATGTTTATTGTAACTAATTAAGATGAGCGTTGTTCACTCCAAAGTGATAGTGATATCCTGTAAAAAAAAATGATAATTTTTGGTGGAGATTAAGAGTGCATTTTTCACTATTTAGAGAATTCTTCATAATTTTTGTATGGTTTTCAGTTTGTTTTATTATAGAATTCTTAAGGGCAAAAAACACCACAAAAACTGCGATAAATTTTATATTACTCTTTTAGGCGATGTTTGAAGAAACTTCTTCCAATAATGTGGTTTTTCATCTTTTCATAGATTACGAATGGATGGAGAAGACTTCTAAGCTAATGGGATAAAAAAAAACAAAGAAGAAAAAAGAAATACTAAAGAATGAAGAAGAATGTGGGGAGGGAGTAACTGGGTTTGTATTAGGTTAAACTAGAAAACATTAAAATATTTTTGTTTCTGTGTATGGGATGTGATTATATTATTTGAGATCAAAACTTTCCAAAAAGAAAAAAAAACACGAAGAAGTGAGTTTACACCAAGCAGCCAGGCTGCTGTCAAGCTTAAAATTTTCTTCAAAATGATCCGAGTATGCCTAGGAGTGTTCGGCCATTATTTCGTCACGCTAAAAACTGCTATACATTTTATGTGGCACAAAACTGTCAACTGTTTAAAAAACGCTCTCATCATGCGTAAGTTTTTCGGAACGTTTGTGAAATATAGTTTTAACTAAACATACGGTCACAAATAATCTGATTCAGCTAATTTATTGAACTTATTGCTTGCATTAAAATGCAGAAGCTTTGTACGAAGAATTTTAAGTGTGCATCTTGAAAACGGTTTCCTGCGAGACAAACAAACATACAACAGTTAGCACTGGTAGAAAATATTGTGTTCAAATTGAATGACCAAAATGTTGGAGATCGCACCCCTCAGGTTTACACTATGGGATGATGAGTTTATGCTTACATTCCAGTACTAACGTGTTTGGAACATTTTTAAAAATTTCTCCATAGTAATTTCCATATAAACGTACTTTGTCTTTGGGCCACCTTCAAATCACCACCTAGAAAACTGAAAATTTCACAGAATGGTACACTATTTTTATGGTAAGGAAAACATAGGCGTTTTGGAATTTCAAACATTTTTGAATTCTGATCCGCCCTAATGACAGAGTCTCATACAGGAATACTCACTGGCAAGCTGATGAAGTTATTTCAATCACTACGTCTCAGTAGAATTTAGAGCTCTTTTCAAATGAACTTTTATTTATATTTAAAAAATACCCGAAAACAACCAAATATGTTTGTGGACATGCGACTCTTTATACAGTTGAACCTCCATGAGTCGATGTTCCATTACTCGATATCGATTCATGGAACCATATTAAAAATCAAATTTCATGGTTACTACGATGGTCCCCTCTAACGGCTTTCCATAGCATTGCTGTTCCATGACTCGATATTTCCATGAGTCGATGGTCCCTTCGATATCGACTCATGGAGGGTTGACTGTAACTATCAAGAGAAAAAAAAATGAAAAATCTTTCCGTTATTTTGAGAAAATTTCTGCCGATACCGCTGTTTTGAGCTCTTAGAATAATTGGTTTAGCTAGCTTACATTGTATGAAAATATTTGATTTCAAATAATATTATCATCGTTATTGTACTGGATTTTTTTTCCAAACAAGATGTTGAAAAGCAGATGTTTTGATGTTTTCCAATTGACCCTAATATGATACAGTTATACCATCCCACTCAATTAAACCACCTTCTGCCCACCTTAGTCATGATTCTTCATCTCTTCTGTTTATTTTTCATCCTCTTAGCATAGAAATCTTCTATATCCATTAAAATTGGTCGGGTTTATAATAATCAATCAGCGTAATCTATGAAAGGCGAAAACCCGCATTCTCAGAAGATGTTTCTTTGAATATTGATAGAGATATCGCAGTTTTGAGGTGTTTTTTGCCATTAAGGTTTTCTAAACTCTTGAAAACAACCTGAAACCATATGAAAATTATGAAGAATTCTCTAAGATGACGAAAAATGCACAAACGCTCTTTGTGCCACCTCTAAACCTTTATCAAAATTTTCCGTTTTCTACAGGATATTATTTTGGTTCCGATGATCATTTTCCACTTTGTAAATTTTGACTACGTATGAATACACAACATAATTTCATTAATGTATTGTTCCGAAGGAAGAATATCCAAATACGAATAAAATTCTGTAGCCTGAGAAATAAACGGGGGGTTATGGTTACGCGTCGGTCCCCCAAGGAATTTTGGAATATCTTCGGACCCAGATGACCCAATGCTCAATATCGACACAGATTCTAAGTTTTTTGAGAACTTGTGGAAAAAGGGATGCAAAACTATTGAAAAACAGAAAAGTTATTACGGTTTGAATATTTATTTTGCGGTAAAAAAATGAAGCTGCCAGTAGAGGGGTTAACGACACTTCACACTCGCCATACACGTCTGAATCGTAGAACATGTTTTAGAAAATCTTCACTTCATTGTCAAAATACCATTTATCACCTAGTTTTAGTAGCTTCTAAATCGTTTTTTTCTCAGCTTTCTGATGGAATTCAAATATGATGAAAAAAAAAAAACGGGATTTCTAATAAAATGGAGATGGCGGTCAAATTTGAAAAATAAAATAAAATGTTATAAACTTCAAATGAAAGCAACATCCTTCCTCTATATGATGCCACCGAATTTTCCATGTGCTTCAAGAGAAATATGAGACATATCACGTAATGAAATACCTAAAATATATTGTAAAATGAGCTATTTCACAAATTGTCTAAGTTACCAGCACTTGAGGTTCTTCAATTTAATTTAATCAAAATAAATCAGTGGTGAGCTGTTTTTCAAGAAGTGCTAGATCAACTAATCGAATCAGTGTACACTACCGCAAAACCGTAGGACTATCAAATGAAAAAAAACTTCTGCAAAAAATAATTGAAAGTTTGCTTTTCTTCATTTTATCATATAAAGATTGTTTCAACAATTCCTAGAGAAAGTTCTTAATATGTTTACGGAATTCTCGTACAGGGAGCAATACAGAAGAATTTAAAAATCTATGCAAACATGAAACTAATGGAAGTTTCCACAGATTCAAAAAATACAGGTTGATTATCCCAAAACTGCCCTGAATATAAACCATCAAAATAGATCACGCAAAACACGAACACGTAACACTTCACATTATATGCCCTCGCTTGCAGTACTCAACTGCTTGGCGCAGTTCAGTCAACAACTTTTCATCGAGATAATTTTCCCACTCACTTGTATCCTCAGTCAGCATAAGCATCAACACCCTGAATCATTACAGAGTTCAACAGCGTGTTGTGGCTTCAAAAATTTGACTCCGGCTCAGCTCACGAGTGGAGTGTAACACTCTCCGGTTCGATCCAAAGTGAGAGGCACCGATTACATCTAATTGGACGAATTGTAATTAATTCTGCACTCTAAACAGCGAACGGCGCTCGTTTGAACCCGATTTGCGGGTGGCACGCCATGTTTTCCGTCTCAACCCTGCTTATTGCAGTTAATAGGGTCCTAAAGCCCTGTCCCAATTTTAGTGCCAAACGCTTAAGATTAGGCCAATAACACATGTTTACTCAATTTTCTAATGTTTTCCGTTGGTTTGAGCCCAAAAAACATTTTTTTTAGACTTTGTCCCACCCCTTGGCTTAAACTCAAATTTTGGGTGTATTTTGTTTTCCGTGTCTCTTCGGAAATGTCAGATAGAAACAACCCCAGTGTTAAAACTAAAACCTCTGTGGTGTTTTTGTCGCCTAAGCGAACGTCAAACATGATCTCAAGTGTCAAGGTTCATTTATGGACCCAATTTTTAAATTAAAGTTTAAACATGATATAGTCGTTATTTGAGCGGGAAAAATTGCTAAAGTAGTTGCAGTAACAGGCTTTTTCGTGTTTTTGAATAAAAACAAGATTTCATTAAAAATTTTAGGACCCAATTGGAATCATTTTTCGGGATGACCTTCCTCTGATTAGGGGCGATCAGTGCGAAAATTTGGACCAAAAACCACCAATCAACACGATATCGATTGAGGAAGTTGCGAAGAATTCTCCGACAGACACTAATTGCAAATCCCAGCTCAATCGAGAGGCATCTCACACGTAACCCAGATTCGCTCGACTCCGGCACGAGTGCAGCAGCAGCAGCAGCAAGTTCTTGACACGCAAACAAAACTATTTTAATTAGTCTTTCACTGTGGTCCAGACTTTTGCACTTTGCTTTCGGGTGCGATTGGTTTCTGAGCATGGGTGTAGCCAGAGGAGGGCAAGGCCGATGGGAATCAATGTTGTGTTTAAATTTACCAACTACTTAAGTTTTGTTCCTAAATCCTTTAGATGATCTTTACCAGAAATTTGCCAATAGTCTATAATCGATTTTGTGAAAATCTCGGCTACGCCCATGCCTCCGAACGCTAGGCAAATTGGTTAAAGCCTAGGTTATCTTAAGCCGACCGGTGGTAAAGGCCTTTGACTTGAATCTCTGACAAGGTTGTAGACAAAGCAACTAGGTAAACGAGGTCAGCGACTAACGGGTCACAGTGAGAGGTTTCAATGATTGTTCTGATTTGGCTGGTTAATGTTACCTTTCCATTTTTTACTGATAAGGCTAATGAAGGCAACCAGGGGGGAGACAAACTACTGAATTGCCTTAACTGTATGCTTTACAGTATACAAAACGCATGATTATTTCCGTTAATTGCATACCAATAAGCGTCAATTAGTTGGTAATTACAAACCACTTTAACCACTTCCTTGCAACTGTCGGTTTCGTCTGGTGACCTGAGGACATCTCCGAACTACCCAACCCGGAAGTCCGCTGTTAAAACCGTATTATCAGTTACCTGTAATGCATCATCTACATCTGGGCAACAACTCATCCAACCCGCAAGCCTAATCTTTTGTTGCTTCCTGAACCTACACCAACACTTCCTCGTTTCACACAGAGCCCATCACCCATCTACAAGTCGAGCCATTGGTGTGTTGTTTCCCACTAGACAAGTCGTTGTTGGTTGGGGTAGCTGGGGGTTACGCTAGGCTCACTCACTTGCTCGCGCACACCAACCGACCGAACGTCAGCAATTTCATCTTGGTGCTCGAACCTCTTCCTGGGCTTTACCATCGAACCGCACAACAGCACTATGGGCGATCAGGTGGCCAAGTTTTGGAAAACGACTAGTCCTAGTATGTTTTCTTGCTCACCATTCCATTATTAATACTCCTATTCAGATATTCTTAGAAACTCAAAGCATTTTTTTTTTGTATTTTGTGGATAGAGATAGAAGATAGAAATAGAAGATAGAAAATAGAAGATAGAAAATAGAAGATAGAAGATAGAAGATAGAAGATAAAAGATAGAAGATAGAAGATAGAAGATAGAAGATAGAAGGTGGAAGATAGAAGATAGAAGATAGAAGATAGAAGATAGAAAGATAGAAGATAGAAGATAGAAGATAGAAGATAGAAGATAGAAGATAGAAGATAGAAGAATAGAAGATAGAAGATAGAAGATAGAAGATAAAAGATAGAAGATAGAAGATAGAAGAATAGAAGATAGAAAGGATAGAAGATAGAAGATAGAAGATAGAAGATAGAAGATAGAAGATAGAAGATAAGATAGAAGATAGAAGATAGAAGATAGAAGATAGAAGATAGAAGATAGAAGATAGAAGATAGAAGATAGAAGATAGAAGATAGAAGATAGAAGATAGAAGATAGAAGATAGAAGATAGAAGATAGAAGATAGAAGATAGAAGATAGAAGATAGAAGATAGAAGATAGAAGATAGAAGATAGAAGATAGAAGATAGAAGATAGAAGATAGAAGATAGAAGATAGAAGATAGAAGATAGAAGATAGAAGATAGAAGATAGAAGATAGAAGATAGAAGATAGAAGATAGAAGATAGAAGATAGAAGATAGAAGATAGAAGATAGAAGATAGAAGATAGAAGATAGAAGATAGAAGATAGAAGATAGAAGATAGAAGATAGAAGATAGAAGATAGAAGATAGAAGATAGAAGATAGAAGATAGAAGATAGAAGATAGAAGATAGAAGATAGAAGATAGAAGATAGAAGATAGAAGATAGAAGATAGAAGATAGAAGATAGAAGATAGAAGATAGAAGATAGAAGATAGAAGATAGAAGATAGAAGATAGAAGATAGAAGATAGAAGATAGAAGATAGAAGATAGAAGATAGAAGATAGAAGATAGAAGATAGAAGATAGAAGATAGAAGATAGAAGATAGAAGATAGAAGATAGAAGATAGAAGATAGAAGATAGAAGATAGAAGATAGAAGATAGAAGATAGAAGATAGAAGATAGAAGATAGAAGATAGAAGATAGAAGATAGAAGATAGAAGATAGAAGATAGAAGATAGAAGATAGAAGATAGAAGATAGAAGATAGAAGATAGAAGATAGAAGATAGAAGATAGAAGATAGAAGATAGAAGATAGAAGATAGAAGATAGAAGATAGAAGATAGAAGATAGAAGATAGAAGATAGAAGATAGAAGATAGGAAGATAGGAAGCATAGAGAAGATAGAAGATAGAAGATAGATAGATAGTTTAATCGGACCACTTGAATTCGAGATCCAAGCAATCAAAAACTTGATCAATATGTATGAAAAACTAACCAATGTGTACTTTATTCTGGTCAGAACTGTAAGACAACAAGCACAGTTTTGACCGCAAGGCTTACGGAAACTGCTCGTAGTGCACTGTCATCAAAAAACACGCTCACTCGTGAGAAATCTTTTCAACATCGTCAGCACTTGATGCCGCGCGTTGGTTGAACGATAGCGCAAAACAGCTTGCGAATAATCGCAAACGTTTAGCCATTAGCCCGCAACAGATCTTGGCGACCGACAACTGGTCGGTATAGCTACATATAGCAGGGTTCGTTTCGTTTTCCGATCGTAGTCCGAGGGCCTCTGGGCAGGATAGTTGGGCTGGCTAGTCCGGGCTCAATGGTGTTTGACAGACTAAATAACCGTGAAACCCTGCGGCCTCCCGGAGGGGTGATGAAGTGTTCTGTCATGGCAGCGGATGGTTTCGGAACGGTTGTGGCGGGAGATAGGATTTTTATCTGAAAATACAGGAACATATTGGATGTCGCAAAACTTTGGCGGCATTGTAAAATGTTCATATGGGTTATAAAGGAAAGCGAAGTTGATGGCATATGAATTAAAATCTTGAAACCTTTTGATTTATAGAGGTATCAAGTGACTCAGTAGCTTAGTTGGTAAATCACTCGTCTAAGCATACAAGTGTCGTGGGTTCAAATCCTACATGAGCACGTGGATATTTTTCATATTTTTTACGTATCTTTACGCACTTGCAATACCTTGTCTGATTCGAGAAAATGTCTATCACAGTTCAATCTGTTTCGTGTCTTTCAACACGTACATGTTTTATTCAATACTTCCTCAAGAACACGTGTTTGTTCCATCGCTTGTATCATGTGTCTTTCAATAATAACTAGAATTACGTCCCACAGTAAGGTTTCATTATTTTTAAGAGTGTGGCATTCCCGCCATGTCTAAATCACTACATGACTATGGCCTCGAATCGAAAAACTAACTATAACAATCTTACTCTTGATGTACCGTAACATTATCGCACGAATAAAACAAAAAACTTGCATCCGCTCAACCAGAAAGTAAAAGTTTTATAAACGACCTATGCCGTCACGTTCGATTTGCATCTATGGAACTACTCTGCGCTGTTTTTCCCGCACACATGTGTGCAAATGAGATATGAGAATATCTTCGGCTTGGTATTTCAATAATCAGAAATTATTATCACTCAAATGCAGCATCTTTGCTGATGAACCTGCTTCCGCGTTGGCGACATATGACTGCTTAGCACCATTTTTTGCTAATTGATTCAATGGTATCCTAAATACCAACCAATCATTATAAAATATGATAAGGCTATAAAGTGTCTCTCCTCCACCAAAAAACTTTGCCAAATGGTGAAAATTTCCATTTCATCCGTGACAGCTGTAATCAATTCTATGTCTCCACCGACGTGAAACGTCTTCCTCTTTTGCAAACCGCATCTCATCATCAACGATAACCGGTTTTTACTTCGCTTGCAGGAAGACACTCAAATAAATAAAATCCCTCATCAACCCGAAGACGGAGATCAAGACGGCGTCGACGCGGCATTTTTGCGGGTCACCGAGGTCTTGGCGTGTGCTTTCCACTTTACGAAACAGGTCCCTCGCCCAGAGGTGACTCCACACACACACACACACCGTATGGGTGATGCCAACTGATATCGGGTCCATATAAGAAGGAAAAAAATATACGCACAATCCTACGGCCACTGCGTGATGACAGCGCATCCAATCGCCAGTGACCAAATATGGCAAGAGTGCGCCATTGGGGGACAGTAGAAAAAAGTTAAGATTTTAGCAAAGGCATATGGTTGAAAAGTGAAACCGAACCATTAGCCATTGATGCTGAGTTTAAATTTTGAACTTTTCGTATCGCTTTCTGAAGAATTTCTATATCAATCACTTCCACAGACAAACAGGAGTACCACTTGTAACGAATTGTTTTAAAATTCATTGCCCATTTCACTCTATCATCAATCTGATGATCTCTTTGCACAAATTCCTGTTTTTGTGCAACCAGTGCAAAAGGCGCCAGTGTCAACGTCAAACACGAAAAAAAATCGCGCCTCTGGTTGTGAGATTTGTTACATAGCGAATTAGAATTGAACGTTGAATTAGTGTCTGATGCAGTGGCGTGGCTAGGGTTTTTGGGGCCTCGGTGCGGAGTTTCTATTTAAGCGTTTCTCAAAATTAAAGTGTACGCCATCTAAATGTGAGACGCTAAAGTGAAAACCGACTGTTAAAATAAACATTGAATGCATAGCTTTTTGTAGAGTTATGATTAAAGTGATGGAACTTTATATGTTGTTTTAATAGTTTAATGGCAAAAATGTCAATTAATGAGCCTACAGTTCTTATTTTCTTAATTCTTGTTTAGAAACACATTACTTTACTGATATTTATCGAGAGGACTTCTAGATAAGTGACATAAAAGTGGAAATATTAGCTGGCAAAGTAGCCCTGGAAATCAATGGATTCATTACAGCTTTTATTAGGTATTCAAAATAGTTTGGACAATTTTGTGTTTTTTAAGTCGGGATTGATTTTGAAAAACTTGAAGAAAAGAAATGCCTTTAGGATAGATATATTTAATCAAGGTTCGTTTCAAATAAATTACCAAACAAACTCCAATGATTACTACAGGAGTTCATGTTGTGATATTCATGGAATTCCTAAGGATTTCATTAAAGACCTTCGAAAATAAAAGTAGAATTTTTTTTAAGGGTAATCATAAAAGTTACTTCAGAGATTCCGTAATTAATTCATTCAAAGGTTCTTTCATAATTTTTCAAGAAAATCGTAAGTGCTCATGGTTTTACCATCATATTTTAAAATTTAATTAATATTCTCGAGATTTTAACAATTATTTTCTTCAGAAATTTTCTAGATTTTCCTTCAAAATAATCGTTCAGATTTCAACCAGAAAATTACTACAGGAACAACTCCAGTGATTGTTGCTTAGATTTCTTCTAGAAATTATAGAGAAATTTCCTAAAGATGTATTTAAGGAATTTTCCCAGTCATTTTCCCCGGGAATATTCCCAGAAAGAGAATAGGGATTTTTTTTTTCAGAAATTATTGGTGAAATTTTTCCAAAAATCGGGAAATATTTCAGAAGAAAAAATCTCAGAGTAACATCTGATGAAACTCGATTTAGTTTGAAAGTAACCCTTGTTGAACTCTCACAAAGTTCTCTGAAAGAACTATTGGGCTCTTGAGGGAGTCTCGAAGGATTTCGTAAGTGAATTGCTAAGATAATTGGACTTACTAGATTATATACTGTAGTATTAGCTATAGTGTGGATTCTCAGATGAACTTTTTGAAAAAGCCATGAAGATTTTACTTAAAAAGAAACACGAGAAATTGCTGGGAAGAACTGCCAGGAGTAATTTCGCATGAAACGCTGGATAAATCTCAAGAGAAATTTTTTGAATGAGCTCAATGAAAAATCCCAGGTCATATTTGAAGATAAATTCCAGGAAGAGAATAAATTATATACCCTCGGATAATTCCAGGAGGAATTTTAGGAGCATGTCCTACGGAAATGTGGATGAATGCTTGAAGGAATTTATATATTTCCTGAAATGATAAATGGAGGAACTACCATATCTTCCCAAAATGAATTTCTTTAAGAACTGTAGAATGATTTTGTTTTCTTAAGATAACTCCTGTAGAAAACTTTAGAAGATTTTATGTAATTGCAACTGAAGAATTAAAAATATCCAAGATAACTGTTGTTGTGCTCATAGATTTTCTGGAGAAAATTACGAAAAATATCTTCTTACCATCCCTTGAAACAAGGCTGGAAGATTTTTTTGGGAAGCTTGGTGGTGAAATCAATAGAAGCACACCTGTAGTACACCTGAAGATATCTTTGTATAAATTACTAGAAGAATTCCTTACGATTTTCCTCGAGGGATCTGAAAAAAAATCCTGAAGAACCTGTTGAAAAAAATCGCGTAATAGTCTCTGTAAGCCTCTCTGTAGAGTGTCTATTTCCCGGCCATTTTGCTCGTCCCGGGATTCGGGACAAAAATCTATGCTTGTCCCGGGAAATCCCGGGATCCAGAGATTTATCAAATTTTCAATAAAACTAGCATTTCGATTGAAATGGAAGTACAAATTTAACAATACATTTTTTTTTTTTCAATGGAATGAACAGATAATGTAACTTTTCAAAATAATATGTTAATGATTATAATTGATGAAGTAGCCTAACAAAATCAAAACTTTGCTTGACTAATAACGGTTTGCTATGGATTTTTTCAAATTTTCTTTAACATTTATGAATGGAAGTATGATTAAAACTAAGATTATAACTTGAATCAGTTTGCTTCAAGCATTTGAAAAAATCATAAAAACTTTAGAAAAAAAGGAACGATTAAATATCATTTAAGGTATTGTAGATCATGCTAAAAGTTATTTACTGAAAATTATTGATTGAAGTTTACTGCCGTGAATCGCATGTCAGTCCCATCTGCATTTTGGTCGAAATTGAGTTGATATCAGTTTTTATTATATCTTCTAATGATCTTTCAGCTGCACTAACGAGAAATCACTTTTTGTTCAGTAAAATTATGGAAAACACCGAGTCGAAATAAAAAGTAAACGCATGTCAGTCCCACTGCAGATATTCGCATCGTGTAACACAAAAATTAATCGTTATTTGTTCAACTTTAAATTTTTCTTGGAAAGGTAACGGAGTGAAAAGCAAATTATGAATGTTTAATTGATTTCGGAAATATGTTCCAATCTCTGTAATTTTTTTGAATTTTTGTATTAAAAACGAGATTGAAAACTTCTGTCAATTTTTTCAATGCCTACTTATTATGGTACTAACTTGCGATATGCGGCAGTTTTTGGTGTATTTTCAAATTTATTATCTCAGCAAAGGCTAGCCGTTTTTTATTGTTGAAAAAAAGCGTAAAAACTTTGCAACTAGATAAATAAAAAGATGTGTTTCTTACTTGGTAAATGTATCCTTTCATGAAAATAATGACTCGTTTATTCTCTTTTTCATTATGCTTTTCTACTTTATCAAATAAGGTTTATAGTAAGGAAAATGTCATTGTTTTTCATTGAAATTTAGTTGGTTTCATCAAATTCTACGTACATTTCGGGAATCCCGGGATGTCAGAAATAAAATCCCGGAAAACGGGAATTCCCGAAATTTATCCAATCCCGGAATTGTTTGTCCCGGGATGGACACTCTACCTCTCTGGAACCTCTTGAAGCAAGATTCGTTGCAAGCAGTATAAATAAAAAGGACAGTGACTTTGAAGGCAATTTTGACCATTATAGAGACTTTCAAGACCTACCGTTAAAAATAGTGACGTGCATTATAATAGAGATTAAACTTTTAAAATGAGATCTACTATCAGTCTTCAATGTGAATGAATGTTTAATTATAATTTAAATGAAAATCGACTAATTTAAGAATACGATTATACCTCCAAATCAGCAGTTCCATATACAATTATGGACCCCGCACATTTAAGCAGATCCGTTTGAATTACTAAATTAAACCGAGTTATTGAGAAAATTTTGAAAAGGTATTCAGGCTACTCTAATCACTAATGACATTGAGCATGGGGCCCCTACACATTGCCGATCAAGGTCACCTTCAAACTGACTATTCATAGGCTTGTTTACGTGTTAGTTTTCTAGAAATCAATACCATAATATTAAATTAAATTCTTATCACAATTTGGGGGGCCCTATGAACTCAGGGTCCGGTGCGGACCGCACTCACCGTACCCCCTAGCTACGCTACTGGTCTGATGTAAATTTCGTCACAGTGATGTCTGGTTTGTCTGTGCCACTTCCTAATATCGATTGGAAGCTATGGGATCTACCGTTTTGATTCATATTACGGACAGTTTCAAATTCCGGACACTCTCCTTTGTATGGGAAACATTTCACACGAAATGTTTCAATTTTCGCCGTTCAAAAGTTCTCACTTTCGAGGCTCGTTTTATTAAGCTTTTTCCATAAATATCTTTGCAAATTTATAATGCCCATCTACCTTAGACGTCTCTTTAGTGGTTTGACGATTTCAATTGATGATTTGACTGTTCTATTAATGATTATCATGAGCTGTCCGGAATTCGAATCGAAGTGTCCGGAATATGAGGCAAAAGTGAGGAAGCGTCCGGAATAAGAATCATGAAAAGGTCACACATTTTGATTTATTTAAAATTATTCAAGTTGCGGAGGCGTATTCTTTACCCACCATTCGAAAGTTAAGGGCTTCCGACGCTCGATAACGCTAAAGAATCATATAGAATGATTTCTTTTGTATGCTCTATTTTGGGTTATACTTCGCCGAGGCCTTAAGTGTCCGTAATATGAATCAAAACGGTATCAGCGACAACTATATGTGTGTAGAGTACGTTGAATATGGGTAGAACAGAGTAGATGTGTATTTGGAGAGTTGTGGGGAGGGAGCAGAATAAAGAGGGGAAGGCAAGGAAAGAGAGGAGGTAGAGGTCAGAGGGAACGGATCAAAAAATCGACTGTGTGTATTCTGTGTAATCGGAAGCGGAACAAATAAAAGATATTAAACAGTGAATTGTTGATACGTGAGTTATTTAGAGGACTACCGAAATATGCAAAAGGTAAGATTCTACATTTTGGCGCACCATCGGTAGGATTTGGACAAAATTGAGGTAGCGGCATGGAGGTTGTTTTTTTTTTCATTGCTTCGCAAGTTAAACATCAAAACCTTCAAATTCTACTGTATTAGTGAATAAATATGCGAGTCCGGTTATGTACCGAAGCGCACGAATACCAAGAAAGTTTTGAAAAGCGAGTCCGGTCACGAACCGAAGCGCACAAGTGAAAAGCTAGTCCAGTCGATGAACTGAAGAGCTTACGCGAGTCCGGTCATGAGCCGAAGCGCATTAATGATAGCTAGTCCAGTTTATGTACTGTAGAGTAAACGCGAGTCCGGTTAAAAACCGAAGCGCATCAATGAAAAGTTAGTCCAACCTTCAATGTGTATATGTGAGACCGGGCTTCGAACCGGAGGAGCACAAAAGTCACACCTATACAACGAGAAATACTTTTAAAATGCTTGCTTCGATTGCACACTGAAACATGTTATCATCCGTTATTGGAATACTAAATATTGCGAAAAGTCACAGTTAGCATGATGCTGTTGTATGTCACATGTCTTGTAATATCCCAAGTTTTTTTTTTCTTCTGCTGCAGTAATATTTAGTTATGCATGACGTCAAACAAATCTTATTTTGTTTTGTATCAAAAAAAAAAAAAATTGATTTAAAATGTGTCAACTAATCAAAAACAAAACATAAGCATTTTTACTTCAGTGTATCGGGTGGAATTTGACAGTTTCGTTAGAAAAACAAACGACTGTAAGCGAAGTTTGTTTGGAAAACGTTTGAGTTGATTTACAATTTGTTGATGTTACAGAAAGTTAGAAGTGGAATGTAAAAGAATAACATAAAGGTGGAAATTAATCAAACTAGGTAAAATAAATAAATACTGAATAGGCGCTATGCGATTATATTTTTTTACAGATGTCTTACGAGGGTAAAAGAGCATTGTTAGAGCCCTTCAACGACGCAGTCGACAGCCAGGATTTGAGACGCGAGTGGGAGGAGTGGCATAGAGCTTTTGAGCTGACCTTAGAGCTGCGGGACGTCGACAGTCAACATGAAAAACTCGTGTTCCTTTTGGCGAGTGGCGGAAGAGGGTTGCAACGTATCTTCTATAATCTCCGCCCAACATCAGATGAAATCTACCCAGGTCCAGTTAAAGTTCCGCTAATGCCGATTGAGATCCCGGAATACGACAACGCTGTGAAAAGGTTGAATAGGTTTTTCATTGGGAAAAGGAACGAGAGGGTCGAGCTGGAGGTTTTCCGATCTATGAAGCAAACCGCCGATGAACCCATCAACCAATTTCTTTTGAGACTACGGGCGCAGGCGGCCCGGTGTGATTTTCTCGAGCGAGAGGAGAAGGAAATACTACAGCAGATTACGATGGGAGCCCGAGACGAACGAGTTCGTGATAAAGGGCTAGAAGACGTCATGAATCTTGATGAGCTGATTAATTACGCTATCAACAGAGAGGTTCTGCTGAAGCAAAAAGGGAAACTACGATCATTTCCAGAAGACCTTCCAACGACATCAGCGGTTAACCAGATTTCGAGCAAGAGGCAGGACTATACCGATAGAAATCAAAGGAAGTATGGATCGAGGATGGATTTTCAGCGACGAGCGGACAAGCGTGGAGGAATGGAATGCTCGCGGTGTGGTTCATACTATCACGGCACGGAATCAACAAACTGCTACGCACGCAATGCGCGATGCAACAGCTGTGGGAAACTGGGACACTATTCGAGGAAATGCAGGAACACTGGAAATGCTCGTATGGGTCAGAATCGCTACAAACGCAGCCGTCCAAATAGCGACATAAATACTGTTCATCGCGAGAACGTTTGGAAGGAAGAACAACAGAGACATCTTGATACGGAAACGGGTCCAAAGGTATCTTTCTAGGGATATATGCATCGAACTGTTGCGTCACAATGTCCTATTAATAAAACTAAATCATCACTTTGTGTTTATCATCAATACGTTTGGTAAGAAATAGCAATACAATGCAAGCATTTTCTTTTATGTCTCAGGTTTCCGATGTTGTGTGCGATAACGGAACGGTGGTATGCTTGATTGACAAATTTCCAGTTGCGTTCTTGGTTGACTCGGGAGCGGCTATCAATACTGTTACAGAAGATGTCTGGAAAAGTCTCATCGGCAGTGGGGCAACCCTGTTCAAGAGAAAATTTCAGTGTGACCGAACATTCACAGCATACGCAAGTCAGCAGCCATTGCGTGTACATGCGTTGTTTGAAGCCTGGATTTCAGTTAACGATTGCAAACCAAGTTGTTATGCAGAATTCTTCGTTATTGAAGGAGCCAGTAGATCACTCCTGAGCAAAACCACTGCTGAGTATCTCAAAATACTTAAGATTGGATTAGATGTTAACAATATCAATGAAGAAATTGTTCATTTCCCAAAGTTTCCAAATATCCAAGTTAAATTATCGATTGATAAGTCGGTGACCCCACGAAAGCTTGCTTATTTGAAAATTCCTGAGGCTTTGAAGGAGAAAGTCGATCAGAAAATCTTAGAGATGTTAAGCTCGGATGTAATTGAACCAGCTGAAGGTCCGGCGGAGTGGATTTCGCCGATGGTTGTCGTACCGAAAGGTAAAAACGATATTCGACTGTGCATCAATATGAAACAACCTAACAAGGCAATACGGCGAGAACACTTCCCACTTCCTGTGATTGAAACGTTTTTGAACAAGCTCCGAGGTGCCTCATACTTTTCTAAATTGGACATAACGTCGGCGTATCACCATGTGGAGTTGCACCCAGATTCGCGAAGCATTACCACTTTCATGACTGATCGTGGTTTGATGCGTTTCAAAAGATTGATGTTCGGTATAAATTGCGCTCCCGAAATATTTCAGCGAATTATGTCACAGATGCTTGCAGGTATTCATTGAGTTATTTGGATAATGTTTGCATGTATTTCTATTATAACCTAATTGAACTTATTTTGTTATTTTAAACATTTTGGAATGATTTTCTCCCTCGCAGGCGTTGATGGGGTTATCGTCTACATTGACGACATCGTCGTTTCAGGCAGAACTAAAAAGGAGCACGATGAACGTCTACAAAAGGTCCTAACAATCCTCAACGAAAACAACGCGAAACTTAACAGCGATAAGTGTATCTTTGGCGTAACGGGGATCGAAATTCTTGGGTTTAAGGTGAGCACGGAAGGAATCAGCCCAACGGAGAACAAAATCGAAGCCATCAAGAACTTCAGGAGACCGGAAACAAGGGAGGAAGTTAGAAGTTTTCTCGGGCTTGTGAACTTTGTGGGACACTTCATTCCCCATCTTTCAACCAGAACTGAACCATTGCGTCAGTTCATGCGTGGTGATGTTAAAGTTTTCGGTATGGAACAAGCAGAAGCTTTTGACGATTTGAGATTTGAGTTGACGAAGAATGTTCGGAAATTGGGCTACTTTGATCCAAAGGATGTAACTGAG
The DNA here is from genome assembly GCF_002204515.2 of Aedes aegypti. Classification (NCBI taxonomy): domain Eukaryota; kingdom Metazoa; phylum Arthropoda; class Insecta; order Diptera; family Culicidae; genus Aedes; species Aedes aegypti. The sequence continues at coordinate 112,768,802 of NC_035109.1, forward strand.
GTTTATGTTGATGCGTCTCCCGTGGGTCTTGGGGCAGTATTAGTGCAACGACATCAAGGCATTGCCAGGATTATAAGTTTTGCATCAAAAGGACTTACTGCAGCAGAGCGAGTTTACCCACAGACTCAACGAGAGGCATTGGCGGTAGTGTGGGCCGTTGAAAAATTTTATTTGTATCTGTTTGGTCTTCATTTTACCATATTCTCCGATCATAAAACCCTTGAATTTATTTACGGGAATAAACACCAGGAAGGGAAAAGAGCCCTTTCAAGAGCTGAAGGATGGGCGCTCCGGCTCCAACCTTTCGATTTTGAGATCAAGCACATTGCAGGGCAAGCAAACATTTCAGATCCACTGTCACGACTCTGTACGCAAATCGACAAGCCGTTCGACGATGACGCGGAGCATTATTTGTGCGCGATAGGAGATAGCCTTGCGGCGATAAACCTTGAGGAAATACAGAATGAAACTGATCTCGACGAAGTCTTGCAAGGGGTTAAGCTCGCTCTCGAATCTGGTAATTGGCCACAGGTTCTTTTTCGTTATCAAGCGTTTGCTAAAGAGTTGGGGGTCTCGAATGGGATTGTTGTTCGAGGAGAAAGAATTGTGCTTCCAGAGAAGTTGAGGCCGAAGGCGCTTGATATTGCGCACAGAGGTCACCCGGGTATAGTAGCTATGCGCAGAAACTTGAGAGAGAAGGTTTGGTGGCCTTGTATGGACCGGGACGTGGTTGACAGGATCCAAGAATGTGCAGGGTGTGCAGCGGTTAGTAATCTAATGCCACCAGAGCCCATGTATCGGAAGGAAATGCCTGATCGCGCCTGGCAACAAATCGCTATTGACTTCTTCTCAGCGAAGGAATGTGCAACTTTTCTGGTTGTCGTCGACTATTACAGCCGATTTTTGCAGGTCGTAGAGATGAAGTGTACTACGGCAGCCAAAACGATTGAAGCACTGGAAGAGATTTTCATAAACCACACCTACCCAGAAACCATTCGCAGTGACAATGGCCCTCCATTTACAAGTGAAGAGTTCGCTGCTTACTGTTTGAACAAAAATATCAGGCTTGTTCGCACAATCCCTTATTGGCCTCAAATGAATGGCCTTGTCGAACGGACAAATCAAGGGATACTTCGAGCCCTTCGGATAGCAAAAACTACCAACCAGGATTGGCGAAAAGCTGTAAAGGAGCACGTCTACACTTACAATACCACACCGCATTCGGTCACAGAGAAGGCACCCTTGGAGCTTTTGACTGGACGTCCAGTGAAAGATTTGCTGCCATCTTTGAGAACCGACCCATCTTGGGACCGTGATGAGAGTGTACGGGATAAGGATGCTGTTAAGAAGTTGCAAGGGAAAATGTATGCCGATCAACGACGCCATGCTCAGATGTCCGACATAGAGGTAGGCGACACAGTTATGGTCAAGAATTTCAATAGTGGAAAGCTTGAGCCTACATTTCGATTGGACAAGTTCAAGGTGATTCAAAAGAACGGAAACGACACCGTTATAGAGAATGAGGAGGGAGTGAAATTGCGGCGATGTGTAACTCATTTGAAGAGATGGCCAACGTGTTCTGCTTCAAACGAATCTGTTGCAGTGCCGCAAACGTTTTCTAAATCAGTTCCCCTATCATCTGTCCCACCAACCCAAGTAAGTCTACAGCAAGATGAACAGCAGTTACCCATATCGGCGAAGACAATGAAACGGAAGACTTCAGATGATTCAAGTAGCGTCCAATACTCTGCAAAGCGTCCGAGCAGAAACAGAAAGTTACCACAAAGATACATACAACATATAACTGATAATGACCATTTTTCTTTGGAGTAGAAGAAGGATGTAGAGTACGTTGAATATGGGTAGAACAGAGTAGATGTGTATTTGGAGAGTTGTGGGGAGGGAGCAGAATAAAGAGGGGAAGGCAAGGAAAGAGAGGAGGTAGAGGTCAGAGGGAACGGATCAAAAAATCGACTGTGTGTATTCTGTGTAATCGGAAGCGGAACAAATAAAAGATATTAAACAGTGAATTGTTGATACGTGAGTTATTTAGAGGACTACCGAAATATGCAAAAGGTAAGATTCTACAATGTGGAAAATAGGTCAGTCCAGTGGTCCCGATTACTGGACAATTTCTGGTACTAATCTCGGTAACATTTTAAAGAATCTCGGTAAAGTTGGCAGAGATCTCGGTTGAAATATTGGCTTGCTGACATCTCAGTAGAATACCGTCATTATAAGTTACCGAATTCTCAGCTGTTGGGTTCTCGGTGAATCGTGTAAGTGTATACTCTACTCGGACAAATATCTTCAAAGCTATCTGGACAGATGTCCTTCCTTGACGGATAAAAACTCCGTCTATTAAAATACTCCCGAAACTATTGTCTCGATATTGATTGGTCAAGTGTCGGGGTTAGTCCTGCAAAACCGAGCGGAGGATGTACGAGGTGTATGCAAAGCTTATCTTCTATGTGTCATATCTCTCATTGTTGAATAAAATTTCACTGTCACATAAGGCAGTGTACCTAACATATCCCATGTTAGGTGATTTCCTCCTGCAGGAAATATAAATTTTATGGATTCTTTGAATTCCCGGTTTTAGTGACGCTCGGCCTAGCCTCCGGTGTCGAGTCTAGTCTACTCCAGTCATACCCGATGGTTTCCTCCGGTTTCTCTCTTCAACAGAATGATTACCATCGATTCCTTTCGAGGGTGACTTGAGGTCCATCAATACTCCGACGACTACAAGCCATGTATTTTATGCTATCTTGTACTGTCAAACGCATCCCATTGTTTCTCGTGAGCACACGTTTTTTTAACATATATTGTACAAGTTGACGTTCTCACCAACGATGAATCTTATCTCAGCTAATGTTGTTCGAACCACGAACATTCGAAAACCACGCGACAACATCGACTCATCCTATACTAAGCGGTGATCTCGTGTTTCTGAACAGGTACATTTTTTTCTAAACAACAACTGCGTCATGTAGAAATTCACTTTACACATCAACCACATCGACAGACATGGGATTGGTCAATGGATCCATCAACTGATCTTAGCGCTATCCCAACTCTATTGCTACTTCTTCCACTCAATATAAGCTCCTACTCTTCTCCGGGCTCCCTGTGAGTCTTGCTCTCTGTGATACTCGCTCTCTTTCTCTTTGTCAGCAGTACTGTCACCAACACAGGACCATTGTATCTAATATCTGATGTTGACACGCTTGACAGTAGTCGCTTCTTGCTGAATTGCTGGGCATGATCCAGAATATAGCTGGTATCTTTTTTGGGACCCTCCTAGTCCAGCTCATCATATATCATCATTCTCAGTTTTTTAGTGCGAGTATGAGTCAATAGTGAACTATTCAACCGAGATTCACACATACTCCACAGCCTTTCGATTATTTACCATATAATACTTCGGTCTTGTGATGGGCTACCACCAGCTTCTTCTCTCGCTTTCATTCTTCCACGGCATCTGCTGACTTCATTGCAACTATTGCAACAACTTGTTGAGATTCACCTATCACTACGAACACTGATTCATCCGCAAAACCAAAAAAATTCTACGCACGAAGTCTTGCAGCAGGGATGCTGGCTGAGGGAGAGCTAATCTTGAAGACAGCTGGAGTAGTGTCAAAGCAGCCAATAACAACGCAGCGGTAGGAGCAGGGAGTTCCTTCCACGAACCCTATGGCAAAAGGGTTCGTGGAAGGAAATTGACGGAACGGTTGGTTCGACGAGGAGTGTCAGACGAGTTTGGACGAGAAGAATGCAGCACGGGCGATGATGCTGCAGTAAGGTACCCGTCAAAATGTTAAACGATACCAACAGAAGCGAAGACAGCAAACCTATTTATTCCGGGATGAATAAGGATGGTGGTATCTTGACGGATGAAGGTGAAGTGATGGATAGGTGGAAGCAGCTGTACGATGAAGGCCTGAATGGCGCAGAGGAGGAAAACCCAGGCAGTAGGAGGAATGACTTCATCGGTACGGTGGATGAGGGAGACGTGCCAACTTCTACAATAGGTGCGGAAAGGTTGGCTACTTGTCGACACTTATAGTTTCTGTAGATTGATAACCAGGATCTGGGATACAAAACAGAAAAAGTGGGAAGTTATCAAGTTGGTTAAGTGGACGGGCGATCAACTTTGGACCAAATTTAGATCCTCCAAAAGTGTTTCAACGCACCACCTATTCATCTATTTCAAAGCGGCACATGATACTATCGACCGCGAAGAGCAATGGAAAATCATGGACGAGAATATTTAGAATATTTTTCGCGTGAAGCTAACCTGATCGAGGCATCGTGAATAGTGCTGTGTGAAGATAGCAGCTACGTTATCGGACCCGTTTCCTGTTTCCTGTTCAATATTACGCTAGAAGGTGTTAACAAACAGGTGGGCTTCAACATACGAGACACGATCCAAAAGCGACGATAAATCCAGTCGCTTCATCTGTTTCGCTGACGACGTGAATTTTAATTAAAGAAGGTTTAAAGTGGTTGCTGAGCAGTATATCATGCTGAAACGTGAAGCACTCCAGCTCACTGTGGACTTAACAAGACTTTGCGGTCTGGTAAACTACACCTCCGCACTAAGTGTACCATGTACAAGACGCTGATAAGACCGGTAGTCCTCTACGGGTGCGAGACGTTTTTGAACGACGTGTGCTGGCGGAGTATGTGAGAACGGCGTATGGAGAAGAATAAACCACGAGCTTGTGCAACTCTACGTTGAACCCAGTATCCAGAAAGTCGCCAAAGGAAGGCGGAGCACGTTGTGAGAATGCCGGACAACAATATTGTGAAAATGGTATTCACCTCGAATCGGGCCGGTACATGATGAAGAGGGGTGCAACGAGCAAGGTGGTTTTACCTAGTGGAGCCGGATCTATGAAGTGTGGGGTGATCGAGAAAATGTAGGTAAGCAGCCATTCTGCAGCGCGGTCCTCAACACATCCGGGTTACTGCCTCTGCTCTGCTCTTTTTAATTGATTCTCACCGAGTATAGTCCACAGTTCTTTACGCTCGAAAACTCCGAAGGCTTTCCAGACTGCCTCTTTCAACGTCCACGGAATAGGCCCTATTCGCAGCCGAAATACATATTTCCACTTCGCGGGAAACGTCGTTGTCACATGCCGCAAGTGTTCTATAATTAGCAAATTCCTCAACAACCGTAAGGCGGGGTGATATTGGTCCATAAGGGTGACTTTGGGCCAGTATTTTTACAGCAAGCTAATGCCAGAACAATGAAAACATTGTGTCAAACTTAAAGAATACTTTATAAATAGCCAATAGATGGTCATAGATTAGTTTTTTGACGTTCCTACTAACCATGAGATGCATCGAAAGAGGCGGTCAATGTTACCCCCTAGGCCCAATGTCACCCCGCACGGCGGAACTTCAAAACCATCAACATGAAACACTCCTCAGTATCTACACAACCAAGCCTACCTCTAACTCTACCTGCAACGAAGTGGTTTATACTTAGAATCAATAATCAGGCCTTTTCTTGCTGTCTCCTTCTTCAGAGGCACAAAGACCAGTTGGACTGGCATGCGATCGATTCCAATAAGGTCTATATTGTTCGCAAAGCCAAGAAACATGTGCGACCGTTTGATGAAAGTGCCATTTCTCTGCACGAGAGATCACGTGGCACCCTGAAGTACAATTTTGGGCAGTAAATTCGAAATTTGGGGCCCAGATAGCCGTAGCGGTAAACGCGCAGCTATTCAGCAAGACCAAGCTGAGGGTCGTGGGGTCAAATCCCACCGATCGAGGATCTTTTCGGGTTGGAAATTTTCTCGACTTCCCAGGGCATAGAGTATCTTCGTACCTGCCATACGATGTGCGCATGCAAAAATGGTCATTGGCACAGTATGCTCTCAGTTGATAACTGTGGAAGTGCTCATAAGAACACTAAGCTGAGAAGCAGGCTCTGTCCCAGTGGGGACGTAATGCCAGAAAGAAGAAGAAGAAGAAATTCGAAAGTTCGTCTCTGCAATCTGATCTCGTCTGCAATCCGTACTCTTGTCTTCGAACAATCCAGCATAGCACGTTTCAGCCTTATCAGTTTTGCCGGAAAACCATGTTCAGACATTATCTGCCACAGCTCATTTCTTTTCATTGAATCGTACGCCGCCTTAAAATCAATAAACAGATGGTGAGTCTGCAAGTTATACTCCCAGAATTTATCTAGGATCATTTCCAAGGTAAGCATCTGGTCCATTGTCTATCGGCCCTCACGAAAACCAGCTTGGTATTCGCCGACAAAGGATCCTCCCGTGCCTTCAGAAGTACTCGGTGGATCGACTGATAAAGCTGCTCACTTCTGTGCTTGAGAAGCTCGACCGGGATCTCGTCCTTCCCAGCAGCCTTACAGTTCTTCAGCTCGCTGATAGCCTTTTAACCTCTCCTATGGCCGGTGGGTCCACAGTAGAGTGAGGTTTATTTTTCAAAGATTCTCAAAACCAAAAATTCGGGTGATCTACTGAAATCAAATCTAATTAAAAGAGAAACCTCAAAATCTGAACCAAAAATATTAACATTTAGAATATTTAGAGGCGCATGCGTCTTGAAGGTGAATTTTCAGGTTATAAAAAATGACCTTCACTGAAGTAAACATAACTTTATTATTTTTCAACCAATTATGAACTTAAAGCATCATTATCTTAAAAATTAAATTTATGAAAACTTTGTAGAACATCAAATTTGTCTAGCATCAAAACTAGTCTTAGTTAAAACTACTTCTATCCCAATTATTCCTAATTTTACAAAAAATAAAACATTTTTGTTTGCCCATAACTTCATAAATACTCAATCGATTCTAAAACTTTTTACATGTTTTTGAAGCAAATTTAGTTGTTTTCAAACTGTTCATACAACTTTAACTTAGTTATTCAACAAAAATTACCCAAAAACATGATTTTTAATGAAAAAATCAAATTTCTTTGGATTATTTAAGTTTTTTCGCCGGAAATCGGGTGTATAAAACTTAAATTTATAAAGCATCTTACCTAAATTACGAGTTGAATAGTGCATATATTTTTTATCAAATCTTCCCAGCTGCTCGTCTAGCTGCTGGCGGTAATCAACCCCCCGACAAGCGTTGGATATTGAAGCGCAGTGTTTCCGGTAGTTCTGGAACTCGTGACACTGTATCTAAAGATAATTAAGGCAGACTTGGTGAAAATCAAAAGTTGTTTTTTTTGTGTGCCCTTGATTTCTCTGAACAAAGTTTTGGGCATGGGTTTCAATTTTCTATCCAATGATTTATTGGAAAAGAGAAAAAATGCAGAAATGATTCTTAAATATAGAAAGGTAAAGGGAGGCCAAAAATTATCCACTACTTGTAATATTCTAAGTTTAATTGAAACTACTTTCCAGTCAATCAACTTCAAAAGCTTTGATACGCTTCCATTGCCCTTTCAGCTAATTAGCCAATACCGCAGACTGCGCACGGCGCTCACCTCCCACAAAACCCTAAACCACGCCTCGCCAAGATCAGTAAACCAAACCACACGTCGGGTGGGATACTGGTTCATTAAGACAAATTTTCCTCGGTTTTTCTTCACTTTCCTCGTTAGCGCAGGGTTCGACCCTCCACAAGTTCGAATTGAAAACAGCGCGGCGCAAAAATTTTCCCTTCGTTTCATTGAAAACGAAACGAGAAAAGTGTAACTCTCACCCTCAGCTTCGTGTGGGCTCCGCCATCGGATGGGTCCCTCAAGCTGGCTGTTTGCTGTGGCGCTCCGAGATAGTGGTTGATGGCAGGCATCGGTACCGTACGACGGAGTATCTTTGATTGAGTGGGTCCCACAATAAAATTAACTAAATAATATAATTTATGTAATTCATTCAAGCAAACCACATGAGTGTTAGTATGACACTTCATGTCAGAGCTATTTGGCGGAATCGAGAAAAGTTTAGACTTTTCATTCAATCTATTCTAAAAACACTATTAGATGAAACTATAAATGAGTTCTTCATTTATCCTTAACAGCCTAGTTAAAGTAGAATTTGAACTCGGACTTAAGTTTCGTAGGGAAAAGCGTTTTTACAATTGGCCCTAAATGTTGTAATCAAATTTCCATGAACGTATGTCATGTTTTTTAAACTCAGCTTGTTTTTTTTCAATTTTGAACGAAGTATACATATTTATTAATCAAAATCGTTGGATTAGGGTTGAATTCGATATAAACCCATTAGAATTCATCTATTTCATTGATTTCTTTCAATAAATTCTGCACGTTTATGCAAAATAACTATTTTATTTTCGTTATTAACATTCTTCAATTCAGTTCCAACTGCAATGATGTCAAACAGTAGTTTGGTTTTGGATTTCCATGTGGTATCGAAGTTACCCCATAACCAGCTTCCAATTATTTGAAAAATTATAGGTGCATTCAAAATAAATTATTATGCAATCAATTAAAATCTAAAGCCAGAATTTTTTTTTCTATATTATGAAATAAAAATCTTTGAAACAGAATACAAAAGTTTTCAGATTTTTTCTCAAAACCTATCGAAGTCACCCCGTTTCACGGTATCCACTTGTGTGGTGGTCGAGAGCGAAACAGATAAATCACGCGTACAATTACCCACCGGCAAACCCTGCAGGGCGTTCTTTGGTTTCTCTCACGGTGCATTTCGGTGCCGCGGATGGATTTTTACGATTAGAGATGATGTTTTATCTTGGTTTTACGTAGGAAATTTTTACTGCTTTCCTCCGACGTCATTATGACGGAGAAACATAAAAATAATACTCTGGTGGGTAGCATTCATGAACGGTTAGTAACGCATGATAAAGCTCATAGGAAGCTGATTCCATAAAATATATCCAATTAAGTTAGAAGGTTTTCCCTTTCATAGGTTCATTAAAATCAAAGCCGTACTCTCTTGAACATTATTCAGTGAAAGTATCGAACAATTTTAAAAACCTTCAGAAATTTTCCTTAAAATTAAATCCTTTTGTTTAATTCAAATCATTCATTATCTTCATAAAGTTACTGGACAGCCTGGAGAACTGAGCATGAAGAGTAAGGTTATATTTTTATATGGAAAAAATCTACTTTAAAAAAAATCTTTAATTACATCCCTAGATTTGTTCGTTTAGATCCCCAGATGCTACTGTGAAAATTTGGGTAAAATCCGTCAACTTAAAGAGGGGTTTACTGCCCATGACTGCATATTTGTAACATTCGACAAAAGTAGGCATTGAGTAAATGGGATACCAAGTTTGCATTTTATTGCAGTATGGGAGGAAACTAATATTTCAAAAATTCTTCTTCTTAAATTTGTCGTCCACATCGAACTTGCTCTTGCCGGTGAAAAACTCCAACCCCGGAATTTACTTAAAAGCGGCTTTTATATACGTTTCGTCGTCCATCACACAGCAGCCATATTTTGTCAGCAACTTCTTGTAGAGCTTCCATGCTCGAGTTTAAGCCGTCGATTGTTGCCGCTCATCGCGGTTTGGGAAGTTTTGTACCTTGTATGTATGTAGTCCAGCTTTCTTCTTTGCATTCTGGACGTAGCTCTGCGACATGCCGCTCTTTTTAGCCAAATCACGGCTTGAAACGTTGGGATTTGCTTTAATCATCCGCTTCACATCTCCCTCCATCTTTTTGTTCTCCGGTCCCGGTTTTCTTCCAGCTCTTGTGCCGTGGTCCAACGTCCTGGAACCGCTTCAATACTCTGGAGACGGTTGAATGGTGAATGTTCAACATTTTTCCCAACTGCCGGTGCGACAGGTCCGGAAATTCCAGGTGTTTGGAAAGAATATGTTCTCTCGATTCGCGTTGATTCACCTCCATTTTCGTTGAATCGAAAAACACGACTTCGAGTTTGACAGCATGTAAACAATACCCATAAATGAGAAAGTGTGCAAAATTTGGTTAATTTTTACCCAATGGCAGAAAAGTTATGCCCTGTTGAATGTGTCGCAATAATTTCGTTTTCGCCCTTTATGACATGGTGGCACTGAAGTCGATGAATTTATTTCATTATTGATTTGAAGATTTTCCATTCAATGTACAGACTGAGACTGCAAGAAACCGGAACACTTGTCGTTGAGAAACAAAAAAGTTATACCTAGGGTAAAGGTTCATCCATAAAGCACATGGTCATGACAGCACCCCTTCAGAATTCAATGAAACTTTCTGGATGTTAAAAGTTGGTGAAAATAAGATACTTTGCATATTTTGTTTTTTTTAAAATCGATCTAGATTAACATTTGGAAAGGGTCAAAGTTTTTTTTTCTTTTTTTATAAACCCGTAAAACTCGAAAACGGTAAGACCTACAAAAAAGTGTTGTATGGGGGACTGTCGTGAAATTTCCTAAAGTTTTAGAAAAAAATAATGAAAAAATTAAAAAATATTTTCTACACTGAAACAAAAAAATGATTCAAACCTTAAAGTCGATTTAAAATAACGGCCATTTCAGATATTGATCATTCTAAAGCGAAAAGTTTCGTAATTGAATTTACTAAAAGTCGTCCATACATTGCAAATTGGGCATATTTTAGGGAAAAAAGTTTTTCTAACATCGAATTTTTTAAGTCCAAAATGTATTTTTTATTTTATTTTTATTTCGCCTTAAACAGACTATTATGCTCATATTTTAAAGTCCCAACTGGGACAAAGCCTGCTTCTCAGCTTAGTGTTCTTATGAACACTTCCACAGTTATTAACTGAGAGCTTTCTATGCCAATTGACCATTTTTGCATGGGTATATCGTGTGGCAGGTACGAAGATACTCTATGTCCTGGGATGTCGAGAAAATTTCCAACCCGAAAAGATCCTCAACCGGTGGGATTCGAACCCACGACCCTCAGCTTGGTCTTCCTGAATAGCTGCGCGCTTACCGCTACGGCTATCTGGGCCCCAAATGAGTTTAATCACAAAATAGATTATATTTGTTTTATTGGAAGTAGTTAAAAGAAATAAAACAAAATTATAGAGTTTTTTTATTAAATACAATTGATCTCGCACCAAACCGCTTATGAGAAAATCAACACCGTCTAACAATTCGATGGGTTTTTTTTTATGGTTGGAAATATATCACAATAATATTTCATTTCTTATTTGGTCAAAGCCCATCTTAACAGGTGTCTGGAAAGGGTCAATATTATGCTTATGAAAAAGTCGTGGTGTGTTTATCATGCATTATTATTTTTATTATAGCTATATATCCTAAAACGTAGTATCCGCACATTAATATTTACATCATTTTTGGGCCTAACTGAATAAATTGAATATTTTTGGTTCATCCTCTGAATTGGTATACCGTTTGGCTGCAATTTGTGTATCACTAATAAAACTATGATATTTTTGGATACCATGGACAGTTTTAACCTTATTAAACAATTCCACCAATTCCTCTGACATTTTAACATATTGTTCATTAGATATATAACAGAAATTTAATTTGGTGATACATGTATCAGTTTGTTTAACTGCCCAGTCGAATAGTTCTCGCGGAGTTGCCATTGTGTTTCAATAGTCGTTTGCAAAACTTGCAATTTTTGACATTCGCTTGATAGTGCCACCAACAGCGTCACAGGGGCTTTGCCGTGGGATGTGGCAAAAAAGTCAATCCATGTATTTTCTTTAAATTACATAAGCCGGCATTTTTTTTTTTTTATAATGAGCTGCAGCTCTATTTGTCATAAAAAAAATTTTTGCAATTCCGTTGCAAATCAATCAACTTTTCATTGAGAAGTTGGTCAACATAACGGCCTACTTTTCCTACCAAAAGGAACAATGCTGAAAAGTGCTACTTTTCAGCACTGTTTTCGGTGCTGAAAAGTAGCACTTTTCGATACTGTTTTGGTAGGCGTCAACCAAATAACCCAGTGTCCCACCCAGTGAACACACCATCGTATATGAAGGGATATAAGAGTACACATGTGGAGGCGATAAACGTACATTTTGCATGCAGCCTTATGGCGCATGTACGAATATCGCCTCCACATTTGTACTCTTATGCGCTATCGTATACGACTTTGTGTTTATTGGGCAGTCTCTTCATATCATGCTTATTCTGCGCGGCGTGTGAGTCGAGACGAGAGGTGACGTGAGGCAAATAATCTTAATCAAATGGTAGCGAGTTGACATGATACCGAATCGTCTTCAACCGTCGTCTTTCATGCCGCACAGAATAAGCACAATTGCATCTGATTCTTGAGTTTATTCTGCGTCTGGCGTGAGGTGAGAATTATCGGTGTCCTATAGCAAGGTGACTTTTCCATTTGGTTTTCACGGCGAGTCACTTTACTAGATCCGTTGTGCCATCAGACTCCGACACAGGTTGGCGATTCTAATGTGGGATCGGATCGTCAGGCATTTGTAGTCAGCATATGTCTGTGCTTTCTTACCTGTTCATTCCTCTAAAAGGGAACAAAGGTCTGCATGATACCGATGGGAGCGATAAAATTTGTGACATTCATGGGTACTACTGTGTCACAGCCTACGTGATTGAAAAATACTGAATTGAAACTACGCATGGCTGTACGCCCATGTGGGTTCTCTTGAAATGTTGGTTTGTGCTTTTAGAGTTCATCCAGTTGAAAAGGCATTTTCGAAATAGCAAAAAATGTTGTATGCAACTCGTTGCAAAACGCGATTTTTTCAGCACTCGTTGTATTTATCCAACTCGGCGAGCTTCGTTGGATAAATGTACAACTCGTGCTGAAAAAATCATCATTTTGCAACTTGTTGCATAAATAACTATTGAGAAATTTATTTTTTGTTCAACAAAAGTTATCAATTTTGAAATAAATAGCTGAACTGCTACTGTGTCATGGGTCAACACTTCTGATATTGTAATAAAACCAACGTTTTCCTATTTATCTTTTTTATGGTAAATCTCGAATGTGTGTATCGTTGCTTGGGAATTACTCCAGTGATATCTTTGAGCAGCGTTTTGTATGATAAAACTATAATTTTCAGAAAAGTCGCTAATTACCAGTATTTCACCTTGTTTTAAGGAGTCTTTTTTGTTTCGTAGAAAAGAAGACTGTTTTTTGCAAATAAAATCATGAGTTATGAGCTGATCAACTTTCTCCACGAAAAACGTAGCAAATTCTTCAACAGGCTTTATTGTAGTGCCTAAGTTACAGCGATTGGTGGTGAGCCATTGCTGAAAAACTACATCTTCTTTGTCGCTTTAGAGAGATCAGTTCTCCTGTAATATTTTCTTTGGAATTACAATTTTTACATTCTCGAAAAAAAAAAAAAACAATCAGTCGCTCAAACAAAAACATCGCATAACAGTTTTTCACTAATTTCTGCCTTAAAGACAATTCTAAAACTGTTAGGCATTTATTTCACATTTTCGTGGTATGTGCACTCACATACATTGTGAATTCCTGTGCTATCGAGAAGCCTACAATGTTTAGGCCTCAACATAGTAAACAAAGTTAAACCAATTTCTACATTTTGGCATCTTTCTTCAAAAATCATGTACGCCTCTTTAAGAGACATCATCAATAGATGCTTTCGGTACTCAGAAACGATGTCATTGGCTCCTGGCATAGGCCTACTAATATCATCACTATCAAAGAAATCAATAACAACCTGTTTATCTGTTTCACTAATTCCATGCCCACTTCGAGCTCTTGTGATGCATAGAATGCCCTGTTCATTCACAGGTTTTTTCACTTGTCTTACCATGTAAATTGATGCCTCGAACTCCTCGACAATTTTGTTGATCGACGACGACTTAGGAAGAACCGATAATATTTTCAACTGGTCATTTCTGTCAACACCAGGTGAGTTGAATTTTTCTTTCAACTGATTGATGATTTCCTCGAACGCCCTCACGTCCATTGCATCTATGCCAAGTAGGGAAATTATGGGCATAACGGACACGTTAAGCAAATCAAGACTAACAATTGAAAAGGCTTCATCTCCAAGAAGTAAACAAAGAGAAAAATGCAATCTTGTTTTGTCATACAATTAGTCAATTTTATATAATAAATTTAAGCATTGTGTATTTATTTTATTGTGCAGAAAGTCGCTGAACACATCGATTTACAGCAATGAATATTCATTACTATCATTTCAGGCAAAAATTCTACTAAAAAACGAGTTGAAGAAAATGAGGCTTTTATTTCACCAAAAGCTTTTGAGCCCTTCTGATTTGTGCCCATAGACCGGCCGACGCTGATGAGGCCTGTGAGCTGACGCCTTTGTTTACTCTAAAATGTGTTGAGGCCTTCTAGTTGTGGCTTGTTTTTGTTTAATAAAATTGAAGTGTAGAAGAGTGTTAAGTGGTGAAGTAAGGTACATAGAGATCCCTACAGCAAGAGAAGATTCGTGCGGTCGATTGAATATGTGATAAATTGAATCCTTTGTCATCCATGCTAATTATGTATGTGCTACGCGAGTTTGTCGTCGAGAAAATGTATGGAAATATTGGTTCAATTGAAATAATATTGCAATTGAACGTTATTTTTCATGCAATTGAAACCAAATCGTGTTTTTGTTGATAAGTAATGAAGTACAGACAGGATGACACAGGTATTACTAGGTAGTATGATACAAAATACATCAGTCTACAGGAACCTGACGGAAAACTTGATAATAGTCGCCATTTAGACAACCCCTGTGTAAAATAATACTAGGAGCAGTCGCTCCGTAGTATAACCTGCATCTACTTAGTGAATTTGGAATGTTTTTCACAATCTACATTGAAATTTTGATGTTTGTTAATGAGGCCTTTTTGAGAAACGGTCGCATTTGCGATGAATATTCTGGTTAGCGGAACATGACATGGGGCCTGTGAGAAAAATGTTATTTTTTTCAACTTTTATGCATATTTTCAAATGACTATTGTATGTTTTAGTAAGAATAAGCTCTTATACAATAAAATCAGCAGAAAACCGATTTGTTTACATTTTGGACTTGAGGCCTTTTGAATTGTTGGTCTTGAAATGTTCTTTTTAAGACCATAAAATGGCAATGTTTTCAATTTACCCCCGGCTTGTTTTCAAGTTTGATGTTTGTACGACGTGCTACATTCATCCATGATGACATTCATCATTGAGTAACTCAGGTCGTTAACGGACATTTCAGGTAGATAACAATATAAACATATTCATTATTTCTTATTCATCTGGCGTGTAACGCAGGTCATTTAGTGAGTTTTTATTTTTCAGAAGACTTTTTCTAGAAGAGAATTTATTGGGGTATGGATAAGGTTGTTACTTTTCAATGTTTGCAATACTGTTGTGATATCTTTCAAACCATAAAAGTCTGGCGGATTGTTAGACGGAGTTGATTTTCTCATAGGCAGAGGTAAAGCCCATTGATTGCCTTCTTTTAAAAAACATAATCACTGTATAATTCCGTTTCCTATTCTCAATAAAAAATACCAGCTATTTTCTGATACAAACTCATTTATCACTTGAAAGCACGATCACATTCAACGGTAAAGAGCAAAATTTTTGAAAAAAAATATCAGTTATGGACTAGAAAAATTCAATGTTAGAAAAACTTTTTTCCCTTAAATATGCCCCATTTTCAATGTATGGACGGCTTTGAGTAAACTTAATTGCGAAACTTTTTGCCTAAGAACGATCAAAATCTGAAATGGCCGTTATATTTTAATCGATTTTATAATTTTGAAACATTGTTTTTTCAGTGAAGAAAATGTTTTTTTATTTTTTTCAATATTGTTTTCTAAAACTTCAGGAAATTTCACGTCAGTCCCCCATACAACACTTTTTTGTGGGTCTTACCGGGTTTATACGGGTTTATAAAAAAAGTTAAAAACAACTTTGACCCTTTCCAAATGTTCGTCTAGATCGATTTTGAAAAAAAAAACAAAGTATGTTAAGTATTTAAGTTTCACATAGTTTTCACACCCAGAAAGTGTCATTGAATTCTGAAGGGGTGCTGCCAATCCCTTTGTCGAGTCGGTGTGAAATCCGTCAATGATCACGTAGAATTCTGCGTTAATTGAGAATATCTCTCACTTATCGCTGTCCGTAACAACCATTAAGGTTTAAAGAATGAGTTTTCAATATGGGATGATAAGTTTCTATATACATTACTAGTGTACTAGTGTGTTTGGAACATTTCTCAAAATTTCTTCATAGTATTTTCCATATAAACCTTCATTGTCTTTGGGCCACCTTTAAATCACCACCTAGAAGGCTGAAAATTACATAGCACATAATTTTTATGGTATGGATGGTAAGGAGCATATGGAAGATTGGATTTTGAAACATATTTTAAATTTTAATCGCCCTAATTACCACTAATAGTCACATTTTACTAATTGTTCAAAACGTTATTGTGAATTAAAGGTTCCAATGCATACAATATTATTTGTTTAAGTTGCATTTTATTCTGATAAATTTTCCACCCATAGCACCTCTTCTAGCTTCCACCATCGTGCAAAGTTCAGCCGAAGTCAATCTTTTTCGGTTATGTATTACAAACAATGTTGCTTTATTACATGTTATTCCCCTCGACGTCTCTGCCCCCCTCAATTGCTGTTGATCCCGTCTTAGGTCCCCCCCGGTCTGTGTGCCGTGAGATTATCATTTCACCGCTCTGGTTTTGTGGTTGTTGCTTTTTTCGTCGACAAGTTGATTCAACATTGAGCCCCAGCTAGTGAACGGAGCACCGAGATTCAGCGACAGTCAACCAGTAACAAACCACAACCATGGGAGATCATGGGAAAAAGTTTTCCTATGCATTCGCTTGGTCGATCTTTTGGTCGGTCGGTGTGGTTGTGTTTTGGTTCGCCCAAAGCGGTTTGCTCTTTCTCCAAAATATGGAGTGAAAAAAGCTTGTCTGAACTGAAACAGTAGGTAATAGGCATCGGGCAAAGGTGTGGTTGGTGAGGGGGCAGGAAGACTTGGAGGAGAAAAGTCAAACCACCACCGACGATGACGATGACGACGACGACGACCGGGACGGGGATGCTGTTTTGTTAATCGTGATGTAATAAAGAGAAAGGCTCTTGTCAGCTTTGAAGCCGGTTCGGGTCACCACTGTCGGGGCTGCTGAATGCCATATACTGGAAGAGGTTGGGGAGCGGGAGACGAGTATTGCTCTTCCCTTCGTTGACACCTTCTTCCGATACTGGGTTATGCTTAGAGTTTAGAGTCGATTCGGGTTCGTCGTTTATAGATTTGCTATCAAGTCTTTTTTCCAGGGGAATTGCAGCCAGTGCGTTTTCATTGCAAATTCAATGTGTTTGGAATTTTGGGGATGCCTAAAAGTGTGTAGCGTTGAATTTACCATAGCAATGAAATCAGGTACGATTATTAAATATGTCTGAACTAGCAGATTTTCAAAAATAAACGTTCCTTGTGTTTTTTCCACTAGAGATGAGTAATTCTTCTTCTTCTTGTCATTTCGTCCTCACTGGGATAGAGCCTGCTTCTCAGCTTAGTGTTCTTATGAGCACTTCCACAGTTATTAACTGAGAGCTTTCTTTGCCAAAGTTGCCATTTTCGCATTCGTATATCGTGTGGCAGATACGATCATACTTTACGCCCAGCGAAGTCAAGGAAATTTCCATTACGAAAAGATCCTGGATCGACCGGAAATTGACCACAGACACCTTCAGCATGGCTTTGTTTTGAAGCCGCGGGCTTTAACCACTCGACTAAGGAATGCCTCCAAAGAATTATATTATTGTTTTTGTATAGCCACCAGTTTTTTTCCTCAAACAAATACCTCTTCCAAGCCAGTACTGCTGCAGCTATGACAGTGAACAATTAGAAATGATTCCGCAAAATTTGCATACGGCAGCGTAACGTGGCTTCCTTGTTTTGCGCAAAATGTGCAGTCACCGTTTACCCCACGATTACTGTCATTTAGCACCGAGCTGTGACGCAACTGTGCAAAATGGCACCTAGTTATGGTTGTTGGTCGCCCTGAGTGTTTTTCCTATGCATGTAACAAGAGCCCCACATGATCATCGGTAATGGATAGTTTACATATTTTTTTCGAAATGACTTCCTCGCGTATTGGATTTCCCTTTCACTGAATTAGACCGAATGTGACTTTTGGAGCTCTCAAACTAATAATTGGAATAACAGGAACCAAGACGATCATAAAACGCCAAAGCTTACCATCCACTTATCACCACATTTACACGACTCCAAAGCAGATCACCCATATCGAAGCTGATGATTTCTTTGCCCTATCATGCTTTGCCAATTAGCACCTGGGTGAGACCCCTTTGCTTAGTTTTTTCCCCTTCAAGCTTTGACTCCATAAAACGTGCTAAATGCTACTCAGGGGTGATTGGTGCTTGCATTTGAACTCTTTCTCCAACTTTCGGTTGCTACGCTCGAGTTGTGTTCGGTTGCATCCGTTGAAGTGCTACCGAATTCCCACTTTCCATTGAAGCGCACACTGATTTTGATGCGCTATGGATGTACAGATATGCTTCATTATGCTGGCATTTATGCATGCACTCATTCATGCTGGTGAGAAAAATGCTTGCACCTACGCTCTGTGGTTTGCCAATGACGAAAGCCTTAAGAAATTCTCCTTGGCGCTAGAAGAGTATGCAAGTACAACGGTGTGCTGCTGTAGTAGATGAGCGTTGGACCAAACCAAATTTCGGAATCTTAACTCTGCACCTAAACTAAAGCATGAAAATATATATATGGAGACTTGCAAAACTTATTTTAAATTTCATTAGGGTAGAAGTACCAATAGTGGAGGTACTAAGCACGATTGAACTTCATTTAACCGCCTAAATTCAAGAAGGTCAATTAATGTACTTGTTAATGTTGTAACGGAAAGTAACGACCATTGACTTAAGAGGAAAATAACCATAATCGTTTGACAAGTTTTCAAAACCAGTTTTTTTGTTTTGAGCAATGATTATAAAAATCTATCATTGCACTTGCTATCTGTAATGCAGTGATAGATTTTCATGAGGATATCTTTAAATTTGAACGAGCAAACCGGTTTTTCGTTTTTGATGATTGCTGATGATTGAATGATGGATTCTTGAGCCTTAATGAGAAAAATGATTTCATCGCAGTAATCCACTGCATGTTAGGGAAAAATAATACCTCCACTATTGGTAAACTGTTCCTTTTGTTGTGGTATATTTTTAATTTGTGTTCCTATAGTTGCGGTATCCGTTGTTTTCTTATGGGATCCTCCACTATAGGAACACTTTACCGCAACTATTGGTACAAGCAAGAAAAGTTTTAGCAATTTTAGTGATATTTCATCAGTTATAAAGCAATTTGATCGCTCTTTTCAACTATTCCGTTTCAACAAGCCAATACGTCGATTGGTAGTGTCGGTTCTGTGGGTAATGTAATAAAATCAGTGAAAACGGCACTACCGCAACTATAGGAATACCGTCAACTAAGAGAACTCCCCTAGCCAAAAAACCCGCCACGATGATTTTACACCGAATGGATAATTGTTGGACCAATCTCTATCACTAGTTCTAGACACTTAAAATCAATTCATCTACAAAAAGCCATCGTGATCATTGCCTGCCATGAGAGATTTCCTGTAGAATACTTTCTTTGTTTGTCACCGAGTATTTTTTGCAACAATTTACCTGCAAAGATTCCCAAAGCTCTCAGATCGATTTCCTTAAATGCCCACTGTTGCTGCAACACATTTCGACTGGCAACCGACTCGGTACAGCCAACCCTGCTTCATTAGTGTGACAATATATAATGTGATTGTTTTATCATGATTGTCAACACAGTAACTAAACATAATCACCGCAAACGCTATCATTCTATTTGGGGAATGAGATTACAGAGCTTCCGTTGGATTATATTGAGGAATTCGGATTAAACTATTTAAAATAAATATAGTAGGGGTATTCACTTAACAGCGTAAATCGCTGTGTATTTTGATTCCTAAATGTTTCATGATTTGACGTTAAATGCGAATGAAACATTCCGAATTGTCAAAAGTCTACACTTTTTCAATTCAAGCATACAATGGTCATCGTTGGAACTAGAGTTGAAAAAGAAAGAATCGAAGCTGTTCAAATGATCCGGATCACTCAAAAGAACGAGTGATCCATGGCTGGGGGCGATTTTCAGTTCCAGGGGGGCGATTATTTGTTAAATGGAATTTGGGGGGCGAAAAGAATAAAAAGGGGGCGAAAATGTGATAAACTAAAAACAATGATTCATAACATTTGAAGAAATCACTCAATTTAATAGAGGATTATGCTCCAATACTCTGAAGAACAATTCATTCCACATCTATCTATTTCCCTCTATGTGTACCTCTTAACGTGCTCATATTACGATCATATTTATCAAACAAATATTTATTCACTATTTTAACACTAGAATTACTAATTGATAAATGATTTTTTTCGAAAGACATTTTTTGTATCTTTTTGTAGTCACAGATAGCATTGAAGGTATTTTTAAAATAAACAACTTGTGAAAATTTATATAATTTTTTAGAAATTGGTTCCAAAATATAAAAAGAATAATTTGATGTTTAATGTTTAATTTGGTTGAAGCATTGCAAAATTTGGCAGTCAATGTTACGAGTTTTGGTGCCCTTACTATAGTACATACTATTTTATGAGCAAATTTCAGAAATAATATAACACAACAAAAATCACCAATTACCAAAAACGGATTGAAATCCGTAGAACTTTAGATAAAAATCTGGATTTCTTTTAACTAAAATTTCTTTTCTATGTTACATTGCAGGGAAAAAAGGTTATGAAAATTTTCTGGATTTTCCAAAGGTTTTTCAAAGTTTTGGACTTTGTTAAAATTTTCAAACACTTATTATTCGAAGCTTCTGAAACTTACAGTCAACTCTCCATAACTTGAAGGGATCATCGAGTAGGAGGTACTTGTACTGGCGTAATTAAAAAAAACTGGTATTTCATATGAAAATAACTTTCAACCAATCGTATAATTTAGTTTCGCAATACAAAAATGGGCCAAACCTATTTATTGCAGTGCAAACAGGCCCAGTAGTCTGTAATACACATCTAGGTTAGTATTATATTTTATATTGAATCAATTATTGTAAGTATTGAAATTAAAAAAGCATGTCAGATAGGTTTGTCGATAATTCAGTCGAGGAAATTTTTGGGAGTATAATATACTTCAAAACCATACATGTTCAACATATTACACCAGTAGACTTGATAACTTAATCAATTTTCAGTACACTTATGGTAATATATCGATCAAATTTCAAAAGTGTTTCAGGGGGGCGATTGCAAAAATATATTGGCCTCAAGGGGGTGAAAGTTAAAAAAGTTTGGGAAACACTGGAGCCCATCTCTGGTTGGAACTACAGTCAACTCTCCCTTACGCGATATTGAAGGGATACTATTCAAAACTAGAAATTTTAACGTAAAACATAATACAATTTTACCACATTTACTTATGTGATTCTTTTTTACCGATCAAAAATGGAAAATTTCAATTCAATCATAATATGCAAATTCATGAAATGTATTAACATTTGGAGCTTTTCTTGAAAATATCGAGTTAGAGAGGTAAACTCACTAGGGAAACAGATTTTATCGAGTTAGGGAACATCGAGTTAGAGAGATATCGACTTACAGAGGTATCAAAGCATGCTAAATTGAAGAGCCCGCGCATTCCATCGAGTTAGGGGAAATATCGAGTAAGGGTGAGTTAACTGTATCATCATAAAATATTTCTTGGAGTTTTTATGAAAATGTATTTAAAGTAAATTGATAAAATTAAGTAAGAAATAAAAAAACAATCTTTGGGCGGAATTTCAAACGAAGTGTCCCGCGCAAAGCTAGTGATGCAACTACAATTGATAAGCTTAGACCTATCCAATAGCAAAGTGCAGTTTTTCATGACATTGTTTTACAACAGATTTTCAGGAAATGGAACAATGCTTGCAATCGTACTAGACCTTGACATATAGAAGATTCTATAGTTCTGGGGATGAAAAACCTAAATATGTGATACTTCATATGACGCTATTAATTTCCATGAATAGGTACTAGATTTATTGTTATAGATCCATCGGTAGGGATTTCGAGATCCTCAAGAAAGTCAACGTGGAATGACCAGGCATATCCAATCACATAGCACACAACAATACTTAGTTTTTCGACAGAACACTGTCTAACCTACAGCAGATCCATCATGTTTAACGGTGGTCTAAATTTGGCTTGGATACCGTGAAAAAAAACGGTTATTATTCAACAACAAAATCCTACAGAAGAGAAAGTCCCATAGAAAAAGAGAAAGTAAGCTCTAACAATAATAAATTTCGCGAAAATTTTGAACGATCTTGATGTTTTCATTTGTCATTAAACAGAATTATTATATTTGAAATATTTCTTGACTTGTTTACGCACTTTACGCAACTCCAAGTGAATATCCCTAGTATTTTGGTAAATTTGTAATCTGTTCAATGATTTCAGTTGCGTAATGATTCATAACGCAACATATTTCCGTTGGATGCTTCACTCGGAAAGCCTCGGTGAATAAGAGTGCTTTGCAAAGGCCAGAGCAGAGTGCGTTGTCTTTTGATTTGGTTGCGTGTTCCGATGGAACGCGAGACGGAATCAAAACAAATCGTGTTCGGTTCGTGTTGATCAAGTGCGAAAAGCTTCGTGTTCAGCCGAGGATGAAGTACTGGTGAGATCGTTTCATGATTATGATAATTCATCTTTATCGTTGCTATAAGTAGCTCTTATTTTATTGTCTAACAAGCTATAAATCAGTGTTTCCCAAACTTTTTTGACTTTCGCCCCCTTGAGGCCAACAAATTTCAAAATCGCCCCCTTAAATGAATATATATATAAAATACCATCCTGAGTTGAATTTTTGAAGTTGGTCAATTTATTAGGTTTACTAGTGCAGTAATTTGGCCGTGAATCGCAAATCAGTTCGATGCATTTTTGACAAAATGAAGTTGATTATCATCGTATTTTCCATTGATCTTCAAGCTGCACTCACAATACCTCGATATTTGTTCAGTAATATTAGGAAAATCACTAAATCAAATTGTCCCGTAACGAAACGTATCCGCATATAAATCACATTACAGATTTCCGCAACGTGTTAAAAAGAAATAAGGAACTAAAAATTGAAAGAAAAAACTAATTCAACGATATTTCATTTTAAATTCTATGGAAGAAAGTCATGAACATATAGCGTTTTTATTTGCACCATTTTTTATCGTCGTTTTACCGGGCTTGGTGACTTAAAAACTTCAAATAACTTATGCGAGTCAAAAACATAATGAGTTGATTTTCTCATTTTCATAATTAATGTCATAAATAGGAGTTGGTTGGTGTGTAACATAAAAGAAAGGCAAAATTTGTATCTGCCTAATTTTAAAGTTTTCCGTTTTTGACAATCACTCATTGTATCCCTAGCACCCGATTTTTGTCAGTCAAATTTGACACAAGTTTTAAAAAAGTTGGTATCATCAAAATTGATAAGACTACGTGTAACCACAATTCCAAAATGAATAATGTTCATTTTTTTGGTGAAAAGCCAGATTCCACCAACAAAAGCTTAAGCTGCCTTATCTTAAGTATTCATACAAAAAAGTTACTAAATATTTGTTCTGATGTTGAAATAAGTTCCAAAAAAATCTAACAGCTCCAACAAATGTCTCACTTTAAAAATACTTCCAATGATATATGTGACTAAAAACTATTCAAATTTACGTTATCTTTTGATAAAATCTCAGTGTCTCATTCAAGTTTCAAAAATACAAACAAAGCATTCGAGATTCATAAAGTTTTTTGTATTAGAATTAAAACATGAGTATATTTAAAAGTACAAACAAATAGGGGTAAGATAAGATCCCAGCTGAGCACGTGGATTTTTTACATAATTTCACCCATAGTTTGTCCATCTTTACCACGCGTAATGAGTTAATTAATTTGGTTGTAGGACATTTCCCAGAAAGTCAAACCCCAGAACGACATTCCCCAGAATGACGTTCCCCAGAAACCCATTCCCCAGAATGGGACATTTCCCAGAAATCCATTCCCCAGAATAGGACATTCCCCAGAATGGGTTTTATACGTTTGTAAAGAGTGGAAAAAAAATGGTAGTTTAGTTTTTTTGTCGTTAAGAAATGTACCTACTGAATTGATTCGAATTACCAGAAGCTTCGTATTCCGGACACAGATGTCAATTCACCCAAAATATTATTTTGTCAAATTCATTATTATGGATCTCAAGCGAATAAAAACGGAATTGAGTTGAAAAATCTTTTGAACGGCGATTGTTTGCTTCCTTTTTCTCAGGCAAACCATCTAAGCTGCCGTCCATAAATCACTTGGTCTTCTATGGAAGGGGGGGGTTTGCCATACAAATTTCAAAAAGTTTGTACGGTCAAAAAATCACGAAGGGGGAAAGATGTGGTTTTGTGGCTAAGTGGTTCATCGGCAGACCCAACCATAATCTTAGGAGGAAAATGCTGTTTAAAAATTTCCTTAATTGTGTCTCAATTAATTTCATAATTGTGCTACTGTCGTTTCCCTGAATATCATTTCCCTGAATGCCACCTCTCCGAATGACCCGTTTCCCCGAATAGTGATGCAGTTCAAACAGGTGCAAGAATAGTCTTTAAGGACTGGGTGCTGAACTAGAATGAATGATTAGCAATTAAAAGAAGAAGATAATATAGATTTGAACGTCATCCTCGACTAAATATATCTTGCCAAAAATGCCAATGATGGTGAAACTCGAAAGAACCGCCAATCAAGTGAAGAAGGGTGCATATTAGATGACCGGTTCGTTATCACCTAAACACAAAAAGTTATGATAATAATAAGAGCTAAAAACTTTTCGGAAACTGGGCTATTCGGGGAAACGGGTTGTTCGGGGCACTGGCATTCTGGGAACTGGCGTTCGGGGAAACGACATTTGGGAAACCGACATTCGAGGAAAAGTAGCTCAACCGTTTAACATAAGCTGTTCCTACATATGCCATACTGTGTTTTATGATCAAACTTGATCCAAGCTATTGTTTTTTTGTTTTCATAGTTATTCTTCCTTCTTTTAAAATTGGCTGTTCTTTCTAATTGTACTTTCAAAGGGAGATTGGTGTAGTGTAATATGTCACAAAGTAAATTAATGGAATTTGTTTTTCGGCATTCATGGCATATTCTCCCTTCTTTTGAACACATGCTGTTCTTCCTAGGTTTATTGTTTAAATAATTAAGGATGGTACACATATTATGTCACGCTAAATTTTAACTTTTTCGACGAGAAAATCGTCAAAAAATATAAAAATCGTCCAAATGGTTCGAATTACATTTCCGACCATAGGTAGATAATTTTAAAGAAATTTTGATTTAAAGATTCTCCACTCAATAAATGAAAGACTGAAACAAACCGAAACTCCTACCGTTAAAAAAAAAAAAAAAAAACAATACGATAATGTTTTACCTATGAAAATTATGGTTTTCCTCGAATTTTCCAATTAGATGCATTCACTATTTACTATTTACCATTTTCCTGGATTTGAACACCTCAAAGATCTCTTGTTATTTTTTTTTCTGGGGAATGTCCCATTCTGGGGAATGGTTTTCTGGGGAATGTCCCATTCTGGGGAATGGATTTCTGGGGAATGTCCAATTCTGGGGAATGGCGTTCTGGGGAATGTCGTTCTGGGGAACGTCATTCTGGGAAATGTCGTACAATCATTAATTTAATAACCATGTGGATTGGATTACCGAACAGCTCACTAAAAGCATCAATTTAGAGGTAAGATAGTGAAGTCTCCTATAATTTGCATGATTTTTGAATCTCATTACTAGTACTTTCGCCCCCTTTCTATGCGTTTTCGCCCCCCAAATTCAGTTTTACAAATTTTCGCCCCCCTGGACCCGAAAATCGCCCGCAGGGGGGCGAATTCGCCCACTTTGGGAGTCACTGCTATAAATGGTTCGTCACTACAAGTGTCAAGTTTTTCGCGTTTCATTTAAACTTAATATACCATTGTGTTTTTGTCATTGGTCAAAATAACCTTTGAATAGTTCGACATTATGAATGTCGACGTAAGACATTATTTTTGTTGCAACGTAACTTTTTTTTTTAAATTTTATTTTAATTTTCAAACATACTTTGAATGGTTCGTCATTACATGCGTCGACAATACCCTTATTTCTGTTACACACACTTTAAAAATACACAATCCTTTCTGTCTTCGCCATTACTAAAAATAACCTTTGAATAGTTCGATATTATGAATGTCGACTTTTTATAATTTCTTTCAATATACAAAAATGCAACACTAGTTTTAAGTTTCGTATTTTCCTTCCTAATCCATGGATTGCATCACCGACCAAAGATGACTCCCAGATATTTTTCCTCCCTAAATAACCACATCTGTCCCGTGAGGATTGTGGAGATGCAGTAGTATTCTCGGTCTTTAGAAGCAACGATCATTACACAATAATGTTCCTTACCCTTCCCAACTGACTGTAAGGACTTGGCCGGCGAGCTGCTAAAATTGCACTTCGAGAATATGTGGAAAATCCCATCCCTTATTCATTTGGATCGAAGTGCAATTCTTACCGGTTCGGATCAATCACGGAGGAGCAACCATTGACATGTACAGTCAGTCTATGCTATGCTATGCTATGCTATGCTATCATGCCAAATCAATTGATTCTTAATTTTTTTAAATACATGTTTTCCTAGTGGATTCTTCTTTTTCTGGATGTATAAATATCGAAAGCGTTATCATCAACCACAAGCTGCATATCAAATGTGTAACTATATCTTGTTTTCATTGTATTGTGTAAAAGATATGAATCTATTGTTCGGTGAAGAATAAAATCGTATTTATGAGCAAAATTACTCCATAAATATAAAAACTGAATGTACAATAAGTGCCATCAAAGCTGCTTCTCAGGACAGATTATTTCACATACGCTTAGGTGTGCAAAGAACTTGGCACAAGTGGGCGTAGGAGGGCAATTTTCGCAGTGTTCTTGAGATTGTACCTAGGGTAGATGTACCAATAGTGGAGGTACTAAGTACGATTGAACTTCATTTCAACGCCCAAATTCAAGAAGCGCATTTAATGTACATATTAATGTTGTAACGAGAAGAAACGACCATTGACTTAATGAGAAAAATGATTTCATCGTAGTAATCCACGGCATGACAGTGAAAAATAATACCACCACTATTGATACACTGTTCCTTTAGTTGAGGTAATTCTTTAATTTGTGTTCCTATGGTTGCGGTATCCATTGTTTTCTTATGGAATCCTCCACTATAGGAACACTTTACCGCAACTATTGGTACAAGCAAGTAAAGTTTTAGAAATTTAAGTGCTATTGCTTCAGTTATAAAGCAATTTGAACGCTTTTTTCAACTATCTCGTGGTTCAACAAGCCAATACGTCGATTGGCAGTGTCGGTTCTGTAGATAATGGTATAAAATCAGTGAAAACGGCACTACCGCAACTATAGGAACACCCACAACTAAGGGAACACTTTAATTCCAATTTGAAAGATGTTCTTGTTTTTTTATCAATTTAGTATTTTCTCTCACCAGAACTGGGTGATCAGTTGACAGTTTTTTTTTTCGTACTCATCGGACGTGTTTCCCTTGCTCGCTCTCCGCATTACGTTAAAACGGCTAGTTTCAGAAGAAACACTTTAGTGGTTGACTTCAGCGTTCTTCCTGCTAAACCCGAGATTGGAAGAGTTCAGCAATTCCTCGAAAATGATATTAAGCTGGATCTTTCACATGT
This sequence comes from Aedes aegypti, assembly GCF_002204515.2. Lineage (NCBI taxonomy): Eukaryota > Metazoa > Arthropoda > Insecta > Diptera > Culicidae > Aedes > Aedes aegypti. The sequence goes on from NC_035109.1 coordinate 112,796,522, forward strand.
TAAAAGTATTCAGTTACATAATAGCCGTAACTGTGCGTTCATTGAAATGGTGGACAATGAGACCGCTCTGCGGTATCCAGTGTTGTGAAAAACTCAATTTCTCACAACTCACGCTTGAGATTTTTCATGCGTGAGTTGTCAATCATGCAACTCAGCAGTCAAAAAATCACGGATGAGTTGGCTCACCTTTTTGACTCATTGTCTCGTATTTCCACAGTTAACTCACACACGGCAATAATTTCTTGTTAGTCTGGTAAAATTATAGTAATCCATTCTTACGTAAACAACAACATTCGGGTTTCACGAGTTTTTGCCGGGTTTTGCGACTGAATCATTTTTTACGGTTTGAGTTGATTGAGTTGATTTTGCATCAAAATCTCAAGCGTGAGATTTGCGAAGCAGATCTCTAATGAGTTTGCTCTCACGGGAGAGCGTATTGATTGAGATTTTGAGTGTGAGTCTATCAACACTGGCGGTATCAAAACGCACACAACATTAGGCGTGTTCTCGAATGCAACAACAAAAAGTTCAATATTCCGATGTACGTAGACAGTGAGGCAGTGACTGTGCGGGTACACGATCTGCCTCCAACTGTATCACACACTACTGTTGGCGATTTTATGTCTAAGTTTGGAGAGGTAATATTTATAGCGATGGAAATATTACTTTCCCGGAATCCCTAACGGGATACGTGTGCTACAGATGTGACTAAAGGTGAAGTTTGTCTTTGGGTGCACAAAAATCAACGTAGGGTAACCTAGTATAATATGCCCCCCCTTAAGAAAAATGGATGTATCTCTGTCAAAAGCACCATCTCTAATGGAAAACCCACATCAATAGGTCCATTATCTTACTAGTTGTTTAAAACATGCAAGCTTTTCCGCAAAGTCTACTTAATTAACTGAAAATAACATCTCTTTTACAATCATCTAAATCTCGCTCTTTAAAAAGAGCCTGGGCAATATGGCCCAGCATCAGTATAATATGCCCCACAACAAACGGATAGTATGCCTCATGACAAATGGACAGTATGCCCCACAACATTGGGGTTATATGCCCATGGACTGTCAGCTGCTTATGTAGGGTAACTGGGTGTAATACGCCCCAACGGGGCAATACGCCCCTCATCATTTTCACGGGATTGAGGCTTCTTTCACACATAAATATGATTACATATCTTGAATATTCGCGAAAAAATGATGTTGCGCATATATGTTCTTTGAAAAGTATAAACAATCAATAGAAATTCTAAAAATATCGAAAATCAGGTTTTTGGTTTAAAAATTTGCTTTTGATAAGCGAGCCTCAGGGTTGATGAAGCTCATTCTTTACTATTGTACTTAATACCAAAACTTTTACCGGAAGAAGACTGCTACTGGACCCTTTTAAGATTAGCAGGTGGTGGAATTCTCCTTGGAAACATTTCTATAACGCTGTGGACGGTTTTTTCTACGAGAGGGGCATATTGCCCGGGTTGTTTTGAAACGTAAACATTGGGACCGTTTACAAAAAAAACATCTTATACACTTTTTTAAAGCAACCTGGAAGGAGAAAGTTGCGTGCAGAGCATGGCCAACTAAGTAAGCAACACATTGACATAGAAAACTATAGAACTGATGTATTTGCTACTGCTATAGAGCAGTTTTTTCTTAAGGGGGGGCGTATTACACCTTTTTACCTTACGTCAAAAAACTGCTAACGATCTTGCTCGAGAATATATGGCATCAAGAGCGGGGCATATTGTCCGGCCCGTGGTGGGGCATATTGTCCAGAAATGAGAAGTTGTTAGAAAATGAATATTTCAGTAAATTTTCATTTTTTTAGTTATTCTAACTAATGATATTTCGTTCATTAGTTCCAACGTCGACGTTTCGCCATTGGTTGCTTTAATGATGATGCTATTTGACTCAACAAAAGCTCAAACAAACTGCGTGAAAAGTTAGATCGAAATTCGACTTTTGATACTTTTTGCATTATCTCTGTTTGGATGCGCGTTGCAACTGTTGAATTTGCATAGTGAGACAGTCTCATCAATAGTAAGGATTCCCAGTCATTTTCAATTTTGTGTTGAATCTGTTTCGTTAAATATCGAGCAGGGGCGTATTGCCCGGGTGGGACGTATAACACCGAGTTACCCTAAAACGTGTAAATGGTGCTCCAAAGTGGTCCATCCCAGCCAAAAATGCTTGGAGGTAGCTGAAGCTATCAACAAAAGTGCTTCAATTGCATCTAAACTACCGAATGAAATACAGTTCTACTATGCAGAATTTCCACCGATAAGCAGTGAATCATCCGCAACTCACACCCTTAGCCAAACACTGCAAAGAGACAAACAATCCGTTGCTGTAGCTGATAAAGAAATAGATGACGACATGTAGGGGAACGTGGGGCAAGATGAGCACCCGGGGCAAGATGAGCACCCCTTGTTTGCGACGTTCTTACCGACGTTTATCAAAAAAATATTTGGGGTCCTGATGCATATCATTAAAAAGATCTGACGACCATAAATTTCAACCAAAAAATCAACAACATAACGTAAATATTGTCAAAAATACACATTAGTCCAAAAATTTACCCATTTCATATAAGATTTGATCATTTAAAAGTGATATTTTTGTTGCGTAAACAAATTCATTCATATGTTTTTGGCCGTATAGTTATAGAACAATCTTCTGTAGATAATCTGGAGCAAAACTTTTATCAAATTACAAACATGTTTCAATTGTTTTGATTATATTAAAAAGTTGCACCCTTGGGGCAGGATGAGCACCATGCTCAAAATTAAGTAAAAGTGTGAAATTAAAGTACCACATTTAGCTGTGGGCATGACTTACGGTATCCGCTTTGTACAAAACTATTTTTCTTAAAATATATTAACAAACAACATATTTGATCGTTTTTTAAGTAAAATTTTAGTTATTTATTTATTTTTTGATAAAAGCTTAATAAATTAAGCTAGTTGAAAATAAATACCATCAGAAAAAAGATAATATCTTCGGATATTACAAGCATTGAAAAATGATAGTTTTCTTTAGTAAATTTTATCGTTTTTATGGGGGTGCCCATCTTGCCTCGGAGTATTTTTGACCGATGATAAAAAAGCTATTTTAAATGCGTTATTTGGAAAACTATTTATAACTTTTTGAAACTTTTAATGATTGGAGGTCAAAGTAATAATGTAAAAGATAAGGATGGTTACCAATTTTACCAAAATAAGAACGTTTAAGTAGGATTAAATTGCGCTTATCCTTAGGGTGCTCATCTTGCCCCGCCTGATCCTATGTGTTGTAAAAGCATGGTTTTGCAGAATATAAAAAAAAATGATAAATTTACCTGTATTTCCATTTTTTTTATTCATTGCGCCACCCCCCTTTGACACATTTTGATGGAAAGTGACAAAAAAGATTTTTAGATTTGTTCCGGCCTTAGTCAAACCAATTTACGTTTCCACAACCGCTTGACAAGCTGTTAAATCTTGTTGCACCAACATTAATGTGACCGGGATGGAGAATATTTTCGACTGTTGATGTTTTGGGTGCCCTTCAAAGATTATTGGAAGGCCATATCAGATTAAAGTTCCATCGATCCAATACTGAGAGAATTAACCATAGTTTTCAGTGTAAATTTCAAAAAATGTAATTACCGTTTTGATTCATATTACGGACAGCTTCAAATTCCGGACACTCTCGTTTGTATGGGAAACATTTCACACGAAATGTTTCAATTTTCGCCGTCCAAAAGTTCTCATTTTCGAGGCTCGTTTTATTAGGTTTTTTCCATAAATATCATTGCAAATTTATAATGCCCAACTACCTTAGACGTCTCTTAAGTGGTTGAACGATTTCAATTGATGATTTGACTGTTCCATTAGTGATTATCATGAGCTGTCCGTAATTCGAATCAAAGCGTCCGGAATATGAGGCAAAAGTGAGGGAGCGTCCGGAATAAGAATCATGAAAAGGCCACACGTTTTGATTTATTTAAAATTATTCAAGTTGCGGACGCGTATTCTTTACCCACCATCCGAAAGTTAAGGGCTTCCGACGCTCGATAACGCTAAAAAATCATACAGAATGATTTATTTTGTATGGTCCAAGCTGGGTTATACTTCACTGAGGCCTTAAATGTCCGTAATATGAATCAAAACGGTACATCGTGTGAAAATTTAAAATTTAAAATAAAAACAACATTCTAATAAAAGGTTGTTATCGAACTAAGATCAACCCACTGCCCTACTAATGCGCTATGTTTTTAAAGGGTGAACAAGCATAGGTCAAAAAATTCCTTCATGAGTTTTACAAGGAATTGCTCTAAATTTTGAATTATTCCTAAATTCCATTAAGTAATCTTTCAAAAATATGAAATTTAGCATGAAATTCTATCAGGGATAGAACTAAAATTCCTTTCGAAATCTCTTCAGCGATGTTTCTACAGGAATTTCTACAATCCCTTAAAGATTTTCTAGAGGGATTTTTCATGAATTCCTATCGAAACGATTCTTTAAGTTCTATCAGGGATTCAAAAAAGATTATTCAGGAGTTCCTCCAGGAACTACTGCATAGATTAAACCAGGATTATTTCTAGAAATTCATCAATTAATTCAGATATTCTTTCAGAAATTCAATCATGCCTTTCTCCATTACATTTTCCCGAAATTCTTCCAAGTATTCAGTCCGGTATTTCTTAAGGTATTCCTCCGGACATTTAAACGCGAACCCTCCATTATTTCCATTTCTCCTGAGATTCACAGAGGTTACTTCAGAAGTTCAGGAATACTTCTTTTTTCCAATGATTTATTATGGAATTCCTGCAAGTTTGTCTGTAAGGAAAAACCCTAAAATTTTACATGGGGTTCCTTCAGAGATTCCAAAAGCAATTTAACCAGGAGTTTTTCCTGCGATTTCTCCAAGAATTCCTCTCAAAATTCTTGCAGAATTTTCTTCAGGAATTAAACCAGGAAATTTCGGTCATTTTTTTTTCGGGGATTCCTCCAAGGACTTTTTCAGAAATCCCATCAGAGATTTCACCAGGTATGTCTTTCAGCACTCATCTATATATTTATTTAGAAATTACTTCAGGATTTTTTCCATCAAATTTTCCAGAAATTCCCCAGGAATACCTCCAGATTCTCTATGGATAATAACTCTACCATTTTGTATAAAGTTTTATCAGAGATTCCCTTTGAGATTCCTTCAACAGTCGCGTAGGGATTCTTCCAGGAATGCTTCCAAGATTCATTCCAGGGGTTGATCCAGAGATTCTTCTGGAGTTTCTCTAGACATTCCATTAAGAGTTCTATAACCAATTTTCCAGTAATTCTTTCAAAAATTCCCTGAAAAATTTCTTCAATAATACTGGTAGTGATATTACTTGCTCATGATGAACATTTATTTTAAAGTATTATTTTGTTATGGCTCTAGCAGTCATGCGACTCATAGGTAAAGGGAGTCTATAGAAGCTTTTTGCAAATGATGAAATGAATAGGCGGATAGGCGTCGCAAGGGAGCGACAAGATTGAAATTTTATTAGGTGGTGAAAATTGAGCAAGCCATTAATTTTCCACTACCATTCTCACCATCTAATAAAATGTCAATCTTGGCGCTCCCTTACGATGCCTATCCACCTATTCATTTTATCATTTGCAAAAATCTTCTATAGACTTCTTTTACCTATGACCGCTATAGCCATGACAAAATAATATAAAACAATCATGGTCGATACCTTCTCCTATTTCTTTTGAAGTTGTGCCAAGAATTCAGGTATACTTCTAGGTATCCTTCCAAGAATTTATTAACGATTTTTAACAAAGATATATCCACAGGATTCTTATCAGAGATTTATCCAAGAGTTTCTCTATAAATTCCACTTGAATTGCGCAAGGGATCCCACCTGGAATTTTCTAGAAAGCCCACCTGAAATTGCTCCAAGTATTCTAGCAGGAATATTCCAGGGATTCCACCAGAAAGCCTTGATGAGATTCAACTAGGAATTCCTTCAGGAATCCCACTAGAAATGACCCTAAAGATTCCACCAGAAATTTCTCTAGCGATCACACCAAAAAAATAAATCAAACCAAAATTTTGAAGAAATCATTTGAAAATTCCAGAAGTTTATGTATAAAATTCTGAGGGAATCGCTGAACAAAATAATTGAGGAAAGGAGAATTCTATGAGTAAATTCTGGTAGAATTCTTGACGAACTTTCTAAAGGTGGTATACCTCGAATCTCTGTATGATTTCCACACTAAATTCTTGAATAGGCTCCTCTTGGAGTCCTTGGAAAAAATTCTGGTGGAATCCTTTGAAGAATACCTGTTTGAATTATATGTGGAATGTTTGGAGAAAACCCTGTTCGAATTCTAAAGCTTATGCTTATCCCTGGAGGAATTGCTGATAGGAACACTAAAAAAGTGCATGGTGTATTTCCTGAAAAAAAATCTTAAAAAAATCCTGGTAGATTCCCTGAAGAAATTCTTGTTGAAATCTTTTAAAGGTATCTAGTTGACATTCGTATGCAATTTTTGAAGAAAAAAAAGCCCTGCTAGAATACCTAGTAGAATTTTAAGATGAATTCATGGTAGAATTTATGAAATACCTGATAGAATGACTCTATGCCCGGATCGTGTTTTCATTGATTGCACTCGCCATATACGTCAAAATTGTAGAACAATACTTTCTCAGTTTTTTATTAGCTTGAGCTAAAACGTCAGAATTTGAACGAGCGGTGAAACAAACGGGTTTTCTAATTAAATTCAAAATGCCAGCTTTAGTTTTGACATATTCTAACCAATTCGATATATTCGACAAAAAATTAAAATTTTCATAATCAATGGTGGCTTGGTTTCAGCGAGAATCTACTATAATTATTCATCAAATGAAACCACAGCTTAGCGTTAATTAACAAACTAGAATATCCAACATGTTGATATTCTATTTAAAATCCAATGAAGTTCATTATTGCTACGATAATTATATCATCTTTTTTTTCACTTCCAGGTAAGAACCTATTTCATACCCACCGACGTCCAATTCACGTTTCTCGCCAATAAACGGCACACTCTGAGAAATTCTCACCTCGATCGCGTAAGTGTTATTCATATTCACCAGTATATCGTATCGAATATGACTCATCCGGTTGTTTTTGAACCGCCAAACTACTGCGCAATAAAAACTGATGACAATCGTTTCGGAACAACACCTGGCGAAATCCGATAAGCTAGTTTACACCATACCATGGATCTCTGCCTATAGTCAACCGAGCCCAACATATTGTAGCACAATTTCACGTTTCATTAAAAATCACTTTCGACGCGAATTATAAGGAAGTTCACTCGGAAAACTTTCCGTCTTGGTGGCGGTGGCGGCGGCTAACTATCGACGTTGGGTGGTCCATCTTGTTCCGTCCCCTCGTTGTTGGTAATTCTACCGCGCATTTTGCAGCACCAGTAGCCTAAGTGAACCAAACTTATGATGCGCACCGTAAAAATGTGTCTCACCTACACGGCAAAAAAAATTGTGTGATCTCGTCACTTTAGTTGCGCATCATCCCCGTCACAAATAAGGTGTACAATTACATATTTTGAACGTTTAAAAACAACCGGCGATAACTGAAAATGTAAAAATTTGATCGGGATTCGAACTCTGGTCTAGCGAGTGAGAGTCACGTCCGATACCTCTCGGTCATATAATCACAAGTTTTGTGTTGCAACTCGAAATGGGTTTGTTTCCACTTACATTTTGAGTGTAATAAAGTTGTAAATGGATATTATCGAATTCACTCATGACCGAGTATCAATAGAAGGCGAAACATAACGTCTACCGAAATCATTTTTTTACTGTGTACAGGATGCCCGTTCCGGCTTGGTGCGACTTTGCGACATAAGCAACCGACACGACGACGGGGAAAACATCTGAGATCATCTTCAGCTAATTATCATTTCAGTCGTAAAAAGTGTGAATTGAAGCTAAATCCCTCCAACGAAACGAAAGCCCGTACCTCCAACAGTGCCATAACTAGGCGGGATCGATGCCGATGAGCATTCAATAGGCGCGCGGGGGGTTGAATAAATTTGCCGGGCTGATTTTTTAGCAAGTCGCGAAAATTCAGTGCGATGTTTCGATGAAGAAGTCCACCGGAAAATGAATAAAATATGAGCTTGAGCTGTACGTGGTGGATGAACAATCTGCTGAAACGTGCTGTTTGGTTGGCGTGTTTCGCGTTGATTACGTTTTAATATTGGTATGGACGGTGTTTAAGATCATGTAGATTTAGGGGTGGAACAGATTGATAAAAATTATGTTCTTCTAGCAGAAAATGAAGTCTCGTACCAAGTAACTCAATGCCTTGGTTCCCACGATAAAATAGATACATCCTCTTCTACTTTATATCTGACGTGGCGCTACGTTCCAACTGGAGCCGAACTTATTTCATAGTTAACATCTTAAAGCTTCTTTATGAATTAAATCAATTTTTGTTAAAAGCTTTAGGCGTTGACTAACCCGAGCCCTCCTCAACTGCTAAAGACATTGCAATATAATGCTGTTGTACGCATATTTGTCCCGCAGTCTATAAGGTTTACAAGGCTTCAGACAAAAAATGTCTTCTATAAAGCTGTTTGTGATAGGTCTTTTTTGAAGTTATTTAAAATTAGGATGTTCTACATATTAATGGAAATGAAGAACTCAACTTTTGCATAAGCAAAAAATATTCCGAACAGAGGCGACTACAAAGAAAAAAAAATATTTTCACAATTTTTAAATGTAGAGGACCTGAAGCGGAGAAGAATTGTTCATACTGTGAAGAAAATTTAATGGTTTACTTTAAAAATCGGTTTAAAAAGTCGATTGTTCGGATTATGAGTCATGTTCGGAATTGAGACAAAACGGTACATGCTCCAGCAAAATTGTGGATCATTCAATTTTAAGCAATTTTTTTTTGTTTTGCTCATTTATTGGTAGGTTTAAAGCCTTTTTCCTATGTTGACATGGTTGAGTCTTAGTTGTCATTGGTTTATAGAAAACTGGTTTTTTGGTTCCAGCGTTTTCATTTTCAATATCTCGTCAAAGTAGTCTATGAAGTTATGAAGTATGGAGCTCTGCACAAAAATTAGTCACTCTCTTTCACACCTTCATGAAATTAGTAAACAACAAGGCCAGTAAACGTCAAAAACCCATACAAAATTAAAAGATTGCAGAGCCCCATTCTTTTATTCATGAAAATCCAATCGTCATTCACTTTCATTCTTGTTCGCGGCATATTGTGAATTTCAACTTTTGATCGAATCATATTCATTCGAATCCATGGCCCACTTGATTTTGTTGGCGTATTCCACTTTACGCAAGACAGTTTTCGACCGAAAAAGCATTCGAACGTTAACAAGAATAGGGGTGGTTATTCATGGATGAGTTGGTCCATCTATTTGACTAATTGTCTCATATTTCCGTAGGTTCTTCAGCAAGTAAGTGTGCTTCCTTTGAGGTATTCATAATTTTTATCTATTACCCTAAATCCTCTCAACAAACAAGGTTAGTGTCTTGACAAAAGTTAGGGAAAAATCTGTTTTGACCAACTTTGTCGAAGAAGTCAAGTTCATCACCTTATTACTTTTCAAGGTATATAATGTTTTTGATAAAAAAAAACGTTAAAAGTTTTTTTTTTTTTTGACATAACTTTTGCATTTTTGATGTTACGGTCTTAGAATATTCTAGGAACTTTTATATATATTTTCAATACACCATTTGTCAAAATACGGCATGTCGCTATATTTTGAAACAAACAAGCTATTGCACTTAATGTAGTGTTTTTGAGCATATTTCACATACTTGTAACTTGGCAAGAGGCTAAAAGATGCAGATCAATTTATGTGCATATAAAAGAACAAGTTCTTGACTATAGCAATACGTTAAAATTAAGTCATTATTGTTAGCGTGAATGTATTATAAGCTATAAAAACTCTTTTGAGCACATTCAATGTATTGACATTTGTGAGCATGCAGTGTTTCACGCTCCTCGTGTGCTCATGCATTTATTTTAAATTATACCTTTATCATTTACCAAAACGATTCTTTTCCCATATCCAAACTCCCAGTGTTTTCTTGTGGGAGTGCAGAGGACTTCTCGGCTTCCATAAAGCAAGTAACACGTTAATAATTTTCTCCCGTAGGGCTGGTTTTGTCGTTTGTTTTTCGTCTGTTTTGATGACAATTTGATTCACTGGGACTTACACATTGAGGATGCCTCTGATACCGAATAGCGTTTGTTGACTCCCTGTATAAGTGTAGCAGTTGCCTGGAAGCTGCCGATCACCAATCTCCACCAAATCAACACTAAAACAAAGGACACCGTCTTCAGCAATTTAGCTGCATAGACAGTATAATTACACTAGACTACGGACAAGCATGCTCCAGTGGCACAGCCGAGAAACATTCCTGACGAAAAAAATCATTGGCTGAAGCGGGAATCGAACCCAATGCGTTTCATTGTACACAATATGCTTATCTGCCTGTCGACACTAACCGCACGGCCACGAGGCCTACAACTAGGACTCTTACTGTACCGTGTGTTCAAACCTTTTTTTTTGAGCTTATTCAAAACATTTGTACCGTTTTGATTCATTTTACGGTCAGCTTCAAATTCCGGACAGCTTCAAATTCCGGACACTTTACTTTGTATGGGAAACATTTCACCCGAAATGTTTCAATTTTTGTCGTTCAAAAGTGAAAACTTTCAACATTTTCCATGTCAACATTTTTCCATTTCAACATTTTAGTCAACATTTTCCATGGATATCTATCAAATTTATAATTCTCAACTGCATTAACCCTCTAATACCCAAATTTTTATTTTCGATTTAAGTATTATTTTTCGTTATCTAAAATCGTTCTAAACACGTTTTGGGCATTTATTTATTTTTATTCACACATTTTTAAATTTTGGTTTTTGATTTTTATAATTTTTATTTTTGAACATCCCTAGCTTTTTTCAATTTTTCTTGAAGCCTTTTCTAGTTGTTGATTTTTGGCAATAATAAAAATTTAAATTGTTACGGTATTTTTAAAAATATTAAATTTTTAATTTTTTTTCGGAGCGTTTTTTATTTTCCTTGTAACTAACGGAAAAACAGGTTTGAAATGATTTTAATACCACCAGGCTCTTCGTTTGTGAAAGGTTAATCGTAGAAAAATATAAAAGGTACGATTTTTTATAATACACGTTAAATGAAGCCCAGGCATTTGTAGGTTATATAAGAATGCAATTTTTCAAACAATTTCTAAAAATACAAAAAAGTTTCAAAAGTCATAAAAAACTTTTCTTATATGCGTGTAATGAGTCAAGGTATAAGCCAAAAATAAAATCATTTTGATTTCCGAGCTACGAAAAAATACACAAAATTCAAAAGTGTACCCCGTCTAAAGGCGGGGTTGGGTATTAGAGGGTTAAACATCTCATTAGTGGTTTTCCAATTTCAAATCATGATTTGACTTTTCCATGTTTGATTTTCATGAGTCGTCCGGAATAAGAATCATGAAAAGTACACACATTTCTATTTATTTAAAATAATTCATGTAACACATTTAAAATCTTTACCCGCCATCCGAAAGTTAAGTGTTTTGAGGCCTCGATAACGTGGAAGAACCATACAGATGATTTATTTTACATGATTCTGATGACATACCGTTTTGATTCATATTACGGACACTTAAGGCCTCAGTGGAGTTATAACTTCACTGAGGCCTTAGGGGGAGATCCCCCAGTACCGGACACATAAGCCACTAAATTCATAATTCGAAAAATATTGGTTTTATGAGCTCGTGTTACCCATTTATGATAAATATTATCATTTTTATAGTGTACAAAAATAAATTTGAAAATATAAATATGAATTTTGACATTGCATTTTGATTATGTATTTTAGTACCAAACTGATCGATCTTGAAAGGTGGCACCCAATACCGGACACGATCTGGAAATGCCTCGAAATCTGTAAATTTGAAAATCATTGAATGTGTTTACTATAGGAATAGTATATTATTGCCAGTTCAATGCATTTGCAACATTTACAAGAACAATTTGAGTTTTTCTTAGTTTACAAGATGTCCATCAAAATCCTCTTTTATATATGATGAAAAGTAGCACATTTTACGATGTTGTTCTGAATGTTCATTCTTCTTAGTTCTATCGCATGTTTGATACCATGATCGATGGAATCCATGAAAAATGAATGTATTTTGAGACACTTGTGCAATAATTACAAAGATAACATATAGCAAATCAAGCTGTCCGAAACTGGGGGACAGGAGGTGCTCAACCAAAATTGTAATTTGTCGTTTTTTGTTCAATTATGGTACAAAATACATTTATACTATCAAATTAGGATTATTTTCGAACATGCTTACATGATCCAAAGTATTTTTTCATATTCAAAAAAATTACTAAATAGGCTGAATATTAAAGCGATACGTCAATTTTTTTAAGATTTTCAAACTTTTCTACTTTTTTAAAAAGGCATGCATATTTCAAGGATGTGTTATTCTACGCAAACATTAGTATCCATAATAGCTTCCTTTCTTTCTAATACACCATCTTGATTGGACCATGATTTCTCAATTTTTTGACTTTGTCCGGTATTGGGTGCTGTCCGGTACTGGGGGATCTCCCGCTAAGTGTCCGTGATATGAATCAAAACGGTATGTCCAGCTCCACAGTCGTAGAACGATTAAAACTAGCTTAATTTTAACCCAACGTTTCGACATGGAAGTTGTGTCTTCTTCAGAGGAAATTCCTTTTTTCGTTTTATGTTTAGTAATTGTTCCTACTTTGACTGCCCTATGTTTGAATTTCCGTTGGTGCATGACTATGTGAAACTATGTTTAACTAACGAGCTATTCGTAAAAAAAATACTTATGATCACATATTTTAAGTTTCTTCACTCTGTGCGATGTTTTCTGGATAAATTCCCAGCTCCATGCCAGCATAAAACAAATCTCAAATCCTATCCGCAAGGAAAACTTCAAATTTCTGAGAAATTTGTGCAAATTGGTTACGGATTCGTTCGCAAATTGTTTGCGCATTCGTTTAGAGAGGACTTTTGTTAAGATCCGCTACAGATACCTGTAAGATCACGCATACAACATTAACAACGCAGGCTCTTTACCAATGTAAATATCAAATTTGATTGTAAACGTGGCATCATTCCTATCGTAGACCATCCGGACCACTTGATATTTTTTTTTCATTAATTTGTTCGAGGTGGATAAAAAAAGCGTCGTCAAGTAGCTGTCAGTTTTCGAAATATATTATCTTTTTAAGGCGAGGTCGTAGGTTGTCATTGAAATGTGTACGCGTTGTTGATGATTGTGCCTAGTTAACCCCACGCTGAAAATATAGTTTTTCGAATCAATGTCAATTATGAGAGCTGAGTTTAATTAATTTGAAATTGTTAACTGCAAAGACAACATGACTGCCAAATCGAATGATGGATTTCTTAGTCCTAATATTGTACACCGTGCTGTAGGATATTACCACTACCTTTTGACCCATCCATAAGATTTCGGTTTACTTTATATGATTGTAAGAAATAAACACCAAATTCATGTAGGTCCAAATTTAGAATATCCCCCTAGTAAAAGCCTTGGTAGATACTTGGTAAAATTTTCGTCGGATTTATGACAATATCCCTGAAAGCGTATAAAGTTATGTTCATAATAACTACTATCAAGTTCTTTAAAACCCACGTAGCAGATCTCAGAAATAGTATTTAGTGAATTCTTTTTTTTTTTCCTATAGGCATAAAACCCTCAAACCTATCTTTATTTAGGCCCTTACCATAAAGTATTAGGGGCCGATTCAATAATGTTATATACAATGTTTGTATTAATTTTGTTTAGCTTCTACATCTTGTCATACTTTCACGACAAGTTAGAAGTTCTAAACTCGGGGCTTGGGATGCTTCGTAGGACGGTACTCTTGTCACTCCATCTTCTCAATGGATTTGTGAAGTTGCTCAGATAAGATGGTGATGATCAGCTCAATGGTATTATTGGAGGCATCGTGCAGTTCAAAATGGTGGCTTGAGGTAAATTTGAGGAATGAATTCTTAGTGAATTCTTAGTAACATCTTTTAAAAATTTGTTATTATCATGGATTTAACCGAAATTTTGAGGACATAGCTGAAGAAAACTATTGAATCATCGGAAAATATATGTTTAACATTTCTGAGAATTCTTGAAAGCATTTGAGAAAATTGCTTGCTGGATATTTGTTGGAATCTTTTCAAAATGCTGACCTGTAATTTTTTATTGGATTTTGACAATAACTGACCCATTGATCCTCTACAGTTTTCTCTCGATTTTCTAAACAAGTTCCTTTATAACTCTTTAGTGAGATTATTGGTTGTTTTTGTCCGAGATTTTCGTTGCTTTCCATATCTCGATTCAACATGTGGTCAAAATATCAACTAGGTGCATCGCGATGCATGAATCCATCAGTGATACCCACTTTACTACAGTTAAAAGCAACATGGCAAGCGATGATACTCGCTGTTATCCTTGACGCCATGCATGGCACGCTTCTGAAGGATATTGTCGTGCTCTAGATATGCAAGTGAAGTACAATTAAACCTGCATGACTCGAAATCTATTCATGTAACCAGGGCTGGTAGCAGTCAGACAGCAAAATAATAGTGACTTTAGTGACCAAAATGATCAAAAAAGTGACCAAAAAGTGACTTGAAAACTACAAGAGTTAGTCATAAAAATGGCTACAAAATAAAATACATTCTACGTGTATATTCACCACTCTACTAGCACCATCAATTTCTTCCAACAAAAAGGTTTTCATATTGCGATAAGTTTTTTGTTTTTTTTTCTTGGGCACCATTTTTTTACAAGTTTAAAGAAAACATTTCTATTTTTGGAATAAGTGTCGATTTTATTGATTGGTTGTCTGGATCCAGTGATATTCCCAAATTCCTTGGGGGACCAACGCGTAGCAATAGCCCACGGTAATATCTCAGGCTACAGATTTTTTTTCTCGTGTTCGGTTGTTCATTTTTGACGTAGAAGTACGTCTCTCTTCTCTATACAGGAGTGAAATTGGAATTTCAAAACCAAGAGCGTTACGTTGGCATGAAATATTTTAAACGTTTATAACTTTTCGCTGGCTTAACGAAATTTCTTGATTAGCATCTCAATCGAAAGCCAAGACATCAAAGCTTCATGTCGTTTACTTACTGAATCCCACATACCTGTCCAAATAGTTTAATAACTGTTTTAAAAGAGAACGTTGATTTCAAGCAAATCTATAAATAGGGGTGACTAGAGAAAATTTGACGTCATTTGCTTTTCACTCTCCGATTGGCTCGCATCTCAGCAGGCGACAGATCGGCTTGTTCTGACCGGGCGTGCTTCTCAGGCACAGACATCGATAGTGAAGGGCGCCCCCGTTTGTCTTGCTTCGCTCAAATCAAACTGTCGAGCGAGCGAGAGAAGATGCCGTCCGAAGCTAAAGCCATCACCGCTGCCACCGCCTAGAAGAAGAAGAGAAGCAGTCCACAGGAGACATTGCGGTCGAACTGTGAACACGGTCGGGCGAGTCTTTCTCGCTTTGTGGTTCACCGCTTGTTTGCGTTCACCCAGCCATCGTCATCGCCGCCGCAAATTTCATCGGCCGAGGAGCTGTTGACCCGCGCTTCAAAATTTCGACTCGTGATGAAATCATCATTGGTGGTCAAGAAGCAATCCCGTTAGGAGCAAATACCAGAAGCCCCCTGAGTTTTGCTGGTCCGAGCAGTGTTATTTATCCGTAACAACATCGAAGCTAACAAAGCCATCGGTTCTTTTCAGAGCCATCAAATTTGTGGAAAAGAGTTAAAAGAGAAATATTTCCGACTTTATTTATAACTTCTAGTATTCCTAAATCAATTTCACGGCCTCATACAAAATTTCATTTGTCGTGAATAATTTATGACTCAACCATTTGGGATTATACTCGCGGACGCTGCTGCAGTGCCGTCGGGTGAGTGCTCATCATTTCACAACGATTGCAAAATAGAGTGGCTTTTCCAACAGCGCCTTTTATGTTCCATATTTTATGGGAACACTTTGATTAGGAAAATTATCCCATGTGACAAAATTGCGACATATTTAGAATGCTTTAGAAAAGACATTCTCATTGAACAATTGTAATAATTTTGGCACCCATGGATCAGGAATTTACCGTCATAATAAAGAAAACTATTAATTATCAATAGCTCGTATTGAATATTTAGGGAATGCCAATCATTCCAACAATTCATGTTCGACCAATTTCTCACGTATTAGTATTCTCCGCAATTTTCAAGTAATTCCAAGCAAAACACATTATTGGCACATACCCATTTCCCAGATTGCTCGATCAGAAAGCGAAGAGCACAAAAGAGAGGAGCATCATCTGCTATTCCAATGTTATAAAACATGCTGCCTTCGTTGGATTCAGTTTCATTCCATTTCCGCTTTCGAGCTGGTAAGAGCTCCTCCGAACTTGCTTAGCGAGAAGTACCTCGCTGCTAGGAGCCTGCTGAGCTGTTAATCCAGAATCTGGTTTGTGAAATCGCTCAAGATTTCAAGATTGAGCTACGTTTCCAGATTTCAACTAAATCCCTGTGTACGCTACTCTGTTGCTGTTGTGTACCCATGAAATATTAAGCTTGTTTGTCGAATAAACAGAGAACTTATTCACATCTTCTTATTCTTCTTCTTCTTGGCATTAACGTCCTCACTGGGACAGAGCCTGCGTCTCAGCTTAGTGATCTTATGACACTTCCACAGTTATTAACTGAGAGCTTTTGTTACCAAAGTTTCCATTTTTGCATTCGTATATCGTGTGGCAGGTACGATTATACTCTATGCCCAGGGAAGTCAAGAAAATTTCCATTACGAAAAGATCCTGGACCGACCGGGAATCGAACCCAGACACCTTCAGCATGGCTTTGCTTTGTAACCGCGGACTCTAACCACTCGGCTAAGGAAGGCCCCAACTTATTCGCATGCATTTGCAACTTTTTCGATTTTCCATACAAAATGACCAACTTTGGTAAGTTAGATCTCAGTTATTTATGGAAATGTTTTCGAATGAAACATTCACAGAACATCAGATGTAACTCGAATTTTAACATATATTTTTGAAAATTTTTCCAATCACAAGTTTATAAGTAATAACGGTTTACTAAACTGTAATTTTCGACGAAAAATTCAAAACTTTTTATCTTAAAATCTGATAGCCTTACACAAAAACTGTCTTCAACAAACTTATTCATCTCGTCAAAATCTACAACTTTTCTGAAAAATTTAAAATTTCATTCAAATCTGTCCATAAATAACTGAGATATAGTTTATCAAAGTTGGTCATTTTGCATGAAAAATCAAAAGAGTTTCAGTTTTTATTTCTCAGCGAAGAATCACACCATGAACGAAAATAGCGCGAAAGCAATAACCAATCGCGTGCGAGTAGCGAACGGAGTGACGAAACAACCAAGCGAGAACCCCACCACTCGCCATCGGTGAACGGAACTCGAGCAAATAAAACCACTGGTTGTTCTGCTCCCAGCTCATTCACAAATCGAACGGCATAACGAACGGATCAAGCAGCGGAGCAGCAAAGAAGATTGCGTGAAAGCCACAGCAGTGTGCGAGTAGCGAACGGAACCAGAGAGCGAAAGCAACAACTGAAAATCATTCAGTGGACGGATTAGTAGTCAGCGCCAACCGGCGACCTGTTGGAAAGTAACGCCAGCAAAATATACACCATCTGCCTCTCCTTACCATTCATATTCTTGTACTTGATGAATTCAATGAAATGGTTTGGTTTGGCGATGGAGCAAAGAGTTATTAAGGATGATTTTACTTAACAAAGAGTCGTTGATAAATATTCCAATCAATAAGAGTTGTTTTGAAAAAGTTCACTTTTATCAGAAATTTCTGCTTTACCAAAGAGTTGTTAATGAAATTCCTGCAGCAAAGGGTCGAGTTTCTCCCCACGAATATTTCCAGCCAGGACCAGTCATGGAGGACAATCCATCCCGAGCATCACGGCCCCCGCTTCCAAAATTCTCGAGTACGGCAATTGGAAAATTAATACATAATGCTCATCTTGTACATCCCTTGCCAAGACATCAATTTCATATAGCCTATTTCTCAGATTAATGCAATAGACTAACATGTAGAAAAATTTCAGATCAATAGTTGCTTATTACAATTGGTCAGGAAACAGTTTATTGAACAGTATTTAAAATCTGTCGCAATTTTAATACATTTTCCAATTTAATACTCGAGAATTTAGGAAGTGTTCCCCCATTATATGATAAATCAACGATGCTGTTAGAAATACCATACAATGCTGAGTAGCATGATGTTATTACGTTCCGACGGCGCTGCAGCGGTAAATTCTCAAATTCATGTAATTATGTGGGGTAAATTATGTGAACCAAATTAGAGTAAGGTACCGTGGGGTAAGTGGATACAGAAAAATCAATAGTTAACTTAATTGTTATGTACAGTTAACGTGAATAGTTTAACTCAAACTTTTTTCTGTGGATAACAAATAAGGGACTATTTTACTTCAAATCGTCATTTATTTTGATTTTTCTGATTGTTATGTATTGAGAATGAGAGACTTAAAAGTTTGCGCCAAATGATCCACTTGCCGCACCATGGTGGGGTAAGTGGATCACCATTAAAAAAAATCTGTTCTCGAAACAAATGTAGTATGATTATGTTTATTAAGAATGATATTACCCTCACACTTGTTATTAGTGCTAGTATTGTAACATTTTATTACTTTAAAATTAAAAAGTATCTTTATTTAATCAAAATATAAAAAGTATGTATATATTAGTTCATACTAACTAGAACAAAAAAAACATTGTAACAAGAAAAATTTGTAGAAAATTCATCCATTTATACGCATAAGTTATACAGAAGTATTGTAGGATTATTCCTGACGATATTTTCGAAAAGCACTCTTGGTTTAAAAATATTAGTTACATTCACTTTTTAATTACAAACTGAAATTCTTCTGTTTTATTTATGAATATATGTGTATCATCCGTCTAGAACAATTTATATGGTCTAATCATGTATGAGACTATGCTTTAGATTAATTAGTATATTTTGCTCTTTTACAACTCAGCTTAGATAAACCACGAAAAGTTTCGTGTGAATTTTGAAATTATTATTCTTTTTATATATTTTTTTTATACCAGAAAGGTTAAAAAAACTTTTAGGTGGATTAATTCAAATTTTCTATGGCCAATTTAACAAATTCAAGCTGGGAATGGAACAAAATAAAGGAAAACAACATTTGCTTGTTAAAATTCTCTTAAGCAGTCTGTCAATAAATGATAATTATTCTTGATCCACTTACCCCACCCCACTAAAAAGTAGGGGTAAGTGTACCATGTCCAATATATTTGTATTTATTCATAAAAATGACATATTTTTCGTTGTGATTCATTCAATTAGAACTGAAATGCTCACCATGTGTCGAAAAAAATAATAGAATTTGATTTTAGACAGAGATACAATGGATTTTTGATTGATGGAAAACAATTTTCAAATTAATTACTTTTTGCAGCTAACCAGTTTGCTTGTGTTAGTGTACGTGTAGTACCAGTTTTACAATAGTATCAGTGTGGGCGTAAGAATATAACCTAAAACGAAGCAATGGTGCGAAAACATTTAACATATCCAAGTATTTAGGCTTTATATTGACAAATGATCCACTTACCCCACTGATACACTTCCCCCACTGTACCTTATACCGCGATATTTAGATCATTATAGATAAATCAGTAAATATCATCCAATAAACCCTTTTATGAACGTATGTTGGCCCTGAAAAGGGCCGATTGATCTTGGATGCTGTGACCACGAGTTAACCACGAGGCGAAATCTAGAAGCGCGGATCGGTCAACCTAGAAATCTTGAGCGATTTCACAGACCAGATGCTGGATTGGCAGCTTGAAGAATAACAGCTCAGCAGATTTCTAGCAGCGAGGTACTTCTCGCTGAGCAAGTTCAGAGGAGCTCTTACCAGCTCGAAAGCGGAATTAGAATGAAACTGAATCCGACGAAGGAAGCATGTTTTATAACCTCAGAATAGCAGATGATGCTCCTCCCTTTTGTGCTCTTCGCTGATCAACCAATCTGGGAAATGGGTATGTGCCAATAATGTGTTGGGCTTAGAATTACTTGAAAATTGCGGAGAATGCTAATGCGTGAGAAATTGGTCGAACATGAATTGCTGGAAGGGTTGACATTAACTAAATATTCAATACGAGATAATGATAATCAATAGTTTTCTTAATTATGACGGTAAATTTCTGATCCATGGGTGCCAAAATTATTATAATTGTTCAATGAGAATGTCTTTTCAAAAGCATTCTTAATATGACGCAATTTTGTTACATGTGATAATTTTGCTAATCAAAGTGTTCCCACAAAATATGGAACATCAAAGACGCTGTTGGAAATGCCACTCTATTTTACAATTGTTGTGAAATGTTGAGCACTCTCCCCGACGGCACTGCAGCAGCGCCCGGAATACAGTCACAAATTGTTGAGTCATAAATTATTTATGACAAATGAAATTTTGTATGAAGCCGTGAAATTGATTAAGGAATATTAGAAGTTATGAATAAAGTCGGATATATTTCTCTTTTAACTCTTTTCTACTAATTTGATGGCCTTGAAAAGGGCCGATGGCTTTGTTAGCTTTGATGCTCTTACAGATAAATAACACTGCGGGATGTTATCAGTTGATTGCCATGGTCAAACGGGGAATCCTCAACTCAAATGTATAAATTTGAGCAAGTTATTTGCTTAAACGACGAACCGAAAGTTTCGTGACGTGGATGGCGCACAACAGTAACAGGTAGTGGATCACCGGGCTTATGTCAAAATCTGATGATGGCGGCGATGACGATGGCTGGGTGAACGCAAACAAGCGGTGAAGCACAAAGCGAGAAAGACTTGTCCGACCGTGTTCACAGTTCGACCGCAAATTCTCCTGTGGACTGCTTCCTCTTCTTCTTCTTCTTCTTATTCTTCTTCTTGGCGGCGGCAGCGGTGATGGCTTTGGCTTCGGACGGCATCTTCTCTCGCTCGCTCGACAGTTTGATTTGAGCGAAGCAAGACAAACGGGGAGGTCCCTCGCTATCGATGTCTGTGCCTGAGAAGCACGCCCGGTCAGAGCAAGACGATCTGTTGCCTGCTGAGGTGCGATCGAAGCGGAGAATTGAAAGCAACAAAAGTCTGGATGACTATAACAAAAGTCTGGATCAGCAATTGGTATATGTTGGTTTGTCGCGGGTTACTTCACTGCAAGGACTATTTTTGACAAACTCTACCAATTCTCCCCAGTTCCATCACGCCAAAGGCAGCAATTCCAAGGGTTGACTTGAGGAATGAGCTGCAGCGCTTAGGCAATCATCGATTAGTGACGCTTTGAGACGTGAAATACTGGATCATAGTGGCCCAACCTGCATATTGATGAGTATCAATGTACAGAGCCTAAATGCTGATGCAATGGATATTGCTACAGACCATAGCACTGGACCGATTCAATCGATTATCACGATCGAAGCACCCGAGCCATCAAACATCTAATCTACTGGAGGAGTTTGCCCAGACAACCAGAAGTCGCATAACAGTTTACGAACAAAGTCGTTTATTTACACAAATTTCATCACACCCGCACAACATGGTGGATGATATCGTTTGATCGTTGAGTTTCCTCGCATAAAACGCTATTTTATGAGTTCATACGTACATTTCGTTTCGTCCCGTATACTCGTACAAAGTAAGTCGGATCAATCCGTAGCAGCTGTCAAATCAATTTTGTTATCATAAATTAAGTCGCATAAGAGTACAAACTAGTTCGCAATAAAATTTACACACTCGCATTACATGTTAGTTTTCTTCATATAAAATATGCACGTATATTGCCTCCACTTTTGTACGCATAAGGCCTTTTCGCAACATCTTATATGTGAAACTTTGCGCATTTAAGCATCGCATAACGCAAAAGGTGATTTCGTTATATGTACATTTTGGTTGTCTGGGTGGCGAACTACAGCTGGAGCCAGAAACCTATCACCCAACCAAGCAACACAAGTAAGCAACGACCAAACAAACAAATTCAAACATCTGGCATTATTCCTGGAACACCATACACTTGTTCTCGAAACCACAGAACGACAAATGGTTCTTTTCAGGACTACCAAAATGAGTCCAAAAAGAGTTAACTTCTGAAAACTTCATCCGATCAATAACAACACAAAAATAGTACGCTTACAAATTCATACACATGACAAATCAAATTATTAATCATCGTAGTTCTACGTCAACCCCGCGGTAATGTAATAGACATTACCCACCCCAAATTTTTTTTAATTAAATCCAATTGCAAAATATATGTAATGTTTAGTTTTTCGGTAGTTATTAAACTTCCACTCGTCTGGTTAGCCATAAACCATGGATCATAATTAATTAAATACAAGTATGAAATAATCGTTTTCGATGTAACACATTTTGGACATATGTACTTATGATTTGTGTATAGAGAGAATGTGAATGGGAGTGAATTTGAAGTCGATAAGTATCCATGAGAACACTTTTTGGAAACATAACGCCAGAAAGAAGAAGAACGGAGGAATGAACGGAATAATTGCTGTAATATTTGCTGAAGTATTGAATTAAATTAAAATTTAAAGAATCCGTGAATTATACTTGATGAATCAATCGAGATAAATTTGGAAGAACTGCAAGAGTAATAAATTTCAAGAAACATTGCTGGAGGAACTTAACAACGATTCCCTGGTCGAGTTCAATTTTGCGTTTCTAAAAAATGTGGATTAACTCTTGGAGGAATCACTCTATAAATAACTGGGAAAATAAATAAAAAAATACCACGGAAATACATTTTTTAGAGAAGTCCATGTGGAAATAACTAAAGGTATTTTCGGTAATTTTCTTTAGCAAATATTGAATCGATTTCTGTGAGAATTGGATTTTTTATGAGTTTTAAGATAGTGTCATTTTATGATTCTTGATTTAAAACTGACTTCAAAGTCAAATTATCAATAAAATTTGAACCTTAAAAGTATTTTGATTTTGTTTGGAAATTATGAAAAAGGTTCTGAACCTGTACAACAAAGCATTGAGGAACTGCAAATTAGAATTAATAGTTTTCCATTTCGAAAAATCCTACACAGCAAAAATTTGTGAATATTAAGCAGCACGCAATTTGGACATCGACGGAAAATTATGGCAAGCATTTGAAAATTACAAGCCTTACCAACAGCTGAAGCAAATAAGACCATCTGTCAACCAATCAGGGCCCTTCCAACTATATTTCAGTTAAATCCGCTAGAAATTTACATGAATCTGCCACAAAACAAACCCAGCCACGTTCAACAATCACGCGACCGAGAGAACGCTCCGCATTGGTGACTGCTCTTTCAATCACTTCTCGATGAAACCGCTTACCGTCGAAGCAATTCTGTAATACACTTATTTTACGCAGAACTTGTTCAACTTTTGCCAGTCACTTACTAAGGTAGTGAAACAGCCGAGAGAGCTCAGGCGTGTAGCTATCGTTCCAGAGGTCGCGAGTTCAATTCTCGTTAGGAACTTTTTTTTATACATTCATCTAGTTTGGCAGCTAATTATAGCTCATTTTCAAACCAGCAGCAATGTAATTTTAAGATCGCACATAAATATCCATCATATATGATGGAGTCCTTTTGTTACATTCGACTCGCTATAATTTTACAGGTTTCGTTCGTACTGTGTAGATACCCTAACAAGTTGCGACCTAAATCCGGAACCATCATTTAATTCAAAATGATAAATGCATGAATTTTTCATTATAAGTTGTGAAATCATCATTGTGATATAATCATCAAAATCAACTGAAACTATATAATATTAAAACTTTGATGTCGGTAACCAGTTTTGTAATGATTAGGTTAATGCATTGCGGTATTTTGCATCCGATAGTTGTAATTAGAGGTGACCAATATTAAACAATCCGTAAAAAATATTTTTTTTTTAATTAAGGACCGCGTAAATGTTGTCACGCTATAAGAAGGGGGTGACGTTAATGAACCTATCTTGATTTTCTTATATAAAATAATGTACGCATCTTCCTCGTTTAAACCGAAAATGAATCGCAAATATCAATCAAAATATAAGAGCACATATCTAAAGAAACAGACAGTGGTTTGTCGTACAATGCTGTTTTCGATTTATACCACGGATTTGGTTAGCTGTGAATATATCATGGATCGCATTACCAACCATAGGTTACTCCCAGATCCTTATCCCACTAACCCAATATCCTTTCCATGACAGCTGTGAAGATGTAGAAGATTCTTCGGTCTTAAGTAACAATGGTTGTCTAACTTACAATACTCCCTTTTCCCGATGGCCGTAAGGACGTGGCCGGCGCCGTTATGAACTTTAAAATTTGAGCTCTCGATTTGTGCATTGAGAATGAGCTTATCCCAAGATCCATTCATTCAATCTCTGTGCTAAAAGGATTTTTCACATTTCTGTGGGTGATATACTACATAGGAGTAGAAGCGTGTGCTATGCCGTTTTTGTTCGAAACAAAACTCGGAATTTCGCGAAATTCCGTATAATTCCGTTTGTTTTCAATTTTCCGCGGAAATATTGTTACAATTTGGCGAAACGAAACGAAATCGTAAAATAAATATTCCGCCTGTATGAGTTCCGTGGAATTCCGCGGAATTTCGTTTCGAAGCATGTTTGACGGAATCATTCGGTATTTCACATACCCTTAATGGAGGGATACAACCATGAAATTACCTGTGACTTGAAAATTGCATACTAACAGGGGTACAAAAGCACAGCAAACCTAAAGCAAACCTTACCTGACCTGACCCAGTGCTTTGCGGAATATCTCCGGCCACAGAAACATTCCCGAGTTCCTCCGGTTCTTGAAAATAAATATGTATGTGTACGAACATACCGCCAAAACATTGAAATGCGTATTTTCTAAGCGGTGAGAGTTCATTTTTGTTTCCTTTCACTAAGACAAATACGGCTTAAAATGGCCTTTTAAATAATTATATTTTAATTATTTCAAAATCGATTACTCAATAACGATTCCTCTGATCAAAATGATGTGTCTTAAGAAGTTCTAGGGAATTGAAATTGCGATCAGAAAAAATACACTGAGAGAAATAATCATGGTGAATCCATTTAATATTTTACATAATACATGTTTCCTCAAAACCTTACCTTTCATTTTTTTTGATGTTTCGTCATACAGATCCTAGACTTTCTCGAGAAAAAAGATTAAAAAATCGAAGAGTCAAATTCTTAAAGAGCACAATTGTAGGCAATGCTGTCTTTCATATTTCTGATTCAAAAAGTAACCTAAAATCTACTTGTTGCATCGTGATGCATTGATTCATAATTGATATCAATTTTTCTGTAGTCACGGTGCTACATGACAAGCGAATGACATTCACCTCTATCTGCCTTACTCTTTGACGCCTGTATGCCACGCTTCTTGAGCATATCGTTATGCTCAAAGAAATCGAAATACCAGCCGACTACTATAACAGTGATGTTAATGATGACTAATGAATCACACTATCGTGGATCGACAATCAACCGAAGAACAGTAGTTAGCTCGGTACCGGCATCTAGATCTGCTGTCAGCATGTATAGTGACTTTTGCATGACGCTCTCGGTTCAGCTAGAGGCACCTACCTTTTCAGTGACCCGCCGAGGTCAGCCGGGGCAAAACCACAAACTAACCCCATTACGATTGCAGGGCACCGACAGCTCGAAGTTCTTTCTTCGCCATAATCAGCGAAATGCGGGCATAGGTTTTCCCGCTCTAAAATCGGGCAAACATGTTCAAAGCGAAAATCACACCGCCGCACGCTCTCTTATTCGTGTTTGGTGCGGCGCACAGTAAATCATTGGTGTGATACCTGCAGCAAAAAATAAGGTTACTCTCGGCACATTAAGATCAACATTTTTTATTTCAGTTCCTTTCGACTCGGCTCTGCGAGTTGTTTGCACTTGTAAGCTCCAGAAAACCTCGGACATGACCATAAATCAAACAAATTCTGTTTTTGGGCAGGTGTTGCTGGTGAAGTAGACCAATCGACTGCTGATGCCACTAAACAAAACCAGCTGACCGAAGTTCATATGTGGTGCCTTTGTACGATTATTGGAGTGAACCGCTTAACAGCGACAGAGGGGTGCAAATTGGAGGTCTGATTCGGAATCGGAACAGTCGCATACAGGTTTTTTGGTCATGTGAAATGGGGTAACTTTGATTTTCGGGAGAAAAACTG
Organism: Aedes aegypti; assembly: GCF_002204515.2. Taxonomy (NCBI): domain Eukaryota; kingdom Metazoa; phylum Arthropoda; class Insecta; order Diptera; family Culicidae; genus Aedes; species Aedes aegypti. The sequence goes on from NC_035109.1 coordinate 112,822,896, forward strand.
ATTATTTCTGCACTCTCTTTAAAAGACATTTATTACACAGTACAACACAAAAAATGTAAACAAAAATATGAATTTCATCAGTTTTTAGATTATTATTTTAAATTTAATTCGAATAGAAAGCCTCAAATGCCTCTAACATGAAGTGAATACTTTGTACTTTTTGCATTTTCCTTAATTAGTGGTAGAAATTGTGCTATTTCATTTAGTATGTTGTGCGACCCGCACTTATCGAACATACCCCGTTTTACGGTATCCTTTTTTTGCATCCATTGGTTAAGGTTATACACGGTGAGCGAGTGTTTACTTTCAATAACAATCGGATTATAAAATTAACGCAAATGAAAGCTTGTTTAATCGGTGCCGCACCGTTGTTACTGTGGATCGAATAGAAAAAAAACCTGCAGGCAGGCAACAGGTTATTGCGTAAGCACAAGGCTTCTTCAGGCGATTACTTATTGGAGTGGCTTCCTGGCTGAGCTCGGTTGAGTTGGGACGAACAATTAAGGCACACAAATATGATGATGATTCAAACTGAGTGAGTGCGGTTCGATTGAAGTACGTTTTTTATGGTTATGTTATTGTTTCATTATACACACTTGATGGCAAGTTAGGCAAAACATATGTTTACACCGGTAATTGGGAACGATTTGTATAGCGATGCTTTTTGTATACCAATATAAATTAAGAGGTTATGCTGTGGGTTATGTCTCAGTTCGACGAGGTTCCATTTTTTTTAAATTTTGTTAACACATAAACAGATAACACTGAATCAACAATTTCACTCGGTTCGTGGCCGCATCTCTCGATCCTCGGTTCTGCCCCACGCTCGCCAAATCGATGCGCACTTGATCAGCCCACCTGGCTCGCTGCGCTCCACGCCGTCTTGAACCAGTCAGATCAGAAGCGAACACCATCTTTGCAGGGTTGCTGTCCAGCATTCTTGCAACATGCCTGCCCATTGTGCCCTACCAGCTTTGGTCACCTCTTGGATACTGGTTTCGCTGTAGAGTTAGGCGAGCTCGCCGTTCATCCATCGCCGCTACACACCGTTTTCCTGCAGACCGCCAAAGATTATCCTAAACCCGACGTTCAAAGACTCCAAGTGCTTGCAAGTCCTCCTCGAGCATCGTCCACGTTTCATGCCCGTAGAGGACTACCGGTCTTATGAGCGTTTTGTACATGGTACATTTGGTGCGGGTGTGAATCTTTTTGGACCGCAGCTTCTTGTGGAGGCCATAGTAGGCCTGACTTCAACTGATGATGCGCCTCCGTATTTCACGGCTAACGTTTTGTCAGCCATCAGCAAGGATCCAAGGCACGTCTATCGTAACACTGCTTCCTAGGCGAGCCCTGTCGCTTGGCCCCACCAAATAGCATGTACTTTGTCTTTGTCGCATTCACCACCAGTCCAACTTACGCTGCCCCGCGTTTCAGGCGGCTTTCATCTTTTTAAATGTTCGGCCGACGAAGTCCATATCATCCGCGAAGCAAACAAATTGACTGGATCTCGTGAAAATCGCACTCCGGCTGTAAAGCCCGGCTCTCCGCATAACACCTTCTAACGCAATATTGAACAACGCCTTCTTATACTTAATTATTTTACAACTTGAACACAGGTATAACTTAATTTTTTGGACTTCTTGATGTATCCTGAAGTTTCAATGTTCAAAATCCTAATTTTTCATTAAATTAAAAGATAAGCGCCGTGACTTCGATTCTAGGTGCTCCGAGCTGAGAAAGTTTTTAAACCTTTAAAGGTGTAAATTTACATGCTCATTGACATTGTGAGCAGGCTTGATAATTCTCCTCAACATCATCAGAGTTCAGTGACATACTCTAGAGCAGCGTGCTGCCAGTGCCTCTTTGCGAGGGAGCCAAAAAATGCTAAGCAGCGAGGCAACGAAAAATGAGCGAGGAAAATGCAGCACAAAAAAAAAGCCGAGTTAAATTCCATCAAAAAAGGGTGCTCTCACAACTCCCCGAGGACTGTCTGTTCGGGCGGCAGACTCGAGAGTTCGTTTGAAGTGGGAGTGATGGTGAGCATCGCAACGAGAGAGAGAGAGTGTCTGAAAAAATCCTCGCATTTTTCTGCACTCTCACTCAAATCGCTTGAGGATCTGTGTTGAAAATTTTGAGTTTATTTTTTTCTCCTCAGAAAAACAGCAAAATCGCCTCCTCTTTGCCTCGCAGAGGAGTTTCTATCAAGCCTGATTGTGAGCATCATCGTTCAGACAAAACAGTTTGTTTGTTTGTTGGGATGCTCACCTTTACACTATGCGGGAAGATTTTTCACAAGGAAGGCGAAGCCAAAGATAGATTTTCATTGCTATGTAGGCGGTGAAATTTATCGCGGTTGCCAAGAGTCTTTTGAACTGTTTGTGTTACCGCATTTGGAACGCATTTGGAAAAGATTAGCACATCAAACGCAAACAGCAATAGGTACAGAATATTATTGTAATACGTTCACCATGTATTCAACATTTTAAAATATAAATACATTTTAGAGACAATCGTTACAGTCACAAAATATTGAAACACTTATCAAATGAAGTCGTAGTTATTTTTCAGAAAATTATATGATGAGAACGGAGAACGTGGAACAGAACTTAATAATTCCCAGTTGAATGTTCGTGTTCCATTTTTTTTTTTTGTTCGCTAAAGCTCGATTTTGGTTAAAAAGGCACTAAAGTGTTGCAAAAAGAACGATCTGGCTTTTTGCAAAAATCGGCTTTATAGGGTCAGTGTTCGCTTAGTGGACAGTCCCCAATAGTCGTACTAGTGGCTTTTTACGGCTGTTTTTCTGTAAATCTTTTCAAAATATTTTTTGACATGAAGGTCAGGAGCTATTTATCTAAGAACCGTTGATACACAGCTTGATTTTGTTCAAAAAATGATCTAAAAAATTAGTTTTGCCTCAAATTTGAGCTCCCTTACGCCTATATTAAACCTATTGTTCCTATAGTAGCACTACAGAGAGAAACTATTTTTCATTTTACGAAATATTTAATGAATTAGGATTTTTTTTTATTATCGTACAAATTGGGCCGAAGGGTCTCAGATTTTCATGAAACTTTTTCCACAGGCAGGGCTCATGGATATATGAATAAAAAAAAATTTAGAAAAATTCAGGGTCGCCTATTTTTCCGGAAAACTCAGGTGGAAATTTTTTGTTTTCCCTTGACACTACTAACTTTGAAAAATCATAACTCAAGAACGAAGCATCGTAGAAACAAAGTTTTTATATGAAAATATAAGCAAATTTTCTCAAAAATCAAAAAAAAAATATGAACTGGAAAAAGTTTTCCACAAAATTTTCTACCGTTGGGAAAATTTGTAAAGAAAAGCCGGATAAACTATGCCCGAACTCGTGGAAAATTTTCAAAAAAATATTTTCGAGAAGGTAATTTTATAAGCTTTAATCACTGAAATTTTTGGAATGCACTTTGTTTTCGTTTTTGAGTTATGGCCAATTTTGTGAAAAATGTCCAGATGTGCCATATAAGACTTTTCTTTGAAAAATCATAACTCAAGAACGAAACATTGTAGAAACAAAGTTTTTATGTGAAAATTTAAGCAAATTTTCTCAGAAATCCAAAAAAATATGAACTGGAAAAAGTTTTCCACAAAATTTTCCACCGTTAGGAAAATTCATAAAGAAAAGCTGGAAAATCTATGCCCAAACCCGCGGAAAATTTTTATTAAAATATTTTTGAGAAGGAAACTTTATAAACTTCAATTCTAGTAACTTTTAGGATGTACTTTTTTTTTGTTCCTGAGTTATGGTCAATTTTGTAAAAAATGCAAAGATTTGCCATACATGCCTTTTCGTTTAAAAATCACGACTCAAGACTCATCATGACTTGTCGAACCGGTAATGGAGCACTTCACGCAAATTTTCATCTTTTCCGTAATCCACCGAACTCCATTCGAATAAAGCTTACTGATGAGGCCTTGGCTGATCGATCGTAGATTTGTCCTTACTGATTTGTGGCCTTCCAGTCCGAAGGGGTTACAGCATAAAGAATTGTATTCGTAATATTGAACTTTGTCCATTTCAACAGCTTCGGGAAAACTTTTTTCACTTTCCAAAAATTAATAACGAGGAATATACAGCTGATAGACAACACTTGCACTTTCTCACTGCTCTTTGTTAGTTTTTGGTAAACTTATGATTCTCAAGCCATTTCAACGCTTTAAACTTGAATTGGTAAATACCTATTTGTCATATTGTCTACCCATTTATTTAACTGTCAATTTTATAGTTACCTAACAGGAAAAAATTGCCTACATTCTGATTGAAGAAAACTTTGTTTCTATGTAGTTTCGTTCTTAAGAAATTTTGTTTATGAACTTATAAATTTGTAAATATATAGTTCAAACAGCTCATCCTAGCAATATTTGATCATGTTTTAGGAACGAAAAATGAGCGTACTGAAAAATATTGTAGGATTGGATTTTATTGATCGCTCTTTTCAAATATACTTTGTTTGAAAGCTGGAATAGCTAATCGGGTTTTCATTATTTGTTTTCATAAACTTTTCACTGTCCTGGGAAACTGATTCCATTTCAAAAATTTCATATTTTTGAGATAATTTGAGTCCCGTTCGACAAGTCATGATGAGTCTTGAGTCATGATTTTTAAACGAAAAGGAATGTATGGCAAATCTTTGCATTTTTTTACAAAATTGACCATAGATCAGGAACTAAAGAAAAGTACATCCTAAAAGTTACCAGAATTGAAGTTTATAAAGTTTCTTTCTTAAAAATATTTTATAAAAAAATTTCCGCGAGTTCGGGCATAGATTTTCCAGCTTTTCTTTATGAATTTCCCCAACGGTGGAAAATTTTGTGGAAAACTTTTTCCAGTTCATATTTTTTTTAGATTTCTGAGAAAATTTGCTTAAATTTTCATATAAAAACTTTGTTTTTACTATGTTTCGTTCTTGAGTTATGATTTTTCAAAGAAAAGTCTTATATGGCACATCTGGACATTTTTCACAAAATTGGCCATAACTCAAAAAAGAAAAAAAAGTGCATTCCAAAAATTTCAGTGATTGAAGCTTATAAAATTACCTTCTCGAAAATATTTTTTTGAAAATTTTCCGCGAGTTCGGGCATAGTTTATCCGGCTTTTCTTTACGAATTTTCCCAACGGTGGAAAATTTTGTGGAAAACTTTTCCAGTTCATATTTTTTTTGATTTTTGAGAAAATTTGCTTAAATTTTCATATAAAAACTTTGTTTCTACAATGCTTCGTTCTTGAGTTATGATTTTTCAAAGTAAGTAATGTCAAGGGAAAACAAAAAATTTCCACCTGAGTTTTCCGGAAAAATAGGCGACCCTGAATTTTTCTCAATTTTTTTTTATTTATATATCCATGAGCCCTGCCTGTGGAAAAAGTTTCATGAAAATCTGAGACCCTTTGGCCCAAACCCGTACGGTAATAAAAAAAATCCCCTAGTTCTACTATAGGAAAAGAAATTAGGCACATGTATTCCTATAGTGGCACAAGCGATAATAAATACAAACATATGAGTTTTCATAGTTTTCATATTTTTACCACAAAACCAAGATAAAAAGCTTTCAGATAGTGTAAAAATAATGACGCTAGCGTTATTTTTCGATTTTATACGAATATTTGTTCTTAGCTATGCGGCTATTGGTACATCGACCCTAACTGATTTGCTTTAAAATCTTACAAAGGCATGGACCGAATTCTATCAGCTCCTTTCAGCGATGATTTTTCACTGTTATCACTTTCCAAAACAAATTGTAGCGGTCAGGAGATTTGTGTATATTTTGTAAATATATATGTTATGAAATTTGTAAATATTGTCCAAATGCGTTGATAGAATAAGATAGCAATAATAGGCAATGTACAGTATATTAAGCAAATTCAAATTATAATAAATCCCTTAGCATAGGCAATTACAAGTTGCGAACATTTTGCTGAATCTCTCCTAGGGCGGGCTTATCGATTTTTTCGAAAGGTTGGAAAGGGACAGCTGCACTACCATCGTGCCGAGTTATCCTTCGTGACTATATGGTCACGAATGTGTACGAGGAAGTTTCGGGAAATGACGAATTTCCGGTTTGTCCGAGATTCACTTTCCTTAATCTGAGGAGTCACAGATTCGTTCATTTCGTTCGTGACTACCCAGCAAACAAGAAGTGTGCGCGTTTGTAATCTATTCGTTTTCCGTAGTGAAGTATGCTACTTTTAGTGACGTTAAGTACATGGTAATTAATTAAATATTTATTCGTTCTCTAGTTCGTGAAAAGTGTGCGTAGTTAGTATTTGTGTGCGAATTAGCGTGATAGCCAAATATCCAAGGTAATTGTGCTCGATATGTGCCATGTAGTGTCGTGCTCAGTGTTCGTTTTAGCCGTAAGGCTGGTTTATTCGCAGCAAATACACCCGCAACCCAAGCGCGTGGTCTTCCCCCTTCACGGACGAAAACCTTCCCAGCAAACCCCCAACCGGCTGGAAGTCGGCCGATCCGTCACCAAATCGACCGAGTGAGGTTCAGGGGACCTCTAGGATTCGCAGGTCGGCCAATCCATCCAACCGACTGCGAAGCTCGATTATTGTCGCCGCCATTGCGAGACCCCGGCTCCGGTGAAGAACGCGTCATTCAACAGTACCGCCATTGGAGATCGCCGCTCGTCTAGACGAGGACACTGACCTGGGTCACAGGTCAACGACAGCGTAAGGCAAGCCAACGAACTCGGTGAGTCAAGCCAATTTGAACCTTTTCTTGGAGTGAAGTAGGGCGTCCGGTGAGGGCGCCTCGGAGTGTTTTTTGTCCAGTCTTAGACTGAAGAGTATGCGCTACTAAAGCCTTACTAGTGGGAGAAGTGAGGATCACGATGCGTGCGTGACGAATTGCCGCCGCCAGATCCGATTGTCACCAGGAGTGCAGACTAGCCTGCAGATGCACTGCCTTCGACGGTGACGTAGAACACGTAGAGCACATGAGCACAGAATAGATAGAGATAGGGAGAGAAATCGCACACAAGTTAGAGAGATAGAGAGAACGAACACACTCAAATACTGAAATATATGCTAGCATGAATTAATGGAAAGATACGTTTCAAATATAGTTAGTAGGAATAAAGATGGTTTTTCAATCAAATAAACGTTAATGCAATGTGTTATTGTAGTCCTAGTGTTTGATTAGTTTCATGTGTTGCCCGTCACTATGCGTGTTTAGTTTTCGTTGCCCGTCCTCTTCATGGAGTTTGACTGATGGGTTCTCAGTCCGCTTCCTATTTGTTGATGCGTAGCGCGTCGAACGACGAGTCTGCCCGTGATGAGAAAGAGCGAGCGGCCGCATATGTTGGCTCGTATTGAGAATGAGTGATTCTCTTACCGGAGTCTCTGAGTGCCTTCTTGATTGTGTGGTTGCGTAGCGATAATAGGGTGAACCCCGTTCGGTCGTTTGGTTCGTAAGTCAGCTGAAGCGATCTGTAAAATTCCTTTCGGGAAAATTCAATGGACTCGCCCTTAGGAGAGTCTCAACCGGGCAAATTAAAATTGGGCATGTGGTCTCCCTTGTGGAGTGGCGCTTAAGCTACGTGCTTTAAGACGGATCGCCCGGGCTGGCTACAAATTGGCGCCCAACTAAGGTCTTCGGAATATTTTGAAAATTTAAGAAATTTCTGATGTGGAATTATTTTTTTGAAGGATATTTGCGTTATATTTATGGATAGTTTTAGGTTCACATATTGATAGTTTCGGAGTAATGTTTCTTCCGTAATTTTGGGTTTTGTGTAGATTCTTTGAGTGATATAGTGAATTTGGTAAATCATAAGATTTTGGAAGGTTTTGAGATTTGGGAAATATTGAATTAGTACAGTGAAATATATTGGTTATATATAGAATTAGTTTATTTGTTGTTTTGTTTTCTTCTTATATTTTTCCTTTGATTTAAGATTACATTTTTCTATTAAAATGGCAGTCAAACTTCCATATGCGGACCATTTGATAAATGATGAAGTAGACTATGAGCTCACTATACGAGGGAAATTTGAAGAGACTAAAAATGACGTTGAGGCAAAATATCGGCTGTTGAGATACTTGTTTAAAGAGGACGAAAAGGAAGGCAGAGTGTATGAATCTCCGTTCACGATCGATCAAGAGTATGATTTAATTTGCTCTAGAATTTCGGAGTTGCGTAATAAATTGGCGAATGGTTTGGATGATAGATTGTTATCCCGGTTGAAGCACTATTGGGGTAGGGTTTACCGGATAATGACGAATGATGGGGAGTCGGAACGGATGCGGAGAGAACTGTTGAAAGACATAAGGGCAGAGTTGAGTAGATTTGAAGGACGAAAGGAGTATGAGAAACGGCCAGATCCGTTTGACTTTGAAGGTGCGGATAAATCAATACAGACGGGCACAAAGCAGAAGGAGCAGGTCAATAAGAATGGGAATCAGGAAGAGGCAGAGCCCGTAGTAAGTGAGAGAGAGAAGGCTTTGGAAGCGCAAGTAGAGGAATTGCAACGGAAGTTGGAAATTTTGTTGAATGCATCTACGGGAGCTAAAGGTGGAGACGAGAATAGCGGCATGGAGAGCGGAAAATTGGCGGATGCAAATGATGGTAGCAAAGGATACGCGGGTTTGGTGAGCCATAATGAGAGTCGGGATCAGCGAGAGAAGGTAGACAGGGACTGTAGGGCTTCATTAAGCGGTCAAAGCTCAAAAGAGAATGTGGTCAATAGGAATGTTGAACGGGAAAGCGGAGCGTACAATAGAGATCGAGAAAGCTATGAGAGAGATTGTTACTACCAGCGCGAGAGCAGAAACTATAGGGCAACTGCCAACCCAAACACGCACAGAGGGAGTAGATATCGAGGAAATGAGGGTTACGAGGACTGGGATAGGCGGCGTGATCAGTGGAACTGCGACAGACTCGATGAGGACCGCTACGGTGGAGTGGACGAAAGGCAACGTCAAGGTGGACAGATGCGGCGTCAACGAGGCGTAGATGTGGGCTTCGAACAGCAGCGATTTTCGGAATACGTAGTTCGAGCACCAGGTGGTGTGCCGCGTAGAGCAGAGGAGTACGATGGCAGGGACAGCTACGAGGCACAACGAGACAGTTCTGCGTTCCGTAACGAACAGTTTAGGAATCCGTACGAGGGAAATCGCCTAGACCGAACATGGAGGCATCGACCGAGTTTGCAGGCGGACTTTGCACAGCGTCGGTTCGAAGATAATGGAGCGCGAGTTTGGAGTCAAGGCGAACGGGTTAGACGATCTTCTGGAGTCAACGCGAGAGCGCAATTGGACTTCAGTTCAGATGAGTTTTCGGACGATGAAGATGGATGGACTAGAAGGCAGTTCAGACCGAGGCGCAACTTCAGAAGAATCACCGAGGCGGAGATAAGAGACGCTGACCGTAGAATGGAGAAATGGCACTTGAGTTTCAGCGGTGACGCGCGGAGCAGATCGCTGGAAGATTTCTTGCTGAAGGTGCGTCGTCTTGCCGCGATGGATCGCATCGCTGACGATGTCCTTATGCAGAGGATACATACGATTCTACGAGGGGAAGCCTACGACTGGTATCTCTGTTATGCGGATGAGTTTCATGATTGGAAGCAGTTCGAAGAGAGAATCCGGTACATGTACGGCAACCCCAATAAGGACCAAGGGAATCGCCAGAAAATTTACGAAAGGAAACAGAACAGGAATGAAACGTTTCTTAGTTTTAAGATGGAAATAGAGCGGCTGAATAAACTATTGAGTACTCCGTTGGATCCTCAGCGAATCTTCGAGGTAATTTGGGACAACATGCGCCCTCATTACCGTTCAAAACTGGCGTGCAAAACGGTAGATAGTTTGCGTAAGCTGGAGTACTATGCGTACAGAATCGATGCTAACGATCCGATCTTCAGGAATACTCGAGAAGGACCGAGTAAAGTGATTCACAACATCGAAGTGGAGCAAAAGGATGAGGAATCGTATAGCTCAGAGTCAGAGTCAGAGAACGTGAACGCGATAGGAAGTAAATTCGACAAGGAGAAGAGATTCAGAGACCAAAGGTCAGGAGGGACTAACGGAAGAGGTACAGGGAATACGCGAGAGACTTCAAGTTCCACACAGACTCCGTTGTGTTGGAACTGCAGGAAGTGCGGTCACTTGTGGAGAAACTGTCCGGAAGAAAAGAAGTTGTTTTGCTACCTGTGTGGTGCGCAAGGCAAAACGGTAACTACTTGCGAAAAACATTCGGGGGACGGAAGAACAAATCAGGTAGAGAACTCGGGAAACTAGATTTGGAATGCCAGGTGGGGAACGATAGCATTCCAATCTCTACAGTTCCCAACAATACAGATGTTCCTTTCGTAGATCCGTATCAAAACGTATACGAAGTGAAAATTCACACGGACATGTGTCCACACGTAATTGTTAAGATTTTCGACAAAGAATTTGACGCTTTGTTGGATTCAGGGGCAAGCGTGAGCGTAACCAGCTTGAAACATTTGGCAGAAGAAAATGGTCTACAGGTTCACCAAAGTCCGGTCAAAATTGTGACCGCGGACAAAACGGTGCACAAAAGCTTAGGGTACGTTAACTTGCCAATGGAATTTCGGGGAATAACGAAAGTGATCCCAACCTTAATCGTTCCACAAGTAGCGAGAACCTTGATTCTGGGGTACAACTTTTGGAAAACCTTCGGAATTCAACCGATGATCCAGGGTACAGATGGTTTCGAACAAGTGGCCACGGTGGATATCATGCAGCGAGCAGATTTGAGTCGAACAGTTGAGTTGGCTGTATTACCGATTGAATCACTGCCGGCGTTCAAGGGAGCTGATCCAGACGAGTCGTTGGATATTCCAGCTTTAGAACTGCCAGAACCTTCGAAGGCTACGCCAGAAACCGTTGAGACTGAGCATCTGTTGACTCCGGAGCAGCGAAAGGAATTGTCAGAGGCCATAAAGGCATTTCCGTGTACGACGGAGCATCGTCTAGGAAGGACATCGGTGATTCAACATGAAATCGTGCTCAACGAGGAAGTAAAACCGAGGCGCCAACCACTGTATCGGTGCTCCCCAGCGATGCAAGCCGAAATGGATGCCGAGTTGGAGCGATACAAGCAGATGGATGCCATTGAGGAATGTGCCAGTGAATGGGCGAGCGCACTAGTTCCAGTTCGTAAGGCGAATGGGAAGCTACGTGTGTGCCTCGATTCTCGAAGGATCAACGCTCTTACGAAAAAGGATTCGTACCCAATGAGGAATATGGGAGAAATATTTCATCGATTGGGGAAAGCGAAATACTACTCGGTGGTAGATCTGAAAGATGCATACTTTCAGATCCCCCTGAAAGAAGAGTGTAGGGATTTCACGGCATTTCGAACACCGAAGGGTTTGTATCGTTTCAAGGTCTGTCCTTTCGGTTTGACGAATGCCCCCTTTACAATGTGTCGTCTTATGGACAAAGTTATAGGGTTCGATCTTGAACCCTATGTATTTGTATACCTGGACGACATTGTGATTGCGACAAATACGTTCAGCGAACATGTTCGATTGTTGCGTATTGTAGGGGAAAGACTCGCGAAGGCCAATCTGACGATTTCGCTGGACAAAAGCAGATTTTGCCGGAAGAAAGTGTCCTATCTAGGTTACTTGTTGACCGAGGAGGGAGTGTCCATAGACAACTCTCGGATTGCACCGATCTTGGACTACGCTCGACCGAAGAACGTGAAGGATGTAAGGCGGTTGTTAGGTCTAGCGGGCTTCTATCAACGCTTCATTGGAAACTATAGCAGGATAGTAGCACCGATTTCCGACCTTCTCAAGAAGTCGAGACAGAAGTTCGTATGGACGGACTCAGCGGAAGTAGCATTCGGAGAATTGAAGGCAGCGTTGATTGCTGCACCTATTCTAGGCAATCCAGATTTCTCTATGCCGTTCACCATAGAATCTGATGCCTCCGATCTCGCTGTAGGAGCAGCATTGATCCAGCAGCAAGATGGGCAGTCCCGGGTTATTGCTTACTTCAGCAAAAAGCTGAGCAGTACCCAGAGGAAGTACTCCAGCGTGGAAAAAGAGTGCCTCGGAGTGTTGTTGGCAATTCAACATTTTCGCCATTTCGTTGAGGGCACTCGGTTTCGAGTGGTTACCGATGCGCGCAGCCTCTTATGGTTGTTCACCATTGGCGTGGAATCGGGCAACGCGAAGTTGTTGAGGTGGGCATTGAAAATACAATCCTACGACATCGAGCTAGAATACAGGAAAGGCAAAAATAATGTCCTAGCCGATTGTCTATCGAGATCGGTAGAAACTATCTCCGCAGTAAGCGCCGATACGCAGTATCAGGAACTGGCTGCAAAAATCGACCAGAGTCCAGCCGAGTACCGTAATTTCCGGGTAGTGGATGGGGAAATTTTACGATACTGCAAGGTGGAAAAGAAAGCGGAGGATGCTCGTTTTCTTTGGAAACGGTATCCCCCAAAAGGAGAGCGTGAGGGAATCGTGAGTAAAATACACGATGTAGCACATCTTGGGCCGGAAAAGACACTAGCTGCTGTTAAAGAACGGTTCTGGTGGCCAAAAATGAGCATGGAGGTTAAGCGGCAGTGCCAGGCCTGTATGAGGTGCCAAACGAGTAAGGCTACCAACCAGAACACTACACCACCGATGACAGATCAAAAAAAGCTGATAGAGCATCCATGGCAATTCTTAGCCATGGACTATGTCGGACCTTTACCAGCCTCGGGAAAGGGTAGGAGTACCTGTTTGCTGGTAGTGACTGATCTCTTTAGCAAATTCGTCATGGTACAGCCATTCAGGGAAGCAACAGCAGAGACTCTAGCTCACTTTGTCGAGAATTCGATCTTTCTGTTGTTCGGTGTACCAGAAGTGGTGTTGACCGACAACGGGACACAGTTTGCTTCGAAGACGTTTGGAGATCTGCTGGAGAAATACCACGTGACGCACTGGAAGACGCCGAACTACCACCCTCAGGTGAATGACTCGGAAAGAGTAAATCGAGTGGTGACGACCGCTATCCGTGCTACCATCAGGAGCAATCACAAGGAGTGGGCGAACAATCTACAGCGCATCGCGAATGCCATCCGGAATTCGGTGCACAATACGACCAAGTATACGCCATATTTCCTTGTATTTGGAAGAAATCAAGTATCCGATGGCAGGGAATATAGGCGGATGCGGGATACGAGGTCAGCAGATGAGGTGGGTCTCACACCCGAAGAGAAAGAGGAGTTGCAGGAAGAGGTGCGTAGGAATTTGAAGGACGCCTACCAAAAACATTCGTCCTACTACAATCTGAGGTCGAATGCGAACTGCCCAACTTATTCCGTCGGTGAGTCTGTCCTCAAGAAGAACACCATACTATCGGACAAGGGGAAAGGTGTTTCAGCTAAGCTGGCACCGAAATACATTGAGGCAGTCGTTAAGAGAGTAGTGGGCAGTCATTGTTACGATTTGGAGGGTTTGGATGGAAAAAGACTTGGCATTTTCCATTGCAAGTTCTTGAAAAAACTTGCCAAGCCAGGCTCTCCATAATTTGACCTGAATGACCTTCAACTATGTACCTGTCTTAGACAGCGACGATGAACCAGTGCTAGGCCTGGTCTCACAAAAATACTTGAAGTAAACCTTTTTCCAGCTATGACACTCTTGGGGTTAAACCCAAGAGCTACGATTACTCCGTTGAAGCTGTGCTCCGGGTAAATAAAACACATTTTCGCCTTTGCAAAGCTTGGCACTGATCTTCGGATCAGTTGCCGCCCCTACAAAACCTTTTTTCTTACTAGGGGCATCCTTGGACGGTTAATCGGTCCAAGAAGAAGCTTTGCAATGTGCTGGAAAAAGGAATTTTGGTGATTCTTTCAAATAGAGCCAGAAGTCAGAGAGAGCTCAGGGAATCTTCCCGAGCGATGATCTCAAAGCCAAAAGCTCAGAGCCGAAGGGTTATGACGAGCAGTACTGTCCAAGGAAGTGAAATTCGTGAGTCTGATATTGGGGAGTATCAGATGCTGAGCGAAGAGAAAGACTCAGAAGTTTTCTGGAAGGAAAAACGATGTTGAGCAACCCGAGTTAATCGAGCGATAGCTACAACAACTTCAAAAAATGGCTCTAGTTTGGAAGTACCAAAAAAGTACTGCCCGAAAGTGGGAGGGGCGAGGTTACACCTCATGAATTCAAAAATCTTCGCTTAATGATGACGATCAAGGAGAATTTCCACAATGTGTAATAATGTTAGTTAAGTAGTTCACAAAGGTAATTCTTACATCTAGGTTAGTACTTAAATTATAAATCTTTAATTTCATAATATAATATATGTACATAAATTGAAATTTTGGCCTCTGCTTGAACTAGACCACCCCTCTCTGTATGGTCTTCATGCGTGTTTTGTCATCTTTTCTTCTTCCGTCCAGTAGTACCTAAAAATAGAAAAATCATATTAAAATACGATAAAAATGTTGTGAGGTGATTGGAATTACACTTCCCTGTCATGCGATCCTTTAAAAGCTGCCTCATCCGGCCGGTGGGGTGGTCTTCAAAAATAGGTCGTCCGATATCCCAAGTAACTCCATCCAGCGAGAGAATATCCTTCGTCGGTGTTTTGGAGCCTCCGTCAGCCAGTCTTTTTTCCCATCGTTAGCCAATCTGAACCACAAATTAAAAGAAAATTTCATTACTTACAGTTCAATAGTCATACTTTGTTAGTTTTTCGATATTTGAAGCCATTCTCCGTCCGTATTAGGTGTTAAATTTACCTAAAAACTTTCACAATTTTCAGTTTCACTGCACTTTTCAATGTTTACTTTTAGTTTGACGTTTATCAATGTGGGTGGGTGTATCAGTGTATGGGTGTCGTGAGTGTCCGGAGAAAATACTCTCTGAGTGACGTAGTAGTGAGTTGGTTTGTGTATTGCTCATTTGATAATGCTTCAAGAGAGCCGGAGAGGAGTTCTGGCGTTTGAAATGTTGTTGAAATGTTGTTTGAGTGAAATTTAGGGTGCGCACTCACGTTTTAGCGTAGGCCACAGAAAACTGTGGCGGGTTAACATGTGTTGTGGCGCGAATTTTTGTTGTGTGGTTTATGTTTACGTTTTGTCCTACACAGAGACGTGTAAGCCGGGTAGCAGGCTCGGCGGCTCTCTGTGAGACAGAATCGTTGCGGTGATTTCAGAGGAGAACGTTTTACCAACGATGAGGATTGGTGTAGTTGCGAATCTGAATGATCCAGTTCTGTATGTGTATGTATTTGCGGTCATATCGGAGGAATGAAATAGACCAACGTTTAGGTTTGGTGTTTGATTTCTCGATGTGCTCCTGTTATGTGTTGGGTTAAGTTCATTGATAGACAGTTGCTTGTTAATCAATGACGTGTTGTTGGGATGATGCTTCTGCTGAGAATGAAAGTTGCCAGCAGTAATGCAGTTTTGAGATTTCTTTGTGGTTTGAGATTTTGTTGGTTAAGGTATTTCCCCTACATTGATAATGTCAAACAGCTCAATCTTCCTTTGGGGTGAACCTAAGTTTTGTAAATATGTTTGTAAATATAGATAGAGTGTAATATATAGATGGATTGTTGGTTTTTTTTAATTGGTTATTTTTTTGAATTATATATATGGAAAATAGGTTAGGAACCCGGTTGAAATTTCAAATATTTAATAGCTAATGGGAGTTAAATGAATTCTGTACATAAAAAGTAAAATTTACCACTACGAAAATTTGGTTTAAATCCTTAAACCAAATTTTCGTAAAACAGCCCTGGTGCAATGTAGCGGTCAGGAGATTTGTGTATATTTTGTAAATATATATGTTATGAAATTTGTAAATATTGTCCAAATGCGTTGATAGAATAAGATAGCAATAATAGGCAATGTACAGTATATTAAGCAAATTCAAATTATAATAAATCCCTTAGCATAGGCAATTACAAGTTGCGAACATTTTGCTGAATCTCTCCTAGGGCGGGCTTATCGATTTTTTCGAAAGGTTGGAAAGGGACAGCTGCACTACCATCGTGCCGAGTTATCCTTCGTGACTATATGGTCACGAATGTGTACGAGGAAGTTTCGGGAAATGACGAATTTCCGGTTTGTCCGAGATTCACTTTCCTTAATCTGAGGAGTCACAGATTCGTTCATTTCGTTCGTGACTACCCAGCAAACAAGAAGTGTGCGCGTTTGTAATCTATTCGTTTTCCGTAGTGAAGTATGCTACTTTTAGTGACGTTAAGTACATGGTAATTAATTAAATATTTATTCGTTCTCTAGTTCGTGAAAAGTGTGCGTAGTTAGTATTTGTGTGCGAATTAGCGTGATAGCCAAATATCCAAGGTAATTGTGCTCGATATGTGCCATGTAGTGTCGTGCTCAGTGTTCGTTTTAGCCGTAAGGCTGGTTTATTCGCAGCAAATACACCCGCAACCCAAGCGCGTGGTCTTCCCCCTTCACGGACGAAAACCTTCCCAGCAAACCCCCAACCGGCTGGAAGTCGGCCGATCCGTCACCAAATCGACCGAGTGAGGTTCAGGGGACCTCTAGGATTCGCAGGTCGGCCAATCCATCCAACCGACTGCGAAGCTCGATTATTGTCGCCGCCATTGCGAGACCCCGGCTCCGGTGAAGAACGCGTCATTCAACAGTACCGCCATTGGAGATCGCCGCTCGTCTAGACGAGGACACTGACCTGGGTCACAGGTCAACGACAGCGTAAGGCAAGCCAACGAACTCGGTGAGTCAAGCCAATTTGAACCTTTTCTTGGAGTGAAGTAGGGCGTCCGGTGAGGGCGCCTCGGAGTGTTTTTTGTCCAGTCTTAGACTGAAGAGTATGCGCTACTAAAGCCTTACTAGTGGGAGAAGTGAGGATCACGATGCGTGCGTGACGAATTGCCGCCGCCAGATCCGATTGTCACCAGGAGTGCAGACTAGCCTGCAGATGCACTGCCTTCGACGGTGACGTAGAACACGTAGAGCACATGAGCACAGAATAGATAGAGATAGGGAGAGAAATCGCACACAAGTTAGAGAGATAGAGAGAACGAACACACTCAAATACTGAAATATATGCTAGCATGAATTAATGGAAAGATACGTTTCAAATATAGTTAGTAGGAATAAAGATGGTTTTTCAATCAAATAAACGTTAATGCAATGTGTTATTGTAGTCCTAGTGTTTGATTAGTTTCATGTGTTGCCCGTCACTATGCGTGTTTAGTTTTCGTTGCCCGTCCTCTTCATGGAGTTTGACTGATGGGTTCTCAGTCCGCTTCCTATTTGTTGATGCGTAGCGCGTCGAACGACGAGTCTGCCCGTGATGAGAAAGAGCGAGCGGCCGCATATGTTGGCTCGTATTGAGAATGAGTGATTCTCTTACCGGAGTCTCTGAGTGCCTTCTTGATTGTGTGGTTGCGTAGCGATAATAGGGTGAACCCCGTTCGGTCGTTTGGTTCGTAAGTCAGCTGAAGCGATCTGTAAAATTCCTTTCGGGAAAATTCAATGGACTCGCCCTTAGGAGAGTCTCAACCGGGCAAATTAAAATTGGGCATGTGGTCTCCCTTGTGGAGTGGCGCTTAAGCTACGTGCTTTAAGACGGATCGCCCGGGCTGGCTACAAAATTAGGTTGTAATTTCTTACATCTATCTTCAAAATAAAGGCGATAGTTGGACAAAGGGGGAAAAAAAAATTTCTTCTAAGATATTCTTGTTTTCAGAGATAGGGGAAGGGGTGGTAAAATGAACACCTTAAGGAAATCATCTTGTTTCGGATAGAAAACGAAAAATTTGTATGGTTCTATCGCACATCATCAAAAATAAGGATGTAATCTATAGTAGCGACATGAATTCAGACTAAAATAGCTAAATTTTCACATATTTTCATCGCTATCAAAAAGCGAATATGTTCATTTTACCTGCACTATGTGGGTAAAATGAACAGCGGTTGGTGGTAAAACAAACACCATGCAAAAAACGTGAGCAAAACAAATATTTCTGAAATTTTTTATTGCCCTACCGAAAATATATCCATTAATGATTGTAACCCAGTCAAAAAGAATTTTAACACCACTTCCCCTACTTTATGGCTCCAAGACAATGAGAAAATCTTATAAAAATATACATAAGTACCGTTTTGATTCGAATCCCGGACACTCTACTTTGTATGGGATAGACTTCACTCAAAATGTTTCAAAATTTGTCGGTAAAAAGTTTCGAATTTGGAAGATGATTTTAAAGAACATTTTGCTATAATCCATGGAAATTTACAATGCTCAACTAGTTTTGACGTCTATCTGGCGGCTTAGTGCGTTTTTTTAATAATTCAACTATGATTGTGTTTTTCAAGAGCTGTCTGGAATTCGAAACCAAGTGTCCGGAATATGAAGCAAAACTGTAGTGGTGTCCGGAATAAAATTACGAAGAAGCCGAACATTTCTAATTATTAAAGTGAATTTAAGGTGTGGAGTCCGAATCTTCGAAATGTAAGTGTTTGCAAGGCCTGAAGTGTCCGTATTTAATATGAAACCAAACGGTATAATCTTCACATCCTTATTTTCTATAATGGTGTTCCGCAACATTTCCAGAATGGGAGCCTCGATCTTAACAAGTTTGAGAACCGCTGATAGAATGGTTAACAGCTATCGTTTTCAGTTACACCTTCTTATTTGCTGCAATAATTTTAACAACAATGTATTAGAAATGTACAACCTGAAAGGCGAAGGATGCATATGTTTTGGTGCTACAGTCAGTAACAAAAAAGTAGTAACCAAACGCCGTTTTCCATTCAAAATGCACAAGATTGTAGCTCTGCATCTCAGCTTTATCCGATTAGGCTGAAATATGAATGACATACTACAAATAACTTGATGTCGTTTTCCAAAAAGTTTCAAAGGGTTGTTTAAAGACAAAAGTAGGGGGAGATCCCCCAGTACCGGACACTTAAGCCACTAAATTCATAATTCGAAAAATATTGATTTTATGGGCTCGTGTTACCCATTTATGATAAATATTATCATTTTTATAGTGTACAAAAATAAATTTGAAAATATAATTATGAATTTTGACATTGTGTTTTGATGATGTATTTTAGTACCAAATTGATCGATCTCGAAAGGTGGCACCCAATACCGGACACGATCTGGAAATGCCTCGAATCCTGTAAATTTGAACATCATTGAATGTGTACACTATAGAAATAGTTTATAATTACCAATTCAATGCAATTGCAGCATTTACAAAAATAATTTGAGTTTTTCTTAGTTTGAAAGATGCCTATCAAAAACCTCTTTCATATATGATGAAAAATAGCACATTTCACGATATTGTTATGAATGTTCTTTCTTCTTAATTTTATTGCATGTTTGATACCATGGTCGACGGAACCCATGAAAAATGAAAGTATTTTGAGACACTGATGCAATAATTACAAAGATATCATATAACAAATCAAGCTGTCCGAAACTGAGGGACAGGAGGTGCTTAACCAAAATTGTAATTTGTCCATATTTACTTCAATTATGGTACAAAATACATTCATACTATCAAATTAGGATTATGTTTGATCATGCTTGCGGGATCCAAAGTATTTTTTCATATTCAAAATAATTACTAAATAGGCTCAAAATTAAGAAAATACGTCAATTTTTTAAAGATTTTCAAACTTTTCTATTTTTTAAAAAAGGGATGCATATTTCAAGGATGTGTTATTATACGCAAACATTAGTCTACATAATAGCTTTCTTTTCTACTAATACACCATCTTGATTGGACCATGAAATCTCAATGTTTCAACTTTGTCCAGTATTGGGTGCTGTCCGGCACTGGGGGATCTCCCCCTAAATAACCAACAGATTTTTTTAGTTTAATTCAAAAACGATAAGTTGATAATGCACTTTAACCAAAAATGAATGTCAATACTACAAGTGGTCTCTAAATGTTTTTAATTACATTATAATTAAAAATAGTTAAAATTTATCAAAATGAAATGTTTATTTGCAGGCTCCAAGCGCTCCAAGGCATTACGGAGCCAATTTTATAGTATGATCACGTACTTAATCAGTTTAAAATCATAAAATAATTGAAAGTTTCAATACTACAGGTACACGAGTGAACATTATAGTTCAAACAGGTGGATGCGAACTGAAAATCAACAAGCAGCTAGGCTGCTATCAAACAAAAATTTTCGTAAAAACTATCGGAATATGTCTGGAAGTGTTATTCAAAAATATTATTAAATTTATTATAAGTTAATGCACAAGTCTCTTAAAACTCCTCTAAAATATAGAAACATATTTCTACTTATTGGGTTCATTGCAGGGGTGTTAACGTTAATTTACGATCAACGGCATTACGTTAAATTGTTGACGTTAATTGGTAACGATTAACGAATCTTTCGTTAATCGATTCATGCGGTTAGGCAACGTTAGTTAGTCAACGTCAACGGCAGCGTTCTTTGATACGTTAATACACTCGTACGTGATATTCGTTCAGCAGAACCAAAGTTGATTTCTTCAAAAACCAAGACAAAATCTGACTGGGCGCGAGAAATAATAGTTCATGTAACAAGCAAAGAGTAAGTTTTATTATAGAAAGATATTTGGTCACATCAGCGATTGTTTTTCTAAGCTCGCATCCGACGACTTGTCTCGATCATCATGAAAAATACCTCTGAATGTTGATTCAATCCGTCCCAGTCTAATTTAAAACAGGGGATCAACGATGGGGCTACAATTAGGTCTTGATCGGTCATCATGCATCCAAACCTTCGCTCGGATTTGATTGAACGAATCAATTCGTTCAGCAATGGAAGACAGTACTTATGTGGTTTGCCATTGATTGTCCTACGGGATTCCAGCTGATAGATCAGGCCATACACGGTGGGTAGCAAATACCCCAAGAACATATACTTTTCTTTTTGAACTACTTTCAAAGCATATGCAATTGAAAGGCAGCAGGCTGTGTGCGTGGGTTGACGTGTTTTGTATTTGCTGCCACGTTTTATCTCGATTCCTCATTATTTCTGATTCGGCCGGTGAAAATATCAAAACAAAGAGTGGTGCTATGCCACCCGAAGCTATTTAGAAGAAAAGTATCAAATTGTGAGAAGAATGTGTTGATTCAGCAAAAAATTATTTCGATAACGCGTCATTTTAATGAATCGACTGATGGTGCCATGTCACCCGGAATACAATGTGAAGAAAGTTATTTGGGATTTGTAAACAAATGCTTATAGATGTTTTATTGTAATGGAGTTGATTCCTGCGGTAATGAGGATATGGGCGGTTTTCATAAAGCAGCAATGGAAAGAACAACAAACTGGTGAGATCGTTCAAAATTATATGACCATTTGTAACCACTAAATACGTGCCAGGGTCAAAAATCTAAATTTCGATTCGGGAAGTGTGAAATCATTTCAGATATCCAATTGATATCTGGGTGCTTTCATGCGGGGCTTGCTGTGATGAAAATGACCTCAGAATGTGTGTATGAAAAGCCATTCTTGAAATGGGCCGTTGGAATTGCAGTAGAGCTATCACCTTTCATCTCCAGGGCTAAAGTTGTCTACATCTAACTGAACCTTGGAAGCAATTTGACTGTCGAAAAACATCCTTCTCATAACAGTTTTTTTTTCAGTAGCTCGCAAAGATGAGTGAAGAACTAGCCGGATGAGTTAAAATTCACACAAATAAAGTAACAAAAAGCTCGCGGATTTATGAACTTGTCAATAGTTGCCGACGTTGATGATGTAGGCGTATTGCGTGGTTGATGTACGAATACTTCTGAGTCCTGCAACGGTGTATCAAAAATTTTATGTTGTATTTCCAACGACGTTCCAGGTTCAGTTCCAGCGACAGAATGCTGACTCACAGAATGTGTAAGGAATCCGGACATTGACATGTTTCCGACTGGTATTGCCTATGACGTTTAGATTTCGTATGGCTCCTGAGTACTTGTTTACCCATATTGCTTAAAGCAAATTCGCAAGCACACACGATGCAAAAAGCATATCCTGGCTTGCTATCGATTTGTTTCAGCCATGATTGAAATTCAATGTCTTGCAACCAAACAGTTTGGAATGAGATTTTTTTTTGTTGCCATGATCGCGAAGTAAAGCTTAAAAATCGTAATCAATATTGAAACTCTTATTTTTTTGGATGGAAGAAATACAAACTTACCCTTTAAGAGCAAGTTTGAACAACAATTAGCAACTGTATTTCAGATCAACACCGATAATTCGATTAAGTCAACAACGGACATATTTTGATTTCAAATTTTACACGCCGGTTGTTTTCGTTTTTCGCGCTTTTCTGCCGTTTAGCTGTCAACTAAGCTAACTTCGACCACAAATCCGCGGAACGAAAAATATATGAAAAAATTAATATTCTAAAATGTTGGTTGGAATTTAATTTTACTTAAAACATACATAATTAAAGTTGATGATTTAAGGACAAATGTGAATTTATATATTATAGAAGCAGTTTTTTCAATAATAAATGACAAATTATGGCAACCTCATCGCAGGTAGTCTTCTTCTTCTTCTTTCTGGCATTACGTCCCCACTGGGACAGAGCCTGCTTCTCAGCTTAGTGTTCTTATGAGCACTTCCACAGTTATTCACTGAGAGCTTACTATGCCAATGACCATTTTTGCATGCGTATATCGTGTGGTAGGTACGAAGATACTCTATGCCCTGGGAAGTCGAGAAAATTTCCAACCCGAAAAGATCCTCGACCGATGGGATTCGAACCCACGACCATCAGCTTGATCTTGCTGAATAGCTGCGCGTTTACCGCTACGGCTATCTGGGCCCCGACAAGTTCCCGAGGTAGTCGACACCCTGATATAGTGACAATGGTTATATCTTTGATACGATTCGTAAGCCACGAATGTAAATTATTTAGAAGAAATAGCAGCTCTCTAGGTCAACTACAAGGATATGTCCACTTTTCCGATTGTTCCGGATCTTCCGGAGGATCTAGAAATGGTCATTCGAGATAATACCTAGGCAACTATGGTATACTATCTTGAAGCTCATCATTGCAAGTTGTTTGAAATGATACGATTTGTTGCAAATGTTCTTTGCAAACAGCAATGAAGTCAAATTTATCAAGACGTTATCAGCAACTTTCCAAACAAACTCTTGAAACTTCTCCCAAAATGCCAATTTTTATGTTATGTTTCAAATTACTTTCATATAAAGCATCTGCAACTTGCATTCAATTTTCGTTCCCATACCCACAACTCGAGAAGATCCATCCCAGTTGCGATAAAGTTGCACTAAACAACTAGAAGTTTGTTTCAATCCAGTTGCAATATGGTTGAGTTACACTTGACGTATAATGTAACTACAAAAACATGGTTTGGCAACATATTGTTTGTTTAAAAGGTGTTTCTCATGTGTTGCGCGGTAGATTTTGCGAAAAGTTTTGATTATTTCAGGCGTGGCCTAATTTGGCCTGTAATGAACTTGTATTACGAAGGGCACAGTGAAGTTATAAGTAATAAGCTTTGATTAATGGGCAATGTGGTCGCTTTTATAGTGCATTAGCGAAGCAGTTGTTCGAAGAGCTGATGGAGTAATGAGTAGAGAAGATTGGTGATAATGAAGTCAGAAGTTCGATTCTTGTTCATATATTTTTGTTTTCATTTTTTTCTATTCAATATTTTGCAACAAATAAGCATTTTCGATATAACTCATATATGTTGCAAAAAGACTACGCCTCTTGCTACTACGCCGTGCTAATTTTATACGATGAAAAATAGCATGCAATGCGAGAGTGTTAATTTTATTGAAAACTAATCTGTACTCTTATGCAACTTAATTTATGATAACAAAGTTGATTTGACAGCTGCTAAGAATTGATCCGACTTACTTTGTATGCGTATACGGGACGAAACAAAATGTACGTATGATTAAAAAAAATAGCGTTTTATGCAAGGAAACTCATCTTTCAAACGATATAATCCACCATGTAGTGCGGGTGTGATGAAATTTTTTGTAAATTAACGACTTTGTTCGTAAACTGTTATACGCCTTATGACTGTCTGGTCTGACATTGAGCTCGTCTATTCGTGCTTCAAATAAGATGACCTTCCGCAACCGAGGAATCCAAGCAGGTGTCATATCAATTCAAATATGCTGGTGCCTTCAACAAACGATCATCTTCACAGACTGGCTGACTGCTCGACTATCTATGTTTCTCCATGACTATAAAACGCCGTTTCGAAATTGAGCTACTATACACGGTGTGAGCATCCATAAGCGAGGGGGAGTCAAATTTCTCACACGAACACATCAAGTTTTGATTATTTGCGCCAGCCGAAGCATGACAGCCCGGCTTTGGAAGACAGTTGGACCAACTGAGTTTGTGTCTTGTAATCGGCTGCATAGAGTAAAGGTGGAGTAGAAGTTCGAGTGGGGAAAAGCTTCTTGTTGAGATTTCTAGCTTAATTCAAAACAAATGTTTTAACCATCATGATATGTTTGACTGCTATTATAGTACGAAACTTTAACTCCAAATATTATGCCCCACCAATTTAGTTAAATTCAATATGTTTTAAAACTGTTATTATTTCAAAAGCAAAATATTTTGACATAAGTTTGTTCAGCAAAATTGTAAACATTACGTATTATTTTTTTCAGTTCAAATGCTACAATTATTCTGTATGTATAGATTATTCCACTATGATCGAACTTTTGCCCCATTTTACTCTATTCAAGGCTGGTAGTTTTGAGTTTTGATGATGGCTCGAATACATTATGCGTTTGTTTCGAATCAACCGGCTATTAGCCCATTTGACTCGGCCGGAGATTTGTAACGCATGTGTTTGGATTAGAGCTTCTAAATCTTTCGACCCTTTCGAAGTGTGATTAATCGAACGGGAGGTTGTGGCGCTCGCTCAGAATCATAGTTGGGGGAAGCATAAGATTTGAATAGAAATATGTGAAGGAGGGGAGGTGCAGAAGAAAGCCTAATATTAAATTTCATGGCCGGTGGTTTTAGTTTTTGGCTGTGCTTCGATGCTCAGATGCCGGATTCTGTCGAAGTTAATGGCTGTCGGTGTCATGATCGGTGCCGCCTTTTGAAAAGTGTTTAGAATCAAACAATGAGTACGAATTAAATTCGATACGCTTTCACAATTAAGAAGACTTGTTTGGATTCTGCACATTAACCCAGTTGTGGTTTTGTGGGAGCATGGTGGAAATCAGTCTGGGAACAGTGAGCAACGGAATGCATAGGAACGTGATTGGAAGTCAAAGTTAAGACTGAGAAATTTAATATTCTTATCAATAAGATCAGTAAAGTAATCAAACTAACGACTTCTTATTAAGATCTATTCCTTTTTGTTCTGCTATCAAAACTTATTTATCAATTAAAGTCATACGATTTTGTTAACCAAATGAATAGTTTTCGAACTTTCCTCATCAATTTGACCCTTAACCAATTTTCAAACGTTATTTGTCACATTTATCCATTTTATTGAACGTTATGGCAATAGAAATTCCTTTGAAAATTCAAACGATCGCTTAATTGTTTTGCTCCATACCGCAGAAGGTCCACAACGTTTGCCATATTAAATGTATTTTATTTGTGACTTAACATTACTGCTCGCGGAAGATAACGGTAACGACGTATTGCACGACTTTATTACCTCCAGCAAAAACAAAAAACGGCCACCGAAACCATGCCGTCCGTCCGTCCGGAGCTTCGGCGAGCAGTACGCGGTAGTTGTGTAGTCATTTGCTAATTAAATTTTATGCCGTGTGTGAACTTTTTCTGCGTGCCAATCTCTGCTGGGGCCATCAGGAACGGTAGGAAATCATTTGCAAACCTGGCGCACAGTGGCGCTTGGCCTCAAGAATGTATGTTCTCAAAAATGCTTGTGAACATTTTTGAGAACTTCTATAAAAGTGGTTCTCAGCCTTCTTGTAGCTGCGACCCTTTTTGTAGTTCTACAAACATCCAGCGGACCGCTGGAAATGGTGGTTCTCGAAATCAATTGATATTCTTGGCAAGCACATCCAAAACACGTAGATTCTGCTATCATCTCTCGAAAAAGTCGAAATCCTATAAGGAGCCTTCAAAAATGATCTTGTCAAAATCTTCCAAAAATATCGTAGGGCAAGATCCCTACCAACAATTCTGCCAGCAATACATCTAGGATATTCTTATTCCAAGTAACATTAATAGCCTAATAGCAATTTATTCAGTTGAGTGACTTGTTCAAATTTTATTCAGCAAAAATGTTTGTTACACAAAATTTTGTTGAAGATATCCACGACAAGTAAACCAAAGTGTATCAGAAATTTGCCCATGTTTCCTCGAGGAAATGAACTATAAATCTGGAAAGAACTTATCAAGACAATTTTAAATCATATAATCATATTTTAGAGGCTTATATGATTACGTGAAGAAACTTGCAAATATGCTCCTGAAGAGCCAACTATAGGTCGTGGGAAAAAAATCACTAAACATTTACCAGAAACTCTTCAAAAAATTTATAAGAAATGAGTCAGGAACTTATACGGGGGAGTGTGGCGTATATCTGACATGCTTTACACCAATAAATACTACTATATGTACACTATGTTTTTTTACACGGTCCCGCCATGCAAAAAAATTCCGCGCAAAAAAAAACCGTGCGAATTCCGGAATTCGTGTAAAAATAATCTATGTTAATTCTGGAATCCGTGGAAAAAGTACCGTGTTTATTCCGAAATCCGTGTAAATAAGTAAAAAAAACGTGTTTATTCCGAATTCCGTGCGAAAAAAAGCCGTGTAAAAATAAAACGTGCATAAAATACACGTTTTGCACAAAATATATAATCCTGGGTTTGCTGGCGGTTCGGGCTTTTTAAAAAACACTTAACTGATTTTCCTCACTAAATCACTTTATTACTTAAGCCGAAACGCAATGAAACACGGATAAAAATAAACTGAACACCGGTCACGGTCAGTCCGGTGGTTTTGTAGAATTGAACTGCTGACCTAGCAATTCCGGCTGTTGGGCATAAAGGTGTCGACGTTGCATAGCACGTGGCAGTGGTCCGATCCAAAGGTGATGACGGTGCATGTGACGTTGCACCTGTGGTGGCTGGTTCATGTCGTGACTCCTCCGGGGGGTGAAGAAGTGTCGTCCTCGATACTCAGCTCCTGGTTACCATGTCCTGGTGATTTGGTTTCAGGCTTCCTTTGGTGGGTTTTCCTCGATGTCCTTTTGTGGGTAAACCTTAAATGAATGAAGATAAGGTAAAGGGTGAAGAATAGTAGAGTCGACATCAGAGCGGTTCCTCCTAATAGACTCCATTTCCAAATCTGGTCGGTTTCGTGTTGAAGAGATACTTTTTCCAGTTTGCGTCTGTTCAGAAGGGTGGCTTTTTCTATTTTTGCAACGTCATGATTTTGCAAAATCTCGCTGTTTATCTGCAGATTGTGTAATGCTCCTTGAATAGACTCGCTTTCACTTATTTTTTCGGTAGATGTGAAATTTTGGTCCATAAATTCGATTGTACAATTTGAGAACGATACTATAAAATTTCCAGATAAGTATCTGTCGCTAGGACCGCAATTTGAGCGTAATTCTTGGTTTTTTGCATTTGAGATAAGAATTTTGTTATTGGAAATTAGTTTGGTTGTAGTTTCTGCGTTGATTTCCATGAGACATTGTGGCTCAGTTCCCATGATGAGTGGATAAATACACAGATCCTTGAATTCTTTGATAAAACTGTGTCTTTGGACGTAGTCGTCTGGTTTTGCAGTGGTGAAGAGTTGTTTTGCTTGTTTGATAAGGAATTGAGGGTAAGTCTTAATAATCGAATCATTTTGACTCAATGGGTGGATTCGCATGATTGTCGATTCTTCTGTCTCCAATTCTGGAACATGTAATATGTAGAGTAAAGTATTTTCGCTAGTTGCCATTTTTGGTGTAACAAAATTGAGTGCTTCTTCCGGGATGTCTAGCTGGACTCCTTGATTTCTGAGTATATCCTTGATCAGATGAATTTCTTTGCCAGATAACATTCTGCTGTTTGTGACGTGCATTTTAGAAAAGAGTATCGCTTCTTGAACGCTTGTTAGAATTTTGTTGAGTGTATCTATGTTCAGTATGGTGGTGATGACGTCAAGTTCATCGAGAATGATTTGATTGATTTGTTGTTTTTCGATTAGTTCGTTGATGGTGGTTGTAAGTTCCGAAATTCTTTTGCCGATTTGGTGATTAATTTTTACTTGATGATTATTTTCGTTGACAAGTTCATTGAGGCTTCTGTCGATTATCCGTAGGTCTTGAGCATCTGGGCTGCCCGCTATCCACTTCCACGCTGTGCCGATGATGTCCCATCTTTTGGACCGTTTGTGCGATATTGGTTTGATTTGCATAAAATTAGAGTACAATTCTCGTATCTTGTATTTACTAATTTCAAATAAAGCGTTATTATTTTGTTTACGATACACCAAATTTGTGAGTTGATTGATAGTAATTTCTATGTCTGTTAGGTTGATCGGGTGTACAACTCGGATATTTCCTGTCTGAATTCTACATAGGCTATTTTTTTGCATCATTATCAAACCATTATGAAGATTCCTGATAGTTAGGTCTTGACATGAGATGTTTGTGAGAATGAGGGTGAATGTGATAAAGTAGTGAAGCATCTGGAAGCAAAAAGTTATAAAAGTAAATGGTGTTACATTTTTTTCGGTCTTTTGATTTTGTTTTTATGTCTTTTAATGTGACGGTTGTTTTTGAATGTTCTGTCTGTGACTTCATTTGCATTTGTTTTATTGGCTCTGGGTTGAGTCTTTGTGCGAATATTTGGAATAACATAAACTTCTTGCCCATCATTTATAATTGGAGGGTCTTCCTTATTAGAATTTTGAGAAATCATTTGTTTTTGTGCTTTACCCATGTTCAATTTTGCTTTAAGGAATAGCTCTTGGGCGTCTCTTATAATTTCTTCCGGGTTAACAATATTATTCTGGTTGAACAATATTTCATTTGGAGTATATTTAGTTGAAGAGTGTACAGAGTTGTTATATAATGCAACGGATAATTTTACAATTGATTTTGTACCCATTCCTCTGAATTTGTGCTTGTTGGTATTAAAAATTTCTATTATAGTAGAATGTGTACGCTCTATTTGTCCATTCGATTCTGACGAAGCGGCGTAATGAATTTGTGCCCCTAGCTGGCTAAGGAAATTTCTTAGTTGAATTGATTGAAAAGTGGTTTCATGGTCGGTGACAATTTCTCTGGGTACTCCAAAGGAGCTGAAATATTTTCCTAGTGCTTTCTGCACATGTACAAGATTTTTTGATTTCAAAACTATTAACTGTAAATGTTTAGAGAATGAATCTATTAGAGATAAGAAGCTGCATTTATCCATGATGAATATGTCCATGTGGACTCTATCTAATGGTTTTTCTGTTATTGGTCTGGGTGAAATTTTTATGTTAAATGGTCTGCGTTCATATTTGTGAGTATTGCATATTTCACATGAGTTTATAAAGGTTCTGATTTTTGTGTACATATTTGGGAAAAAATATGATCTTTTAATTTTGGCTTCGACTTCAGTTATACCTCGGTGAGCTCTATTGTGTTCATTTATTATTATTTGATTCTGTCTTTCTTCATTTTGCACGTCTTCGACCATATTGTTAGTAAAAACGAAATGACCTTTTTGATTGAAGTTTTCTTTAAAGGACTCCTGTACCGTCTGGATAAGATTTGCTGGTGCCATAAGGGCTGTTTGTCTACCGTTGTGGAAGGTTTTCAAAAGATGTGTGATATTTTCTTTTGTGTAGGTTTTCTGAGATACTATTGTTCTATGGTAGTTCTGGAAAAGGGTTTCTTGGATAATAGTATCTATACGGGAAATACGGAATATTATCTGATTTTTGAAATAATTTAAAGGGCGTTCCGTGAAATGAATATAGTTATTAGCTGAATCATCAGCTGAGTGAACAGTTTGGGAATCAAGGGAATCATGGGATTCAGGGGAGTTATTGGCAATGGAATCTGCATCATCTTCAAGATCTTCGGAACCTGAAAAATAAGGAATTTCATCATTATTGGTTTCATTAATATTTACTTCAACAGGCATTCTGCTTAGTGCATCTGCTACTACATTTGATTTGCCTTCTCTGTACTTGACTTCGTAGTCATAATCTTCCAGATCTAGGCGCCATCGCAAAATTTTTTGATTTTTCTCTGAACTTTTAATAAAAGTCAGAGGTTTATGGTCAGTTACTAAAGTAAATTTAGTCCCGTAAAGATTATTATTTATTTATTTGGCTTTACATCAATTATCTTGATAAAGCCTCGCCAACAATATTTCGCCAATTCCCTCGGTTCATGGCCGCTTCTCTCCATCCTCGACTGTGACCCACGCTCTCCAGGTCCTGGTGTACCTGGTCCATCCACCTAGCTCGCTGCGCCCCACGCCTTCTTGTTCCGACCGGATTCGTGGCGAACACCATCTTTACAGGGTTGTTGTCCGGCATTCTTGCAACATGCCCTGCCCAGCGTATCCTTCCAGCTTTAGCTACCTTCACGATACTGGGTTCGCCGTAGAGTTGAGCGAGCTCGTGGTTCATCCTTCGCCGCCACACGCCGTTCTCCTGCACGCCGCCGAAGATCGTCCTTAGCACTCGGCGTTCGAAAACCCCAAGAGCTTGCAAGTCCTCCTCGAGCATAGTCCACGCCTCATGCCCATAGAGGACTACCGGTCTTATGAGCGTTTTGTACATCGTGCATTTGGTGCGGGGGTGAATCTTTCTTGACCGCAGTTTCTTCTGGAGCCCATAGTAGGCACGACTTCCGCTGATGATGCGCCTTCGTATTTCCCGACTAACATTATTGTCAGCCGTCAACAAGGATCCAAGGTAGACGAACTCGTCCACCACCTCGAAGGTATCCCCGTCTATCGTAACACTGCTTCCTAGGCGGGCCCTGTCGCGCTCAGTTCCGCCAACCAGCATGTACTTTGTTTTCGACGCATTCACCATTAGCCCGACTCTTGTTGCTTCGCGTTTCAGGCGGGTGAACAAATCTGCCACCGTTTCAAATTTTCTCCCAATAATATCCATGTCGTCCGCGAAGCAAACAAATTGTCCGGATCTCGTGAAAATCGTGCCTCGACTGTTAAGTCCGGCTCTCCGCATGACACCTTCAAGCGCAATATTGAACAACAGGCACGAAAGTCCGTCGCCCTGTCGTAGTCCCCGCCGAGACTCGAACGAACTGGAGTGTTCGCCCGAGATCTTCACGCAGTTTTGCACACCGTCCATCGTTGCTCTGATCAATCTTGTGAGCTTCCCGGGAAAGCTGTTCTCGTCCATGATTTTCCATAGCTCAATGCGGTCGATACTATCGTATGCCGCCTTGAAATCGATGAACAAATGGTGCGTAGGGACCTGGTACTCACGGCATTTCTGGAGGATTTGCCGCACGGAAAAGATCTGGTCCGTTGTCGAGCGGCCGTCGATGAAACCTGCTTGATAACTTCCCACGAACTCGTTTGCTATAGGTGATAGACGACGGAAGAGAATCTGGGATAGCACTTTATAGGCGGCGTTTAGGATGGTGATTGCACGATAATTTTCACACTCCAGTTTGTCGCCCTTTTTGTAGATAGGGCATATAACGCCTTGCTTCCACTCCTCCGGTAGCTGTTCCGTTTCCCAGATTCTGACTATCAGCCGATGCAGACAAGCGGCCAACCTGTCCGGGCCCATCTTGATGAGTTCGGCTCCGATACCATCCTTGCCAGCGGCCTTGTTGTTCTTGAGCTGTTGAATGGCATCCTTAACTTCCCCCATCGTGGGAGATGGTTGATTTCCGCTATCCGCTGTGCTGACGTAGCCATCGCCTTCGCTGTCCTGACCTTCTGTGCCTGTGTTCTCTGCGCCATTCAGGTGTTCATCGTAGTGCTGCTTCCACCTTTCGATCACCTCGCGTCCGTCCGTCAAGATGCTCCCATCCTTATCCCGGCACATCTCAGCTCGCGGCACGAAGCCTTTGCGGGATGTGTTGAGCTTCTGATAGAACTTCCGCGTTTCTTGAGAACGGTACAGCAACTCCATCTCTTGGCATTCCACCTCTTCCAGGCGGCGCTTTTTGTCCCGGAATAGGCGGGTTTGCTGTTTCCGCTTCAGTCTGTATCGTTCCACGTTTTGCCGCGTACCATGCTGCAGCATTGCAGCCCGCGCTGCATTCTTCTCCTCTAAAACCTCCTGGCACTCCTCGTCGAACCAATCGTTTCTTGAGCTCCGTTCCACATATCCGACAACGCTTTCGGCAGCGTCGTTAATGGCTGCTTTGACTGTCCTCCAGCAGTCCTCAAGAGGGGCCCTATCGAGCTCGCCCTCATCCGGCAACGCTGCCTCAAGATGCTGCGCGTACGCATTGGCGACATCCGGTTGTTTTAGCCGCTCGAGATTGTACCGGGGCGGGCGTCGGTACCGTACATTGTTGATGACGGATAGTTTTGGGCGCAGTTTCACCATCACCAGGTAGTGGTCGGAGTCAATGTTGGCGCCACGATAGGTTCTGACGTCGGTTATGTCGGAGAAGTGCCGTCCATCGATCAAAACGTGGTCGATTTGCGATTCTGTCTGCTGAGGTGATCTCCAGGTGTACCGATACGGGAGGCTGTGCTGGAAATAGGTGCTACGAATGGCCATGTTCTTGGAGGCGGCAAAATCTATCAGTCGTAGGCCGTTCTCGTTCGTCAGCCGGTGGGCGCTGAACTTTCCAATCGTCGGTCTGAACTCCTCCTCCTGGCCAACCTGAGCGTTCAAATCTCCTATGATGATCTTGACGTCGTGGCTTGGGCAGCGGTCGTACTCGCGTTCGAGCTGCGCGTAAAATGCGTCCTTGTCATCATCAGTGCTTCCGGAGTGTGGGCTATGCACGTTGATTATGCTGAAGTTAAAGAATCGGCCTTTGATTCTTAACTTGCACATTCGTTCATTGATCGGCCACCACCCGATCACGCGCCTTTGCATATCACCCATCACTATGAAAGCTGTTCCCAGCTCGCGTGTGTTGCCGCAGCTCTGGTAGATGGTATGATTACCTCTAAACGTTCGCACCAATGCTCCTGTCCAGCACACCTCCTGCAGCGCTACGATGTCGAAACCGCGGGTCTTCAGTACATCGGAGAGTATGCGAGTACTTCCAATGAAGTTGAGAGATTTGCAGTTCCACGTACCGAGTTTCCAATCGCTAGTCCATTTTCGTCGCTGTGGTCTTTGCCGATTGTTCCGGTCCGTATTCTCTCGTTGACGTTCCTGTGCTGATGTGTTTTTACGGTTGGCTTGCAGGGCCTGACACCAACCCCCTAGATTTCCGGAGGACCATTCCCCCTAAATGTTCGGAGGGCCATAGTGCGCAGTTTAGCTTAGAGTCCTTCTCTGGCACTTGGACGATGATCAGCCGCCCCTGACATGGGGAACAGACGCTGTTGTGAGCCGCTCCTAACGTGGAGTACAGACGCCCCAGGTTTGCAGAAGCAAACCCCCCCTTCCCTGTCAGCATACGACCAAAGTTCCCACCGGGGGTTGGTTACCCGATCTTCCCCAAGGTTACTCGTACCCCGGCCAGTACCACGAGGAGGTAGGGATAGGAGTTGCTGGGCAAGAGGCTAAGGACCGCACAAAGGGGTCTATTTTATTCCTGCAGGTACGCGAGGTACCAATGGTACGCCATGCCCAGCCATTTACCGCGCCGTAAAGATATGGTCTGAATTTATTCACGGCCCATATGATTGCCAGCGCTTCCTTTTCGTTGGTAGCGTATCTGGTTTCTGCATCGTTTAGTGTTCTGGATGCAAAGGCGATTGGGCGTTCTATATTGTCTTGTATCTGAGATAGAACTGCACCTAATGCATATCCTGAAGCATCTGTTGTTACGATGAAAGGCTTATCAAACTGGGGATAGACTAAAACTTGATCTGTGGCAATTATCCCTTTGAGCGTATCAAATGCTGTGTGATACGATGAATCATTTATATTGATTGATGAATCTTTCTTGAGATATTTGGTCATAGGTCTAGTTATTTTTGAAAAATCCTTAATAAATCTTCTGTAATAACCTACTAAACCCAGAAACTGTTTAATCTCTTTCTGCGTTTTTGGTAGAGGCCACTTCAGAATTTTATCTATTTTTTCGGGGTTAGGTTTGACACCTTCATTTGAAATTATATGCCCTAGAAATTCGGTCTCTCGCTTGAGAAATTCACACTTATCGAGTTGGATTTTTAAGTTGAAATCCGATAAGCGTTTCAGGATAAGGCTAAGATTTTCTAAATGGTCTTTTAGATTATATCCGATAATAATTATGTCATCAAGATAGACATAACATTTGGTGCCGATATAATCTCCTAGGATATTGTTCATTGCTCTCTGGAATGTAGCAGGAGCATTCTTTAGGCCAAAGGGCATTCTCGTGAATTCAAAATGTCCTTTGTCCGTTGAAAAAGCTGTTTTTTCTATGTGGGCAGGATCCATCGGGATTTGATGGAAACCAGACTTTAAGTCGATCGTTGTGAAGTACGATGACTTTCCGAGGCTATCCAGAATATCCTCTATTTGAGGCATAGGGTATCTGTCGTCAATAGTGAGCTCGTTCAGCTTCCTATAATCTATTACGACGCGTACCTTTCTTTTGCCTGACGCGTCAAGTTTTTTCGGTACTACCCATATCGGTGAAGAGTATGGGCTTTTCGAAGGCCTAATGATGCCATTGTCTAGCATTTCTTCAATTTGCTGTTGGATATCGCCTTTAAAGTGGTGTGGGTAGCGATAGTTTTTTGTATAAATGGGAGAATCGTTTGTTGTTATAATTTTATGTTTTGTAGCTGACGTACATGAAAGTTTTTCTCCTTTCTTTTGGATCACTTCTTGGTGTTTGAAGAGAGTGCAAAGCAGTTCTTGTTTCTCTAGTTTCGAAAGATGATTTGTTCTAATTATAGACTCTATATCATTTTTGGAAATATGTTGAGAGTCAATCTTTTCTGGGAGAATTGTTTCAAAATTGTTTACTGTCAGTTGAAGTTTTGGAAGATTTTCTATGTTTTTGGTTGCAGAAATAACATGGATGGTCGATTTATTATTATGTGCTTTATATAGTCCTGGTTGAATGAAAACTTTTTTATGAAGTTTTTGGTATGTGGGTACCAACCAGTCTCCGTTGTTCATTGTATCGATAGTTATGAAATGATTGTAAAGTTTTTTTGCAGGGTAGAATTTTGAATATGAAAATTGTTTATCCCTTAACGTAATGGTTTCATTCTCATAGTTGATTTGTGCTTTAAGTTTTGCAAGGGATTCTGACCCCAGAATTCCATCAAAGAAATAATGAAATTTCATTACGTAAAATTGCAAAGGTTTAAACGTATTTCCGAAAAGATCGAGTTCTCCTTTCGAAGTGACGTTGTTGACTCCGCAAACATTACTGATTTGTGTATTCGGTACGGTTTTAACGGATTCTATTATGTTTGGTGAAATAATATTTTTGTTTGCCCCAGTATCGATTAATATTTTTAACTGCTTTTTTGTTTTAGGATGATTCAGTTTCAAATATGGGAGGTAATTTAGGTTGTTTTTTGTGTGGGGTTGACCAAGTGAAAATTTAGATCTAGATCTACTTCTTCATCAGATTCAGTTTCTGAATTTAAATGTGATTGAGTTTCCTCTTCTTCCGTTACATGATTATTTATGGTTAACCGACTCCGAGTAGTTTTTGTGTCCATTGGTTCAGTTGTATCTTTATGTTCGGTTTTTATAAAAGGTTTCTTATTTTGATTGAAATTTGATGATCCTTGGGATTTATTTTCAAATATTTTGTTTTTGTTGAATTTTTGGTCTTGATTCAGGTTTCGAGCTACAACTTGTTTAGATTTGAATTTGCATAAGAATGCGTATGCATCCTCAATATCCTTTGGTCGTGCAGCTTGTGCATAACCAAAGTACGGTTCTGAGAGTCCAGATATAAAGGCTGCTAGCGCATCCTCTTCAATGAACTCGTTAATGGCGTCCCAATGATTTTTGTATGTATCTTTTTGTTTTGCTAGAGTCTTAATATTTTGAATTATTTCTTTGGACTTTTTGTAATAAATATGGATAGACATATCTTCGGTCATTTTACAATGCCATAATTGGCTCTTGTATGTTGACAATTCGTGTCTATCTCCCAACGCGTTCGTCAATATTTCTTTTAAATCTTCAAATTTGTCCGGATTTCCGGCTAAGCAAAGAATGTCTTTTGCTTTGCCTTGGACTTTATTAGATACCGCAGTAAAGTACATTCTAAACTGCTGAGCTGATACATGTGGTTTTAATACATTAAGGGTTTCTTCTGCTGTTTCCAGCCATGAACTTAATTGTTTTCTATTGCCGTCAAATATGGGGATCATTTTGATCGGGTCTGGAATTTTGAATAGCTGGTCGATGTTACTTATAGGTTGATGTGCGATAACGTTTTCTTGAGTTTGATTTGTTTGCGTTTGAATTTGACTGAAATACGTGGCATGTTCTGTTTGTTGTTTTGCCAGTGCCTCCATCATCTGCATCATCGTTTGCAGTTTGGCATTGACTTCTTCCATATTGTTGTTGTCGTTTAGAGAAAGGATTTCTAGTGAAGGGATGTTCTTTATTGGAATATGTGCTAAGTCTCCCGAATCGGTAGACTCAGAGCTGTCTGAATCTGAAGACACGCACGCGCTGTTTCTAATTTTAGATAACAAGTGGTGAGTTTGCTTCAGACTGTTTCTTACTTTATGCTCCTTTGGCATGACATGCACTTAGAAGATAAAAGCAAGCTATATTTTTGTTTGTTTTGAGCCGTACGATCTCTCGGAACTCGTATGACTCCCGAAATGTAATTCTCTTAGAACTTCACAATTTCGGTTGGAGGGGAAGCTCTCTTAGAACTCTTCTCACTCCAGGGGTTTAGCAAATTTTAATTTCTTAATGAGTTCGAGCCTTTCTCTTAGAACGGGCTTCAAACTCACGGAAAAATAAAACGCCAACCTAGGCGATGTTTTCACTTTCACTCGTATTTCGGTGTGGAATAGAAGATAAAGAAAAAAAACACTCACCTTGCAATCGTTGTGCGTGGGTTCTCTCGACGTCCAACTTCACGCGGTGGAACCTCAACTCCGCTGCACCCTCGATGTTAGCGAATGCTTTCGCGGGTTCACTTCGATTCTGGCTGGTAGACCAGAGTCACTACACTGTTTTTCGCGAAATTGTTTTTCGAGCACTGCACGGCTGCGCCAATCCTGGGTTTGCTGGCGGTTCGGGCTTTTTAAAAAACACTTAACTGATTTTCCTCACTAAATCACTTTATTACTTAAGCCGAAACGCAATGAAACACGGATAAAAATAAACTGAACACCGGTCACGGTCAGTCCGGTGGTTTTGTAGAATTAAACTGCTGACCTAGCAATTCCGGCTGTTGGGCATAAAGGTGTCGACGTTGCATAGCACGTGGCAGTGGTCCGATCCAAAGGTGATGACGGTGCATGTGACGTTGCACCTGTGGTGGCTGGTTCATGTCGTGACTATATGTATCATCAAAAACATACTTATTGATTCAAGTAGATTCCTCGTATAGTTTGAGTGCAAAAAATAAAGCAGACTATTAATTATTCTACTAAGCTGACAGAAGTTTACCAGGGTCCTAGGAATAATTGAGGTTGATCGGTTTTGATTTAGATTTTTGATAGTTCCTTAAGTTTGGAAAGTCAGGAAAATTTGATTGCTTCAAATCCATCAACTGTTATTCAGCTCGCTTGGCTTCATTTGTAAGCTTAGCCCTAAGCCTTGGATTTGACAATAAATGTTCGGTTTTTAACATCATAAATTGTTATTTGAAACAATAAAAATGACTAGGTTAGAAGTCTAAAGGCTATCGCTTCTGCTTCATAAGCAGAATGTCATGGGTTTAATCCCAGGCCCATCTCTTTACTCATACTTTGTAGATGTATCTTTATATCTCTTAATCTATCACACTTAAACTACTCGTTCATAGCAATCGCTAGTACCAGAGACGGACAAGAATCCGTTTCCCTACGCTTCCATTCTTCCATTATTATAGCACGCCTTAAACAGGCAGTCTGCTAATCAAAAGCAAGCCTCTCTGCCATGAAATTACGTTACACCTATACCTTCCCACATAAAGTGGCGTAAATGCAGGGGTATATTCGATCTACTATGGCCAAGTTTCAAACACAACTTTCCATCTTACCTTGGTTTGGATACTGACGTGGCAGGCGCCATTGTTGCCTAAAAATAGGAGATCGACGGCCTCTTATACACTGAGGATGACTGTTATTCCCAAGTAGTCATCTGATTGGTTATTTGTGTAAGTGTAACTGGTCTGGCGATACAGGAGTAGCAACCATAGGCTACCAATTTAAGCTCAAGGAGAATGCAAGCATACTCAAATATTTGAATGAGTAGTATAAATTGAATCAAAATATGTCTCATATAAAATGGGTGACCAAAAGATTTTTAAATCATAATTTAATCTTTTTTAAGCAATTGCTGGCATATTTCTGAGAGCGGGAATGGATTCACACATCCAAATTTACTGAGTATGCATAAGTTGAGCCAATAGACATACGACAAAATGTTTTGGGTTCCACTATTTGTCAGCTAGATAGGCATATTTCAAGGCTTAGTTCATAGTCTTATGTTTGATGATAATTATCTAGTTTTTAGCATGATAAGTTATTGTTTGTAGCAAAAAAAAGTGTGTCTTTTAATCCTTCGTTGAAGTTTTGTCTCATTTTAAAAACTTTATGCTTTATATGTGTAGAGCTTCCGAAAAATGAGTCGCGCAAATAATCCATGTATTCAGATATACTAAAGTAGGGATCCCCATCCAGCCATTGCGAAAAAAACATTTTACTTGAATGATGAATAATGTGAGGAATCTCTTACCTCGCTTGTTTTCAAGAGAGTTTTATATTTTTCGTATTCCTAATAATTGATGAAACTAGCACGTATAATATATGTTACTTCATTCAGTGAATAAGATACAAACCTTGTTTTACCTCAGAGGCTTTGGTTTTTTTTTCCATCGTGGATTTAAAAATAAAATCTATCCTTGGCAGATTTGGCTAACTTCCTGACGAGATTCTGTAGAAATGTATTTGAAGTTCTTTGAAAAGCTATCGATAGGATGGATAAAATTCGTATAACGCCACTAGAAGGTTTATGGACAAAAGGTCGAAAGACAAAACGTCGAAAGGAGAAAAGGTTGAAAGACAAAAATCGAAACCATTCGCTTGGTGGGAAAATTTTCCTTCTTTGAAAAAAGATTTTCGACCTCTTGTCCCTTCTTTTTTGTTCTTCGACCTTTTGTCTGTTGAACTTTTATCTTTCAACCTTTTGTCTTTCGACCTTTCGTCTTTCGACCTTTTGTCATACATTCTCACTGGAGTTTCCTACATCTCAACAGGACTTTTGATGAGATTTTTTACTAATATCTCTAGGAGTAAACCTTGAAAGAAATTTTCGCAAATGATATCTGACAAGATTTTCGGAGATTTCCCAGCATATTGTTTTATTTAATTTTTGAAATGGCCTTTGGTTGACCTCAGTAGTCGATAAGCAATCTCCTCAAAATATTCAAAGCAGCTTGAAAAGAAGGTGTTTGATGGACAAAACCTAACCGCGTTAAATGATTTGAAAAATTCATTTTTGTTAAATATATCCGGAATAATGGGCTCAAATATGTAAAATTACAAGAACAGAATATTCAAACATTTTTTTTTTGACTTTACTCGAAACAAAAAGATCAAGAAAGATTAAAAACGGTTTGGATAAACAAGTGGAGTACCATCCTTTTGCTTGAATTCTTAACAATTTTCTAACATGACTTTTCCAACTACAACGAAAACTTTCTCAATGAAGTACAAGACTAGGTTCGAATGCAATTTATATATCTCACTTGCTTATTTAATTATTTATTATGAAAATTACTCTATCGATCACATTGCAGACCTGGTAGCGTTTAAGTGTCTTAAATATAGGATGTTTAGAGAACTCTAGCTTGAAAAAATGGACCTAAAGGAGACCAGACATGAACCAAAAAAGAAACCGAGAATGGATCATACAGGAACCAGAAAATCAAAATGTAACCTTAAACGAATCAAAAGAAAAGAGAATCAGGCCAGATATTTCTCTTTTTGCAATTCTTCATAACAACATTACGACAGTTTTGCTGCTCGTATTACTGTATGTATTTTTTTCATATTTTTTTCCAGGAATCTCGTGAGAATTTAGGTATTTTTACAAAAATTCAGAGATAATAACGAAGATTAAGTTATTATTTCCTGTAGCATTCCTTCAAGATTTTTTTTCCGGATATCTCAAAAACATTTGAACAAAGATAACAATAGTAATTAACCAGGAATTTGCTCCAAAGATTCTTTTAGATATTTTTCAAGGAAAGCCTAGTCTTCCATGATTGTATCAGGTGATTCTTTTATCGAATTCTTAAGTAACAACTGTAGAGTTCGGTTAAAGGATTGGTGAAAAAATATCTGGAGGAACTCCTAGTATAGTCTTTGGAAAAAACTCGGGATATTCCCTGAGGAAATAACTGGAGATGAATCGTTGGAGTGCTCAAGGTTTTTTTGAGAAAGTCCTCTAAGTATCCGTTGTAAAATCGCTGGAAGAATTTCTGGGAGTTTTGGTAGAGGAATCTCAAGAAAGAATTCTAGAGGGATCCCAGTATGAATCCTGAATGAATATCAGATGAAATTTTTGGGAAAATCACTAGAAGATTTCTTGAAGTTTTTCACGAGACATAGGAAATAAAAATTCTTAAAGACCTTGCTGAAAACTGCATTAAAGCCTTTGATTATTTTCTCTTGAACCCGAATAATTTTGCATCATCATTATGCACTGTAATCCTAATGAGAGAAAAAGAGACTCTAGAGAGCATTTTAATTAAAATAGGGATCTTAGAGACCTTCCATTAAAAATGGAAACTATTAAGAGGCTTTAGTGGAAATAGATATCTACCCAACAAACTAGAGATGCACATAACGGCTCATTTTAGTAAGAGGATCCGATCCGAATCACTTATTTTGGTGCACCGGATCTTTTGAACGGTTCAGTGACTCAGCGGCTCGCAAAGAATGAGCAAACTGAACAGAGCGAACAGAAAAAGACGGATTACTCCCTGTTGTGCGACATGCGTTGTATATTTTGCACACTCTTTCTTCCCCAGAAACTCTCTGCCTGTTTCTCCTACCCGAACCAAAAAGAAGAAGCAAATGTGCTCTGCCATTCAGAACCTGAAGCACTTTTTCTCTTTCTTTCATCTGCCCATATGCAAGTGGGCGGGACAAATTTGTATAGCTTTGATGAGAGCGCTCACGGAGCAGCAGAAACATGTGCTTGCATGTGGGGCGTGAAGCGCAAAGCAAAACATGTGACAAACTTTATAATAAAGCCGAGAAACAAACAAAGAAGGTTCGTTCTTTTTTTGGATCACTTTTTTGTCTGATCCATGCTGATCAAATGAACCGACTCTCGCCAAAACAGAGCCATGGATCACCCGTTCTATTGAATGATCTAGATCTTTTGAACGGCTCCGATTCTTTTTGCCCATTTCTACAACAAACATTAGTAGTTGAATAACAGTTTATTCAGCAGAAATATGTTTAAGAGTAGATGGTTCAGCTCTTGTTCCGTGAAAATGCTATATGGGAAGTCTCTAGAAAAAGACCTGCTATCAACCCAACAACAAATTCTTCAACTCAAAACTGTTAAATAAATCTGTTTGTACAACAACATAAGTAGAACAAGCATAATTTGAATTAAAGTACCTGTAAGATAAGAATCATCAAACGAAATTTGTTGTTGAGCTTGAGCTTGAGCTTGATTGGCCGCCCGTGGTTGCTACTCCAGTATCGCCAGATCAGCTGCACTTTCACAAGGAACCAACCAGATGACTGCTTGGGATTAACAGACACCCTCAGTGTATAAGTGCTGGTGATCTTCTATTTTTAGGCGATAATGGCGCCTGCCACGTCAGAATGCTGACCAATGAGGGGAAGGGGGGGGGAATGATGATGCATTAAACTGGCTCCCACAGTAGAACGTATATACCACTGCGTCTACGCCAGTTCATGCGGGAAGGGTGAAGGGGTGGGGTAATTTTTATGGCAGAGAGGCTTGCTGGTTTGGTTAGCAGACTGCCTATGTATCAGGCATTAGGTAAGGTATGCTATAACGGTGAAAGAATGGAAGCGTAGGGAAACGGTTTATTTCTGTCCGTCTCGGATTCTAGCAAATGCTATGAACCGTGATAGATATCTCTTTAATGAATGTTCGAATCCTCTGAGCAGAATCTCAAATTGAGAAACTTAAAAGTAGATGGAATACCGTGTACCTTTTAATTCCGCTCCTAAATGCTTATCTTTGACAGATATGCGTATTTCGACTACCACTTGCAGTCTTCTTCAGTGTCAGTTACTCGTATCCACTGGTGGATACGAGTAACTGACACTGAAGAAGACTGCAAGTGGTAGTCGAAATACGCGTATCTGTCAAAGATAAGTATTTAGGAGCGGAATTAAAAGGTACACGGTACTCCATCTACTTTTAAGTTTCTCAACGTGATAGATATACTAAGAGTGGTAAGTAGAAGCAAGTGAAAGATACAACTACAAAGTACGAGGAAAGGGACAGGCCTGGGATTGAACCCATGACCTTCTGCTTATGAAGCAGAAGCGGTAGCCATTCGACCACCAACCCCGTCTTAATCATCAAACGAAGTTTGTTGTTGACGAATAAACCAAAAAAAAAACATTAAATTTAACCTGTAAACATAAAATATCTACGAAAATGTATTTGGTATAAAAAAACATAACTTACATTGAATGAAATTTCAAATTGGTTTACGTTCATAGGGGCATTTTTTCATGTTTTAAAGCATTTTTAACGTTATAGAATAGTTCGACTCTGGTAATGAAAACCTTATAAAAACATTACAAATATCGAAATTACTAAAAATAATCTTTGACAAAACGGCTTATAAGAAAAACGCAGTTTATATAAGATTGATTATGGGTGCGGCTTAGCCGGGGAGAAATACGCATGATATGAACAAAACATCCATGACTGTGTCATAAAAAATCTTCCTTTTGGCTGTCTTGGTAGTGTAACTCAAACAATACGCCAATCCATTCCCATAGGGGTTTTGTTTAAAAAATTGTAAAAGGGTAGTATAAGTTACAATCTGTGCAGCTAAATGGCTGAAGACGGCGTCTGTGTCTTTTAAATAGGGTAAAAAACACCTGTGGGCATGTCCATGATGCCTTTTGGCATGGAGGGTTTTGTTTGTCAAATTATCTAAATTTTTGTTTTTCTTATATTCATGAGCTTATGATAAATAAAATGTATGCACCTCTTTGTTCCTAAAAGGGAAAACTACGTACATAAGTACTATGGAAACCCTAATTTAGTACTATACCATTTAATTCCACTAGAGTTTGTATCCTTTGACAGATACGGGTATTTCCACATCTACTGTAAGGCTGTCTTCAGTGTCGTGTACTAGACTCAACTGTCTAGACCAAGGGAGGTATTGGCGGCTCTTTATTGCTACGCCAACGTGTCTCTGGTTCTAAAATGTAAACAATCATACAAAATAACGACCAAACAAAGGTGATGGCGTAATCAGTTTTCTCGAAAACATCCATTTTTGGAATTTAGCAGAATTTGCTGGTTGAATTGCCAACAGCGCACTAAAGTAGCACGTAGCAAATAACTGCTTGCAAACA
This sequence comes from Aedes aegypti, assembly GCF_002204515.2. Taxonomy (NCBI): domain Eukaryota; kingdom Metazoa; phylum Arthropoda; class Insecta; order Diptera; family Culicidae; genus Aedes; species Aedes aegypti. The sequence continues at coordinate 112,866,689 of NC_035109.1, forward strand.
ATATCTTTCAAGAGCATTGATTATTTGCAATTTTGCGCATAAATATTTTCACTTTTCTGCGTTAAGCCTAAAAACTGGTTCTGGACTTTGCTTGGCGGCTTTTCAATTTTGCTCCCTTTTGACAGTCGCCCTCCACCCTTGGTCTAGACTCGAGAAGTTGAGTCTAGTACACGACACTGAAGACGGCCTTACAGTTGAGGTCGAAATACGCGTATCTGTCAAAGGATACAAACTCTAGTGGAATTAAATGGTTTAGTACTAAATTCGGTTTTTCTTCTACTTATAGGTATTCCATTGAACAGCTCAAAGTTTTATTATGAAAACTACATGTTTTTTTTATAAAGGATAGTACGCAAATGATCTATTGTCACATTTTTTTTAGAGTCTTCTAAAAAAAAATCAAAGAATATTTGCGTGACATAATTTGTGCATGAACCCTTATTAAGCTTGTTCCATTCATCCAAATTTTCATCTTGTCTTATTTTCTGACTTCATCGTTTCAAATTAATCTTGAATTATCATAAGCAACTTGAATTTTAATTTTTTATTTATATTCCAGTTAAAAAAATGTAACTAAATTTTATGTAATAACAGCCGTTTTATCATATTCAATGAAAAATAAACTTTATCTGAGTAAATTACAGTAGAAAATCAGGCATCTAAGTTAGTGTTATTATTCGATTTGGGATACATTTGAGATTTTTTTCGACCTTTGTATGAAGACGCGGCCACTGTGCGACGGTACGCAAAACGGTTTCAATCATGTCGAAAGGGCTTTGGCATCAAATGTTAACGAGCAGACGGACAATCCTGCTGGGGCTCTAAACCTACTTTTTGCCTGCGTGATTTCGATCATTCGGCCAAATGTGGGAGCCTCTGTGTTTTCTGAGGTTAGGTTATTATAACACGTAGGAGTCTAACGGGATACTTTTTGCCTAATGAGAGGAATGGCACCTTTTGCCACCAATGAGCACAGAATGAAAAAAGCGCACGACATCAATCATATCGCACCCGTAATGAAAGCATTGACTGCCGGTGTGCCAAATCGCACTTCTGACTGAGGGTATGCGATATTCCGAATGATTCCTTAGCCTAGTGGTAAAGTCCGCGACTACCAAGCGAATAAATGCTGAAGGTATCTGGGTTCGATTCCCAGTCGGTCCAGGATCTTTTCGGAATGGAAATTTCCTTGACTTCCCTGGGCATAGAGCATCATCGTACAAGTCACACGATATACGAATGCGAAAATGACAACTTTGGCAAAGAAAACATTCAGTTAAGAACTGTGGAAGTGCTCATAAAAACACTATACTTCGTTTCGTATCTACATGAACAAAAATGCATATCGCATTCCCTTACTTCTCACCGGTCTGATGCTGGGCAGGGGTTATTAAAAGTTACTTAACCGCGTGCCATGAGGAAGTAATCCAGTCTCGTTCGCCACTCAATCCGAGAACTTTATTCCACCTGACCTCGCAGCTCCGTGACATCAATAATCGGCCGCCGTCGCTGCCACAACCTAGCGGTACCTGAAGAAGCCCGATGCTCCTAATGTCCGTCCATAAACTCATCAACACACGATAATAGGGTAGTGCTCCGGAAGACACCTGTACCGCGCTGGTGCTGCTCTCATGTCAATTTAACTTCGTAAACATCGCGTTCCTCTTCATTTTGTTTTTGTGTTGGACCAACAAGTGGAAACAACGGAACAAGCAGTTAGCGCGAATTTCACATTATGACGTTGGAGGTGGTGCCATCGTCTTAAGACCCTGACTCAGCTGAGCTTTTCTTCTTTCCATTCTACAGTGATGTGGAACTCAGAATGGTATGCGACGAACAAGATAAATCACTGCTCATTAATATAATCCAACAGCTTAATCTCTGGACAACGATCGAAGGAGGTGAGGTCGAGAGAGATATTTAAGAAGGATGTGAAAATCAACAAGGTCAATGAAGTTATTGAGTTATTTATATTGTACGGGAGTCTTATGGAAACATATGTAACTTGTTGTATAATATACCTTAAAGCTTCATTAGGAAGAACAATAATTTGTCATACAAGTTGGAGACACTAGTTCTTCATAAACCTGTTCTACAGTCAAACCTCCGTTGGTTGGTCAATAACTGATTTTATTTTATATCGATTCATTAATTGATCAATCAATGTTTGGGCTTTTCTTAGCCGAGTGGTTAGAGTCCGCGGCTACAAAGCAAAGCCATGCTGAAGGTGTCTGGGTTCGATCCCCGGTCGGTCCAGGATCTTTTCGTAATGGAAATTTTCGTGACTTCCCTGGGCATAGAGTATCATTGTACCTGCCTCACGATATACGAATGCGAAAATGACAACTTTGGTATAGATAGCTCTCAGTTAATTACTGTGGAATTTCTCATTGAACACTAAGCTGAAAAGTAGGCTCTGTCCCAGTGAGGACGTAATGCCAAGAAGAAGAAGAATTTATCAGACATAATGATTCCTTATGTGAGTAGTCATTTTCAAAACACCTCGGCCAAATAATGAATATTTGAGCTTCTAGTACCGTAATTTCAGGTGAAATTGATCATTATTCGTCCTTTTTCACGTCTGTTTTCTATAATGTTGTTAATGCCAGATAACCTAATGCAGGAAAAGAAGTACGACGCTGAGCCTCATTGGCTCATGCATCAAAATTTTCAAACAAATGTGATATTTGTGCTGAAAATCATCTTTAAAATAATAAATCGGAGGATCCCATTTTGGGGATGAAATTGATCACGTCTTAAAACGATTATTGTTAGTTTCGAAATCAAATCTACATTATTAATTTGGGCTTCCTGAATCTCAATATGCTTGCTAAATTCTTAACAATGCAATATTTATGGTAATAATTATTAATTGAATTTCAAGAATACCACGGATATCGCCCAAATGTATGCAGTTTTCAAAGAAATCTCCCGATATTTAAAAGAAATGCAATTATTTCAATAAAATGAGCAAATTGGTACGAATTTCGATGATAAAATCTGCTTTGGAGATATATTTTAAGTATCTTCACAAACGTGCACGTTGACACCATGCCTTAATCCTTGTTTAAAACTCAAAGTTTATAAATATCTGTAAATAACAAATCGACCACGATTTTGAATTTCTATATTATTTTCATATAAATATTACCGCAAAAAACTTCACAACACATAATTCTACAATAGTTAAGACAAACAACGTTCATTTACTATAGGTAACATTGATATTGATGCTCTATTATTAGGATATAGAATAGTGTGACACGGTGATCATTTTTACCCTACTGATCAATTTCATCCGAATTTACGGTATGTGACCAGTTACAGTGGTCTTCCTCCTATCGGCCATGATATAGGAGCGTATCTTTACTGCAGGATTTACACTTGGCAAGGGAGTGTGGTTCTAGGTGTGATTAGATGTCTACATATCCCAACGCCAGGGCTTTACTACGACATTCATCAAAGCTGTAAATACCTACTTTAGTCGTTTTGTAGCAGTACATTACATGCGGTAACAAATTTAAGAGCGTACATTTCTCCCCAAAAATGGCAAGTATAAATAAACAAACGTCAAAATGGTCTCCTCTTAAATATAACGAACAAATTTTATCACGTTCTTCAAGAAGATCAGTTTGGCTGCATCAAGATCGCCTTGAGTCTAAGTACTTTCAAGTGGTACTTGTTACACTTGCAAGAGTTCAGCAAAATTTATTACGGTTTTATGATGCTGTTAAGTAAAACTGCAGCCATGGTTGTGATTATCGATGATTTGGGATTGAAGCCATGATGGGAGAATCCATGTATGTTTCGGGTGCTTCATTAATAATATTCACGATGTAATAAGCGTGATAATTGAAAACATATGTAGGTATAAAAAAGGAATCAAGAGTTAGCACTTTAGGTTCTGGTTTTGATTGGGTGTCAAAACGTCGAATGCGAAAATGTCGAATACCAAAACGTCGAAGGGACAAAACGTCGAAAGACAAAATTTCGAATGTCAAAATGTCGAATTCCAAAAAGTGGAAAAGGTAAAACGTCCAAAGGGCAAAACGTGGAAAAGAAAACAATAACGAATGTCTGAAAAAAAACGACGACCTACTTTTGATTTATAATCTAATTTAATCTTATCTAAGTGCTTGCACAGCCAATATTGAAAAGCATCCTGAAAATACCAAAATTTCTTCAGATTTTTTCTTGTCTGCATTGATATTTGCAGCTTGATTTGCAGCACATCAAAGATATGATACAAATATTAAAATGGCCAGGCCCACTGAGCAGACTTTGGGTTTGAAGATAATTGAAAAGCTCACGGCTATCAGATTCTTCACAGTGTAAATAACATGATAGACGCGTTTTTTTTTTTTCAATTTTCCAGAGGAAGAAACGGGGACAACCGTACCAGTCGTTTCATTTGAAGGGATAAGTAAAATCGTTGGAAGTGGCGTTGCTAAGAATTTTGTTGCACACTTCATTGTTGTCCGGCCTACTTTTCCTGGGATGGGATACAAGTTTTTCTTCCGTATGTCCTGACTCTAAAGCCAAGGCTTAAGCGCCTTTACTCGCTCTCTGGAATGCAATAAAAATTTGATTTGTACAATTCACCAGTCCCCATTATTTAGATATACAATGGCAGTTTAATATAGTAACCCAAAAAGAAGTAAAAGGAACGTTCTCACCAAGTTTTCTTGCTTCTTATTCAGCCTGCATTGTTAGTTACACTTTCTCTTCTTGTTTTCGTTCTCTTATTATTAATTATCGTTATTATAAAACTACACTCGCATCTGTTCCTCAATCCATAAGCTACATTTTGCCTTTGTGCCGTATGCTCAACATGCTTCTCGTCCCCATCATATCACTGTTTTCACGAGCTGCACAAGCATGCAATTTTTAGCACGAGCACATTAAACGTAAAACTTAACCAAATTCAATTTGGATGGAATGCCATTGATTGCCGAATGCCTACCTTAAAATAGCGGAAAAACGGTCACAATATTCTAAGATTCGCGGTAAAGTATAGGAAAATGCAAAACACAAGTAGTACCAGTCGAATCACGGAGCCGAAAATCGCGGAACGATGAAAAACGTGACAGAAAAAAACAAAAGCAACCAACTCGCGCCACAGCCTGCTGCGATCTCTCACGGCGACCTATTTTTGTTTTATAAGGAATAGAAAAAAATCTATACAAATCGTGGAATCGAAATACCGGCTATCCCCGTTGGTTTGACCACATATAATCTGAACACTTTTTAATTTGTACCCCGTTAATTTGCACATCGTTCAGATTAAAAATGGTTCAAACGTCATTTACCTCGTGGAACGGAGTAAAGTGAAAGGGAACGCTGTGAAATGGAACGCAGAATCAAAACAAAACAGCAAAAGAGGTAACCAGAAACGCGTTTCTAGGGTGACTAGATGTTCAAATTAAAAATGAACCCCGATGGTTTGCATGAGGTACCGTTCAAATTAACGATTTATTTATTTCAAATTCAAATTAATTCAATCACCCTCATTCTTGTTTACGACGGATCCAGCATTCGAACGTAAACAAGAATAGGGGTGAATGTTTTGAATACTTAAGGCAGTGAAAATATATCATTTCCAATGTTATTACCTTGATAAATAATACTAAGTTGGTCTTGGAAGGAATAATAAGGCGTCATGCACAAAATATGTCACGTTACGTGGTCAGGCATAGCGCGACATACCTTACAAAATTTTTGGAGGCCTCATGCAAAAAGTGCAACAAGGGGGGAGGAAAGTAATTAAAAAGGACCCAATTTAGCGTGACATGATTTGTGTACCATGTCTGAAAAAATCGAATGGAAAATAGCCGTTTTAGCGGAATTGTTTGAGATTTATCTTAGTTTTCGGATTAATAAATAATTATTGGAGTCTTTCATCAAAAGTGCTAATTTTAGTCAAATGCTGGAAGGTGGGGGCAAGTTTAAAAAAAACTGTCAATCAACTCCAGTTGTAATTCAATGGTATTGTATTATATCCAGCTTTTTACGCTTGCCATAAAACGATGAGGGGTGATTTGATTTTGGCATTTATTGGCAACAGATTTTATAGTTAAATCTTAGTAGACTGAAATTTAAGATTGTTGATTGAAATGTCAAAAATTTTCACTACGTTTGTTTTGCAGGAAGTATTGACTAGAACAGTTGTTCCTCAGAGTTATTAATCGGATTTATTCATTTAATTCATTTCTTTTAGGAACCAGAAGATCAATACGATAATACATGAAACGAATTGCAAAATTCTATCGTTGAATGGACATCATTGATTGCTAGCTATATCTCTACCAAATACTCAGGCCACACACTGGGCGAAGTCGTGGATCCTGTGAGATTTTCCTGATTTTTTTTTCTTACATATTGTAATACGTACTAGAAAAGCTAACCAGAATGATACTCAACCTCGGAAGTGGTGCATTTGATTCGAATTCTATTGGTTTTGGATAGAATTACGATCCGATTGGTTTGATCAATGCCTGATTCAAATCCGTCGGGATCGGGGTTGGGTTTGAACATTGGATTTTTTTCAGGTTGAAGTTCGGATCGGGTTTGTAGGCTACAAGACTATCGGGTACGGGTCGGGTTTAGGCTTGAAAAAAGTCGGGTTGATTCGAGTTGGATAATAATTGTAAAAACAATGACAACCTGAAGGGAAGCTTTAGATGCATTAGAAACGATGAACTTGTCATCTTTTCGAAATCGGGTTTTATTCGGGTTTCCTCACAATTTTTTCTCGGGTTCCGGGTCGGGTCCAGGTTTGCTTTTCAATGTTTGTCAGGGTTAGACAATATAAAATAAGTTGGGTACTAGTAGGAAACGGGTTTGAAAAATGTGAAGCCTGACGATCTCTGGACTGGTCAGCGGAGCTGTCTACTAAAAACATTAAGGCTATGCGAAATACCGAATGATTCCGTCAAATACGCTTCGAAACGAAATTCCGCGGAATTCCACGGAACTCATACAGGCGAAATTTGTATTTTGCTATTTCGTTTCGTTTCGCCAAATTGTTAAAATATTTCCACGGAAAATTGAAAACAAACGGAATAAAACGGAATTTCGCGAAATTCGAGTTTGATTTCGAACAAAAAAAGGCAAAGCGCTCGTTTCTACTTCTAGCTACAGAGGGATTCCACGGAGGCATGCAAGTCGATTCTGATCGACCATTTCAAAAATATCTGAAACTTTGCACAGTTTTTCAGTTCCTTCTAAATCGTCATTTTCCGATATCAAACCTTCAAGTTGAGTCACGACTAACTTTTCAAAAGGGTGTATGTGAAAATGGTTCAAAAATATTCAAAAAGCTGCACAGCAAAAACGTTTCGTTCGATTGTTAGACAACTAAAGAAACAAAGTTAGACAACTAAATAAAGATTCCAAAAAAAATACACACAGTAAAAATTTTTTTTTGCATTAAAAAACATCATTTTTGTCACAAAAACTCAAATATCTCAAAACCCTATCGGAATACCAACGTAATTTTTTGAGGGAAAACGGTCCATTATATTAGCTATCTACCATAAAAATTTGGTGATGGTAAGCCAATAAACAAAAAAGTTATGACATTTCAAATATTTCACAAATTTTTTTTCTTTGTAATTTTTTTAGGACCGCAGTTTGTTGCTGAATTTTTTGTTAAGGGTACCACATGAGGTTAACAAGTTGTTTTCATGATATTTTATTTAATTATTCATAACTATTATAGCATCTATTAGAAAGTTAGACGCGACCCAGTAAACACACCATCGTATATAATAGGATATAAGAGTACAAATGTGGAGGCGATATACGTACATGCGCCATAAGGCTGCATGCAATATGTACGTATATCGCCTCCACATTTGTATTCTTATATCCTATTATATACGATGGTGTGTTTACTGGGGATCCAGTGTTGTGATCTAAAGTCTTGATAGTGTCATATTTTTTATTGTACGTAACTGAAGAAAAATTCTCTCAATAGTGTTGAAACCTTTTGATAGAAGAAACCTATAAGAAATCTAATATTGAAGACAAAAGCTACAAAAAAAAGTTTTCTATACAGGTATACGACTAGTTTACCTGCAAAAAGTTTACCTCGTAGAGAACAAGGCGGGTCTATACCCAGGTGATCTAGTATACGTAAAGCAGGTCGGTTTTCTCGGCGCTGGTTTTCTCCACAAAGTTAAAATCTGATTACACCTGGGTATAGACCCGCCTTGGTAGAGAATAGACTTTGTTAATCATATTTGGGAGGAAGCGAGTAACTTCAACAACATCAAAAACATGATAGGTACATACCATGAACATACTCACGAAAAAGCTAAAAATATACTACCACTATGGTTATAAAAGATTTAATTGTAAAATTTTTCTTCAGTCAAGTAAACGACACCAAACTAGTCAGTAAAAACTTAAAAGTGATTTTGTTTATTAAAATCTAACGAGCAACATGAGTAGTCGCTTTCTCAACTGTTGCAGGCCGTTTGCAGAAAAAAAGTGTTCGAAAGAGCTACGAAATCTCACCGAAAGCACCATAGATAAACTGAAAGCGGCTGGTTATGCTCCAATGTCTACATTGAATACAAATTTACGCATTTGTACGTCCTGCCGTTTAAACGTTGACAAACGGGCAATCTGTACATCATCGGTGGATCAGGTTGCAGGAAGTTCGAAAACAACAACAACTGAGGAATTACTAGATGCACCGACAACAACTGAGGAGTTACCAGAAGTACCAAGTGCAGATAGTCTTGCCACGGTACCATCAGCGACATCTGTTTCAACAAATCAATCAGAAGATGAGTGCATCCAGAAGGTCAACATCGAACGCTTCAACGAAGGGATAGCTGGAATAAAAGTGACTCCGATTAAATGGACGAAGATGGGTTACGTCAATTATCCCGAGAAAAAATACCGTGAAATCAACGAAGCTGTACGAAGAAACCTCTTCAAATTAGGACCTGAGGATGTGGAAAATAAAGACTACGATGAGGTAATTATGAATATGAAGGAAAGGTTCTCGAATCTTTCAAGGAATTCATGTCTGATGGAGCAGCATCGCAGTACAAAAACCGTAAGAATTTTTCGAGCCTATGTCAATTTAAATCAAAGTACGGAATTGATGCAGAATGGCATTTCTTTGCTACGTCACATGGCAAAGGTCCTTGTGATGCTATTGGAGGAACCATAAAGCGCATGGCCACAAGAGCAAGTTTAGCCAAAGAACGTGAGCATCCAATCAAAACTGCAAAAGAACTATTTGATTGGGCGAATCGCAGAAAAGAAGAAGATTTAACAAAATTATCATTTTGTTTTACTACTACTGAAGAGTACGAATTAACGGCATCAGAGCTCAGCGAGCAATATAATAACGCGAAAACGATCCAAGGAACCCAAAAAATTCACTGTTTCATTCCATTGTCAGAAAATAAAATTAAAGCAAAACTATACTCGAACTGTACTGATAATGATGCAAAAGTGTTCGATATTGTAAAAAAATTGAATAACAATAAATAAATAAATAAGTATTAATAAAATGTTTTCATGATCTCATAACGCATACCCAAATCCAAAACTTTTTAAGTTTATATATAACATTTAGAAACTCATCGATCATACTCTAAAAAAAATATCCCGGTAAAAAAAAAAAATATTTTCGTGCAATCTGTTAATTTATTTTAATTTATACATATATACATATACATATAATATTTATACATATACATAATATTTATACATATAATATACATAATACTAAGGAATACATGAAAACGACTTGTTTAATTCACGCAAGGCCCTTAACAATAAAATCAGCAACAAACTGCGGTTCCCGTAATAATTTACACTGAAAATTTTTTTTTTCTTCTAAATGTGAAAATTTTGACATGTTTGAAATGTCATAACTTTTTTGTTTATTGGTTTACCATCACCAAATTTTTATGGTAGATAGCTAATATAATGGACCGTTTTCCCTCAAAAAATTACGTTGGTATTCCGATAGGGTTTTGAGATATTTGAGTTTTTGTGTCAAAAATTATGTTTTTAAATGCAAAAAAAAAATTGTTTTTACTGTGTGTAATTTTTTTGGAATCTTTATTTAGTTGTCTAACTTTGTTTCTTTAGTTGTCTAACAATCGAACGAACCGTTTTTGCTGTGCAGCTTTTTGAATATTTTTGAACCATTTTCACATACACCCTTTTGAAAAGTTAGTCGTGACTCAACTTGAAGATTTGATATCGGAAAATGACGATTTAGATGGAACTGGAAAACTGTGCAAAGTTTCAGCTCAATAGAAAAAAAATAATTAAAAAATTTACCAAATTTTGGTGCTGTTGCTTGGAATCACTCTACAGTTAAAAATGTCGACTCAAGCTACAGCTAAAAATGTCGATCAAATCGACTCATATCATGGATCAGAACACTATAACAGCAAATTATCTGCGATGCAAACGAATGGTGTGCTTGTGAAAGCATACGTTTTGGCGTTTCTATAGGAATCGTCTTATCTAAGATGGTTGGTTGGTTTGACTTTATTAACGAGATTTTTAGCCCTGGGCTAGTTCATCTCGGGACCAACGTCTTTACTTCCCTTCTGAAGGAAGTCGTCACTATAACTTTTTACGTTATAAGTAACTATGTCGGGGATGGGATTCGATCCCAGGTCCTCGGCGTGAGAGGCGAGTGTTCTAACCACTACACCAGGTCCGTCCCCGACTTATCTAAGATTCATAACTGTGGTATGGGTTTCAATGCCCCACAGATATGAATCAACGCTTCTAGGAATATGTATGACATTTTATTTCCTACGAACGGAACAAATGTGTTTAAGCATGTTATTGTTGATTGCGATGCTGTATAGATTTATGGTTCGCGGAGGTAAAATGGGTTCTGCGTAATTGCAACTCTATTTGATCAGATATTCTCCGTTTAATCCAACTTTGATCCATATCTGTGTGCTATCCATAACTGTGGGGTGACTGTAGTATTGACTGGTCCGCAGGATATGATAAACTGCACTGCTGTTGTAATGTTTCCAAAAACGCCTATTTGGCCTAAGTTCCTCGCGGCGAATAGCCCAGGAAAAGCACAACTGCGTTTGATGAACTACCGCAATGTTATCTTCCATAAGAAAGCAGAGAGCAAAACCACGGTTGTTCGTTTCCTCCGGGGAACATCGCGTGTCCTTTTGAACAAATCCGTTAATATATCGCAGAAATTGTTTGTTCACAAATGTCAAAAAAAGCTGCGGAGTCCCTGATGTTCTGGATTTGCTCAGGTAGTACAGATTATTGATGCGCGCATTAGTTCTCTCTCTTGCTTTCCCGCTGTGACGTCATTTTTAACTCTGCATAAAAACAGCGGGAGAATAGAAAAGAAAACTAATACAGTCATCTCTCCCTAACTCGATATTGAAGGGACCATCGAGTTAGGGAGGTATCGAGATACAGAACACAAATTTTTAAATTTTTGATATTTTGATTATTTCGACAAAGTACATTCAAAATAGTAAATTTAAAGTAAAAAATAGTAAAATTTTAGCACATTTAGCATCGTGACACTTTTTGCATAGCCTTCAAAAAATCAATTTTTTATCACCCTGAAATGACTTGTTAACCTTCATTTTGCCATCACTATAATCATATATATCAAATTTATGAAATTTATTAACATTTGGAGAATATTTGAAAATGTTCATGGAAATATCGAGTTAGAGAGGTAAATTTGCATAGGAAATTGAAACAGATCGCATCGAGTTAGGGAACATCGAGTTAGAGAGGTATCGACTTGCAGAGGGATCAAAGTATGCTAGATCGAAGGGACAGCGCATCCCATCGAGTTAGGGGAAATATCGAGACACAGAATATCGAGTAAGGGAGATTTCACTGTAGCACGCATCAATTATTCGCGCCACATGAGTAAAGGCTCTCCCAAATCAACGCGATTTTTTCCGCGACGGCGACGAAAAATCGCCGCGATTTCGTTGTTGTGTCATACTTGTCATAAGCTCTACATGTAGCAGCGAGTGTTTGTCGCTGTCGCCGTAAAAAAATCGCGTTGATTTGGGTGATCCAAAGCCACACCTCAAATCTTCAAGAGCACAAATCTAAAGAACCAGACGTCCATTCAAGCTGAAAACTCTATCGATTGGTTATACGTTGGCCAATCGATCACGTATTCAGCTTCAACCGCTGTCGGGTTCGTTAGATTTGTGCTCTTGAAATTCTGAGGTATGCTTTCGATTTGTATTCACCTTAAACAAAGAAGATGCGTACATTATTTTATATCGAAAAATGAATATATTTTATATCGAAAAATGAATCACGCTGTACCATACCACTAACTCTTCTCTCCTCTTATAACGTGACATAATTTCCTCACGAACCTCAAATAAAAAAATGCGATTTTTTCGAATTGTTTAATATTGATAATATATCATCACAAGTATTGGAAGCAAAAAACCGCAAGGCAAAGGTCTTAACCTTTTCAATACCGACATCAAAGTTTCAAATTTCTCTACTTTCGCCATCTTTCGATCGATTTTGAAGATTTTTTTTGGAAAAATCACAAATCAGTTATAAATTTAATTCATGCATTGCATGCATCATTTTTTTTTTCGATTTTTGCACATCTAAATCTCGAGAAAAAAAAACCAAACAATGAATTTAGCTCATTGAAAGACGGATTGGCTGATCAAACATGAGTGAACTTGTCAATCTTATTTTTGGTTACTCTATGCTATGTAGTCCAGGTTCAATTTAGTGAAAATGTGATTTTGTAGTCAGTTTTAAACAAAGAATCGGAAAATGAGATAATATCAACTATCCTTAATTCTTCCAGAAATTCCATCACAGATTTTGGAATAGGATCATTTCTCCACTATTTGCTCTACAAAATAATAGAAATACCTTCAGTATTTTTCTACAAGGTTTACTCTAAAAGTTTGCATTCATCCATATTAATCCAGAGTGATCCCTCCAAGAATTAATTCACAGTTTATGAAAGGCTTTTCCAGAAAATTTATTTGAAACTTCTAAATAAACCCCAGCATGCAATCCTGGTTAAGTTGCTGCCGCAATATCTCTTGGAATTTATTACTCTTGCAGTTCTTTTAAATTTATCTTGATTGATTATTAGGTATGTGTTGAAGGATTCCTTAAATTGTAATTTAATTCAATACTCCAGTGTATACTAAACCAAATATTCCAGTGATTCCTCTGTTCTACTTATTTTTCTTCTTATTTCTGGCGTTATGTTCCAACTGGGACAGAGTCTGCATCTCAGTTTAGTGTTTTCAGGATCACTTATCGACTTATGTCCCCAATCACATTCATGCAAGCCACGAAGCACAGCAAAAAAAAAAATGAAAATCATTATTCTATATTTTATGGTATATATGTATTGGCATAACATCACATCCACATGATTAAGGTTACATCGTCGTTTTAAAAATTTCAAACCCAGTTTTTTTGCTCAAAACCGAAGCAATGTTTATGAAAATCTATCATTGGATTGCACCAGCTATCTGTAATACAGTGATAGATTTTCATGAGAATATTTTTAAATTTGAAAGAAAAAACTGCTTTTTCATTTTTGATGACTCTTGATGATTGAATGATGAATTCTTGAGCCTTAAACAAATTGTAAGGCATTTATAAAAATTAATTAATTTTGGGCTCCACTCAATATTTTTGAGATTGTTTTATATATTTATAACTGCTTATCGATCCACTTCTTAGTTGTAACATTCAAATTAAACCCACTCATTCCCTTGTGTTAATGTCAGATATGTTGAAATGAAACCTTATAAAGTTATTACAGTCAACTCTCCCTTACTCGATGAAGGGACCATCGAGTTAGGGAGGTATCGTTACAGAACACAAGACCAATGCAACTGCGATCCAAGGGACCATCGAGTTAGCCATGAAAACCAACTTTTACTATGGTTCTCTAACTCGATATCGAGATACGGAATATCGAGTAAGGGAGATTTAACTGTAAGAAGATTTCAAATAACCAAAACATGTAAGGATTCTGCTGAGCAACACTAAAGTTTCCATATGGTAGAGAATTTAAAAAGATGTTTTTTAAGCCTTTTGTAAAATTTCCAGCTTTTGACAAGAAAAAAAACATAAACGTGTATTCCGCGAAACAAACTCAAAAATTTCGTTTCGTATCGAAAAATTCCGTGAGATATTTGATTTCGTATCGAGTTACACGAAACATTTTTAAATTTCGTTTCGTTTCGTCATTATCAGCGCAAAATATTCCGCGTATCGTTTCGTTTCGTATCGACATGGAAAAAATCCATATCGCATACCCTTAAAAAACATGTTCCAACTTTTTCACAAATCAATTAAAGAGTTCTCGGAGTAGATGCCCACTCATTTTAAGTTGTTAGATCCTTGGTGAAACCAGATTCTAGCTCAGTTAGGCACGTATATAGCTTCTTCAAAATAGATTAGTATCATAGCCATAAGCTTCCTGTCTGTCAATCTAAATACAAAACCGATTAGAATAAAAAGGGGAATTTTAAATAAGATCGATTTTCATTTCCAAAAACACAAGACTTGACTTCTCTATGTCAACATAACTATTTTTTACCACCGCAAAGCTTGCTTTGATCAAGCTATAAAAATTATTATAGTGTTTGCAAGAGATGTCAGAAGGGGGTGATTTAAAATTTATGGCATGCTAGCGTAAAAAGCTGGATACGGTTTTCATTTAGTTATTAATTGATGTTCGCGATGCTCTAACCATTGGAAATTTATACAATCAAACCAATTTATATGCTCAAAAAATAATCAATGTATATAAATCAATTCAATAGAACAAATTGCACAACTTGGATATCCTGATTTGTATATATGCGATCCTGAATATCTGACTATACTGAACAGAAAATGAATTGATCGATTCAGTGTACTTATTCGACAAAAGAATGAGTAAATCTTTAAAGATTAAAGAACTAACTAATCGGGTAACGACTGTTCACATCATTTTGAAAATTTAGCAATTGGCACCAGCAGCAAAAAGTGCAGGCAACAACCGTTCGAACATTATATTCCAATCACCGCTCACTGAATGGTGACATTGTTGTTTGTATTCCGTTCATATAGCGCGCTACGCCCGGTTCTCATGATTCTCAAACTTCCTCCATAAAATCATGGAGTAATGATACTCGAGAGCTATCTAATCGTATGAACAGTTTTTTAAAACGTTGATTACTTGAAAATAAGATTATGTAGCGATAAAGTAATAAACGTTTTTGTTTTACCTTCCATAGTGTTTTCTTCGTATCATATTTTAAATTTTACTTCCATCAAAAAAGAGCTATCAGTTGCCATTTTATTTTTGACTGCCATACTTTTGTCAAAATAGTGGTAAACATCGCTTCTGCATATCTGAGGATTCAATTTCAACATAGTTCAAGTGCTGCACTACTTCAGTTGTCGTCCAAAATGGATGGTTGTTTGACATTTTTTGAAAATTGGTTCCATGCTTACTATGATAAAAATTGCAAATTTTTCTGTCTCCAACGCAACCATGTTTTCCTCAATAACGCTTGTTATCTAAAAATCTTAACAAGAAAAATTATGGCTTTCGACGTTTTGTCCCTTTCGAAATTTTGGGATTCGACGTTTTGGGTTCCGACTTTTTGTCCCTAAACCTCTGGTTTTATACGATTGGTGATAGAGAACACTTCAAGAATAGCGTAAAATTAACTTTGCCACTTGAGGATACTTCAAACACAAACTTATGAGTTGTTACAAACCTTCTATTTAAAAAAAAATGGCACATATTAAATTTGGACATACTTCCAAAACAATCAATTTTACTAAGAAATGTTATTCTTCAAACTTGTTTGTCTTAGAAAATTGATTTTTATTTTTCAAAAGTCATATTGCTATAGATATTTTCATTTGAAAACTATTTCTTATTCAAAGTTTTATCATATGTGTCAAAATTTTACATTCGGGATAATTTGTTTGTTGTTGCCTTGCAAGTTTATGAAAAGCAGCAAATATTTTTTGGAGAAATTTTCATGCTAATGCCAGGCTGTGAAAACAATACCTACTTTGTCGTGTCCAATACTGTATTTTTAGAAACTTTTGCAATTTTTGATGATTTGATCAATAATGTGAATGTGGGACCAAGAAAAATAGCTCAATTTTCTAGAATGTACAGTACGACCAATAAAACAAATGCGAAAATTCTTTCAACGTGAATACGGCACACCCAAGCGTTATTTTCATTGTTTTCGTGAGTGAGTGTATTTACTGTAGTATATTCTGACACAACTTCGCTAAATAGGACAATTTTTGCCATATTTGTTACCAACCTAACTACTGCTCTAAAGCAAAAAAAAATTGAAGATTTTGTTCTCATAAAGTCGGAAAAAGCGTCTGACCCTCGTTTACTCAGTTGATAAACTTTTTATCTTCGAAAAAACGCTTAAGTAATGAAAACATTGGTTTGTTTGGTTTCAGTGGACGAAGTAGTTCTTAGACAACGTGTTTGTCATTGTCGCAATACTGGAGACATGGTTTTGATAGCATTTGCGTCTTATGTGTTTGATGTGTGTTTATTTTTTTTAGAATATGTTTAAGTCTCCAACGCCTCAAGTTTAAATCTAATCTGTCTTTTGACACGGGATTTAACATTGAGACAAGGCTTGTGAAGAATTTCACATCATCGTTGACGTTTTCAAAGCTTTCATCACAAAGATATTGTACTCAATCACTACATGACAAAGTTTTGAGATATGTTTCCAATTCCTCATTAGTCAGCAGAAAGTAATAGACAAAAATTATGCCTAAAGCAAAAAATGAAACATGAAAAGATTGAACAATACAAATTGTGAATAACATTTCTGTATTTTTGCATTTTCTAAACTACCAGAAACATTATATGACGATTTTTGCATTTTTTTTTTATTGCCCATACTGTACATCGTACACCCGGAAAGTTATTTGCACTGGAAAAACATTTTACCGCGAATGCACCTCTTTGAAGGAGGTATAAAATTATTGCGTGCAGACATGAGATAGATTTAATCTAAAAGAAAAATACTCTGCGTGGTGTTGCGCATAATAACACAACTTAAACATTATCTGCACAACCCAAATGAAATTTCTCAAGATATTAATTCTTGGGTTCCATAAATTTCTACAAAAATTATTCTAAAAATAAGTACTTGAAGAAGTTTTAGAAGTATTTTAGGAAAAATTACCAAAAAAGAATCTTGCGTGTATTTTTAAGAACTCTTTGAACATTTTAAGAAATCCTTGGATAAAATCTTGGAGGAACCTCGTAAATTTTATTCAAAAGATTTTTGAAAAGTTTTTAAACATTCTGTAGTTTGGAATCTCTGCAAGAATTCAAATGTTCTAAGAATAGTTCTTTATTCTCGGAGTTGTTTATGTTGTTTATTTTGTAAGAATCATAGAAAGTATGACAAGGAGAATAGCCGGAAAATAATTTGAACGAAAAATTACAGTTTTGTTCAGAAATATCTTTTGTATAAATTCTGAACCCTAGGTAATTGAAAATCTGAGATTTTGTAAAAAATGTTATAAATTAACCTTGGAAATATTTTGAAAAGGTCCAATTTTACTGAGAAAAAACTTGTGTGTCATATCAAAATGCGTAGATTTGAAGAAGGGCATATTGCTCTGAATTTCTTATAATTATCTTTGAAATATCTAATCAAAGTTGTATGATTTTAATCAAGATTAGAGATTTGCGTTAACTGACGTGTTTGTTTATGAAAATCTTTGAATTTGTAGCTTATCATATTTAAAATAAGTTTCAATCTGCGTTGTTCAGAGTCAAGTTAATCTGACTTCTTGAGTTAATTCTCCTAACTTGATCATTTTGAATGACACATTAGACCGCTTATGCGATTAACGTTGCAAAAAACATTACTTATATCATAACTTACGTAGTATTGATGAAATGAATTATTTTGCCACAATCATTTATCTCTAAAAATATTCAAAATAGTCAAAAAGGCTCTTAATGAAAAATTTGCAAACATTTGCAATTAAATTCTAAACCATCCTTCAGTTTACATCTGAAAATACCTTTGGCAACACATTTTAGCCTAGGACAACTTGAGGCCTAGTGGTTAGAGTCCGCGGCTACAAAGCAATGCCATGCTGAAGGTGTCTGGGTTCGAACCCAGGTCAGTCCAGGATCTTTTTGTAATGGAAATTTCCATGACTTTCCTGGGCGTAGAGTATAATCGTACCTGCCACACGATATACGAATGCGAAAATGGAAACTTTGGCAAAGACAGCTCCCAGTTAATAACTGTGGAAGTGCTCATAAGAACACTAAACTGAGAAGCAGGCTCTGTCCCAGAGAAGACGTTAATGCCAAGAAGAAGAAGAACTTGGTACAAAAAAGTATACGATGTGTAAAATTTTGATAAACAATCGAATTTTTTTTCAATGTAGTTCTTATATGTACCCAAACTAAATAATGAATTTTATTTCATTCTGATATTTTTAGAGATAGCTTTTTGAGTAAGCTTTCAAACAGAGTATAAAGATCTATATTAAATATAAGATAGATAGATAGATATCTTTATTTAAGAGATTTGCAGCCCGAGGCTGGCTCATCTCTTTAGAAAATAATTAAATATTACTAATAAGCGGGGTGGCCCATTTCACATAAAGACGTTTCGCATAAGGACGTTTCACATAAGGACGATTCGCATAAAGTCGTTCCATACAAGAACAGGTAGCATTTTAAAGAAGGCATATAATTCTCATCAAAGAGAGACTCGCAAAGAGAAAAAAACATCAATGTCATATTTGGCTGTCACAAAAACTTAAATGCCAGTCGTTTTTATGGCTGAAAAAGCAAAAAGTATTGTATTCAATATAAGCTGTTATTCAAAAGCTCAGTCAGTGGAGCAGTTTTCTCAAAGATGCTGATAAATCTACACACAAGACAAGTTATTTCTTGTTTCTGCTACGTTTGCTGGCATGAAATTTCACTCATAAGACTTATATTGGCTTCGGTGTAATGGAAACGCAGTAATTCTTTGCTAAGATGTTCATGTGAGTATTTGAACGTTTTACGCATGATTGAAGTAAACACAGAGTGGAATAAGAAAAAATCAGTATTCACAGATAAAGAAGACCGTCTTCACGAGTCTCTTTTCAGATTCTCACTATGCCAAATGTTCAATATGTCAAACGTCCGTATGCGAATCGTCGTTATGCGAAATGACCCACCACCAGTGTTTGCACTGAATTTCTTTTTGCTTAAAAACTTTAACTTTGGCAAACTGCATCAATGAAACTACTAAGATCTTGCTATGATATGCTAGGTATATCTAAGTAGAAGTGTTAGCTATGGAATCATTTACAAGAAACCCCTATTAAAACAAGTCACTTTTTTTGATTATTGGCCACACGTCCATTGTGGACGATCAATGGGTACTTTATGGGAATTCTAAATTTTGGAACATGTATTGCAGAGTCACAGAAAAAAAATAGGAGTATCTTGAATATATTTTGGCACTATCTCAAGAAAATATGGATAAATTTTTGTAGATATTATCGAAACAATATTGAACTGATTTCTGGCACAAATTGACAGAATCCATAAGCCATTCTTTAAAGGAATACCGAGTGTAATTCTTGAAATAATTCAAAAGTTAATTCCCCAATCGATCTGTTGAAAAATTGGATGTTTCATTAGAGGAACTCTTACAAAAATTTCCAAATTTATCCAGGTAAAATAACTGGAGAAATCACGGAGGAATCTGTGCAATAAATGTTAGTCAAAAATGTATGAACTTATTACATGTTTTGTTTTTAAGTTTTATAGAATGCATAACCAGAAGGAAAACTGAAAACATATTCTGAAAAAATATCTAAGGGAATCTTAAGCCACCTTCTGAGGAATTTCTGATGAACTATAAGCCTTTTTAAGAATGACTGTAGACTTTCGTGCGTTATTCCTGTAAGAAAAATCTGTTGAATTTATTTTAAGAATCTTTGCAGGATCTGTTCTTCTTCTTCTTCTTCTTCTTCTTCTTCTTCTTCTTCTTCTTCTTCTTCTTCTAGGCATTTACGTCCTCACTGGGACAGAACCTGCTTCTCAGCTTAGTGTTCTTATGAGCACTTCCACATTTAAGAAAAAAAATCGGTTATTTATTTACTGAGAGCTTCTTTGCCAAAGTTGCCATTTTCTCATTCGTAAATCGTATGGCAGATACGATGATACTCTGTGTCCAGTGAAGTCAAGGAAGTTTCCATTACGAAAAGATCCTGGACCGACCGGGAATCGAACCCAGACATCTTCAGCATGGCTTTGCTTTGTAGCCGCGGACTCTAACCACTCGACTAAGGAAGGCAGGATCTGTATGAGCTTCTTATCAGGTATCAGAAGGCCGGCTCCAAAGTCACGTTCCCCACCTGTTGGGAGATTTGTGCCATCGCCATATTTGAGCCTATTTCATCATCTACCCGATGGGAGAGGAAAGGGAAGGGAAAGATGGGAGGAAATAGGAGTGGGGTCCCTTGAAGAGGGAAGATCGCATAAGCGAAATGAGAGCATGTAGCTCCATACCACAATGGGTTCGAACAGCGCCCTAAAAAGGGCACTGCAAAACGCATGAGCGTAAAGAGAGCCTATAGCTCATTACCACAGCGGATTAAGAATAACAGGATGTCCTGAAGATTCAGGCTTCTGTATTCAGTTTCACTTAATAAGTGTTTACCAAGTAATTGGAATCGCATTTGCGCAAAAACTGGACAGTTACATATCAGGTGATACGAAGTTCCATAATCGGAGTCACAACTATCACACACAAATGAGTCAGCACGCTGAATATTTGCCATGTGATAGTTGAGTCGGCAGTGGCCTGTCAACGCTCTGACCAAGAGACTGCAATTCTGCTTTGACAGATTTGTTAAATACTTCGCCACCTTTGGAGATGGCTCAGTAATATACAATTTTGTTTGACGACACGACTCCAAACTATTCCAATATTGCTTGTGCTGAGTTGCCGCCCAAGAGTTTATCTGAAGCTTCACCCAGCACTTCGAAATAGGAATAGCCGGCTCAGGGCCAATGAAGTCATGCGATGCTCCATCGCGAGCTAGCTCATCAGCCAATTCATTTCCAGCGATGGAAGAATGGCCAGGTACCCATACAAGGTTTACAGAGTTGACTGAATTCAGTTCCTCAATTTGAGTTCGACATGCGATAACAAGCTTCGACCTTGAGTTGGCCGAAGCGAGAGCTTTTATAGCAGCCTGACTATCTGAACAGAAGTATATGACTTTACCCATTACGCGCTGTTGAAGTGCTGATTGCACTCCACACATAAGAGCAAATATTTCCGCCTGAAAAACGGTGCAGTTTCTACCAAGTGAGTAAAACTGATTCAGCCTTAGCTCACGAGAATATACTCCTGCACCAGCTCTACCTTCAAGAAGGGAGCCATCAGTGTAACATACTATATTGTTTGATATACTTCTTTCCAAATAGCCAGACGTCCACTCTTCCCGTGAAGGGAATTGTGTGGTAAATGTCCTGTAAGGAAAGTTACAAGCAATTGTGAGATCACTTGGAGCAAAGACAATTTTGTCCCAATTCACCAAAAGTGGAAACAACGAAGTGTGTGTAGATCTACGATTCACTGGATTTTTCTCCAGTAGATCCAGTACCCATAAACGGTAAGAGCAAGAAAGTGCTTCTTGTTTAAGATATATGTGTAGTGGCACAACGTCGAAAAGGGCCTCGAGCGCTGCTGTGGGAGTTGTAGAGAACGCACCAGACATCGCCATCAAGCACATCCTTTGGAGATGGCCCAATTTTGATTGGATTGTTCTCACTTCACCCTTTTGCCACCACACAAGACATCCATATGCCAATATTGGTCGAACAACTGTTGTGTAAATCCTTTTGATATATTTGGGTTTGAGGCCCCAAGTTTTACCAAAGGTTTGCCGGCATTGACCGAAGGCCATACAAGCTTTTTTGACTCTGAAATAAATGTGAGCTGTCCATAAAAGTTTGGAATCTAGAATGACTCCGACATACTTTACTTGATCAGTCACATTAATCTCAGTGCCAAAAAGACTCAAAGGTCGAATTCCATCGCGGTTTCGTCTTTCCGTAAAAAGAACAATAGATGTTTTATTCGGGTTAACCGAAAGGCCATATTGGCGACACCAACTCTCGACTACCTGAAGAGCACTTTGCATCAGGTCGAATAGGGTGCTTATGCACATACCAACTATCAGAGCTAGATAGTCGTCGGCAAATCCATAAGTTGGAAAACCGCAATTATTGAGTTGCCTCAATAGCGTATCTGCTACGAGATTCCACAAAAGAGGTGACAAGACTCCCCCTTGGGGGCATCCGCAAACACTCAATTTTCGAATCGCTGCTTGACGCAATGTCGAGAAGAGATGTCGGTTTTTGAGCATTTGATGAATCCAATTGGTAATCATTGTAGGTAGCCCATGGTTTCGTGCGGCTTCCAATATGGCATCGAAAGACACGTTATCAAAGGCACCCTCAATATCCAAGAAAACACCCAAGCACGATTGCTTCTGAGCGAATGCTTTCTCGATATCGTATACAACTTTGTGTAAAAGAGTCACAGTGGACTTTCCAGATTGGTAAGCATGTTGATTCACATGAAGAGGCATGTTTGCCAAATAAACATCACGGATGTGATGATCGATAATGCGTTCCAGACATTTCAGAAGAAAAGAGGTCAGACTGATTGGTCTAAAACTCTTCGCTTCCTCATACGACGCACGTCCTCCTTTTGGGATAAACTTTACAGTAATATCACGCCAGGATTTGGGAATGTACCCGGTAGCAAAACTGCTTACAAGTAGCTTTTTCAAAACATGTTTGATAGACTCAAATCCCTTTTGGAGCAGAACAGGATAAATCCCATCCGCTCCTGGAGATTTGAAAGGAGCAAAACAATTAAGTGCCCATTGAATCGATTCAGTAGTTACGATACTGCGAGCCGAGGCCAGAGACTCGTAACTACATGAAAAGACATTTGGTTCATCCGTAGATGCTATGTCCACACATCCGGGGAAGTGTGTATTAAATAAACATTCTAAAACTTCTTCATCGGAAGAAGTAAAGTCACCATTAGGTAAGCGAATTTCGTTCACTTGGAAATCCTTAGATTTTGCAAGAATTTTGTTCAACCGACTGACTTCACTCAAACTGGAAACATTTGTACAAAGGTTTTTCCAGCCGGATCGTTCAGCAGAACGAAGAGCCTTCTTGTAAGCCTTGCGAGCCGACTTGAACGACTCTGATCCAGCTGAACGGCGTCTGTTCCAACTCCTTCTACATTGTTTCCTGAGTCTAGTCAGATCGGAATTCCACCATGGGGTCCCTCTTGTAGTCTTTACAGACCGCAGAGGACATGCTTCTTCAAAAGCTTCCATAATGTAGGATGTTGTAGTATCAACGGCATCATCCAGATCACTTGGATTTTCAATGGACGGAGAATATCCATGAAATTTGGTCGCAACCAATTCAATGTAGAGTTCCCAGTTTGTTGACCGGGGATTCCTAAAACGCAAAGTCTGCGCAGTTACATTTGAATGTTCAAAGAAGATGTAGCGATGATCAGATAATGATTCCTCATCTGATACATGCCAATTCGTCAACTCGTGACTGATTTTATTCGAGCAGAGCGTTATGTCTAACACTTCTTCTCTATTAGAAACCATGAAGGTTGGGCGATTGCCTATATTAAGTAATCCAAGGTCTGTACTACTTAAGTATTCCATCAGACTGGAGCCTCTCAAATTGATATCCGAGCTGCCCCAGATGATGTGATGAGCATTGGCATCACTGCCCACAATCAGCGGAAGGCCTTTTGTTACGCAGTGTACGACAACTCGTTTGAAGTCATCCGTTGGGGATGGTTCATCATGTGGTAAATATACCGAACAATAGACGTATTTCCTGTTGAGGTCACCAACAGAAACATCGATTGTGACAGCACATACATCTCTGGTAGTTAACTCAGAAATGAGTGTAGCAACGATTGCTTTATTAACGAGCACGCATGCGCGGGGCATGGAGCGCGAGTTTGCCATTTCAAGCTTGCTAAAAGTAGCAAAAACTGGGTCCACAAGGTTACCTAGATAGAAGTTCCCTCTATGAAAGTAGGGTTCTTGAACTAGCGCCACTTGGGCTGCACCATTTTGCATGAGTCTGCAAAGATTGATCGTTGCTGTTCTTTTATGCTGAAGATTGATCTGAGCTAACCTAACCGTAGCCACTACCCAAACTAGGCAGGATTAAGCTTTTTGCAATCTCAGCACGAAAAAGACCAGCAACGAAAAAACCAGATCGGTATCTATTTAAAGTCGCCAAAGGCGAAAGAGCACAGAATACACTGTGTAAAACGCATAATGCGAATCCATATAGGTGATAATTTAAATTAAATGTCAACATATTCATAATCCCACCCTTATTAAGCCTCAAGATAGAGACTGAAGAAGGGCAGCCGATTATCTCGGAGAAACACAACTGAGAAACAATTTACTGAGAGCTTCTTTGCCAAAGTTGCCATTTTCTCATTCGTAAATCGTGTGGCAGATACGATGATACTCTGTGTCCAGTGAAGTCAAGGAAGTTTCCATTACGAAAAGATCCTGGACCGACCGGGAATCGAACCCAGACATCTTCAGCATGGCTTTGCTTTGTAGCCGCGGACTCTAACCACTCGACTAAGGAAGGCAGGATCTGTATGAGCTTCTTATATTCTGTGTCTATAAATGGCCGGACTAAAAATGCCGGTCAATATGATCTATATATCAATCCATCAATCGAATTCATGATTTTTTTTTTTTTCAATCCGCAATTTCAAAACCGTTAGTGGAGCCAGCAAATTGAGCCAAGACATGTTTTGAACTACACTTTGCTTACTTTGAATGTAAAAGGAGGTTGGGTCTTAGAAAACTTTGCTACTATCATGCAAAAAAAAAAAGGCGCAGAGGCTGCGTAAAACGATCGTTTTTGTAAAAAGCTTTATTAAAGAAACGAGATGATCAAAACAAAAATTAAAAAACAAAATCAGAAAACAAACTTGATAAATTCGCAAATAAAATGCTATAGCGATAACTGCACGTTGACCGCTACGGCTATTTGGGTTCACTTTTCATATTACTTTGAATTCCTTGTTTTCTTTTTTCAGGAATCTTTTAATGTCTTTGCAGATAATGTTACAGATGTTTGTGATAAAGGAAAGATACAAATTGTTTTCCAACAACTTTCCTTTACTTTCAAGAAAAAAAGATCTTTTCTTCACAAAAATAGTTACTTTCAGTGTTTAAGCGGAAAAAAATAAAAATATCTGGAACACCATTCCCATAATTCGCAAAAATAAATGTATTTTGGTAGGGATTTTAGTACAGTGCATTCAAAGAGCCCATAATAATCGTTTAATTGATTGCAGTCAACTGGGTCAACTTGCATGCACAACAATTTGTATACCTCTCCATTTGTTCAAATAAGTAGTTGATGGACGCATGACTGGTTGGTATTTCATATAACTTAAGTTGTTCTCAACCCAACCAAAAACATTAAAAAAATACATCGTTGGTTGGGTAAATTATCACGAAAATTGCATTCTCTTCGCATACTTACAGCCCAAACCACAAACCTCAAGAAAAAGTTGCCGAAAAACAAGAAAACCCAAATGACGTTAATTTAATTATGCCTACAACTGCTCAACAGTTGTTTCTTTTTACCAAAATTGCAAACCATCACGAAAGGTTTGCGCCAAGAACTCGACTGTAGTGACCCACAGAAGTTAACGATATGTGAACATGAGCAGATCGCCGCAAGAAACTGAGTTTAGGGGTT
Source organism: Aedes aegypti (assembly GCF_002204515.2). Classification (NCBI taxonomy): domain Eukaryota; kingdom Metazoa; phylum Arthropoda; class Insecta; order Diptera; family Culicidae; genus Aedes; species Aedes aegypti. Next base: position 112,892,568 of record NC_035109.1, read on the forward strand.
CTGGTAGTAACGTGAACCCAATAGCCATATTCAAATTCAAAGCTTCAATTTAGTCGGATTCAACAGTTAACTTTCTTCAAAGGTACAAATTATAAACCGGATGACTCACATAAATCCTATTATTTAATTTGAGCAACATATTTGCTGAAATTCTAGATTTTACGAGAATAACTGTTTTTGATTCATGTATTTCCAACCAAAGCACGATAGCAACTGCAAACAAACCATTTATCCCCATCCCAAAACTCATAATGGGAGGATGGTCATATTATAGGACACCAATTTATGCGATCCCCGCCGAAATCGTAGATTCTCACAGCAGGAAGCGGCTCATCTGTTCTCTCTGGACCACACTCATTATGTATTCCAAAAAAAACGGAGCGGATTGCCCAAGAATAACACATTATTCTAACTGTGAATTCCGGCATTCTTCGGACTTGTCGGACGGCACGTTCTTCTCGAAAATCAGCTGGAATCGATCGGTGGCACGTCGAGGGCTCAGTTGGAAAACGGCGGCGCTGGAATTTATCGCTCTAAATGTCGGCTAATTTATGGCTTCAGCCAGACGACAATGGAACTGCTAACGCACCACAGAGGTGCAGTTTTTCGGAAAGCTGGCAAAAATGCAATTTAAACGCAAAATATAATTGAAACTAGTAAAACAAAGTCAAACCTTCATCTTTTTTAAATTTGAGAAGTAAAAACTATTAACATTTTGTTAACAACATATTACATTTTATTTTTTGAGCAGTTCAGAATGTTTTATAGGTGAGAAGAATTTATTTAACTTAACCTAAATATATAACGCATTAAACGTGGCAATATAAGATTGCAACGATTTTTGTCTAAATTATTATTAATTTTATTCGACATTTGCATTACATATTCTATGTAATTTATTAGAACTATATCAGATAGGGAGCTTCCGAATCATTTTCAATCCTCTGCAAACTTTCTTCCTGGTATAACAACAGTCAGTCAATATTGGTACTGTATACAACATGACCGGCCTGAAAATTTGTTTCAAAATATTGGAAATGTAGAGTTTTCACCAAGATATTTTTTCCATCTGATCCACTGTGCACCCCTAATGTGGGTTTGCTTTGGTAATCGTATATAAATTGATTAGGATCCCGACCCTGTACAGGTGAAGTCAGAAATTCGGGACCTTTGGTGATCATATCTCTTGTTTCTTGTCGGGGAAATCGCCTGAAAAATGAACTAATTATAATTATATCTTACCATTTCGATTCCCTATGGGAAACAAGAACAAGAATCTAATCTTCCTAGAATTTTACGACGGATGAGCTCGCCACGGGAATCGTCACCGATGTTTTGCTGATTACGGAGAAATCGATAATGTATGCGTCTTTGAGAGCAAGATAGCCGTTTGGAAAATTCTGGTGATTAACTCTTTGAAAAGGTTGTTTCCGGAGAATTGGATATCCTGCGTGGTAGTAAAATCGACTGACAAATGTGACCACACACTGCGCAGATATTGATTGTGGCAATTATAATTGAGCTTCTATGGAGATTCATCAGTATTGACTTTACGAATTTCCTTATGAATTGCTCCAAGAATTTTACCAGTATGCGTTTAGCATTTTTTTTTTCAGGAAATACAGCAAGAATTCTTCAATCGATTTCGCCCAAATTATGTCCTTGAACTGTTTTCGCGGATTTTTTTAAAGGATTTTGAGTTTTACGGCTGTTTTCTGAAAGACATATCTAAGAATCGTACTTGATTTTTGTTCTAAAATTTAGTATTTTTTCCAGAATTATAAATTGATGACAATTTTATCCAAACTACCTCAAGTATTTTTTTTTTAGTAATTCCGGAGGAATTTTGGAGGAGGTTTTGTTTTAAATCTACCTAACTCAATTCAGCAATTCGATAATTATTCGTTGAATGTTCCAGAAATTACTCCAAAATGGCGTGCAGGTATCCATCCGAAAATCTGAAATAATACTTTAAAGGCAATTTGGAATGACAGTTTACACCAGCTTCAGCCAAAGGCTGCACAGACTGAACATAACTAACATTAGACAATGGACACACGGAACGACAAGATTTTTCGTTTGACGAAAAGTTTTCTCCGACTAAGGCGGGAATCGAACCCACACTCCATACGCCTAAACGACTGACGCCGCTAACCACACGGCTTGGCTTCTCAGCTAAGTGTTCTTATGAGCACTTCTACAGTTATTAACTGAGAGCTTTCTTTGCCAAAGTTGCCATTTTAGCATTCGTATATTGTGTTTCAGCATGGCTTTGCTTTGTAGCAGTGGACGCTAACCCTTCGGCTAAGGAAGGCACCAAGGATTTATACAAGACCTATTTCAGGAATCATTTGAGTGTCTTCGAGTACTTTATGAGGAAGGAAATCCCCGACTGGTGCTACGAAGAAAAAAAAATGAAAAACTTTTCAATGATGTTCTTCAGAAAATTACAGAAAATACTTTCGTAAATGTATTCTAGCAGATTTCCAGGATATTTCCAATTTCTCCCGACCATAGTGCACTAGAAATGTTTTGAGCTCCATTAAGGACCCCTCCAATGATTTTACTAAGATTACTCCTATAATCTCCAGCTCTATGCGTATATCCAAGCTCCAGGCATTCTGCCAAAAAATGTTAATTTTCGTAAGCTGTGTTGTAAGGATTCTACACGGTGTCCTTGTGGAGCAACTTTATTACAAAAAAAGGGTAAGTAACTAAACACAATTAGACTTTGCTCTTTCATTTGCGACCAAAATAAAAGAAATCGGTCGGGGCTCCAGAACATTTTTTTTTATTTTGTGTGAAGTATTTATGGATCTGTTTTTGAACGTATGGAGATACGGGAGAAACTGCAAGATCAAACCATTTGAACACCTTGGCATGGAAGGTAAAGTTGTTCTTGGTCAAAAGAGCTGTAATGAGCATAAATGACGTATGATATACGCATAATCGCAAAACTGTCTCAAGCGTAATTTTAATTATTTTCCACGAAAAACCTTGAAAATCGTACTTAAAATGGTGCATAATGATGCAAGAAGTTATTAGGGAATATTTCTCGCAAAACTTATGATCTCGTCTTAAGGTGAAGATACATATAAGTCAAACCTCGAATTATCAAGAGCACAAATCTAGATAACCTGACAACCTTTTCCGTTGAACAGTTTATTGATTGGTCGCCACCAGCGAGTGCCCAGTGAGTTACTGGTTGTCTGCTTCTCTAGACTTGTGCTTTGGTTTCTATGTATCTTCACCCTAAAAACCATTGGTAACCGAGTGTGTAGCTCGTTGTTATTAAGCAGAAAAACGGACCAAAATAAAAACTACTGGGAAACAGAGGAGGATCTTCTCTTCATCGTAGTTTTGTGAAATAAAATGAAAATGCATTCGTTTGCTCAGTAATAACAAGCTACACACTTGGTCACCTATGGCTTTTAGGACGAGATCATAAATTATGCGAGATTTCACTTTTTACTCGTAGATACAAAAGTGACTTATCCGCCTTTCAAACAACAATTTCAGTTATTTGAATTGACTAGCAGAGAGCCTCGTATGTGATAAACCTTGTTATAAGGCATTTAACATACTTGCCCCAAGATGCTGAACAATACGCTATTTTGGATGGTATTTGAGAAGCTTCAAATCTTATATTGTTTTATGTTATTTTCTTAATGGCACAGTGCTTATGAAAAGATAATAAACTAACATCATGAGGCTAAAATGGGTTTGGGATTTTTGTACATATTAAGCTAAATAATAGCAAACAAACTCATGAATATCTCTTTTGCTATTCGTCGGATTGAATTTCTCTCTTCAGCAAATTTCTTTATTATGGTTTGAAGAATGAGTTTTTACTATGGGATGATATGTTTGTACTTACATTACAGTACAAGCGTGTTTGGAACATATCTAAAAATTTCTTCATGATAATTTCTATATAAACCAAGACAATAATGTATCCTTGGGCCACCCTTAAATCACCACCTAGAAAGCTGAACATTTCACAGAACACTATTTTTATATTAAGGGTGGTAAAAAATATTTATCAATCACAAGAGACTTCCATGGATTTCTTCAAAAGTTCTTCAGGGGTTACTCCAAGGATTTTATTAGGAAGCTCATAGAGTTAGTCTTATGTGGATTTATCCATAAGTTTCCACTAGAATTTTTCAGGTTCTTTTAAAATTTATTCAGGATTTTCATCGAACATTCCTGGAAAATCAGGAAAATCAGGGATAAACTTAAAAAGCTTCTTCCAACTATTCTTTAAATTTCTGCGGTAAATCTGCTAGACTTATTTGGGATATAGCGTGCTTCTCAACTTATAGTTTTATAGGCAGTTCCACAGTTATTAACTGCGACCTCATTGTCATAATTGAAGCTTTTGTATTGTATACCTAATAGCAGTATAGGGGGAAATAGTCGGCTCGTTCTTTTGCCGGGTCCCCCTTGATTGATCCGTGCTGATCAACTGAACCGACTCTCGCCAAAAAAGAGCCACGTATCACTCGTTCTTTTGAGTAAGGGTATGCGATATGAGTTTTTTCAATGGCGATACGAAACGAAACGATATGCGGAGTTTTCAAAACCGTTCGTAGCGAAACGAAACGAATTGTTGCAATATTCCGTAAGAACCGATACGAAATTCAAATCCTCACGAAATATTTCGAAACGGAACGAAATTTTTCTGAGTATTCCGTGAATTTTTTTTTTGTGTAGTGATAATTTTGGTATACAAACACGTAGCGTTACCAAAAAAGCAGGGTATTTTTATAACCCATCGGACTTAACATAATTTTAATTATATCACGTGCATCTTACTACTAAACTGCAGTCGATTTGAGTGACAAATAGGGAAAGAGCACCAATGTTCGACCCATTCATACGATTTTGACCTACTTTGTATGAAAATCCAAAAATTGGTACAGAATTCTTGTGGGTCGAAAATTAGTGCTTTTCCCCTAGGTGACTGTTTTGAATCCCGGTTCGGTTTGGGATCTTTTCGCGTTGGAAACTTTTATGACTTTCAAGGGCATACCTACATGTCCTATGTCTTGTTTGAAAAAAGCCCGTTAACAATTTTTGTTTCACTTAAGGAGTGGATAGTAGTTTCAAACGTTTTAAACAATCCCAAAAATGTTGAGTTAAGTCCACAAGCGATTTAATTTTTCGATATGCCTTACAATGTAATTAAAAACCATGTAGTTGTGATGTTATATCACTAACTTCCATTAAACATGAAATAATGTACCGAAAACTAAACACTACACAGATTTTGCAATTGGATTATTTGGACAAATGGATGTGCAATTTACGAAAAAGTTACACGTCTTCTCGGTGAGAATCTAACTCACGAATCCCTGTTCACTAGATAGGGCGCGTTACCCCTACGACACGAGAGGACTCATGGACGCAGAAGTTAACCTGAATTCGATTTCAGCTCGTCACGTGGTCCTCTTTCGCAAAGCGCACCTCTTTCGGAAGAATTAGTTTGGATGGTTTGACTTTATTAACGAGATTTTTAGACCTGGGCTAGTTCATCTCGGGATAAACGGCTTTACTTCCCTTCCGAAGGAAGTCGTCACTATAGCTTTTTACGTCATAAGTGACTATGTCGGGGATGGGATTCGATCCCAAGTCCTCGGCGTGAGAGGCGAGTGTTCTAACCACTACACCAGGTCCGTCCCCTTCGGAAGAATTAGATGCCCATCCATGAGTCCTCTCGTGGTGTAGAGGTAACACGCCCTATTTAGTGAACAGGGAGTCGTGGGTTAGATTCTCACCGAGAAGACGTGTAGCTTTTTCGCAAATTTCACATCAATTTATTGATTTAATTCAATTGCAAAATATATGTAATGATTAGTTTTTCGGTAGTTCTTAAACTTCCACTCGTCTGGTTAGCCGTAAACCACGAATCATAATTAATTAAATACAAGTGCAATAGTGAATACAAACGGCTGAATGATAGACTATATCACAGTTACATCTGCCGCACCCAGCGCAACCTCAAATTGAACCCTAATAAGTTTTGGTCGTATATCGATGATCAAAAAAAGGAGTCAGGATTACCGTCAACTATGACGCTTCGAGAAAAGAAGGCTTCAAGTCTCTCTTCGATTACTGATTTATTCAGACAACATTTCTCAGCAGTTTTCAATACTACATCATTGAAACCCCATCATGTTCAAGAAGCCGCAGCTATGGTACCTCAACGTTCCGCTATTGGCCCTCACCCAAGGATTTCGTCGCTCACAGTTGAGTTAGCTTGTGACAGGTTGAAGTGCTCAACTAACCCTGGTCCTGATGGAATTCCAGCTGTTGTTCTTAAAAGTTGCAGCTCATCCCTTTCGAAGCCATTGTCAACTATATTTAACCGTTTGCTCTCTTCTGGCTGTTTTCCGAGTGCATAGAAAAATTCGTATATTTTCCCAGTCTTCAATAAAGGCGCTAAAGGGGAAGTTTCGAATTACAGAGGAATTGCTGCCTTGTGTGCAACGTCCAAACTGTTTGAGTTGATTGTACTGGATTTTCTCAAACATCACTGCCTGAATTATGTATCTGAAACCCAGCATGGCTTTATGCCAAAACGATCCACTACCACTAATTTAGTCAGCTACACATCCTTCATTACCAAAACCATCGAAGCTCGTAAACAAGTTGATGCAATTTATACTGACTTTTCGGCGGCCTTTGACAAGATAAATCACGATGTCTTGTTAGCAAAACTCGAGCGCCTAGGATTAGCCGAACCTCTTTTAAGTTGGATGAGATCCTACTTAGTAGGACGGACGATGTCAGTTAAAATAGGAAATATAACTTCTGAACACTTTGCTGTACCATCGGGAGTTCCTCAAGGAAGTCACATTGGCCCGTTTTTGTTCCTACTCTACTTAAATGATATTAACCTTGTCCTCAAATGCTTCAAACTTTCTTACGCCGATGATTATAAGCTTTATTATGTCATAACATGCAATGAAGATGCCAGGTTTTTTCAGTTAGAACTTGATACGTTTACGAACTGGTGTAAAACAAACAACATGAGTCTGAATGCAGACAAATGTTCAGTGATTACCTTCACTCGAAAACACTCAATCATAAGCTACGAATATTCCATTAATGGGATACCTATTGAACGAGAGTCTACTATCAAAGACTTAGGGGTTCTGCTAGATTCCAAGCTTTGCTTCAAAGATCATGTAGCGTATATTACATCAAAAGCGCTAAAATGCTTGGGTTTGATCTTCCGTTCCGCCAAGCACTTCGATGACATATACTGCATGAAAACTCTCTACTGTTCTCTTGTCCGCTCTGTTCTGGAGTACGGTGTTGTAGTGTGGGCTCCATACTACGATTCTGGCATTCAACTAATCGAAGCAGTGCAGCATAAATTTGTTCGTTATGCTCTTCGTCGTCTTCCTTGGACCGATCCGCATAACTAGCCCAGTTTTGTCGATCGTTGTAAATTGATCGATCTCGATCTTTTAGAACATCGTCGTAAAGTTTGCAAGGCTTCGTTTATTTCCGATGGTCTTCAATCTCATATAGATTGTCCAACTATTTTAGAAATGTTAAATGTTGATACTCGTCGTCGTGATCTTCGTTCTCATCAGTTCTTCCGTCTTCCAATATTTCGTACAAACTATGGCTATAATGAGCCTATAAGTGGTATGTGTCGCGTTTTTAATCAGTATTTTCATGCGTTCGATTTTCATTTGTCCCGTGTCTCCAACAAAAACCAGTTCCGTAAAATTTTGTTGTAACATTATAATTAAGTTAGTAGATGTAAACGATTACCCTTAAGATCCGTATTGTTCTATAGTGTACTTTAGCGTTAAGAATTGTATCATTGGGAATTTGTATTCTGTTGATGTGAAAAGGAGAGGAGGTTTTACAAGTATGAAATAATCGTTTTCGATTTTACGCATTTTGGACATATGTACTAAAGCTTTGTTCATTGAGAGAATGTGAATAGGAGTGAATTTGAAGTCGATAAGTGTCCATGAGAACACTTTTTGGAAACATAACGCCAGAAAGAAGAAGAACGGAGGAATTAACGGAATACCTGCTATAATATAGTTTGATTTTCTTATATAAAATAATGTACGCATCTTCCTCGTTTAAACCGAAAATGAATCGCAAATATCAATCAAAATATCAAGAGCACATATCTAAAGAAACAGACAGTGGTTTGTTGTACAATGCTGTTTTCGATTTATACCACGGATTTATTTAGGTATGAATATATCATGGATCGCAATACCAACTATAGGCAGAGCCGTAGCGTGGTCTCATGGCGCCCTTGGCGAACAACTATTTGAGCGCCCTTATTCAAAGCAAAGTTTACAATGTTTTCTTTTCTCTTTTTTAACGGATTCTCTGTCATTCCCCTGCACATCTTCGTTCATCTCAGCAAAACATTACTTGTACAATGTGTTAAAAATTTCAGAAAAAAAAAACAAGAAAGTTTGAATGTCTATGGAGGCTTAATGATAAAGCTTAAGCATTAACTAAGAATTAGATAATCTAGAGAACCAGACAACACATTAAGCTAGTGATGACCAATCGATCAAGTTTCGAAACGCTAAAGTTTTGAAGTATAGCTTTAAAACATCTTAACCTTTAATAAATAGCTAATAAAATTACCGTTTATATGGTCAGAAGTGAATTCGTTACAACTATTGTATTTTTATCATCGTTAAAATCTTGGTAAAACGCTTTTTCTTAGATAAATTATTGTAGACATTGCCAAACCATTTATTTTGCATAAGTATAATACATATGGTCAATATTCCAATTTAAATGTTCAATAAATCTCTTAATGTAGTTTATTATCGACATTTTGTTGACATGAAAAAAAAACAACCAGGAAATTGTCAATGAATTTCAACTTCTTGAAGAATGAACAAAAAATAAATTAATTCTAAATTAATTCCAAGATTTTAATTTTTATGAAACTTGTTCAAAGAATTTGTGTAAAAAATAGATGAAGTTTTATATTTTATGGAATACTCAAAGCGAATAAAGGGATTCTACTATAAGGAAATATCACAATATTACCATCTAAATATTTTATTAAAAATTGAAGCATGGAATTGAAGTTTTGAAGCTAATCAGTTAAACCTTTTTAAAATATTAGAGAATTTTGCTCTGATTTCTAGAAAATTCTTATTGAAACATTTTTATAAATTCGAGCTGTTATCAATCAGTTTAAAGCATTTGTTTGGAGAAATGATTATTGTTACGAATAATAACCAACTTTATGTTCTATCAATGGTAAACAATTCTTTGCGAATTTTATTTACTATTCATTTATAATTGTGCTCAGTATTTCATCTAAATTTTGAATAAGGCTCTATGAGAATTTTGTACAAGTTCCATGAGAACACCGTCCAGCAATACTAAAGTATCCTGTTTAAATTTATTATTTTTTATCAGGGTTATGGATTATTTGACATTAGGGGTTCCTGGGGTAATATGCACCACTTAAGGAAAATGTCCCGAAATGAACACTAAACGACATGTATGTAGTGTTTTAATACACGAATCCAGTTGGTTTGGGTTCACCCTACATGGTGTTGAAGGAATTTCCATCATAATTACATTAGATTGTTGGATAATTGAACTTTTTTCAAACACTACTTTTGCGTGAATTAAGATTGATGCGGGGCACGATGCACCGCTTTTTGGGGCAGAACGCACCACAACATTGAGGCACGACGCACCTAAACAAAGGGGCATGATGCACCACAACAATGAGGCAAGATGCACAATCGTGTTTTGAACGCAATTTCATTTATCGTAAAAACACGTGTTTTAAATGATTTTCGTCTACAAGATGATACAATTGCGCATAAATATGCTAATAAAGACTTCAAATGACCCAACTTTTATGATTGTAGTTTATTTTGGAATGGATCGTTCTGCCCCGACCAAAAGAGTGCATGTTGCCCCAACCGGGCGCTTAACAGAAAATGTTATGGAAAATAGAAATCGTTGTGTTTTTCGCCAAATCATGTCATCAACAACTTACCCAGTCTCTAATCATCTGTTTTATGGTGAAAGGTTGTAAAAGTCTCAATCCATCGCCTTCAAAACAATAAATGAAATGATCGGGAAAGTTACATCAGAATCGTGTTTTTCGAGTTTATTGTTCTATCTTCCTGTTAAGTTTGTCAAAATGCATCAAATTCTCAGGGTGTCAACAATTTGCAACGTTTCATCAATCCGCATAGCGTTTTTCTCTCAAAACTCGTTTATTTCAGAGAAATTGACAAGGTGCGTTTTGCCCCGGCAGTGCATATTACCCCAGGAGCCCCTACTTTCAATGTGAATTGCGTCTTGAGGATTGTGTGAAATTCAAGGCAAGATTTCTGTGACGTCCACTGTATTAGCTTCGATTTGCCCGTATTTTACACACTAGTTTTTGACACAGGCACAATGCGTAAACTGATTTACAAATAATTGTCATGAATAACTATTTAAAAAAAAGACAATTTACACCGTCTTCAGCACATAGGCTGCACAGACTTTACGATCACTAACATTAGGCTACGGACAACACGAAACACCCAGTAGCCCAGCGATCAATTTTTCGTTTGACGAAAAGTTTTCTCCGACTAGAGCGGGAATCGAACCCACACCCCGTGGCACAATACGCCTAGACGACGGACGCCGCTAACCGCAAGCCCACAAAAATCTTTAATAAATTTGAAATGATTTATCTGAAAATTCCTTTCAATTAAAGCATCCTTCAACATCTTGAAGGATGCTTACAATATATTTTGTTATAATCGATTGTTATAATTCGAAATTTCTTTCAGAACTTAAAATGTTTAGGTTTTCAAACATTGAATTTAAAGATGCCCTTACTTTATATGTATTTCCAAAACATTGACCAAAGCACCACGCATTTTGGCGCCCCCCTGATCGCTTGCGCCCTTGGCGGATGCCAACCTGGCCAACCGCACGCTACGGCACTGACTATAGGTTACTCCCAGATCCTTATCCCACTAATTCAATATCCTTTCCATGACAGCGGTGAAGATGCGGAAGATTCTTCGGTCTTAAGTAACAATGGTTGTCTAACTTACAATACTCCACTTCCCCGATGGCCGTAAGGACGTGGCCGGCACCGTTATGAACTTTAAAATTTGAACTCTCGATTTGTGCATTTTGAGAATGGTTAACTAATCCCAAGACCCATTCATTCAATCTCTGTGCAACTTTGATTGATCTAGTCAATCACGGAGTAGGTGATATACTACATAGGAGTAGAAGCGTGTGCTATGCCGTTTTTGTTTGAAACAAAATTCGGAATTTCGCGAAATTCCGTTTCATTCCGTTTGTTTTAAATTTTCCGCGGAAATATTTTTACAATTTGCCGAAACGAAACGAAATCGTAAAATAAAAATTCCGTCTGTCTGAGTTCCGTGGAATTCCGCGGAATTTCGTTTCGAAGCATGTTTGACGGAATCATTCGGTATTTCACATACCCTTACTTTTGAGTGATCCGGATCTGTTGAACGGCTCCGATTCTTTTTTCAAATATCTAATACAAATCAACCTTTCAAATAAGTTTATCAAATACAATCAACTCTCTATAATTCGTTACTGAAAGGACCTTTAAACTAGGTAAGTATCGAGTGTAACTGCGTTTCAAGGGACCATAGTTGTAGTCACGAAAACTAACTTTTGCTGTTCTCGAGTAACCATTAGCCCGAAAATTAACATTTTCTGCCTAATAGGGCTAAAATAGGCTAATATAGGGCATGTCAGCTGGATGAATCTATGACAAATGGTCGAAAAGAAAGAAGGTCGATATAGGGGAATGGGGTAGTAAAATGAACACCTTAAGGATATCATACTGTTTCTGATATAAAAATGAAGAAATTGTATGATTCTATCGCACAACATCAAAACTAGGGATGTTATCTATAGCAACAACACGAATCCAGACTGAAATAGTAAAGTTTTCACATATATTTATCGGTAGCAAAAAACATTGCAAATGTTCATTTTACCTGCACTATGTGGGTAAAATGAACAGCTGTTGGTGGTAAAATGAACATCATGCAAAAAACGTGAGCAAAACAAATATTTTTGAAAATGTTCATTGCATTCCCGAAAATTTATCCATTAATGGTTACCCATTCAAAGAGAAATCTAAAGGTATCAGATTTTGCATCATACCATAACGATATTGACCTCACTGAAAAACCTCAAGACTCCCGAGCTAAAACTTACGTCAGTTCTAATTTTCAAACGTGGTTTTCTAAAATCTTAGATTTCGTTGACATTTTCACTTCAATTGACCTCCGTATCAACCCGAACACTTCGAATTATGCTCTAAATCATCCGTGCGTGATAAAAATTCAATAAAATTTGTTTTTTGCCGGTAAAAGGCACGGTGTTCATTTTTCCACCACTTCCCCTACAAAAGGTCGAAAGGACAAAAGGTGGAAGTGCAAAATAGGGAGGGACAAATGGTCAAAGAATACTTATCAACAAAGCTCGTAATGCTTTCGATGCTCAAAAGTTTTTTTTATTATTCAGAAAATTATTGTATGTTGCCATATTAAAGAAACGAAGAATTTGTATGGAGACTGCGAGCAAGTTGAAAAATTCGATTTGATCTATATTCAATCGTGTGATTTCAAAGTGCTATATACAACTTAAACACATCCTTTTTTATCGAAAGCTTGTCCATTTTTAATAAAAGTAATTAAACTCAGTTGGTGTTGATTGCCACCGAGGTGATGGCGGCTTGCAATGCTTGTGCGAAAACCGTTGCATCTACTCTTCGTCCTACCTTTCTTTATTCATCACAACCAACTGATGGCCATGAAAAAATAATTTATCGAAAACTTCATGCCACTTCGAAAACAGCACTTCACTTGTCAGATGACAAGTTGACTGTTATGTTCCAGTCAAGTCAATCCCCCACTGCGTAAGATGTATGGATGTAGATGTAAGAAAGCATCATGCATGCATTCGATCCATCACGACTATTACATTGGCAATATTAAGGAGATCTTAGTTTAGTAATGTGGAGCAAGTTCAAAAGATTAATACACAAAACATCGAATGAGTAAATTTTTTTAGATAAAATCTAAAAAATTACAACTTTGACACAATTCCTAAAACAAACGACCACCATCTCCTCGAAAATCGTCAAGTAAAAGTGAGATTTCTGTCAGATGTTCCCGTAAGAAAAAATTGGCCCCGCAGAGAGTTTAATTGAGCCGCGTGATCAGCTCACAACACTTGAGGAGAGTCACAAAAGTTCGCGAAATGAGCTGTTGTTGTGTTTGTCCCAGATTTCTCGCGTCAGATTTCGCACAAAGCAATACGATGTCCAATTCGAACACGGACGGTGCATTCCGGCCACATCACAATGGTCGAAACAAAATTATGTGCGGTCAAAATAAAGTTTTGGTTTATATTTGAACGAGTTTAATCAAGAGCGTATAAATAGATTCTAAATGAACTAAGTATAAAAATCTCATCAAAACATGTGTAAGATATTGAAGTTTTCAAATAACTCTAACTTGAAAACCAGAAAGTTGAAATTTAAAAGTTTTTTGGGATATTTTAAAATGCTGCTCAATGAATACTATGTGAATTGTTTTTCAAGTTGAACATCATCAAAAATACTAGAGTGTAATAAAGAACTAAAACTGCAACTAAATATTGTTTGCATACCCATGTTTGATAAATGTGCTGAACCATAAGTTCTGCATGACACTAAGGAAATATTGCATTTCAAAAATATGAATTTTAGTTTAGTATCAGCATAAAATTCGAAGAAAATTAAATGTTAGTAAGGGTTTAATTAAAGATCATGATAGTATAATATACAAAATAATAAGATAAAATCTCAGTAACATTTTTGGTAGTTTTAACCGTCTCTTTACATGGAGCCCGACCATAGTGAACATTCGCTAAATGCAGCACACTATCAACAGCCGAGCGCTGCTGGCCCTCTCCATCATAATGGAAATAAATGAATTCAACTCACAAGTGTGTTTTTTTCGGTTTCTTTTTCGTTACAGGTAAGCTATATCCCCGGCAGCAGATTCAGCAGCCGTGTTGCATTGACAGTGGTTTTCGGTGGATTGATAAACATCTTGAAGGTCATCACCGCGGAGAGGGAAATGTGTGTCAACCAAATGTGAGTAATCGCCCGTCCGATTGATTGTGATCGGTCATGTTTTCGGTTGACGAGCAATGGTCATGAATTTTTCAATTAATCGTTTAGACATTGGGGCAGAGATAAAGCATGATCTAAATTTGGATCCTTGAACAGGTGAAATTATTTGTGTAATAGATCCACTTTGGATGCATATTTGAATTATCGGTCAATCTATGAGCAAAATAGACATCAAATTCGTTGTATTTCCAGATATGGTTTCTTGCCGACGATTAAATAAAGATAAACTCTCGCATTTTTGATTATCTTTCAACTTTATGCTATCCAATTTCCCATATCTTCCTTACCATGTTTCATAACATCCAATAGCGAAAACTCATTAAGGATAGAAGATTTTTTCCTTAGGGTTTGAAGAATAAGTTTTCGCTATTGAATGTCATGTTTTTACGTACATTACAGTTTTAACATGCTTCTTAATTTTTTCCAAAATTTCTCCATAGTAATTTCCATATAAATCAATAAAGTAAAGTGGGGCAAAAGTTCGAGTGGGGTAAGAGTTTCTTTTTAAGATTTCTAGCTCAATTCAAAACAAAACTTTAAAATGTTATGGTGGTTCGAATGCTATTCAAGTAAGAGACTTTCAGTCCAAATATCATAAACATCGATTGAGATTTGGAAAAGTTATGGCTATTTGTAGTTTTTCGACGTGAATATTGTAATTTTTAGTCAAACTTTCGATGCATGGAACCAATTGAAGATAAAATCTTTTTCAATATTTTATGTAGGGGCGTTTCTAGGCCTATCATAAGGTTGCTTTGAGGTGTATTCGTTTTTGCATAAATGCTTGAAAACAATTTTTGGCCCATAGTGGGGCAAAAGTTCGAATCAGCGGGGCAAAAGTTCGACCCATGTATAAACTCACAGAAAAATTTGCAAATTGCCTCAAATCCACATGTCACCTTCAAATTTTGCTAAATTTGTCTGATCGTGCTAAAAATGTCACCAAAATTTAACATTTCCACTTAGTTTTGCGAAAAACTGCTATTTTTGAGTATATTACAATTAACCCTGTTTTGGGAAATTTTTTGATGAAAATTTAGTGTGTATTTTTCGGCAAACTTAAGTTTACGGCTGGTATAAAGTATGCCTGTAATAAAAGTATCGGTATTTTGTGTTTTAGCCAGCGAGCTTTTGCCCCACACTAGATTCGAACTCTTGCCCCAACGGTGGGGCAAAAGTTCGTTTAAGACAATCAATTTTGAAACTGTTATAACTAAAAATGGGTGAATATTTTGACACAAGTTTGTTCAGCAACATTATAGCCAATATGTTGAAGGTTCAATGTGTGGTGTTTGTTTTGTTTCAGCTGCTATTGTTTTCCTGGAAACGTTGATTATACCACTAAGGTCGAACTTTTGCCCCACCTTACTCTACCGTCTTTGGACTACCTTTCAATCACTACCTAGAAAGCAAAAAAAAATCACAGAACACTATTTAATGGTAAGAATGGTAAGGAAAATATGGGAGATTGGATGTTCAAACTTTATTTTTTTTAATTACAACTGCCCTATTGACCACTCATACGCCAGCTAGTTAAATCAAAGACAAATTAAAGATCACGCAGGTCCATCCCACTCGGGCTCAGATTGGGTACCACTTCTAGTACTGCATTTGGTCGCTCGGTAGTGCAAAAGGTACCCAAATTTGACAGATCACAGTACACTTTTCACGGCATTCTAGATTACCTTATGAGCCATAACATTTTGGGCAACTACAAGGGACTGTTGAATAGCTAGCGAAAAAGCTCATTTCTTCATAAATCTAAGGTATTTCTTCGCTTGATATATCTCAAACTTCCTTTAGAACACATAGCAAACTTAATGACATCGTATATTAAGGATACAGCTTTCATTTAAGTCGAGTGAAGAATAATAGTATTAATTAATGAGCATGAGCATTGATGACAATTCGTACAATTCGTAGTTACTACTCCGTGATTGACCACACTCTTAAATGTAATGAAAATTACTGTGGACGTAATCCACAATATGATTGAATGGCACTTGATGTAAATAATAAAACAACACAAAACCGTGTTCTTGAAGATGTATTGAACAAAAAATGTAATTTTACATGTTAAAAAACACGAAAACGATTTAACTATGATCGGCATTTTCCGAATCAGACGCTATGGTATTTAAAATGTGACACAAATTTACGTCATTTCACTCGCTTCTTTTATGTGCATCCAAAAGACGTAAAATCACATGATTTTTGGGAGTGTGCAGAATAATCGAAATTGGTCAGGGAACCAACAGATGCAGCTTGGGAGTAGCATACCATCTTCAATGTACATTTTCGAGGACTCTGAAATAAGGCGGCATCCACAAATTACGTAACGCTCTAGGGGAGGGGGGAGTAGGCTCAAGCGTTACGACTCATACAAAAATTTTAAATTTTTCATGCAAAAAGCGTTACGAAGGGGGGGAGGGGGTCAAAAATTTCCAATTTTAGCGTTACATAATAAATGGACGCTGCCTAAGTAATGTCAATAACGGCGCCGACCACGTCCTTACGGTCATCTGGGAAGGGAAGGAATGTTAATGTGACATCCATTGTTATTAAAGACCGAGTATACATCTGCATCTTAATGGTTATCACGGGAAGGAGTTTTGTTAGTGGGAGGGCTTAAAAGCTACATGATCAGGATTCACCTTGGTAAGTGATGCGATTCATGTAACTTCTGTTTAAAAAGTTATCTATCAGTGCGTCGACATCTTAAACATCGAACTATTCAAAGGTTTGAATCTCTAAATTATTCAAAACATGAATAAGCGCGTATGTCAACACTTTAAGTGTCGAACCATCCAAAGTTTGTTCAACAAGTACATAAAAAATGGCGCGGTAAATGGCTGGGCATGGCGTACTATTGGTACCTCGCGTACCTGCAGGAATAAAATAGACCCCTTTGTGCGGTCCTTAGCCTCTTGCCCAGCAACTCCTATCCCTACCTCCTCGTGGTACTGGCCGGGGTACGAGTAACCTTGGGGAAGATCGGGTAACCAACCCCCGGTGGGAACTTTGGTCGTATGCTGACAGGGAAGGGGGGGTTTGCTTCTGCAAACCTGGAGCGTCTGTACTCCACGTTAGGAGCGGCTCACAACAGCGTCTGTTCCCCATGTCAGGGGCGGCTGATCATCGTCCGTGTGCCAGAGAAGGACTCTAAGCTAAACTGCGCACTATGGCCCTCCGAACATTTAGGGGGAATGGTCCTCCGGAAATCTAGGGGGTTGGTGTCAGGCCCTGCAAGCCAACCGTAAAAACACATCAGCACAGGAACGTCAACGAGAGAATACGGACCGGAACAATCGGCAAAGACCACAGCGACGAAAATGGACTAGCGATTGGAAACTCGGTACGTGGAACTGCAAATCTCTCAACTTCATTGGAAGTACTCGCATACTCTCCGATGTACTGAAGACCCGCGGTTTCGACATCGTAGCGCTGCAGGAGGTGTGCTGGACAGGAGCATTGGTGCGAACGTTTAGAGGTAATCATACCATCTACCAGAGCTGCGGCAACACACGCGAGCTGGGAACAGCTTTCATAGTGATGGGTGATATGCAAAGCCGCGTGATCGGGTGGTGGCCGATCAATGAACGAATGTGCAAGTTAAGAATCAAAGGCCGATTCTTTAACTTCAGCATAATCAACGTGCATAGCCCACACTCCGGAAGCACTGATGATGACAAGGACGCATTTTACGCGCAGCTCGAACGCGAGTACGACCGCTGCCCAAGCCACGACGTCAAGATCATCATAGGAGATTTGAACGCTCAGGTTGGCCAGGAGGAGGAGTTCAGACCGACGATTGGAAAGTTCAGCGCCCACCGGCTGACGAACGAGAACGGCCTACGACTGATAGATTTTGCCGCCTCCAAGAACATGGCCATTCGTAGCACCTTTTTCCAGCACAGCCTCCCGTATCGGTACATCTGGAGATCACCTCAGCAGACAGAATCGCAAATCGACCACGTTTTGATCGATTGACGGCACTTCTCCGACATAACCGACGTCAGAACCTATCGTGGCGCCAACATTGACTCCGACCACTACCTGGTGATGGTGAAACTGCGCCCAAAACTATCCGTCATCAACAATGTACGGTACCGACGCCCGCCCCGGTACAATCTCGAGCGGCTGAAACAACCGGATGTCGCCAATGCATACGCGCAGCATCTTGAGGCAGCGTTGCCGGATGAGGGCGAGCTCGATAGGGCCCCTCTTGAGGACTGCTGGAGGACAGTCAAAGCAGCCATTAACGACGCTGCCGAAAGCGTTGTCGGATATGTGGAACGGAGCTCAAGAAACGATTGGTTCGACGAGGAGTGCCAGGAGGTTTTAGAGGAGAAGAATGCAGCGCGGGCTGCAATGCTGCAGCATGGTACGCGGCAAAACGTGGAACGATACAGACTGAAGCGGAAACAGCAAACCCGCCTATTCCGGGACAAAAAGCGCCGCCTGGAAGAGGTGGAATGCCAAGAGATGGAGTTGCTGTACCGTTCTCAAGAAACGCGGAAGTTCTATCAGAAGCTCACCATATCCCGCAAAGGCTTCGTACCGCGAGCTGAGATGTGCCGGGATAAGGATGGGAGCATCTTGACGGACGGACGCGAGGTGATCGAAAGGTGGAAGCAGCACTACGATGAACACCTGAATGGCGCAGAGAACACAGGCACAGAAGGTCAGGACAGCGAAGGCGATGGATACGTCAGCACAGCGGACAGCGGAATTCAACCAGCTCCCACAATGGGGGAAGTTAAGGATGCCATTCAACAGCTCAAGAACAACAAAGCCGCTGGCAAGGATGGTATCGGAGCCGAACTCATCAAGATGGGCCCGGACAGGTTGGCCGCTTGTCTGCATCGGCTGATAGTCAGAATCTGGGAAACGGAACAGCTACCGGAGGAGTGGAAGCAAGGCATTATATGCCCTATCTACAAAAAGGGCGACAAACTGGAGTGTGAAAATTATCGTGCAATCGCCATCCTAAACGCCGCCTATAAAGTGCTATCCCAGATTATCTTCCGTCGTCTATCACCTATAGCAAACGAGTTCGTGGGAAGTTATCAAGCAGGTTTCATCGACGGCCGCTCGACAACGGACCAGATCTTTTCCGTGCGGCAAATCCTCCAGAAATGCCGTGAGTACCAGGTCCCTACGCACCATTTGTTCATCGATTTCAAGGCGGCATACGATAGTATCGACCGCATAGAGCTATGGAAAATCATGGACGAGAACAGCTTTCCCGGGAAGCTCACAAGATTGATCAGAGCAACGATGGACGGTGTGCAAAACTGCGTGAAGATCTCGAGCGAACACTCCAGTTCGTTCGAGTCTCGGCGGGGACTACGACAGGGCGACGGACTTTCGTGCCTGTTGTTCAATATTGCGCTTGAAGGTGTCATGCGGAGAGCCGGACTTAACAGTCGAGGCACGATTTTCACGAGATCCGGACAATTTGTTTGCTTCGCGGACGACATGGATATTATTGGGAGAAAATTTGAAACGGTGGCAGATTTGTTCACCCGCCTGAAACGCGAAGCAACAAGAGTCGGGCTAATGGTGAATGCGTCGAAAACAAAGTACATGCTGGTTGGCGGAACTGAGCGCGACAGGACCCGCCTAGGAAGCAGTGTAACGATAGACGGGGATACCTTCGAGGTGGTGGACGAGTTCGTCTACCTCGGATCCTTGTTGACGGCTGACAACAATGTTAGTCGGGAAATACGGAGGCGCATCATCAGCGGAAGTCGTGCCTACTATGGGCTCCAGAAGAAACTGCGGTCAAGAAAGATTCACCCCCGCACCAAATGCACGATGTACAAAACGCTCATAAGACCGGTAGTCCTCTATGGGCATGAGGCGTGGACTATGCTCGAGGAGGACTTGCAAGCTCTTGGGGTTTTCGAACGTCGAGTGCTAAGGACGATCTTCGGCGGCGTGCAGGACAACGGCGTGTGGCGGCGAAGGATGAACCACGAGCTCGCTCAACTCTACGGCGAACCCAGTATCGTGAAGGTAGCTA
Source organism: Aedes aegypti (assembly GCF_002204515.2). NCBI lineage: Eukaryota > Metazoa > Arthropoda > Insecta > Diptera > Culicidae > Aedes > Aedes aegypti. Next base: position 112,912,802 of record NC_035109.1, read on the forward strand.
AAGCTGGAAGGATACGCTGGGCAGGGCATGTTGCAAGAATGCCGGACAACAACCCTGTAAAGATGATGTTCGCCACGAATCCGGTCGGAACAAGAAGGCGTGGGGCGCAGCGAGCTAGGTGGATGGACCAGGTACACCAGGACCTGGAGAGCATGGGTCACAGTCGAGGTCACAGTCGAGGATGGAGAGAAGCGGCCATGAACCGAGGGAATTGGCGAAATATTGTTGGCGAGGCTTTATCAAGATAATTGATGTAAAGCCAAATAAGTAAGTAAGTAAGTATAAAAAATAGATGTCATGGTACAAATGTGTTATTAGAAGCATGAAACGAACTCACCACTTGATAATCAATCCTCGACTGAACAGTCACAACCTCAGCGTCAACACGTATAAGTAGGGATACAAAATTACTCCGAAGGCGCACGAATGAAGTGCTTACTGAAAAAAAGACGCTCCGGACGCGCGAGAAAAGAATCGGACAGCTTGGGCCAGAGCACTATGAAGAATAAGATATTAAATTAAGTGAACAAATGTGGCAGCCAACTTGGATTTTTACGCCATCTCGATTTTAATTGCTGCCCAACAAACATGTGAAACAATTTTGAAACTTAGCAGCTTAGAAGCAGGCTTTATTCCAATGTGGACGTAATGTCAATACTCACGAGTATCATTTTGAGGTTGAAAAATCTGTCAAACGTCACGTAACGTCAGAAAAGAAGAACAAGGAGATTAAGCGTTACGGTAGTCCTAAAATTTAACAAATACTATCAAGGTGAAAAACTCATTTAACTATTTAAAAAAGATGGCTTCAAAATCCAAAATGGCCGCCAGATTTTTTCATTTAAATTAATACTATTATTCTTCATTCGTTTTGAAGAAAAAACCATAACTTGTATCTTTCATTTCTCTTCTTACCAATTAATACTACAGTAATTATTACAACATTTGCTACGATTATTCCTACACACATTTCTTCAGTGATTTCATTCAAAAAATCTAATGGACTATCCAGAGTTAAGATTGTTTTTTTTTCAATTTAATTCTTCTAACAAATCATTAAGTAATTCCTTGAGCACTTTTACTAAGAAGGAATAAATGTATAAAAAAATTTGAACATAAATAAGATGAATTAGATGTTACTTTTGGATTTTCTTACTTTTGCGGATTTTATCAATCATTTCCGAAAAAGACCTTGACATTTTCCTAGAAGAAAAAAAGTATTTTTGGAGGAATTCCTGAATTTTTTTTAGAGAGAAGCATTGGAGTGATTTTTGAAGAAATACTTGCATAAATTCTTGGGTAAGAGAATGTTTCTGCATATATTTTTAAGGAAATTCCTGGAGGCAACCTTGATAAATTTACTGGTTGAGGTTTGATTTTCAAAGCAAATATTGGAGGATGGGAAAATTTGTTGAGGACTCACGACTCTTGAAAATTTCTGTGAGAATCTTTGAAAAAAATCCCAATTGAATATCAAAAGTAATTTCTGTGATTTTCCCTAAAGTTATTCATTGGTGAATTCCAGATTGATTTTTAAGGTATCAAAAGTAAAACACTTGCAGGTGTTCCTTAGGAATTCCATAAAAATCACTAAAAATAAACTCTTGAATCATAGTAGTTAGTAACAACTGAAGGAAGCTTTGTATAAAACTTTTTTTTTTCTTTCGTTTCCCTGGATCCTGGACCGGTGGGATTTGAACCTACAACCCTTGGTCTTGCTTAATAGCTGCGCGTTTATCGCTACGGCTGTTTGGGCAAATATGAATTCTGAATTAAATTCTTCAATAATACGAACAGTAATCACATCGTGATGTCACGAGAACTCCTTGTAAATATTCTTAGATAATAGTCTGATCACATTGTATGACAGAATATCCCAAAATTTCAAATTTGCTAGAAAACTTGGGAGCTCAACTTCCAAATGGTAGCCAAGGATGTTAGAATTAAACTTTTGTATTGAAGGAATTCTGAGAAAATATCGTTTAGAAGTTGTCGCATCGAGATTTTCATAAAAAAAGTCCGATTTTCTCTATTTTGCTATTTACTACAGATGACACACAGGCTTCGTCCTTTGGCGGAGAGACCTGTGTCATCATGCAAACAAAGATTATTGACATCCCTGAGGTAACTGAAGTCAGATGATAAAATATTGTATAATATTGGTCCCAACATTCTGCCTTGAGGAACACCAGCTCTTACAGGAAATTTTTCAGACTTGGAGTACTGATAATTAACCTGAAGTGTACGATTTTACAGATAACTTTGGATTATTCTAATGATGTATGTTGGAAAACTAAAGTTTTTTTAATTTCACAATCAAGCCTTCATGGCAAACACTGTTGAATACTTTTTCTATGTCTAGAGTTTACGTCAGTTGATCCATATGAATGTTCATCAAACTTAATGATTGGCCGCATAAAATGATATATTGTTTGCAGATGAATTCTTCTTCTTTCTGGCGTTACGTCCCCACTTCGCAGCTTAGTGTTCTTATGAGCACTTCCACAGTTGTTAACTGAGAGCTTTCTTTGCCGATTGACCATTTTTGCATGTGTATATCGTGTGACAGGTACGAAGATACTCTATGCCCTGGGAATCGAGAAAATTTCCTTTACGAAAAGATCTTCGACCAGCGGGATTCGAACCCACGACCCTCAGCATGGTCATGCTGAATAGCTGCGCGATTACCGCTACGGCTAGTTTTACATGCATCAATAATCGTAAGATTTCTTTATAATTTCTGCAAATTGAGGTTCACCATTTTTACTTTACCATTGTCCAGAATCTCAAACCACTTTCATTAATCAATTATTTCACCAATGAGCAAATTGCCCACAATTCCATGCATCCCCAGCAGAGCCAACAACGTGACGGCACCCGCAAAATGATTCGCATAAATGGCTCATTATATCTAACCATCCAATCATCACAGAACCCTCATTACGCGAGCTAGTGAAGTCACGTCCGCAACTAATAATGATTTTTATGTCTGCAGCTGCTGCGGCTGTCTCTTGGCGACCGTCAGTCTTCGGTTTCCTCCAAAATCACACCAAATCACATTCACTCTCGAACTTCACACCTCGTGCCGCGTCGCCGCTGCTTTGCGCACCCAGAGAAGCAATACTGTCCAATGAAAGTGACTTATTGACATGATTGCAGGGTTTCTCACAGTCATCGCAGTGCGCGCAAACAGTCTCTCACACAAACAATATTCGATTGGTTCCATCCCGCCACCCACTTCCCCCTTGGGATCGGGCCTCAATACCGACCAGATTGAGTAACGACATGACACGGTCATTCCGCAACTGTGACCAGCTAGGAAATGGGACTTGAATCTATGGGAGTAGTCAGGATTTCCATCAGAGGTGGGGTATACGTTTCATCAATTTATCACAAAATGTTAATTTTTCTAAACATGAAACGTAACAAATGGACGTAAATAAGTCTTATTACACGGTGTTTTGTTTATTGTTATTGTCAAAGAAGTTAACCATCAACAATGTTTACGCCAGTTTGTTTATATTGTTGTTCTACACCACAAGAACGATTAAAAAAAATCGTTTGAAGGAATTTTGAGTTACGCCCTTTTGAAAACGTAACCGTCAAAATGGTTGATTTTAACTACGTTAAAATAGTAATTCAATACTAGAAATCATCTCTGATTGTTTTCAATGGCATTCGATTTAGTCTCATTAAAGTTTACCATAATTATTTTTACGGAGTCGATTTCTGTGTAAAATCATATACTAAAACCATTTTTCAGTGTGTATATCATAAGTTCAAGCGTTTGGAACAATAATTCAAAAGTGCGCTAAATGAGTTCGTTCACTTTAAAGAATGCTAGGGGTGATTCGTAACGTATTCTTGAAGCCACCTGCACGACGGAATTCAAAGCGGTAACAGAATTTGCTTTCCGTGTTAAGAAGAGTACAGTTACACATTAATAGTATTCATTTGTGTAAAATTTAACAAATTTTCGAGAAAAAACCTAAAAGTTTACAAACAAACTATACGAAAAAGAAATAATAATTCAATAGACGATAATGGATTCAGCTCACAGACATTTTTGACGCTTTGAAGTGCTATGTGCACTCATGTTTTTCTATCCGTGGAATGCTTAGGGTTCTCCAGGAAAACATCATCCATCGTTTTTTAGTAATAGCATGTCTGCAGGCATCCTTGAAATAGTTGATTGAACGATTCCTCCGAAAAACTAATCATGAATTCGCAATGGTTGTTTGTCAAGACTCCTGAAGAGATATTTTCAGAAATTCTTTCAAATAGTAACAATAAGAGGAATAATTCTTCCAGAAAATTGAGGCTCTTGTGAAAAAAAATTTTTTTTCAGGTATTGTGTTCAAAACCACATGCAATTACTCCATGATTTTCCAAGAATTTTACCGAAGGTACTACATGAATAACTTTCTTTTGATTTCACACATAATTTGTCTACGTAGTTCTCTATCGACTTTTCCAGTTTATTTTGCCGAACGGAAGGATAAAGTCAAAGCCCACTCGATGCATTTGAAGATGACAGAAGAGTAGTAGGTCGAAACGCGTAACGTTAATTAGGCAGCTATTGTCTTTTTTTACCGAAAAAAGCCAATACCCGAGCAGAAGAAAATAAATACTGAATACCAAATTGAGGTATTCCATACCAGATAATTACCAATACTTACAACCTGAATGAGGTATGAATGAGCTCTGCATAAGAGGTAAAATACCTCAAATAATACCTTCCGCATATTCTGCAAATACCAAGCTGATAATTAGATGAGGTATTGTTATACCATAATAATACTTGATGGATTTTCATATAAAAGTGAAATTTTTAATAGTGTAGTTCAATACCTCCAGCAGTCCTCAATAACTAACGAATTCCAAAATGAAGTATTTTTAATCTTTTTTTTTCAAATACCATTATAATACCAAAATAAGGTATTGATAACTAAACAATACCTAATTGTGATATGATACCAAAATATTGTATGCATAAGTTATTGCGAGTTATTCTTTCCTCCTCGGGTAAGTTTTCACTTATACGTTGCACGGTGATCAACCCCCTTTGGTCTTCTAATAAATACTTAACAAATATATCCAGGTACTTGTTCTTTAAATTTATTATGAATTATACGTGGATCTGCTTTAGAGGTTATTTCAAAGATGGAAACTTATTTCGTTAAAGCATAAATTTAGTTTTTTTAAGAATTTATTTTGAAATTCATCAAAGGCAGCGCTTTGGAAAGCCGAAGCAAGCCGGTTCGTTTTTTCTTGGCGCCGGTGAAGAAGGTTCAAAACTCGTTTCGCTCGTTTTCCTGACACAGTAGTTTGTGGTCTTTTGATTCTATTGAATGCTCCTGTCGTGCGAGCGACTGAATCAATCGTGTCTGATTCACGTTGTGCGAGTACAAAAAGATATTGGGGTTCGTTCGAGTATGAATTGTGAACTGGTGAGCTCGTTTCATGCTTATGGTAACACATTATTATTGTGGCAACGTTACGTTTTTGTTATATTCAAACAAACTATAGATGGTTCACGACTACTAGTATGGACATAAACCATTACACCTGTTTCGTATATATTTAATAACCTAACCTTTTAATAGTTCGATAGTATAAATATCGATAACTTTATTATTCTTGTACCAATATCTTCTAATATATTTATACCACGAGATAAAAATTCAATTCTTGTTTTAAATAAGAATCGTATTCTTCCTTTTTATTCATGGATCCCATCGTCGACCGCAGGTGACTCCCACATCTTTTTACTCCCTTACAAATCAGCACCCTTCCCGTAGTGATTCTAGAGATGCAGAAGTATTCTCGGTTTGTAGAAGCAACAATTACATTACACACCTACATTCCTTTCCCTTCCCAACTGACTGTAAGACTGTAAGAGTAAGCGGAAAGTTCAATCCAATATTCATTTGCATCGAAGTGCAATTCATACCACTTCCGATTAATCACGGAGTAGAAACTATTGACATGTACAGTCAGTTCATGCTATGCTAGAATTTATTATAAAAATCATCATACTACCGTTTTTAGCATTGTTTTGATAAATTCAGTTATGAATTACTTTACTCCATGACTTCTGTTATGATATAATTCTTGAATTATTTATCTGGATATTCTTAATAGAACGCAACCAAGGATTAATCTAAAACTTCGTCTAAGAAATTCTTTGATAATTCATCAAAGGCGTCCTTTTATTTTTTTATGAATACAAGCAACTAGTCAAATAGTCAATTTTTTTAATTGCAGATCCTCCATATATTGCAGTGAAAAATTCAGTGAAAAATGGAAAAACTTCATTGATTTTTCAACAATCCTGTTGTCGTTTTCTTAAGAATACTGTAATGGACAATAAAAGTACACATATGCCATTTTTCCATACAAAATGTTCTAGATATCGATTTTTAGTGATCTGATGACCCTGATGTTTTCTTCACAGTGTAGTAATAACGTAAATTTCGCTCTGCAGAAAATACACAATGTTTCAAACACACTTTTGGATAAGATGAAGGGCACCAATTATTGACCCAAAACTAATTTTCGACCCATTCATATGATTTTGGCCTACTTTGTATGGAAATCCGGAAATTTGCACAGAATTCTTGTTGATCGAAAATTAGTGCTTCTCCCCTAGTCTCTTATATTACAAAAAATGACATTTACTAGAGTTGGAAATGTTTTGTAAACAACAAATTTCAATGAAAAATGTCAATCTGCAAGGTTTTTCTTATCAAATCGAACAGTTAGGCAAAAGTTATATTAATTGTTAATAATATATTCATTTTAAAGTTATTTGATTTTAATTTTATTTTTGACTAATTTTTAGACATGCGATATCGATAAACCGAGTGAATTTCAAGTTATTTTCAAGCCACGGTGAAAATTTCAGGTCAAACGGAGTACAAAAAGATGATATCCAGGCTATCAAACCTTACCATACAGCAGATACACCTTCAGAAAAATCCTGCTTTGGGTCTATTCTAGGGATTATGTTCTAAAGAGAACATGCTAGAATTTTTTCGAAGAAATCAAGATGGTTTCAGGAATATCTGAAATGGTACTTCTGAACTCATGGTGTGTTTTTGTTTAGAGGAAACTTTAAAAAACACTAAAAAATTAAAAATGCACAAAATTTTCATATTTACCATAAAATTTTCCAAGAAACTTCTAATAAAATCGTAAAAAGAAATTAAGGATATTTTTGCATGAAATTCATGAGAAAAACTCTGGTGTAAATTTTGAGAATCACATGGAAATAGCGAATTCCTGGACGGAGCCCTTAGTAATTCTGGAGGAATTAAAAACAAATATTTTTAAAATCCTAGGGGTAGGGATCTAGGAGACATTCATGAAATTATCCAATGCATAATCCTCAAAGCAATATCAGGTGCAATGAATATATCAAAGGGCTTTCTCATGATATCGAAGAAGAAAAGTATAAGTTCTTCAAAAATTGGATTACCTGGAGGTGGCATTAGTGGAGTTACTTGACGAGTACCTGGAAGATTTCATTTTGGCAAAAGTAATTGAGAAGATAAATGAATTTATTTCCTTTTGTTTTAAAAGAAAGTGTATGCTTAGACGATTTTTTTTGTATGTGAGCAATTCTCGCTGAAACCAAGCTGGCATAGGCACCGATGGTTGAAATTCCAAGTTTCTATCACTGATCGCTAGTTATTTAATAAAACTTAAGAGTGGTCGTTTTGGTTCTCTCAAATTGGTGGATCCCTCGCACGCCAGCTAGCTAAACAGTTTGCGAAAAAGCCCATTTTTTGATAAACCTCAGGTGTTTCTTCGCGTAATATGTCTCATATTTCCCTTGAAACACGTAGCAAATTTAGTAGCATCTTATCCTTGATGATACAACTAGATAACTCGGAAATCCAATTATCGAACTATTAAATATTGAGAGTTTGACCATTTCACAAGGTAATGGATAATCACAGATAATATGATTGAAAAGTGACCTTCGATGGGAAAATTCGCTCACTCACTCGAACGCTAACGATAAAAAATAACAAAGTATCTGCTGCCACCGAAAGCTCAGTGACAGCCGAACGCTACTAGGGCGAGATCAATCCCGACAAATCGCACACGATTGAGATAAACCGAAGAACAAAAGACTCACAGAGTGGAGAGAGAACCAATCCACTCTTAACTGGGAGACACGTAAGAACGCGTTCACCATTCAATCATTGAATGCATTCAACTTAATGTACGGATTTCGCGTTCACTGAATCATTCCGCCGGGTGTATTTCCAATCAGTGAGTGCTCATCGCCACTCAAATACGAAATACCGCTGGAGTAGCGCAGAATCGGAATGTAAATAATCATTCGCTAATGCATTCAGATGCCTTTTCACCTTGTTAGCACTCAACATGTTGAGGTTTAGTGCTGCCGTTTTGCTTACTCTTCTTCCTATTCTTCCTTTCCTGACGTTCCGTCCCTACTGGAACAGAACCTGCCTCTCAGCTATAAAAACAGGTTATTAAATAGTTATTTTCTTTAATATCGCTTATTTTATACCAGAATGGTCTTCAGCATATCTTCGAGTTGAGGAATAGCATTCATTCTTTCATTTATTTGGTCTAAAACCGTTGATAGATATGAACAATCGTTGAACAGCTGAGATAATATAAAAAAGAAAGAATTTTTTTTTTAACAACATGATAAGCGCAGAGATGGAAGAAAAATCATTCAACTGCTAAAAACCAAAATGGCGTCAGATGGCCGCCAGATTTTTCAACCTCAAAATTATATACCTGAGTATTGGCATTACATCCACATTAGGACAAAGCCTGCTTTTCATCTGTTCAATTTCGTTATTTTTCACAAGTATGTTGGGCGGTAGTCAAAACGTTAAGAAAATCAAGGATTCTATTTTGTTCTAAAATTTAAAATTTCTACTCTAAATAAATGTTTTACATCAAAACTGCAGACCACCACAAGACTTACTTATGCTCCAACGCGCAATCTATAAACTTAATTCAATGAATAACAATGCACATGGTTAAAAAAAAACTGTTTGTTTATTTCCATCAATGATTTCGACGGTTTTCATTTATTAAATATATTTACTCCTGAATTCAAAGATGTGTCGAAGAATTATTCTGTTATCAAGAGCACATCATAAAATAAAATTAATATTCATTAATAGTTTTATAACTAATTAAGCTGAATACCAGGCTCTGATCCAGTAGGGACGTAATGTCAGGAAAATGAAGAATAAGAAGAGTATACGTAACCTGTTTTTATTGGTAGCCTCGAAATTCATCATGTGGAGCGCAATCAAGTTGAAAAATTCATTTCACTACTTAAAATCAAGATGGCGTTAAAATCCAAGATGGCCGCCAGATTTTGTCAATAATATTTATCTTCACTAGACTCGAGTAAAACGATTGAATAAAAAAGAATAAACTATTGAAAACTAGATTTTTTTTGTTGTACAAAATGTTATGTTTGTATTGATTGCACTAGCCATATACGTCAAAATCGTAGAACTTGATTAAAAAAAATCATTAATTTCAAAGGGAAACTACCATCGCTTGCCTAATTATTGTAGCCTATCTTTACTCTGTTTGTTCTCAGCTTTCTGATGCTGATCTGAGAATTCAAAACTAGCGGTGCGCAAATGGTAAAAAAACGGTTTTAGTTTTATGTTGTGTTGGACCTTTTTTTTACAAAAAAACCCTCCCTGCGATGAACCATCCCCCTTTTCAATGTAATTATATTTTTAACAAACTTAATCAAATTCTCTTTTCAAAACTGCAAATCGAAAATCCATTTGTATTTCGTGAAGTAACAGCTATTTATATTTGGGGTCAATATGACCCCAAGGCACAGACAAGGTATTGTTTTCATGAAAAGTAATTCTGAAAGAAATTCTAAAAAAAAACTTAATGGAAAAATTTGGAAGATTGCCTAAATAACGTTAATCCTTCCAGAATGGTTTTATGGCAGAGTTCAGCTGATTAAGAGACGTTTCGATACTTCCGATATTTCGGAATATCAAAATTTTGCTTTCGATATTCGATATTTTGGTATCGATATTTCCTATACAATATATCGTAGATATCGATATTTCTTTCCGATATATCGTAAAGCAATATTTGGATAACAATTGTAGGGCTTTCTCGTAAAATAATTGATTTTTAAATATTTGAAAGCAGTTCACATACCAATTGTTATATGATGTATCGTAAAAGAAGATATTCATGTCCATATCGATCAAAATGCCGGTAATATTAAGGGTTCAAAGAATTTTGCAAATCGCATGAAACTCAACGTCAGCTAACTAAGCGATACAAGAATTTTGCGCCCTTCAAATTTATCAAATGATATTGCAATATTTTGATTCCGTATATCGGTGGTATTGATACTTCGATTCCATTATCGTACCGAATTAAATATCGATACTTCGCAATATCGCAACGTCCCTAAGCTGATTATCAGAATAACCTGTTGTTCTTTTCCAGAAGAATCTTATATTTTATGTTCTCCAATAATTCTATCAAGATGCATTTTTTTATGAATATGAATGTTACAGCTTTTATTGAAAAAAATCAAACACATTTCATAGCATTTGATATTTTTTTCGTCGGCCAGTGGGAGAGGAGACAATGGCTTCCTGCCTCCTTTGGCTACGCCCATGTCTGAATCAAAGGTAAAAGTGAAAAAATCTCATTGCTTCGCTTCACTATACGAGACAGAGAGGAAATTAAAAACACGTTCTACAAGTGTCAAAAAATCGACGTTGCTTTTTTGTTCGTCCCACCACCACCGGAGACGATGGGAAGGTAATAGAGCAGGCAATTGGAAATTATGAAACACAACGTTCGTAGCGATACTCAAGTGAGGTCTAACTAGCTCTCGGTAATGCGTGGACCATAGGTATGACCCAAGTGACGGAAGATGTGACGTAGCTTTGGCCGAGGGCAACCTGGGAATTGAGTTGTTTGTGTTTCGGCCCATGCGGCATAGATGGGGGAAATTGAAAGTGAAGTACGGCGATGAAAGATTCGAGATGGCACCGTGAGGTCGAAGGTGGTAAATGTTAGAGGGTCATGCTTCCGCTCACTTTGCCGGAGATTTGGCATTTCGCTTTGAGAGGCGACAATTTTGGTTTGGAATCACTGAAAGTGGGAATTTTGCATCCCACGTTTCCATATAGGTACATCCTATTCGCCGACAAACGATAATGGTACCGTTCGTTTCAGTTATTGTGGTCTTCAAGTATGATCATCTTAAGCTTTGATAATTGAGCAGCTTCACGGGCATCTATGTATGCTATTAGACTGGCACAGCAGCACAGGAAATATTTAGTTTTTGACTGTCACGAGCCACACTTCAGATTTGTATTTCAGTGTTAGAAGTAGGCCCACTATTTATTTCTGGCATCACTAAAAGAAAGCCTGCCTTCTTAGCTTAGTGTTCTTATGAGCACTTCCACAGTTATTAACTGAAAGCTTTTTTGCCGATTAGCAATATTTGCATGTGTATATCGTATGGCAGGTACAAAGACACTTTATGACCTGGAAAGTCTATAAAATTTCTCTTACTAAAAGATCTTCGACTGGTGGGATACGAACCCACGAACCTCAGCTTGGCATTGATGAATAGATGTCCGTTTACCGCTACGGCTATTTGGGCTCCAAGAGCAAACTTCGCATAATCTAATATTACGTTCAAAAAGTTCGTTGGTCGCAATGATTTGATGTTAAGTGTTGAAACACTTATATCATAACTAACAATGTTGTAGAATTCTGTCCCATGTTTCAAAATTCAAACAGTATATGTAAATTTTTTCAACCAGACAATGTCATCTACATTGAATTGCTAAAGTATACTGTACTCAGTTGTTTAAAATTTTCAATTTTACGATTTTCAGTAATATTTTGATGATTATATATTTTGTTGAATCAGCCTAAGGAATGACCCAGTAAATCACGTTTCGTATGAGGATGTGCGTGCAAAACCACAAATTCTGTCGTAAGAAAATGCCAACTCATGATGAGTGAACGGCAAAACAAATTATACAATTTATCCCATAACGACAAATTAACCACAATTTTACGATAACGATCAGATAACGACAGTCATCAGAATATACCGTAAATAGCACAATCTGAACTTGCGACAAGTTGTATAAACTGACAACAGGTCATAGATCAATGCAGGAATGTATCGAATTAAATAGCGGTAGCTAACTGAAAGGAGCCTCCGAAAATTGGCACTTGATGATGACGGATTTAGAAAAACAACGAAACAAGTGCGCCTTGTCATTCTAAAAAAATGCGCCTTGTCATTCTAAAAAAATGCGAGGTCTTCAAAAGTGTCAAAACTATATTGAAGGGTAAATCTACCCTTAGTATGTAGCCTAAACACCAAATTGTTACGTTGAAATGAATGCTTACAAAAAAAATTCAAGTAATCTTCACAACACATACCACTGTTACCAATTTTCACTGAATTAAATTCAAATCCAATTTATTCCGCTCGCAAACGTCCACACAAACGCTTTCCAGTATGTACTCATTCCGGTTGTAAATCCAGTACAGCATTACAAACTTTCAAATTTCCGCCCCCCTTTCTAATGCGCCTCTTTCTTTACATAATCGAGTGCAATCGTCCTAATCAGACTGTCAATAAACTAACCGATTGACCCGCGGCTCGACTCCGTTACAAAACCTGTTCCATGCGTTTGGTTTGCTATGGAGGAGCAAACTGCTTAATCCGGCGGCTCCGGCGTATAACCATTCCAAAAGCGTGGGTGTTTGCTCCATCGGCTGGTTGCTTTGAATTAAATTTGAAGCCGATAATCCAACCACAGTTGGTAACATCGGTGGAGTGCGAAGTAGAGCTGGACGCCGATATATTTTTGAATTTGCACTGACGGTAACGTACATTGGCTTGGAGAAAATTCAACATGACAATATTTTTTTTTTTTTTCATAAACTCTGGACAAAGCCTAGAAGATATTCCTTGAAGGATCTGAGTTCTCCCAAAAAGATTACGAGGATTCATCTTAAAAAATAATTAAAATACTTGTAGGAATGTTTGAAGATGTTTAACAGAACTTCGGGGGGAATTTACTGGAAGAAACCTTGCAGGAATATTCTAATTCTATAGCATTACCCGGTACACAATTTACCAGAAGACCATTCAGTGGAAAACTTTTACATTCTGATAATAAATCTTCGAGCTGTTTAGTAGAATACCCATAAGTATATAAAAAACCGAATTTAGTACTACACCATTTAACTTCACTAGGGTTTGTATCCTTTGACAGCTACGCGTATTTCGACCTCAACTGTAAGACCTTCTTCAGTGTCGTATAGTAATAGTAGTAATCGAGTCTAGTACAAGACACTGAGGAATCTTTTACTGAAGATATCCGCAGTTTGAGAACGTCAAGACATGTGAAGACATCAAGTCGATTGGACGCTTATTCTCCTGTTCTGGTTGATAGAATTGTAAGAATGAAAGATCGTATACAGGATGAGAGCAAAACCTTTGATGTTAATAACGACCCTTTGATATTTCCTGACAACCATAAAAGCATAACTGTCCCATATGGAATTAGTAGGCACTGAGAAAACAGCGCTCAAAGTTTAAAGTTTGCATTTTCATACACATGTTTATAATTTTCTAGTAAATTTTTGAATGCAATATTCATTTAGCTCCACCCCACAGAACACTCAATTTGCCAATATTGATCAGTAAAAAATATAAAGTTGAACATAAGTCCAGTTTTGCAGTTGCTATTGTGGTTCAAAGTTCATATAGAGACTGTTATGCCTTTATTTTCCAATATGGGACTGCACCAACTTCATATTTTTCCACAGCATTTTCAAACAAAGTGCATAAATTTTCATATGCCTAGTGAAGTGCAAATTAAAACATGAATGTTGCGATGAAAAAAACTGGTAGCTTTACAAACTTGCTGATTGGGATATCACAATGCGAACGGCCATCAAGGATTAGAAACGATTGTCAACAATCTCAAGCATCGTCACGGCTCCATCCCATTACCCCGAAGGCCATTACCCCGAACGCCACTACCCGAAAAGCCATTACCCGAATGAGTCATTATCCCGAATAGTATGAAATACAGTGCCGTATCTTGTTTAGCGGGCAATAATGTCGACCATATTGTTATAAATGATTAACCATTAATATGTGCGTCTTTAACCTATACTGGTATTAGTGGAATTGATTATAGGGGAAGACGGGGTAAGACCGCCTACCTAAGCAATTTAATTCATATGTCAAAATCAAGAACCAATAAATCATTTTTCTGCACAGTATGTCGTTTTTTGAAGCCTTAGGCATAATCAAAAAATATTACAAGTGTTGTATTCGTAAAAATTTATTTATTTCTTGAAGCTTGAATAAGTGATGTCTTATCACGATTATTTTTAGCGACGGGGTAAAACCGCCCACCTACGGGGTAAAAGCGACCACCATGATTTTCGTACAAAATTTTGCGAAAAAATATATCAGATCGCTGTGAGTCTTAAAAGTATAATGTTTATAAGCGTGGATATTGAATAATTTTTAGGGTTAATTTATTAAAAAAAAACTTAGATGTATACTTATCATACCCTTAAGGCACCTATATTTTGTAAAAATATGCGGATTTGACTTGAATTTTTAACAATATTGATTTAATTGTACTAGAGTAACAACTCTAAAAATGGTTTAGACATTTAATTTGGTATATATTGGGGGTGGCGGTCTTACCCCATAAACAGTGGTCCGTTTTACCCCACTTGCACAATTTTTAGAACTATGGCCTTATTTCAAAGCTATATATTTGCAATTCATTTTTCACTTCACTAATGCATATTACACATTGCTGTTCAAGCATGGACGGGTATTTTGTAATGTTTTTACAAAAAAAATCCTTTCCGAAATCGTTAAGTGAGCATCTTTTAAATTTCAAATTCAATATCGACAAGCAGAAACTTTGTTTTTGATATTTGTTATGGAAAATTTCATGAAAATATCACCCTAAATGCTTCGGAATGACAAAAATCTGGTGTTTATGCAAAGTGCTTGATAAACCGTCTTCCCCTACGTAAAATTCGTCGGTAAAATGATCATCATATATTTTCCCTTCTTTAATATGTCAGCTATTCTTTCGAAATATCTTGCCGGCAACTATCTTTTTTCTTCTTCTTCTAATTTCTGAGAGTGCCTGTTTCAAGGGTTCAAATAAGCAGCACCCACAATAAGCAGCAAGCCATTTCATAGGAGGTGTACGACAACTTGTTTGAAATCATTTGTTGGAAATGGTTGATCATGTGGTAAATACACCACAAAACGAAAGACGTATTTCTTATTGAGGTCACCAACAGAAATATCAATTGTGACAGCACATACATCTCTGGTTGTTACATAAAAAATGAGTGTAGCAACGTTAGCGCTATTTACGAGCACGCACACACGAGGCCTGGCACTCGAGTTTATCATTTCATGTTTCTGAAAGTATCAAAAACTGGGTCCACAAGGTTACCTAGATAAAAGTTCACAAAAGTAAGATTTTTGAACTAGCGCCATTTGAACTGTACCATTTGCATGAGTCTGCAAAGATTGATCGTTGCTGATATTTTATGCCTAAGATTGGTCTAACTAAGCTATCCCAGACAACCAAAATGTACGCATAACGAAATCTCCTGGAGGCTTTGTATGTGCAAAATTTCACTTATAAGATGTCGCGAAGAGACCTTCTACGTACAAAAGTGGAGGCGATATGCGTGCATATATTATGTGATGAATAATAACATACAATGCGAGTGTATAAATATTCTACCGGACTAACCTGTGATCTTATGCGACTTAACTAATGATAACAAATGTTGATTTGACAGCTGCTACGGATTGATTCGACTTACTTTGTACGAGTGTACGAGACGAAACATAATATACAAATGAATTCAGAAAAGAAGTGTTTTATGCGAGGAAACTCATCAATCTGACGAGTTTATCCACGGTGTTATGCGAGTTTGATGTAATTAGTATGAATAAACGAGTTGTAACGTGAACTTTCATGCGATTTCTGGTTGTCTGGGATCCTAACCGTAGCCACTACCCAAACAAGGCAGGATTAAGCTTTTCGCAATCTCAGCTCAAAAAAGACCAGCTGCGAAAAAACCAGATCGGTATCTCTTAAAAGTCCCCAAAGGCGAAAAGCACAGAATACACTGTGTGAAACGTATAATGCGGAACCATAAAGTAAAAATTTAAACTGAATTACAACGTATTATTAACCCCACCCTTATTTAGCCTCAGGCTTGAGACTGAAGAAGGGCAGCCAATTATCTCGGAAAAACACAAGGTCACCTGCACCATTGCTCTGGGTAGCACAGGAAGGACATAATACTGTATAGGGCGCCCTAACCATCCATTCTTGGGCACGATAATCTTAAAGCTACATGAATGAGGGGTCACCTGTGAGGTGGACTTTTACCACCGGAAGAGGCAGTCCGTAGTGTTAATTCTAAGCCAATTGAAGCCAATCGGGAAAAGGAAGTTAACATTGATAATTAACTCCTCACGTGGCCAAACAGCCCGCATTTTAGGTGGGAGGGGGAAGTCTACGACTTTGCTACTAATCACGTATTAAGTATGGGAAAATAGGCTCCAAAAATTGACCAAAAATTATTTAAGAACGGTCCCTAAGAATATATTAAGGGGAAGATAAGGGTGACCCAGAATGAAAGATATTTATATTACAAAAATAATAGGTTTTGAAAACGTCTGCAAGAAACGTCAACATACGAAATATTTCAAACAAAATGACAATTTTTCACAATCGGAACCTCTCAAAGTTTTTTTTTTTTTTTTTTGAAAATTGATGAGTTCTATGAAAGCGGTATAAGTTAGCATATATTGTGTTTTAGGGTTGAGATCATTATTTTTTTTTTCCTGCAACACCTTTGGGTACACATCCAGTTTGGTTTGCAAAAACAAAAACTGAATGAGTAGAAAATAACGAAAAAAAAACTCCTCAAGAATCCCAGGAAGCACCTATGCAGAAACGCTTGCAGAAATCCTTAAAGAAATCTCAGAAAGAATTTACTGGAAGACTCTTGTGGAATAAATATTACTAGGAGAGTCTCAGGATAAATTCTCCAACCATACCTTACATCACTACCTAGAAATTGAAACGTGTTCTACTTGTAATAAAAAAATGTAATACATACTCTTGAAGATTGATTCTTGAACGAACTTAGGAAGAAACATTCAAAATAAGTAACTGAGAGTTTCTTTAAAGGACGCCGCAATAGCCCAATCAGTTAACGTACAGATTTCTGCTGAGTTTTAAGACCAAACTAAGGATCACAAACTCGAATTTCGTCGGTTGAGAATCTTTCTTCACTTCGAAGAGTATTTTCTCGACTTCAAAGGGTGTTTTCGTATTCACCACATGCTTACGTTTTTAATTATACTCAATACTATTCTCAATACGCCTTGTTTTGACAGTTCACCACTATCATTTTTTCATACGCCTGTGTTGGAAATTTGAGAAATTTGAAAATCGAGTGGAGAGCAATCAGTGAGTGGAATACAAACAACAATGTCGCCGCTTGGTGGCCAGTGAGAGAAACTGAATGTTTGAAAGGTTGTTGTCTGTACTTCATGCCGCTGGCGCTAACTGTTTGCATTTGAGAACGATGTAAACAGGCGTTACCCTATTGATAAATAAATGTTTTAGTAAATAACTGTGGAAAATCTCATAAGATCACTAGGTGAAAACCAGGTTCTGTCTCAGTTGGAACGAAAAGCTTGAGAAGAGAAGTTTCCTTAGGAAACTTCTTGTGGGAATGTAGTTTGAAAAATCCTTTCATACTACTTAACGGAATCCGTACACATATTATAAGAAGCATTTATGTAGAATAATTATTGAACCCTTGTTGTGGTCTTCTTATGCATTTTGAAGATGAAGGAGTTTTTGAAGAAATAAATACAAGAATTATTAATGTAAATTTTTTTGAAGAAATACCAACAAGAATACACAGATATACTACTCCCTGAAAAAAGTAACTATTTTGCTAGTCAAATATTCTTTGAAAAATCACTAAAATTTAAATCTAGGAGTTCTTTTTAATCATTTGAAATGTAAAAGAAGTATTCCTGAAAACACTCTTGGAGGATTGTTAGAGGATATTTCAAGGAAAAGCTATTAAAATACCGAGTCCCCTGAAGAATCTTTGGGCGAATGAAAAAGCATCCATTGAACTTATTCTTGAGACATTCCTAGAGAATTTCCTGCACATAAAATATATTATAAATTTAAGTAAAACATGTATAACAGCAGGAATTTCTGCAGAGGAAGAGAGTCCTAAAGAAATCTCTGAAAAATGTCTTAACAAAATTTCTGAAGGAATGTCATGAACAGGAATTCCTGTGAAAATTGATAGAATCTCTCACCTATCGCTCCCTGTAACAATCATGATTTGCAGCACATCACGAGAGCCTGTTTATCGGTTACTGCTACAGCTTTGATAAGATCTAATTAAGCTCCAAACCTGGGAAACAATATTGCTATCACATGTTTGGTGATTGCTTATGCCAGTAAAATAAATCACCTACATCCATTGATAAACAAACAAACAAAAAATGGTTTTAAGCATCGCTCTCTCTTTGGGGCTCTCGTTTACTGCTTTAATTTATCGAGCTCGTTACAACTTGCAAAACATTGCTGATCATGAACCAATACAGGGAGGATGTTTTTCTTTGCTTGCTGTAATCGTGCTCCAATATCCAATAAGAACGAATTCTGCAGAGCTTAGCCATGAGAAATTCGAAAATAAATTCATTCAGAACTCGACAAAATCGCTAGAGAGATTCCTTAAGGTGATTATAGAACGAATCCACACCTCAAATTTTCAAGAGCACAAGTCTTGAGAACCAAATAGCGCTCCGCGTTGACAATTTATACTATTGGTCACCACCAGCAAGCAAACAATTTGATTGATTTTCAATGCGATCTGCTGCCAGATCTTGTCTTGTACTCTTGAAAATTCAAAGATTAGCCTCGTTAGCTTAAGGAATTTAAGGATGAACCTTTTCTATGTTATTCTAAAGATCGTTAGAAGCACGTTCGGAATAATGCCAGGATGAATTTACGGAATAGTGCTGCAATATATCCTTAATAAACTACTTATAATAAAAACCTCAGTTGTTTTTTTTTTTCAAAATCCTTGTATTTTTAGAGGGATCTCTTGAAAACACAGGTTAACTACAGGATCTAAAGGCATGCTCAAAGAATATCTGGAATAATTCATGTCTTAAAAATTTCTTGGAAGAATTACTTCAATTAATGTTTTTTTTTAATCTAGAGTATATATAAAGTCGCCTCTCGATATCGAAGGGACCATTGAGATAGGGAGAGATCTAGATATATATATTTTTTTAACGAATACTAGATTGGAAATCACTGCGTTACCAGGAAAATTAAAAACAAACATATGTCATTCCATCTTCGCAAATTGTTTTGAATCTCCAAAATCTAGTCTAGTGACCTTTGCCCATTATGGGCATATCGACATATGGAGAATAAATTGGGAACAAAAATCACATCGAGATAAGGAGGATATCGAGATATGGAGAGTGAAAATGTATGCAGAATGAAGGGAACGAAAAAATCATCGACATAAGGAGAGATATCGAGATGTGGATAGTCGACTGTACAGTAATAGTAAGTACACATTGTACGTTTTCCATACAAAATGGTTAAAATTCATTGCCAGATCTCAACTTCTAGTGTTTCGATTGATCTTAAATTTCCACTGCAAATCAGAAATAACATGAACTCAGCAGAAAATACACAATATTTTAAAATCAAACTTTTAATTTATAGCAATTCCTCCATTTTTCAAAAAAGGCACGCATTTAATGTTTGAACATCTTGAAAAAAAAAATCATTTCTTATTCTTTTATATTAATATTGTAGTTTATATCAAAATTGGAGAATTTCGATAACTTTCAAATATGTTCATACAAAATTCTGACCTGAGCAAATTTTAAGTTATTATCAAGCTGCAGTGAAAATTTCAGATCAATCGAAGCACGAGCAGCCAACATAGGGTAAAAAGTATAATGCACCCCTCTTAAGGAAAAACTTCTCTTTTGCAGTAGCAAATACATTACTTCTAAAGATTTATATATCAAGGTGTTGTTTATTAAGTTAATCATGCTCTTTCTCGTGCCCGGGAGCTTCTGAAAAGCATACAAGATGCTTTTTTTAAACAATTTAAATCCTGGCGTTGAAACAACCCGGGCAATATGCCTCTCCAGTAGAAAAAAAAGTTCCACAGCACTGTAAGATTATTTCCAAAGCAAATTCCACCACTTGGTAAGCATAAAAGGGTCCATTAGCAATAATCTTCCGATGCATAAGTTTGGGTTCTCCCCCTAAAAAACATACAAAAGTGTTCAGTCCATATCTCGGGGATTACACGTCCAATTGAAACTCTCTAAGCTGCATTCGAAAGGCAAAGCGTTATTCTTTCTTCGTATGTAGTTTTCCAAAAATATTTTTTGAATGTTGTAAGTATACCAAATTTTTACTTAAAATTGTGACATTTTTTCAAAAAACATAACAAATTCATTCAAGTAATCGTGCAAAAGTTTGGGTTCACCTGAACTTACTTAAAACACGAAAAATATTAGAAATCTCAAACCATTCATTATTTGCGTTTGAAAAAGCTATGAATTATTAAAATCGGTTGAAAAATGGCAGAGATATTGACAAAAATGATTTGCGTGCGGCTCATGTGAACCCAAACTTTTGCACGATTTGCATCATACTGAGGGGTGAACCCAAACTTTTGCACGATGACTTGAATGATTGTTTCATTGATTTTGAATAGTTTTCAGATTTTTTCCGCAAAAATTTCGTGAGCACCCTTTAAAGAATATAACATTACGACTCTAATGACACCTTGTTTTAAAATTTTGGTCGATCCAATGCTGAGGAATTTAGCAATGTTAAATCAGTGTGTTTTTTGAAAAATATCACAACTTTAAATAAAAATTTGGTATACAAAATTAAAAAAATGTTTTTTGTAAAACTACATACGAAGTAAGCATAACCCTTTGGCTTTCGAATGCGGCTTAGAGAGTTTCAATTGGACGTGTAGTCCCAGATATATAGACTGACCACTTGTGTATATTTTTAGGGGGTAAACCCAAACTTATGCACGGGACAAAGTTACATAGAAAAAATGCTACTAGTGCATATAGTGATTATTCATGGAGCAATCAATGGAGAAGTTATTAAAGGAATCTCATTGAGAAGTTTCATACATCTTCTTTTTCGAAAAAATCTTTAGCAGGATTCTTCATGAAATACATAGAAGAATTCAATGGAGAAATTTTCGGAGAAATCCCATAAAGAATTGATGTTAGAATCCCTTCATTTATTAAAAAAAAACCTAGATATTTAATTTTCCAGATAAAGCATGCAAATATAAATTGAATCGGTTGCGGCGCGCATGTCTAATGCAAAGTAGCTTTTACAATAGTGCAGCGTAGTATTTTTTTTTCTCGTATTTCCCCCTTTCATTCTCCAATCATCACATCCATCATTATCACGTGAGTGAGAGCACATTTGTTTATTTTTGAACAACTTGTTTCGACGGTTTCTCAGCTCTGCCAATAATTATTCGCACCCACACCCTGACCAAGCAAAGGCACCATCCGGGGGCTTGTTTTACATGATTGGCCGCGGTTGAACGAACAAAAATCAAACTTCCCAGCCCAAGTTGATGGATGATGGGGCGAATGAACTGCTTGCTGCTGGTTGATCACCCACAATTTGTTGTTTGCCAAATGGTCTGGCTGAAACGGGGGAAATACTCACTTATTTGCTTCTTTTGGCAGAATCACATAACAGCAATTGGAAACAACAAAGGACTGTTTCCGATATACAGTCGGGTCTCCTATTGGACGATGCCATTCACTTTATGCTTACCAAAATTTCTTAGCTGTTGTTCAATTGATTCTAGTGAAATTCGGTTGATAATAAGATCTAACTCAGATAGCCGTATCGTTGAATGCGAAGCTATTCAGCGAAACCAAGCTGATGACTGTAAGTTCGAATCTCACTGTTTGATAGTATTTTCGTAGAGATCGTTTTTTCGACTTCTCATGGTATAGAATTACTTTGTGCATACCACACGACATACGTTCGCAAAAATGGTTAATTGTCAAACAAGGCTCTTAGTTAATAACTGTGGATGTGCTCATAGGAGTTGAGATGCAGGCTCCATCCCAGTTTGGAGGTAACACCAGACACAGCTGATAGATTGCGGTGGGAGACAAGTGGGTGGTAGCGTCTTACAGAAGACCTGACCGTAGACGTATTCGGATGATCATTGGAAGCAAATCCAAGAGCATTCAATCATTTGGGAACAGACAACAGAGCAGACGGTGAAAACAAAACAGCATTAAAATACACGGATATAGTGAGAAACCAATTTTACTTGTTGTTGGTGGGAACAGCAATAAGAAAGAAAAAATACTAGTGAGGAAAACATGGATAGTAACGACGGAGTGGAAAAGTTAAGTTGAAGTTCCGTTGCCGGTCGTAAGTTAGTTCGTTTTTTCTGTCGGTAACCTCTTCATAGTTTTTCCTCAAGTGTATCAGGAAGGTGTCTGGCTATTGAGCGGAAAACCGTGATCGGAAATCGAGCATTGGTCAGTTTTGTGTAGGATCGCTAGTAGGGAAGGGCAAAGATTTGTCAGTTCTTCTTAAGGGCCGCCCATAAACCAGGTGGTATTTTTTTCTGAGTATTCAATCTCTAATCAATTGTATGGTAAGGAGGACGAGCTGTTTTATTTTTCTAATAGCTAATAACATATATATGACAGTTATTACTGAAACCTATTTGAAACCTGGATCCAAACCCAAAAGAGATCCACATTTTTTTGTATATCGTAATGATCGACTTGATGGGGCATGTAGGGGAATTGCAATCATCATTCATAGGCGTATGAAACACCAACTTTTTTCGTCATTTTAAACTAAAGTTTTTGAAACTTTAGGTGTTTCTAATCAAACACAGCTTGGTAAATATGCTTTCATAGCTGCCTATTTACCTTTTCAATGCTCTGGGCAGAAAGTTAATTTGCTTCAAACAGACCTGCGAAAATTGTCACGCAATAAGTATTTTTTTTGTCTTTAGTGAAATGGAATAATTCGAAAAGTAATTCCAACGGCAGAATTTTATTTCATGAGTGCTCTTCAGGATATTTTTTAATTCAATACCCTACATGTTTTTCCTATTCTAGGAACCCTTCTACGATTGATTTGGTCTTAACCGATTCCAGTCACCTTTGTAGCCAACTGGTTACTAATGCTGATTTTGGTTTTGATCAGGGACATTTCAAATATCCCATGAAGAGATTCTCAATCCTATCAGCTCCACTTTCAATTATTTTCGAGCTGACTGGAATATATATGAAACATATATCGATAGCAATCTTAATGTTAGTATTTCTTTGCAAACAAAACTTGCTATTGACAATGCTCTCGAAACTTTAACTAATTTCATTTTGAAGCAAGAGGCATTGCTATGCCAAAATGTGAAGTAAAATTCGAATCTGTGATTTTAGACGATGATCTTAAATCCTTGCTCCGTCTTAAAAACGTAAGGAGAAGACAATTTCAACGCACTTGCGATCCTGCTATGAAAATTATATGGCAGGAACTGCAGAAAGAAATTAAAAAATGATTTCCTCAATTAAGAGACAAAAATTTTGAAAATAAAATTTCTCAATTGGACCTTGGCTCTAAGCTCTTTTGGAAAGTATCTATCTTTTTAAATACAAGGAAAACAAATTATTACTAACTTATTGCGAAAAACTTGCTGTGCAGTTTGAAAGCGCGCACAATTTTATTTTAGGACTTACTAGTCTAATTGAAAATCAAGTTACTCAGGACTTCAAAAATATTCTTAATCAAGAGAACGTTTTCTAGAATGCCTGGGAGACTGATTTGGAAGAAGTGAGAACTATTATTAAAAAATTCAAAAATATGAAAGCTCCTGGCGATGATGGAATTTTATACATCCTCATCAAGAAACTTTCAGAAAGTAGCTTAACATTCCTAGTTGATATATTTAACATATGTTATTAATTAGCATATTTTCTTGACAAATGGAAAAATGTTAAGGTTATACTAATTTTAAAACCAGTCAAAAATCTTGCAGAAACTTCTTGCTATCGTCCAATCAGTTTGCTTTCCTCCATCAGTAAACTTTTTGAAAAGGTCATTTTGAACAGAATGATGGTCCACATCAACGTAAATTCATTTTTTTTTGTCAATGAACAGTGCGGATTACGCCATGGACATTCAACCACTCATCAACTTTTACGTGTAACAAATTTGACCTGTTTCAATAAATCTGAAGGTTTTGCTACTTGTATTGCCCTTCTAGACATAGAGAAAGCGTTTGACAGTGTTTAGCACAATTCCAATTCCAATTTACCATTTTGCATTCAAAAAACATCTGGTCTATACTTTGTTCTATCCAGTACTTTTAGTAAGCTTAAATGCAACACCAAATTCTGAGTTTAAAAGTAACATAACAAAATGTCCATGAGAACTAACGCAGTTTTTTTTTCTCATTTTTCAGGTACTTATAATCACCCGATGATCATCTACAAGTGGGGACCATCATTGGCTACCCTTTCTGGAGAGTCCATCAACGTAACTTTCTTCATCATCGGTATTCAATCCGGCCATCAAACGGTATTTCTTCACTGGAAATCAAACCAATCCAAAGTGCATCTATCAAAGCCCTAAGAGGGTAATAAATTCCATTCGATTCATTTATTGACACTTGAAAAATACCCATCGGGTTTCTCACTTATCTCGCTGCACCCCCAATCTCTCCCAAACGGAATCGCCTTTTTCGCAAAGCGCACCCAATCCCACTTGGGCTGCCCATTCAATTCAAAAGAAAGCACTGGCCACGAACCGCGCTCTCCCTCGGTGAACCGATAATATCAATTTAAATTGTGTCACAATTCTGAAAAACCCGAACCGTTCCAGCTTTTACGACTCTCGATAGATTCTACAGCAATAGGTAGTAGGTAGAAGATACCCGCTCCCTCTTTCGATCGTTCATGACCAATGCGCTTGAGCATCTAGATTGTTGAGAAACCAGGAGCCCAAAACTGTCGTCGTCCAATCGATTTATAGCCATCATTAGAAGGAGCGAAGCGGGCCATGCAACCGCGCACCGTCGTCCATCGACTGTGGCCACTGTTGCCGAAGAGATTCTGGTTTATGTATGCATTCTATGATTCCTCTCGCCCCCTGGACAGGGCTGAACTTCGCTTTCCAAACGTGTATAACTACCGCTGAGACTGCTGCCGCGACAACGAAAGGGATCCAACTGGTTACTTCTATTGGTTTTAGCGGTCGGCTATCACGTCGTTGTCTGTAAATGATTAATTTTCTGCAACGTATATGGGTCAGCACCTGTCACTGCCAAGCATTGGCTCACAATTATCCAATTTCAGAAAAAAAAAAAATATATTCATTCTTATTACAGTCATACCTCCATAAGTGTGAGGACCATCAACTCATAGAAATAACGACTCAATGAACAAAAATGCTTTGAAAAGCTGTTTGAGGGGACCATTATAGTAACCATGAAATTTAGTATTTGGTAAGGTTCTGTAAGTCGATATCGAGTCATGTAACATCGACTCATGGAGGTTTCACTGTAGTATACTATAATTTTATGTTTTCCTAAATTTATTTATTTGTATCAGCTCAAACATTGCATTCATCTCTTAAATCTATAATTTTATTAATAATAGAAGGAGCAAACTTTGAAACAAAATGCTCTAGTACTCAAGTTTATTATGCGATTTTTATAATTTATTTATAAGTATCATTTTGAACATAAAATACAATCTTTTTTCTATGTATTCTGTGTTAAGCCTAATTTGCTGTTGAAACTCATCCTTAAAGCCGGTTTCAGTGTCGTTTATCGTGTCGATTTGTCGTGTACCAGAAAAATTATCTCTCCATTTCACTGTTTCCAATAACAAAAATATTTTCAATAACAAACAACTTTTTCAATCACAAAAATATCGCAAACTTCTTCGGAAAAATATCTACTGGGATTCTTGCAGAGATGTCTCCTGGGTAGTGAATCAATTGTCACCCAACACGCAGCAACAAAGACATTGTCACTTCCAATTCATCTTCTTCTTCTTTGTGGCGTTACGTCCCAACTGGGACAAAGCCTGCTTCTCAGATTAGTGTTCTTATGTGCACTTCCACAGTTATCAAATGAGAGCTTTCTTTGCCGATTGACCATTTTTGCATGTGTATATCGTGTGGCAGGTACGAAGATACTCTATGCCCTGGGAATCGAGAAAATTTCCTTTACGAAAAGATCCTCGACCAGCGAGATTCGAACCCACGACCCTCAGCATGGTCATGCTGAATAGCTGCGCATTTACCGCTACGGCTATCTGGGCCCCTTCCAATTCTTGTTGCAACAAATTTATTCCGCAACATGAGTTTATCATCACTTAAACAGAATATGACAAAGACCGATCACCACAGGCGCAGCGATTTTTTGGGCTTCACATTGTAATTTTCGAGAACTTTCTCCGTGTTGGTAAACATTGACACATTATCAAACAGCATCCATAAAACAAATCTGGTTTTGTGTTCAAAGTAACTGATTAATCGCGAGTTAAAAAGGTTTCAACAGTGTTGCGCTCTGTGATTGTCATGACAATTTTGCTTTTGATTGTGTCCTTATCCGCAACAGTTGCGACAAACGGTTGTGAGCGAGCTTGCTTTGTTGTTTGTTTTTCGTCTATTTTGATGATAATTTGATACACTGCTCCTGGGTTTACACTAGGGCAACTTCTTTTATGATCACTCCAGATTTAAGATTTCTAAAGAAATATCTTCGAAGATGCATTCAGTGCATTACACAGGTTCTTCTTCTTCTTATTGGCATTAACGTCTGTTCGTAATGACGAATTAAATCGATCATCGTGCGCCACCTGTACGTGAGCAGTCATAGTTTTCAATTTTTACGAGATCCCTCGTCCGTCAAACCTCGATGGCCGAAGGAAGGGATAAAACGCAATGAGCCTTTAGACTTCCGAGGTATTGGCTATAAAAGAATCAACATGACAGTGTGAAGAGGTCTTTTTTGTAATCTGCCATCGAGACGTCAATTGTGCCGCAGTTGAAGTTGTTGCCGAACAGTGTTAGCATTAGAAACATGAAATTATTTTATTTGAATTTAAACGTAATACCTAGTTAATAAAACAGTAGTAAATTAAGTGAAAACGCCAAATAAGGTAATCTATTGAACTTACCTGCTGAGTTTTTAAAGTGCATGCTAGAAGAACATCATACTTACCTAGTGTTGACAAGTTTGAAAGGAAAATAGTTAAAAAGAAGAGTCTACTCACCTGCTTTGCCGTGACCGTGCACCCGGAAAGGAAAGTGCTGGAAATTCGCACTGCGAACCGCTACTATCACCAACGTCCTCACTGGGATAGAGCCTGCTTCTCAGCAGTTTTTAACTGAGAGCTTGCATTGCCGAAGTTGCCATTTTCGCATTCGTATATCGTGCTGCAGGTTCGACGTTACTCTATGCCCAGGGAAGTCAAATAAATTTCCATTACGAAAAGATCCTGGACCTACCAGGAATCGAACCCAAACACCTTTAGCATGGCTTTGCTTTGTAGCCGTGTACTCTAACCATTTGGCTAAAGAAGGCCCCGCATTACACAGGTAGACCTCTCAAAATTCCTCCAGGAATTAATCCGGGGGTTTCCACAGGAATACTCAACCGATTGCTTCAGAGATTCCACCAGGAATTTCTCCTGGAATTGTACGAGTAAATACTTCACGTATTCCTAAAGGGATTCCTCAAGAGTTTTCTCAGGAAATTCTCCTATAGATAGCTCTAGAAAAATCGCAACAGATAGTAATTTAAGGATTTTTACAGCTACAAAACTATTAGACAAATCCTCCAGGGAATTACCTAGAAATTTATCTAGAGAATTATTCTGAGCCAAAAAATACTTTCCGGAATTTATCCAAGAATTCGTCTAGAACTTCTTCCAGAGATTCCATCATAAATCCTTCCAGGAATTTTATCAGAAATAATCCCAAGAAATCTTTTGGAGATTCCTTCAAACATTTTTGCAGAAACTCCTCCAATGAAAAAAAAAAATATGATTTTTTTTTGGAGTAATCTCTGAATAAATTGCTGTAAACATTTCAGAAGGATTACGTGGGTGAATTGCTGAAGGAATGGAGACATCTTTGGTGAAATCCCTGGATAAAATTCCAGGCGTATCCTTGGAAAGAAAAAATCTGGAAGAATTACTGTTGCTGGAGGATTTTATCTATATTGTTCTGGAAAAATCCCTAGAATAATCCTTGGACGAATTACCAAATCCAAATCCAGGGCTTCCTTCAAAAATTCTTCTCGAAATATCTCCAAAGACTCCAGAGATGTCTCCAGGAGTTCATTCGGAGATTCCTCCGGGGGTTTTACCAGAAAATCCTCAAAGGAAATCTCTCCCGTAATCTCTATATGGATTTCTCCAGGCAGGGATTGCACCAGGGCTTTAGCCATGTGAGATTTCGCCACGAGGCATTTTGGACCGTTTCTGATAGAGCTCCAGGATAACCTTCTGTATACCCTCCAGTAATTTATTCAGGGATTGATCCAGGAATTTTTGCAGGGTTATTTCTACAGGGATTACTCTGAATATATTAAGATATTTTGCAAGGAGTTCCTGCAGGAATGTCTCCAGTGATTCTCTTATAGATTCCTTCAGTAAAATCTTTACTGGTATTCTTCCAGGATTCCTCTAGAATTTGTTTCAGGAATACTTCAGATTTTTTACGGAGATTTCTCCAGGGATTTTTCAAGCGATTTATCCTTGTATTCCTTAAGGGGTTTCTCTAGAAAATTGTTCAAAGACTTCTCCAAGGATTCTTCTAGGAAAATCTCTAGAAAGATTCTTGTAAAGATATCATCAAGGCATTCTCCAGGAATTGTACCATGAGTTAAGCTAGGATAATCTCTTCAAGCATTACTCAATATATTTCCCTAGTGATTTCTCCAGAGTTTCCTCCGAGGAGTCCTCCACAGATACATACAAAGATATCCCCAAGTATGTAGTCATCTCGAGATTCGGAATTATTTCGAAGATTTTTTCCGAGATTCTACCACGACTTGCCTCAAATATTTAATCAGGAATACTTCCAGGGGTTTCATCAGGAACTCCTCCAGATGTTCTACAACTAATTCGTGAGTTTGATTCTCAAGAATTTCATCCAGGAATTCAACCAGGAAACTCGCTGCAAGACTTACTCCAAGAATCTCTCCAGATAATCCTACAAGGGTTCCCCTGCGATTTCTCGAGAGATTCGTTCTGGGCCTTCATAAAAGCAACCAGAGATTCTCCCATGAATTCCTGCAGGAATTTCATTTGGAAAATGTATACCACAATTCCTACAGTAAAATCTTTACATTCTCTTTTGGAAAATCTATTCATGGATCCCTCCGAAGACTTCACCTGGGATTTCTACAAAAGTTTCTCAATTGATTTCTCTAAAGATAATTCCAAGGGTTTCTTCAGAAAAATCTCTACCTGGGGGTTTCCAGAAATATCTCTAATGATTCCACCAGCAAAATCTCTGCAGTGATGCTTCCTGGGATATCTCCTGGAGGAATCCCAGGAGTTTCTCCAGACACTCCTCCAGGGATTATTATAGGAAAATCTCTACATTGATTATCGCAGAGATTTCTCCAGTTTTTTTAAGAATTCCTCCAAGGCTCCAGAAAATCTCTAATGTTTCCTCTAGAAATTGTTCCAGGGATGAACTGTATATTTTAATTGAATATGCTTTTCGTCTACGCAGTCCTTTTTATATAAAAAAAAAACTTTGAAAATAAAGACTGCGCAGCCGAAAAGCATGTTTTTTTGGCACAGGAATTTCTTCAGCAATTCCAGAGATGTCCTCCGGAATCCAGAAATTTCACTAAGGATTCCTCTAAAGATTACTCAAGATTTTATTTATTTATTTATTATCGTCAATCAAAGTAGACTACAGTTAACACTTACATCTGTATACTGCTATATCTTACAGAGTTAAAGTATATTCTTAGGTTACTACGCGACATTGTTAAGTCTATTGTTTCGCAATGTTGATTATATAAACTCATCATTTGGTTTAGAGGAGAAAATTTTGCATAATTAGTACGACGGTGATTAATAAAAAACAAGTTACGATTCCTCAATTGCCGGGAAGGAGTATAAAAATTTAAACTGTTTAATAGGTTAGGAGAATCAATACGATGCGAAACAATATCGTTCACGAATGAAACCATAAAGAATTCGCGGCGCTTTTTCAATGTCTGAATATCAATGAGCATGCATCTTGATTCATAAGATGGAAGAGGGAAGGATGTCCAGCCCAATTTACGAAGAGCATATAACAGAAATTGCTTTTTAACTGATTCAAGACGTTCTTCATGCGTCTTCATAAAAGGAGACCATACAATACTACAATACTCTAATATAGACCTCACGTAAGCGACGTACAAAGTTTTGATAGTGAATGGGTCATTAAAGTTAAAACCAAAGCGTTTGATAAAACCGAGCATATTTGTTGCTTTATGTATAATAGTGTTGTAATGATCGATAAAAGTGAGTTTTGAGTCTAAAATTACGCCTAAATCGCATTTTTCAACGATTTGATTTCCTAAAATTACAGTTGTTTCTTCTGTGTTTTGCTTTCTGCTAAAAGTAATTAAATTACATTTTTTAACATTTAACTGAAGTAGGCTTTTACTACACCATTCATCAAAAATAGATATTTCACTCAGATAGATGTCAATGTCCTTGGCATACTTGATTTCCATGAATAACTTCATATCATCGGCATAGATAAGAATATTTATATGCTTAAGGATGTAGGAAATATCATTTACATATAATATGGAAAGAAGAGGTCCTAGATGTGAGCCTTGAGGAACTCCAGATGTAACATGGATAGGATTCGATTTTTTACCATTATATCTCACTATTTGTTGCCGATTTGTTAAATATGATTGTATCCAGTTTAAAGATGGTTTATCAAATCCTATTTTTTCTAACTTGAAGAGTAACATAGAGATGTCAATGCGGTCAAATGCTTTGCTGAAATCAGTATACAGTGCCTCTACATAGTTACCATTGTCCATAGCATTCAAAGTATAATTGGTGAATTCTAGTAAATTTGTAGAAGTGGAACGGCCTTTAAAAAATCCATGTTGTGCATTTGTAATTCTGTTCCTTAATTGCCCAAACAATTTTCTATTGACAATGGATTCAAAGAGCTTTGGAATACAGGAAATTATAGCAATTCCACGATAATTACGAATATCAGTTTTCTTCCCTGATTTGTAAATAGGTACTAAGAATGATTTCTTCCAGATTTTAGGAAATTTGCCGGATTTTAGTGACATATTGAACAGCCAAAACAAAGGAGATGTTAATTCAACAGCAAGCTTCTTCATAAATACTGGAGGGATTTCATCAGGACCTGCACTTTTTGTGGCATCCAATCCATTCAAGCCTGATAAGATGTCTTGTACACTTATCTGGTGCACACTAATGTCATTTGAGGGAGCAGGGAAGAATGAAAAATAATTTCGGTCCCGATCCTCTTCTAAAAATGTCGTATAGATTTCTTGGAAAAACGTTGAAAAGAGGTGGCAAATTTCTTCCGGGTTGTTAGCGTCTTTATCGTCAAGTTGCATTTTTGATGGTAGTTTGTTTGATTTTAATTTTGTTTTAGTATAGTTAAAGAAACTTCTTGGGCATGACTTTATATCGCTCTCAATTTTTCTATTATACTCTTCAAGTGCAGAATTTATAGCAATGTTCAACTGTTCACATAAGTCCAGGTATTTCTGCATATTATCATCACTTCCATGTTTTTTTATAATTTTTGTGATCCTTTTGCTTTCGATTTTTTGAATTCCTGATATTTTTATTGAACCAGATGGGATTTTTTGAATTACCAAAAAGTTTTTTCCTTTCGAGAGGTACCTCTTCACGAATAATTTCCATTAGTAAACTGTAAAAGATATCAACAGCTTTTTCGACATTATTTTCTTCTCTGATCAGTGATTGCCAGTCAATTAAATTTATTCTATTTTTTATGTTTTCATAATTTGCATTATCGTATTCATAAATATCCTCATATTCGCACACTGTGGGTCTGCAGTTATTGTGAATAAATAATGAGTATTGTAGTGCTGTATGAAATGCTTCATTTTTCCACAAGGGTGCAATACTTTCATTAACGTAGAAATCTTCTTGGATGTTTGTCAATAGAAAGTCAAGGTAACAATTTTGCCGATTTTTTACATGATTAATTTGGTTCAAGCCCAAAATTGCAATTTTGTCGAAAATTAATTGTAACGTTTCATTTTCCCCGACCACTGGAAGCATGATGCCCTCATTTTCAAAGTCAGGGATGAAGTCAGCATTGCGTTGGTTGAAGTCACCATATATGTGTACTTTCACCTCAGGGGGAAGGCCAGATATGATATCTTCAGCATTTTTGAAAAAGGAGTCGTAAGCATGTTTGTTGGCATGATCAGGTGGAAAGTACACTGATGCAAATACATGTTTTTCGTTTTCTATATTTACTTCCACCCAAACATGTTCAAACTCTTTAAATTTCGAAGAACAAATAATTTCAGAATTAAATTTTGAAGAAACTGCAATGAAGACCCCTCCTCCTGATTTTCTTTGTGACATAAGAAAATCACGATCGTCTCTAAAAACGTTATAATCACATCTGAAAACTTCTTCGCTTTTTATAGATTCGTCCCAACTTGTTTCTGTACCTAATATGATCGAAAAAGATGACGCTAATATGTTTTCATGGATTTGTTTGATTTTTGAAGATCCTCTCATACGATTAAAGTTCTGACAATAAACAAGAGCCTCGGAAGCTTTTGGAAGGTCTACATCATGCCTTGCATTAACAGATTCATTTAAGTGTTCATCATTTAAATTTACACAATTCATATCACAACTCGAATGGTTGCCGCAGTCATTTGAGCCTTCGCCTAAATTATTAGCAATACATTCATTGCGTGTTAAGATACTAATATTACCTTCCTCTGTGAAGTGCGTCAATTCTGGCAAAAACACTGGCAGGAGCACCTTCCATTCAAACGTGCTGGTGCGGCATTTGTTCGGTGTGGCGTATTCGGTTGTCTGTCGCTAGGGTACGGGTTCAGCACTTCTCCTCTCTGGAATGCTATGGTTGGACGATACGAAGTGGGAGGTGGTCTCGAAAATCTTTCCTTCGCTGCTGCTAGTAATTCTCTGTCTAGAAGAGGAGTTTCCGTTCTGAAGTCAATATCTCCTGAGGCATTAATATTGCTACGGTTGTAACAGTTCCTACTGGTATTTCTCTGATGGATGATGGAACATCTGTTGTAGCTCGGCTCATTGTAATTTCTTTCATTAACGGTGGTTGGACGCGGGTGACTTTTATTCATATATTTACTCCTTGCGGGTTGTCGTGTGTTTTGTGGCAATCTGTTTCGCCTTTTACGTTTTTGCTTGGCCTTTTCAGCCAGTTTTTGCTGCCGCTCGGGATGTATTTTTCGCGCATCATATGAAGTCCAATCGGCCTTCCATATTTTTTTGTCACCTAATAAACGCCATCCTGAAGTATCTTCGGACTTTTCCATTTCAACTTCTAAACTAGGATACGCCTCATGTGTCAACGGTTCAGTGCTTTTTGTAGACAATATATTTGCTGACCATACTTTCAGCTCGTCGACAATATCCACAAATAAGTTTGGGTTCATACTTGCAGACGTTGTGGCGGCCATGTCCAATTGCAGCTGATTTATTTGACATAGATCGTCATTTATGTTCCGCAGCTCAGTGGATACATCGGACTTAAATGATTTTAACGTATTTGTCAAATAATCATTGTTTTTCTGGGCAACTATGTCAAGAACCGTCGTTATGTGATTTTTTATAGTTGCAACGCTTCCAGCCAAGCTACTTGACTTGTTAATAATAGCCAGTTCATTTTTTATTGAAGACATCAGAATCTCAAGTCCTTCGAAAGCTTCGTTGATGATGCTTGGTTTTTCATTATTTAAATTGAAGCGATGCAACACTTCTGTATTAGCATGGAGCTGCTCTGTTAGAAGTTTATGCTCTTCATTCAGCTTTTTTATGTCCAATTTTGCTTGTACGAGTTCTTGGCAAGACTCACAGCAAGGCAAAACACATGAGGTGAAGTCAATCAATTTTCTATCTTTCCTCCTCAATGAATTCCGCTGCACAGTAGCACCGATACACGCGGCGTGGAATTTACGTGGACACCCCGCACATGTCCACAATACCGAGTCGACAGAAGCGTCCAAAGCACAAATTTCGCAGTTCATGACGTACGCAAAAAATAGAATAATCAAAACAAAATCGAGTCGCGCGCGGGTTTCAGCGAATTAAAAACACGTCTACTTTGATTGACGATTAAAATGCAACTGATTTTTCAAGAGGTTTCTCCAGGGATTGCTTCAGAAATCCCTCCAGGAACTTATCCAGGTATTTCTCAAATAACTTTTTCAGTAAAGGAGTTCCATGAAGAATCTTTATAAAATAACGTATAAGTGAATTTTCTGGGAGAATTTCTGAAGGAAACTCTTGAGGTATTCCTATAGAAATATATGAAGTTATATCTTGTAGAATCCTTAAATAAATTTTCGGAGGAATCTCCGGAAGAATTCCTGGAGGGATCTCAGGTTAAAATCTCAGAAACAAATTCCTAGAAAAATATTGAGAGGACTTTAGGAATTTCTAAAAGAATATCTGAAGTAATCCTTTAAGAAATTTTCGTACTGTAACCTGGAGAAAGCCTTAAGAGCATCTCTGCAAAAATCCCTATAAAGATTTTCCTAGGGGAATTCTTAGGTGTTTCTGGAAGAACTTTCGGATGAATATCAGGAGAAACCGCTTGAAGAATTTTTGGAAGAAGCTCTGAAGGAGTAATAATTCCTGGAAAAGTTTCCTGAGGAATCCTTTGATTTGATGAAAATTTTATTAGATGAATCTATGGTGGAATCACTGAAGGAATTATGGCAGAAACTCCTGGCGAATTCGCCATAGGAATCCCTGTACCCTGCAAAAATTCCTGGAGGTATCCCAGAAGAAACACCTGACGAAATTCCTGAACGAGTTGCTGAAGGTATTTCTGGAGCCCTATCGGAACCGGTCCAGAAAAATCTGTTACCGAACATAAGTTCTTCACTACACTTTTTTTTATATTAAACTTTGGGAGTGATTATTAGAGTATGTTTAAAACTACAAATGAACTTTAACACTTCACTTTTTGCAAAAAAAAAAATAAAATACTAAAATCACTAAGGTGAGCAAATACCTTTAAACTCTAATATGTGTTGCTTATCTTGACAGATAGGCCTATTTCGTCTGCGACTTACAGACTTCTTCAGTGTCGAGCACTCGACAAATAAAAATATCGCTGGTTTTCAATATATACCTGATTTAAAAAAAAGCAAGCATCCTCCATTGCACTAAATGAACGAAGCGTTCAAGAAACCAACAAAATTATGATTCTTGTTATTTGAATTTATTCACGAGATTTGCTTAAAAAGAATACTGGTAGCACTGGCTTTGGCATCGTCAAGATTATGGACTGCAAAACAACGAGCCAGTCTTAGTTGAGTTGTCACGTCCTGTCCTAGGTTAATAAAATACTTTGAGAACAACAGCAGCAGCAATGACATTTTGACGAACAATGAATACACCACACATTTGTTGCTACGGCCTGGGAGGGAGGCACAGATACCTCAAACAAAATATGAAACAAAACTTTTCCAAACTGCAAGATAACTCCAACTCACCAACGACAATCAAGGCAGGCTTGAGGAAAATCGCTAGTTTTCATTTGTTGTGCACCTTCGATCTTCCTGGACAAACATGGGAAATAGTTTTCTGTGCATTTTATTTTCATTTTTATTTGAAAAGAGTAAAAATATACGTATTACAATACTTATGTTCAATCAAAATAAAAGGTGCAATCGCGACATTGCTTTTGGACATGTAGGAGTTGATTTTCAATCGATTGTTGTCATCTTTGATGAAATGCAAAAATATGTTTTGATAAATTACGCGCTTTTTTCATGTTTGTCCACTCTTTAAGATCCGGCGCACAGTGACAGTTCGTGACAACAAAAATCTCGGCTCACCTTGACGTACAGAAATTATGCGTCGGTTTCTCGCTCCCAGGCTACGACCAAAAACGTGTTTGTTCGAACCATGTGATACCGTTATGATTCATTTTAAGGGCAGCTTTTTATTCCGGGCACTCTACATTGTATGAGAAACATTCCAAATGAAATGTTTCATATTTTGTCGCATAAAAGTTGTCACATTCAAAGCTCGTTTTAATAAGCATTTTTCATAGATATCTATGCAAATTTATAATGTCCAACTGCCTAAGTTGTATCTTCAGTAGTTTGACGATTTCAATTGATGATTTGATTTTGCTAGTATGATTTTTAATAGCTGTCCGGAATTATAATCAGTGTCCGGAATATGAGGCAAAAGTAATGATGCGTCCGAAATAAGAATCATGAAAATTCCATATATTTCTATTAATTTGAAATTATTCATGTCGCGGAATCATAATCTTTACTCACCATTCGAAAGTTAAATGTTTTGAAGGCTTAATAACGTGTAGGAATCAGATAAAATGATTTATTTAACAAGTTTTTTGATGAGTTATACTTTACTAAGGCCTTAAGTGTCCGTAATATGAATCAAAACGGTATATGGGCGAACAGTTTGTACTTACAGAATCTCAAAGAGTTCGCGCGAATATTCAACGATTTTTTTTTAACGAACGTTCGTGCATTGCACACGTAGTGTAATCAAGGCTTAAGAGAGCAGCAAGAACAGTACTGCTTCACTACCCAACAGTTTCGGTAATTTATCTAATTGTTTAGATCTATCTTCTATAGAAATAAAAATGGAATGGTGTTCGTATGTCACGAAATGGCTTGAGAACGAGTTATTGGACTTACCTTATTTTTTCATAATTAGGATCTTGAAGTGTTCCGACGTGTTTGTACGTACAAAAAGTTTTTGTAAGTTTTCGGAAAAGTTGGAAGGACGAGAGAAAATTAACATGTCTTTTTGTTCGAGAACATTAGCTTGTTGATGAGCACGATCATTATTATTTCCAAAAAACTACATAAAAAATACGGGTAAGATAAACAGTCTGCCTGGTGCGAGACTCCACATTTCTTTTGAATGAATCTTAACTGTAATAAATAACAGCAAGAGCTAATAGGACATTAAATTCAGGAACAGGCTTTGTTCCAGCTAAGATAGAACATTAAAACTATAAGTAAAAAGAAAAACATCTGGCTAACTAATTTCATTAGTTACCTGTAAGAATTTTGATTCAAGTCTTTCACGTACCCGTATCCAATCTCCATGCAGTGGCCCCTAAAGGGCGGGAAAATGCCACCAGCGACGATTCCGGAATTCATCACTCTTCCAATCAATCATCCCGTGGCTGCTGGGACTTCTGCCCCCACACAGCTGTCACCAGCAAATCGTCACGTTCCACTCAAACGTGCTAAACCATGATAATTTACTGCCACAGATAAATCAAATTAATCCATTCTTCCATTGCCCCTTCACATTGCATCATTGTGCATCACCGTAAACACCGAATGGGACGGGAAAAGAGTCACATTTCTTCTATTCAATGCTCGCCAAACGGGTGGATGCCGGTTAGTTGCAGGCAGCCTGCTCCCGGGAGACGAGATCAGCACCCACAGTCAGTGTGCAGGACGATCTCATCCCGATAGCCGTAAGTAGGTTACGGGTAGCACGAAACTAAGCCACACCG
Organism: Aedes aegypti; assembly: GCF_002204515.2. Lineage (NCBI taxonomy): Eukaryota > Metazoa > Arthropoda > Insecta > Diptera > Culicidae > Aedes > Aedes aegypti. The sequence continues at coordinate 112,950,805 of NC_035109.1, forward strand.
TTAGCAACTGCAGAGGCCAGACCAGACCCAGCCGCCAATCCACCTGACATAGATTTAGATTTGCGTAGCATTCACCGACCGGGCCCGAAGAACTGGACAGAGTTGACCGAGTGCACAAGAACTAGTCGGTCGACTACTTCTACAGGGACTTGCAGTTGCACAGCTCGGAAGATGCCCGAAGTAGGTTGCAGAAATGTTTCACCGGTATCAACTTGTAATACTTCAGTGTTGCACACGTAACAAGTACCCTTGTGTCGTTGAAGTCGCCATGGACTCGATTATCATTGCTGATCCTCTCTTCGCCCCCTTTGGTCACTGACTGTTGGGAGAACGATCTGTCATTGGATTTCTCGAGGCAGAATCAATGCATAATCTACCGAGTGGTCATTTCTGGTGCGGTTTACGGTGCTGATCAAAAGGGAGTGATATGCGGTGGCCGTTGATTGGGTCGCTTTGAACGGTTATATTAATATAAGTGTCGAGTGCGCATCATACCCTCGTGCTGCGCGTACACAAATTCTTTCTGCTCTCGGAAGTTTTTGAAACTACCTAAAGCAATAAAAAGTCTCATAACACTGCGGAACACGTTTTTGTCTCAAGCATCAAAATACCGCCATTTACTTAATTAAGGGTTGCTGAGCCATTGCCATTTTCAAAAATATCATAGCACGTCTAGTTTTTGAGATATTGGCTGTTGAAAATGCAAAATTTGACTATATTAGCCAACTTGCATGCAGGTTTGCCAGCTTGTATGGCAATTTATTTGCTTAATTTGCCACATAATTCAAACATCATATATATAACAATACTTATCAACAAAGTTCATAATACATTCGATGCTCAAAAGCTATGTTATGGTAATTTGTATTATATTTTGCCATATAAGAAAACCGAAGAAATTGTATGGAGAATCTAAATTTTATCGTGAAATTTCAACTAAATTATATCTGAAATGATGGTTAAAGTCTTATTTTGCATGCTTGTTGGACCGGAACACAAAAAAAAAGATAAATAATACTTTATATTTCATGTAAACATCAATTAAACCAGTGTTTCATACAACTTTGGCGACCTGTAACTACAAATTGTGACGTGCAATGACATTTCTGAGAACGCCATCAAATTGAGCGACCCTAAATCTACTAGAGACACATAATTTAATCCTTGAGATACGCAAAAATGTAATTTTTGTTACGCCGTGTAAGCAGTACTTGTCAGTAGGGGATATCATCTTGTTTCTGAGAGAAAAACGATGAATTTGTATAGTTCTATCGCTCAACATCAAAAACAGGGATTTTACCTAAATCAGCCTAAAGGGACTTTCCTTAGCCGAGTGGTTAGAATCCGTGGCTACAAAACAAAGCCATGCTGTAGGTGTCTGGGATCGTTTTCCTTTCGGTCCAGGATCTTTTCGTAATGAAAATTTGGACTTCCCTGGGCAGCTAGCTACACCATATACGAATGCAAAAATGTCAACTTTGGCAAAGAAAGCTCTCAGTTAATAACTGTGAAAGTGCTCATATGAACACTAAGCTGAGAAGCAGGCTTTGTCCTAGTGAGGACATGATGCCAAGAAGAAGAAGAAGAAGAAGTTGAAAATTGGCTGCAAAATTGCACAACCTATATTTCTCATTTTCAAAAATGCTTGTTCCTTGAAAGCAGCATTAATGAGAAGTCTGCTGATATATATCAAGATATTTTGGAGCAACAAATTTCAAGGTATCATAAAATCATTTTTCACCGATTTTTTTAGAGAAAAAGTGTATAAAATTTAAGGGAAATCGATATGAGTAGAATCTTTAGGTTTAATGTGTGTGCTGATGGAAGTACTAATATACTATTAGGCCGGAACAAACCTTAAAATCTTCTTTTGTCACCTTCCATCAAAATGTGTCGAGAGGGGACAAAAAATAATGAAATGGAAATTCAAGTAAGTCATTTTTTATACTCATATAATCCAAAACCATGTTTTTGTCACATATTACCATTCAATAAAAATGTTTTCAACTATAATCATGCCATTTTTTTGTTTTTCATAACATTTTTCATAATTCGATTTTGCATAACATCAATCTCCAGGTTTTTTACCATCTTTTTTTTACTTTTGGTAAGAGAAAATATTAATATTTCAAATTGTGTTTACAATTTTGGGAACACTGCAGAGATGTTGTAGTTGGATGCTACAGTAAACTAAATTTAGATTATTATAATTTGATTTAACATATATGTAACATTTTATTTGAAAAATATGTCACTAGATTTGAAAAAAAAATAAGCAAATTGGTTCTGTGATTATATTGTCCTTCTATGCCCCCTTGTACCATGTTATTTGCAAACCTGAGTGACTGTGAGATAAATATGCATAGGACTGCAGTATAATAGATTGTAAGTAGGAATAATAGAAATTTCGTTAGAATTCTTTAAATTTCACGGGTGACAAAGGTGATGAAACTAAAATTTCTCGGCTTTGTCGTGGCCCCATACTTTTGGTTAAATTTGGAACTAAAGTACATATTCTCAGTGAAAATACATTTCAAATGTGTTAACTCAGCGAAGTGTTAATAATTGTAAATTGTATTTCACAGATCAAGACAATAAGTATATTACCAGAGTGGCAATTTAAAATTTATTTAGCTGAATATATATATATATATTTATATATATATATATATATATATGCGTACATGAATTCAAAAGTATGAGACTTTTGTGTAAAACGACCATAAAAAGCAAAATTTAAACTTAAGAATGTGGTTAAAACTCACGATTGTGTTCTCTTCCAAACAAATATAATTTCCTTATTAATCTGAACTATTTAAAACACGTTTTTTTCTTTTTTTGCTGGGAGTAAAAGGATGGTGTTTCAGCCAATTTGGCCATAAAAGGATAAATCACTACAATGACCTTGTGTCAGAGAATGGTGGAAAATTATTATTTTTTTTACCTTTAGTGTTCGTAAGGAATATAATAAGGATAATAAGGAATAATAAGGATTTTTGTTTTGCGAAAAATAATGCATAGCTTTGACAAACAGCTTTTCTTAAGAGTTTTTGAAAAAAAAACTGTTTAGTTCTTCGACCAAAAGCATTTTGTAAGATCTTAAATTTTCATAACATTGTAGAATAATAGTTGAAATAAGCAAAGAAAACCGAGTACAATTTTATCAATAAAGAAAAAAGATATACCATGAACAAAGTGTCCAATTCATGAAATGAACAGTCCTCATAACGAGATCACCTTTTGAGTAACGCGATGTCCATATGGGCAAAGTTTCCGTATAAGATGCCGTCAAAATTCCTTATACGTACAAAAGTGGAGGCGATATACGTGCATATCTTATATGATTAAAATTCGAGTGTATCGATTTTATGGCGATCTTATCTGTAAACTTATGCGACTTAATATATGATAACAAAGTTGATTTGACAGCTGCTAAGGGATTATACAACTTACTTTGTAATGGGATGAAACAAAATGCATGAATGAACACAGAAAACAGAATTTTATGTGAAGAAACTCGGCAATTAAACGATTTCGTTCAGCATGTTGTACGGATGTGATGAATTTTGTACAAGCATACGACTTTTCGCGTACATGCTTATGCGACTTTTGGTTAACTGAGATAAACTACTTTGAAATATCGTTAATCATGTTCAAATGTTGTTAACGACGAACTGCTTTTTGAACAGTAGTTTTTCAAAATTTATTAATTTTTTATAGGCTCAAATATTGAAAAGCATTACGTAGACAATTTAATATTATTAAGAATTTTTTTTCATTGCAGAATAATCTGGATAGTGACTTGAACATTGACGTAGCTAGGATTTTTTTCTGCAGGGAGGCTATCATATACTTGTTCCAAAAAAGTAATGTCGGTCGCAATGATCACGATTTTCTTAAATCTCGTAGTTTTAAGAGATTTGTATTGATTTTATAATTTTTTTTTTTTTGTTTCATCTCATATCAGTCTACATCAGAGATATTTGTAAATTTCAATTTTCGTTACGCGAGAGATTCATTATTTTTGTAATCCAGTCGAAAATCCTTCAAGAATTCTATTAAAAAGCTCACAAGAAATGTCCTTTGTGATTCTTCCAAGAACTTTTCAGGTATTCAATCATGTGCTTTGAAGATATTCCACTAAGAAGTCCTACGGGAATTTCTTCTTGAATTATGTTCGTACTTTTCAATGCTGTCTCCAAGAACTCTTCTACCAGTTTCATTGAGTTCGTCTTGAGATACCAACGGAATATCATTCCCGGACTTTCTGATATCACTAAAAAAATTCTCGAAGATTTTCATCGAGTTACTCGAATAATCTCTTGAAGTATTCCGTCAGAAAATGCTTTTTTATTTTTGATCATTTCTTCTAGAAGTCGTTTTTAATCATAAATTCCAATTGTAAGCTTAAAATATCCTCAAATTGTTCATGTTAAATTATTAAATTTGTTAAGGATTTTCAGGAATGAGGATAAATAATAATACAAAAAAATTGCAGAGTCTCTCCAAAAATGTCTTCAAGATCACCAAGCATGGATTTATTCTACAAATTCTTCATAGAGTTCACCAACAGTTTTTCTAACTTTGCTTTTGCAATTCTTCCTAAAGTATCTTAACAGGATTGTTTGAAAAAAAGCAGCAAAAATTATCCGGACTTCCTGCAAAAAAAAAAATGATTGTTCCAGGTGTTGCTCCAAGGATTCCTCGTTATATTACACGAGAATTTCATAAGCAATTAAAAAGAAATCTATCGGGAAAAAAATATTCATGATCTCTTAGAGAAGTTCTCCGCAGATCTATTTGCATTTTTTCACAGATAATTATTTCCCGAGTATTTTTTCCAGGGAATTATATTATTGCTTCACTAAGATGCTTCCAAAAAATTTACCAGAGATTCATCTAAGTATTTTCTAGAGATTGTGTTCGTCAAACCGCACTACGATTCTTTTGAGATTTTTTTTTTTTTTTGATGAGATTGTTCATCAGATTTACTAAGATTTTGCTAATTTTTGAAATTCCTCGACTTGTTCTATTCCATATCAGATTTCTAGAGAAACACATACAAAAAAGAATTGAAAGAACTTTGTTGTTATTTTTTAAAAGAAATCCTGCTTACACATAAGTTGTTTAAAAAACAAAACAAATATACCGTAAAATTTCTGACACTTGTTGACAATCTACCTCACAGAAAAGCTTAATCTTACTATGACCACAGTAAGATTTACTACAAAAACTCTTGTTCTTTTTACAAAAGAAAATTATTGGTGTTAAAATGGATAGTATTTTTACTGGAAGTATTTCCTACACACTAAGCTCATTACGGTGAATTTCACCGCAATCTCAACAGCTGAACAGTGAAATAAAACACCGTAATTTCGTGGGAATTTTACGGATACCGGTTATTTTTTACCGAATACTGTAAAAATTTACCGTACTCCATTGACTTATTTCAGCTGTTGAGATTTCACAGGAATGCGTAAAATAATTTAAGAATGTACTAGAGTATAAGATAATATTTTGTATGAATTCCGAAGTTTCATGATACTATAGTGAATATATTGATGTAGAACCAATATTTTCCTACATTTAGAAATTCCATACAAACTTTTTTGTAGGATCTATTATTGATTACTTTGTAGTACTGTACATGTTGAACGTGAAAATATTGCCGATATTTATTTAATAACATTAATGAAGATGTATTGTGGTAAAATTCTTAATGTTAGATTTTAATGAATTTATATCGTAGGGGAAACTTTAGCATAACTTTAAAAATTTGTAGAGGAAACTTTTGATGAACTCAGGATTATGCAAATCAGGAACCATACATTTAAGAAATATGCAATTTTTCTAAACTCCTATAGTTCATCTTTTTAAGATTCTTTAAAATGTTCAAACAAAAATTCAAACCAAGAATATGAATTCTGCCAAGAAAAAAGTTTTTAAGGAAGATCAATATTAATTCCTTTATGAATGCCTCAATAAATCCTTTCCCCTTTTCCAGTTATTTTGCTACATATTTCTCTACAGATTCCTTTACCGCTAAGTTAATTTCGAAAGGTAAATTTTCCTGGGGTTTTTCAATAAATTTTCGCTGAAGATTCGAAAGCAAGAAACATTTCAAAATCATTTATTTTTATTCCTGAATAATCTGGGGATTTGCAGCAAAACTTCTAAAACAGAAAGCATGTAAATTGGTAATTTTTTTTTGACGCGATTCGTGATGTATTTTGGAAATATTTCTTAAGCACTTTTGGTGAACTTCGCGGAAGAATTCGTTATACCATTTTTGAATAAATTATTTTAAGGAATTCGTCGAATTTTTAGAAGAACTTTCTGCGAAATATCTCAGTATTAAATTTGACAGAATCAATGATTTTTTGGAGGAATTGAGAGTGAAAACTGAACCGGTACCATATTCTGGAATCAATTTGTTTATAAAATGTAGACATAGAAGGAATGGATGTCTCCCATGAGTACGAACAAGTCCCCGATATTATTAAACTATTTTCCAAGAGATTTACATAAGTTCTCAAGCCACTCTTCAATTATACTTAAATTCTGTAAAGAGTATCGAAAAGTTTTTGAAAAAAAAATACAACAACTCTGATTAATTCAATAGTTTGTGAAATAATAAGTTATCTGGGAAAATATAGTTTTAGCTATACATATATTTATGCATAAAAAAATGTCGATTTACTTTCTCACCAGGTTAAATTTCTTCCAATTGTCTGGAGTAAAATTGGCGCTGCCGAAATTCCTTGAAAGTTAAGCCTTATTTTTTGACAAATGTTCCTGCTAAGTATTGTATGAGATATTCCTTCAGTAATTTTGTCTATTTTTCATTTTTTTTCGGACATTATACGAGTTGGAGTTGATGTATGGATTAATTTAGTGAATTCTCATCACTAGACACCTCGAGCAGGGTATCCTCCAAAAACATGAGAAATCAGATGCAGTGAATATGCTGCTTTATGCTGAAACAGCATTATTTGGATTATTCAGTTCAAACTAATTTTGGGAATCAAACTTCCAGGATATTGACACTTTTTTGTATCACGATATTTTTTGCAACGGAGATCTTAAATAATTACGCTTATCGTATAGAACATGCAACAGTAATCCTTCGTTCGACAGCCGGACGATTAAGCTTTCGGTTGTACAGAACGATTTACCGAAGTCAGAACCGCCACGCTGATGCTGTGTGAGACTGAGACAAGCGAGGCATTCTCGCTTTAGTTGTACAACATAAAATAACCTAACTACTGAAGAGATTTTTGTCAATAACAAGAGTCATGTACATTGATTCAGAAAATTTTGTTTCATGTTATTTTTTTTTATTATCATCAATGATTCTGCGAGGGGTTTGGATGGTTCTGGAGGGGCCAGCCCCCCCTGTTCCTACGCCAATGGAGTTGAACTTGACTCACATTTAACATTCTTTGAATTTCACTTTGCTTGAAACTGACCAGGCTTGAGTGCCTCCTGGTCAACAGCACACATTTGTAAGCTAGCGTTTCTACTCTAGGAGTAGTTCCGTGCCAAAAGAAGCTCAGAGGACAGAAAGAGCTCGGTGGCAGTTGTGCAGTTCAAAGGTTGTGTAATAAGAAGAAGTATTGAAGAGCAGATACATGACACAGATTTGACTGTTATCCAATGTTATGGATTTTACCTCAGGTGGCGCAGATCATTGATGCGTGTACTCTTTTACTCTCCCTGTTCTTATGCAGAGCGAATAGTGACGTCACAGAACAGCGGGAGAATAAAGGAGAAAACTAGTGACACGCATCAATTGTCTGCGCCAACTGAGTAAAATCCATAACATTGACTGTTATCCAGTCTAACTATGTTTTACAATAGAATTTGATTCCGTGTAATTTAAGCGTTATGCGTGTGCGATCGAAAATTTAATGAAGGGAGGTTAACTGACTTGAAAGATGCCTATGAAAAGCATGGATTTTTAACTGTGAGCTTGCATGTATATGCCGTGTGACAGACATACTCTATGCCCTGGGCAGTGCCTAGTGACGATATTGACAACAGTTTAGTTTGTTAAGAAAGATTGTGTAAGACGTTAAAGTGTATCGCCGATAAAGCTAACGTCTAAAGAATTTATAGTTAACCACGATAACGATAAACATATTTCAATTTTTTCGACGATAACGATATTTTACTAGGTTTTTACTAACAGGGATATGAACATTTTGTATCACGCAATGTATGGACCCGTATTACGATGAAAATTTGCATTCACATCTTTTCTGTTTAGATGCAACCCTGTTGTCCTGCTTTAAATTTAAATTGTGATTATCAATCCGAAACGGCAACAATAAAAATGGATTCCATCCTGTTAAATCTTGCTGGTCTTGTCTGGGATGGTTTAAGATCAATTGGTGTTTATTCCGAACAATATAATCATTCTTAAACGTTTTTGATCTTAAAGACCTGTGCGTAAAACCCTTCACTGGCTAAAATATTCCTAAATCAGAATATTTGTTCTGTACCAAGACAAATAGGTTTTTTGGGAGCTGCACTCAAGAAAGCTTGTGCTGTCAAAAACGTAAACAAATAGGAAGATTCAATTTTGTAATGTAATTCATTTTATTACATTCGTGCCGTTATGTATCTAACTGTTTTTATTGGAATGAATTGTTATAATAAAGCTCATCGTGCTTGATCGGTTGTACTGATGCAGAAAACGGTAAGTGATAAGTGCCTGAAAAGTGAAAGCTTTTTTCGTGTAGCTCAGCTGTTGTGTGCAGCATAGTTGTCCCACTAGAATGGAAAATTCAGTCAAGCATGGGAAAAAATATGCTTTATACGGTAGTCTGATAATTCTACTAGAGAAAGATTTGCCATTTCAATTTTTACGTCCTGATTAACTCATATTTTACTACGTGATTATCATTATCAACATAATGATATTGATACGCTGACTGCATTCCAATAACATGCATCAGATAGTTGGGATTTAAGAAGGTTTTAACATGACTAAGTGTAGTCTTAGAAGTTTTTCCTATGCCTTTATAAGACAAGCAAGATAAGGTTTTAAGTATAGGTTTTAAAAACACTACACAGCTCTTTCAAAATACAATTTATTTTATATTGGCCAGCAAAATAGTTTTAACAGGAGCTCTTATAGATATCTTCAAAGCATTTTAAAGTGGGTTTTACCAAAAAGAACGTACAGCACTTTGCAATGCTTTATTAAATCTGTTAGGAATGAATACATCTCTAATAAAACCTTCATAAATAAGATCTAAGATAAAAAAGCACTGAAATTGTTACTTGGGCAATATTTAGGCCCATGTACTTGATCTCACAAACTAAACACGTGCAAATTCATATTTTTTCTTGTGTGTTTAGAATATTTTTTGAAGTGTTTGTGACAATTTTTCTTATGAGACACCCTCATAGCCGCTTTAGAGTGGAAACGCCCACTGGGCTATAGCAGCGCCCCCCTTAAATCGAGTCGACTAAGAAGCTCAAGTTTTACGACGACAGGGCTGTTTAGATGTATGGAAACATCCTGTTTGCTTGCTATTCGGAGAATATTTCATCTAATTTTTTTTTTCAAGGGACTCACGACACATTGTGTGAAAACTTCGATTAGAACTTAACTTAAAGTTCAAAGCTGTTGAAGTCAATGTAAAAGTTTACCTATATTTTCAGAAAAAGCTGAACCCTTAAGAGGAAAGACACAATTATGAACTACTAAAATTTCATTACATCTTCCCTAATTGTGTTATACACCGCCATTGGATATCTAATTACAAATCAATTAAATGAATCACGCACAAACCTCACTACTTTCAAATTATTCCTCTGTCAGAACTCATGTAACCCATTACGTTAGAGAAAACTGATGTAACCGCGTCTTTTGTAATCGATCCCATCTGTCCTCCAATACACGGACGGCTGCTGCACACTACATCGAAGCAATATTTTAAAGATCAGAAAAAAAAACCGACCATAAAAACAGATTGTTCCAACTCTGATAACAGGTTTCTCTTGAAACAAGTTCGCCTTTTGCTGCAATATCGCATCGCGCCTTCTATACGACAGACACTTCAGTGACCATCCTACGACCATCAACAGAGGGTTCGTGCTTTTCAAGCCATCAAACTCTCGTAACGTCTTCGTCTCCTCTACTGACTGCTCCTGTTGCTGTTACTACTAACCTGTCAGGCCATTATCGGGATTCCTACTAAGGCACCTCACAACCCAGTCGACGCGGTGCATAAATACATTATTTTCAACAATTTGTTAATCGTTTTTTCGTCCACATTGCGGCCGACAGCTCCGACGTCGAGCAACCATTATGGCATACAGCCAAGACGGTCCCCATTCACTCCTCAAAGACTTGATTGGTTGCCACTTTACTCCACCATTCACTACAACTCCCGTTTAGGCCGGTGCAAAACCGAAACTAGTTTTGGTTTCTGCGTAATTAGATATTTTTAGTTTTTTATATGTGTCCGTCCTTTCAAAATATTGGTTAGTCATTACAATATCAAACTCAAATTTCAATCAATAAGCATTCTTCATCAGTCAACGAACCAGCCTGAAGCTCCAATGCCAGTCCAGAAGAAAGAGCCACGAGAATTACTTTCACTTTCGGTTTTTCCTTCTTTTATCGAATTCCAATTCACTTTTCAACGGGTTGCGTTCGGTTGTTGTGAGCTGCCAACCTGACTGACTAACTATGGATTCCATAACAGAGCAAAATATGCTGGCAGCCACTTCTGGCCACTGCCGATTGTAGGGACTTTTTTATACCGGTGTAAACAATCAACCAGAAACCGGCGCCACAGTGGGACGAATCTAAAATAGACGGTCAAATCATCTTTGATGCGTTTTAGGCCAGAGATGTCTTCGAATCATTCTGTTGGAAAAGCATCCCGAATGAGGGCAACTTCACCAATGGTCTATCCTTTGTCCAAATTTATTCCAATAATGGACCTGTCAACATAAAAATAGACCAAACCGCATGCGCATGCAGCGGTGTTGTATTTTTTTACGATCTATTTCGAACGTGATCACAAAAACAAACATGTTGGTGATGCTTAGAAAATGCGAAACTCAAACTGAATCCCTGGATTGGTTTTTGTAGAAATTCACGGAAGAACCACCGGAAGAATGCGCATTAAACATATTGCAAAATTTACAAAGTAGTTCCTGGCAGAGTTCGTTCATCCTATTGCTATTGGAATTCCCCTGAGAAATTCCTCGCGAAAATCCCCGGAGAAGTGGTTGAGGATTTCCCCAGAGGATTTCTTGGAGAAAATGTCCGGATGAATTCTCTGAAAACATCCCAGAAGGAAAACCCAGGAGTATTTCATGGAAAAAAATTCTGAGGAAATTCTTGGGCAAAATGCTATTTAAAATCCACTGAGGAGCTCTAGGAGGAATCCCTGGAGGAGATCTCCTGAGAAAGTCCCTAGAGAAAATCCCCGGAAGAATTTCTGGAGGATATTTCCGGAGAAATACCTAGCAAAAATCTCCGGATACATCTTCTGAAAGAATTTATTAATGAATTCCTGGATAAAATCCCCGGAATAATTGTTGTTGGAAATCTCCTGAGGAACTTCTGTAGAAAAATTCCGGATAAATTTCCGGAGAAATTGCCGGAGAAATTCCAGGACAAAATCTCCGGAAAAACTCCTAGTGCAAATCTCCGGAGAAGAAAATCCTGGAGAAACACGAAGAACTGGAAAAATTACACGACGAACTCTGGAAGAATTACCGTCTAGAATAATTCACGAAGAAACTCTTGAGATTTTTTTTGGGGAACTCTGGAGGATTTCCCGGATAAAATTCAGAGAAATTCCGAAGTTACTCCAGAGGAGTTCGAAGTGGAACTCCGGAGGATTTCCAAAGAACTACTAGAGAAACTCTGAAGAATTCCTGTAGAAAATCAAGTACGAAATATAGAGGAAATCCGAAGAAATTCCTGATGGAGCATCAAAAGAATTTCCGGTTGAAATCTGAAGGAAATGTCGGAGGAACTTCATAGAAATTCAATGAAGTTCAACTCCAAAGAAATTCCATGAGGAACCCTGAAAAATTTTTTGGATGGTCTCGAAAGGAATTCCTGAAGGGACTCCAAAACAATTGCTGGTGGAACTGCGGAATATTTTTTTGAGAAACTCCAAAGAAATTCGTAAAGGAATTATAGAGGAAATCCCTAAAGTAACTCTGGAGCATATCCTGGAAGATCTCCAAAGGAATTCCTGAAGGAGCTCCGAGAAATGTATGGAGGAAATTTGAGACATTTCTGAAGGAACACTGAAAGAATTCCTTGATAACACTGCGGAACACGATTTTGTCTCAAGTACTAAAATACCGCTATTTACTGAATTAAGGGTTGCTGAATCCATTGCAATTTACAAAAATATCATAGCACGTCTAGTTTTTGAGATATTAGCTGTTGAAAATGTTAAATTTTACTATTTCAACCAACTTGCATGCAAGTTTTCCGGCTTGTATGGTAATTTATTTACTAAATTTGCCTCAGAACTCAAACTTCATGTGTATAACAATACTTATCATCAATGTTCATGATACTTCCGATGCTCAAAAGTTATTTTTTGTTGGTTTAGAAAAGTATTGTATTTTGCCATATAAGAGAAGCGAAGAATTTCGTATGGAGACTGCAAGCATGTTGAAAAAATCGATTTAACCTCAATTTAACCGTGCAATTTCAATCAAATTATATCTGAAATGAAATTTAAAGTCCTATTATATATGCTTGGTAGATTAGATCATAATATTTTTTGATAAATCTTGTTTTAAATTTTATGTAAACATCAATGAAACCAGTGTTTTATACAACTAGCTAAAAATTGTGACGTGCTGGAACATTTCTAAGAACGGCATCAGATTCAGCAATCCCAAATCTACTAGAGACACATAATTTGATTCTTGAGACACGCAAAAATGTCATTTTTGTTACGCTGTGTAATCCATGGAAAAACCCGTAGGAGTTCTCGATGGAGCTCCGAAAAAAGATCACGTAGTAACTACTGTAGAATTTTCGGACAAACTTTGAAGAAATTCCAGATGGAAGAAATCTTCGGATAAATTCTCTAAAAAACACCCTCGAAGGATTTTCTAGAGAAAATACCCTGAGGAATTTTTCAATGAAATCTCTGGAGAAATTTCTGAATTAAATTCCCAGAGAAAGTCCTGGACGAAATCCACGGAGAAATTGATAATGCAATTTGCCTGAGGAACTCCTGACGAAAAACCTCGAAGGAATTCTTAGAGATATCCCCGGATGAGTCCTTGGAGATATCTCCGGATAAATCAAAATCTTTGGGGGATCCCTGGAGGAAATCCCCCGAAGAATTGCCATTGAAAATCCCCTGAGGAATCCCTGGATGAAACCACCGAACAAAATCTCTGGAAGAATTTCTGGAGAAGCCCCGGAGGAAGCAGACAATCAAATCGCCGGAGGAGGAGTTCCTGGGTGAAATCCTCGGAAGCATTCCTGGAGGAAATCTCCGGATTAATTCCTGGAAGAAATTCCCGGGAAGTGCCTGCAGGAAATCTTCGGAGATATTAATGGTGCAAATACTTAGGAAACGCTCAGACAATTTTTTGGAGAAAATCCCCGAAGGAAATCTACGGAAAAAAAATCCAGGTTCTTACCATCCTTATCATAAAAATAGTGTTCTGTGAAATTTGCAGCTTTCTAGGTGGTGATTTAAAAATTTGAATCGCCCAAGTGGTCAACCAACATAGAACATGCTTACTTACTTGATGGGCTACAATACGCTACGATGAATCTACGCCAAATAGATGAGTCATCTCCACTGGGCTCGGTCCTGGGTCAATCAATATCAGTCACCCTGAACGTTAAGTGCCCTCAAGGACTTATAATAACTCAACTGCAAAAAAGCCATCATGTGCGCGTGTTTTCTGTGGTTTTCTGTTGAATGTTATCTTTGCTTGTTGTTCTGCCGTCATACGAGCAACGTGCCAACGTGGCGATGCAACCTGCCGTGTTGTATACGCCTGACAATATCCACCTCTTTATATTTACCTCTTTAACCTTCGAAAAGTTAAGAACGATTCGAACCTGAAGGACCTTAAAGAAAACGTGGTTAAAACGCGACGCTCCCAGATAGGAAAATGCTGTTTGAACTAAAGCGTTACACAGCGATCAAGAGACGAGGAAAAAGCAAATGCCTAAGGTATCCAAAGACAAGCTTGCAGCTGCGGCGAAATCATTGAAGGTGAAAAAGGCTCCTGGGCCGGTTGGAATACCGAATGTGGCATTTAAAGCGGCGGTCCTAGCGTAGTCGGATATGTTCCAGAAGGTAGTACAGAAATGTCTGGGCGGAAGATCCAGAAGCATGTGCTGCTACCGAAGCCAGGAAAACCACCTGGTGATCTATCATCATACAGGCCTGAACGCTTGCTGAATACACTGGGCAAACTCTTGGAACGGGTCATCCTCAACAGGGTGACTAAATGTAAGGAGAGCGAGAACGGACTATCAGAAAGGTAATTCGGATTCCAGTAGGGAAAGTCGACGGTAGACGCAATTCGTACGGTCCAAGAGAGGTCCTAGAAGGCATCGAAACGAAAACGAAGAGGAAATCGTTACTGCGCCGTAGTTGCGATACGCGTTCAATAGCGCCAGTTGAGATGCCATCGCGCCACAGCGCTGCATAGAATGCGGGTTCCTGAGTATCTGTGCCGGATCCTGCAGAGCTTCTTCGAGAATCGATTGTTGGTGTATGCAACCAACGTCGGCAGAAATGAGTTAAGAGTAACGGCGGGAGTTCCGCAAGAGCCCATACTGGGTCCGGCACTGTGGAATGGGATGTATGTCGAGGTTCTATCACTGGGTTTACCCATGGGCGTCGAGATCGTCGGCTTTGCTGATGACGTCGTCCTAACAGTAATAGGCGAAACGCTAGAGGTAGTGGAAGTGCTTGCCACGGAGGCAATGGGCACGGTCGAGAACTGGATGAATGAAGTCAATTAAACGGAAGTGCTACTAGTCAGCAATCGCAAAGCGGTTCAAAACGCTGAAATTGGTGTCGGGGGACATGTCATAGCATCACAGCGGTCGCTCAGACACCTGGGCGAGATGATGGACGATCGGCTGAACTTCAACAGACTATGCATGTGCGAAAATAGCAAAGGCGACCAACGCACATACAAAGATCATGCCGAACGCTCATTGTCCAAGAAGCAGTAGGAGGCATCTTCTGGCTAGTGTATCATCGTCGATACTGTGAAACGGAGTTCTGGCCTGGGGTGCAGCACTGCAAACCAAGCGCAATCGAGACAAGCTCAACAGCACGTTCCAACTCAGGGCCATGAAAGTAGCAAGCGCTTACAGTACAATATCGTCGGAGGCAGTATGTGTGATCACCCAGGGAGAAGACATCAGCGGAGAGGCACTAGACAGGTGACCCAACTAACATTCACTCATTTAACAAACACCATTATGGCAGTTTTATCCAGCATCATGTTTTATAACATTTTAATAATTTTCATGACCAACCTTTGTTAAAGCATTGTTCACACAAATTTGGAGAAACTTTAAAGCATGTCGTTGAATACCAACTTTATTTTTCAGCTTTGAAAACGTTTTACAAACATTTAGTTCAGCTTTTATACGGCTGGTCTAAAAATAATTAAAGACTAATAAAAAAAAAATTTTTTCTAGGCACTTTATAAATGTAGTGTGCACTATTATTATGATAGTATAACAATCTTATTTAAAAATCGCCTGTATACTGGATTCGAACTCAAGACCTTCCAATCGTCAGCGGTATGCCTTGCCATCTGCGCCATCCTAGAATTGATGATTTTAACGTCCAGTGCAAAATATAAACTTCTCATAGCTGAATATTGACCATGTTCGAACTTCTATTCGACAACGTCTAATCAACACATGGTACGCTAATTTACAACTGAACAAGCATATTATTCAGCTGCTGTTCAGTGCTGATCCAAGCTGAGTTCAGTCGGCTATTTTTAGCACACAGTGAGAAAATTTATGTCGATGATGGTCAAAATAATGTTTATTTACACAAAGTAAAAACAGTCTGAAATGATTAATCTACTTTCATAATAAGTTTTAGTTTGTTCAAAACTGATTAATTAACTTAAATAATTTTATAAATTATAGTTTGATTTTATTTTTTATTTGTATTTTTCATAAACCTTTTACATATGCATTGAAGTAAAAGTTCTCTGTATGAATATATTTGAATCATTTGAAGGGTTAGTCTTCAGAACCCACCTGAAAAGAAAAATATTCGAATATCTTGATGCGATTTTTATTTTCGGAAATGGCCAAGTAAATCATTTTTCTTATTCAGTTGTGAAGAAGTGTCATTTCAAATGTAGCTGGCTATAGAAATTTATTTAATCAATTCTGTCAAATAAATTTCCATTTTTTTTGTACGGAAAAACATCCCGAGCAGGCGAAAAAAGCTTAGCAATAGAAAATATAATATGGATAGCTTAAAGTGATATTAACATGATATAAAATATCTGGACATGATATCTAAAATAAACTACTAGAACAAAATTGGCATGTCATATTTAGATTCTGCTAGATTTTACCAATAGCTGCGAGCTATTCATTAGATCTGCGTAAATCAAATTGTTCATAGGTTTAGAAGTTCCAGGGACAAAATTTTGATATTGTCTTCAGATATTTTATCTCTTATGTCAATCAAGTCAATATCACGCTTTGTTTGTCAGTACTTTGCTCCTACTCGGAATACTTAGCTTAAATGTTTATTTTTGTTTTTCACAATAATTCTGCATTTCTGGAGACTGACCATGTTTATTTTCTGAACAGCTATTTCAAAAGTTTTAAGAAAGCATAATTTTTGAGCTTTGAAATGCATTCGGAACTCAACACGAATTTCGGATATTTTGTCCATTTCATGAAATTTAGCTATAGTGTGATCGCTTTTACAAGGCTCATTTATTGCTGAACAATTGTGTTTGTTAATCGTCATTTTGGCCTCTATTGGATCAACTGTTCTTATAATATACTGAAGCTGAATTAGGATTTTATAAGATACTTATTCAGCTCTTATTCATGCTTATGTTAAACATGTGGGAATAGCTGAAGTGCGACGTAAGTAAAACGTTAGTTCGTCTTCTGTATATCCTTTTATACATATACATTTGTATAGTGGAATATTGGCTTTTTAATTGGGGGAAACATGTCTTGTTCAGCTCATTTGTAGAACAATCTTGACTAGTCGAATGAGAATCTTTGGAAACGTTTAATAAGTGGCGATTCAACTTTTGTTCATTCTAATGCATAACGTTGAACATTGATCTAAGTTTGTGTTAAAAAAGCACCTTCTCAGTTCTTTATAGAGCAAATTTTTTATTCAGCTGCCATTACCATTATTGAACAATAATTAAACATGCATGCTTGTTTGTGGCTCTGAATTGTTAGTTGGGGAGGAAATCGGCTCGCTGATCAAGTGGCAGCAAGAATGGGATGCCTCTGAGAAAAATAAGTGGACTCATCCCGAATGAGTCGACCTTTGGAATCTGGAGTACACTATGGTGGTGGTGATAACGTCTATCTTGCAGAGAAACTGGAGGGAAGAGCAGCAAACCGAAAGACAGAGAGCAGAGGGGCGCTAATGAACCGGAAATCAACTCCCAAACGGAATCGTTTGATCGACCACGGCACTCGAGTCAACCTGACGAAGGAAGAAGACAAAGATCTCCCCTGTGATAGCCGCCGATAGTCGGGCATCATCAGTGCGCGGACGACTCCTCAACCGGTACTGATGACAACCTCCGACGCCGAGAGAAATCAGGATGAGAGAAGGAAAGAAAAGGATAAAGGACGGAAGGAGACAGAGAAGCGGAGGAAGAGTCTACTCAACGTGCAAGAGCAAACCACTAACAGACTGCGCAGAGTTCAAGAGCACAGAGCGGGAAAACGTCAAGAGCGCATAGAAGTACAAATGCACTACCCCCCTACAAGGAGCACTTAATGTTCAAAGACCCCGAAGAGCGAACCGATTCTTTTCCCCTATTCTGCTTCGTTCGTTTCTCGGCTTTATTATAACGCTTGCCAACTGGCTTGCTTTGCGCGCCACTGCACACATGCAAACACGTGCACTCAGCGCTCTCAGCACAGACTGACAAATTTGCCCCGCCCCCATTTTGCCTCTTCCTTTTGGTTCGGGTAGTGGAAATCGACCGAGAATATCGTGTGCTTCTAGGGAAGAATGTAAGAAGAATGAGACAGCGAAAGATATGAAAGGTACGACGCTTGTCGCGCAACAGGGAGTGAACCGCTCTTTTTTCCGTTACGCTCTTTCGCTCTTCCGTTACGAGGCGCTACGCCACTGAGCCATTTAAAAGATCCGGCTCACTAATGTGAGTGATTCGGATCGGATCCGTTCACTAAAATAAGCCTTTTCTGCCCATTTGTCACAGATTCAAAAAGGCCCATCTTCCAAAGAGCGTAACGTGCTAAATGGACGATCCCTATTAATATTTTTTTTCCGACTTCTTTTCCCGCCTTCAAAAATATGTTTTCGACAGCATTATCTCGAATTTTGATGCAAACTTCGACATGGCTCCAAATAATATGTAAATGATAGGAAATGCAAACATATAAGACCATATATTGTATGTAGTTTTACGTAAATGACCATATTTCAGAAGTTTTCTATTTCATTCAAATTTCAATTGGTTTTATTTGCGATGAATATAAACATCAATGAAACTTCACACCATACAAAAACAAAAAGAGCGACAAACAAATGTGTTCTATACATTATTATCTCCAAAAATGCGGATTATTTCCGATGACCAATATTTATGATGAAGCAATTGCCTGAAATAAGGCCAAATTTGCTGTTAAATGCTTCCGGATGCATCCAATGGCTTCCAGAGAGTGTTGTGACTTTTGATGTGATGGTTTGACAGTCTTATTGTATTTTTATGAACACATCATGTTTATAAATTGATTAGCGAACATGGAATGGTAAAAAAACAATACTTTTTTTAAGCTACAACAAGTTGAATATCAAAATTCCATAGTGAAAACAAACTCAAACCTATGAAGAGTGTTCAGCGAAATATATCAAGATAAAAAGATCTATAACTTAATTCAAGTACCTTTTTGACTCATATTCCGAACACTTGAGGCTTACAGTGACTTAGAATACATCTAATAGGCAATATATAATAAATTTATTCGTGAAGCTAACCATTGTGTGTAGTGACAAAACTAAAAATTTATACATTTTACTACTAGTTTTACGCAAAAGTATGGAACATTTTACAGTCCACTCTTCACATCTCGATAGCTCTCCCTATGTCGATGATTTCTTCGGTCCTTTCGTTCAGCATACATTTTCACTCTTCTTATCTTGATACCTTGATATCACTCTATCTCGATGTGTTTTGGTTGATTTTCGTTTCGATTTCCTTTCCGCAATCCCGCTATAACCATTATCAAAGGTTACTATTTAGACCCGATTTCATTGATTCAAAACAGTTCTGGAACATGAAGTGACGTCTGCTTGTTTATTGTTTTCCTGGTAACGGAGTAGATTTCAATTTAATATTAATTGAAAATGCGTTCTTTTTCTCGATCTCTGCTTATCTCGATGGTCCCTTCAATATCGAGATGTGGAGAGTCGGCTGTATTTCTGAAGCCAAAAACTGTGTTCACTATGTCTTATATTCCTCATTGATTCAAATTCCGAACTGCCCGAATAAATCAAATTCAAATTCAAATCAATAAATTCGCAAATAAATTTATATGATTTAGAGTCATTGATCTCCAACTAGAAAATCATTACAACTTAAAGGGCTTGAAATAGTTTGAAACATATTAAAATTGAGTTGAATTAACTGCTAAATCCTGGAAATTTGATGACATATTTCAGAGAAATATTTCAATCAACACGTCATACAAAATCCGAGTATTTGGAATGTGAGTCTGTTCGGAATTCGAGACAAGACGGTATACAATCGTCTTAGATTTTACCTGAAAATAATTTTTCATTCTTAATTCGGGATGCTATTTAAAATAATGTCTCGAAGACGCCTAAAGTAGTTTTTAGATTCGTCCCACTGTGCGACGATGCCTTTATGGCGGGCGGCAGTTATGGGTTCGTTGTTTTAAGTTGCATTGGAGTCGTTCGTTTTTATCTTTCCGTATGAGTAGGCCGAAACAGAAGAGCTGGCCTGGAAGTCACTGACATCACCCGACCGCGACTTGACTTGGCGACTGTAGGTAGGATTCGTCTGCTCGTCTGATGATGATGCACCACGGCTCGCTTCAATAGGGCCCTC
This sequence comes from Aedes aegypti, assembly GCF_002204515.2. Lineage (NCBI taxonomy): Eukaryota > Metazoa > Arthropoda > Insecta > Diptera > Culicidae > Aedes > Aedes aegypti. The sequence continues at coordinate 112,971,127 of NC_035109.1, forward strand.
GCCGTCTAGTGACCTGAAGGGCATCCACACATGTGAGGGGGTTGTTACCATACCTACCATACTTTTGCCATATGATCAGCTTTTCACAATGGTGGCGCTGTCGAACATCTCCAACGGGGTTCAGGAAAGTTCAAATGGCTAAAATAATGATGATCAGACGGTGCTGTTATTGTGTTGTTATAGCTTTTGCGCGCCGATTATCGCTATTTTTATTGTGAGTCATTTTTTTTCTTCGTGAGATTATGCTTTCATTGAGCTTGCATAGTACAATTGGGAAAGGCCAATCAAGAAAAACGATCAGCGGACTTGAAACTTATATAACATGATACTGTTTCATCTATTGAGTAATAATGCGTTTAGCGTGAATATTAATGCAAAATTATTGAGTTGTTGCTCAAATCATTCATCATCATAGACCTGAACACAAAATAATATCAATAATAATTGTCACTAAATGTTAGTTTTCCTTCTGCATTACTCTTCTAAGAACTTCTTAACATAACTAAACAAGTGAATTGAAATGCCTTAGAAAAAAATACTCACAGAAATATATGGTATAAAACAAAAGTTGGTCATTGATAGTTTAGGTCATTCAAAAACTCCATTGAATACATACCTTCACATATGCGAGCATAGTTAAGCAGGTGCAGAAGAATTGTGAAAGCAGTATATACTTGAGCAGATTCATGAAAACAATTCCTAGTAGTTTAAGGAACATGCACATGCACCGCATATGTCAATCATGTCAGTGTCATGAAAACACACGGTTTCATCACACTTGTTCTGAACTTACAATCTGTATGACAGTCCAATTTGGGGTGAAGTGCGCAAAATCTAGGTATCCTTAAAAACTCCGATTCTGCGGTTGCTTTATTTTTCTTTCAGCCCTTGTTACTGCTACTGTTAAGTGTGATTTCCACTACTCTTTGCGGCTCCTGAAGGCATTTCCTTTTGCCTGTCATAAAATAACACTCTTCATCGAGCCATTAACTTTGTCTATGACACTTAGGGGTCGTCCATAAACCACGTGGTCATTCATGAGAGCAGGAAGGGGGGTCCATACAAAGATGACCACGGCCCAAAAAAATTTTAAAATTTTGGGATGGACAAATGACCATAAGGGGGAGTAGGGGCTGAAATCCAAAAAAAATGATCACGTGGTTAATTGACAGCCCCTTACTAGCATTCCTATTGTGACCACAACTTCATGGATAAACTTCCATGAGTTATTACAAAACGGCAATTCTTTCCAACTGTTCGTCCAGTTGCTATCGATAATTAGCACTCTTCCCGAGAAAGTATCTCTTCATTCGTAGACAAGCATTGACCGATGAACATTGAATCGTATAGTTCTTGTATTATCCAACATTTCTTATTTCTCTAATAATTGATGATAATAATCCAATATTTTCCTTTCTATTTTCAGGTATGGACCGATCCATGGAGCAAGTATATCTCAGAAAATTAAATCCAAATACTCCACATATAATATTCAATATTTGGTAAATACATCAATTGTACAGATTAGTTTGCTACAAAGCATAAGTTTAAAACTAATCAGATTATTTCCGCGTCACATATCATTCTAATTCATAACATCTCATTTAATTTTCTAAACTCAATTTACGCACTTCGTAGAAAAAAAAAGTGAATTAAATTTGCGTAAAATAAAAGGCTTCGAAAATTGAGGTTTTAATTTTAAAGGTTTCGTCTTCCATTTCCGCTTTTAAGCATTAGGATTCTGTTAGATTTATTGAGCCTTTACTATTAAACTATTAACAGTTAACATCAAATATCAGACTCTATCAATGTCAATTCATTTAATAAGTTACTTCACAACCCTTCGCGCTCAAATCATACCGCATGATAATTTTTAATCGAAAGCCATTTTCCATTTCACCTTCATTATCTTATCACATAACAGCAATTATTAGACCGGTTACGGCCTCAATCAGGAAAGTGCATAAACTACCGATAAATAATTTAATGCAATAGTTCATCAGAGAAACCGGTCGTCTAACTCCTATACCTAATGATTGATAACTGTTGCTTGATCAACGCCGCCGACGACCGAAGTAATCGGTAACCCTTTGGTTATCAACGCGAGCCTGACGTCAGTAGTCAGAGTGATACTGCAATCAACGAACCACCATCTAACATGCATCTTCCGCTTTGGGTGCTCCCTAATGAACGCCTAGCACGGGGTGCTAGTGTCTGGCGATTCCTCCTTCGATCGTCAATAGGGTAGCACATAATTACCACAAAAAACTTAAGTTGCATCAGATTTGCCCATTTGGACCCTAACAAGCTACTGATAAAGTTGGAGCGGACACCGTCAACCTTAAAACCCCCCTTAACGAGCATGAAATCTGCATATGGAAAATTGACCAAATCTCGCGTTTAGTATCAAACAGGCGTATCTGCAATGATCGATTTCTCTTCGTCGAATTACTCTTTCGATTGGTGCACGAAGTTCAATAGATTTTGGTAACTGTTTATGATGCAGCATGACGAAGGACGATGAGTTCTTTCTACTGATTTGAAAATAGCAGTCGAAAACATTCGCCCAGCTAAGTAATTAGCTAAAGTTCCTCCAAAGCCTCTTCAATGATTTCATTTTCTCTCCTCAGAAAGTAATGATGAGATGCGACTCATTGAAACAAAATAACCTAGATATAACTCGTATATTTTACAAAAACGTCTTCTTGAGATTAACCTAGAAATTGTACTCATTTTGCCTCCTAGTTTTTCAAGAGTTTTCTTTCTGAGCAATTACGGATAAAATATAAAGAATAATTCTTGAAACATATTTCTCCATAAAACTATAGCAAGCACTAAATAGTATTCTCAAAGGTATCTTTGAATGATTCAATCTACAATTTTACCAAAAATACCTTCAATTGTTCAAGAAATGTAATCAAGAATATTGGCAAGGGCTTTTTTTTAATTTTCTCGAGAACTGTTACAGGTCGGACTCTATTATCAAGGATTCGATTATCCTGAATTTAAGACTTGATTATCAGGGATTCCATTATCAGGAATTTTAGACTCGGTTATCCAGAGTATTGCTTTTGTGATTCTTGTTTTTTTTTAGTTTTATGGATAAATTTGAGATGTACAATATAATTGGTTTAGCGGTTTTGGACGTAGGTTGGAAGAGGGGGGATGAAAATGGGTTTGTTTGCAGTTTATATAAATATCATGTATTTTAATGAATTTATTAATTCCATTTCTATCCATATTATGATTATTTGAAGAAACATTAACGTAGCAAGGGACAGCCTGGCAGAAGTAGAAACATTTCCATATATTGATTATGATGAATTCAAACTAAAAAAAAAAACAAATCTAACGAAGGATCATACAAAGTTCTACTAAAGGCCCACTGAACATTTTATAAAAATTAGTTACGTCGTAGTGCGCGTCCGTCCTTCAAGATGCTCCCATCCTTATCCCGGCACATTTCAGCTCGCTGCACGAAGCCTTTGCGGGATGTATTGAGCTTCTGATAGAACTTCCGCGTTTCTTGAGAACGATACAGCAACTCCATCTCTTGGCATTTCTTTTTGTCCCGGAATAGGCGGGTTTGCTGTTACCGCTTCAGTCTGTATCGTTCCACGTTTTGTCGCGTACCAGCATTGCAGCCTGCGCTGCATTCTTCTCCTCTAAAACCTCCTGGCACTCTTCGTCGAACCAATCGTTTCTTGAGCTCCGTTCCACATATCCAACAATGCTTTCGGCAGCGTCGTTAATGGTTGCTATGGCTGTCCTCCAGCAGTCCTCAAGAGGGGCCCTATCAAGCTCACCCTCATCCGGCAACGCAACCTCAAGATGCAGCCAGTGCTGTAAAACGGTGAACAGAGTTTGTTCATGCACAACAGAATAATGCTACCGCATCGGTGGTTCTTTTTGTGCGATTGCATTCTTGCTTTCTTTGCTCACGATCGCCCGAACACATATACTGTAGAGGACTTCGCATCATTTTATTTTGACATGCAATCACGCGTCCGATTCCCTGGGATATTTCTACAATAACACCATATATCGTTCGATTTTCTCAATATTGTCGTACATTAGTTTGTAATCTATCTATTATAATCATAATCCACTCAATTATTTACAAAAATAGCTATGATAGGAAAAAAAATGACTGCAAGCAGACTCTGCTCATTCAGCAATCACGCTCTTTTTATATTTGTTTTGTTCTGGTTTTCCAATTCAAGAATCTGTGAGCAAATCGGTCACTGTTGGTTCGTGAGCGTGTGAGCGTGGATCCTGCTTAAGGTGAAGATGAATCGAAGCCAAACCTCAAATTTTCAAAAGCACGGATCTGGAGAACCAAACATCCGTTTGAGCTGAAAACTTAATCGATTGGTCACTCGCTGGTGGTGACCAATCGATTAAGTTTTCAATTCAAAACGGCTGTTCGGTTCTCCACACAGAAAAAAATATTTAATTTTCAATGTGATGTAAACTGAAGTCTACTGTAAAAATCAATCAAATTCGTGTGTTGTTACAACATCATGTAAATTTAAATGAATATACATTCAAATTTCAACTAGAAATGGTTGAATATTACATGATCGTGTAAATTTAAAGTGAATTCGATTGAAAATTAATGGATTGGTCGTTGAAATTTAGGTTTATTTTCATGCTCCAAATATGTGCATGAAAATAAACTTAAATTTACAACATATTTTTAGCTGTGCAGATCCGTGCTCTTAAAAATTTGAGGTTTGGCTGCGTTTCATCTTCACCTTAATATTGGTTCATTTTGCGTATACGGCATGATGCTTTCCACCACTGGATGCAGCGCGTACGTAGTGGCGACATCCGGTTGTTTCAGCCGCTCGAGATTGTACCGGGGCGGACGTTGGTACCATACATCATTGATGACGGATAGTTTTGGGCGCAATTAGACCATCACCAGGTAGTGATCGGAGTCAATGTTAGCGCCACAATAGGTTCTGACGTCGGTTATGTCGGAGAAGTGCCGTCAATCGATCAAAATGTGGTCAATTTGCGATTCTGTCTGCCTATCAGTCGTAGGCCGTTCTCGTTCGTCAGCCGGTGGGCGCTGAACTTTCCAATTGTCGGTCTGTACACCTCCTCCTGGCCAACCTGAGCGTTTAGATCTGCTATGATGATTTTGACGTCGTGGCTTGGGCAGCTGACGTACTCGCGTTCGAGCTGCGCGTAAAATGCGTCCTTGTCATCATCAGTGCTTCCGGAATGTGGGCTATGCACGTTGATTAGGCTGAAGTTAAAGAATCGGCCTTTGATTCTTAACTTGCACATTCTTTCGTTGATCGGCCACCACCCGATCACGCGCCTTTGCATGTTATTATAAAAGCTGTTCCCAGCTCACGTGTGTTGCCGCAGCTCTGGTAGATTGTATGATTACCTATAAACGTTCGCGTAATCGAACCTGTCCAGCACACCTCCTGCAGCGCTACGATGTCGAAACCACGGATCTTCAGTACATTGGAGAGTATGCGAGTGCTTCCGATGAAGTTGAGAGATATGCAGCTCCACGTACCGAGTTTCCAATCGCTAGTCCATTTTCGTCACTGTGGTCTTTGCCGATTGTTCCGGTCCGTATTCTCTCGTTGACGTTTCTGTGCTGATGTGTTTTTGGCTTGAAGGGCCTGACACCAACCCCCTAGATTTCCGGAGGACCATTCCCCCTAAATGTTCGGAGGACCATAGTGCGCAATTTAGCTATGAGTCCTTCTCTGACACTCAGACGATGATCAGCCGCCCCTGGCACGGGGAACAGACGCAGTTGTGAGCCGCTCCTAACATGGAGTACAGACGCTCAAGGTATGCAGAAGCAAAAACAAAAGCAAACACCCCCCCCCCCCCCTTCCCTGTCAGCATACGACCAAAGTTCCCACCGGGTTACCCGATCTTCCCCAAGGTTATTCGTACCACGTGTTTTCGTTTGCAGGCTACGGGAGCCCGTAGAAAGCCTGACTCGCAGCTGCAATACGTCTTTTCAACTCGTGGGTAACATCATTATCGCATGTCACTAGTGTTCCAAGATACACAAATTCTTCAAACTTGTTTAAAATATTCAATTTCACATGCTTATTAGCACCACCTAACGGCAAAATATTGAGCCAAACTGTCTGTCTTTCAAATGTCCTTAACTTTTCGAACAACTTTGCCGAAGACTCGATCTCTCTATCTCATGTGTATCGCAAGATAAAACTAGTTGAACGCTCAATTTTACATTATCACTATCGCCACCTTGTAGCAATTGCGAATAACATTAGCGCCATCTAGTATCAATTGCGAATAAAATTTTGCTGAAGATCGCTTCATTGCAAATTATAAGATGTTGCTTAACATTTTGGGGGGTGAATCAATGTTTTCAACTTAGTGTTGCAATACTTTTTTTAGTGAGTCTGTATTCATGACGAGTAGTTTATCAGTTGAAATTCAGTTGCTAACCACTCGGCTGTGTTGATCTCGGTAAAATATAGAAAATTTGCCGAGCTCAACTGAGTATGCATGTGTGTTTGTATGTAGAATCCACCGCCCACTGGCCGGCAGTGCTTTTATGGAAGAAAGTTGTCTGCATATATTTGTTGATAACATTAAAAATCTCTATAGATACAGACAACTTTAGCCCTAGAGATGGAAGGTGATAGCTCTACTGCAAATCCAATGACCCATTTTAAGAATGGTTGTTCATACACACACATTCCGCATGAAAACACCCAGATATCAAATGGATATCTGGAATGAGTTCACACTTCCCGAATCACAATAAGATTTTCGACACTGGAACGTATTAAGTGCTTTCAAAAGATTATATAATTAAGAACGATCTCACTAGCTAATATTCATGTTTTTTTCATCATCCTACTATGGAAACCGCATTACTGCTTAACAATAACTGCAACTGCAAACAACACACTCGAAGCAGCAAAGCACTATTCAGCAAACTCTCAACATATTCTTCCTTCAACATCCTTTAGCAATTGATCGCGCCTATTTATACATCTGGTGGCGTAGCACCATCAACCGAATCAATTTTTCACCAGCCGAACATGAAACAGCGTGGAAGCGAAGCAGGAATTTTCACCCGCGCGCACAGACTGCTGCGATTTTTTTTCAATTTTGCCGAGCTCAACTGATTGTGTTTAATTTAGATTATTGATTCCTCTTATTTTTTATTTCATATATTTTCTCTGGAACTCCTCAACGTAATTCTCTCGAGAAGTCAAATGAAACATTTCCAAAAATTTCACAAGAATTTTATGTAATAACACCATTTATTTTTATTAGGAACTTATGATATTTTTTTTAAACATAAGGAAATTTCTTTAAGAAACTGTCGCCTAGGTCTTGAGAGGTGGTCCATTTATTACGTAAGAAATTTTTTTGGGATTTTTCAAACCCCCCTCCCCCCATCATAAGACATTTTGTATTAAAATAAAAAAAAGTTGTATGGCGTGTAAGAAATCTCAAACCAACCCCTTCCCCCCCATAAACCCTTAAGTACTTAATGGACGACCACTTGTGGTTATTAAAATGTTTCCTCTGGGACAATTTCAAATACACAACCGGAATTTGGGCTATTGGCTGAACATATTTTTCAATCACTCCTGGTTCTGCTAATTTTGCCTATACATTTGTAAAAAGTATTCTGAGAAATTACAGGTAAAATATATACAATAAATGCTCCATAACTCGATATTGAAGGGACCATCGAGTTATTGAGGTATCAAGTTATAGGACCCAAAACCAGTGCAAATGCGATCCAGGGTAGCCTTGAATTACTATGGCTTTAACTATGGCCATTACCATGGCTGTATAACTCCACAATTACTTTGGATGTATAACTCGATGTCGAGATACGGAATATCCAGTAAGGGAGAGCATAAAGCTAACATTAATTAAACATTAGTTTCTTTTGAAGTTACTTTTGAACTCTCAGGAACTATTTTGATAACCTTTGGAGTATTCTGGAAGGTATCTTTGAATAGAATTTAAGAAATAGAAAAGGATTCTTTAATTTTTTTTTTTCAATTTCCCTGAGAATTATAAGAGCAGGTCTTTCAATAGTATGTCTAGATTTTTTCAGGTTGGTTGTAATGTACCAATATATTGGACTATGTAATAAACATATATTTCTTAAATAGATGTATAAAAATGAAGAATAGTCCCAGAGATGATCTTTATACTTTATTCGAAAGATTTTGGTTGCTGCTCTGAGAGAAAAATGTTAAACCTTCGTGAATATAATCTATTTTGTTTGTTATTTCTAGCATAATTTCCGAACGGCTACTACTACACAGCTAAAATATGTAGTAAATGTAAATTTATTTTCATGGACATATTTGGAGCCTAACAAATAAACCCAAAAATTTTAACAAAATAAATCAAAATAAACCTAAACTTTAACGACCAATCCATTATTTTTCAATCAAAATCACGTTTAATTTACACGATTAAGAAATATTCAAGCAGTTTAAGTTGAAAATTGAATGTATATTCATTTAAGTTTACATGATGCTACTACAACACACGAATTTGATTTATGTTTACGGTACCCTTCAGTTTATATCACATTGAATTTTTTGTGTAGAGCACTAGCGCAACTACTGGAATATGTGCGCCAAAAGTGGCTCAAGCGATTTCAGGCTCCAAAACATAATTTAACCACTTTTTTCATAATAAATCTTTATAGACTGAATTTAGTACTAAAAAATTAAATTCCACTAGAGTTTGTAATACAAACTTTGTATCCTTTGACATATACGCGCAGGCTTTGGAAAATTTAACGATCATTGACACACAAGCCAAAATTTCATCCCATTTATCCGCCTGCATTCATATAACACACATGACATTTATCATTCGTGGAAGATAACGAGCCATGAACGCATACAAGACAGACACACACCACCCACTGTTTGGCTCCGATCACTGTGAGTCAACACTTGTAAAATTCGCTGAACAACTTTCATTCTGATCAAGAAACAGAGGCGAATATTTTCCATTTTCTGTGCTATGTTTGCAACCCAAGGGGTGTCCAATGGTCCAATAGATTATTATTAGGTTGTTAAAGGCTGCATTACCAGAAAATATGAAAGTTATTACCAATTTAATGCAAAACATGAAACACCCGATACTGTTGCCGTCTGTGAGAGTTGCTGCTCTTGAACGCTCTCGTACCTCGTACCAAACGAGAGAGTGAATGTTTACATTCATAGGGCTCTCCGAATGCGATGTGCCACTAACTTTTATGGTTCGCGAACTGTTACACTCTCCGAATATGGTTCGATCGGCTTATTCGGATCTAAATCTAAACTCTGGTTACGCGTATTTCGACCTCAAATGTGAGGCCGTCTTCAGTGTTGTGTACTGGACTCGACTTCGGAAAGGATACAAACTCTAGTGAAAATGAAAAGTATAGCACTCTGTTTATATTTTTCCTTTATAGTAGAAGTTAAAACCTTTCGATTGACACCAAAAGATCTCTTGTGGGATTATAGCTATTGTTACGTTTTTTTTGCTTAGGTTATCACTATTGGCACTGGCACCATATAATCCTAAAAAAATCTCTAGAAATTTTTTATGATCTTCTATTCAGAAAGTAGTACTTCTTAAGCGTTGTCTGTTAAATATTTGCCAGTTGTTACTTTTTGGATTTTCTCTAGAAAATACTCTAAGCACTCGGATTTCTACAGATTTTCTGGCATGAGTTTTAGACATTTTTGGGGGATTCCAAATATTTTTTCAAAACTTCTCCTGAAGAAGTACTCATTAGAAACAAAGCAACAATTAGAGAATAATTTGAAGGATCAATTAAAAACGAACCCAAAGAAGAGCAATCCTAATTTGTGTTTCTTGGATTTCATAACATGTTACTTTAGAATTTAGATATTCAATTCTAGAGGAAGCTTATGAAAAAACTCCTCGTGAAATGTTTAAGAGTTCTTTTGAAAATTTATGTAGAAATCTTTGAATGAAATGTTGATTGACTTTGTGGAAGAATTTCAAAACAAAAACCTAAGCAGTTCTTCATTCGATGAAATCTACAGACTTTTCCAATTCGTCCAAAAGCGTTAACAGAACCAGCTACTTTTCAAAAAAAAAAAAAATTGATTTGCATTTTAGACTCCACTTTACTCACTGAACTCCACTTTACTTCTTCACAAGTTTACGTATCAATGCATCCCTCCATTTTCGTACGTATTGTAGTGCTCCACCTTTGATGATCTTGTGCGATACTTTTTCAGTTGCCTCGAACGTTTGGGATTCCCAAACCTCTTCGACTGCGTACAGCCAGCGTGGCCTTCCACAATGTAGCAGACCTCAGAATTGTTCTTTCCGACATTCGCACTAAGTGATCAGTCTATTGAAGACTGTCGTATTTTACATGCTCATTGATGTTCGCTGCTTCTTACACTTACCGAGCTAAGTGGAATAACAACCTCATAACATAGCAATAATAAGTTTTGACAGCTGCTATGGATTGATAAGACTTACTTTGTACGAGTATACGGAAAGAAACGGAATATACATATGAACTCAGAAAATAACGTTTTGTGCGACCAAATTTACCAATCAAACCATTTCATTCATCGCGTAGTGCAAGTGTGATCAAATAGAGGATGCCATTGAAGATTGAACCTAGGACAAAAGAACGAAAGACAAAACGTTGAAACACAAGAGATCAAAGAAGAAAAAACGGAACTAAAGGCCAAAAACTTTTTATAAAAAAGGATTTTTACACCAAGCAAATCATTTTCACGTTTTGTCTTTTCCCTTAAACCGTTTTATGCAGGGCGCATTTTGTTTCCGTTTGCAAATTGCTGGTCCTAAGCTGATTTCGTAATCCGTCCCTATTCGCAGTCGCTACATCATTCGTCGACAAGTGTAGAGTATTGAAGCGCATCGTTCTGTTATTTCTGAAATACGTGAAGCTGAGTTGAATTTTAGCTACAACTTTTATTTAGACATTAGGGTCCCAAATAAGCAGAGCAGAATCACCACTCGGGTGTCCACTCTCAAGGTGTGTTTGCAGATATTCTTACATGCGAAGCAGGGGTACTGCTGATTGCCATGCAGTAGCGTAGGTCACAAGTCGAGAGAATTTCATCGACTTCATCACCCTGATCAAGAAATTGGAACAATATTTCTCATGTATTTGGTCGATTTAGCTCCATACAAATTTCGATTTTTAAGAAACCTCCTTCTTTAATTCGACGAATTTCGCTTTAATATCCACAGTAGCTTTTGGGGCTCCAAATGAACTGATTTGTAGAGTGTAACCTTAAAATTTTGACAGTTGTATTGTGTCATATAAAAATGGGCCACCCTTATCACCAAGTTCCTTATATCTGTCGTGGAACCTCTTCCACGCACATGAACCGCTCCGCGCCGTTTCGACGCACCACCTTAGTCATGGCCGCAGCAATCGATTACGAAAGTGACAGTAGCGCGTAGCATTAGCTGCTATGTGCCGCGACGGATCCCGTCAATTACGTAACATCTTGGCGGCTTGGCGCGTGAACCGGGCGGTGAAAGAAGAAATGCCCTCGATTCCGACGGAATCCAACGCGCGCGCACGTAAAACCTCTCATTTGAGACTCGGAAAATAACATGCGCTTGCTCGGGGGATCTATTTCAAAGTGGTGCTAAGCGATGACGCGACTTTGATCTAGATGAGACCGTTTGTAAAACGGAGCGTAAGTGAGCTGAAAAGTGCGATTATCTCAAGAGTGCGATCACTTTCATCGCGGGGTTTTCGGCATGTTGGCCGTTGGACCAGGTTTGGTTTGGGGCGGAACGGAACGAATGTCCGCACGCTGACTTGTATGTATGAAGCGCTGGAGAATGGAGGAACGCCTGTTGTTTGGTTGAAGTTTGTTTGAATCTCGCTTTTTTTGTCGGTCAAGGGGACTGCTGTTGGGGAGGTGCTATGTTGACGTGTTATTTAATAGAAGTTGGATTAGTTTTTTTGGAAAGAAACTGATTAGATTGGTAAGCTGGTTGCGTGCTTTTTGAATAAACTGTGCTAGTTTAAGTTATTATGTAAACTAAAATTTAATTGAAAGATAAAAACTGGTTTAGATGTAAAAACAAGTATCATATAACATCAAGATGGATAAAACTTTTGACATGCGAGTTTATGACATTAAAATCAAATTACCTTTATCAGCCATTCCAATTACTCAGGAATATGTATTAGTACCGTACATATTTTAACAAGCATATATCTAATAAGTTTGCTCTCACGAAAGAGCGTATTAATTGAGATTTTAGTGTGAGTCTATCAACACTGCTCTTGATGATCATTTCCGAATCATAGAATTATTGATCCTTTTCATCAAACTGCAGCTGAACAAAAATATCACGGTCATCCACGTCCAGTTTTTTGTAAGCAACCAGTTGATCTTTCCACGCCATCAATCAACGTAGATGTCCAACCTCCTCACATCGATCGACCGACTACCAATTCCGAAAGGAGATGCCAAGATTATGCAAAACGCTTCCCATGCAGCTCGAACAGCAAAATGCGAACAGGTAAATTTCCAAATCGATGATGTAGCGATTGGTCAATCTGCTCCAGTTAAGACAAAATGTACCAACTTGCCATTTGAGGATGCAGTCCAAGCTCAAGGAAAACGAGCTTTTTGACGCGCGGCAAAAGTTGATGACCGTCGTTATCCTGATAAATGATAAATGACATGAACACCGAATCGATCATGGATTCCTCACGACGATGGCGAATGCAGCGATGTGCGTTCTATCTAAAATAAAGTCAAGCTGTTTTGGACCATCACAACAAGTGTGTTGTCTTCACTCATCCTGAAATATCGATTATGTTCTGATTTCTGTTTACTTTTCTCAAATTTTTAGGCTTATAGAGGGGCTTAGTTTTGCGGAGCTTTGTCATGTGTCATATATTTTGCAAAAAAAGAAAAAGATATCAGTGCAGAAGTAGATTTTTCAGCATGCGGTAATTCTACACGCCTGTAAGTGAATTCCGGCGAGCCATTTCTTCGAAGAGAAGAAATTTTCTTCATTACTCACCAGCAAGAAAATTTTCTTTTCTTCGAAGAAAATACGCACCGGAATTCGCCTACTGATGTGTTGCTCCAAACGAGCTCGATTTTTTACCAATCGTGCTCAATTTTGTTTAACTTAGCTTAAGCGTGTTGATTGCGACGGATGATGGTTCGAATCATCATACGGATCATCGCTGGTGGTCCATAAAATGTGCCGAAGATATGATGAGCTTCACACGATGAGCCCTTCGCTAATGACCACGAAACGTGTTTGAAAGGGTTCAATACATCGAGCAGAGATCACAAACCTTCACCGGTGCACCGACGAAGATAACCGGATGATAATGTGATTCCGCGGTCAACTCGACAGCATAAAATGCAACCGCTGAAGACGAAACTGGTTCCTGTCCTGTCTCGCGTGTTGTGACAACGCAACGCGGAAGAGATCGAGCTTAATCGTTTCTGAAATCGAGTTGCATAATCGTAACCAGTCATAAATATGAATAGGTTCCGGAATGAAGCTAGATGTGTGGTATTAGCCGAAGCTTTATAGAGGTTGAGATATAAGATTTTATAGCAGTAAAATACATTTCGCTTTTCGTTTTCAATCTGACCAGTCTCATATTCCGTACTACAGTACATTTAGAAATTTGTTCAAAGCAAAAGGGAAAAAATAAACAAACGTGATGTGCTACTGCTAAATTCCACATCTTCTTCTTAATATTTCCCGTCGCTACTGAAAGTATCTTTCTGTGCTAACTGATCTTTTGTACATTTGCATCAATATAGCAAAGATCCTTAAAGTGAAAAAAGGGCAATTTGGTCAAAAACCTGTTGACCGAATGTCATCTAGGCTGAAAGCAGTTTTTAAGGCTGTCAGGCCTAAAGGGGTCGAACTGCTTAAAAGGTCTCAAGTCCAATAGTGTCCTTAGGTCTGAAAGATAATCGAGTCGGGCAGCTTATTGGGTCAAAAGGCTTGAACAGGCTGTTAGAATGAATCGGTCATTAGATCGAAAGGTCCGCTTATAGAGTTTTAGAACTAAAATGGTCGTTAGAGTGAAAGGATCGAAGGACTTGAGGCATCATGACACCAAAAATTAGTTTTTGCAAGAGGGCCGTTTGAGCGAAAGAACGAATGAATAAACTTAAAACATTAGACGAAAAATGTCTGAAGACTAAAAAAATGATAAGCTTAAATTGTTAATGAAGCCAGTCGACTAAAGATATAGCTGTGCACAAAATTTTACAAAAGTGATGACCTGAAAATCATTTAATTTATATTGTAACTTTAGTGCAGGGCTGCTCAACATAGGGCCCGCGACTTCATTTTTGTGGCCCGCGAGACTATTTTTTTATTTGGCTCGTTGATCGATGTATCAACATGAAGTTAGAATTTTCTTACAACTTTTTTTCTTATGAATGTCTTAAAAAGACGAAAATGCAATTCCATCATGCGTGATTAAAAATTCTTCCTCGCTAATCCTCAAAATTTTAGCAAGATTCAAAAACATTATGGATATGATTTTCATAGTTAAGTTGAGCAGAAACTCTTGACAAATTTCTGGTAGAATTTTGAATAGAGTTTTCATGAAATCTTGATCCATATTCTCACAAATTCCATGACAGAGCAAGGACAAGGCATATTTACACAGAATTCAACATACAAAGATTAAATTGCAGTATCCTGTGAACAAAATCACTGCATTTGAGTGTAAACAACAGAAATACCGTGTTTCCTTGAAATCTACTGTTTTACTAATAAAATCCGTGAAATCTATCATTTTACTAGAAAAATCAGTGAAAGAAATAAGTTTACTGTGACTCTGTGAAATACTAACGAACAGTTTGGAAACAGCTTTTTCGCAATTTCTCATCGTAATAGGCTGGTTTTCATCACGCCTATCGGTCACAAAACGGCCTAGTGCCCAGCTCTTACAGTGCTGTAAATAACATAACGCAACTGAAATTAGTTGCGTTTTGACTATTACACTACGCTTTTCCATTACACAACTGTTTTGAGTAACGTAATGAATCATCACACAACAATTTTCTAAAATTTCAAAACAATGCACAGTGGTAATAGTAGTTTACGGAACAAGTTGCAGAATGATGATTTTTACCCAACAAACAATTTTGCTGAATAAGGGTTTAACAAATCACTCTCGAGCATGCTTCAGCTGAATAAACTGTTATTCAGCTACTAATGTTACTTGGGTATAGCATGAGGCGTAAATTTATCCGACGAGGCTTGCCGAGTAGGATAATAATGACGAGTGCTGTAAAAATCGAGTTCTGCAACGAGTTACGTATAACATTTTAGAAGACCATTTGAGGGTATCAGAAATTATAACGGAATGCATTCACCATTATTTTACAATTTCTGAAAAAATGTTGTGTTATGATTCATTATGCAGCTCAAAACAGTTGCGTAATTAGAAAACGTTGCGTTATGAATCATTACAGCACTGGTTTCAGTTGCGTAATAATTATTTTGCAATTTCTCATCGTAATAGGCTGTTTTTCAAAACTGTCAAAATCTGTCATGAAACGGCCTACTTTCCTGCACTAGAGTATGCAGTGCGGGAATATTCATTACGCAACTGAAACCAGTTCTGTAATGATTCATTACGCAACGAATTCTCATTACATAACTGTTTTGAGTTGAGTAATGAATCATAACACAACAATTTTTCAGAAAATGTAAAATAATGGTGAATGCTTTCCAATATAATTTCTGATACCCTGGATAAAAAGAGCATGATGCCGTTCCGTGCGATAAGTTTCAATTCTTTAGGTTGTTGTAACCTAGAAAGCGTTAATGCAAAGTTCATTACCAGCTTTCCTGAATATAATATGGAAGCCAAGAGACAAATGAGGATTTGTGGTAGAATGAGAATGATAACGCTCCGTGTTTGACCAATTGTAATTATTGCATTCCTGTCCGTTGACTTTTGTAGCTTAGAAAACGTTATTCCAATAGTTCATGAACAGTTACTCAGCAAATAATATCAGAAATCTTAACAAAAGTTTGATCGTTTGGGGAATTTGGGTAAAATGAGCATGATACCGATCCGTGTGGTCGATTTTAATTCGTGCACTTCCTCCTTTAAAATGAAAATATTATGTCAATAGCTAATGAATGGTTTCTCTGCATATAGTATGATAAAACATATTAAAACTTAATATAATGGGGAATTTGAGTGAAATGGGCATGATAACGATCCGTGCGGTCATGTCCAACTCCTTTACTCACATCTTTACATTTCTGTCGTCTCATAAAAGTAATTTGAACAGCAAATAAACAGTTTCCCTGTATATAATATGAGAGACTCTTCTCTAGACTATTACCGCTCAGTATGCCTATACTGCCCATAACTGCATATTTGTAACATTCGACAAAAGTAGGCATTGAGTAAATGGAACACCAAGTGCGCATTTTATGTCAGTATGGGAAGAAACTAAAATTTGTAAAAATTGCCGGGAACTCAAAAGTGCTTATTTGAGACTGAAATTTTTCACAGCTCATTTCGCATACTGGGTGAATAGTCAGAAAATAATGTTGATAGAAATTTCTTTGCTACTGCATTGCGAGGCTCATGTACAATCTCAATGTGACTGTTATACGGTTACAATTACCAATGTGACAAAACAACTTGGTATTTTTTTTTCGAATTTTCTAGAACAAAATCACTGATATCAGTAAGTTGATCGAAAGTATTTATCATTTGATGACTCGCCCCGGTATTAACTCGATTTTGTCAAAAATGTCGAATGTGACAAATTATGCAGTTATGGGCACTATTATACTGCCCATAACTGCATAACAGTCACATTCGACATTTTTGACAATTTGGAGTTAATACCGGGGAGAATCATCAAATGACAAATACTTTCGATCAACTTACTAAAATCTGTGAGATTGTTCTAGAAAATTCGAAAAAAAATACCAGGTTGTTTTGTCACATTGATAATTATAACCGCATAACAGTCACATTGAGATTATACATGCGCTTAGTAATGTAGTAGCAATGAAATTTCCATCAAAAATGTTTTTTGGCTATTCACCTAACATGCAATATTAGCTGTACACAATTTCAGCCTCAAATAAGCATTTTTGAGTTGTTAGGAATTTTTATAAATTTTAGTTTCTTCCCATACTGCCACAAAACGCACACTTGTTGCTCCATTTACTCAATGCCTACTTTTGTCGAATGTTACAAATAAGCAGTTATGGGCAGTATAGCTTATAAACGGTTTCCCTGCATATAATATAATAAATCATATGAAAAAATCTGATAAAATGGGAATTTGGGTGAAATGAGCATGATAACGATCCGTGCGGTCAGTTTTAATTCTTGAACTCCCTTCTCTAGGCTATCATCACTCAAGAAACATTATGTCAATAGCTAATGAACAGTTTTCCTGCGTATAATATGATTCAATGATAATCTTGCGTTTGGCATTGGATTGAAGCAAAA
This sequence comes from Aedes aegypti, assembly GCF_002204515.2. NCBI lineage: Eukaryota > Metazoa > Arthropoda > Insecta > Diptera > Culicidae > Aedes > Aedes aegypti. The sequence continues at coordinate 112,988,636 of NC_035109.1, forward strand.
AACAACTCACGTGAAATATATTTCAAACTTATTTTCATCCAGAGTTATGATGTGGATATCGATGAAAATAATGTAATTATAATATAACTAAGTTAAACTACCTGTTTAAAGTTCAAATTCCTAGAAAATCAATTAAAGAAGCGTCACTCCCATACAATTTAAAGCCTTTGCTTTGTTTTTTTTTCAGTAATTCTTGAAGGCATCCGGTACCTGTGTATTAAGATACTTTGCACTTGAATAGCAAAGCACTTTTCTCGCATCCAGTATCATAAGGGCGTATATGCAGTGATCTACAGTACTGGACAGAATAAGTAAAGTACGCATTGGCCGTTTTTCCATACAAAATGGTCAAGTTTGGAGATCTGAATCTTAGCTTTTAGTGGTCCGATTGATCTGAAATTTTCACCACAGCCTAGATATAACATAGATTTTACTCAATTAAAATATCACAGCATTTGAAACTCAATCTTTTAAATGATTAAAAATCTCTCAATTTGCAAAAAATTGCAAAATTTAATTTTGAAAATATTTTGAAAACAATCAGTTTTACCGAAAAATGGTGTTCTGCAAACTTGTGTGTCTTATCAAATTGTACATCTTTGCAGAAGGACATATTGCTCTAAATATTTTCATTAAAAAAATATTTTTACTTCAAAATTTTGTCATTTTTATCAAAATTTGAGATTTGCGATAACCTAAAAGTTCGTTAATGAAAAATTATGAATTGCAAGCCTAGCAAATTTGAGGTTACTTTCAATCTGCAGTGAAAATTTCAGGTCAATCGGACAACTAGAAAGCGAGATATAAGACTCCAAACTTGATCATTTTGTATGAAAAAACGGCCAATGCGTACTTTATTCTGTCCAGTACTGTATTTCTCTTCATCGATTTTCTCTTTTGCTAACTCCTTGGCCGAGCAACTTTTCTCAACTGATATTTCCTAATAAGTGGAAAGACGTTACCGTTCTTCGTCATGCTGCATCGTAAAATGTTACGAAAATAGATTCAATAACATGTACCGTAATCCGGGGTATCATTCATCAGCGGGGTAACATTGATCGGAATGACTCATCTCGTAAAAAGTTTGCGTTATCATTTATTGATGGAACATTACCAAACCATAAATGGTGCTTCCCATTCTCATATTCATGAGCTTATAAAAGTGAAGATTTTTGCGAAAATTGCGTTTACCTTATACGTAAATGTGGCAACTTTTCGAAACAATGATTTTAATGGTTAAGGATGACACTACCAAACATTCATGTCACACATAAGTGCTGTAAACGATATGAGCAAGGAAAATGCGGTTCTTACTAAAAATGGCATCGCCGAAAACGATTCCGTTGTCAAAACTTCCATAAGTATGTTCAATTAGGCAACATTATCGAATAACTGTTAAGAATGTAAATTTCCCTTAGGAAATTGCCTACCTTTAGGCGTATTCCTTAGTTCGAGGTGTTTTTAATTTTAAAACAACTCAAAAAGTAAATGACTGGTGAGCGTTTGGCCTTCATATTCGGCTTCAGGGGCCTTGATTTAAGTAAGTAACGACATTTTCAATATTACCGAACGTTGTTTACATAAGTGATCAATGTTACCCCATACCAGCTAAATAAAAAAATCACCTAAAACTTTTTTTTACACATTCTTAAATTGTTCAAAAACAAAATAAAGTATATAGTCACGAGCTATAGGTGGCAGTACTTGTTTTGAAAATATAAAATTTGCAACATCTGCATTTTCAAACGAAATATTTGAGAAATATTCAAAATAAATGATCAATGTTACCCGGGATTACGGTACCAACACAAAGAGAAAATCGACGCAGAGAAATCGATCACCGCACATACGCCTGATACTAAACGCGAGGGGAAACCGACCGAGTACATCGTGAGTTTTTGGAGTAGAATATACGAAGAATGAGAAAGCGAGAGATACGAAAGATACAACGTACATCGCGCAACAGGGAGTGAACTGCTCTTATTTTCGTTCGCAAAGAAAGAAACCGCTGAGCCAACTTAACCTTTCAAAAAATCCGGTACACGTTGAGTGATTTGGATCGGAACTGTTCACTAAAATGGATCGTTTTGCCCATCTCTAGTTTGTAGATGCTCAAAAGGGGTCACAGCTTAAAAAAGCGGGGATCCATTGATTACGGTAGTTAATTTGGTTCCATATTCGTAAATTTATTGGAAGGCCAATGAGTAGCATTTATCCATGATTCTACCCCATTACCCCAAATTCCAAAACCCGAACGACCCATCACCCGAACGACCCATCACCCCGAATGACATTACCCCGAATTCAAATATCATGGGGAAATGTTTTCAATATCATCATATCAAGATAATTGTAAATTCGGGAAAATAGCATTCGGGGGTGGATGGCATTCGGGGAAACGGCATTCGGGGTAATGGGGTAGAATCTTTATCCATGTAACTATCTCTGTGCTTACAATCGATCATGGAAAAACTGCTCCGCTGACTGAGGGTTTCCAATAACAGTTTATTTTAAATACAATACTTTTCACTTTTTCAGCCATAAAAACGACTGGTTGCATTTGACGTTTCTTGAGAGCGGAATGATATTTTTTCTCTTTACAAGTCTCTCTCAAGTGTAACCGTGTTTAAGTAATGAAGTCTGGGAGTTATTTATACAGTCGACTCTCCACATTTTGATGTAACGTAAAGGGCATCTGTTTGTTTATTATTTTCTTGGCTGCAGTGTTTTTTCAATCTAGTAGGGGAAATCAGGGTAAAACCGACACTGTGGGTAAGATCGACACCCTTTGATTTTCCATGTTTTGAGCAGATTTTCATGCAGTTTCCACCACGCTTTATCTTAACTTGTGAAATGTTGTGTTTTGGATGACATTACAACTGAATCTACCAATAATCTGCCAAAATAAACATCAAAATCATATTGGATAACATAGAAGCAACAGCAGTTGCAATATTTCGCTGTTATTCTTTAACTATTTCACATGTGAAATTTTCAAAATGTCATTATTTGTTCTGCGTCTACATCATCCTTTACTATTATTACGTTCATATAACATGAAGAAGAATTTAATTTTTGGTTTTTCGACAGCTGAAAACGCTATTAAAAAATTAATGTCCACTCGGGGTAAGATCGACACTTTCATTTGGGGTAAAATCGACACCTTTCTTTGCTTCAGAATCTAGCTCCAGCTAATCTTTCTTGTAGGGAGACTTCCTCTGTAGTTTATGTGAGTCTTTATTTTTGAATTCCATTGAAGTTCATGGATGGCAAACTTGTTAACATTTAAAATATGATTCTATGTGACTTGCCACAAGCTATCATTAAGTATTAAAAAATAATATTTCTATGTTTCACGTTTAAACTTATTTGATAAAGCTTGAAGAAATTTTTCTCATTTGAAATTGAAAAATTTATAGAATTTGAACATAAATAATCTTGTTGTTTATAAAAAAAATAATTTTATTGTTTATTTACAAACCATAAGGTTCGACAGTTTTTAATAACTACAAATAATAACACCTCTCTGTCTTGTTAAAATAAAACAGTATTTATTTTTAAAACCAATCATTCGCCACAACTTCAACATCGTAAACATTCCATGAACACAAATTAATCATATCCATGTGTATTCACCCCAACTTTATAATCTTAGCATGGGACACTTGAAATTTTATATATTTAGTGAATCTTTGGCCTCTTCTCAATAATTTACGTAATTTGTGTTTAATCCTTTAAAGAAAGGGTTCATGAAAGTCGAAAGTCATGTTTAAAGCATTCTTTTTACTATGCCATGTGATGATGATGTTCACAACGTATAAATTCTACTCAAAGTGCACGTGTCGGTTTTACCCAAACAGGGTGTCGATCTAACCCGCACTCTCAATTGTCTCACCTAAAAATGATGAAATATTAATTTGATTTAAATCACTATATAACCTAAAAATATCATCCAGCGATCACAAGGATCGATAGATTTATAACCAATATGTGATTCTACAACAATTTTAGGTTCGTTTAACAAGCGAAAGTATACAAATTTTATCAATAAGCTTAGGGTGTCGGTTTTACCCCGAATTTCCCTATTCATTAAGAATGTTCTCTTTGTTTCGATCTATCTCTATCTCGATGATACCTTCGATATCGAGAAATGGAAAGGCGACTGTACCACTTTGGCCGAATCTTGGAAGCTAGTGATCCTTCATATGAGAGATAAGCGGAAGTAAGATGGAATGATTTGGCAACAAACCAGCAGTGCTGAGTTTGCTCGATGTCGAGAATAGTATTGTAACATGGACATGACTTCTCAGAAAGAATATTTTGTTTCGTTATAGATCTTTGAGCTACATTTCCAGACATATAAACAGCTGAAAAAATTAACAACTAAATATCGCATTGACAAAAAAGCAAAAAAGAGAAATAATTCACATATTTTGCGCTATGCAAAACTTTCACCGGAATAATATCAAGCGGATTACATTCATTTCATTTATTTAGTTAACATCTACACAGATAACACTGAATCAACAATTTCACGCCACAATACTCGGTTCGTGGCCGCATCTCTCCATCCTCGGTTCTGCCCCACGCTCGCCAAGTCGATACGCACTTGATCCGCCCACCTAACTCGCTGCGCTCCACGCCTTCTTGTACCAACCGGATCCGAAGCGAATACCATCTTTGCAGGGTTACTGTCCGGCATTCTTGCAACATGCCCTGCCCATCGTATCCTTCCAGCTTTGGCCACCTTCTGGATACTGGGTTCGCCGTAGAGTTGGGCGAGTTCGTGGTTCATCCTTCGCCGCCACACACCGTTCTCCTGCACACCGCCGAAGATCGTCCTAAGCACCCGACGTTCGAAGACCCCAAGTGCTTGCAGGTCCTCCTCGAGTATCGTCCACGTTTCATGCCCGTAGAGGACTACCGGCCTTATGAGCGTTTTGTACATGGTACATTTGGTGCGGGGGTGAATCTTTTTTGACCGCAGTTTCTTCTGGAGGCCATAGTCGGCCCGACTTCCACTGATGATGCGCCTCCGTATTTCACGGCTAACGTTATTGTCAGCCGTCAGCAAGGATCCAAGGTAGACGAACTCGTCGACCACCTCGAACGTATCCCCGTCTATCGTAACACTGCTACCTAGGCGAGCCCTGTCGCGCTCGGCCCCACCAGCTATCATGTACTTTGTCTTGGCCGCATTCACCACCAGTCCAACTTTTGCTGCCTCGCGTTTCAGGCGGGTGTACAGGTCTGCCACCTTTTCAAATGTTCGGCCAACGATGTCCATATCATCCGCGAAGCAAACAAATTGACTGGATCTCGTAAAAATCGTACCCCGGCTGTTAAGCCCGGCTCTCCGCATAACACCTTCTAGCGCAATATTGAACAACAGGCACGAAAGTCCATCACCTTGTCGTAGTCCCCGGTGGGATCCAAACGAACTGGAGTGTTCGCCTGAAACCTTCACACAATTTTGCACACCTTCCATCGTCGCTCTTATCAGTCTCGTGAGCTTCCCGGGAAAGCTGTTCTCGTCCATGATTTTCCATAGCTCTACGCGGTCGATACTGTCGTATGCCGTCTTGAAATCGATGAAAAGGTGATGCGTTGGGACCTGGTATTCACCACGACATTTTTGGAGGATTTGCCGTACAGTAAAGATCTGGTCCGTTGTCGATCGGCCGTCAACGAAGCCGGCTTGATAACTTCCCACGAACTCGTTTACTACAGGTGACAGACGACGGAAGATGATCTGGGATAATACTTTGCAGGCCGCATTAAGAATGGTGATCGCTCGAAAGTTCTCACAATCTAACTTGTCGCCTTTCTTGTAGATGGGGCAGATTACCCCTTCCTTCCACTCCTCCGGTAGCTGTTCTGTTTCCCAGATTGTGCCTATCAGCCGGTGCAGACAAATGGCCAGCCTTTCCGGACCCATCTTTATGAGTTCAGCTCCGATACCATCCTTACCAGCAGCTTTATTGTTCTTGAGCTGGTGAATGGCATCCTTAACCTCCCTCAAAGTGGGTACTGGTTGGTTTCCATCTTCCGCAGTACTGACGAAGGCATTTCCTCCGTTGTCCCGTCCTTCATTGCCTGTGCTCTCAGCACCATTCCGGTGCTCGTCGAAGTGCTGCTTCCACCTTTCAATCACCTCACGCTCGTCCGTCAGAATGCTCCCATCCTTATCCCTGCACATCTCGGCTCGCGGCACGAAGCCGTTGCGGGATGCGTTGAGCTTCTGATAGAACCTACGCGTTTCCTGAGACCGGCACAGCTGTTCCATCTCCTCGCACTCCGTCTCCTCCAGGCGGCGTTTTTTCTCCCGAAAGAGGCGGGTCTGCTGTTGCCGTTTCTGTTTATAGCGTTCCACGTTCTGCCGGGTCCCTTGCTGCAGCATGACCGCCCGCGCTGCATTCTTCTCCTTCAAAACCTCCTGGCACTCCTCGTCGAACCAATCGTTCCGTCGACTCCGTCCCACGTACCCGACGTTGCTCTCAGCTGCATAGTTGATGGCTGCTTTTACTGTTCTCCAGCAGTCCTCAAGAGGGGCTTCATCCAGCTCACCCTCTTCCGGTAATGCAGCCTCGAGTTGCTGCGCGTATGCCGCTGCGACATCCGGTTGCTTGAGCCGCTCTAGGTCATACCGGGGCGGCAGTCGGTACCGTACGTTGTTAACGACGAAGAGTTTTGGGCGCAGTTTGACCATCACCAGATAGTGGTCAGAGTCGATGTTAGCGCCACGATAGGTCCTGACGTCGATAATGTCGGAGAAGTGCCGACCATCAATCAGAACGTGGTCGATTTGCGATTCTGTCTGCTGTGGTGATCTCCAGGTGTATCGGTACGGAAGGCTGTGCTGGAAGTAGGTGCTACGAATGGCCATATTTTTGGAGGCGGCAAAATCAATTAGTCGTAGGCCGTTTTCGATCGTCAGCCGGTGGGCGCTGAACTTTCCAATCGTCGGTCTGAATTCCTCCTCCTGGCCAACCTGAGCGTTTAGATCTCCTATGATGATTTTGACGTCGTGGCTTGGGCAGCTGTCGTACTCGCGTTCGAGCTGCGCGTAAAAAGCGTCTTTATCATCATCAGTGCTTCCGGTGTGAGGGCTGTGCACGTTTATTATGCTGAAGTTGAAGAACCGGCCTTTGATCCTCAACTTGCACATTCTCTCATTGATCGGCCACCACCCGATCACGCGCCTCTGCATATCACCCATCACTATAAAAGCTGTTCCCAGCTCATGTGTATTGCCGCAGCTCTGGTAGATGGTATGGTTACCTCTAAACGTTCGCACCATTGATCCCTTCCAACACACTTCCTGCAACGCTACGATGCCGAATCCACGGTCCTTCAGCACGTCGGCGAGTATGCGTGTGCTCCCGATGAAGTTGAGAGATTTACAGTTCCACGTACCGAGCTTCCAATCGCTAGTCCCTTTACGTCGCTGTGGTCTTCGCCGATTGTCCCGGTTCGTATTCTCTCGTTGATTATTCGTTGCTTAATTTTTTTTACGGCTGGCTTGCAGGGCCTGACACCAACCCCCTAGATTTCCGGAGGACCATTCCCCCTAAATGTTCGGAGGACCATAGTGCGCAGTTTAGCTTAGAGTCCTTCTCTGGCACTCGGACGATGATCAGCCGCCCCTGACATGGGGAACAGACGCTGTTGTGAGCCGCTCCTAACATGGAGTACAGACGCTCAATGTTTGCAGAAGCAAAAGCAAAAGCAAACCCCCCCTTCCCTGTCAGCATACGACCAAAGTTCCCACCGGGGGTTGGTTACCCGATCTTCCCTAAGGTTACTCGTACCCCGGCCAGTACCGCGAGGAGGTAGGGATAGGAGTTGCTGGGCAAGAAGCTAAGGACCGTACAAAGGGGTCTATTTTATTCCTTCAGGTACGCGAGGTACCAATGGTACGCCATGCCCAGCCATTTACCAACCAGATTACATTACTCTTCAATAAAAGCCGAAAACAAACATAACGCATGTTCGTTTGGCTCATGCTTTTACAGTTCTCTGCTCGATTGGCTCACACTTTGACAGAATTGACAGCTTCCGTTTGAAAAGATCAAGAGGAAACATTCTGTTTCGATTTAAAGTATTAAAAATAAAAATCAGGTAACGTAATATCGAGGTATTACTGTAGTATTAACAAAAGGTAATAATTCCAAGAACTTACTAAACAATTCGAAAGCGCGCGCAAATGCAAATGGAAATGAAGATGTTTTTCATTTCGAATCCATTCTCAATCGAAAGAATGTTTTCGAGAAATTCTTGGCGGACTGAATTAGGAACCTAATTTATCTCAGCTTCACGTAAAATTTACGTAATCCCGACGATTATCGTTAGTAAAAATGAGTAGCCATGTCCATCTAGTCTGTTGATGTGGTTTGACTTAAAGGAATTAATTATGTATGTGGTTTAACCGGTACTTAAGCACAGTTCTAATATGAATGATCTACCGATAAAAAGCCGCTGCTGAACGGTAGACAAGAATACTTGCCCCAAAAAAGTATGCCTGCACCAAACATTTGTCTATTGACCCAAATATCAGTATGCGTTCAACCGATTAGTTGATTCTGGAAACATCAACTCAAACATGGAACAACACTAAAGAACCGGTATCAAGGGAATCCAGATCCACTTTTCAAACATCTCTTCGCTAGATCACTTACAGCATCGCCGACAAGCGCATAGTAATCCTATACTCGAGCAAACATAGCCACAAACCGTGTAGCAGCGAAACCTCTCACTTTTCGCAAATTGCCCAACTTCCACTCCATTTGGAGATTTATTTCCTGCTATTTAGTACAACCGGCATCATCGTGCAACTACAAAAGCGTTTACAAGATCGTTGTATGTTAAACACCGAAATGAAGACACACAAGAGCAAGCCCATAAAAATGCTAGTTTTTTGATCATCCTCCATGCAGGAGGAGCTGCTGCTGCTGCTGCCGGTGAAGTGCTTTTTTCCCAACCCAATTTCCATTATTCTCGGGCGGAAGTGCCAATCAACAGCCTCTCATCAGATTCCTCTGGTTTAGATCGTGCCATCACCTCGTCGCCCATCCATCTACCTTGAGCTTACATAAACGATTGCAAACTGTTCCTGCATAGTGAGATGCGTGTGCTGTGCGGTACGGAATGCAAATCCAAATCGTGATCTTACTTTTCGGATACAATGGGTGCGTTGGAAGATGTTTTTTTGAAGTTTTTTTAAACCTTCAACAATTTAAAAACTGTTTGCTTTGGTCAACTGAAGATCATTACACTAGAACCTCAATCTATGAACTAGATCGGGGGTTCGTAAATTGGATCACTTCGTAAAACGAAGTTTATCCTTTGAAGTCTACTTCCAAGAAATTCATTTTTATTATCTCAAGAAATTATGTTTTTAGTATGCTTGGCATATAGTAGATTCAAATGATTATCTGTTAGAATAAAATATGTGCAAGTTTACATCTTCTCAAAATTTCTTGAATTTAAGGCATTTTTTTCATTTATTAAACAAGGATGAATCGCATCTGACGAGTCTAGGCATACAATTCTGTATATGTTAATGGAGATCTGTTTATTATTTCTACCTAGAATATGTTATTGCTACGCGTATTGTAAAGCTTCATCTTTATAGGTCTTCATCTTCTCCAGATTTCCCAAACGTATGGGTTGCCAGATCCTTTTCAACTGCATATAATCAGCGTATTACTTTCGTGGTCTCCCATGAAGTCGCCAACTTCTACCCGATTCCTTACCTAAAACCGCATTAAGTGAAAAATACTTTGTAAAACGATGTTTAAGTGTATAGTAACCCGAGGAGGAAAGAATAACTCGCAATAACTTATGCATACTATATTTTGGTATCATACCACAATTAGGTATTGTTCAGTTATCAATACCTTATTTTGGTATTCAAATGGTATTTGAAAAAAATGTTTCAAACAATTAAAAATATTTCATTTTGGTATTCGATAGCTATTGAGGACTGATGGAGGTATTGAACTAATATTGAAAAATTTAACTTTTGTATGAAACTTCATCAAGTATTATTTAGGTATTACAATACCTGATCTAATTATCAGCTTGGTATTTGTAGAATATGCAGAAGGTATTATTTGAGGGATTTTACCTCTTATACAGGGGTCATTCATACCTCATTCAGGTTGTAAGTATTGGAAATTATCTGGTATGGAATACCTCAATTTGGTATTCAGTAGTTATTTTCTTCTGCTCGGGAACCAATATGCAAAAAGTGTGAGGAGAATGCAACACGCGCTGGTACAACACCCAATTCACGCACGCTCTTCAGCGCCAGCCGAGCATCCCGTGCCAATTATGTATGCTCATTATAATAATAGCAGCCCCAAAACGCAATATCCATCTTTCTGTTTTAGAAGTTCGACGAAATCAAGAAGTGGCGTAGGTAAATGCTCCGTTCCAACAAAACTCGACCTATCGGATCGAATCGTTTTTGAATGCTTAATTTTCGTGCAAGTTTAGTCGTTGATTTGGCAATATCGAGATTTGCTTGCAGAAGATGGGTGCAATTTTGGAGCAAGTTTTGTTATGTCGAACAAAAAGATGCAGATAATGGCGAAACCGAAAATGTATTTACTTTGTTGTAAGAGCTAACATTAATTGTATGTTGTAACCGGAAAAAGAGCTTTTATTTGCGAGAGTGTACGAATGAAGGTATCGGTAGAATAGAATCGATTTCTGTCTGTAGCAAAGAATGTGTTCTAGAATGAATTATTCTACCGATGCGGTTTTCTTTCAAAGCAGTTTCTTAAACGCTGTGTTTCTACTATACCATAGATAATTATAAACCGAATCAAATCAAAATTGTATGTTTGGAGAGCACGTGCACAAAACCACTGCGTGTATTATCGAAAATAAAGATGCGAATTTGTTTTTACTTTAAGTGTTTTCAGGCCCAATACAAAATGAATCCTCCTCAAACCGTTAGTTGAATTTTAGATTGAAATTGAATAAACCAGCCCACTGCTAAGTGGCCATGTTTGTTGTAGTGAGCATCAAACTCAGGAGTAATAACTCATTTTGATCAAATCATATCAATAATAATTTTACATTTCATCAAACTGTTCAACCCATAAAAAAACATGTTCGTTCAGAACCATTTCAAGCGTTTGCAACTGTGTGTCTATTTAAATCAGTATTACATACATTTTCGCCACACAATTTGTTTCGCCATTCTAGATGGTTTGTCCCTAAACGACTGTTTGTTTACTAACATTGGCCTGTCTTGGGGAACCACTTCTCAATGTGAACCGAAGATGGTGGCATGTTTTTTTTCCATGGGGTACTATTGTGGTGTCTGGAATAAACATGTCTGAAAACATTATAGGGTCTTTGAACTGGTGCATCTTCCAACAGATGTACATAGTTGAAGAAAAGGGACAAATTTCATGACCTAAACATTTGAGAACGTTCTGCAATCGATATCTATGAAAGCTTAAATTATATTGTGTTAACACATTTCTTATCAAAAATTATTATTGGTTTGTCATAATAGGTCATGAGCTTACATTACAAAGAAACATTTTCTAATATTTCTCAATCACCAGTCTACGAAAATCGAAATTATATCGTAGCCTATAAATCTACATACCATTATTAAACTTCAAATTACAAAAAATAGGAATGGAGCCAGGACTCTTGAATTGGATCCAGTCGTATCTACCACATCGGAAATAAATAGTGGGCTTCAAAATAAAGTCTCAGCACTCATTTCTGTATCCTCTGGAATACCCCAAGGTTAGGGCTATCCAAATTTCAAAAATCTTTCGAAATACAATCTCCCATATGCTCCTTACCATCCTTACCATAAAAATAGTGTTCTGTGTAATTTTCAGCTTTCTAGGTGGTGATTTGAAGGTGACCCAAAGACAATGTAGGTTTATATGGAAGTTACTATGGAGAAGTTTTTACCTTTAAATCACCTTCTAGAAATCTGAAAATTTCACAGAACGCTATTTTTATGGTAAGGATGCTAAGGAGCATATGGGAGACTGGGTTTTCAAACATTTTTAAAATTTGAACCGCCATACCCAAGGTTCTCGTTCATTTTTTAATTTGGTATGTAAACGACATTTCCTTTATACATAGAAACATATTTTTTTTATATGCAGACGACATGCAGCGCTTCATGTAAGTAAGTAATTTTAGCGTAGCAGAAAAATTCCAGAGTGAATTTAACTTATTCTTCAAACTCTCACTTTTGTAGAACATTATACCGTTTTGTCTCAAATTCCGAACAGACTCATATTCCGAACACTCGGTTTTTGTATGGCGATTAGGTTAAAATGTTTTGCTGAAATATGTCATCAAATTACCAGAAAATTGCAGTCAATTGGAATTCAGTTTTAACGTCTTCCAATCAATTTTACACCTCGGGAGTCCTGATTATTCTCGAGCTCAAGACTACATAAACTAGCTCAGAATTTTTTTTTGCGAAATTATTCATTTGAATACGATTTATTCGTGCTGTTCGGAATTTGAATCAAGGTGTTCGGAATATGAGACAGAATGAACGCAGTGTTCGGCATTTGAGTCAAAATGTTGTTCTATACTTTAACGTAAAGACAACGCTAAACAAGTTAAAATAAACATTTTTTCGGCACACCCAACAGAGTTAGACTTTGCGGAGATATAAAAATTTTCACAAGTATCAGCAAATGTATGCCTGTCAGATGGGGGGCACGACGTTAGGCATAAAGACGTTAGGCATAAGTACGATAGGCATAAATACGATAGGCATAATGGACGTTTGGCATAATAGATGTTTGGCATAATGGACGTTAGGCATAATGGACGATAGGCATAATTTTCAAAATGAAAACAGAAATCGTTTACTGGAAAAGTGTACTGACTTTTTTGATATATTTTTTTCTATCTTTATTAACGAGATTTTTAGCCCTGGGCTAGTTCATCTCGGGACCAACGGCTTTTCTTCCCTTCCGAAGGACGTTACTATGACTTTCACGTCATAAGTGACTATCTCGGGGATGGGATTTGATCCCAGGTCCTCGGCGTGAGTGGCGTGAGTTCTAACCACTACACCAGGCCCAGCTTTAAAGATCTAAAGCGTGTCCTTTGAAATGCGATTGCCTTGCAGTCATCCCATAGTTTTGAATCCTTTGAGGTCAATTTCTAGGACAAAACTTGATTAAACGATCAGCATTATGATGCTGTAAAAGGTCTTAATTACCTTTCTGGCAACTTCTGTGACCATAGAGCAAAGCCATGCTGAAGGTATCTCAGTTCGGTTCCTAGTCGATCCAGGATATTTTCGTTTTCTTCACTTTCTTGGCCATGACGCATAATCGTGTATCGTGCACAAATGAGAAAGCCAAGAATAAGAACGACGCTGTACATGATATGTTGCTCATGTTTTGGGTTTGGTTCTACACATATAACTGGCAAATTTTTCATCAGAGATTATCCCTTCTTTAAATTAAAGCCGGTCTTTATAGTTTTGATGCCAACAAAATTATTGGAGTTAGTGCTGCTAATGTCTCAATCAGAAAATTTCCCTTCTTCTATAAGTAAGCTGTTCTTTCGAGACATTCATGTCATTATTGCTTTTAATATTTCCATCATACATTTTCACTTCTTTGAATCATAGGATTTTCTTTATACTTATACGGTTAATTAAACGGCTGGAGGAAAAGACTGTTTGAGGAATCACCTTCTTCCAATATATGTGGTTATTTGTATTCTTGTTTTTCTAATAGTTTTTGGAATTGTAGATGTAAATATTTCCATCCGAAATTTTCGTTTCGACTTGCTGTTGATTGATTATGAGTAACACTGGGTAATCAGATAAGTTGTAGGTGCTCTATGCAATGACATTGGGAATATCATTTTGCTCCTAAATGCACGCCATGTTTAATGCTGGATACTGTGCTATGTTGAATTTGACCTTGAGTTTTGTAATTAAAATAATATTTAATCAAATTTTACTTATCAAACTCAACGAATTTCGAAGAATTTGATTGAAAATCATCGGAAATTGTTTGCATAAGTAGCAAAGAAACCGTTCTCACTACATTTAATTGATGAGCAGACTCGAAGTAACAATATAACGCCAAGAAGATAGTTGCCATACTACCAGAAAATTATTGCTGAAGATAATGTCACCTTTCTTGATTATTGTCTTCAAGGTATTAATTTGCCCTATAAGTATTAATATTTATATGGAAGATTTCCCTTCTTTAGAATTAACTCAATTATGTAACAGAAATATAACAAAAAATGTCATATACTTATTAAAATAAACATCTTTAGAAACAAATAACACTTTGATTGCACATCGCAAATTTAAATTGATACTTACAAAAATGGATTGGGCTGCATTTTAAAATGATAACAATAACAATGACAACCAATTTTCTTCCATATCTGTCATTCGGTTCATGGTCACATTTCATAGAACCGAAAAAAGTCATTTAATACCAGCCAAGAAATCCACCCCCTCGTAACGCTTTTTGTATGAACATCGCACTTTTTTATGAGCTGTCACACCTTAAGGACACATACCCACCCCCATCAGCGTAATTGAATTTGTAAATGGGCCCGAAAATTTTTCGATATAAGACGAGTTTCAAATGGCACACGCGCAAGTTATTTTATGCCAAACGTCCATTATGCCTAACGTATATTATGCCTAACATCCATTATGCCTAACATCCTTATGCCTAACGTCTTTATGCCTATTAGGGTATACTCGTCAGATGCATTTCAAGTCACTTACTTGATACTTACTTGATGGGCTGCAATTCGCTAAGATGAATCTGCGCCGAATGGATGAGTCTTCTCCACTGGGCTCTGTCCTGGGCCAATCGCTTCCAGTCGTTCCAAACGTTCAGGGCCGTTAAGTGCCCTTAAGTCCTCCTCAACCGCAAAAAGCCATCGTGTGCGCGGCCTGCCACGAAGTCGGCGGCCTCGTCCGGGTTCTCTGTTGAATATTATCTTTGCTTGTCGTTCCTCCAGCATACGGGCAACGTGACCAGCCCAACGCAGCCTGCCGTGTTTTATGCGCTTGACAATATCCACCTCTTTATACACTTGGTACAACTCGTGATTCATGCGACGCCGCTAGATGCCGTTTTCTAGTTTACCGCCGAGTATTGTTCGCAGCACTTTACGTTCAAACACCCCGAAATCTCTCCGGTCGACTTCCTTCAATGTCCACTATTGGCCTTAAATGTTCGGAATATGAGTCAAAACCAGAGTTGCTTGCTGTCACTATTCACGCTCGAAATTTTCTGATTTGTACAGGCCGACTGCGATACAATTCAGATCATTCCATGTCACATCAGCATCATGTTGTCTACTCTATCACCAGTGCATTGATGGCGATAGACTATGGACATCTTTGATGGGTTAAGTTTAGCCTTAAATTGAATAAATAAAAAAACATTTTGTCAGTACAATATTCATGATAGTGGTGCAGATGGATTGAAACTGTGTGTTGGTCACTAAAAAACATTAATAGCGTGGATAATTACCACGTGATCACTCATTCTGCAGTGATTATGATCTAGAGTGCGACGTCGCATCACTGCTATTGGTTGTCAGATCAAAGTGATATTGATAGTTTGCAACTGATAATGATAGTTTAAGGACATTAACTGTCAGCTGATATGATTGATATTGTGCAACTTTGGTCAAATCATACCGTCAAATCAAATCTGTTGTTAAAGATGACTAATAGAGGGTTGGTTTTACCTACACTATAGGAAAGACCCTTGAAAAATCAGGAAATAATCGGTGACGGCCTGCATAGACTAGGAACCATTTCTCAACTAATTCCTTCAGTAGTTCCTGTGACTCATTATTATTCGTCAGCAATCACTAGGTCTGCTATATCAATCCCTCAAGTTCTAGAAGAAATATTAAAGAACATTTTTGGATGTGATTTTCTCTTCAAATCCTAATAAATCATTCGAGATTTTCTCCAGAAATTATGTTACGCAAAGTGTTTTCATAAAAATAAAAACATTTTAGTCATTTCACTAATGCACTACTTTTTCTTTCCATTTTCAGGTATGATGAAATTGTGCAAAGCTGGCTGAAATTATACCAGTAAGGTGACAAGTTTGAAATCACGAATATTCAGCACAGAAATTTGAAATAAAAGGTGATGTCTAAAAGAACGTCCGCAAAACATGATCATTTCCAACCCCCCTCCTCCTATTAGAAATGTTATTTCAAATGGACCTCTTTGTATTAAATGTCTTAACTCATGCGGTCAAAGAACTCTCTTTTTTTACAAACCATTGTCTTTTCTGGAATAAAATGAATATTTAATTTCTTGAAATAATAAAAGTTATCACTGATCTTTACTTGCTAAATGGTTAGCAATTATATCATTATCATGTCTGTTTCTTCAATTTGAACAAAAACGTTGGTTTTGATTTTTTTTAGATTCAATAATGGTTTTTTGAACCTTTGCCATTGAATTCCCATTGCTTTGCTTGAACAAACAATGTTGCAAATGGACTAAATTTTTCGGAACCGGTTAATTTCTTTTAGTTGTTGGTCAAAAGTAAATTTATTGCTTATAAATAGTTCAAACATGCAATTGGTTAGTTGACAATTCGATTAATCTAATGAGTATGAGTATGAATATTCTAGTAACTATAAGATTAGCGATGAGCAAAAATGCTCGGAGCCGTTCAAAAGATCCGGATCACTCAAAAGAACGAGTGGTCCGTGGCTCTTTTTTGGCGAGAGTCGGTTCATTTGATCAGCACGGATCATACAAAAAGTAACCTGGGAAAAGAACGAACCGATTCTTTACTCCTATTCTCCTTCGTTCGGGTTTCGTGGCTTTATTAAAACGCTTGACACGTGCCTTGTTTTGCACGCCACGGCACACTTGCGAACAATCTCGCGCAAAGTTTCAAAAGTACCTATGTATATGTTTAAATATTGAAATAGGCCATTTTCATTAGTTATTCGCGTTTCTCCATTAATAATATTACGTTTTCGAGAATAAAGACCATATTTCTTTTCACTTACTTATTTTACTTGAAAGAGAATCACGAATAATTAATGAACATGACCTATTTTAATATATAAATAATATATTTTGCATTAAACTCGATATAATTCGAAAATGGCTACCTCTAGAGAAATTATTCATATAACCATTATGGCTTAGAACCATTTCAAGATGCTTACTCTATCATCAGAACGTATTTATTTTGACAAAAAATCAAAATTTTGAAAAACTTTTTAATTAAAAATTTCTCCATCATGGAACTTTGTCCCAAACATCTTTTTACTATCAAGATTCTATGGTTAAAATTTAAAAAAATATTCAAAATGGGGTTTTTGTGTACAGTATGGCCCATAAAAAAATGCGAAAATCGTAATATCATGTTTGATGATTGTTTTTACATAGAAAATGTGAATGAAACATAAATATTACTCATAACTTGTATTGTATAATCTATTTAGACTCAGTTTTTCGCTTTGAACATGATTTTTATCTGTTACTTTCACCTTACCAGAGAGGAATTGGAAGCATACCTTCAAATTTTATCATGCGGACGTCGAGTTCAATATCTGTGTGATGAAAGCTTGTATAACATCAACGATGACGTCAGCTTCTTCACAGGCCTTGTCTCCAGCATACGCCCATTTCAAATGATAGAATTGGTTCATACCTGGGTCATAGGAGACTTAACCATATTTTCGAAAAAACGGCTCATTTTTTAGAGCTTTGATTGAACCTTCATATAAGTGTGATAAGCGGCTCCGTTTTGCTCAAAACCTATGAGCTAGTATTGATTTAAGTTGTCTCTGAGCAAAGGAACAAATTTCATCCTCAAAAATCTGTTATAGGCCTCCGTATAAATTTTTTATTCAACTTTAACAAAAAAATAAAGGCATATCAAACCTATAAGACACAAATGCCCTAAAAACTATGACCCTGGCAAAATATTTTATTGTGATCATGAAAAACACGTTCTCTAAGAATTCCTCCATCCTCTGATACCAAACAAACTAAAATTTTCAACAATATAGTTTGGTTTTTGAAGGTGGAAAGTTTATCACCAGAGTATACGACAATCGGACGCTGTTTCTTGCTTTGGGCGGACAAAACCTTTGAGCTTCTTTGCTTTATTACATTATTAAGGACAGTAAGAAAAATATGACAAAAATTGTCCTGGATAGCGAAGTTATGTAAAAATAGATTACAATAATCAGAAATTACATTCACTAGCAAAACAATAAAAATATGGCTTGTGGATGCCTTATTCACGTTCAAACAATTTTCGCATTTTTTTATGGGCCATACTGTAATTTGAAATTAAAGTTTTATTTTTGATTTTTCTATGAAAATAAATAAAATAGTTTTTCAGTGTATATTTTTTTCATATATTCCAAACGCTTCATTACTACTTCTTCATAGAACATTTTTCTCTAAAATCAACAATTTCGGAGTAAGAATTTTTCAAATAAGTTACGGAAAACACTTATTCTACCATACCAAAAACATGTGCAAAATTCAACCCAAATCGAAGACTATCGAGCACGATTTTTTTTATTTTCGACCCATTCTGGATGGAATTCGTCATTTGGCTCCACTTCGCCTAAGGTCACTTAGTTCTTGTATTAAATATTAACGTTTTCTGCGGCGGTAATGTTAACATCACAAAGGAGGATTCCAAAAATAGAGTGCCATCACACCATTGCGAAACTTGTTTTGGTTGGGTGGATCATCCAAGAGTATTTTTAGAATGTGAGTGAATGTGAGCAAAGCAGCACCCGATGAAGAGTGCCAGATAAAATTCTATTTCGACGCACTCCAATCCAGATCAGGATTCTTGTGTAAACGTTTGACCTACTCCTCTGAACAGCCTTTGTATCAACTCACTCTTGTATCACAGAGGAATTTCCAAGCCAAGATGGATGATGCAATCCATAACCATCACTCACTCTTTTTTATTCACTGCTTTAGTCATTCACTCTTTTTCCACTAACTCAGACTTTTTTCATAATTTTACATACAGAAAACTATTACTTTGCATTGCTTCAGTTCACACATGTGACTTCATTTAGCACCATTTATTTAAACCTTTTATTAAGTGCCTCAACATAGTATTGAAGATGCACATTTTCTTCTTCCGGTATATGTAATGTATACGTCATTACAGTCATCAATTGCTGTAGATTCGTGTAGAATTCGGTACAGATTCCTGCAGTATCTGGGACAGATTTGGGCTGAATCTGAGACAAACTCGTGAAGGATCTGAGACAGATTCGTGTAGAATCTGAGACAGATTCCTGAAGAATCTGAGACAGATTCGTATAAGATCTGAGACAGATTTGTGCTGAATCTGAGACAGATTCTTATAAAATCTGAGACAGATTCTTACAGAATCACATTAATGAATAATATTATATTCGTACAAAATCGACGCTTTCAGAGCCCCTCCTGGCCACACCACAAACCCAAAAGGCTTTGGGATTTTTCATATTTCGTCATGTAGAATCTAACAAAAATAGTCCGGTTGAAAACCCCGTGTAACACCATCGTGACCTTCCTTTGTGAGACAGATTCGTGAAAAATCTGTTTCAGCATCTCAGACAGATCCTTGCATAATTTTAGTAGATTCATGTAGAATTCTGAAAATATCGTGTAGTGTCAAAAAAGCCCTTGAACTAGTGAAACGATTGAGTTTTCACAATGCTAGTCACTCATAGAAAAAAAGGCCTAACAATGAGACTAGCAATGACTTTCATAATCCAATTACAAAAGCCAGAGATAAACTCCAATTGGCTCATTCAGAATGCCATTTAGATTTGCTCCCATTCCACAAATACCTCAGTGCTCTTCATGCACCGGTCTGACAATGATTAATTTTCTCCAGCTCATTAACAACACCAGAAGCTCTAAACCAGAACATGCAAAATTGTAATTCGTTCGCCCACAGCGGTCGCAGCACGGAACCGGCACGAAGAAGCTTTAATCATTTGCACCGGGGAAGGAAAATGCATCCTCATCATCCGTCAGCCCCCAGACCCCAGTTCCCGGCATTCAGATCGATCTGAATCCCCCAACACACACACGTCATGTAGCGAATCCGTTTAATCCGTTTTCCCTCTCCGTGTGTCCCATAGCCTCGGTGCTAATCACGTCAATCCATTCCTAGGAAGCACCCGACAAAAAGTGCAATTTAATAACTCATCTTCCCGGTTCGTGTTTGCAGCAATAGGGAGGCCGGGAGTCTCGGACCGTAATTTGCTTACGGTACCGTACCCGATTCTGCCTACCGCCACCTAGTTCTGTAGAGATGTTTTTCTTATTTCGCTCAAGATTACCTACTTTACCTACTTTTGCGCGAGTTGTTGCTTCTGACGGTGGCGTGGTGTTGAATCATCGTCGAGTCGACACCTGCTGCCATGGTGTAACACTTTCTATGCCGCCCAACAGGTTTTAGTTCAGGGGAGTAGCCGCTCCAACGTTCCTCATGCACTTTTCAAATGCAAGCGGATTGCTGAAGGCATTTAACGATTCTAAACTGGGGTTGTGGCATACTTTTCGAGAATTGCATCGAAAATTTGGTCAGCTCATTGAGGGAAATCCGGTCAAATTTTTAAATTTGCAGTGTTCCTAATTTTTAGGCAATTTGACCGTTTTCACTTGGGTGATTTGGGTACGAAAATTTACTGATGATAGACCGCGAATGGGGTTAGTGAATTTGAAAGCAACGACTTCGGGGAGGCAAGGTGATTTAAATCACGTATCTTTGCGGCAGCAATAAATTTTTCGTTTGCCTACGTCTGCTTGCTTTTAGTTTGATAAGAGTAGAGCAGAATGGGTCTTATTTGAGAAAACCGTGCTCACATTGTGAATAACTATGAAGTTGAAAAACATTCTTCTACTTCTTCCTCTTTTAGTATTACGTCTCTGCTGGGACTGAGCTGATTTTCAACTTTGTGTTCTATAAGTATATTCACAGCTTTTTACTAAGAACTCTCTTTTTTTCCTGATTCTCTTTGCTAAACTTTTTTTTCGTTTGTTGGTTATAATCAAGTAGGGTAAAATCATTATAATTCGTTCAATAAAACCGACAAACAGATGAAAATCTCTCTAAAATTGCACGTTCGAAACTTAGTACCATATAGAAAAGCCAATTCTATTAATTTTCGAAACATGAATGTTCTAATTTATAAATCTTCTTACCCATGAAAATATATCGGTTTATTGTAATAAATTTGTTCCTAACAATATTTGATTAAATTTGAAAAATAACAACCAATCAACTAAAAATTCGCAATATATAGACTACTCACCATAAGTATGGCATCACATCACCTAGAATCACTCCAGTTCAATATTGCAGCACCCTCCAAAAAGTACTATACTACATCAGAAATATTATAGCTTTTAGGTGATGCTAAACTTTTCTGGGTGCTTTAATATTCAACTGGGGTGTTGTAATACTAGGTGTTGCGATTCCATACTTCTGATGAGTAGTGTATGCAATTTTAGAATGGTCCAATAACAAATAAATTTCCGATAGTTTCAGTTTAGAGCTAGTTAGCAAAAGGTGTCATGTATGGATTTGGTTTAATTGCCATTAATTTCTTTCACCAAAAATATACAGTGTTCTTATCAGCTAAGTGTTTTATGGATGGAAAATACCAAAAATATTATAATAGATAGTTTTTCTTTGACTTTTATACTACTTGTGTATTCCTGTTGGTGTCTATCGTGAAGTTGGTGGTTGTCTCAGGTTCTGTAAGAATCTTCCTCAGGATCTGCAAGAATCTATCTCAATTTTTGCATGAATCTCTCTCGGATTCTGAAAAAATGTGTCTCAGATTCTGCAAGAATGTGTCTCAGATTCTGCTGAAATGTGTCTCACATTCTGCAAAAAATGTGCCTCAGATTCTACAAGAATTTTTCTCAAATTCTGCAAGAATCTGTCTCAGATGATGCACGAATCTATCTCAAATTCTACAAGAATATTTCTGAGATTCTGCACGAATCTGTCTCAGCTTTTGCAAGAATCTGCCTCAGAATCTGCTAGGACCTCAGATTCTGAAATAGTGTGTCTCAGATTCTGCTGGAATGTGTCTCAGATACTGCAAGAATGTGTCTAAGATTCTGCAAAAAATGTGTCTCAGATTCTGCAAGAATCTGTCTCAAATACTGCAAGAATTTGTTTCAGATTCCTCAAGAATCTGTTTCAGATTCTGCACGAATCTATTTCAGATTCTGCTCAAATCTGTCTTAGATTCTGCATATATTAGCTATGCAAGCCTATAGATTAGATTAGATTAGAATCTATCTTAGATACTGCACAAATCTGTCTCAAATTCTGTACGAATCTGTCTCAAGTTTTGCATGAATTTGTCTCAGCTTCTACAAGAATCTATCTCAGATTTTGCAAGAATCTGTCTGAGATTCTGCTAGGATCTTCCTCAGATTCTGCACGAATCTTTCTCAGATTCTGCACGAATCTTTCTCAAATTCTGCAATAATCTGTCTCAAGTTGTAAAACGATCTTTCTCAGATTTTGGAAGAATTTGTCTCAAATGATACATGGATTTGTTTGAGATTCTACACGAATCTGTCTAAGATCCTGAACGATCCTATCTCAGATTCTGCAAGAACCTGTCTCAGATTTTGCAAGATTGTGTCTCAGATTCGGCTAGAATCTACCTCTGATTCTGAAAGAATGTGTCTCAGATTCTGCAATAATATTTCCAAGATATTGCAAGAATGTGTCTCAGATGCTGCTAGATTGTGTCACAGATACTGCGAAAATGTGTCTTAGATTCTGCAAAAAAATGTTTCTCAGATTCTGCAAGGATCTGTCTCAACTTCTGCAAGAATCTGTCTCAGATACTGCAAGAACCTTCCTCAGATTCTATTCAAATCGGTCTCAAATTCTGTACGAAACTGTCTCAGATTCTGCGCGAATCTATCTCAGATTCTGCACGAATCTGTCTCAGATTCTGCACGAATCTGTCTCAGATTCTGCGCGAATCTGTCTCAGATTCTGCACGAATCTGTCTCTGATTCTGCACGAATCTGTCTCTGATTCTGCACGAATCTGTCTCAGATTCTGCACGAATCTGTCTCAGATTCTGCACGAATCTGTCTCAGATTCTGCGAGAATCTGTCTTAGATTATGTACGAAAATGTCTCAGATTCTGCGCGAATCTGTCTCAGATTTTCAGATCCTACACGAATCTGTTTTAGGTTCTATGCGAGTTTGTCTCAAATATTGCAAGCATGTGTCTCACATTTTACACAGATTTGACTCAAATTCTTCAAGTATCGGTTTGTCTGTTTAAGGCTTAAATATTGCAGTATTTTTTTTTGTTCCAGTATGAAATTTTCAATTGCACATGGAGACATTAGATTTTATCACAAAAACTTCTAACCTGGGATTATACAACATTAATACTTCAAATGTAAACACCTACAGTTCAAGACAAAAAACAAACATTCCCATCGTTGCAACCTACAAAGAGCAACCAGCACGCCGGATTCACATAGAAATCAATTAGGAAAATAGAAATCCAATTTATGATCGGCGCGCGGCGGTTTACTTGTGATGCCGATGAAGACGCGCCACCGCCAAGCGATGACGAACCGTTGATGACAGCTGTTTTACAACCATGTCGCACACCCGCATCGAATGCAAATTTATAACGCCCTCCTCGGTTGGTAGGGTTGCCGCGCTGCAATCTAATCCTATGCGGCGTAAAATGAAACAGTAGGGTAAAGTGGGGCTAAAATTTCAAATCAAATGTTATAAATTTCATGGCGGTTCGAGAAGTAGGAGCCTTCAACTGTTATGTTATAGAAGTCACACAAAAGATCGTTTATTAAAATCAATTTTGAAAAAGTAATTAAAACAAATAGATAAATATTTTGACAACAATTTGTCCAGCAAAATTGTAGGCAATATGTTTAACGTTCCTTGGGGCCTTCCTTAGCTAAGTGGTAAGAGTCCGCGGCTACAAAGTAAAGCCATGCTGAAGGTGTCTGGGTTCGATTAAAATATCCAGGATATTTTCGTAATGAAAATTTCCTTAACTTGGCAAAGAAAGCTCTTAGTTAATAACTGTAGTGCACATAAGAACACTAAGCTGAGAAGCAGGCTCTATCCTAGTGAGAACGTAATGCCAAGAAAAAGAAGAAGATGTTGAACGTTCACTGTGCAGTATTTTTTTTTTTTTCAACTATTACAATTTTTCTGCAAATATTGTGTATTCCGCTAAGCTCAAACTTTTGCCCCAGCTTACCCTATTGCTGACGAGAGCGCCGTGTCTCGTCGGTTGTGCTCTACATTGAACGGTCATCAATGTGACTCCAATTTCAAAACATCTACCCCTGTTTCGCACGTGGGGTTTTCAGTTTCCATTTCGACATGCCACTGGCTGCGTTGACAGAGTTTCATTGAAAGTGATAGCTTACTTTCCTGCCGGGCTGTTTCGGTTGCTTTGTGATGTAGGACGAGTGTGCATGGGTTTTCGAACTCCGTAGATGCTATCGGAATATGTCTGCTGAGCCGCTAGCTCTTGCAACTTGGTTTGATTACACTATTGTAACTGTGATACTACATGGATCATTTCGATTTCATATGCAATGAAACGAAACGTAATATATCCAGATCTCCAGATCATATGCCATAGACTAGGCTGATTAGCTATTTTTATGAAATGATGTACTTCGTTTAGAATGTGGTCATATTTTGAGAGCTTGTTTTTGTAAATTTTTGTATGAGCCTTTACAATGAATCGATTCAAATACCTCGATTCAAATGATTCGATTGAATCAGTGCATCGATTCGACATATTGAATTTAAAACCATTTAACAACACCGATGTTCAGGTCAAATTTTCTCAGCGTTACTTTACCAGCATTTTTGCAACATGCGTATCAGGGCACGTTGTTGTCGGCCATCAGCAAGGATCCGAAGCTGACGCATTCGTCGTGACACTGCTTCCTAACCAGGCCCTGTCGCGCTCAGTTGTGCCTACCAGCATGTACTTTGTTTTCAACGCATTCACCATCAATCCGACTCTTGGTACCTACTTCGCGTTTCAGGCGGGTGAACAAATCTGCCACTGTTTCAAATTTTCTCCCAATAATATACTTTTCGTCCGCGAAGCAGACAAATTGTCCGGATCTCGTGAAAATCATGACTCGACTTTTAATCCCAGCTCTCCGCATGACACCTTCAAGCGCAATATTGAACAGCACGCACGAAAGTCCATCAACTTGTCGAAGTCCCCGGCGGGATTCGAACGAACTGGAGTGTTCGCCCGAGATCTCCACGCAGCTCTTGACACCGTCCATCGTTGCTTCAATCAATCTTGTGAGCTTCCGGGAAAGCTGTTCTAAACCATGATCCTCCATAGCTCAACACAGTCAATACTGTGGTATTCCGCTTTGAAATCGATGAACAGGTCCCTGGTACTCACGGCATTTCTGGAGGATTTGCCACACGAAAAATATCTGGTCCGTTGTCGAGCGGCCGTCGATGAAACCTGCTTGATAACTTTCCATGAACTCGTTTGCTATAGGTAATAGACGACAGACGATAATCTGGAATAGCACTTTGTAGGTGGCGTTTAGGATAATGATTGCACGATAGTTTTCACACTCCATTTTGTCGCCTTTGCTTCCACTCCTCTGGTAGCTGATTCTGACTATCAGTAGATGCAGACAACACTGCAGAACACTAAGAGTTGCTGAGTCCATTGCCGTTTTCAAAAATATCATGGCACGTCTAGTTTTTGAGATATTGGCTGTTGAAAATGCAAAATTTGCCTATATCAGCCAACTTGCATGCAAGTTTGACAGCTTTTATGGCAATTTATTTGCTTTATTTGCCACAGAATTCAAACCTCATGTGTTAAACAACACTTATCATTTTTTGATGGTTTAGAAAAGTATTGTATTGTGCTATAAAAGAGAAACGAAGAATTTTGTATGGAGACTGCAAGCATGTTGAAAAAATCGATTTAATCTAAAATTAACCGTGCAATTCAACCAAATTATATCTGAAATGAAAGTCAAAGTCCTATTTTGCATGCTTGGTGGATAAGATCACAAGAAAATTTTGTAAATCGTACTTTAAATTTTATGTAAACATCAATAAAACCAGTGTTTTATTCAACTTTGGCGACCTGTAGCTAAAAATTGTGACGTGCTGGAATATTTCTGAGAACGGCATTAGATTCATCAACCCCAAATCTACCAGAGACACATAATTTGGTTCTTGAGACAAGCAAAAATGTCATTAGTGTTACGCTGTGCAAGCGGCCAACCTCTCCGGGCCCATCTTGATGAGTTCGGCTCCGATACCATCCTTGCCAGCGGTCTTGTTGAGCGGAGCTGTTGAATGGCATCCTTAAATTCTCCCGTAGTAGGAGCTTGTTTCGCCATTCAGGTATTCATCGTAGTGCTGCTTTCACCTATCGATCACCTCGCATCCGTCCATCAAAATGCTCCCATCCTTATCGCTGAACATGTCAGCTCGCGATATAATGCCGTTGCGGAATGCGGAATGCGTCGTCAATGGCTAACTTTGGCTGTCCTCCAGCAGTCTTCTAGAGGGGCTCCATCGAGCTTGCCCTCATCTGGCAACGCTGTCTCAAGATGTTGCGCGTACGCATTGGTGACATATGGTTTCAGTCGCGCTCGATTGTACCGAGGCGGGCGTCGGTACCGCACATCGCTGATGACGGATAGTTTTGGGCGCAGTTTCACCGCCCAGTCAACATTTTGGTTGGTATAACTTTTGTTATACATTATTCTATATGAATCAATTCAATCGTATAGAATGCACGAAAATGCTATATACCTACCAAAGTGGAGGCTATATGCGTACTTGGCACTACTTTTTCGGACTTTCTGCGATCAGATATATGATGCCACAAAATTTGGATGAAAATAAAAAAAAAGTTTCCAGCTAGTCTCAAACACGGGACCTCTGGATCAGGAATCGAGCACCTTACCACTGTACCACCAAGGGTGACTTGTCCGACGGGTGATTATTTGCCAATCTTAATACATGTGTCATGTACAGCGACAAATACTTTGTTGTTCTTTTAGGCCCTATCGTCAGCAGATAGACAAAGTTTGGGTGGCTATTTTTGCAAAGTTATTGCGATTTCATACGATGCTTACTGGATTGATACATGAACTGTCAGTTTATATAACATAACGTGATTCTATGTTGCACTATTTACGACATGTTTTGTTGTCAACACAGATTGTCGTTTATTAATCGTATTGGGGATTTATATACAACTTGTATTGACATTGATAACGCTTAATATGGCATCTTGTGCAATTCTGATTTTGGACGCATGAATATGTGATTTTGGATGCACATTCTTATACGATACGTGGTTCACTGGGCGGAGTCAATGTTAGCGCCACGTTAGGTTCTGACGTCGGTTACGTCGGAGAAGTGCCGTCCATCGATCAAAATGTCGTCGATTCGCAATTCTGTCTGCTGAGGTGATCTCCAGGTGTACCGATACTGGAGGCTGTGCTGGAAACAGGTGCTACAAATGGCCATATTCTTAGCGGCGGCAAAATCTATCAGTCGTAGGCCGTTCTCGTTCGTCAGCTGGTGGGCGCTGAACTTTCCAATCGTCGGTCTGAACTCCTCTTCCTGGCCTGTCATCGGAGAGTATGAGTGTACTTGCGATGAAGTTGAGAGAATTGCAATTCCACGTACCGAGTTTCCAATCGCTAATCCATTTTCTCCGTTGTGGTCTTTGCCGATTGTTCAGGTCCGTATTCTCTCGTTGGCGTTTCTGTGCTGATGTATTTTTACAGTTCACTTGCAGAACATGACATCAACCCCCTCGATTTCCGAAGGACCATTGTGTGTGTGTGTGTGTGTGTGTGTGTGTGTGTGTGTGTGTGTGTGTGTGTGTGTGTGTGTGTGTGTGTGTGTGTGTGTGTGTGTGTGTGTGTGTGTGTGTGTGTGTGTGTGTGTGTGTGTGTGTGTGTGTGTGTGTGTGTGTGTGTGTGTGTGTTTTTTTTTTTTTTTTTTAGTTTTAGAAGGTGGTAAATTACATTTACGAACTAACCCAGCGTTTCACGTTCGATATGGAGGCTAGTCATATCGAATTCGTCCATCGTGCGCCAGAGTGTCGGACTCCTTTATACCGACTAAAGTCCACCTTCGCCCACGAGCCATTCCCCCCGGAACTGCCTCTTGGCATTACTTCATGGGGGAGGCTATTGTGCTAAGCACTGCACTGCTCCTTCTTACGCTCCTGTACTTCCCTTGCTCTCTTCGTACTGCTGGCATCGCGCCAGGGCCATGTTTCTACTACCGCTTCTGTCATTGCTACGCTTCGTTGCTCTGCTGCGACGTGTTTGGGGCTGACATCTCGCCAGAGCCCTGCGCAACTGTTGCGCCTGCTGTTAATCCGCCGATTCTCGAGTTCTCCAGGTTGGACCAGTTGGATGCCGAGGTCGGTCCAGCGATTCCGGTTGGAGGGTAGCTTCCGGTTCACTGGCGCCCCGACGACCCAAAACTGGTGGTTGTCACGATCGCTACTCGGCATAGTCCCCGACGGTGGAGCTAGCCTACTCCAGCGGAGAGTTCCTAACGTAGGAATGTCTCCCGAAACCGATAACGTTACGCGTTTGTTCCCGCATCACTGCTGCTGACCGGTGAAGTGCCGAGGTCGATCCAGCGATTCCGGTTGGAAGATGGCTTCCGGTTCACTGGTGCCCCGACGACTTAAGCCGGTGACTCGCTACGGACTACTCAGAATAGTCCCCGACGGTGGATCTATCCTACTCCGACGAAGATTTCCCCGACGGCGGAAGATCTCCCGAACCGATGCTTTCCGGGCTGATGCCGAGGTCGGTCCTGCGATTCCGGTGGTGGGAAACTTCCGGTTCACAGGCGCCCCGACTACCATTTGCCGGAGCTGTTTCGCGATCTACTCGGCTAGTCCCCGGCGGAAGGACATAGCCTACTCCGACGCGATGTTGGTCGGTAAGTGCCGAGGTCGGTCCTGCAATTCCGGTTGGAGGATGACTTCCGGTTTGCAGGCGCCTTGACGACTTATTACCGATATTACGCTACGCCCGCTCTACTCGGTCTAGTCCCCGGCGGAGGATCTAGCCTACTCCGGTCGCGCCCGTTGGTCTCCTTCATATGCTCTCTTCAACAGGCTGACTTGTCAAGCGCCAAGGTCGGTCCGACGATTCCGGCTGCCCCAACGATTCAGAGCCATGTGCTGTCCGCTGTGTAGAGTGCCGCTGCTCCTCTCGCCATCTTCGTTGTAAAAGAGACATCATCTGAACGATAGTTCTGTTTACCGCGTCCCATTTCTCTTCGTCGGCACACATTCGTTGGACGATATTGTGCACATTAACGTCATTGCCGACGACGGATGTCATCTCGGCTCGCTCATGCTCGAAGCGCGGACATTCGAAGACCACGTGCTCAGGGGTTTCGTCAACATCGCCGCACCCGGTGCATAACGGCGATCTTGCGTGTCCAAACCTATTGAGGTATTTCTTGAAACAGCCATGGCCAGACAAAAACTGCGTCAAGTGGAAATTCACTTCTCCGTGTTTTCTGTTTACCCACGTCGACAGGCACGGAATTAGACGGTGGGTCCATCTACCGTTCTCAGCGCTATCCCATTGCTGTTGCCATTTCCTCATGGTTTCATCCCGGGCTCTTTTCCGAATTCCCCGCGTGCGTCGGTCCCTGTAGCACTCGCTGTCCTCTTCGAGTTGAAGGCTTATAGGGATCAATCCTGCAATCACACAGGCTGCCTCAGATGATATCGTACGATACGCGCTCGCCACACGCATGGCCATCAGTCTGAACGTACTGTTCAGCCGGGAGCGGTTCCTCTTCGTCTGCAGTGCTGTCACCCACACGGGACCAGCGTATCTGAGTACCGACGTCGACACGCTCGCCAGTAGTCGCTTCTTGCTGCTGCTGATCGCTGAGTTGTTGGGCATGATCCGGGATAGAGCTGATATCACCTTCACGGCCCTCTCACATGCATAATCGACATGGCTGTTGAAGCTCAGCCGATCATCGATCATCACTCCCAGGTGTCTGACTTCCCGCTTTGAGTCGATGGTACACTGTCCAACCGAGATTCTCGCCTTCTGCACTGCCTTTCGGTTGCTTATCATCACAACTTCGGTTTTGTGATGGGCTAACACAAGCTTCTTCCCTCGCATCCATTCTTCCACGGCGTCTACTGCTTCGGTAGCAAGTATCTCTACTTCCTCTAGTGATTCGCCGATGACTACGAGCACCACGTCATCCGCGAAGCCGACGATCTTCACACCCCGGGGGAAGCTCAGCTTCAACACTCCATCATACATAGCGTTCCAGAGAGTCGGGCCAAGAATAGAACCCTGTGGGACGCCCGCTGTGACTGTCGTGCACCTTTTCCCAGCGTCTGTTTCGTAGATCAGTGTACGATTTTGAAAGTAGCTCCTCAAAATCTTACAAAGATACTCGGGGACCTCCAATCTGTGCAGCGATTCGGCGATCGCAGCCCAACTGGCACTGTTGAAGGCATTTTTTACGTCTAGAGTGACCACACCGCAGTACCGATTTCCTCTCCTCTTTTGCTTCCGCGCCGTATCCATAGCTTCCACGACCGTTCGGATGGCATCAACGGTTGATCTACCTTTCCGAAAGCCGAACTGCATGTCACACAGGCCGTTTTCTCCCTCCGTGTATTTCGTAAGCCTGTTTAGGATTACTCGCTCCAGCACTTTGCCAACTGTGTCCAGCAGACATATCGGTCTATATGCTGAAGGATCTCCAGGAGGCTTGCCTGGTTTAGGCAGCAGCACCAGCTTTTGTCGCTTCCAAATGTCGGGGAAGTTACCCTCCTCGATACATTTTTGCAGTACGATCCTGAACATATCTGGGTTTTCTTGGATTGCTGCTTGCAGAGCTACGTTGGGGATACCGTCTGGTCCCGGAGCCTTCCTGGTTTTTAAGGCTTTCGCCACCGCGATCAGCTCATCATTCGTTACCTGGGCTTCTTCTTCGTCGTTATCCTGAGCTCCGTAAGGTGTGGACGGCCAGCTCGTCGGTTCGTGCCGGGGAATAGCGCTTCAATGATGGTCTTCATCTTCTCCGGACACCTATCGGGTGGTACAGCTGGGCCCTTCAACTTCGCCATTGCAACTCTGTAGGCGTCACCCCACGGGTTTGAATTGGCGTTGCGACAGAGCTCCTCCAGACAGGCTTTCTTGCTGAGCCGAATTTCCTTGTTGAGAGCGGTTTTCGCCGCCTTGTACGCTGGTCTTCGATCTGCTCTTTCAGCGTCGTTGCGGGCTCTCTGCATCATTCTCCTAGCCCGAAAGCAGCTTGTACGCAGGTCGGCAATCGTCGAGTTCCACCAGTAAGCTGGGCGGCGACCATGTCGCGGTTTACCTTCCCTCTGCATGGTTGCATCGCACGCTCGTGCTAATGCCGCTGTCAACTCATTCGCAGTAGCGTGTTGAACATTGCGCTCCAGTCTCAACGCCTCAACAAACACCTCCTTGTCAAACTGCGACGTTTTCCACCTCCGCTCTTTCGAAGGGATCGCACGTGCTTCCAACTGCCGTCCGCTACCAATATTGTACCGAAGCGCTTGGTGGTCACTGTGCG
Organism: Aedes aegypti; assembly: GCF_002204515.2. Lineage (NCBI taxonomy): Eukaryota > Metazoa > Arthropoda > Insecta > Diptera > Culicidae > Aedes > Aedes aegypti. The sequence continues at coordinate 113,020,318 of NC_035109.1, forward strand.
TATACTCCTCACTCACTCGCCAGTTCAAACTTCCTGACAGCCCAGGGCTACAGAAAGTTACGTCAATAATTGACTCTCGACCATCCCGACGGTATGTGCTGGTGGTACCATCGTTGGCAACATCGACGTTTAGCCTTGCCAAGGCCTCCAGTAGACTGCTCCCTCTTGAGTTGGTGAAGCGACTGCCCCATTCTATGGCCCACGCGTTGAAATCGCCGGCTATGACGACTGGTCTGCGGTCTGTGAGCTCTTCAGTCAGCTTGTCGAGCATCTCGTTGAACTGGTCAATAGACCATCGCGGGGGTGCGTAGCAGCTACAGAAGAAGACTCCGTTAATTTTGGCTATAACAAAGCCTTCATCTGCACGATGTACCACTTCCTGGAAAGGATATCTTCCCACCGTCCATATCGCCACTGATTTTGCGTTGTCTGCTATCCAGTTCCCATCGCCGGCCGGGACACGGTATGGCTCCGAGATGATAGCCACATCGCACTTGTACTCCGCCACAGATTGCCTCAGCAAGTGTTGTGCTGTGTCACAGTGGTTGAGGTTAATTTGAATTACCTCCACTGTGGTTTGGTAGCAGTCGCCTTCATGAAGGCCGGGCATCGCAGGCCTCCTGTAACGTGGTTGTTATTATCTCCGTTAGCGCAGATCATGCACTTTGGAGGCTTCCGGCAGGCTTGCGCCTTGTGGCCTTCTTCTCCGCACCTTCTGCATAAATTACCTCTGTCCGGCCCCTTGCAGAATCTAGCCAGATGGCCGTACTCGTGGCATCTATAGCATGCTTCCGGTTTCTGAGAGACGCTCAGTGGACATACCGACCAGCCTACTTTAATCTTCTCCGTTTTAAGTGCCTTGACGGCCGCTTCAATCGGAAGCCTAATTGATGCTATTAGCATTCCGGATGGCCCCTTCCTTATGCGGATCTGCATCTGCACTTCTCCTAGCATGCACTGCTCTTTCATGGCAACCCTTACATCGTCGTCCGTAGAGATTGCGTCCAAGTTCTTGCATTCAAGGACTGCCTCCGGACACACGGCTCTCACTTCTACCGTATTACCCATGGCTTTCTCGGCGAGCTCTTTGTAGGAAGAGCTGCTGGCCATCGGGTCTCGTTTTAGCTCCAGGATCATATCTCCGGTGCGGGTGCGCCTGACTTTCCGCACGTCTGCACCCAGCTGTTCGAGCTCCGGGTTTGTCCGCATTGCACGGAGAACCTTCTCGTACGAGTCATCGCTTGCCTTGACTATAAGCGCCTCACCTCTCTTCCGGCCCTTGAAGAGGCTTTGTTTTTCGGACCTGCTCTTGGTTTTCGTCTTCCGATTTTTTGCCTTGACGATTTTCCATGGGGTATCGTTGCCTTCCTTGGTGGTTGCTGCGTTCGCTGGGCCTGACTCGTTGACGCGGGTGTCCTTGTGTTTCTTGGAACCACCCGGTCTTGCATCTCCTGGTGATGCTCTTGGCCCCTTCGGTGTGAAGGGCACGCTCTCCGTCCTCTGGGATTTGTCCCTCTTTGCGTTGGTTTCCCTCGCAAAAGTAATTGGCATCGCCGTTTGTTGAATCGGCACTTGCCTTATTTCTAAGGCAGTCTTGGCCGCCGACAACTCCTTCTCAGTCGATTCCACTTTCTGTGCAACGGCCGCCCATTCCTTGACAGCTAGTCCAAGGGTTCCTTGGATCTTCAACACCAAAGTCTTGATGTCTTTGTGCACATTACTTCTTTTATCGACGAACTCGTGCAATTCGTCCACCAGTTTCTTAGCTGCTACAACTCTCGGTAGCTTTGGCACCTTCGACCATGCACTGACCTGAGCCTGTTGCTGCTGCTGAAGCTGTTGCTGCTGCTCTCGAGGCTGCTGCTGCTGCTGCTGTTGAAGCTGTCGCTGTACCTGCTGCTCCTCCTGATTGCGCTGCTGTTGCCCTAGCTGAGATGGTGGTGACCGTACTAAGCCACCTTTAGCGAAAGGGTTCGCCGCGCCTTCTTCGATCTCAATAATACTCTCTTCCATTCTTCAGGGTCCCCCCTCTGGGCCGCTATCATTTCCCGCCGTACGTAGTCGCCTTTCATGATCCCATGGTTATCTTTGCAAGCAGGGAGGCCATGCAAGGGTTGACACGATCCCTTATGAGAATCGTGTTCAGAGCCGGATCGGCGTAGATCGGGGTTTAGTCATCCGAGCCTAGTACTCATCACTTAAGATGGACGGGATCCGAACGTATCCAGAGGCCTGCCAAGGTTTTACCGGGACGGGGGCAATCGCACCATTAGCCTACTCGCCGTTTCAAGTTGGTATCACCCATCCTTACTCGGGGAATAGAATAACACGACTGTCAGCTCTGTGTCGCAATGTGGTGTGTAATCCGTAATCCGTGTCCTGTCCGTTGTTCTGCGCCGTGACCAGTATACCATAATCAGGATTTTACTGGCATCCATCCTGATGTGCCGGTTGGCACTCCAGAGGGCTAAGATACTTTGAAAGCGGTACCAGGTCGCTTGTTCAGGGCTACTTGCAGATCTGTGGTTTTTTGTAGAGATTCACCAGAGCCCACTGATGAACCCCCGCCACATCCTAGGTAGACCATGCTTGAGCCCCTGGTCAGATGGACCAGACGCTCGGCCACCTCCCGAAGGAAGTACCAAAGGTGGTATTCCATACGGCTGTATGTATGAGTTTCGCTTGGAAAGGGTAAAAATCCCAAGCTCCCACCTGGCACCCCCTCACTCTAGCTGATGTCAGAAGGACAACAGTGCCCAGGTTGCACTACCAGCTAAGTACGCAACCCTTAGCTGGCGGTCTTTGTCATCGTTAGACCCGTGGAAGCGTGAGGTAGGGGCTTGTGAGGACCAGAGCTATGTTGGACGCTCCTTCCTGGTTGTCGACTCACCATTTTTTTTGTGTGTGTGTGTGTGTGTGTGTGTGTGTGTGTGTGTGTGTGTGTGTGTGTGTGTGTGTGTGTGTGTGTGTGTGTGTGTGTGTGTGTGTGTGTGTGTGTGTGATACAATCCACCTCCCACTGGCCGGCAGTGCTTTTATGGAAGAAAATTGTATGCATGTATTTAATGATACCCTTCGATATCTTTATATCTGCAGACAGTTTTAGCCCAGGAGATGAAAGGTGATAGCTCTACTGAAATTCCAACGACCCATTTCAAGAATGGCAGTAAATACACACACATTCTGAGGTCATTTTCATTTACAGTAAGCCCCGCATAAAAACATCCAGGTATCAAATGGATATATGCAATGTTTTTACACTTCCCGAATCGAAAATTATATTTTCGACCCTGGCACGTATTTAGTTTGAATTGGTAATAAGTGAGTAAAGTAAACATTTATAATTGAACGATTTTACCAGGATGTGAAGCAGTTTTTCTCCGTCGCCGCACTGGGGTTTCCGTAAAATACTATACACTTTTTCACTGCACTCCACGCGTAACACGTTCGATCCTGACCGCATCACCCGCCCCCGCAGAAGCAAGCGTCGCAGTCAAAGGATCACACACTACTCCCCTCGATTTCCGAAGGACCATTCCCCCTAAATGTTCGGAGGGCCATAGTGCACAGTTTAGCTTAGAGTCCTTCTCTGGCAGTCGTACGATTATCAGCAGCCCTTAAATGGGAAACAGACGCTATTGAAAGCCGCTCTTAACGTGGAGTACAGACGTTCCAGGTTTCCTGTCACCATATGGCCAAAGTTCCCACCAGGTTTGGTAACCAGATCTTCCGTAAGATTGCTCGTACCCCGGCAAGTAGATAGGGTTAGGAGTTGCTGGGCAGGAGGCTAAAGGTCACATTCTAGAACAATGTCTGAAAGATTTTTTTAAACCAAAAATAAAATTGCTGAACAATTCTATGAGACATGAGTGGTTGAAGCTCTATAGCAAATACCAGAAGCAGTAACTGAAGGTGTTTTTTGACAATTAAGAATGTCGTGTGGGAATTGCTTAAACAATCCCTGAAAAAACTTTAAAGAGAATCTCAGATTGAATTCTTAGAAAAAATCCTTTCATTATTCCTGTACAAAAATCTCGAGAATTCCTTAAAAAAGTTTCGAGAATTATTTTACGAGCTACATCTAGGATAATTTCAGGAAGAATACCTGCAGTCATAGGCACCAAATTGTGACGTACTTTGAAGTCAAAGCTCTTCAAGTTTGCACAAAATACAATCAGATGGGAGCGAGAGGATTTCTTTTCACATGAATAACCGCTCACTCGGATCTTAATCAAATTCTTGGTGTCCTCCCAAAATTTGAGCTCATTTGGATGAAAACTTAGACTGTACAAGCCCTTCATAGTAAGGATGGGAATTACTATGGGAAAAGCTTACAATTAAATCACTCGGTAATATTGTTTGCCCACGTGCTCATGTAGGTACTGTTACTGATGTATTACTCATGTTACTCATGTACATGGCTGATACTGTTTGATTCATTTGTCAACTACGTCTGCTATTCTACATTCTATTAGGAATTTCTCAAAAGGAAGTTTTGGAACTCTTACAAGTACCACTAGAGGAATCTTCGGTGGAATTCCAGAAGGAATCTTGAAGGAATCCCTGCGAAGTTCCTGGAAATATGCGTGGTGGAGTTCCTGAATATACCCCTGCTGATCTGCAATGGTCGAAACCTGCGTGTAGTCTGTGCTTAATAGATTGTAAAAATTGAATAATGTCTCCTCATACTACCAACACTCAACCTATACTATACCCAACCTAACAATAGCTTTTAATTTGAAACCTTCAAGTAGGCTGTTATAACGATAAGAAGGGTTCCAACAAATTTGTACGATAAAAAGAACTAACCAGAACCTGGGAGGGAGGCATAGATACTATACACGAAATATTAAACAAAGCTTTTTCAAACTGCAAGATAACTCCAGTTTGCCAACGACAATCAAGGCAGACTTGATGAAAATCGCTAGTTATCTTTTGTTGTGTACTTTCGATCTTTCCAGACTAACATGGAAAAAGGGCCACAGTATTCTATGCATTCAATATTCATTTTTATTCGCAAATGTAAAAAGATGCGTATTTCAATACTTTGTATTCAATCATACTAAAAGGTGTTATCGTGATATTACTTTTGAATTGATTTTCATTTGATTTTTGTCACCTTTGATGAAATGCAAAAAAAAAGTTTTGATCAATTACGCGCTTTTATCATGTTAGTCCAGTGTTTAAGATCCGGGCTCACAGTGACATTTAGAGACAGCAGAATCTCGGCTCTCTTTGACGTACATAAATTTCGTATCAGTTTCTCCCTCCTAGCCCAATGTTAGATTAAAAACTAACTTTGGCGAAGTAGGCCGTCATTGAAATTTGCACGCGTCAATGCCTAATGCTTATCTCATGAATTTGAAGTAAGAAAAATCTGTTGATTTTGCACTTTCGAACCAGTGGCGTAGCTAGAGTTTAGGGGGCCCGGTGCGGAGTAGATAAGAGCCCCTCAAATAGAGGTTTGTGAAACATGCCTTCTATTACCGAACGCACTCGTACCATCAAAATTTTCTCGAAAAAAATTATATTTTGTGGTTGAAAAGTCAAAAAATTCTGACGGTAAAAATTCACCCATTTGTCAGGAAACAATTTTTAATACGACGTTTTGAATCAAAAATTGTATGTGAAGCAAATGCTTCTGTAATTTCTATATCTTTTCTGTTTAAAAGGATCTTTAAATGTATTTTTCGATAACTTTCTGTATGTTGTATGGTATTTAGTAGTATGCTTACAGTTATTCCTAGTTGAATTCTTTGGAAAAATCTTGGAATAATTCATGGGCGAATATCTGGTTGAGTCGCTGAACAAATTCATAGTATTGCGCCAATCAGTGTCAAATTCTTAGATGTGATTTCTGATGCAGATCTAGGAAGCAATCGTGTGGGCTTCGCGGCCGTGTGGTTAGTGTTTCCAAGCAAATTCCTAAATTCCCTAAATTTTGGGATTTTTTGAGAAACTCTTTGTAAAACAAGTTTTAGATGAAATCTTGCAAGAATATCTGAAAGGAATCTTAAAAAACTAGTACAATCGCTAAGAAGTTTTAGGAGAAATAACTGCTGAAGAACTTATTGTTGTAATAACCGAATCTAAGGAGGGCTCCCTGGGAAATATAAGGACGATTTTAAAACGTATTTTCAATTATCAAAGGAATTTTCACAAATTTCCAGATCAGACAAAAAATCCTAAAATAAATCTCAAGTGATATATATATATATATATATATATATATATATATATATATATATATATATATATATATATATATATATATATATATATATACATATATATATATATATATATATATATATATATATATATATATATGAAATAAGTGAAGTAATTCTTGGAAGCATCCCTGGAGTTATTCGTACAGGAATACTTGGGAAATCTCGGGATTTCATAACCAAGGGTATGCCAAGAAATTCCTTCAATGGTTTTCAGAGGTCTCCTCAGTGAAATTCTTGGTCCTGTAGGAATTCATGAAGAATCTTACCGAGATGAACTAGCCCAGGGCTGAAAATCTCGTCAATAAAGAATAAAAAAAATACGGGTTGAAATTTTCAGTATCTCTGTGGCAATTTCTTTTAAAATCTTTTGATGAATTGATGTATATATAAGAATACCAGATGGGCTGATATAATAAAATGATTTTAAAAATAATTATAAAAATACCTTGTGAATGTTCCGTAGAGTTTCTATATGATAGCGTTGGGAAAAAATCCCTGGATTTGATGCTACTGTTGGTTGAATCTGAAGAAGTTCAGTTAAAATTTCCGCAAAAAAGTCTTGAAAGGATTTCTAAACAAATTCTTGGATATATTTCCTCGTTTTTTTTTTTCAACAAAATATTGGAGGAATCTCAGGATACACTTAATAAAAACACGTAGGTAAAATCCATGGCATTTCTAAGATATATCCGGATGAAACATTTTAATTTTTGATGGGTGTTTTGGATGATTACAAAAAATATCTGAAAGAATTTCGATTAACAATAAATTTTATGGAGAAGTCATTGGGGATTAATCATCAAAACACTTCCTAAAACAAGTTCAACAAATCATTGGTATACTTCAAAGGAGAAACGCTGCGATAATACTTTTGGAGATAACTACTTAACTTATCTCTAAAGGTTTGATTTTTCGATAAGGCTGATAAAAATATAATTTTTCTTCAATGTCATCACGTCCCACAAAAATTCAAATTTGTAGGGGAGAAAAAATATTTATTGTTCTGTTTAAGGCTAAGTAGCCCGTCATTCGTTTTGGCAACAATGATGACTTTTCAGCTTGCATTTTAAAGTGATAAAACTCAGTCTTGATAGTTTATATTGACTTGAAAAAGTATCATTGTACGCGCTAACATGCATGAAGTATGCTGATACTTTTTCAGCTGAGTCAGTGCAAAACCAACTGATTTTCTTTGATACGAAATCGTGAGATGAATTAGCAACAATCATCAACGACGCGTACAAATTTCAATAACGGCCTACTTCGCCTAAACCCTATCAGGCTACAGAAGCTTTCCAAGTCAAAGAACCCTATGGAACAACGACCCCAAAGACAACCTGAAAACATAAAGAGCGTGACATTGTTTTTAGTCATTGTTCAATAAAAAAAATAAATTGAAATTAGTACAGCTAACTTTTTTAGTATTTTATTTTATTGTACCCTATATATAAATCCCCGCCTTAGGCCTCCCAAGTGGTGTTGATCATAAAAGATAATATTCGCATTAGCTCAAATTTCTGTGACTTGCTTATTCCCAAAAAAAATCTTGATTTTGACAACATCTGAAACGATGAAATCTAAAATATGAACACATTTGGCCTTTAACTCATGTATATACTATTTTGAAGGATTCTGTTAAAAATTCCAAGCATTCTTGGATGAAAAATAAATATATATGTTAATATAGATTTACGTGATGTTTTAACGATACCGGGTACCCACATTGGTTTAACATCATTTAATCAGAACACTTTTTAATCTGTACTCCGCTAATTTGCTCATCGTTCAGATTAAAAATGGTTCAAACGTCATTACGCTCATGGAACGGAGTGGAGTGAGATGGAACGCTGTGGAACGAAACGCAGAATCAAAACAAAACAGTGAAAGAGGTAACCAGAAACACGTTTCTAGGGTGACTAGATGTTCAAATTAAAAATGAACCCCGATGGTTTGCATGAGGTACCTTTCAAATTAGCGGGGGTGCACGGTACACGAATTTGACTTATTTTTACAGTTCCTCTCAGTTTACACTACATTGACTTTTACACATTTTTATCTGTGTAGATTTGATTGGAAATCAGAAATCATGAAGTAGATATTTTTGAAATCAAAGCCGTTGTTAGGCTCAATATTTCCAATATGAATATCTACATCGGGGCCGCTTTTAACTATGAGTGAGCCATCTTCTTTCATGCGTTGCAGTCGATTGATCAACAACAAGAACAAATATTTGTGAAGGCCCCTAAAATGAAGTGGCCAAAATCCACGGGCCCTCGGCTTACTCTAACTTAAGCTTAAAAAAAAGGGATAATCAAAGGGCCCATGTACAGGGTTCATCAAAGTCTCCTCCAAAACTTATGCTTCTTATGCTCATTTTCTTTTTGGGATTTTACTAATTGTCAATTTTTTACAAGCAATGTCGAACTTTTAATGCTATGAGAAATTCACACTACGTTTTTAGGGTCCCTAGAAGCTCGGGGCCCGGTGCGGACCGCACCCCCTAGCTACGCTACTGTATCGAAGCTAAAAGTATCAACATAATTCCTGCATGTAAGCCCATCTAGTGATACTTTTTTGAATAAATGTTAACTATGAGGACTGAGTTTCATTGCGTTGAAATGGCGAGTTGTAAAGTCAACATGTCTGACAAATTAAATGACAAAAATAGCATCGACTTTCAAGCCAAATGAGCATGAGTATAGAAAACCGCACAATTTTTAGTTGCTATACCGTGATTGACCAGGACAATCGAAGTTGCACCGAGATTCAACGAATGAGGCTTGAGATTAGCTATAGCTGTAAGCAAAAAATCGAGAGCTCAAAATTTGAAAGTCAATAACGGCGCCAGCCACGTGCTTACGGTCATCGGGGAAGGAAAGTAATGATAGTCAGCCAACAATTGCCGCCAAAAACTGAAGAATCTTCTTATGGCTTAAATACGTCAACATATTTTTTTAACAGTGTATTGCAGTAATTTCTGAATCTTCAATTTTATTTGGGGTGTGTTCCATTTTGTACAAAGACGTTTCGTATAAGGACATTTCACATAGAAACGTTTGGTATAATAGACGTTTCACAATAAACTGTTTCATACACGAACAGCTAGCATTTTGAAGAAGCCGTTGAATTGTACTTATGCCAAACATACACTTCGAGAAACCATCCACGCAAGACGCAAAACAACCTTATGCGTAAAGTATTTATGGGAAACGTCCCGCGCTTTAAATTCCTACCAGTATTTCCAGTAAATCCAGTTCCCAAAAAAAACTAGCAACTTTCAGCAAGATTACTCAACCCCCAACCATAATCCCATCATCGAATTAACGTGATGCAACCCAGAGCATTTCCCATGGAGCCCACCACACCGTCATAACAACCATCTTCCTACACTATCCAAACGCAAATGATTTATTCGCGCTATAATCCGTGAAAATCCAAAGCTTCCATCTTCTTCGCATTACTCGCGCCATCATTGCCGGTCACCAATTCGCAAAACCACCATTCATCATAATTTCACGTCTTTCACACATCATCATCCATCAGTGGCTTGCCTAGTAGGAATACCCACCAACTATTTTGCGCCAGAGTTACGACATAGACTCTAATATCGCTGATGGTCGTTGACGAGGCTTAGCCTTAGCGTTCCTTCTGCTTCTAAGCGGGCCTCGCACAGCGCAACCATTACCCGTTTATACGACCTGATCCAGTCGCGCGCGATGATTATAAGCGTAGATACACTTTTACTTTCATTCACTGCTGCTCGCTGCTGCTGCTTGCTGCTGATGCCGTTCGTGTGCCACTTAACCCAACTATGCGGAATAGCAGCACCACCAACGAACAACACCGGAGGTAATTCCGTTTGGGTGTTTGAGGTGTACATTGCTGCTGAGGAGCTGGGGATCACGGGGCTAAGATTTACGAATTCGATTAGTACCATGTTCGTAACAGCAACAGCTCTTCAGCACAGGGATGCCAGATTGGACGGCATATCATCCATCGCTATATTGAAAATGTAGATGAGTTGACAACTACAGAAACTCTTCAAGCATTTCCCATATTGATTTCTTATACGAATTAAAAAAAAAGTTTGCATTGGATTACCTAACTATCTAGCTATCATAATTTCCCTACCTTGAAATATTCATCTAGAAATTCTATAAGTGATGGTTTCAAAGTTTTTTCAAGAGTTCTTGCCAGAATTTCTCCAAAAATTCTGCTAGTCACGATTTCAAAATCTTTCAAATGCTATCACGGAGAAATATCATGGAAGTCCTTTAACCTTTACCTTTCAAATACAGACAACTCTCCCTAACTCTATATTCCGTATCGCGATATAGTAGAAGTTGGTTTCCATGACCAACTCGATGGATATCGCTTGAATCGCAGTAGCACTGGTTTTGTGTTCTATAACTCAACCTCCCTAACTCGATGGTCCGTACAATGTCGAATAGCAAATAAGAAAGTTAACTATTAAATTTCTATGAAAATGTGGACCACCCTTATTTTGAATAACACCAAACAAAGACCTAACTAGTAAAATCAGCTTTGTAGAAAACATTTTTTGTCTAAAGTTTCATTCTAGAGCTCTAAATGCAAAATGATTTTGCTTAAATCTGCTTTCTGAACCACAGTGCATTAGAAGGAATTTTTCTTTTGAAATTTCAAGATAGTCACAAAAATCACCTGGCATCTCTGCTTCAGCAGTTCCATCCACGCTGGATGATGCGAATGGGGAAGAAGTGCAAACTCATTCCAACTAGGTAGATATACGTCGCCATCAGTCAGCGAGAAAACCCGCCGCGGCCACCGTAGGGATATGCAAACAAGCTTTCTTCACAGCGCAGTCGATGTTGCGTTTGTGGGCGACAAATAGAGCTGTAAGAAGAGGCTAAGGTCTGCCCCGTTGGAGCTCGGTGAAGGTAACCCGCTTATTAATCAATGGGCGAGATCATCGTGGGGCAATGAGCAACGTTCCGTCCCGCTGAGGTGGCCTCGGAGACGACGCAGTAGGAAGTGATCACTTGATCGAGTTACTTTCGTGCTCTGTTGTTAGGAGGTAAAATGAGCTGTTATCAGATTAATGGGTATCGTTTCGTTTAAATAGTGTATCTGCGGAAAGGGGCAAACCACGCTGGGCACTTGATGGGCTGACGCTGCGATGTTGGCATATTGGTTGAAACAAGCTTACACCGATGAGGTGATAACTGTGGTGAAAGCCGACACCCCGGAGTGTTTATGTGATGAGAAATTAGTTGTCTCCACCTTTTGTACTCTGTTGAGATTAGAAGTTCTTCAGTGCATGTTGAAAAATATGTAAAATTTTCTTATGAGTATCGCAGGCATTTAGCAATACATAGCATCAATCGTAAGGCTGCGAGTACCCATACATCCACTTGGTTTCATCAAGTTTAAATTTAAATTCAAGTTTAAATTTTCTTACCTAAGCTCAACGAAGATAAATACCAACGTTCTTAGAGATAACACACCTAAAAAAGTATAGAGCCATAGCTACCCCAATAAGGCCCCTTCTTTGAATGTCTTCAACCTAAATGGGTCCTGAACACTAGTACCTCGTATGGCTATCGCTCCAAATGTTTATGATTTTGGGATAAATTATTAAGATTAGCGTTTACACAGAAAGATAAATCTATTCAAAAAAACGCGATTCGAGCGCAATTAGGCTATTTTTGATTGTGGGTTCGTCGTCTCTAGCCTTATCCTTTTGAGTGAAGTCTCCAATAAACAATTTCATGAATAAAGAGAAGATCCGCTCATAATGACCAAACAACAGAAATCTTAAGTTCAATCCCTTCTCTATCAAATATTTGTTCAACTCTAAGGAGGGACTAAATGTGCTAAAAGTTTATTTGGAGTGAATCGACCAAATGTATGGGGAAAACAGACCTAATTACCTTTATGATGAAAATTACGGGCATCTTCAAATTGCGGACATTCTACCCTCCTCTACAAGCTTGTTTTGATATGCAGTTCTCATTCATATTTATAAAACATGAGGGAGTTAGAACTTCGATTTAGTTTTCTCAAATCTACGTTTTTATCACTTACAAGTGATAAAAACCTAGTTTTGAGAAAATCGACATTGACGGTTTTTCAGCAATTTTACAGTATCCGTGTAAATCTTATGGGAGTTGTAAATATAAGCCAATCTTCTACGAATTATGTTATTTTTTCTGTTTGACGAAAATATCGTCTAAAAATACCGTCAAAACGCTTAAAAACTGTAGAACTGTTCAGTATACTTAACTCAAACCTGATCAAAATGTCACTTATACCCCTTCGCGTTTGGGCCCCTCAATTCAGATGTCCGACTGCCTGCCTCAAACGTCTATCTTATGGCCAGATAAGACCAATTAATGATTTGATTTCTCTTATTATGATTTTTATGCGTTGTCCGGAATTCAAATCAAAATGTCTAGAATATGAGGCAAAAGTGAGGAAGCGTCCAGAATAAGAATCATGGCAACACATTCCCATTCATTGAAAATTTTCCATTATATAGAATCAAAGTCATAACCCACCATTTGATTCTCTAATCAATAAAGAAGTAACTGCAGCAAACTGGAAGTTTTTCTGTTGAGAAACAATAAAAATATGAAGTTCAGGTTTCCCTTGGGATGGAATAGAAAAAAAATAGTTTTTGGGCCACACAGGTTTGTTTCAGTCTCTTCTATATTGATTGGAGAATCTTCAACTCAAAAATGTGATGTAAAAAATGTATCAACTACAGCACCATTTATGATCGAAATTGTAATAAGTACTGGTTTTTCTAAATATTGAGAATTTTCTTCATACAAGCTTCAAGCATATTTAGACCCAAAACCCCATAAGCCCCAAACTACCCCTGGAATACACAAATTCCACTCAATCTTTCACAGTCGCTTGCGGGAGTTTAACAAATCTGAATGGCGTTACTTAAGATGTTTATAAGTACATTTTAACCACCTTAACTTGTGCGTTCCTGGCCTTTTTAACAACCAAATTTTCGTGATCTTTTGACGTTGATTTCCATGATTTTCAACTGATTTCTATAAAAGTTTGACAAAACACCTCAACACTGTCCAAGTCTTGTGACCTCCACTGGGAACCTCAGTCGGACGGTCAGTTCCGGATCCATACGGATGTTTCGTGGCGTCTGTCCGAAAGTCATTTGAGACATTTCCATAGTTATTTTGCACGGATCAAACCATTACACAGTGGGACGGATTGAGGTTTTAGGAGGAAAGATGGAACTCACGCCTTCAATTGTGATTTTACGTAAAAATAATGTTCGACAAAGTTGTTTCTAATATAAAAACAATTTTTTTGGTCGGAACGAAAATTAGGGTTACCCTATGTTAAAAAAGATAACCATCAACATTTGTTTTAATTTACGGAATATTGATATAGTTTGTTCTACAAAGTTGAAGATCGAAAAATTTCAAGCTGATTTGATAAAAAAGTTTTTTCCTAGCTCAAAAATTGACCGTTTTAGAGCATTTTTCGCTATTGATGTAGGGTGGCCCATCAAAAATTGTTTTTTTTTTGTGTTTAATTTTTATTATTTCAAGTTTCTTAGTAAAATTATCTTCCCATTACTTTCAAGACTAATTGAAACGCAAACATAAAAGATATAGCTAATGGAAACAAATAGATACAAGAATCTTTTCGTAATGAAAATTTAATTTACTTCCTTGGACATAAAGTATCATCGATACTAATACATACGATATACGAATGCAAAATGAAAAATATGGCAAAGAAAGCTCTCAGTTAATAACTGTGGAAGTGCTCCTAACAACAATAACCTGAAAAGTATGATCTGTTCCAGTACGGAAGCGATGCCAAAAAAAAAATAATATTGATACAATTTTTTTCTGATGAAAAGTTGAAGACTTTTTGATAACCAAAACAAACATGTTTATATGTTTGTATAGTTGGGAAAACAAAATGAATTGTGTTGACATGACGATAGTGTTTGTCAGCTTAAAAATGTGAATAATCGTATTATACTTCGGCGGATCTGTTTGCTAATGATATGACTGGTTCATATATTAATAACCGTTACTAACAGATTTTTGAAGGAACTCCCAAATTTACTATAATGTTCAATTTTCAGGCATGGCTATCTCTAAATTATAGCCTTAATTAATCAAAACATCTAAACATGATCAAATAATGCATATAGTTATTCTTCTTAATCTAGCCTTGAAAGTCAGCGTCATAATCAGAAATCGTACTCTAGTAATATACCGTTCCAGTTACGATATATCTTCTACAGTGGACAAATTACTAGTAATTTGTCGGTGGACAAATTACTAGTAATTGAGCATTCGTTACTTCCAATCAGAATGTTTCCCAAAGAGCCCGGCAAATCCCAGAACAGAAGTATTCGGAAGTTTGGGATGAGCCATGTCAAGAAATTCAACCGTGAGGTAAATTTAGAAGATATTTTCAAAAAACTTTTCTCCTTATTTATATTGCTGAGCTCCTTTGACTCTTTTCGGAAGTACGTATATAAGAATATGAAATAAGTTAGTTTTTTATTCCGATTTAAAGCCGAAAGATAATAATTGTCATGCAAATAAAAAAATCTTTTTTTGCCCCAACATGTAAAAAAAAACGTTTGTTTTTCATGAAAAATGTTTATAACTATTCACCGACAAAATTGTATAGGCCTTAAAATATGCGTCTCAATCGTCTAAAGATGAAGAAATGGCAATTTTGATGAGATATCTAAAAAAACACATAAAAACCTATTTTTGAAGGTCTACCCTACATGAATAGCGAAAAATGCTCTAAAACGGTCAATTTTTGAGTTATGAAAACACTTTTTTTATCAAATCAGCTTAAAATTCTCCGATCTTCAACTTTGTAGAACAAGCTATGTCAATATTCCTTAAGATAAAGAAAATTTTAATGGTTATCTTTTTTTACATAGGGACACCCTAATTTTCGTTCCGACCAAAAAAATTGTTTTTATATAACTTTGTAGAACATCATTTTTACGTGAAATCGCAATTGAATTGAATCTTTCCTCCTAAAACCCCTATTCGTCCCACTGTGCATTAGTATATTCCTATTCTTTCAGCTTACAGTCGGGTCCCCTATTAAACGCATTCCTATAACGTGCACTCCTATTACGCTCACTCCTATAAGACACACCAGAACGTTATAGGAGACCCAGGGCTTATGGGATTTCATCACTTTGGGGGTTTTGTTGAATATCTCGTATGTCAAAAGAGATAGCACAGTACTGTCTTCGGCAAAGTTTCAATACTAAGTATGATCTACCTTTAGGAGTTGAGGATCATACTTTTAGTTGAGAACTTGGCCGGTAGGGGCGCTTTTTCTGATTTGCACTATATGAACCATGAGGGATAAGAATGCAAAATTTTGTAACATATGATATCTCTAGATCCTGATGTTTTGGAAGGTTGGTGTCTTCGGAAGAGTTGTTCAGTAGCTCAAAGGCTGACATGCGATGGTCATTCTGATACGGAATTACGCCACCAGGCGGCGCTAGTGAGCAAAGAATTTTCGTTTTGCGCATAGCTCAGCAGCCTGACCACTTAGAAAGATGGCGTCTTCGGCAAAGTTACTCAGTATCACAAGGGCTAACATTATTTGAGACGAAAGTTTCGAAATTTTGCCACTAGGCGGCGCTAGTGAGCAAAGAATTTTTGTTTCACGGATAGTTCAGTAGCCTGACCACTTAGAAAGATGGCGTCTTCGGCAAAGTTGCTCAGTATCACAAGGGCTAACATTATTTGAGACGAAAGTTTCGAAATTTTGCCACTAGACGGCGCTAGTGAGCATGGAATTTTTGTTTCGCGGATAACTCAGTAGCCTAACCACTTAGAAAGATGGCGTCTTCGGCAAAGTTGCTCAGTATCACAAGGGCTAACATTATTTGAGACGAAAGTTTCGATATTTTGCCACCAGGCGGCGCTAGTGAGCAAAAACATTTTGTTTTGCACATAGCTCCGTAGCCTGACCACTTAGAAAGATGGCGTCTTCGGCAAAGTTGCTCAGTATCACAAGGGCCAACATTATTTGAAACGAAAAATTTGAAATTTTGCCACTAGGCGGCGCTAGTTAGCAAAGCATTTTTCTTTTGCGGATAGCTCAGTAGCTTGACCACTTAGAAAGATGGCGTCTTCGGCAAAGTTGCTCTGTATCACAAGGGCTAACATTATTTGAGACGAAAGTTTTGAAATTTTGCCACTAGGCGGCGCCAGTTAGCAAAGAATTATTGTTTTGTGGGTAGCTCAGTAGCCTTACCACTTAAAAAGATGGCGTCTTCGGCAAAGTTGCTCAGTATAATAAGGGCTAACATTTTTTGTTGAAATTTTTGTTTTGCGCATGGCTCAGTAGTCTGACCACTTATAAAGATTGTGCCTTCGGCAAAGTTGTTCAGTAACACAAGGGCAAACATTGTTTGAGCCTGAAGTTTCGAGATTTTGTCGCCATACGGCGCTAGTGAGCATTGAATTTTTGTTTTACGTATAGCTCAGTAGCCTGATCATTTAGAAAAAAGACGTCTTCGGAAAAATTGTTCAGTACCACAAGGGCTAACATTATTTGAGCCGAGAGTTTCTAGATTTTATATATACGTAGAAATCGTGAGAAAAATTTTTTTTTATAGGATTGAATTATCGTTATGAAAAATAAGGTTTATACAGTTATGACCCGATTTTGTCAGCCCCCGATTTTGTCTACCCCCGATTTTAACACCCTGTTTGACCCGATTTGCTCTACCCCCGATTTTGGCATCCTTTTTGCCCGATTTTGTGAGCCTAAAATTTATATTTATTTTAATTAGACTAAACACGTTTATACTGGCAATATTGGGTTCATAAAGTCAATTATGACCTTGGCCACGTCTATACAATCATCTGAAGACCGAATTTTTGAAATTTTAAATTATCCAAGAAACTTATCATTGTTACCTTGGATTACTGTGCATTGAAAATTGAAGTAAAAGTATATATTAACAAAATTGTAATACTAAGTCCTTAAGTTAAAATAAAACTTAAAACCAGTCTATTTTTTTCCTGATTTTAGCTCTCCCGATTTCGTCAACCCTAAATGCAGCATGGGGTTGACAAAATCGGGACATTACTGTATTTAAAAAAATTCAAACAAGAGTGTCGTGTAACTAAAGAGATAAGGCCAGTCCTAGTTATCTCAATAAGATTGTTAGCGAATGGATTTCTCAATTTATTAGTAATGACTGACATTCCAACCTAACTTCATTTCTATCCAATCCATGCAATGACGAAATAAAAATATACATACATATTTTTTTCTTTGGTTCATATAAATAGCTAACGATAACACATTTGAGTAGTAAACGAATCTTCACTCTTTCTTATATCAAATAATTGATCAAAAATTCTCCCAATCCGTCGAAAATACTTGAATACTAGCCACACTTTTATCGGATTGTATAATATGTTGTATGTATTTTTCTCTAGGCACTTTTACTTAAACGTGACAATTCGAGGAAAATCGACAGCCCTTGTCATACTGAGCATCTTATGTCAGGCTACTGAGCTATCCACAAAACAAAAATTCTTTGCTCACTAGCGCCACCTAGTGGCACAATTTCGAAACTTTCGGCTCAAATAATGTTAGCCCTTGTGATACAGAACAACTTTGCCAAAGACGCCATCTTTCTAAGTGGTCAGGCTACTGAGCCATGCGCAAATCAAAAATTCTTTGCTCATAACGCCGCCTAGTGGCAAAATTTCGAAACTCCTGGCTCTTGTGATACTGAGCAACTTTGCCGAAGACGCCATTTTTCTAAGTGGTCAGGCTACTGAGCTATGCGCAAAACAAAAATTCCATGCTCACTAGCGCCACCTTGTGGCAAAATTTCGAAACTTTTGGTTCAAATAATGTTAGCCCTTGTGATACAGAACAACTTTGCCGAAGACGCCATCTTTTTAAGTGGTCAGGCTGCTGAGCTATGCGCAAAACAAAAATTCTTTGCTCACAAGCGCCGCCTAGTGGCAAAATTTCGAAACTTTCGGCTCAAATAATGTTAGCCCTTGTGATACTGAGCAACTTTGCCGAAGACGCCATCTTTCTAAGTGGTCAAGCTACTGAGCTATGCGCAAAACAAAAATTCCGTGCTCACTAGCGCCACCTAGTGGCAAAATTTCGAATCTCCCGGCTAAAATAATGTTAGCCCTTGTGATACTGAGCAACTTTGTCGAAGACGCCATCTTTCTAAGTGGTCAAGCTACTGAGCTATGCGCAAAACGAAAATTCCATGCTCACTAGCGCCGCCTAGTGGCAAAATTTCGAAACTTTCGTTCCATATAATGTTAGCCCTTGTGATACTGAGCAACTTTGCCGAAGACGCCATCTTTCTAAGTGGTCAAGCTACTGAGCTATGCGCAAAACAAAAATTCCATGCTCACTAGCGCCGCCTGGTGGTGTAATTCCGTATCAGAATGACCATCGCATGTCAGTCCATGAGCTACTGAAAAGATCTTCTGAAGACACCAACCTTCCAAAACATCAGGATCTAGAGATATCATATGTTACAAAATTTTGCATTCTTATCCCTCATGGTTCATATAGTGCAAATCAGAAAAAAGCGCCCCTACCGGCCAAGTTCTCAACTAAAAGTATGATCCTCAACTCCTAAAGGTAGATCATACTTAGTATTGAAACTTTGCCGAAGACAGTACTGTGCTATCTCTTTTGGCATACGAGATATTCAACAACACCCCCAAAGTGATGAAATCCCATAAGCCCTGGGTCTCCTATAACGTAGAATCCTATTACGCCCCCCAACCATGTGTCTAATAGGAGACCTGACTGTATTTGCAACCATTCTGGCAACCATTCCCCCAGTTCCGGATTCGCTGGAATCGATTTCTGGGGTATTAGTTGAGGACCAAAATTTGATCAGCATAAACCAAATCATGCGATTCATCAATCTTCAAAGTTTTACAACAGAATTGTAATACAATGCATATTGAGTAATTGTATGCAATTGGGTCATCTACAGGTACTCCAGGAATATCCTAGAACCGTCTCCGGAACTCTGGAAAAGGATATTAATCCGATGTTTGCAAACCATATCATACGGCACATCAATCATTAAGATTTTTAAAAGGAGTATAATATGATGCAAATTTAGTAATTTCTTGCCACAAAGGGTAAAGTACTCCGGGATGTTCAGGAGCCGATTCTGAGACCCTATAAAAGGGCATCAATTCGATGATTGCAAACCCTATCATGCAACACATCAATTTTCAAGTTTTTTTCACGGAGCATATTATATGATGCAAATTGAGTATTTTCTTGCAACTTAGGACCATTTACAAGTATTTCCGGAATGTACTGGAACCAATTCAGGGACCCTGGAGAAGGACGTCAATCCAATGAATTTTAACCATATTATGCGACACAATATTTTTTTTTTTTTTTTCACTTGGGGTATAATATGCATCAAATTGAGTAATTTCTTGCAACATTGGATCTATTATCCTGGAAAATCTCGGATCCCGGGATATTTATCTTCAAATCCCTGGATTTCGTGAAATATTACATTGTCAGGGTGTCCGTCCATCCAGAAAATACGGGGAAAGCGGGAAAAACCCGGGAATCACAAATGGTCGGGAAAATACGGAGAATACCAAGGAATTTGGAGAACACACCGGGAAAATACGTGTTTGAAACATAAGAATACCAAAAACTGTCTGTCACCGGTTTTTTTATCAAAATCCTGTAAAAAACTTTGGTTTACTCGGGAAATTGTTGCGTAAATTTTCTAACAATTTTTACCGTTTTCTTGTGAAATGCTTTGTAGATTTACAACAAATTCAGAGGAGATTTTAGAGAACATAATTATTTTTGGAAGGGTACTAAAGAATTGCAATCAATGTTTTCGGTGAAATGCTTGATAGATTTCCGTTTAGATTCATCTATAATTCTTATAGAGATCTTTGCAGGAATCCAGTTTTGAAAGCTTCTTGGTTGATATTTTTTATAAATTCTAAGTAGATTTGTAGCGGTTGGCGACAAGCTTATCCAAACAGACGTAAAATTTCTTGAGAGATCAATTGAAATTTTGGGCAGATTCATCTGGAATTCCATTTGATGGTTTCTGGAGTTATCGAAGATAGTGTTTCTTGGTGAAGGCTTGTCAATATTACTTCTTTGATCCTTAATATAAGTATGATCGAATTAAATAATTTAAAAACAAATTATACAATTAGTTGCACTAAAATTTGAGGTCGAAATGACAGATATGCGCCAAATTATTAAATGTCACAAACTCTAGTGTAATCATATGGTATAGTACTAAATTCGTTTTTGTTTATTTAAAGGTATCTAAAGTAATATTGGTAGCTGAATAACAGCTTATATAGCTAAAATGTTACTTATACAGCTACAGCTGTTTTTCAGCTACCAATATTACATGGGATTTCACTAAATAGCTCGAATATGTATAATCATTATGACAGAGTTGTTGTGAAGCCCCTTGCAAGATTTTGTATGGACATCTGAAGAATTGCAGTCATTTCTTCCAATCATTCGATAACACTGCGGAACACGTTTTTGTCTCCAGCACCAAAATACCGCTATTCACTTAATTAAAGGTTGCTGAATCCATTGCCGTTTTCAGAAATATCATAGCACGTCTAGTTTTTGAGATATTGACTGTTGAAAATGCAAAAAATGACTATTTCAGCCAACTTGCATGCAAGTTTGCCAGCTTGTAAGGTAATATATTGGCTTAATTTGCCACAGAATTCAAGCTTTATGTGTATAACAATACTTATTATCAAAGTTTGTAATACATTCGATGCGGAAAAGTTATTTGTTGATGGTTTAGAGAATTGTTGTATTTTGCCATATAGAAGAAACGAAGAATTTTATATGGAGACTGCAAGCATGTTGAAAAAATCGGTTTAATCGAAATTTAATCGCACAATTTCAATCAAATTATGTCTGAAATGAAAGTTCAAGTTCTATTTTGCATGTTTGGCGGATTAGATCACAAAAAAATTGATAAATCGTACTTTAAATTTCATGTAAACATGAATAAAACCAGTGTTTTATACAACTTTGGCGACCTGTAGCTAAAAATTGTGACGTGCTGGAACATTTCTGGGAATGGCACCAGATTCAGCAACCCAAAATCTACTAGAGACACATAATTTGATCCTTGAGACACGCAAAAATGTCATTTTTGTTACGCTGTGTAATCGTACAGCAAAATGTATTTTTTTTGGGCTGAATATCGAATATTATTCTATTGGCATTGAGTAGGTGGCACAGTCTTCAACGATTGTTCAAAAGCTGCCTGCTTTCCACCTGTTACCTTCTCAAAAATAGCTGTTTGAAAACATGCTCTTACTTTTAGACAAGCTGTATGCATTGTTCAGCAGTGGAGAGCTGCTTTGACTATGATTTTTGTAATGGCTAGGATAAAAACAGATTAAAAGTTGGAAAGCTTTACTAATATTCTAAAGAGATCTTGATATACCCCTGAAGGAATCATGGAAAGTTATGTTCGTGTGAAATTAATGTTAACCATCTCGCACATTGTAATAAAAACTAGGAGTGATGAATTTGAATAACATTGAATAAAACATCTTTTCGAATAAAACACAATAGTTCAAAAAGTAGTTCTATGATAATTTTCTCAAACAACTTTTCGTATCCTCTTCAATATCAACATTTTGTTTCAGCCCATAATAAATAAATTCGAACTGTAAAAAAAATTGTTGCTTCTTGATGTGTTTGCACTTTTTTGACAAGTTCTCAAAAAGCTCTTTTATATTCAGATTCGGTGTCAATTTTTATCATCAATCATCTGATTCTAAATATATTCCAATATTCAGAGTACCGCCACATGGTCTAAACCTTGTAGATATCTAAAACCTTACTATTACTCTCATGTTTGGTAAGTTGCTCTTTGGACTGTACATTTTTGAGAGTGTATTAAGAAAATCGAAGCAAATTTCTCTGTTACGTACATTCTGTAAGGTTAGCGATGCACCAAAACTGCAAGGAATATCATTACTGCGGTGAACCTCATTGAGCCATGTACCGAAATTCTCTATCACAAGACCGTGTAAGGTTCTTGCAAACATTATTTTGTAATTTTGAGGCATCTGATTAACAAGTATTTTTTGAAGCCCGTCAGTACCTTGATATGACTCACGTTTTAGTTTTTTGATTAAATTGCTTCAAACCAAATTGCGGTCATGAAAATCTTGTATGTGGAGTTAATGCCTCGTAAGAAAATAGAACAGCTTTTCAAAACTTGATTTTTGAGGTAAAAAAAGGAGCTGCTGGTAGAGGAGTAAGGAGGGGAATATAAGCAAGGTAGTAAAATGATTGCTGTTATAATAAGGGGCACTGGAGAATCAAACATACGACAACAATAGTGAAATATGTATTCTTAAACATCTAAATTCTGACAAAATCTCCTTTGGAAATGGCGTATAATTAAAGTTTAAAGTATACATGGTTTGTTTTTCAAAATTATTTTAGTAAACCAAAAACTGAAATACGCTAATGCTATCTATTTTAATAAACCAAATCCTGCAAAACACAACAATCCTCAAAAGCGCATTCCAAAATTTCATTCAGTATTTCAGAATTTCGTGCAAAAAATATTATTTGGAATAGTTTAAACACATGGTTAAACCCCGGGATACAGGAAAAACCCGGGATTTCAAAAGTCCAGGAAATAAGACCCCCAAATTGGATCTATGCTATGCAAATCCCGGTAAATAAAACTTTGATTTGGCATTCTAAATTTAGTGTGTATATTGGTTTAAAACACATCAGCTCTAGAAAAGTTCAGAAAAAAAAACAAGAAAAATGTAATGAACCTCATACGAAATAAAAAATGTGCTAGATTCTTTCGACTGTATAAAGTTTGTTCTACTTAGAATTCGGTCGAACAGTAATTTTTCCAAAAGCAAAGGACGTACAAAAAATCTTATTGCATCATTTTGTAGCATTTTTACTAAGATGAAAGGAAAAATCTCCAATTTCTAACTTTTTGTTGAATTCCAACAATATTTTTGCTCAATACTATTGTCTACGTTATCTATTTCAGCAAGAATATCTCTCAATCATGCGGCGTTTCCATTATTTTGACTTATTTCTTAGATTAACGTTTGATAAGATAATTACCCGAAATTGTTCGACCGATTGGATATGTGTACAATTTGGTGGTTAGTCTTCTCATTAAAATTAACATTATACTGTTAACAAATTTTATGAAATTGCGACGATGTAAGTGAATTTAGATGCAAAAAACTATGTGAACCTATTCGGTGCATCCACCTTACGAAATACAAGGTAAACTTATTGATTCAGAATTTGAAGATTGAAGAATTCCAAGCGATCATTTTTTCCGACTATGTTGAGTTTTCAATGTAAGTGTGCAAAATTCTCTCACGTCTTTCGAGTTCAATCATCGTTAACTTTTGAACATGTTTATGAATCATTGAACAATGTTTATGGAATTGTTACTATCCCCTAGGGTCCTAAATTTTTCAATAAAAACTTGTTTTGATTAAATAACATGATAGAGCGTATTCTTGCTACTACTTTGGCAAATTTCCCCCCTCAGAAAACGGCTTTAATTTAAACAATGGGTCCAAATTTTAACCTTGACACTTTTGATGATTGACGTTCATTTTGTCGACAAAGACGACACAGGCACTCAACTTTCTAACACTGTGGTTGGATCTGACATTCTGGAAGGTACACGGAAAACAAAATACAAATTTGAGTTCAAACCATGAGGTGTGACAAAATCTCAAAAGGAAAAAAGTATTTCGACCAACGAAAAGCATTCAAAAATTGAGTAAACATGTGTTTTTATCTAAACTTAAACTTTTGGTACTAGAATTTTTATTTTTTTTATTTTTTTTTTATTTTTATTTTATGACTATTGTCTACTCACTGATATGCGTAATAAGCAGTAGACTGAGCCATAATTATCACAACCTTCCCACGCATCCACCTTTTTAACATGGTGTTGATAATATACTTGAAGCGCACAAACTTGTCAGTGGTACAATCTCCAGTCCAGTTTGATATTTGCTGGCATCTTGCCCACTTGTTTAAGCAGAGAAGGGTTGAACAAATGGGCATCCATACCTATAGACTGCAACTGGCAACAAATATTTTGAACTACCAGACCGAAGCTTATTAGATTCTCCAATTCGGTTTGAACGCTGGTATTGCAAGAACTTTATTAGGCTTGCCAAATGGTATCCTTTGAGAGGGCATGACCTTTTTTTTCCTCCTATGGGGGATAATCTGTTCAACAGACTCCAGACCGAGGTCCGGGAGTGTGGGGTTGGGGACCATTTACTACATGCAAGCAGTAAACAGGACTACACCCCCGACCCACTAAACCATTTCCATTGCCGCCAAACCCTTCGTCTCTCCGGGACCACCAAGAAGGCATTGCTTCGGAGAGGGGCTATTGCATATCGCATTCTCCAGGTTAGCTGCGTAGCCATGCAGCAACGAACATCGATGACACGCTTAGGGGGGTCCACCAAGGTAGCATCAGGTCCGTCCCACTTGGGCTCAGATTGGGTACCACTTCTAGTACTGCATTTGGTCCCTCGGTAGTACAAAAGGTACCCAAGTTTGACAGACCGCAGTACACTTTTCACGGCATTCTAGATTACTTTATGAGCCATAAAATGTTGAGCAACTGCAAGGGACATGGAGGTCTTTAATTTGTCTTTGGTAGCATGCTGGCGCATTGCATGACCTTCTTTAGGATCATTTGTCCTCCCACCCTCCCTTGGGCTGCAAAAGGTCCTCCTTTTCCAAAGCAATCAAATTTTAAATTAATATCTTCTTTTTCGTAAGAATCTTTTAAATGGGGTTGAAGGAGTTTTTGCTCTTAACCCTATCTAAGGTTTTGCGAGTTGCATCATTTTCTCCCAAATGTTTGGAATTTACAATTTTTTAATATTTCCTAACATAATTGATACGTTCACTTTCTAAGACTTTCGAATCGAATATGAAACCTTATTATGGATTTTCTGTTTGATTAGCCAGAAACAATACTCATGTTACTATTGAAATACCTAAAATACCTTTTTTATCTTGCTGAGCATGTTCAGGCACTTGCACTCCTAATACCAACACAAAATTAAAGTTAAGTTTTATGTCGAAAGATAAGAAATTCATTTTTTTTTTTTTTGTTAATTTTTGTTGTTATTATCTTTATTTAAGAATCTTCACCATAAAGATTTATTTGGTGCAGTGAAACTTTAGTTTGCTATCAAAAGCATTCTCTTCCATTTTATTAAACAATATATTTTTGTTCTAGAATTGAAATGTCCTCCTTTTCCTATTCCAGTTAAGTGAAATTTTCTCCTTTTTCAAAAATACTTCAGGCAAGCCCACATGATCCGAACTATAGATATAAAATGAAAAACATGGCTTCTCACTACCTCCTTAGCGTCTTCTTTGAGCCAACGTTGAACAGATATGATATTTTCTTCGCCACTATAGCTATTCATATGCAACATACAAATAATGGTGAGTCCATCGGATCGCCAAAAATTCTAATTACTACCGTTTTGTCTCAAATTCCAAACAGACTTATATTCCAAAAACTCGGTTTTTGTATGGCGATTTGGTTGAAATGTTTAGCTGAAATGTGTCATCAAATTACAAGGAAATTGCAGTCAATTGCAATTCAATTTTAACGTCTTCCAATCCATTTTATGCCTTAGAAGTAAAAAAAATGTTTGCAAAATTATTAATTTGATTACGATTTATTCGTGCTGTTCGGAATTTGAATCCAGGTGTTCGGAATATGAGACAGAATGAACACAGTGTTCGGAATTTGCATCAAAATGTTGTTAAAAAATTTCAAGTAAAAACAATACCAAAAAAGTTCAATCAAACAATTATATCGGCACACCCAGCAGCTTACAGTAAGGCTTTGTAGAGAAATCAAAATTTTTACAAATATTAGCTTATTTATGCCTTCAGATGCATTTGAAATCACTGTTGGCCTTAAGTGTTCGGAATATGAGTCAAAAAGAAAACCAAATGACTGACAGCAAATAACTGGTAGCACAAAAAGTGAGCCGAGGCAGGATAATGGTGCCCATCTCTTCGTAACAGAGACGGCTTGACAATCGAATTTGAAAGACTTGGACCCACTTTTCACAGAAGCTACACCATTTACTTGCCGGCGACATCTAGGCTGTCAGTAGAAGGATATCGACCGACTGTAGAACTTTATTCTTCCGTCAGCTATCAAATAACACTAGTCCGTCTATATGTTGCATTCTCAGATGCCAGCATTCCGAATGTTAGGAGGTGTTCGCTTGTAAGTTAAGGTGAAGTTGCATCGGAGCCAAACTTCGAATTTAAAAAAAAAACACAAATCTGAGAACCTGACAACCATTTGTGCTGAAAATTCAACCCACTGGTCACTCGCTGATGATGACCAATCGATTAAACTTTCAGCGCGAACGGATGTTTTCTAAATTTGTGCTCTTGAATATTCGAGGTTTGGCTTCGATGTATCTTCACCTTAAGCTGCTCTTATCATAAATTATAAATGATAATTTCTGAAAAAATACTTGGAAGAAATCCACTTGCAGAGATTCCTAGTAAAATTTCAGCAAAAATCGAGTACTTGGATGAAATCCTGAGTGAATTAATAGCGTTATTTCCGGGATGAATCTTTTGAAGAGTTTTCCATTCAATCTTTGGTGTAATTCTTGGTGGTATGTTCTTTTAATAGAAAATCTGCTGAAATTCCTGAACGATTTGCAAAAAAAATGTCTAAAAGAATTCTCGGTGGGTTCCACATATCTGCATCAAATATCACGACCATACAGAGCATTTTCATGCTATTCTCGCTTGATGAAATGCCTCAGATATTACCTACCGACTTAGGTTATGCAAAGCGCGAGCATAATATTCGCTCATTTAATACTCATTACAATACCCATTTGCTTCGCTAACCGCTACCAAACACCGGTATAGTTCGTTGCCGTCATCGTTTAGCATAACGGTCAACTAGTATGACGTTCGCGGTAAATCGCCAATGCTCAATAGCGTAACTTTTTTTCCACAATTATTATGCATACACCCTTTCCACGCGGTTTCCGTCGGGGTATGAATATGAAACCCGCTACTGAGTCAGACCTAGGGGAACATGGCTCAAAACACATCGATTGACTAAAATGGCCCAACTCATCGAATTAGTATTCTTGGCGATAAATACATACATTTTCCTTAAATTCCCCGGAGAAATTAAAAAAAATACTTTTTCGCCTGAGTCGTAACTTTATCCGATGATTTTATAACCGAATAAGCACAAAACGAGAGTAAACTCATGAAGAAGCTTGGTTGATGACTCTTAGTTCTCCGTTTTAAATGACGTTCTACCTCACCCATTGGGCCATTTTTAAGCCTATAATTTTTTTTCAACCAACTTTTCGACATGATTTAGAACCGTGAAATAGCTCAAATTTGATAAATGTGTTCATGGTGGTAGAAAGAAGATATTGTACAGTTGCTGTAAGCACTTTATGGCTTCAAAATGTGGTTCTTATTACGAGAAAACGACACAAATCCATGAAGTGGCATTTTGGACCACTCTACCCAATTCGATCTACATCAAGGTTTGCCATATCGACGCAGACAGCGACTAGACTATCGGTCTCGTACACAGATTGCATCTCAACATCAACGAAAGTGAACCCATGATAACTGGTGTTCCCTGCCTCCGAACGGCAATTATCGTCTTGTTGCGGGTCACTGATATCGATCAGACCTAGTTGGGCTCAACATTATCCCCCTTAGGCTTTCGCAACATATCCCACGATGTAGTTTCTCAGAGCTGGTCACGAGTTCGGCGGCCAACAACCGTAACCAACCGTAAAAACGAGAGATAGCCGGTGCAAATTGCGGTGTCGCAATCGTTCCACAGCCACGAAGGCCCAGAAGATTTCGGTTTTCTAGCAAAAATCAATTCCAAATCTCCTTCAAGCAGGGTAACCAAACAAACAAAAACTCGCGAAAAATCGGTTTCGAAAATCGATTAACCAAAGTCAGAGAGTGCCCTTCAAAGGTTGTTTCGCTGCATCGAGGCAGCAAGTGTGTGGTCGCTGCTCAAGATCACCGCATGCACAGTGGTTCCACTTGTACTGCGAAGCGGTCATAAACCATATTTTACAATTATGATGAAAAACATGAAAAATCATGAAAATCAATTAAGTTTTGACTATCGGAAATGTGAAAAAAGTTACTCTTTGCAAAAACCTCTAAGAAGGTCACGTCTTCTTTCGTTTATTCACTAAACATGGTTGTAACTACAAACGAAAGGAACTTTGAATCTAGGGGATTTAAAACTCACTAAACGTGGCAATAATGGAAGAACGTTTCTCCAGAATGCGCGCTTTCTTCCAAGGGTGTAACGGATAAAATTGATGATTACATCGAAACGAGCAACCAGATCGATACTTTAGACCAATTTTCCAAACACCAAATCTAAGCAGACTCTAGTCCAGGCTCTTTGATTCAAATGAGGAAGCAAAGAGTGCCGCCTATCGTGGTCAGTTGTTCCGATTTCAGGGGATTTAGGCAGGAGATCTTGAACTCTATTAGGGGAATCAAGATTTCCTTCCAAATCGCAAAGAAAGGAGACTGTCCCGTTTTGTCGGAAACTCGTAAAGATCGTGAACTTCTTCTCGAACATCTTGAAGAGAAGAAGCACATTTTTTACTTATGACGACAAAACTGAAGGTTTGTTCAAAGTCGTCTTGAAAGGTCTCTCACCTTGAATTCACCTGAAGAGATCAAAAATGGAATAAATTATCTACTTGGATTTTTCCCAGTTCAATAATCATTATGAAAAAAAAAAATCCAATCTGACATTCTTCGGAAAGAACTTTCTCAAGAATTTTATTTAGTTCACTTTAACAAAAAAGAACTAAAAAATATTAAAGCTTTAGAAAAAGCAAAACTTATGTTCGATGTCCGTGTGACGTGGGAACATTTCCAGAAACCTGGAGGAAATTACCAGAACCCCACTCAGTGCCGTCGGTGCCAAAAGTGGGGTCATGGTACAAAAAATTGTCGCATGGATGCTAAATGCATGATTTGCGGAGGTTCTTCTCACGCCAAGGACGTCTGCCCAGTGAAGAAGAAGAAGAACTTATCTGTATCTTCAAGTTCTTATTTGCCAATTGCAAGGGCAATCATTAGTCCAATTTTTGGGATTGCCCTTCACGCAGGAGAGTCGTCGAGGCTCGTGCCAGGCAGATGAAAGATAATATCCGTTACGATAACGGTCATTTCCGGAATTTGCCTGGTAGAGTATCGAACAATACTCACTTTTCAGTTAACGATCGCTTGATTAGGAAGATCATAATCATGCTCATTCACAAAATCGGGTAGCCGTTCAAATCTTTAAATTTCGAATGTATCTACCCACGGTAAATCCTTTGCCGATATCGTAGCAGGTAATTTGAACTCCTCACCTATTCGTGCTATGAGTACCCATGCTACTTATTTCAAATCAAATGGAAAAAAAACCCTGCCGCCACAAGTAACATCTACTTCGCCTCTTCGCCTACCAAAAATTCTAACGAAAAATCATCAAATGTGCCCAAATGTAGTGATATGTCTGCCTCTGATTTTAATTTTCTAACTGAACAATAGAATCTAATGATTGATGCAATGCTCAAAGCCACCACTATGACTGAAGCAGTCCAAGAATGTGTTAAATTTACAAATCAAATTGTTATTGGATTACGTTTTTCTAATGGATCCAAATAATAATTTAAATATTTTAAATTGGAATGCTCGTTCTCTGAGTGGTAAAGAGGACGAGTTGTTTAATTTTCTTACAGCTAATAACGTGCATATAGCAGTTATTACTAAAACGTATTTGAAACCTGCATCTAAACTCAAAAGAGATCCTTACTTTTTTGTTTATCGTAATGATCGACTTGATGGGGCATGTGGGGAGTTGCAGTCATCATTCATAGGCGTATAAAACATCAACTTTCTTCGTCATTTGAAACTAACGTTTTTGCAACTTTAGGTGTTTCTGTTGAAACACAGTTGAAACACAGTTACTTTCATAGCTGCCTATTTGCCTTTTCAATGCTCTGGACAGCAAGTTAATTTGCTCCAAACTGACTTGGGAAAATTGACTCGCAATATGTCAAAACTGTTTGTCATTGGTGACTTTAATGCCAAACATCGGTCATGGAATTATTCTCAAAGTAATTCCAACGGCAGAATTTTATTTGATGAGTGCTCTTCAGGATATTTCTCAATTCAATACCCTGATAGCCCTACATGTTTTTCCTCTTCTAGAAATCCATCTACGATTGACTTGGTCTTAACCGACTCTAGTCATCTTTGTAGCCAATTAGTTACTCATGCTGATTTTCATTCTGATCATGTCTTTGTTACATTTCAAATATCCCATGAAGCGATTCTCAATCCTATCAGCTCCACTTTCAATTATTTATTTGGACCCTGGCTTTAAGCCCTTTTGGAAATTATCTAAAATCTTGAAAAAACCTCAGATGCCAATACCGGCATTGAACGAGGAAAACAAATTATTACTAACTAATTGCAAAAAAGCTCAAAAACTTGCTATGCAGTTTGAAAGTGCGCACAATTTTAGTTGAGGACTTACTAGTCCAATTGAAAATCAAGTTACTCAGGACTTCGAAAATATTCTCAATCAAGAGAACGTTTTCGAAAATGCCTGGGAAACTGATTTGGAAGAAGTGAGAACTATTATTAAAAAATTCAAAAATATGAAAGCTCCTGGCGATGATGGAATTTTCAACATCCTCATCAAGAAACTTCCAGAAAGTAGCTTATCATTTTTAGTTGATATATTTAATAAATATTTTCAATTAGCATATTTTCCTGACAAATGGAAAAATGCTAAGGTTGTTCCAATTTTAAAACCAGACAAAAATCCCGCAGAAGCTTCTAGCTATCGTCCAATCAGTTTGCTTTCCTCCATCAGTAAACTTTTTGAAAAGGTTATTTTGAACAGAATGATGGCCCACATCAACGAAAATTCAGTTTTTGTCAATGAACAGTTCGGATTCCGCCATGGACATTCGTCCACTCATCAACTTTTACGTGTAACAAATTTGATCCGTTCCAACATATCTGAAGGCTATTCTACTGGTCTTGCTCTTCTAGACATAGAAAAAGCATTCGACAGTGTTTGGCATGAAGGTTTGATTGTAAAATTAAAAAAACTTTAATTTTCCAACATACATTGTAAGAATAATTCAAAGTTTTCTGTCAAACCGTACACTTCAGGTTAATTATCAGAACTCCAGATCTGAAAGACTTCCTGTAAGAGCTGGTGTTCCTCAAGGCAGCATTTTGGGACCAATATTATACAATATTTTCACATCTGACTTACCTGAGTTACCTCAGGGATGTCAAAAATCCTTGTTTGCGGATGACACAGGCCTCTCCGCCAAAGGACGAAGTCTGCGTGTCATCAAGATATAGTCGATTGCAAAAAAGTTTGGATATTTTTTCTTCATACTTGCAAAAATGGAAGATTTCTCCTAATGCTTCCAAAACTCAACTAATAATATTCCCACATAAACCAAAAGCACTTTATTTCAAACCTTCAAGTAGACATGTTGTCACGATGAGAGGGGTTCCAATAAATTGGTCAGATGAAGTTAAGTATCTAGGCTCATGCTAAATAAAAAAAAATCCAAAAAAACACAATGAAATGTAACAAATATATAATATAATGAAATATGATAATAAGAATCTAATTAAGTTTTACCAAATTAGGATGATGGTGCTGCCAAATCCAGAACGCCAAGATATAATAAATGACTGTAATGTTTGAAATGACACAAAAATAAGGAATTACAAAAAAAAACTAGTTTATCGATTTTTGGCCTACGGTCGATTCCACCACAGTGCACTGTGCGCTACTACTGATCGATCGAGTGGAAGGTGTAGCACACCGAAGAGTCAAGTGGTGTGGTGCGGGATTTCGCTAACCCAGTCAGCGCAGCGCAGCAATGTGGATGGTTTTCTGGGGAAGGTCTTTAAATGTTTGATTACCTTACAAAACGGATTTTTTCTACCCTGTCATGAAGATTAAACAACGAATAGTCGATGTTCGCAACCCGTCAATGTTTGGTCAGCGGAGATCGCGTACAAGCGCTGACCTAGCATTAGGTAATTTTGCAAACAAACGAACACCCAGAGCGATGATGATGCTGATGAGGCAAGCTGGAGCCTGTGTGTCGTCTTCTGTTGCTTCAAGGGCTTTTCATCATCTGCTTGGTAAATATGCATACCAATCGAAGTGTTAACCTAGGAGGGTTATTGAAGTCAACCAGGTCAGCATACGGTGACAATTTTATGGCATCTGGGCAAATAGGAGGCTTCAAACGATTTACGTAATGTCCCTTGGTTGCTCTCAGTTCGGATTCGTACGTTCAAATATTGGGAAATCAGCAGGTTTTGTAGTTTTAGACGCTGATCAATTTCAAAAAGTGAGGTGTAATAGGAAGTCTGTCGAGGTCTGCGAGTCATTCATAGTTTATTCAAGCTCACCAATTAATCCTCCATCCTAGACTGAGCAGTCACCAACCACTTACAGCTTCGTCTTTTGGATTTTTCATTAAATCAGTTTTCATCACCTGAACATTTCACATGTTCCAGTTTAAAAGTCTCATGAAACATACGTTTCTATCTTATAATCTCCTCAGTCTACTTCAAATTAGATAGTTTATGCCTAGAATGTGACACCATTAGTCTTACTTATCACCGAGCGCAAACAAATTGAAAATATGTAGACCACATCCGTCATTTATCACGTAGTCATTTCTTAAAATACCATATAAACTTAAAGCCTAACACCGGTCACATACGCCGAAAGCAATAGAAACAAGTTTATGGTTCGCAAATCACCACACCACCGCCAACAAACTGCAGCAGAGCAGTAATTGCCACTTGAGCAAACTATTCCATTAATCACAATCATTCAACCTGTGTCCTACAGCTTTCGGCCATATTGTGCCAACCGAAACGATCCGGCGGAGGCCTTTTCTCACTATCCCACGACACCAATTGATGGAAAATAATTCCCTTCGAGAACTGGCCCAATACCGATGCCACCACGTCTAGTCTAGAGAAGTTATGCAAACAAATTTCTGGGATTCGGTAGCAACACGACCTATCGCTTAACCTCCTCTGATCGGACGATGATGTGGTGTGGGGGGATAATTTTCATTTTTCAAACTGTTTGCACTGCTCTCTGGATTTGCTGCTGGCTGAATTCTGATCATGACTAAGAACTCCATGTACATTTATTGGTTGGGAATGTAAAAACGCCTTACAAAGCTGTCAAATCATTGTGGCGGCTTTTTATATTTTTAATGCACTTTTGAATTTTGTACAAATTTATAAAATCCATATCTGGCTGCAGGGCCTTCCTTAGCCGAGTGCTAAGAATATCCTCGGCTACAAAGCAAAGCCATGCTGAAGGTGTCTGGGTTCGATTCTCGCGCGGTCCAGGATCTTTTCGTAATGGAAATTTATTTGATTTCCCTGGGCATATAGTATCATCGCACTTACCACACGATATACGAATGCGAAAATATCAACTTGCTGAGCGAGAATCAGCAAGAGCTGAGAAGCAGGCTCTGTTCAAGTGGGGACGTAATGTGAAGAAGAAGAAGAAATCTAGCAAGCACGACGATGAGTTACGCCCTGGAAATTTGAGAAAATTTCCTACTCAAAAAGATGTTGGGAGGCTAGTCCGCTAAGACCACGCAGATTTTAGCGAGGCTAGCCCGTCCACATCCGATTGCAAATCATAAAGAAATACAATACAGTAGATGTCTCCTTCAACTGGGCAGCTAACTGACTGATACCTCAACCAGCAGCTGCAACTCTCTGTATTCAAAGCAGGTATCTATTTTTAAAATTCAACATCCTACACAAATATTAAAGCTCACAACAAATCTTTCAAACTTTTACCTACGACGACGCATGCTTCTCAACCGACGATTCTTCTACCTGAGGTGCGACACTACCTCTATTCCAGCAAAAGATTCTTGACCTGACCGAAACAAATTAATAGAATCGGTATGAAGAATGGTATAAAACGCTAGCCAACTTTAGTATTGAAAACTTTAGTATTGCACTATTATAATCGAAAGAAAGCAATAGAGGACAGAATCTCTCATTGTTTCATAGGTCGTTTTTAATTCTGACAGTTTTGAAATCGGGCAACCATTTCAGATTCGGAAACCATTGAAAGTCATATATGATCATTGAATGCATATTTTTTTTTTTCATAAATACATCTCGTTTGACTCGTTAGTTGCATATTAGTCAGGGGGGCTGCGCATCGTGACTATTCCATTTCATCATCAGCAGCTTCATTTGTGTTCGATAATCGATAATTCGTAAATCCTCTTGGTAACCATAGGATCTTATGAATCATTTCCGTTCAATCACTTCTCCCTCAGTTTTTAAATGTGCCAAAACATGTTTTTAACGGAAACAAGATGCAAACAATAAGCGTACTTTTAACGTTTTTATGTACGGAGATAAACCATACCTAGTGAAGAAAAGATGATTATTGGATTAAGCGAGTGTTGTTTGATCCTTCGACCTTGATGCTTGCTCCTGCGCAGGCGGGCGATGGGGGCAGGATCAATCATGTCGCGCGTCGTTCGCGTAGGAGTGAAAAAAAAGCCGCGATTCGTTAGTGTTGTTTGATTCTTCGACCTTGACGCTTGCTCCTGCGGGGGCGGGCGATGAGGACAGGATCAATCGTGTTGCGCGCTGCTCGCGTAGCACGGTGGAATAGTGTCGTGGATCGCGAAACGCGTTAGAAGTGTTTGATCCTTTGATCTTGTTGCTTGCTCCTATTGGGGCGAGTGACGAACACTTGTTCGGCGTTCAATGCGTTTATCGAGTAATATCGCGATTCCGGTTAGGCGCATTCATTTCAAATTATATATTTATCGTTTATCAAAACGAATCCCTCCCCCATGTCCAAACTCCCAGTACAGCTGTTCTTGCAATAACGGAGTAGCTTCTGCGGGCGGTCAATCATGCTCATGCTCATGCTCAAAAGATGATTATTGGATTAAGTATGACATAAAAACAAAAGTAGTGACGTCAAACTGGACCTAACGTGCGTGTTTGCACTCATTATTAGTTTTATGTTTTATCGTATGTATACCGTTTTTATTCGTATTTTGAATGAACTGGTGTAAAGTTCTCGTGATCGGCTTTCGAAAAATCGTGTAGTTCAGTGCTAAAGTCTGAAAATTGCAAAGATTTTGCGAAGACAAATTTGCTCACTTGTGATACAGTAAACAGTAAAGAATCATCCATTCTTCGCCCATCTATGGGCATAGGAATCGGGTGTTTACGAAAGTGAAAGAGAAACAATGAACTCTGTTTTGTGCAGTGCTTGCGTTCAGAAGATACAGTCTGAGAATGATCGTGTTTACTGTTTTGGTGGTTGCGATCAAATCCTTCATGTGAAATGCTCGGATATCAACACAGTGGGAGCCAAAGCAATGCATGACAATGTGGCTCTAAAATATATGTGCCATGGATGCAGGAAAAAAATGGTATGTCTGACTGACATTCAGAGAAAATGTAACAACATGTCCAAACAGATTGAAACTCTAGCCGCCACCGTTAACGAACTTGAGCTGAAACTAACTACATCCATGATGAACAAGCTAGATGGTTTTGAGAAGAAAATAACCACCAATGTAGTAAAGGCTCTGAAAATCCATTTTCAACCGACTAGAACTTCATCAGAAGTAACTCCGACTACTCTGACAGAACAAAGCACTTCGTATGCAGCTGTACTTGTTCAAAATGATTCAGACGATAAAGCTAATCCTAGAGATTTATACCCTGGAATAGGTGGTTTGCTTCGTTCAGGAAAAAGGCGTAACTTGCAAGTCCAACAAAAAGGTCCCTCCACTATGAATACCCCGGTAGCACCCCCACGTGAAAACCTGCAGACAACAGCTGTATCCACTGCAAAGAAATCTCCAGCTGTAAAATCCAAGTTGGTCACACCGAAGTTCGTTTTCTTGTGCGAAGTGCACTTTCCGTTTTTTCCGCGATTTCGCGTTCCCGTGACTGCTCCCCGGCGCTATCATACCTCCTTGGTGTGGCTACCCGACCAGACGGAAGAAACAAGATGATAGCAGAATGTATTCCCCTGATTTGATTTTTTTATATCATCAGTTGTTATAAAACATGTACCGTTAGTAGTTAAAATAACAAAAATTCTAACAAAATTTGCACCAGATTAATCTAAAATATAACAAACCTTATTATAATTATAACAACATTATTACAGAATGTGTTGCCAGGATGTTACAAAATATCCAAATATATTTCAAACTATGTAACTGTTTATGACTTCGGATGGTATTTGCAACAAACTTATAAATGCGATGTCAAAAATATAACAAATGTTGTTATAAATGTGTTACTTAAAATATAACAATTTGAGAACAAAGCCATCATGATAACAAAATTATTTCAACTTCTGTTATTTTTAACTGCTGCTGGTAGGAATGGGTTATAATCCTGTTATGTGGCTCTGGTGGGGTAGCAATAGAGCCTCCCTGCAACAAGTAGCAGCAGACCAACCGTGGCCCATATCATTTGCAATGGGTTGCAATCGAAAGCAGAAGGCGGATTCCGTCTCGAACCCTGCCCCGCTGGCTGTCAACGGTGTCGTGACCAGAGCAGCTTTATTTCTATTAAATCCGCTTCTTTCGACGGCCGCAGTGAGGAACACACTGAGCGCCGATTGCTGCTCTGCTGTTTCTCGACGCTCCGACGTACAGAGGGCGGTGCCACCCGCTTGCTCATCGTCGGAGCGGTGTAGCTTTCTCCACTGTTGTTCCGCTGCTGCTACTGCTGCTCCTTTTCGTTCGTCCGCTTCAACTATCGTCGATAATCTGATGTGACCGCATCAGACGGTGCCCTTTTATACGTTTGCTTTCCCGTTCATCCTTGACAGCTGTCTGTTGATTGGTTCAGTCGATCAACCAATGAACAGTCGCATGATGTGGAAGACTGTGTCTTTTAAAAGCCTATGCTTGCTTTTTTCATTTTCATTATGGCTCAATCTCTTATACTACAAACGCGTGAAAAAGCGCTTGCCGAAACGCGCACGAAATGAAGATGCCAACTGCGGTCGGAACTAGCGGCCCATCAGATCACCACAGCGTTGTGCCTGAGCGCTCTTCAACATTATTGTTGAATGGGAGCGTTATCGCCCGAAATAGAAGGACGTGACGCAGTGCGGCAACTGCCTCGGTCATGGTACGAGACATTGCCACATGAAGCCCCCCCCCCCCCCTCTGTTCAGCATAGCTTTGCGGCCGCCGCCGCTGCTCCACCGGTGCAGAGAGCACCCCCTCCTGGATGCGGGAATCCTGAACCCAGTGCTCCCGGCACTCCTCCCTACGACGACGGCTCCCTATACACAACGGAGTAAATGTTGGAATATACTAGGAACTTGTTCCAACGGCTGCGCGCCTGCCGTTCCAAGTTGGAACAGATCGACGCCACCAACTAGGTAGTATTTGCTTTCCTCTCCAAATATGGCCCGTGAGGCCATCACCAGGTTCGCAAACTGGAACGCTTGTTCCCTCTATCTATTCTAAACTATTGAGTTGTCGACTTTCTCGAAGAGAAATGCATCGACGTTACCATCATCACGGAGACGTACCTTAAGCCTGAGTTGAGCGTCTCCATTCCCAACCATCGACTAGTGCGGCAAGATCGGACCGGCTCTGAAGGAGGGGGAGTCGCCAGCGCTTTGCGCCACAACATCAACTGTCGCCTGCTGCCGAGCCTGCAGCTCAAACTCATCGAGGCCGTAGGAGTAGAAGTGCACCATCATCGCTGTATACTACCCAACGCACGCGAACCACAACGACGGGTCGGCAACGGTCCTACGGCAGGACATCACCAAGCTAACTCAGCGACGCGGGCGGTACATCATCGCTGGCGTCCTCAATGCGAAGCACGAAGCCTGGGGACCCCCGAAGATAGCGAAACGGAGTCATCCTCCAGCAAGGCTTGGAGGAAGGTGACTTCAACATCTTGGGCCCGGATGTTCCCACCCAGTTGAGCAGATCCGGGGCCCATGCCATCATCGACCTGTTCATCACCAACATGGCAAGCATCTCCCAACTGGTCGTCTACCAGAAGCTCAGCTCGGACCACTATCCGGTGGTGGCTGAAGTTGGGTCATCGGTCGAACGGCATCTCACGACTCGGCGTAACTATCATCGTGGGACCAGTTCCGGCAGTGCGTCGACACCCACGTCGACTACGAGGTGCGACCCGAGACAGCTGATGACATCAATCGGCAGCTGCAGGCCATCGAAGAGTTGATCTTCCAGGACAGAGAACGGCACGTGCCGGCAACCAGTCAGGTGAGCAACAATGTACCAATTGACAGACTTAATAAAGATTTGATCCAACTTCGTAACACCATTCGCAGGAAGTACCAGCGAACTGGGCTGCCTGTCCTTAAATCCGTTGTCGATCGGATGAACAAAATTATCAAGGTAAGAATGTTGTACCTCAGAAACTCAAGCACTTAAAGGTAAAGTTCTATGATCACCTCGCCGTGATCTTCAACCAGTGTCTTCGGCTTAGCTACTTCCCATCGTCCTAGAAGTTAGCTAAAGTCGTCCCCATCAGAAAACCTGGCAAAGATCCTTCCTCTCAGCCTTCTCTTACCGTTATTGAAGCTTTTCGAAAGGGCAGTTTATCGCCGACTCCTTGCTTCTTCTTCTTCTTGGTATTACGTCCTTACTGAGACAGAGCCTGCTTCTCAGCTTATTAAATAAGAGCTTTATTTGCCAAAGATGCCATTTTCGCATTCGTATATCGCATGGCAAGTACGATGATACTTCATGCCCAGGGAAGTCAAGGAAATTTCCATAACGAAAAGACCCTGGACCGACTGGGAATCGAACCCAGGTACCTTCAGCATGGCTTTGCTTTGTTGCCGCGGACTCTAACCACTCAGCTAAGCAAGGCCCTAACGACTCCTTGCTTCTGTTGAGCAGAACAACATTATATTCGAGGAACAGTTTGGTTTCCGACCCAGTCGATCAA
Source organism: Aedes aegypti (assembly GCF_002204515.2). Classification (NCBI taxonomy): domain Eukaryota; kingdom Metazoa; phylum Arthropoda; class Insecta; order Diptera; family Culicidae; genus Aedes; species Aedes aegypti. Next base: position 113,059,745 of record NC_035109.1, read on the forward strand.
CCGTGTAACAGATGTCCCGGCTCTGCTCGATGTCGAAAAACCATTCGACAACGTCTGGCATGATGGCCTGGTGTTCAAGCTTCACCAGTACAATCTTTCCAGCTAGCTGATGAAAATAGTGCATAACTATCTGTCAGTGAGGACATTGCGGGTCACGCTATACGGAGCAATTTCCGATGCGCACGACATCATAGCAGGCGTTCCCCAGGGCAGTATTCTCGGGCCCCTGCTATTCAACCTGTTCACCTCTGATATGTCCGCACTCGCAGGAGGCGGCGTGCTGTCTCTGTTCGCAGATGACACCTCCATCGTCTACAGCGGAAGGGTGGTCATAGCGCTTACGACAACAATCCAACGAGGCCTGGATGTCTTAACAGCATATCTCACCAGCTGGAAGATCCGTATTAACGCGGCAAAGACCCAGGTCATCCTCTTCCCCCACTCCAAATCCCTCAGACTTGTTCCGGCTGAGGACTGAAAAATCATCCTAAACGACACAGCGGTGAAATGGTACAACGAGGCCGACTACCTAGGTTTAGCTTTGGACAGTAAGCTGATCTTTCGACAACAAGTTGACAAAACGGCCACGGATGCAGCACGATGTTGTGAATACTGTATTCCCTCATAAATCGAAGGTCGACACTGTCCCGAAAAAACAAGCTTGCTGTCTACAAACAAATCATTCGTCCCGTAATCGAGTACGGCATACCGGTTTGGGAGGACTGCGTAAAATCACACCATCTAAAGATCCATAGGGTTCAGAACAAGTTTCTGAGAATGGCTTTGAACGTCCCTTGGCGGATGCGATATTCTGAGGTCCACCGTCTGGCCGAAATAGAAACTCTCGAGGATCACTATAGAGAGGTACAAGGCTCGTTGCCGTGCATCAGACCAGCTGTTCGTCCGCGCTATAGTCGCACGCCCCTAGGTTATCAAATTTTGTTTTCCAAGTATTGCAGTGAATGATGCTGATACAAACCAATGCCAAATATTTCTTTCTCGAAACGGATTTAGCATTGTACAATAAGATTTTGATAAATCTTGATCTCTTTTTGGAAATAATGTAAAGAAAATGCATCTTGCCGTATTCTCAATCCGTCGTATCGTTTTCATTTCAGTCGCAATCAGTTTCCTGATTCGTCTCACAACTTACGGCTTACTATGATAAATTGAGTGGTCAAAACACAACACATCAACGCTACAATAAAATGTTTTACTAGAATATATAGATCTACGGGCATCTCCCTCCATTCCTTCAGCATGATGGAATATACTAATTTCCTTTAAAATTCATTGTTCGCTATCAAAATTCAGCTCAAACATATAAACTCAATTTCTTTTGACTGAACAATCGTGACATTTGCTCACAGTGCAGCGAAAACAACACAATCAAAGGAATCATTTTTTTACGCCGAGCATTGCGCACACATTGATGCGCACAAGTTTTTTTTTTCTCAGTACGACTTTGTTTACATTCTCAATTTTACGCGGTCGTTGAGAAAATTTCATAAAAATTCGTGAATTTTAGAAGCTTTAGGGCGTATGATTGGAATGCAATCCTTCAGTGAAGAAGTACGAAGGTTTTCCATAGTGAAAATAAGTGCCCGGCGAAGTAAGTCAGGCGGGAAGAAACTTGTATCATAAAGTGGTGTGACCGGTGTCAATCGCTAAGCATTTCTTTCAAATCGTGTTCATCCATGCGATTTCGGCGAAAAAGTGCAAAGTGGATAATTGAGCTGAAGATATTCATTGATATACAGTAGTTTTATAACATTTTTGGTGAACAGATGTACGAACCATAACAGCTTTCACAAAATAACACTTGGAAAATGAATCTATGTTGCAGGTAAGTTAAAATATCCGTCGTAGTGGAATATTTTAAATTTGATACGACGAATAATAGCGCTTACGATGAAGTAGAACGAAACCCTACCTGAGTGAAAATATTTTCCAAATTTGTAAACCCGTAAAATCAATTGACTGGGTGACCAGTTGATCAACAGTCTTACCATACTCATCGGTACGATAAATATACCCTATTTGAAGCAAATTCTACTTTGAAAAAACATTGCAACTCAACTCAATTACTATATGAATGGGCCACATTCATCCAAAGGAACCCGTAGACGACAGTCTAGCCACTCATAAATAGATTTTCTCACGTTCGAATAATGAGCGTGAACTTTAGGATTAGGTCACCTGTCTCCACCAGGAAAGTGCTCGTTTTGCTCTGTGACGAATGAATGCACAGCTTCGGTTTGTTTTAAGCTTCGTCCAGCTCTCGTGGTCGTTCCCTCTAACTGGCCAAACGTGGTGCCGCGCGTATTAAACGATCATTAGACCCTATTAGGAGACTTAAGATTTGCCATAAATTTCGCATTTCGGTTTTTGCTCTCGCATTGCCGGGGAATTATTGCACGCTCAAATGTGGGTGCTTGGTAAAAGCAAACAAATCGGTTTAGGGTTAAGTAGCTTTCATACATTCATACAAACTTATACAGTCGTATTTAGGAACGTTTAATTGCTCGGTAATTGTGATAATAAATCACATAAATGCCAACTGCATTGCATTCATTTTTTGCTTGTTCACTCACGAGAATGGAAATGTTGGTTCTGGGGAATCACAAATTGAGTTTTACTTTGGGTGACGCTAATGAGGCTTTCATCTGATGAGAGGAAGAAAGGTTTCCTTCAGCAGGAGGGAGTTTTTTGGCTTGAACAACCATAAGTGAAATCATAATTGTTAATATGGATGTAGTTTGTCATTCGACTTGAGTAATTATGATTTTTAGTAGGACCTCGAACCAGCAATTACTTGAAAGTTGTTTTTGCAAAATGCTAGGCAACTGGTTCGCACCAATTTACTCGTCTGGACAAAGTCTGCAGTTAGCATTGAGCTGCGTGCACAAGATTAGATTTCCACCGTGCCTAAAGCGCCGTCGATTATGTAAAGTGTCAATCATTCACTTGCACAGCATTGAATTGAGTCACTTGATCATGTAGCTCTCAACGAACTGCAGCACTCCAGCTGTAAGGCGTTCGACGTGTTGATCACACATTTGCCTTTCGATTACCCCTCACTGTCAACGGACGGCGGGTCGCCACCACCAACAGGGAAGGTTGCATTTTGACTTGATCGGTGAGCTTCTGCGAGACAGCACCAGTTAGACTGTCTGCTGAGAATGACAACATTGTGGGTTACTTATGAATGGATTTGCACAGTACAATGAACTCCGTAGTACACACGTATCGATCATATTTAAATACAGTACAGACCCGATTTTGTCAGCCTCCGATTTTGTCTACCCCCGATTTTGTCTACCCCCGATTTTGTCAGCTTTTTGACCCGATTTTGACAGCCTATTTTAAATTTGTCAAAAATTGTTGTCGTCATGTTTTACCACGTTTACATTAAAATTGATGATGATTTTTGATGTTATGCACGCATGGGCGTAACCAGAGAGGGCAATGGCAATGCCTTTTATTAAGTGTTTAAAATCGATATTACCAATATAAGGGAGGGGGAGCCCCGAATAAAAAAAATTTGGCTACGCCCATGTCCATCTCCCTCTTGAAAGTCCATCTAACCATGTAACACGTTAAAATTTTAAAAGCAGGAACAAAAAAAAATGACCCGATTTTGTCAGGTTCCCCATTTGTGTATGTTCGGGAGCGGATTATTTTTCAAAAGCTCTCAAAACCAAAAATTTGTGTGCTCACAATAATAAGGGAAACCTCAAAGTTTCAAATATTAGGAATTAGAGGTGACGCAAGCGACTTGAAGGAGAATTTTCAAGTTATATAATATGATCTTTAGTAGAGTACACTTAATCTTCAATGATCATTCTTTTCAAAATTTAGTTTATAAAATCAAAGCTTGGCGTAGTTAATAGTGGGATGCGCTCGAATGCGTTCTTGTTCCGAAGTAGAGTTTCTTGCTTGGAAACCGAGAAAAATCCATTTTCGGCAAACTGCATTTTCGAACGATTAATCGAACTTGCAATATCTATTGGTATAAAACGTTGATTTGAAAAAAAAAAACATAAAAAAAATGATAAATGGGAAATATAAGACAATTAGCATAATAAATAAGTACCTAAGATTTTCCTGCTGAAACCATTAAATCTCCATGAGCCTTTGTACGTGCCATACATTCTTTTGTTCTTTTGACTTTTACTGTACACCGTGTGTTGGTGCTGTCTCGCTCTTTCTCATGGGCAACTTGAAAACAAAACAGTAAAAGTCAAACGTTTTAAAGCAGTGTTTCCCAAACTTTTTTGACTTTCGCCCTCTTGAGGCCATTATATTATGGAATTGCCCCCTGATATATCATTATATTTTTTGGTAATAAGTGCTATGTTGTGCAGAAACTTTGACCTATATTTTGCCATGATTGTACCAAAAATAATTATCAAGTTGACAGTAGAAGCCAAATGCCAAAAATGTCCTCTTCACCCACACGGGAAAAAATTCTATGGTAAAACTTACTATTTAAGAGAAACTTAAAAGTAGATGGAGTACCGTGTACCTTTTAATTCCGCTCCTAAATGCTTATCTTTGACAGATCCAGGTATCCACTGGATACGAGTTACTGACACTGAAGAAGACTGCAAGTGGTAGTCGAAATACGCGTATCTGTCAAAGATAAGCATTTAGGAGCGGAATTAAAAGGTACACGGTACTCCATCTACTTTTAAGTTTCTCTATTGAGATTCTGCTCAGAGGATTCGAACATTAATAAGAGTTACTATTTTAGCTGACTACGCCCATGGAATTTCAGACCAATTTACCATGTTTGCGGTACAGCCCATCACATTATTGGTACATTTGACAGAAATGATTTACAACCATCTATTTTTTTTTTCTATCTTTATTAACGAGATTTTTAGCCCTGGGCTAGTTCATCTCGGGACCAACGGCTTTACTTCCCTTCCGAAGGAAGTCGTCACTGATTTTTTTAGTGACTATCTCGGGGATGGGATTCGACCCCAGGTCCTCGGCGTGAGAGGCGTGTGTTCTAACCACTACACCAGGTCCGTCGGCTGTTTACAACAATCTGATTTCGACTACAGACATGGTAAAATCAAGCGCATTTCTGGTCTGCTGAAAATTGCCGGTGCGAGCGCTTGATTTAACAATGATAGTTTTTACCGCACAATTTTTTTGCGTGCACATGCGCATAGGTTCACCTAGAGTGAATTTATAGTGGAGAAAAAGTAGATTTTGTGTGAAAGTTGACAGGAAAATGGATGACAAGTTCATCCACTTCTCCTGGCCTATAAGAGAGTAATTCAATGGCTCATTCTTCTTGAGCAAAACTAGATATCCTCATCAATATGGTTTTCTACGTCCGAGGGCATGATTTTATTCCCATATGAATTGTTAAATCAAACATCTCATGAACAACAACAATTTCTTAAACGCAAAATGGGCTGTGGCCAACTGTGATTATCGTGCAAAAAAAAATATGTTGGCACACTTATTATTTAAACGGCCTAAAAAGATTTGGTGAACCTCGATTTCATTATGAATAGTTGTTGCTGATTGTTGTAGTTTGGTATTTTCTAAAATTGTTTGGAAATGAACAGTAAGGCCAATATTTTCTTCAATCCATAACTTTAATAAAATATAGGAAAATCAGAAAGTTTGTAAATTAATGTATCAAAATTAATTTCTATAACGAAGCGAGACACTTTTTCAAATTAGAGATTAAAGTATTGAATTTTTTAAACGACAATCAGCTATTTCTTGAACTCTAGTGAATTAAGAGAAAAAAAAAGTAATTCAAAATAAATTTAAAAGTTGGTATTTAAACACGTGCTTTAATTTGAAAATACTTAAAATATTATTAGAATTTACAAATAATTCAGATATACGTAAACTTTTAATAATTTTCGGATACCGGTCAGGGTTCCAATTGTGTTTTCGAGGAGTGTTGAGATTCAATTTACAAATTTTCAATAAGTTTTACCTGTCTTGATATCTTGATGGCTACAGCGTAGCGTCATGCCATTGCCGGGCGTATTGTAAAGCTCCATCTTCGTCGGTCTTTGGCGAAACTTCTCCAGTTGCCCCGAACCTTCAGGGTCGCCGGTCCTCTTCCACAACGTACAGCCAGCGTATTTGTGGTCTTCCCCGAAGCCGCCGTCCTCTACCTGGATCCCTGCTGAATATTATTTTCGCAATTCTTTCTTCCGACATTCACACTAAGCGACCAGACCACTGAATATGTCGTATTTTACACACTTGATAATATTCGCATATTTGTACACTTGATACAACTCGTGATTCATGCGTTTGAGCCACACACCATTTTCGAGTTTCCCACCGAGTATTGTCCGCAGCACTTTACGCTCGATAATACCGAGAGCTTTCCGGTCTGACTCTTTCAACGTCCACGCTTCGTGCCGCCCGTAGAGAGCCACCGGAAGAATCAATGTTTTATACAGGGCGAATTTTGTTTCCGTTTGCAAGCTGCGGGACCTAAGCTGGTTACGTAGTAGTGTGGGACAAAATTTAGATTCTCGCTCCAGTCCACTTTTTGGATTGTATTTAGGTCCCATAATAACTGTGCAAAATTTCAGCTCGATCGGGGAAACTATATTTACGCGCCATCCGTTCAAAGTTTGTATGGGATTTACTATGGGTAAACTTACTTTTGCAAAGAAAAATCGTCATTGTCCTCTATAGAAATTCTGAATACAGACGATAGGTATTTTTACGATGAACAATATTGCCGAAGACCGAAAACAAGCCGACACTTGTGAAAAAAGTTATTCAATGAAAACCTGTCGACAAGGCGACGTTGATTAATATGTAAAGGAATAACAATAATAACAAAATCGGGCAAAAGTTCCGAATAGTCTATGCTTAATAACTTTTTGCACAAGCATCGGATTGCTTTGCGGTCTTCGGCAATATTGTTCATCGTAGAAATACCTTTCATGATCTGTGTTCAGAAATTTTATAGAGGACAATGGGCGACCTCTGACGATTTTTCTTTGCAAAAGTAAGTTTCCCATAGTAAATACCATACAAACTTGGAACGGCCTGCGCGTAAATATAGTTTCTCCGATCGAGCTGAAATTTTGCACAGTTGTTATGGGACCTAAATGCAATCCAAAAAGTGGACTGGAGCGAAAATCTAAATTTTTCATATAACCGTCTCCCAGTCTATTACGTAGTCCGTAAAAGGCCCTATTCGCAGCCACAACCGTCTTTTCACTTCGCGGGAAACTTGGTTGTCACATGTCACAAGTGTTCCAAGGTAAACAACTTCAAACACATCCCCATCAAACATTACCTCAGCACCTACACCACCATGCCTGACTCTATCTCTACCTGCAACCATGTACTTCGTTTTGGTAGAATTAATGGTAAATCGCGAGAAATCAATAAAAATCACTAACATAGAAAGGTATCGACCATGATAATTATATTTAATTTGTTTACCGGCATATTAGTCTGTTTTTGCTCAAGTAATACTGCCGTGAATCGCAAGTCAGTCCCATCTGCATTTTCGTCAAAATTGAATTGAGTTCAGTTTTCAACATATCTCCCCATGCTCTTTTAGCTGCCCTAATGAGATAATGAGATTTGTTCGGAAAAAGTAGGAAAAAATGTCAATTCAAATTGGCCCATAATAAAAACTAACCGAATATCAGTCTCACGACAGATTTCCGCACCGTGTAACACAAAAATGAACCGTGTTTTGGTCACCTTTATATTTTTCTCTGAAATATATCGCAGTGAAAAGGAAATTGGGTCCTAAAATGTTTAATTAAATCTTGTTTTTATTTAATGACACGAAAGAGCATGTTACTGTAACTATTTTAGCAATTTTTCCCGCTCAAATAACGGCTACATCATATTTAAATTTTAATTTGAAAATTTGGTCCATGAATGAACCTTGACACTTTTGATCATGTTTGACGTTCGCTTAATCGATAAAAACACCACAGGGCTTTTAGTTTTAACACCAGGGTTGTTCCTATCTGACATTTTGGAAGGGGCACGGAAAGCAAAATACACCCAAAATTTGAGTTTAAGCCAAGGAATGTGACAAAATCTAAAAAAATGTTTTTTAAACCTAATCAAAAGAAAAACATTAAAAAATTTTGTAAACATGTGTTTTTAGCCTAAACTTAAGCGTTTGGCATTGAAATCGGGACAGGCCTTTAGGACCCAATTGTGAAAGTTTCATTAAGATTTGAGCATGTTCCGATCCTCTGGATTTTTTTGAATATTCGTACAGAAAACTGTGGGCTTCGTGGCCTTGCGGTTAGCGGCGTCAGTCGTTTAGACGTATTGTGCCTCGAAGCGTGAGTTCGATTCCCGCTCCAGTCGGTGTAAACTTTTCGTCAAACGAAAAATTCATCACTGGGCCACTGGGTGTTATGTGTTGTCCGTTGCCTAATGTTCGTGATTGTTCAGTCTGTGCAGCCTTTGGCTGAAGACGGTGTAAATTGTCTTAAAAAAAACGAGTTTGGAAACTTCAAAGCCCATTTTCTCAGTGCCTACTTTTTACAGATGGGACTGACTTGCGATTCACGGCAGAATAGGTACCGTAAGAGAACGGCTTTATTCGGCGTTATTCGAACAACACGCCAAGCCGTTCCCATAGGGAACGTTGGCCACAAGGAAAGACGTTTCAAATGATACTGTTTCATATGATATGTCCTCTTCAACATCTAATCCATTTTCTCTCGCCGTTCCCTTACGGTACCTATCCATCTAGTTTTCTCTTGCATTTGCCCTACTACTTTTTGCTCATAGTAGGGACTGATATGCCAGTAAACAAATTAAATATAAAATACTAATAAATACTTCCGATAATCAAGATTTATTGCAATTTTTATTTTGGAGTCAATTTTGAGCGACGAATCTGAAAAAAAAAAGAATCTCAACACCCCTCAAAAAACCCAAATGTTCGTGCAGCCAACTCTCCATAACTCGATATTAAAAGGACTATTGAGATAGAAAGGTATCGACTTACAGAAGACGAACTATGAAACTGAGATCCAAGGAACCATCGAGAGACTAAACCTTAAACATAGTTCGTCACAAAATCGTAGACTAACCCCCCAACCCCCCCTGAACGGTTACTTACTCGATATCGAGATACGGAATCAGTGCCGGATTTGCCCTTCGGAGGGCCCGGGTCAGATCTCATAAAGGAGGCCCTTTTATACAAAATTCAGCACGTTTTGGAATTCCACAAACCAACGTATTGAATTTGAGTTTTGAACGAGATGGTCGGTCCAAAAATATGAGGGGCCCAAATGAAAAGTGGGTTGTGAGTTATATTCATTGTCAGCTAAATTCAACTGTTTTCAAGTTTTCCAATAGAGTTTATAGGTGATTTTTCCGTTCAATATTTCTATTCGTAGAAGACTGGCTTGTTTTTCGGCTTCTATATAATTTGCATAGAGTAAAAAATTGCTAAAAATCTACAAAACCGTTATGGTCTAAAGCTCTTTTTGATTCAATTTACTACAAGTTTCCAATTTGTCTCCGTTACCAACGCCATTAAACGAAAATCGAGCTACCACGATATACCTCTCGGATGAGCAACCCTGATCCCAATCCCTACCATATTATTCCTACAAAAATTGTGACCACTAACCTCGAGTTGCCACGAGTACCGTGGCTCCATCCCATATTAATTTTATTCTGTAAAAGTCATAGAGTTGTATACACTAAAAATGAATTTCGGCTCCGTAAAGCTATAAACGCGAATGAGCTTCGAATAGACGGAATAGCAAAACAAGTTTGGCTCCGGTTGGAAAAAAAGATATTTACAGTACTGGCAAGAATAAATTGTGTACTACAGGCTGATTTTCATACAAAATGGTCAAGTTTGGAGACCTCTGCTTGTAGCAAACCGATTGAGCTGAAATTTGAACTGCATGTTGGAAATAAATTCAAATTAGAACTGTGAATAAACCGTCAATAAACGTCTAAGTTTTTAAATTTTTAAACATTTTGCCAAATAAAACTCCACATTTTGATACTCAGATATTTTGGAAACAATCAATTTACGATAAGTATAATCTTCTACCAAGTTTTGCTTTTCATCCAAGTGAAAAAATTGCAAAAGCATGCCTGCTTCTAAACATCAAATCAAATCAAAAACATTCCAATTAAAATTGTATGGCTTTTTTTTCAGAATAGTTTTTGTTTTAATAGCTTCCAAACTCTTGAATAGAATTTGATCAATTTCCCATCAATCAAATTTCAAGTTATTTATGAGATGTAATTCAAAATTTAGGTCAGTCGATTCGTTAGAAGCTGTTATACAGTTCCCTAAACTTTAATATTTTGTATGAACATCGTATGTATATTCTATGAATTATATTCAAAGCTAAGCCATTACTGAAGCAAAGCTAAGCTTATACTAAATTCAAAGAAAACTTCATCAACTATGGCATACAAAATAGAATAGATATTAAAAAACACTGACTACTGAGTCACAAAAGAATTTCTCTTACACTGCAAGTAATTTTTTAGGATCATGCAAAAACGTTGAGTCCGTTTTATATTCTAATATTTATTTAAACTAATTACAGAAGAATTTTGAAGATTTTGGCTTAACATTTATATTGTTTTGTACTATATTTATTAATCAAATCATACTGTGAGATTCAGATATTAGGCGAAGAAAAACAATTTATTTTAATATTGGAAAGTTGACTAAAACGTTTTAGTTACATGTTCAAAGAGAAAATATTGAAAGGTATTTCGAAATGTTTTTGTTCTTAATTTTTTGTTCCTTGGGGGCCCCCTTAATCGGGGGTCCCGGGCATTTGCCCCCTCGGTACCCCCCCAAATCCGGGCCTGTACGGAATATCGAGTAAAGAACAGTTGACTGTGTTTTAAACTTCAAATATAAGTCAGAAATCCAAATCCAACAAATGTCTCAACTGATCCGTATCGTTTTTTGAGCTTGAGCTTGATTGGCCACCCGTGGTTGCTCCTCCAGTATCGCATGTAATGCAAATGCGATAACCATTAGACCACCAATCCCTAATCAATCGATTCGTTTAATTTTGTATGTGACAAACAACAAATTACCAGATTTTTTATATTGAGAAATGTTTGTAAAAACTATTGATTAAAAAACAGAATGATAGAATTTTGACAATAAAAATGCATTAAGACAAATAGCGATCCAGCAAGAAAACTATACATCAAATCATCTTGATGTTTCCATCGAATTTGTTACTTATCTCTTGAAGAAGACTTTTTTAAGACCCTTTTTTTGTCAAAATTCAACCCAACTTTAACATTAATAGATAGTTTTCACGCAACTTTTTCAATAGTTATCCAAAATTGAGATAATTTGTAGTTCATTACACAAAAATTGTTTGGGAAACGTCGGAGATATTTGTAGTTGACCATTTTGTATGGAAAAACGGCTTTAGTGCATTTTATCCACAGTATGGGATCCCGTTAGAACAACTTAAATTAATTGTCTTACCGAATTATATCACGAGAAAACACATTTTCTAGTCCCATCATCAGACTGATCTTCAATTTATTGGGCACGATTTTTTTCAATTTACTATAGGGATTTCTGAAAGTATTACTTACTTAATTTTAAATCCATCATGCATGCATAATCGATGAGTGTGACAATGGGCCAGTTGAGTAAGAATGTTTCAAAACGTAATTTGAAAAATCTCAACATATATTTGAAACATTGCTGTACAATTTTGATGGTGTATTCCATCAAGATGCCAAAAGCTACCATCAAAAATAAGATCTCTGGGACAAGTAGATAACTTAAAAAAAACCATCGAAAAAAGCTTAAAAATAACGTTTTTTTTTAATTACTCATTTGAGAGTGCCAAACAAAATAAAACTTTTAGAAGGGTTGACACTATTTTAGAAGATTTTAAACCAACTCCAATTTCTTCAATTCATTGTCACCCCCTCGATGGGGTGAGAATGGATCAATTTTCATGTATTTATATATTAATGAAATATAAACAAATTTCGGTATTTTTTCAACATTTGCAAATCCGTGACCGATGAATGTATAGGGCAAACGCTCCCTTAGTGGAGGTAGCTCCAATAGTGGAGGTAGTGTGTTTTGGCATGTTTCGCGCTAATAAATGATTATGTGATATTTTTGTATTATGTACGATGCGAAAATGATACAAGTAATCGAATAATATTCATGAAATTTAACCGTAAAACTATTTAAAACAATTATTTTGCTTAATTTTTTTGCTCCTTTGCACCTATAGTGGTGCATCAGTACCCATAGTGGAGGGTCCCATAAGAAATCAATGGTTTGCGCCACTAAAGGAACCATCCTTAAAATATACCTCCACTAAAGGAACAGTGTTCCTATTATTGGTGCAAGGCTTTTTGCAGGGAAATTTCAAATGAATCGTGATTTTTATACATTTGAATGATAGAAGGATTTGAGATCTATCGAATGATACGTTAAAATCATATATTTCATGATCTTAACACCGTGTTTTAGCAGTTTTCCCTTAGGTGCACCACTAATGGTACACTTGCCCTACCCACACTGAAAAGAATATTTCAAGCCAAATTGCAAGAGTTATTCTACAATCAACATGGACATATGCGTTTTTGACCCGTGATCATCCCCGGTTCTCGTGGATTTTTATTTTTTTAATTTTGACCTGATAACAAAAAAAACGGAAGATGTTCAACTATGAAAGCAATCAGAACGACGTTTTCCTTTTACTGGCATCAACACCTTGCAAATCTTGGCTCTATTCATAGTATTGACACGTTTCAACCTTCAATTTGACTAATAATATAAAAATAAGTTCATTATTCCAAACTAACAATTTTGTCCACTTCTATCTCTCAACAGGTACATCACACCGACCGCCTTGCCCCAGGTGATAGCACCGCCGAACAAGTCCACCGGCACCGGCATCTCGCAGAAGCTTCGAGACCTGGCAACCTCGGCCGGCCTTCTCACAGCGAAACCCCGGCCACCGCTCAAGCCCGTCATCAAGACGCGTGGCTCCAACAGCACCGAGTTCCCGAAGAAGGTGACATTCAGCGCGTTTGCCACCGTGCAGGTTGTTTGACCCCGGCTCACCGGAACGAACTGAACCCAAAGGACGCATCCAAGTACCAACAAGAAGAACAACAACCAAGAAGGATAGGACAAACTGGTAACCGCAACCAACAATCCGATTATCACCGGGCGAATATCAATTATTTCATGCAATTATCGGAAACAATTTGTTATTCGCGCTCTCGCAATCGAACTCATGCAAAATCGACTAGACGACTGTGCGGAATGACAGCGTTAGAAGTAGAGAAATAGCAATTAGTTGTACGGAGGGAACATTCCTATAGCAAAAACGGATCACAATTAGAATACACAGGGACACACACGTTACGTTACATGTACCACTCCGCACCACGGTGCTCCCGAGATCGGTATTAATAAGAAAAAAAATTTACATCAATTCTGTGCCCATGGTTAAGCTGAATGTCTGGTTGAATTAACACAAAACAAATTTGAATTAAACAAAAAAATCGTAGGGCCGGTTTTGAAGTTACGCCATTTTCATGGTTTGAGTCCACAAATTCAAAGGAAATCAAATGTTGAAACGAAGTTTCATCAGAGAAAATACAGTCAACTCTCCTTACTCGATATTTCGTATATCTATATCGAGTTAGAGAACTAACTGTGGTTTTCATGGGTTATTCGATGGTACCTTGGATCGCAGTTGCACTGGTTATGTCTTCTGTATCTCGATAGCTCCCTAACTCGATGGTCCCTTGAAAATCGAGTTATAGAGAGTTGACTGCATATCATTAAACATTTTTTAGTTCTTTGTAATCTCTGGACAAAGTTTTGAATGAGAACATCGACATAATTTTAAATTACAGCGTAACCATCAATAGCATTGAATTGAAATAGATAAATGATGCATATAATAGATTCGGTGCATCCCAATTGACATATCGTATACTGCTTCGCGTTAGAAAATGGGTTAACCAACGTGCGAAGTTTGATTTTTGACCAACTTCGCCGCGTCGCAACTCGATTCTCAATAGTGCGCATAATGCACACGGTGACGGGCATAGATGCGCACTATAGCGAAGTGACTCGCGACACGACGAAGTTAGTCAAAAATCGAACTTCGCACGTTGGTTCATCCATTTTTAGTCGCGAAGCAGTATATATGATGTCATTTAAGTGCACGTTTTAGAGGCCTTATTTTGCTATTTACATCTTTTCAATTTAGTGTAGCTTTGACGAGCACAACAACCTAATTACCGTTCTGATTCCTACTCCAAACACTCTTCTTTGTATTGAAGTGTTTCAAAATTTACAGGTTTAGCAACTAGAGCAATAGGGTCCTAAAGCCCTGTCTTAATTTTAGTACCAAACGCTTAAGTTTAGGGCAGAAACACATGTTTACTCAATTTTTAATTGATTTTCATTGGTTTAAGTACAAAAAACATTTTTTTATGATTTTGTCACACCTTTTGGTTTAAACTCAAATGTTGGGTATATTTTGTTTTCCGTGTCCCTTCCGAAATGTCAGATAGGAACAACCCCAGTGTTGGCATATAGTTTCCCTGTGGCATTTTTGTCGAAAAAGTGAATGTCAAACAAGATCACAAGTGTCAAGGTTCATATTCCAAACCATTTTTAAAATTGAAGTTTAAAAATGTTATAGCCGTTATTTGAGCTGGAAAACTTGCTAAAGTAGTTGCAATAACATGCTCTTTCGTATTATTAAATAAAAACAAGAATTCATTAAACATTTTAGGACCCAATTATCAATATGAAACATAGTCTCGCGAACATGATAATAATCGAAAACTAGGTGGCGGTAGTGCGCAAACGTCAAATTCGAACAAAAGCGATGCATTCCACAGCCTATGAAAAATCAGTTAATTGCGAAAAAATATAACATATAATTCCGATTTGTCATTAACAACCTGACGGTATTAGAATGCCTCATTATCTAAGTTATAAAAACTATGGTTTCGATTGTTGCGCCGTAAAAAGGACGTAACTCAAAATTTGATTGGTCTTCATATCTAAAACTTCACCGAGAAGTTACAAATAACTAAACAAATCAACTTTGAGCCAAATTCCGATGCTGTAATCCTTCTGATAATCACGGTAAATGAAAAACTGTTCAAATGTCTTTGATTTTATTTGAACTTGTGGACTTATACCATCGAAAGGGTGTAATATCAAAGCGGGCATTGGGACTTTTTTCTTCCTTACATGCAACTTAGCTTTAGAAAATGACTGTTAAACAAAGATTTGGATGAGATGTTTTTTTCAGAAAATAACGATCTGAGGAGCACCGTGCGCACAGATTAGAAACACACCAACTTACAAACAGCGATACACAAAGATGGCTATCGAAGCCGATTCTGTCCAGATCGCCAGCCAGATCGCCAGGTTCGGTTGAACCGTTTCCCTTCGAGTGCGACCTTAGACTGGTTCGCGAAGCTTTTGCGACCACCAACCGTAGTCGGACACGACATTTGTGATTTATAAGCCATGTTAGCTTTTACCATTGTAGGGCTCGAGGAAAAAGGTTCAACCGTGGACTTGCCTATCCTGTGAGTCCGTCGTGTAGTGGGAGATAATCTCGAGCATAAAATCTGCACAAGCTGCATCTAGTTCTACGATTGTTTTTATGTTCTACCCTGATTGGCACCGCAGCCGCTGAGCGAAACAAAAAAAACGAAACCAATTCGGAATGTGTTTTGTATAAATTGTACGATTAATGTTTTTTTTTTATATTGTTTATAAGAGCTAGATACTGTTACTGTAGTGAAGCCAAGTCTCGTGCCTCGGCGCGTCGGCCGAGACGAGAACCCAGGAACCAACAGCCAATTATAAGACTTAATATTTCTTACACCTCTTTTAACTGTTCGTATGTTTTTGTCCGATTTTAAAGATGTAGATATAGTCCATAATAGCGCTAGGTCGTACAAGGAAAGAAATTAAAAGCAGCAGCGATCCACAATCGAAACGCAGCGCTCAAGATAATCGAGAATCGAAATTTTTTGTGCGATGTCGAACCATTGCTTAGATCACTATTAGATAAAACCGAAGCAAAGATTGGCGGTGGCCAGCGGCGATCTAGTCCGCATTATTGTATCGTGAGTGTAGGTAATGTATGTTGTTTTAAATTCAAAATAATAAAAAAACTGACAGTCAGCGATTGAAGGGAGTCCGATATTGCGGTAGCAAAGAAGTTAGTGTTGGCCATGTAATATTAAATTTTGGTTTATAAATTGGAAATTATGATCATGTCAAAAGAGTGAACTAATTGTAAAATGAACGACGAAAATCATTTCCACTCTAACTAAAACAAACCTACCAGGAAAAGATGCTTAATGGGAGGTGCGTGCTCTACAAGTTTGTAAAATATATTCAAAAAAAATATATATTGATGATCATCAGTGTAGAAAGAGCATGTGGATTATTTTAAACCCATATTTTACTTCTAAAATTAACGGCTTTTCAGTCTTACGGATGAATCAAAACGCTACGTTTTTTCACAATCCAACGTTTCGGCCATTGGACTTGGCCTTCTACAGAGATATAAAGGTGTACCGTTTCTCGTATCACGCTCAAAGCTTTGCGATCGGTTGTCGCTTTTATGGGGTTCTCTTCCTGGTTGCCGTATCATTTATACGGTTGCGCTGGTGGAATTTGTGGAGAACTTTCCAGTGGATTGTAAAAAAAATGTTTCATAAAGTTTCTGATTGATTCCATAGTTAAACTCATGAAGAAAATCATTGAACAGCTCTTTGACAAATCTTTGGAGCTGTCTTTGAAAACATCCTTTAAGAGATTTCATGCTATGAGTCCAGACGGATCCGGCCAAATGTCTCTTATCTACTATGAAAATGATACCAAAAGTGCGATGAGGGCTTCCGAATAGAAGGTGCGTGCCATCGTTTTTTTTCACGACGTTTGAGAGGATTCTCATTTATATAAAAGATTATTTTGCATTGCGAGTTTTTTGCATAAATATAAGATTTTTTCCAGAGATGGATTGTTGGTAAAAATCTGGTGGTTTAAAGTGAAATCCTTAAAAAATTCCATCGACATATTTGATGTCTCCCTTGTAAGGTTTTTTCCTCTAAATTTCTGGATGTCTAGTGATCTTATGATTAGATGCTTATCTGAATCCATTAGGGTTCAAATGGTGTATTTCTTCATAGCATATCAAAATTTAATAAGCACTCTGATTCTACCGTTTGAAAGATTCTTAATAACATTTTGCTATACTCCTGTTAACTTCTTTCAAAGAGTGTTGGCGTATTCCTTTTGAAGATTAAGAATTAATGGTAACATCGCGATGCATCGTTGACAGATTTTTTCGAGATCCTTAGAGGATACCTTGGTCTTAGACAGAAACTTGTAGTGATCTAGTTTGATAATTATTTTGATTTGATTTTCCTTTTTTATAATGGCTTTCAGCTCTTATACCGTGATGCATCAATACCCGGACGCTTATGACGAGCCATATACTCAAACACAATTTGCAACATGCTCTAGTTCAGTTTCTCAAAAATTTTGCTTCGAAACTTACAAGTTGAGATCTAAGTTTGATGATTGCAACAAAATTTGTAGTATTTATTAAGATTTAGTCACCAAAACCGTTGAATTTATATTGCTCGTCGTGTTTTTAATTCCGGACAGATGTTCAATTATGGGTTCAATAACCGGACACACTGGAATCGAAATCCGGACATTTGTATTATTCGCCCATTTCAAAGGAATTTATAGTATATATTAACCAACAAACTGCAAATTCATACTTATTTAATCTCTTCCTCTAAATTTCTGTCTCGGTAAAATAAAAAAGAGCGCTAACCACTTCGCTAAACTTGATTTTATTTACCTGAGTCTGTTTTTCCATGTGGCTTCGACTGCATTGCCTTTATAGGAGGAAAATCCACAGATATTTTACTTTATTCCACTTTATGTGCACTATTTATAGTTTATGTAATGTGTATTTATTTTTCTTCTCAGTTTAACATTTGTACACAGTTTCATATCAAGAACATTGACTGCAATCACTATTCGTCCAGAATTGAAAACAGTGGTTCTAAGTCCCGGACAGCCAATTGTACACATAAAATTACACAACTTTCTATTTTTTATGACATCGACGAAGCCTTTAACTGATATGTACACAATAGAGCACAATATCTACGTAAAATGACACATTTTTCTTTTATTTTCATGTTAGAAGTACGTTCACACGTTAGTTACTGATTCCGATATGCACTTTTGCTCTGATGAACAACGACTGCTGAAGGGGGCAAGCTTGTCATTTTTATTATGGACCAATGCACGGGTTCATGATTTTGACGTTTGAGCGGTGCCGAATTCACTCGTTTTCATGGTCACATAAATAACACGGCACATCTCAAACGTCAATTAGTGAACTCGTGCATTGATCCATTTTGTGTTTTATTACAAAGATTACTAGATTGATTTTAAAGGGAATATGAGACCTTATAATTCATATTATCAGACAGATATAAAATTTATATTGTATTGAAATAAAATAACAGTGAAATCCACGATTATTATATGAGTGTCCGGATATTGGTCCCGTCCGGATTTTGATGCATCACGGTAGCCCTAATTCAGTTTCAGTTATGTACCAATATTTGAACGTAATTTCATTCGATCACATTCAATTGTCTACAATATTCCAGATTGTTTTGGCCCCGTTTTGCAAAAATCTAGAATATCTAGAAAAAAATTTCTAATGAGTTTGTAAGGTTTTGTAATGAATGTTTAAGGTTCTCCATATACGACATAGAAGATCCTGACTTTTCCGGACGATATTATCAAAATCTTCCAGATTTTTGAAAAAAATGACTTGGCATCCCTGCGTACAGCTGTCATTAGCAGTGCTGGGAATGGTAATAGTAGTAGGCTTGAATTTCGTGAAAATCACGAGGCTCTTCCCAGTACAGTAGCTCAAAAACGTGAATCTCATCAAGTAGCCTGTGTTGGGTGCATGAATTTTCTAAATCGTTAATGTCATTGAAGGCTCTAAATGCGGGAAATAGAACATTTCTTTACGCGATAAAAAGAAACAAGGTATTATATTCCGAAAATGACACTTGGTAGTGATGTCATTCCTATCGCAATCTCGAACGAGTACAAGAGAAAGCAAAGCCTGCTCTCTTTTACTATCCTTCTAGACTAAAGTGACCAGACGTCCCGGATTGTGCGGTACAGTCCCGGATTCGAGCATCCTGTCCCGCATCACCAAGCGTCCCGGAAAACGTCCCGGATTGTAGAGATAACCAAAACTAATAGATTTTTTACTTGAAATATAAACAATCAAATGTTATTCATTATGTCGGATAGGATTACATTACATTATTCAAGCCAATATCTTAACAGAACTTTGTTTTCATTCTCATAAAATTGATATTGCAATCTTTGCTAAATATGATTGGAATACTAACATAATATTCAAAATTTGCTGTAACTGTTTAATTTCTGATCGAATTTTAAGAAATCCACAAATATACCTTTAACCGGAATCCTAACAAAACTCTGGTAGAAATCAAAATTATCACAGTATTCACGCGTAGAAGTTTTCACAATATTCCAGCAGGTGTCTTGTCAAAATAGTATTTATACAATTTCCGTTCATGATTTGATTCAGAATGTTCTTATGACACTGTTGAGAAACCTCTCATAATTTTGTTCAGAATCTCAATAATTTGGATAGGTTCTGTTCTCAAAATACTTTTTCAATTACTGCAGAGATTTTGTCCAGAATCAAGTCTGTTATTTTAGAATTATGTTGAGCAATCTAACGCAACGTATGTCAAAATCCTTATAGATTTAGATTATTTTATGGTTTATTTTCAGTCCAGAAACCTATAAGGATTCAGTTCGAAGCACCATAAAATTTTGTTTAATATCTCTGAAACTGGTTTGAAAAGCTTACAACATCCTGATTGCAACTTGTTGAAACTTCAAGTTTAAAAATATCACGTGATTCAGATCTCAATTTATACTTATTTTGTTATATATAAGCAGTTCAATACCGGAAACTTTTTCAAAACAGATTATGGAAATCCCATTTGAATATTCGAAAACATACTTGAAAATTCTAGAAAAAAGTACAGAGCAGTAGAATGACTGTTAAATGTAAAACTTTATAGAAATAAATAGATTGAGAAATGTAATGATTTCCATCGAAATCGATATCCAGTTAGAAAATCATAGTAAAATTTGGCTTTCGTGAATCCCTCGATGGTCCCTTGGGTCGCATTTGCACTAGTTTTGTGTTCTGTAACTTGATACCTCCCTAACTTAATGGTCCCTTCAATATCGAGTTATGGAGAGTTGACTGTATTAGAAAAATAATGTTAAGAAAATGTGTAATTTCTAATATTGGTTACACTAATATTAAAAATTTTACCATTTCTGTCCCGCATTGAAGCCAAACATATCTGGTCACTTTATTCTAGACTAAAGTGACCAGATATGTTTGGCTTCAATGCGGGACAGAAATGGTAAAATTTTTAATATTAGTGTAACCAATATTAGAAATTACACATTTTCTTAACATTATTTTTCTAATACAGTCAACTCTCCATAACTCGATATTGAAGGGACCATTAAGTTAGGGAGGTATCAAGTTACAGAACACAAAACTAGTGCAAATGCGACCCAAGGGACCATCGAGGGATTCACGAAAGCCAAATTTTACTATGGTTTTCTAACTGGATATCGATTTCGATGGAAATCATTACATTTCTTAATCTATTTATTTCTATAAAGTTTTACATTTAACAGTCATTCTACTGCTCTGTACTTTTTTCTAGAATTTTCAAGTATGTTTTCGAATATTCAAATGGGATTTCCATAATCTGTTTTGAAAAAGTTTCCGGTATTGAACTGCTTATATATAACAAAATAAGTATAAATTGAGATCTGAATCACGTGATATTTTTAAACTTGAAGTTTCAACAAGTTGCAATCAGGATGTTGTAAGCTTTTCAAACCAGTTTCAGAGATATTAAAACAAAATTTTATGGTGCTTCGAACTGAATCCTTATAGGTTTCTGGACTGAAAATAAACCATAAAATAATCTAAATCTATAAGGATTTTGACATACGTTGCGTTAGATTGCTCAACATAATTCTAAAATAACAGACTTGATTCTGGACAAAATCTCTGCAGTAATTGAAAAAGTATTTTGAGAACAGAACCTATCCAAATTATTGAGATTCTGAACAAAATTATGAGAGGTTTCTCAACAGTGTCATAAGAACATTCTGAATCAAATCATGAACGGAAATTGTATAAATACTATTTTGACAAGACACCTGCTGGAATATTGTGAAAACTTCTACGCGTGAATACTGTGATAATTTTGATTTCTACCAGAGTTTTGTTAGGATTCCGGTTAAAGGTATATTTGTGGATTTCTTAAAATTCGATCAGAAATTAAACAGTTACAGCAAATTTTGAATATTATGTTAGTATTCCAATCATATTTAGCAAAGATTGCAATATCAATTTTATGAGAATGAAAACAAAGTTCTGTTAAGATATTGGCTTGAATAATGTAATGTAATCCTATCCGACATAATGAATAACATTTGATTGTTTATATTTCAAGTAAAAAATCTATTAGTTTTGGTTATCTCTACAATCCGGGACGTTTTCCGGGACGCTTGGTGATGCGGGACAGGATGCTCGAATCCGGGACTGTACCGCACAATCCGGGACGTCTGGTCACTTTATTCTAGACCCATGCTTGGCGATAGGAATAACGACACATGTTTTGATTGAAAATCGTTGTTTACACGTGGGATTAGCCTACCTTGTTGTGTATACCGTGATTTCTTTACAGTAATTTGGGTTGCCCTTAGCAACAGGTGTTATGAAATTTTCAAGGCTTCTTGCCTACAGCAGCGATGGGCGTGAGACTAAGACTGCACTAAGTCATGTTAAAGCCTTCTTCAATCTCAAATATCTGATGCATGTTGTTGGAATGCAGTCTGCGTATGGTTATCAATATTATTATGTTGATAATGATAATAATGTAGTGAATTATGAGTTAATCAGAACGCAAACATAGAAATGGCAAATATTCCTCTCGTAGAATTATCAGACTACCGCATAAAGCATATTTTTTCCCATGCATGGCTGAACTTCCCGTTCTAGTGGGACAACTATGTTGCATACAACAGCTGAGCTACACGAAAAAAAGCTTTCACTTTTCAGGCACTTATCACTTACCGTTTTCAGCATCAGTACAACCGATCAAGCACGACGGACATTATTACAACAATTCATTTCAATAACACAGATACACAATGGCACGAATTTAATAAAATGAATTGCATCACAAAATTGAATCTTCCTATTTGTATACCTTTTTGACAGCACTTGCTTTCATGAATGCATTAAGGCGAAGTAGGACGTCATTGAAATTTGTACGCGTCGTTGATGATTGTTGCTAATTCATCTCACGATTTCGAATCAAAGAAAATCAGCACTGACACAGTTGAAAAAGTATCAGCATACTTTATGCATGTTAGCGCGTACAGTGATACATTTTCAAGTCAATATAAAATATCAAGACTGAGTTTTATCACTTTGAAATGCAAGCTGAAAAGTCATCATTGTTGCCAGAACGAATGACGGGCTACTTAGCCTTAAGTTTATATCAAGGCACCCAAAAAACCTATTTGTCTTAGTGCAGAGCAAATATTGTGCTTTAGGAATATTTTAGCCAGTGAAGGATTTTGCGCACGGGTTCTTGAGATCAAAAGCGTTTATGAATGATTATATTGTTCGGAATAATCACCAATTGATCTTAAACCATTCCAGACAATACCAGCCAGATTTAACAGGATGGAACTCATTTTTATTGTCGCCGTTTCGGATTGATAATCACAATATGCGTGGAACATTTCAATTTATGATTGAGACGTCTATGAAATCGTTCTGAAAATGGAATGGAGTAAAATTTTAGATAGCCAATTATGATGTCGTAATTGTAGCGCGTTGCTGTAAATCGAAAAATTTTGTGTCATTCCACCAGTAATTTTTTATTGGCAGGGATTTCACGCGATCGTAAGGAAATTTTCTGCCTCGCAAAAAAATCTTATTTTAATTGATTATTATGGTTTCATGATGGTTGCAATATTAAAAAAAGGTAATGGTTTAATAACAACTTATTGGTTGATATTTGTTCAATCATACGCTCTCAACATTGGTTTTATTCCGTGTATTAGGAAATCGTTAAAGATTCAATACCGCTAGATGATCTCAATAAGGCTATACAATAGCTCTTATGAATGTTTTATAGTATACTACAAGGGTAGATGTATTCATACGATACAAAACTAAGAAGGTAAGTCTTAACAACCTCCTGTAGTGTGGGCCTTTTCGGGCTTAACGGAGTTTTATCTAAGGTTTATTAAGGTTATTAAGACTAATAAGTTCTAAAATGAGTTTTAACGATATGGTGGTAACAACAGCTTGTAGTAAATGAAAAATCTAAAAATGTGGTACTGTAGAGTGAATTTCTGAATTTTTCCCAACCCTGGTCATTAGTGCTTCTCCAATGCAACCTTGTATACCGTGTGGAATCGAAATCCGTACACCTAAGAAATGAATCTAAATCCGTCTACTTCATACAAAACGCCTACTATTTGTATGAAGTGTACGGATTTTGGTCCCCCACTATAATAAACATTGAGAAATACAAAAAATGTCGAACGAACGTCGTCTGATAAATAAGATTCTCATAAATCATATATAGTGCATGAATTTCAGAAATGTCCGATCATAAACAACAAGAATAGTTAAATCTTGCTTGTTATGTCGAATGTGTCACTCACAAAGTGAAAGCAGCTTTTATTATGATAAACAGATCTTAAAAACAAAACCAAACCGTTTTCTGACGACGCCAGTGTGCTGACCATGAACTCTTATTTTCGTCTCTGAAATGCACATTCATGATTTTCACTATTTATTAAAACAACAGCCGAATTTTCACAAAGCAAAAACCTTCCGTTTTTACATTTATTCCGTCCCATTTTCAAGCTCAAACAACAACAATCGTTGAAATGACATACGTTTGCTGAGGGTAACTTGATTATTGATTACCTACACTGAGAACGGCGTTGCGGTTGAAAATACTTTATCAGAGGGTTAAATTAAATACACAACGCCATTTGATTTGTGCAAACTAAATTCGTATTTATTTCGAATATTTTGTGCATTCAATTTTACGATGGCATCATTTGGACAGTAAAAATTACTATATCATGGTTAAAAACATACAGCAGGCCAGAATCGAACCGAGGATCTGGTGACTGTCAAGCGCGAACGCTTACCGCACGGCTATCGTTACAGTTGGATAAAGCAAATAAAAAGCGTTCATCATAGCTCAATCGCGGTTCGAATTATAAATTTAAAAACTGGTCCATGGTTCTCATTACTTCAACGCTTGTTTCAGTGTACTCTTTTGACATCGTAGTGAGTCAGCTATTCGCTTTCCTCTAATATGATGCTTGCCTCATTAGATGATAACATTTATTCCCATTTATTGTAACGGGAGTTCAATGATAAATGAAAACCTTTTCTGTCATACCCTGTTCATGCCCTGATCAGCCGTACGACGTAACTTAGTCGCAATGCGTCCATCTTCCGGATGCAATTCCGGATCCTCGTGATCAACTATAGTTGTATAGTACACTGAGAACAGCGTTGCAGTGGAAAATACTATATTAGAGGGTTAAATTAAATACACAATGCCTCTTGACGTGTGCAGACTAAATTTGCATTTCTTTCAAATATTTTATGCATTCAATTTTACCATGGTACCATTTCGACAGTAAAAATTACTACATCATGGTTATAAACTTTCAGCAAGCCAGAATCGAACCGGGGATCTTGCGATTGTCAAGCGCGAACGCTTACCGCTCGGCTATCGATGCAGTTGGATTGAGAGGGACCAAAACGCAAATAAAAAGCGTTCTTGATAGCTCAATCGTGACTGGAATAGTAAATTTAAAAACTTGTTCATGGTTCTCATGACTTCAACGCTTGTTTCAGTGTATACTTTGTATCCTTGGCCCACCAATTATGTTTGTACACTGAGGCACTGAGGGAGCCGAAAGAAAATCTCAATAGGACGGCACTGGGGCAAGATGGTACGGTCCCTTTCCATACAGCACGCTCGCGAAGTGTTTGTTGTTTCGACGCCATCTTTGATTGAATTGACAGCACCCGAGCGAAAAGAAACATGCTACCCATTTTTAGGGAGTCCAGAGCGCAAATTGCCTTTAATGACAGGGTGCTAAACTAGAATGGAGCATAAGCAATCAAAAGAAGGATATATTTGGTCATTCTCGGCTAAACACATTTTGCAGAGGACGGTGAAACTCGAAAGAACCGCGAACCAAGTAAAGAAGGGTACATAAAGCCTGTCCACGATAAATTTCGGACACGGATGGCGGGTGTACCACAGAAAGTTCGAGAATTTTACAGAAAGAAGGATTAACATCCTTGTCAACTGTTTATTTTGTAGATATAACTCTTTTATTCTGAAATAAACAATTGTTTTTGTTGAATTATG
Organism: Aedes aegypti; assembly: GCF_002204515.2. Lineage (NCBI taxonomy): Eukaryota > Metazoa > Arthropoda > Insecta > Diptera > Culicidae > Aedes > Aedes aegypti. Next base: position 113,085,380 of record NC_035109.1, read on the forward strand.
AGTAACTTTTTTTTGCTGCCATTATTTGGGTGTCCGAAATTTAACGTGGACAGGCTTTATCCGATGACCAGTTCGTTCACCACCTTGAAATGCAAAAAAGTTATGAGAATTATGAGAGCTAAAAATTTTTCGGGGAACTGGACTATTCGGGAAACTGGCATTCAAGGAACTGACATTCGGGGAACTGACATTCGGGGAACTGACGTTCGGGCAACCTAGGAAAGTAGCACAACCCTCATCCCTACCTCTAATCATCTTTCCGGCTTCAATATTTATCTACTCAAATAGGGTAGTTTGAAATAAAACTCATGCTTTTAGCAAAGACAAACAGACATAAAACTCGGATTAGTTTCTTTAGTTCTTTAGTTAGGATCTTACATCAAAATAGTGTTCAATTCTAATATTTGAAATTGTACCACATGCTAGCTCGTGGTGCTCCTGTGGCTATTGTTCTAGTTTGACGTTTGCGCACTACCCCCACCTAGTTTGTTTGTCTGTGATTTTAGGAAGAAGCATAATCACTGCTCTCGTAATCATTCTGTGAAAAAACCCTTGTTTCATTATCCATTTCCTGAGACAACTTTTACTCGACGTTACCTTTCATAAGACTAAATTTTGAATCGTTCTAGTCAAAAACAACGCAACCAAATGATGTAATACAAATTTCACAACAAGCAAAATTGCACTATTATACAACAGAAATAGCCTTTCAACGAAAATTGATCATCGTAAAAATATCAATCAATAATCTTCAACATTTGGCATAGGTGAGATAAACTAGCATCAGGTTTCCAAAATCAACTTATCAACAAACACAGAAACAGTTTTCTTCTAACATTAGTTCAAAAAACCCTTGATTACACTTAATTGAACATTTCGTTCAATAAATCTTGATGAAATTAAAGTCAAACAAACTCAATAACACAAAAAAAAACTCAATCGACTTCGATCCATAAACTCAGCAAATTTCCTCTCCACAAAAGCCACTTTCATAGCCCTGCTCAAAAGATCAACAACCTACTCGATCAAACCGCACAACTCGGAGGCGTCAGTTCGAAAGCTTAATCGACCACCAGCACCACCCAAAATACAACCACATCACACCCCAAAATCATAATGACCCGTCTACATCCGCAACAAATGGCAACCCCCCAAAAAGAGAAGAAATGCGCTCGCACTCGAAATGTGATAATAACTCGCCGGCGCACTGATGTTGTGGCTCTTTTATGATTATGGATATCCGATTTTAGATAGCCATCACTGCGGAACGTGGGGTGGTTCGTAGATTTACGAGCGAAATTCTGTCGTGTAAGTGACGTTACCAAAATGTAAAATACACTGTTAAATGGAAAAATATAACAATTAAAATGCAGTCAGTAAAATAGTATGAGACTAGCAACAGTTTGGTTGAAATAAGCAATTGGAAGTTCCAAAATTGAATTTAAAAATACAATATTAGAAATTTACAAGAAAGAATGAAAAATATCACTTAAAAGGTATCAATATAAATCATAAATATTAATTAATTCGCACTTATTGACTTTGTACTGCTTATTTTCGATTGGCGTTTGTAGATTTGTCAAGTGCTTGGTCTCAATTTTTGGTTTGTAGCGCTAGTTATGATTTTTCTTGGAATATTTTTAGTGCTAATTATGAGCTTTTAGATCGTATTTTCAATTTCTTATTGCTTATTTTTTCTGTGTTTTCTTTTCACTTCTTCAAACTGTTGTTTATACCTAATTATTTCATTGGCTGCCTTTTGCCTTTATCAAATGCTTGCCCCTTTTAAATAACATTTTTGTATATATTGGTGTTATTCGAATTCATGTTACAAAAACCAAATAACATATAAAAATACACTTTGAAAATCACGAGTTTATAGCCCTCATTTCAAATGAAAGATCGATAGAAATAATTCGGAAACACCCTACTGTTGACGCACCTGCATACGCTCAGTTTGGAAGCCCTAATGGCGTATCAATCGCAAATGTTTGGTACCACAGTACTTTTCCTACCATCTTGTAATTACGAGGTACTTTTTCCGAACCCGCGAAAAGCTGAACAATCTGCGATCAATCAATTTACTACACATGAATAATCGATGTAATTTTCCGATAAATGCTCCACACCACGCCATCAAGAGAGTCCAAAATGTGGAAGCGCACTCGTATAAACCCTCCACACAAATTACCTACGCCATTACAATCAGGCGCCCTTCCGTCGATATAACACATCCAACACAAACCAAAACATCCAATCGGAAAATGACTCCCTTCCGTCCTGACTTGAACGCCGCTGCTACGAAGAAAAATGTTTGCAAACATCGCTGTAATGAAAAGATGTAAAAATTTTATAACATTTTAGCTTTAAAACAACGACTACAGATTATCCATATTAGGCCGATAATATATTAACAAATTAGAGGAAAAAAGGAAAACATTTTACGACTTTGGCAGCAGAAGCAATTATGTAAATAGCTTGGACACTCTTCAGTGTCGGTCCGAAAATTTATGAAATCAATTAGTGGTTGTAAATATATACATATATGAATGGAGGCCTCGATGTCTGAACGAAGATATAAGTCCAATAAAAGAGCGCACCCCGCTATCACTCATGCATAGTGAGACAAAGAAGAATCCCTTTCCGGCCGGCGAGCCGGGCTTTGTGTGTGGTTTATTAATTAGTCCGAAATATCCCCAATATTGATTAGGTTAGTGGTCACTTTGTATCCGGTAGATCAATGCACGTAACGTCTTTTGGAAAACATGAGGATTGCAACGGTGGTCATAAAGCAATGGTAAGTACCTGGGTAGAGATGAAAAACAATATGATGATAAAATAACAACAAAGTTTGCAATCTCCAATCCAGTTTCACCATTATTGTGGTATTTATGTATGACATAAAATAAAACATGCCATTTGAGTAAAAGAAATAGATACATTATCCTTGAACATCGTTCAATAACTAATTAATCTGTCAAATAACAGCGTCATCAATTGAGGGCAATGCTTTGCGCAAATAACTTGAAAACGACACAAAATAAAGGGCAATTTGCCTAATGTTGAACGGTTAACGTGAAGATGCATCGAAGCCAAACATTGAATTTTCATGAGCACAAATCTAGAGAACCAGACAACCGTTTGTGCTGAAATTGCTACTCACTGGTCACTCGCTGGTAGTGACCAATCGATTAGATTTTCAGCACCAACAGTTGTCAGGTTCTCTAGATTTGTGCTCTTGAAAATTCGAGGTTTGGCTTCGATGCATCTTCACCTTAAAAGCCTCGCCATCCATGTATTCCTTATGTCGTGTTCAACAGTAAGCGAACATTTTGACCGTTCAACAATTGGCGAATTGCCCTAATGGAAAACATGTCCATAGACCTGATATCTTCCACTCATTGGACATGATATTTCGGAATTCACTCACCAAGTGGCGCTACAGCATGATCATATCTCGCATAACTTGTGATCTCGCCCTAAAAGCCATTGCACTATGGGCCAGGGACGCAATCTGGCGGGACAAAATTAAAATTGACAATTCGAGTGAGAGTTAGAAGTTCGGCAGTCAAAACTTCGGCGAAGTTCGGCATCGGCATTCTAATTTAGTGCTTCGCCGACACATAAGAAATGCCTTTGTTGGCGTAGCACTTCGGTAGAATGCCGACACCGAACTTCGGCGAACTTTTGTTGGTGATATTTCATTTCTCTTTTGAACTTCGGTCTAAAGCAAATCTGAATGCACAATAACTCGGCAACGAAGCGTTTCCGGCATTTGGTGTTTTCGGCAAAGTTTTTTGTTACAACGAGGATCGTCCGCATAGGTGGCGCCACAATCTAACTTTTTACTGCGACGTTCCAAAGACTTGGCATTAGTGAAAAAAAAACAGGTTTTTCACCGAGTTTGACATTTTTCTCAAGATCCATATCATATAATATTTTTTGCAAATAAAAATATAACAAACTAAACTCTGGTAGAAAAATTTCAATAATAGGACGCATACAAATTAGGAAATAATGAAAAAACTAGAAAAATAGAGCATTGTTTAAACCTTAATATCTCTAAAAGCGCAAAAAATTGCAAGTTGAAATGTTTAGGCAAAAGAAAAAAAAAATACTAGATGAAATGGATGTGAAAATTGCAAAGAGGTTTTTTTCGTGTCCCACCGATCTGTCAGCGCCTCGCTTTGCATGTACTACAAACAGCGAGGTGATGAGACGTTGGGTGGTAGCGAAATCCAAGTTTGTGAAACTATGGTCTAGTCTATTTATATGGAAAAGTAGGTTATTCTAAACTTAAATATCTCAAATTTATCAAAATATACAGCAAACTTTGACGTTTGGTAGATGAAATATAGCGTATTTCTGAACATTGATAAGTTTTTGCAAAAATTTGCAACTTTTTGAGTAAAGTAATGTTGAAAATTATGATATTTTTACAATAATTTGTTCAAATTTCAATAAAAACAAGATTACAATAATGTTGTACAGTACATGAATATTATCTGAGCGGTTCCACAGAAAATGACGACTTTTTTCCCAAATTTCATTTTTATATTTTTTGATTTGGATGAAATTTTGCACATGTTTTCTTTATAGTGGTTATCACGCCCAATGGTATGGGTGCCCTAGTGTAGATGTAGTTGTGAACCTTAGAGGAAAACAATATGCACTCAGTCTCGAAAAACACCCAGAATCCGGGTATAAATTTTTCAAATTGGGTAATATTTCCATATGCATTTTGATGCGTCTGGAAAGCGTGTGCAAGTTTCTTTGAGGAAAACAAAAACAAACTGTGTATGACGAGATTATGCTAGTCTACGTGTGTTCAAATGTCACTAAGCTCTATACCCAAAAATGCCTTTTTGCATCATGGGCTCGCTATTTTGACTCTAGCCTTACTTTTAAGAAGGGCCTAAGAAAAAAATCCTTAATAATTAAAAAAAAATATAACTTAGAAACGGTTTGTCCGATCAGTTTGGTGCCTTGCGCAAAGTTTTAGGTTATTGTTGGGACTATCTGGAAAAAAATATACACTGTAAAAAAATGTTGTAATTTTTTATGTATCGAAAATAAAGGTGAAAAATCAATTTTGTCAAAAATCGTATTTTTGATTTTTTTATTTTTTTATATTTTAAAGTAGACAAAAAATGAAGTCTTTTGCACAGTGGGTCAAGATGGAGAAATCATGGACAAAAAAGTTATGATTTTTTGAAAAAAGGTGAATTTTTGAAAATGGTCATAATAAACTTTTTAAATATTTTTAAACTCGATTTTATGAAAGTACACAAAATTTACAACAAAAAAGGTATTCAGAAAAACCAGGCTAACTTTTACCGTTTTAAAGATACAGCGATTTTAATACAAAATTATGATATAATTTTCAATGTTCGGTCATTATAATATAACTTAGAAACGGTTTGTCCGTTTGGAGTCTTCCGCAAAGTTTTAGGTTATTGTAGGGACTATCTGGAAAATAATATACACTGTAAAAAACCGTTTCTAAGTTATATTATAATGACCGAAAATTGAAAATTATATCATAATTTTGTATTAAAATCGCTGTATCTTTATAACGGTAAAAGTTAGCCTGATTTTTCTGAATACCTTTTTTGTTGTAAATGTTGCGTACTTTCATAAAATCGAGTTGGAAAATATTTAAAAAGTTTATTATGACCATTTTCAAAAATTCACCTTTTTTTCAAAAAATCATCACTTTTTTGTCCATGATTTCTCCATCTTGACCCTCTGTGCAAAAAACTCCATTTTTGACTACTTTAAAATATAAAAAAATAAAAAAAATCAAGAAAACGATTTTTGTGAAAATAGATTTTTAAGCTTTATTTTCGAAATAAAAAAAAATACAATTTTTTTTACGGTGTATATTTTTTTCCAGATAGTTCCAACAATAACCTAAAACTTTGCGGAAGACACCAAACCGATCAGACAAATAGTTTCTGAGTTTTAATTTTTTGAAAATTTTAAAGGCTTTTTTTCTTAGGCCCTTCTCAAAAGTAACGCTAGGGTAAAAATGGCGAACCGATGATGCAAATAGGCATTTTTGGGTATAAAGAAAGCATATGCCAAATTTCAGCCAAATCAAAAAATACAAAAGTAAACCGACATTCGAATTCAAATGGAACCGCTCATCTAATTTAAGCGACGCATGGTGTTTGAAATGAAATATGTTGTAAAAAAAAGTAAAAGTAAAAATTTAGTAAAAAAAATTTTTTTTGATCGAAGTAGGAGTAGTAGGAGTAGTAGGACGTATTTTATTTACAATGAGCCATGGCGAGCTTTAATAGGACATGTAATCACAGAAATATGTACAAAAAGCTTTTGTATTTATTCTTAGGGGTGAACCCAAATATTTGAAGATATACAGTGAGTCACAGTGAAAATCGTCCACTTTGAACATTACCAGAAAAGTATTTCTTACTATGCATGTATAGAACAAGAATTCAAATTCAATGGCTCGTTATGTTAGTTCGGCAAAGGTCTTGATAATTGTATGCAATTCAAGTCATTGAATATTAAAAGAATAAAGTAAGCTTTAAATTTGTAAAAACAATCAATAATAAGGTCACAGTGAAAATCGTCCACCTTGCCGTTATACATTATCTTTGGGGTAATATTATAAAGTTTTCATTCATATCATTTCTTTAACTCGCGCACACACATACATTCAAGTACGATCTGCTATGCAAGAATAAAAAAGGTTTAGATTTTTAGAGTATTTCCATTAAAATGGCACGAAATAAACAGACATCGTCAGATATAAGAAAACTGTGATAAAACTACACAAAAATGGCAAAAATCAACTGAAAATCACCAAATTTGTTGGAAAAGGGCGTACTTCCGTATAGAGTATAATAAATCGCTACAAAATTAACCATTGAATTAAAAACAAACCCAAAATATCGTTGAAGAAAATTATCAATGGAGTGGTTGAGCGTTAGCTTCTTCGCCAGGGTGATGCTGACCCCAAGAAAGGTGCACCGAAACTCGCAATTGAAGCGAAAAAGTATCTCAGGAAGCAGGTATCTCATAAAGCTAGAAACTATGCGTAGAGTGCTTCGAAAACATAACGTTTCATGGCCGAGTTGCAAGCCGGAAGACGTTTGTATAACCGAAGTACGTGAAATGTTGTATGGAGTTTGCAGAAACACACGTTGAAAAGGATTTCAACTTCTGGAAGCACTTACTATTCACAGATGAGAGCAAGTTTAATATTTTCGGATCTGACGGCAGGGTTAAAGTTTGCCGGAAACCGAATGAAGACCTGAAAATGAAAAATCTTTGTGGAACTGCTAAGCATGATAGTAGTTCCGTGATGGTTTGAGGCTTCATGCCAGCATCTGATGATAGTAACTTGCACTTTATCGACTTTATCGACTGAAGAAGAATCGAAAGCCTAGCGTAAAAACTAGCTTTTAATTTACCTATCTACCTTATCTCAAAAAAAATGGGCATTACATCTACCAGGATAAAAATCTGCAATATACAGCGGCAAAACCGAAAGCTTGGTTAAAAAAATGCCCATCAATCATCAATCTGCCGAGACAATCTACAAATCTCGACATTATCGAGAACTTGTGGCACCTGTTGGATGTTTAAATCAGGAAATATCAAATAACGACCAGATATACTTTGAAAAGTGCGCTTACTATTGAGTGGATTAAGATCGCTAAAACTTAAACTGAGAAACTTGTGCGATCTATGCCAAATCGTCTTAGGAAAGTTTAAAAGAGCGAAGGCATACCTACTCGATACTAGTTTATGGGTTGACACCTGAAAAATGACAATTCTTTTAGATCAACTATAAATTGATATCGGTGGACGATTTTCACTGCGACTTATATTTGAGGTTGAAATTTACTTTATTATTTTCCAATTCCATTTTGTTTTTAATATTTATTAAAACAGTGCCACAATGATGTAATGGAAATATGCAAATAATTGTATGAATTAGAAAATCACAGCTTTTTTATATATAATAATAACAGAACTTTGAAAGGAAAATATGAGGGTGGACTCACTGTGGATAAACCCATATCTCCATGGGGGTACGTGGCTACTTTATTGCTTCAAAACTTATTGTTTTAGGCTAAAAAAAATTTAACGTCTACCAACCAATAATAAACAGCTGCTTTCTAGAAATTTCCTTATGAAAATGTTTAGCATTCCGTCATCACCAGAAACTATTTTTTTTTTTTTTTGATTTTTTATTTAAAGTTTTTACTTTTTCCAAATCAGTCTCCCAAGAATTGTCGAAAACGTTTTTTTTTATTGAGAATGCTTTCGAAATCCTGGGAAACTTAATTTTTAATTGAATCAGTGGGTCCAAACCTGCGACCAATGCCAAATTATCGTAGCCAAACGTTCGGTCTCGCAATCCTTTTGCGGAGCTTGCTGTTTACACTCGATCTCTAGGTGGGCAGCTCAGGGAGGGCATCTTCCAAAACATGTGTAGTTAAACGCTCTTCAACACGCTAGAAACGAAGCAAGGCTTTTCCATTTCGTTTCTTCGCTTACTCCTAACGTTGTTGTTTAGCTCCGGTCAGTGTCGCTTGGTGTCATACATATATTCTACGCACGAACCAAGTGCTCTCCTTTAAGACCTACAAAGTCAATTCCACTCGAACATTGGTATAGTTTACATGCATAGATCTCCGGTAAGATGATATGTCGCAAAAGTGGGTATTAATTTCATTGTTTTACAGGCTTGTCGCTCAACGCCTTCGGACCACACAGCCGGCGAACCGATTTGTGCAAATGTGCGTTTGGGTATCATCGACACAGAAAAGCAGGTTACAATTTTGCAGCACAGAGCGGCATGAAAAGTTGGGCGAGTGCAACTCTTGAGTAAGCTTAGGGCAACGCTGTTATTGAAAGCTAATCTATGCAAAGTGGATCCTCGTACAACTTAATGGTGGCGGTCTTTTTTCTGACCCTGGTCAGGTTAACATGTGCGATGACTACGATGCATACCCTGCAGGTTCGTAGCACGAGATATTCTTTGGTTTGGGAGATTGGAAGGTATGATGAACAATGTAATTGGGGTGTAGGTACTACATACATTGTTGCAATGAGTGTGAAAATAGGGTAATCCGTTTATTATACAATAACTAAGTTATTGAATTGAAAAATTTTAAATTTTTCTGATTCTCTCACTGAAAATACTGTTTATTGCCAACCTTCTTCAGCACACGCCACATGATATACGATTGCGAAAATGGCAACTTTGGCAAAGAGAGCTCTCAGTTAAGGCTAAGTAGCCCGTCATTCGTTTTAGCTGCAATGATGACTTTGCTGCTTGCAATTTCAAAGTGATAAAACTCAGTCTTGATAGTTTATATTGGCTTGAAAAAGTATCACTGTACGCGCTAACATGCATAAAGTATTTTGATACTTTTTCAGCTGTGTCAGTGTAATACCAACTGATTTTCTTTGATTCGAAACCGTGAGATGAATAAGCAACAATCATCAACGACGCGTACAAATTTCAATGACGGCCTACTTCGCCTTAATCTGTAAATATGGAAGTGCTCATTGAACACTAAGCTGAGAAGCAGGCACTGTCCCAGTGAGGACGTAATGCTAAGAAAAACAAGAAGAAGCGCATTGTTGAACCATAACACTGTGGGAAAATACGGACCTAAATTAGCGATGGGCGATTTTGAATCGATGTTCCGAAAATCGATGTTTTCATTCCGATTAATCGATTTTTTGAATCGATGTTTGGAGCACCTAAAATCGGGTGAATCGATTCTCTTCATTTGATTTTTCAAATCGATTCATTTTGTTGAATTGAATAAAAAAAAAAAATATTGAGTTGCTGAAAATCAAAACAAATTCTGAACTAGCCTTGAAGTAGTAAATCGGTTCAATTGATATTCATAACTGATTTGAATGAAAGATTTTGAAAACGAATATAAATGCATTTCTCGCGTTTAGTATCATACAGGCGTATCTGCATTGATCGATTTCTCTTCGTCGATTTTCTCTTTTGAATATTACACAAAATGTAATGGGTTTTTGTAACATTTTACGACGTAGTTCGACGAAGGACCACAAGTACTTACTAACGAATGACAAATAGTAGGTGAAAACGGTCAGCTGGCCTAGTATTTAGCTAAAGAGAAAATCGATGAAGAGAAATCGATCACTGCAGTTACGCCCTTATGATACTGAACGCGAGATTTGGTCTCATTTCAAAGTTCATAAATTTCAATTTTCAATCGATTCGAATCGATTCAAAAACATCGATGTATGGGATTCGATTAAATTGGTGAATCGATTCGGCAGTTAGAATTCGAATCGATTCAGTAACATCGATGTTCTGGACTAATTTGCACAACGCTAACCTAAATCGGCACCTACAGTGGCCACACTATTATGGGTCACCTAATCACGATTATTAGTCACTCTGTTCCACATGCAAAGTAAATGCAAATGACCCATAATAGTGTGACCACTGTACTTCAAATGGCTGTGGTTCCCAATAATCTTCATATTCCATGGAAAAAATGTCAAGAAATTGAATAGTGGCAGTTTGATTCACCGGATTCGTGTAAAAGTTCATGGTTTGCCCCATTTTAGCAAAACATAGGATAGCATTAACGACTGCACAAATCGTGGGTGTTAGCTCTATCAGATTTGATAAAACGTTTGGAATGAACGTCTTTTTCTGCATAATAAAAATAAACAAAACAGCCATCAGGAAGGGAAGGAATCTTAGTACAACGTCTACTCAAGAAGATACCAAGATTTCCAAACTATCTTCATAGACGTCGCGGGATTGGGAGATTGTGTTAGTCGGGTAGGTTGTATAGGAGGATGTGCTCAATTTGATAATTTAGAGCATTATTGGTAACACGTAGAAATAAGTAGGTACTTAAATTTTAATATTGAATTTACCTCATATATTCGAACCATTACCAAAAAAAAAATAATTAATTAGTTAAATATGAAATAACGCAAAATTTCATCGCGCTACGCGAACAATATGCTATTCCACAGCACTACGCGAACGACGATTAATCCTGACCACATCACCCACCCCCGTCGGAGCAAGCATCGCAATCAAAGGATTACACACTACTCAGGTTTCCTATTTACCCCATTTCGCCATAAAAAATGCTATTTTCTGGGATACAGAACAGTGCGGGCTGAAGTGGCTAACTGAATGTATTTTCACTCGTGTAGAATAATCTAAGTAATATGATTAAATACACTGGAAGCACTCGTTTTGCCCTATTTTGCCCTTAAGTTTGATTGTTTGATGATCTAAAGTATTTACTACTGATTACAGCAATTCAAATTATACAACTTATTGCGGCCATATTTCAACTGATGTCGGTCATTTTTTATTTTTGCCCCATTTGCCTTAGAAATGCTGTTTTATGGAATATAGAACAGTTGTAACTGATAGTGGATATTTTTGTCTGAAAAGGAAATCAACTGGCGAATGCTGTGGATTACATTACAACCATTTTCAAAAACGGAAATAGTTCGAATTGCCCCATTTTCCCCCAAAATGCTCTGTTATAATGTTTTAAGGTTGCATTATATTGCGGCAATCTAAGTATTTTTGGCGCAGATTCAACCGGGAAATACTAGCTCAGCCATTCCATAAAAAACCGATCTAGTGGGTCACCGAATTCCGTGAAAATGCTATTTTGTTCCTAATCCGAAATAACGATACACGTGTTATTTGGATTTTTTGATTAGGGTGACCATTTCCGAAAAAAAGTGATAAAAAAAATCGCGATTTTGAAAATTTTTATTTAAAAAATATTAAAACTTTTGAACCGTTCGACCGGTTTTCAATCTTTTTGAACGAAATGAAAGCTAAAGACTTTGATTTTTCAGAGAAAATATAAAATTTTCCAAAAAAAATTTGTTTTACATGAAAAAAAATCAATAATTTCTGTTTTTTTTTTTGTGGTTTGAAGGCCTCGGTACCAAAGGTGCTATTGCTGTTCTCATTTTTTCTTGAAAGTTTAGAAAATTTTACGTTTACTGTCAAATTTTCAGCGATGTATGTTATTTAGATTTTGAGATATATTTTTATGAAAATAAAAAGTCAGTCATTTATCATCGGCACACACTGTAGATCTCAGCACATTAGATTTTTTATTTAAAAAAAAACATAACTTTTGAACAGCTCAACCGATTTCCAATTTTTTTTTTATGAAATGAAAGCTTAAGATTTCAACTTTTCAGACAAAATTTAGATATAATTCAATAGAAATGAATTCTGTTTGAACTCAAATGTTGCATTGCATGTAAGCTTCAAAGGAAAAATAATAAAAAAATCATCCCCCTTTATAAGAAATTGTCGGACTTTTCCTGGAATACGGATAATTAATATGTGCACACTATTTTCATCCATATTTTTGACAAGTTCATCCCATTTAGTTTACAGTTCGCCGATATTTTGGAGATACTTTGATTCGCTTTTAGCTCCCGCTTCATAATAGCCCAAAATCTTAATTGGGCTGAGTTGGGGTCAGTTACGAGAATCTCACCTATCATGAAAAAATCCTTTGATTTCGTCAACACTTGATCAAACAACTTTATGGTATGGAATTTGGCCACATTTCTTCAATTTTGTTCCCTATTTGGTTGTCTGCAGACATGGTATGATCGGAGGCTTCAATATCTGAAGTCGAATCCATTGCACGGCACTGCACGGCAGCACTGAACTTTTTGGCCGAATCGCGTTCTGAAATATTTGGATTTGAATTGATGGTCCTGCCTCAAATTCACAGCTGACGGTACACAGTAACTACCTGACGCTTCCTTTGTGGTTTGCGATCTGTCAAAATAGTTACTTCGTACTTATCCAGTATGAGCCACACAGTATTTATTGAAAAACCTAACAATTTTGCAATTTCTATTCTTGAGCAGCACGGTTTTTTTTTTTCAATTTTTGTGCGCAATTATTTTCCTTCTCTCTTCTTTCATGTTGAATTTCTCAGAAGTGCGTTCGAACCAAGCTGCGAAAAGAATCATGTGATGTTATTATTGTTATAGAACACACATGGACGGTTCAGCTTCCAAATTGGACCAATAGAGTAGTTGTAAGAACCAAAGATGGTTGTTCCAATTCTCCACACCTTAAGCTACTTTCTGGAGGTTTTTTGAGGAGCATATAGAAAATTCCATCATCGCCTGGAGCTTTCATATTTTTTATTTTTCATTTTTGAACTTTTCAGGTGACTCATAGTCACGACGACTTTGAACAAATTTTCAGTTTGTCGTCATAAGTAAAAAAAAGTGCTTTTTCTATTCAAGATTTTTGAGAAGAAGTTCTCGATCTTTAAGAGATCTTTTTGAGATTTGGAAGAAAACCTTGATTCCCATAATGGAGTTCAAGAGCTCCTGCCTAAATCACCCAAACTTGGATC